>NC_048589.1:21044531-22264531 GCF_013265735.2 Oncorhynchus mykiss | reverse complement strand
CCAAACTTTTGACTGGTACTGTACACTGATCAAAAATATAAACACAACATGTAAAATGTTGGTCCCATGTTTAATGAGCTGAAATAAAATATCCCAGAAATGTTCCATATACACAAAAAGCTTATTTCTCTAAAATGTTGTGCCACTAATTTGTTTACCTCCGTGTTAGTGAGCATTTCTCCTTTGCCCAGATAATCCATCCACCTGACATGTGTGGCATATCAATAAGCTGATTAAACAGCATGATCATTACACAGATGCACCTAAAAGGCCACTCTAAAATGTGCAGTTTTGTCACATAACACAATGCTACAGATGTTTCAAGTTTTGAGGGAATGTGCAATTGGCATACTCACTGCAGGAATGTCCACCAGAGCTGTTGCCAGAGAATTGAATGTTAATTTCTCTACCATAAGCCGTCATGTATATCACGTACAACCACAGACCACGCCAGCCCAGGACATCCACATATGGCTTCTCCACCTGTAAGATCATCTGAGACCAGCCACCCGGACAGCTGATGAAACTGTGGGTTTACACAGCTGAAGAATTTTTGCACAAACTGTAAGAAACCATCTCAGGGAAGCTCATCTTTATGCTCGTTGTCCTCACCACGGTCTTGGCCTGACTGCAGTTCGGCGTTGTAACCAACTTCACTAGGCAAATGCTCACTTTCGATGGCTGCTGGAGAATTTTGCTCTTCACAGATTAATCCCGGTTTCAACTGTACCGGCCAGATGGCAGACAGCGTGTATGGTGTGGTGTGGGTGAGCGGTTTGCTGATGTCAACGTTGTGAACAGAGTGCCCCATGGTGGCGATGAGGTTATGGTATGGGCAGGCATAAGCTACGAACAATGAACACAACTGCGTTTTATCAATGGCAATTTGAATACACAGCGATACCGTGACGAGATCCAGAGGCCCATTGTCGTGCCATTCATACGCCACAGTCACTTCGTGTTTCAGCAAGATAATGCATGGCCCCATGTTGCAAGGATCTCTACACAATTCCTGGAAGCTGAAAATGTCCCAGTTCTTCAATGGCCTGCATACTCACTAGACATGTCACCCATTGAGCATATTTGGAATACTCTGGATCGACATGTACAACGGCGTGTTCCAGTTCCCACCAGTATCCATCAATTTCACACAGCCATTGAAGAGGAGTGGGACAACATGTCACAATCAACAGCTTGATCAACTCTATGCAAAGGAGATGTGTCGCGCTGCATGAGGCAAATGATAGTCACTGGTTTTCTGATCCACGCCTCTACCTTTTTTTAAGGTTTCTGTGACCAACAGATGCATATCTGTAATCCCAGGCATGTGAAATCCATACACTAGGGCCTAATGAATTTATTTATTAACTGTAACTCAGTAAACTTTTTGAAATTGTTGCATGTTTATATTTTTGTTCAGTGTATATCACATACGATGGTATTGACCCCTATTGGCCAACCAATAAATAATACTTGACTAAACCGTTGGGCTATAGCACGAAATCGAATGCTACAACTGGACGAATCATAATGACATATAATGTTGTTGAAAGCCTGGGCCGAGGCTAAGTGCAGGCAAATATTTCAGAATATTCCTTTCTGGTGGAGGAGCTCCAGCATGGAATAGGTGTGTGTGTCGCACACATGACGGAGTGGTGACAGTCTGATAAGGAACGTCCTTCGACGCCAGATGGTTGAAATGTCAAAACGATCTCTGAACCAATTATATTAATTTGGGGACAGGTCGATAAGCAAACATTTATGGAAATTTAGCTAGCTAGCGTGCTGTTGCTAGCTAATTTGTCCTGGGATATAAACATTGGGTTGTTATTTTACCTGAAATGCAAGTCATGGTCCTCTACTCTGACAATTTGTCCACAGATAAAATGGTAAACCGAGTTAGTTTCTAGTGATCTCTCCTACTTCAGGCTTCTTCTTCTTCTTTGGACTTTATATGGAGGTTGGCAACCAACTTGAAGGTTGCATTACCACCACCAACTGGACAGGAGTGTGGACCTCAGTTCATCTTTCAATCACCCACGTGGGATATGCTCCTAAAAACCAATGAGGAGATAGGAAAGGCGGAACTTGCAGCACATTAAGCATCACAAATAGAACCAAGTTCAATTTTAGCACCTGGCTACGCACATTTGCCTCATAAAATAATTGTAAAATAATAAATAAATAATAGTATAATAGCACAAACTATCGCTTATAAAGCTGTGATTTAAGAATAGCCTAGGCTATAGACTTTCATACTTGTTCTTTTTGAAAGTGGCAACTTTAGGACAACACCTTCTTAGGCTAGAAAATTTGGGAACTTTAACCTCTCTTAAAGCTTTTATGATAGACCTAGTAGGAGGATAGGTTATTGGCCATTTGGTTTTCAACTTCGTGTAGAGGGATTTTCTTGGTCCGCATGGATCATCTCTTTCTTGATAAGCTTAAACTTTATTAAACTGGTCGTTAGATGTTTTCTATAGGCCATTGATGTTGTTTATTTTCTCTCATTATTACCCTGGCTACCGTTTACATTTTTAGGCTATTCAAATAACTCTTTGAGATTGAACTCTGTTACATTCATTGTTTGATCGGGAGAAAGCCATGCATAAAATTATGAGTGTAGCCTATAGCCCAAAATCCTATTCATAGCCTATCGAATGGAAAGAGAGGGGAATATAGGCAACCAATTATTTTTTACAGCTAGACACAAGAAAGTCAAGGAGTTTCCGACAGAGAGAGAGAGAGAAACAATATTTTCTGACTGGACCTTTTGCGCTGCTTGGGTGGAATTCTTCTCTCTGACTGGCCTACATTTCTCTCTTGCGCTCTGTATATAACAAAAAGTATTTATTTAAATAGGCTTTAGAAAATAGGAAAAGGCAAATTCCTCGGGAATGTCACTTGCGTGCTCCCCTGCTGTGTGCCGCGAGACGCCATTCTTCACTGCGCAGCGCCAGTAACGTTAAAAGGCTAAACCATCATCTGTCACATCACTGTGTCATCACCATCGACTATGGCTGTCAATCATCGTCAGTAGACGATGCTATCTTAATATCACCCAACTGTAGTAGGCTAACTTCCCACTGACTGCCTTGAAACTTTGAATTTGTTAACTACAGCACAGGGGGAGCACATTCTAAGAATGACACAATCAGTAATTCATGTAACTTTTGACACATCCACTACTTTGACCACTTTCCTAACAACTTAGTGTATTAAATATTAGTCTACTTCTCTGCTATTCAAATCAGAACAGAAATATCTTCTAAGATACTATGAAATCTACTTCTCTGCAACCCAGATCTGAAATCAGAACAGAAATAGTTTAAACCAATCAATTGGTTCAACTACCACAAAAATACTTTTAACCAGATTTTTTTTTTACTTAATGCAAAATTACCATCTAGTTTGAAAACGGTATTATTCACCAATAGTCTTCCTTGATAAGAATAAGCAAAACATGTTTTGTGGCAGTATTTTGTCAGTAAAAGAAAATGTAGGCTAGTTCCAGACAGTTGCATGATTTGTAATATGATTTAACGATTGGCATTTTAGATGACAACCCAAACTCAGCCATCAAACTCCATGAAGCCTTTATTATGGTATTTAAACCGTGTCAGATTCTATCAGCAGCGTTTAGAAACCATGTCCATGACGTTTGTGTCTGTTGTTTTGACAGCTTCCTGTTAAACCGTCCCTTTGTCCTTTTGTGTTGAACAATAAAGGCTGGGTGTGTCGGTGTAGACACGTTACGTGTCCCTCATTCCACATATTCAGAGCAAGTGAATCTGTCTCAGTTCCCCAGGGAGTGCTTTCGCTCTCTCCCTCCATCTCTCTCTCACTCTCTCTCCTTCCTCCTCTCTATCTGTGAGTGGAGGGGGAGAAAATGCAGCACCGTAGCTATGGTAATTGCACCAGGCAGGTGCTCACAGAGCTGAAGCATTTTAATAGAGCAGTACATTTCAGCCTGCATCTTTCATCCTCACAGTAAGGTCATATAACACCCTCACAGACGTTGCAGATCTGCTGAGAAACCCACTCAGTAGATGGTATACTGCCAATGAAGTCACATGCTGCGGGCTATAGATAAGAGAATAAATGATCGGAAAGAATTCCATCTTCCTGTCTGGTGGAGGGAGATACCCATCCACCATTTTGAATAAGATAGTCACTTTAATTTTACCCTTGCTTGGCAGTCTTAAAAGAGCTCACTGAGAGGGTGTGTGTACGAGTGTGTGCTGGATCGCAGCTCAGGTCTCTGGCAACCTATCCCCTTAACCCTCCCCCAGACCAATGACTAGCCTGTGTGCTTGTGGCCACTCCCCCTTCATGCTCTCCTTTTGTCTGTGGATAAAGCAGCTGCCTCTATCCCTGTTCAGCCATGGGAGCCGCAGGTCAGTACACACGCTTCTACTGCACTAGCTAAAGCTTTTCTCTCTTTGTGCAATCTGTAGATCAGATCACAATGCACAAATGCTGCTGTATGTCAAGTCTCTCTGGCATTGCTGTCCTGCCTGTCTGTTTTACGGCTGCTTCGCTTGGTGCGTGTGTGAATTATTCTTTTTTTGCATCTCCATTTTAAGCAATAGAGTAGATAAATGGCAAATCATAGTGAGTTTCTGACTAGTGACAGTGGGTTTATAGGGAGTGGCACTCAGTCAGATAGAAATGGAAGATTATAGATGAAGGGGTGGTAATCCAGCCTTATTGAGTAGTTATTGATGACAGGGAAAGAGGTTAGTCCGTATTGGTTATTGAGAAGGGAAGCTCAGTATTGGTAATTTGGGCAGATGATTATGGGGGTATGGCAAAATGTGCACCCGCCCCTCATAAAGTGAGAGGGTCAGTGGTGGTAAAATTAGAGTCCTTTCAGCACCCAGTTTTAGAACACCTTTTTGGCATCCATAGATGCCTGTTAGAAATCAAGATGGCCATCATCTCTGTGCCGCTCACAGCTCCACAGCTAAAATTAGAGCAGGAAGGCGGATGGGCAGACACGAGGGCTTAGGGAGGAAGGAGAAGACACCCAGAGCACGCAGCCGTTTTTCACTCCTCTATGGAACAGGAGCACAAACTCTTTGGAACAGGCTTTGTCTCCTCCTCCTCGTAAAACAGAGGGCTTGCAGGTGTCACATCAACAGTTGAACATTGAAATACATGAATGTACACTGAGCCACAGTCACTGGATGTTGAGGAGCTGGCTCACAACTGTGGGTGAACCAGACACTTTTCTCATGGAAACAAGCCTGTGTTTCCAGCCAACACCGGAGAGGGCTGTGGGGGTCACTTGAGCTGAGCTGGAACGGTACACTGACTCAGGGCTAATCCAGGGGTGACAAACCTCTGCCGTCTTTGTTGGGGGCTGAAAACATACTGAGTCTTATGCCCAAAAACCATAAATAGCAAGACATGGCGCCAGTCTTGTAAGACACCATTGAATTGGATGTATACTGAACATGGCAGGTAGCCTAGTGGTTAGAGCGTTGGGCCAGTAACCAAAAGGTTTCTAGATCGAATCCCCGAGCTGACAAGGTAAAAATCTGTCGTTCTGCCCCTGAACAAGGCAGTTAACCCACTGTTCCTAGGCCGTCATTGTAAATAAGAATGTGTTATTAACTGACTTGCCTAGTTAAATGTAAAGTGTTGGTTTCATGAGCTGAAAGAAAATAAATGTTCCATTTGCACAAAAAGCTTATTTCTCTCAAATGTTGTGCACAAACTTGTTTACATCCCTGTAAGTGAGCATTTCCCCTTTGTCAAGATAATCCATCTACCTGACAGGTGAGGCATATCAAGAAGCTGATTAAACAGCATGGTTATTACACAGGTGCACCTTGTGCTGAGACAATAAAAGACCACTATAAAATGTGCAGGTTTCTCACACAAGGGAGCGTGCAAATGACGTACTCACTGCAGAAATGTCCACCAGACCTGTTACCAGAGAATTGAAGGTTCATTTCTCTAACATAAGCCACCTCGTTTTAGAGAATGTGGCAGTACATCCAAACGGCCTCACAACAGCAGACTACGTTTAACCACGCCAACCCAGGACCTCCACATTCGGCTTCTTCACCTGCGATATCGTTTGAGACCAGCCACTCAGATAGCTGATAAAACTGTGGGTTTGCACAACTGAAGAATTTCTGCACAAACTGTCAGTAACCTCAGGGAAGCTCATCTGAGTGCTCGTAGTCCTCACTAGGGACTTGACTTGACTGCAGTTTGGCGTCGTAACCGACATCAGTGGGCAAATGCTCACCGTCGAGGGCACTGGCACACTGAAGTGTGTTCTTCATGGATGAATCCCGGTTTCAGCTGTACCCAGGCAGATGGCGTAGTGTGGGCGACGGTTTGCTGATGTCAACGTTGTGAACAGAGTGCCCCATGGTAGCGGTGTGGTTATGGTATGGGCAGGCATAAGCTACGGACAACAAACACAATTTGAATGCATTGAGATACGTTGATGAGATCCTGAGGCTTATTGTCATGCCATTCATCTGCTGCCATCGCCTCATGTTTTAGCATGTTTTCAAAAGGGTCTGTACAGAATTATTGGAAGCTAAAAATGTCCCAGTTCTTCCATGGCCTGCATACTCACCAGACATGTCACCCATTGAGCATGTTTTGGATGCTTTGCATCGACGAGTATAACAGCGTGTTCCAGTCCCCGCCAGTATTCAGCAACTTCGCACAGCCATTGAAGAGTGGGACAACATTCCACTGGCCACAATCAACAGCATGATCAACTCTGCAAAGAAGATGTTGCGCTGAGGCAAATGGTCACACCAGACACGGACTGGTTGTCTGATAAATGACCCTACTTTTTAAGTTATCTGTGACCAACAGATTCATATTTGTATTCCCAGTAATGTGAAATCCATAGATCAGATCAAATAAAATTGTATTAGTCACATGCGCCGAATACAAGAGGTGTAGACCTTACAGTGAAATGCTTTCAGGATTTCTGATCGATTTGATGTTATTTTAATGGACAAAAAACCTGCTTTTGAACGGTAGTATATACACTGCTCCCAAAAATAAAGGGAACACTTAAACAACACAATGTAACTCCAAGTCAATCACACTTCTGTGAAATCAAACTGTCCACTTAGGAAGCAACACTGATTGACAATAAATGTCACATGCTGTTGTGCAAATGGAATAGACAACAGGTGGAAATTATAGGCAATTAGCAAGACACCCCCAATAAAGGAGTGGTTCTGCAGGTGATAACCACAGACCACTTCTCAGTTCCTCTGCTTCCTGGCTGATGTTTTGGTCACTTTTGAATGCTGGCGGTGCTTTCACTCTAGTGGTAGCATGAGATGGAGTCTACAACCCACACAAGTGGCTCAGGTAGTGCAGCTCATCCAGGATGGCACATCAATGCGAGCTGTGGCAAGGTTTGCTGTGTCTGTCAGCGTAGTGTCCAGAGCATGGAGGCTCTACCAGGAGACAGGCCAGTACATCAGGAGACGTGGAGGAGGCCGTAGGACGGCAACAACCCAGCAGCAGGACCGCTACCTCCGCCTTTGTGCAAGGAGGAGCAGGAGGAGCACTGCCAGAGCCCTGCAAAATGACCACCAGCAGGCCACAAATGTGCATGTGTCTGCTCAAACGGTCAGAAACAGACTCCATGAGGGTGGTATGAGGGCCCGACGTCCACAGGTGGGGGTTGTGCTTACAGCCCAACACCGTTCAGGACGTTTGGCTTTTGCCAGAGAACACCAAGATTGACAAATTCGCCACTGGCACCCTGTGCTCTTCACAGATGAAAACAGGTTCACACTGAGCACATGTGACAGACGTGACAGTCTGGAGACGCCGTGGAGAACGTTCTGCTGCCTGCAACATCCTCCAGCATGACCGGTTTGGCGGTGGGTCAGTCATGGTGTGGGGTGGCATTTCTTTGGGGGGCCGCACAGCCCTCCATGTGCTCGCCAGAGGTAGCCTGACTGCCATTAGGTACCGAGATGAGATCCTCAGACCCCTTGTGAGACCATATGCTGGTGCGGTTGGCCCTGGGTTCCTCCTAATGCAAGACAATGCTAGACCTCATGTGGCTGGAGTGTGTCAGCAGTTCCTGCAAGAGGAAGGCATTGATGCTATGGACTGGCCCGCCCGTTCCCCAGACCTGAATCCAATTGAGCACATCTGGGACATCATGTCTCGCTCCATCCACCAACGCCACATTGCACCACAGACTGTCCAGTAGTTAGCGGATGCTTTAGTCCAGGTCTGGGAGGAGATCACTCAGGAGACCATCCACCACCTCATCAGGAGCATGCCCAGGCATTGTAGGGAGGTCATACAGGCACGTGGAGGCCACACACACTACTGAGCCTCATTTTTACTTGTTTTAAGGACATTACATCAAAGTTGGATCAGCCTGTAGTGTGGTTTTCCACTTTAATTTTGAGTGTGACTCCAAATCAAGACCTCCATGGGTTGATAAATTTCCTTTATTTTTTTGAGCAGTGTATATAGTACGGCCTCACAACAGCAGACTACGTGTGTGTGTGTGTATATATATATATATATGCGCGAAAAGAAGCAGGACAGAAAGGTCTTCACTTTGGCACTTTCACTCCTCCGTTTAATCGACAGCTCAATCAAACGCAATAAAACATAGGTTAGAGCAAAATCCCACACGTCAGGGGCCTCTGAGGTTATCTGACCTAACTGCCTGGGGTACCCTGGGATTACTGCTGTAAAGGATATCACAACATAGACGTGCTAAGGAACACTATTGAGCACTGTGGTTATTCTATCCCTGTGCCATTCTGTGGTGACCCTACAGTTGGGTCATGTTGGGGTGACCCTACGGTTAGTCATGTTGGGGTGACCCTACGGTTGGGTGATACTGTGTCATGTTGGGGTGACCCTACGGTTGGGTCATACTGTGTCATGTTGGGGTGACCCTACGGTTGGGTCATACTGTGTCATGTTGAGGTGAACCTACGGTTGGGTCATACTGTGTCATGTTGGGGTGACCCTACGGTTGGGCCATATTGTGTCATGTTGGGGTGACCCTACGTTTGGGTCATACTGTGTCATGTTGGGGTGACCCTACGGTTGGGTCATATTGTGTCATGTTGGGTTGACCCTACGGTTGGGTCATATTGGGTCATGTTGGGGTGATCCTACGGTTGGGTCATACTGGGTCATGTTGGGGTGACCCTACGGTTGGGTCATGTTGGGTTGACCCTACGGTTGGGTCATATTGGGTCATGTTGAGGTGACCCTACGGTTGGGTCATACTGTGTCATGTTGGGGTGACCCTACCGTTGGGTCATACTGTGTCATGTTGGGGTGACCCTACGGTTGGGTCATACTGTGTCATGTTGAGGTGACCCTACGGTTGGGTCAACTGTGTCATGTTGGGGTGACCCTACGGTTGGGTCATACTTTGTAATGTTGAGGTGACCCCAGTCACCCCACAGATGGGTCATCATACGGTCTCTGTAATCATGGGTCTTGGTCATACTGTCGTGCAGGGATCATCAATTAGATTCAGCTTCTGGACGATTTTATTTCTTGAGCGAATAATCAGGGGGCCAGAACATAATTTGTAGACTGCAAATTGACCGCAAGTAGCCCAAACAGATATTTGACTAAAACAAACATTTAAAACCTTGTTTACATTTGTGTACGATCACATCTCTTTCTATTATGCGTGGGAATACTTTGGAACAGATTTCCAAGATTAAAATCACTTGGAACTGATGTGTTTTTAGTCTTATGTCCCCCCCAAAAAAAGTTGGGGGGCCAAATTCGGCCCGCCAGTTGGAGATCCCTGCTGTAGTGTGTAATGCTGGGTCTAACACTGGATCCTAACTCTGCTCTCCTGTCTCTGTCCTCCCCCCAGCCATTGACCTGCTCTACTGGAGGAACGTGAAGCAGTCTGGAGCTGTGTTTGGCAGTGTGCTCCTGCTGCTCTTCTCTCTGACCCAGTTCAGTGTGGTCAGTGTGGGAGCCTACTTAACCCTGGCCGCCCTCTCTGCCAGCATCAGCTTCAGGATCTACAAGTCTGTGCTTCAGGCCGTGCAGAAGACCGATGAAGGGCACCCATTCAAGTGAGTTAGGGAGGAGACAGGATCTGTGTTTACTCAGCACATGAAATAATCTGACATTTAAACATTCACTCAACTTTTTTGCAATGCCACTTTAGCCTGGACACTAATAGTCTGTTGTACTTCTTCCCTATAGATCTTATCTGGAGGTGGAGATCTCTCTGTCCCAGGATCAGATCGGTAAATATGCTGACAAGGCTCTGCTCTACGCCAACACCTGTATGAAGGAGCTCCGTAGGCTGTTCCTGGTCCAGGACCTCATCGACTCACTGAAGGTCAGCCTCACTCTCGCCTCTGGGCTTAAAATAATGACATTGTCTCCCAAGTGGTCTAAGGCATTACATCGCAGTGCTTGAGGCGTCACTACAGACCCGGGTTCGATCCCAGGCTGTGTCATAACCGGCCGTGACCGGGAGTCCCATAGGGCGGCCGGTTATCGCAATTGGATATCACGAAATTGGGGGTAAAAAACATCATAATAATAATGACATAGTGGACACAATCTTCTTACCAACACTACATTCTTTAACATATGTCATCTCAGTACTATTCCTGCTGTCAAACATTAAGTTACACTTAAAACATCAAATAATTTTATTATGACATACCTTCAGTCAAATGTCATATACACATACCATAAATTGTGGGAGTGGATTTGTTTAAGCAGTGCCAATAGTTAAATGTCTTTACCCTGTGTTGCAGTTTGCTGTCCTGATGTGGCTGTTGACCTATGTGGGCGCTCTCTTCAATGGCCTGACTCTGCTTATTCTGGGTGAGGATCCTTCTACGACTGGCTACTGTAGCTGTTATACTCAGCTCTGCACCTCTCTACTGCACACCATGTTCAGCCTGACACACAGCTCATATTGTATTTTGTCTCAGCTGTCTAACATTTTATAAAATGTAATATAATGAATAATATTGAAACCTCCATTTACACCATCACAGAGGCAATTGGAGTATGTACTATAATCAGGGGAGTGGGCTGTAATAAGCAAGCATCACAGTACCCCAGTGTCTGTCAATGGTTAACCCAACACAGTGAGAACACACGCTGTGGAGCAGGGAAACATGACCTGACAAGAGCAACTCAGACAGCCTAATGGTTGCCTCATCACATATGGTTCTTCATGGAACCAGTAATAGTTTTACTGAAATCTGTATCAATTCTGTATCACAGTGGATTATTGATCGTTCTGCCCTTTTGAGCAAAAACAGTCGATTTCCAAGATTAGGATTAGTTGCATCCTAAAAAAAAGGTCAATTCAGTAAGGGCCTTGTTCAAAGGATTCATTCACAACTGAAGACGTAACAGATCTCATATTTTTGTTAAGTCTCTGAGCTGGGGCTTGGTTGACACATTGTGTACATGAGAATATTCCCAGGGGTCTAACTGCTCCAACACGCGCTCACTCTCTTCCCCTACAGCCGTGGTGTCCATGTTCAGCATGCCCATTGTCTATGAGAAAAACCAGGTAAGAACTTCCCCTCACTCTCTAGAACACATGTGTACTGTACATTATTCTTTTTTTACAATACAAAACACACACATACAAACATAGTCATAGTCAACATCACACATGCCCAGACTCACACGCCCATCTGCAGTACCCGCACACTCTCCGCCATATGTCCTCAAACTGTACCATTTTGATTCTCTCTGTCACCCGGGCTCTTCAAACATTTCGATAATAAAACATTTGACCTTTCCATTGTGTTAACCATGGAGGATTGGTTGATTTCCAGTTCAGTTTTTAACCATGGAGGATTGGTTGATTTCCAGTTCAGTTTTTAACCATGGAGGATTGGTTGATTTCCAGTTCAGTTTTTAACCATGGAGGATTGGTTGATTTCCAGTTCAGTTTTTAACCATGGAGGATTGGTTGATTTCCAGTTCAGTTGTTAACCATGGAGGATTGGTTGATTTCCAGTTCAGTTTTTAACCATGGAGGATTGGTTGATTTCCAGTTCAGTTTTTAACCATGGAGGATTGGTTGATTTCCAGTTCAGTTGTTAACCATGGAGGATTGGTTGATTTCCAGTTCAGTTTTTAACCATGGAGGATTGGTTGATTTCCAGTTCAGTTTTTAACCATGGAGGATTGGTTGATTTCCAGTTCAGTTTTTAACCATGGAGGATTGGTTGATTTCCAGTTCAGTTTTTAACCATGGAGGATTGGTTGATTTCCAGTTCAGTTTTTAACCACGGAGGATTGGTTGATTTCCAGTTCAGTTGTTAACCATGGAGGATTGGTTGATTTCCATTTCCAGTTCAGTTTTTAACCACGGAGGATTGGTTGATTTCCAGTTCAGTTGTTAACCATGGAGGATTGGTTGATTTCCAGTTCAGTTTTTAACCACGGAGGATTGGTTGATTTCCAGTTCAGTTTTTCAAAAGGGTTGACAAGAAAAGTATCATCCAACCCATGAGGTATCTCACTGCACCCTCATTTGCCATGTCTTGAAATATGCAGACGGATTAAAAGTAAATAAATGTACATTGTAATACTTCTGACAGCCACCTTTCTAACTCTGGCCATAACTTTTGAATTTAATAATCCATGCCTTCTGGGAATGTTATAGTCATTGTTAATTTTACACTTACACATGAC
The DNA here is from genome assembly GCF_013265735.2 of Oncorhynchus mykiss. Taxonomy (NCBI): domain Eukaryota; kingdom Metazoa; phylum Chordata; class Actinopteri; order Salmoniformes; family Salmonidae; genus Oncorhynchus; species Oncorhynchus mykiss. Next base: position 22,251,844 of record NC_048589.1, on the reverse strand, counting down.
TGCTATTGTGGTGTAGAATTTGTGAATTTTGTCTTGTGTAATAAATTGTATATATATTAATATACTGGATTAAGCATACAGTTTAGTTAACTGTAATTGTATTAGTTATGTTCCAACATTCCCTCCATTTATGCCAATATCAGTTATTTTTAAGTCTACGTTCCAATAGTTAATTCTGAAAGATATCCAAGGATTGTTTCATAGGGTTGTGTTTTTAGGGAGTGATATTGATTCTTGTAGAATACATTTAATTACCTTTGCTGTTGTTATAGTGTTAACTATGAAGTTGAATCTTCTTAGCTTAATCCTTTGAAAAAACACAAATATTTTGGGGCCATAAATGTGCATCTTCAATATGTTCCCATTGTTCCTCTTTAGTGCATTTAACAATATGTCTCAAGTAAAAAGCCCTGGGTGGTGAGTTGATACAAGTCCAAGTCTGGAAGGTTAAAACCACTCTCAGACTTAGGAAGATCTAAAACATTCCTTTTTATTCTGAGTTTTATTTTCCCATATAGTCTTATAACAGTATACTTTTTTTTAAAGAATGTCTTTGGTGGGGTAGCTGGTATTACAGAGAAGCATAAACTCTGGCAGTCATGCTATTCTGAAGAGGTTTATTCTACCCATTAGATTTATAGAAAGACTGTTGCGTTTAATTATTTCTACTTTCAAATTGTTGAGTAATGGGATAAAGAATATTTTTTTATGTAATCCAAGTTGTTTTTCCTCTCTTCACCCTCAGGCACAGATTGACCAATATGTGGGACTAATACGGACCCAAGTGAACTCTGTGGTGGGGAAGTGAGTAGTAGTTAATTACCTTTTTTACTCAAGAATAAACACACTAGTCCCTGGAACATCCCACTATAAAATAGATTGGAATGATGTTCATCTTGATACAAACTAGAAAAGTTTAACACTGTATCAGAGTGGTGACCTCCATGTTTTGTCTCGACAGGATCCAGGCGAAGATCCCCGGGGCCAAGCGAAAGGAAGAGTAGACCTGCGCCTTGCTAACAGTGGAGCCCAGCTCAGACTCAGTGGCAGACAGCTTGATCATTGTTGGATAGCCTTGTCATTATCTGGGGGTAGTACTATGTCATCTAGAAGGTGTTCTCTAAAACCAACCACTGGAGAAGCCTTGACCCCAAAACTGTCTAGAATGGTTAACACACACAGTAAATCACCCATGTTCAAGATAAGTCTAGGTAGACAAGTACACAATTTGGAAGAAAATGTATTTTTTATTTTGTGTTGCTTGTTATTAAGCGCATGAAGTCAAGCCTTGAGTAAATATTATTTTGTATCTTTCGTGCAGTTTTCACACTAGTTTTTTATTTTCCTTCAGTGCTTACAACAAACTAAGGTTTGGCACAAAAAAGCGATATGCCTACAGAAATGCTCTGCTGCCAATGTTAAATACTGCTTCATGTTTCTGAGTTAGCTGGTGGGGCTTCTCTCAGTATATATAGTCAATATATATATATACACATTTCAAAATGATTTCCTTTGTGTTTTCAAGCACAAAATCATTTTATGTAATTGTAGTTTTTTGCATAACTATGTAACTACACACAATATCATGTTTTAGGTACTGTTGTTCAACTACTATGAAGACAATGATTATCTGATGATATTTAGCTTGTTTGAATTAACTGTCCAACTTTGTACAATGTTCACCTATACTCAATGTAGTTCTTAGACCCTGGTCTAACTATTTGCACTTACAGTATGTATTTAATTACAGGATAAGACAAATAAATGTTCCTTGATGTATAATGTTATCATTTTTCAGATGCATTACTGAAAATAGGGTCCAAGACAAAGTTTTGACAAGGGCAGCCTCGTCTTGAGTTAGAAATATTAGGACATACGAGATGTAATGGTACAGAGTGCATACAACACTAGATAAATATCCAAAGGGATTTGAAATAACATTCTATGAACAAACAGATACCTTCTGGCACAGAAGGCCCTTTCCTGTTACGTGTGTGCTTGCATGTCAGTATGCTGAGGTGACAAATTTAACTTGGCTGTCAGGTCACTGAACTAAAGCTAGCACCATACCGTGACTAAGTCAGATTCATTTATACAAAAGAAAAGGAGTTCCATTCCTTGAATATCAATGATTTATATCCCAAAATTATAGTGTAGTTATACTTTCCAAACACCTAACACAGCAATAGCAAAGCTGAATAAAAAGAAAAACCCAGGACATGAGAAGCATGGTAGGACCATGTGCAAAATGATCCAAATATATACCACAATTATCAAACGAGAATGTCCTCCCTGAGGATTCCAGAAGAAGAAAATATTGTAAAACATAAATAAGGGGAGTCAAGGTGAAAACAGCAGCATGCTGTGCTTCTGGTTGCTGCTTTAGAATGGCCTCACATGTTGAGCAGTGTGACGGGGTGTAGCTGGAACAGGACCCCTTTGTTCTTTCCATCTTCTGACTGGGATCCACCTGCACACAAACACCACGCACACACTCAATATACACTGAACACTAGAAATTATAGTTAAGTATGGGCCTTACTTTCTTTTTAAAGTCAGGACTGATTTGATTGAAGTGGGGAAAACTAACATTACACCATGAATTCAAGCCATACCTGGTTCCATTTATTTGGTTCCTCATAGTACACAGGAACAAGGTCTTCCCGAGGGGGTGACTTAGTAAATAACCTGACGAGGCGTTCGCTGCAGTCCTCCTGCAGGCTGTTGATCCTGCCAGGCCCCAGGTGCAGAGGACCGTTGGGCCCCTCACACACCAGACGGTTGATGGCACCACGCAAAGCATTGATCTGATCCAACAAACAAAAAAACACTGGTTGTGTGTGGAAAGTTGAATTGATTTGAATGGACTGACGCAGGAACTACAAGGGTGTTAGCTACCTCTGTGATGTCCTCTACATCGAATTTGACATCAAAGGCGAGCTCTGTGTCATGTTCAGGCAGGACAGCCTCCTGAGACTGGACGTTCCACCCCAGACCACAGAGGGCACCAGTGTAGCTGGTCCTCTCCTTGTTGGTGCTGCAGAGAACAGGCAAGGTTACATTACAGACCTGTAGAACTTAATGTATGATTTCAAGTGAATATTGCAACATTATTTATGTTATCACTTAGCCCCCTAGAGTACGTGTGGAAATATAATAAGCAAAAAAATAAAAGCTGTCAGTTTAAGCTAGAGATGTGTTTTTTTCGCATGAGGCTGTGTCTCTATCCACCGATGTCGCCCTTCCGCATCTGCAGTGAAGGGTGGCAGAGCTAGAGCCGTGTTTGTCAGACCATGAGACATCCCATCTACAGTGAAGGGTGGCAGAGCTAGAGCCGTGTTTGTCAGACCATGAGACATCCCATCTGCAGTGAAGGGTGGCAGAGCTAGAGCCGTGTTTGTCAGACCATGAGACATCCAAAAATTGGTCTTCTCACGAAAACAGCTGTAGTGTCCGAACGGTTTGCCAAACAGTTTATATAAACTTAGGTAGGTGTGGTCTCACGGTAATTGAACTTTAATTAACAAACACGTTTAGTATCTCCACGCATACAAGCCGCTGATGCGTGCCTTTGGAACATCAATTTACACAAAAAAAAAAGTATAAATCAATTCAATATACACCATCACAATAAACCCATTATTTATTTTAGCCATGTCTAAAGACACATTATGAAAAACAGAATATAAGTTGGTCTACTGTATGTTATCTGGCAATGCTCCATGCTAGATTTAGAGTTATTAGGCAACTTTAGTTGTGAATGATATAAACCTTAGAATGTCTTGAATAAAAACATAAGGGCTGCATGGTGTGACTGTAGGCTGTTGATGATTTGAGAAAATTGAAAAGCTTACCATGCCTCAGGCTGCACAGCTGTTCCCTCATCAAATAATCATATTTTCACCCATCAGACTATTGTCAATTTAATCTAGTCTTTACTAATATGTCAAATTTGTTTCCATTTAGAATGGACCATTATCAAATGGGCAGGAACAGCGGCAGGGGGGAAAAGCCATCATCATCTCTATGAACTCCAATTGAGCTTTTCCCGCCTGTCCTTTTTTCCCAATGATGCCTGGTAGGCTACTTTGGTTTTATAGTGGTGCTTATTATGAGCAGCTGAGAAATAAATACAATTTATTTTACTCCACGCATTAACCACTGTTTGAGGAGAATGCTGACATTCTGCCCAAACCCTGTATGCCATGGGCTCTCCAAACGTGTTCCTGCAGCTACCCAGTTGTTAAATTTGGGGAAACCAAGTGAAATCTGTTCGGGAACAGCAATAGTAAAACGCTTTCGCAACTAAACATATTTCACTAAACTGTTGACGCCCCCTCTGAACGCTCGAGAAATAAATAAAGGAGAGATGAGATGGAAACGCAAGGTGGTGAGATTCTGTATAGCTTAAAAGGTAATGTGTCAACCAATTAATTATGAAAATATATATTTTTAAATATTTCACTTGGCTATTCGAAAATCAAATTCAATATAATTGTAGGCTAACTGTAAGTCACCGTGCACAATCAATGAACCAACAGCATCGCCTACAACTATACGTTCTCTTCCAGATTCGTCGATAGAAGTTTTGGAGAGTAGCATAAGGCTGTGGTGTAAAGAACTTAAGTAAAAATACTTGAAAGTACTACTTGGGGTATCTGTACTTAAAGTTAAAAATACCAATAGCAAGTAAATAATGTACTTTGTACATTTTCCCTGACAATGAAAAGTATCAAGAGAACATCTGGCAGACTCACTAAACACACATGCTATGTTTGTAAATGACGTCTGAGTGTTGGAGTGTTCCTCTGGCAACAAAACAAAAACAAGAAAATGGTGCCACCCGGTTTAATTTCTGTAAGGAATTTGAAATGATTTATACTTTTAATACTTAGGTATATTTAAAACCAAATACTTTTTTACTTTTACTTCCTTAATATTTTACTGGGTGACTTTCAATTTAGTCATTTTCTATTAAGATATCTTTCCTTTTACTCAAGAATGACAATTGGGTACTTCTTACACCATTGGCATAAGCTAACCAGTCCATCCAGTATGAATAATAACAGACTATCTTCTGTATTCCACCCCTACCTTTTCGCAACACAAATGATTGGCTCAAACTCCACAAATTAACTTTCAACAAGGCAGAACTGTTAATTGAAATGCATTCGAGGTGACTACCTCATAAAGCTGATTGAGAGTGTGCAAAGCTGTCATTAAGGCAAAGGGTGGCTACTTTGAAGAATCTCAAATATATTTTGATTTGTTTAACACTTTTTTGGTTACTACATGATTCCAAATGTGTTACTTCATAGTTGATGTCTTCACTATTATTCTACAGTAGAAAATAGTAAAACATAAAAACCCTGGAATGAGTAAGTGTATCTGTGTGTGTATATACACACACACACTGCTCAAAAAAATAAAGGGAACACTAAAATAACACATCCTAGATCTGAATGAATGAAATATTCTTATTAAATACTTTTTTCTTTACATAGTTGAATGTGCTGACAACAAAATCACACAAAAATGATCAATGGAAATCAAATGTATCAACCCATGGAGGTCTGGATTTGGAGTCACACTCAAAATTAAAGTGGAAAACCACACTACAGGCTGATCCAATTTGATGTAATGTCCTTAAAACAAGTAAAAATGAGGCTCAGTAGTGTGTGTGGCCTTCCTGTGCCTGTATGACCTCCCTACAATGCCTGGGCATGCTCCTGATGAGGTGGTGGATGGTCTCCTGAGGGATCTCCTCCCAGACCTGGACTAAAGCATCCGCCAACTCCTGGACAGTCTGTGGTGCAACGTGGCGTTGGTGGATGGAGCGAGACATGATGTCCCAGATGTGCTCAATTGGATTCAGGTCTGGGGAACGGGCGGGCCAGTCCATAGCATCAATGCCTTCCTCTTGCAGGAACTGCTGACACACTCCAGCCACATGAGGTCTAGCATTGTCTTGCATTAGGAGGAACCCAGGGCCAACCGAACCAGCATATGGTCCCACAAGGGGTCTGAGGATCTCATCTCGGTACCTAATGGCAGTCAGGCTACCTCTGGCGAGCACATGGAGGGCTGTGCGGCCCCCCAAAGAAATGCCACCCCACTCCATGACTGACCCACCGCCAAACCGGTCATGCTGGAGGATGTTGCAGGCAGCAGAACGTTCTCCACGGCGTCTCCAGACTCTGTCACGTGCTCAGTGTGAACCTGCTTTCATCTGTGAAGAGCACAGGGCGCCAGTGGCGAATTTGCCAATCTTGGTGTTCTCTGGCAAATGTCAAACGTCCTGATCGGTGTTGGGCTGTAAGCACAACCCCCACATGGACGTTGGGCCCTCATACCACCCTTATGGAGTCTGTTTCTGACCGTTTGAGCAGACACATGCACATTTGTGGCCTGCTGGTGGTCATTTTGCAGGGCTCTGGCAGTGTTCCTCCTGCTCCTCCTTGCACAAAGGCGGAGGTAGCGGTCCTGCTGCTGGGTTGTTGCCCTCCTACGGCCTCCTCCACGTCTCCTGATGTACTGGCCTGTCTCCTGGTAGAGCCTCCATGCTCTGGACACTACGCTGACAGACACAGCAAACCTTCTTGCCACAGCTCGCATTGATGTGCCATCCTGGATGAGCTGCACTACCTGAGCCACTTGTGTGGGTTGTAGACTCCGTCTCATGCTACCACTAGAGTGAAAGCACCGCCAGCATTCAAAAGTGACCAAAACATCAGCCAGGAAGCATAGGAACTGAGAAGTGGTCTGTGGTCACCACCTGCAGAACCACTCCTTTATTGGGGGTGTCTTGCTAAATACCTATCATTTCCACCTGTTGTCTATTCCATTTGCACAACAGCATGTGCAATTTATTGTCAGTGTTGCTTCCTAAGTGGACAGTTTGATTTCACAGAAGTGTGATTGACTTGGAGTTACATTGTGTTGTTTAAGTGTTCCCTTTATTTTTTTGAGCAGTGTATATATCTTTTTTTTAATATACCTTAAGGTGTCCTAAAATTCTAAACCAAATAGCTAAATTATCCTTGTTATGATCGTCTTAAAACAATTCCACGTCAGCTTGGTAGAACCCCAATCATTTCACATTCCCTATAGGGCCTTAGGGTACGGTTCTCTGATAGGCAATTTGATCAAATGTGAATGTGGTGAGGAGCATACTATCTCCAAGCAGACTGACCGTAGCTCTATGACAGGGCGGAAGTGCATGGTGATGAGAGCAGGCAGGCCGTGGATGTGAGGCATCAGCGTAGTCTCCTTCAGTAGAATGCATGCGCCTAGAGCAGCACACACACGCATCTTACTGTTATAACAAAGTCAATGTCTGGTAGGGTCTCACCCTTATTCTAGAGCCCTCAAATTCAAGTGTAGACCACTGAGGACTGTCATTCAACGCCACTGAGTTGATGCTGTCCTTTTCTATGCGCACTCACCTGTAAGGAGTTGACATTAGCACTGTCACCAGAAGTGGGCCAAACTATAACCTGATCTGGGTGACACGGACTAACCTGTAGTGGCTGACATTGCAAAAGCTGTGGAAGTTGACTTTGTGGGGCTGGATGGGCCATGCACAGGAACCAGTTGGGAACAGCATCAGCAACACTTACTTACAAATCAGCAGTAAGACTCAAATGGGCATTCTGTAGCCACTAACATTCATACACATTTATGTTCGGAGTCTTTCTATAAACTAGGACACCAGTATTTCCTACACTGAACACCTTGTTACAGCTGTTGATAAGTCTGATAATAATCAGAACCCCCCTGCCATTACATTAAGGGGGGTTCATAGCTACAGTCATGTGAAAAAGTGCATCCCCTGGAAATTGTTTTTATTTTTTTGTAAATATTTGGACAGATGGATATGTAATCTTCACTTCAACATTATTGAGAGATAAAGGTCACATAATATAACAAATTAAACTGAATGCAAATTATAGTCTATCATTTAATCATAAAAAAAAAAACAATTAAAAAAAAAAGGAACAGAAATGGAATTCCATAGTGCGGAAAAATAAGTACACCCCTAGTTCAATAGCTGGTGTTGTCCTCTTTGGCTGAAATATCTTAATGTAGCCGTTTCTTTTAACTGCCTATCAGTCTCTTATATCAACTGGGAGGATTTTTTTTATCCCACTCTTTTTTAAAAAGGTACTGCTTCAACTGTGTCATGTTGGAGGGATTTCTTGCATGCACAACCCATATCAAGTCCCCCCACAGCATTGACAGGATTGAGATCTTGGCTTTAACTCGGCCATTCCATAACCATTTCTTATTTTTGCACCATTCTGTTGTAGCTTTGCTTGTGTGTTATGGATCATTGTCCTGTTGCAAGATCCATGTTTGGTTCAGCTTTAGCTTTTTGACAGATGGCCTCACATTCTCCTCAAGAATTATCTGGTACAATATGGAATTCATGGTTGACTAAATGAAGGCAAGCTGTCCCTCAGGCAGCAAAGCAGCCACAAACAATAACGCCAACCATGCTTTACAGTCAGTATGAGGTTCTTCTGTTCAAAGGCCGTTTCATTTTCGCCTGGCATTGCGACAAACTCCACCTTTGACTCATCTGTCCAGAGCACATTGTTCCAGTAGTTTTAGTCTTTACTCAGGTGTTGTCTGGCAAACGTCAGTCGTGTCTTGATATTATTTTTTTGAGATTAGAGGCTTCTTCCTTCCTGACCTCCCACGTAGGCCAAGTATGTGCAGTCTCTGACAGTTGACTCATGCACTTCGATATTGATTGTGGCAAGAGAGGCCTGTAGATCCCTTGATGTTACCCTGGGGTTCTTAGAGACTTCTATGAGCATCTTTTGGTCAGATCTTGGGCTGAATTTGGTTCGATGACCTGATTGCCAGTGGTCTGGAATTTTCTCCATTTGTAGATGATCCGTCGGACAGTGGAACGATGTACTTCGAATTGCTTGGAAATGGATTTGTAACCCCTCACAGACTCACGGGCATCAATAATCTTTCGTCTGAGGGTCTCCAAGGTATTTTGATCTTTGCATGACGTGTTACCACACACCCATATGGTTAAGGCGGCGCACAATTGGCCCAGCGTCATCCGGGTTAGGGTTTAGCCGGGGTAGGCCGTCATTGTAAATAAGAATTTGCCTAGTTAAGTAAAAGGTTAAATTAAAAAAATAAAGACCAAACCAGACAATGTTTCAAAACTTTATGGAAGGCTGGACCCTCGCAAGGTACTCTAATGATTTCCTAACCATTTGCACCTGTTTTGGTGCACCGGATCCTAACTTTAGGTGATGGTAAAGGTCTTTTTTTCTGCATAAGGAAATTGCATTTGTTTATTTTAATTGCATAACATTTTAAAAGTAAAACATTGTGTGTGATGTGTTCAATTGAGTTACCTTTATCAATGAATGTGGTTGGAATTTTGCAAAAATATCCATGTGTCCAGATACGTAAAAAATCTATTAAAATACACTTTCCAAAGGGTGGGTATACTTTTTCACAATAAAATTCACAAATTGATTTAAAAACTGTGTTTAACACTATCATGGTTGGCATCTAGTTGGGTTTGTCCAACATCGTGTGATGTCTTTGCATTTATGGTATTGTAAGTTGTTATCATATATTAAGCATTCATCAATTAAATGAGACATTGAAATTGAACAGTGTACAAATCCTGGATCTAGCTGTTGGACAGTTTTTTGTATAGATCTCAAAAATTCAGTGTAACACTGTGTCTCCTTATGTTACACGGTGTGAAAACAGTTCAAGGGCATACAAACCCAAAATGGGGAACCAGGCCCAGTCAATCAATTAGTTTTTCCCCACAAAAGGGCTTTATTACAGATAGAAATCCCGCCCCCCGCCACGATTCCACAGGTAAAGATGCCAGATGTAGAGGTCCTGGGCTGGCGTGGTTACACATGGTCTGCGGTTTGGAGGCCGGTTGGACATAATGCCAAATTAACTAAAAACCAACGTTGGAGGGGGCTTATGGTAGAGAAATTAACTTTCAATTATCTAGCAACAGCTCTGGTGGACATTCCTGCAGTCAACTTGCCAGTTGCACGCTCCCTAGAAACTTGAGACATCTGTGGCATTGTGTTGTGTGACAAAACTACACATTTTTTAGTGGGCTTTTATTGTCCCCAGCACAAGGTGCACCTGTGTAATGATCATGCTGTTTAATCAGCTTCTTGTTATGCCACACCTGGGATGTAAACAAATTTGTGCGCAAAATTTGAGAGAAATAAGCTTTTTGTGCATATGGGTTCTATATTAGGCCCTATATGTACAATTATATAAATTATATAATTGTATAACATTGGTGTCCTTGAAAATTACAATGAAGTGCTTGAAGAAGTCCCTGGAAGTCCTTGAATTTGACATACATTCTTTAAGCAGGGGTCATACAGACATTGTATGTTGTTGTATAGGTGGAGATATGGGCTAATTTGCATATATTCACTTTAATTCCTCTAAGTACCATTCAGAAATGTTTTGCCCAATGTTACACATTGGCCCCATTATTTATAGAAAGACCCTTATACGTGTTAAATAACAGGAACAATTAATTAATTAATTAAATACATTTTAAAAAATCACCAGATACCTATTGTATCCCAGGAATTCCTGACAGGAAGGTGTGGCCCTGGCCCACTAATACACTGTAGAACCAAATTTACACCAGCTCACATGCTACCAAAATGCCAATGACGCCATCTTGTGGTGAACTAACACCGTCTGGTTGAACCAGACAGGCAGTCTATTGAACACAACCTAGGAAATGTGAGTTAGCCGTTTGGCCAGTGTTCTTGCCTTGCTCTTCAGAAAGGACCGGCTGGTCTTGGAGAAGGACTGGAGCAGGCTGTCGATGAGCTGTTTCTCTTTCTCCTTGTTGGTCTTCCAGGAGCTGCTGGTAGCGTTGGGGGTGAAGGTTCCGTCCTGCAAGTCTTTATACAGAGACATCAGCACCTCGTGGCTCTGCTGCAAGACACAACGACACAGCACTGTCAGGGCCACAGCCTCTCTGTGTTTATACTGCTGGACAGCTAGGACACACTGAATGATATTTGTTTATAGCCAAGCCTTACAAGAATACAACAATTGAACAATTCCCCATTAGCACAACTTTCCAAAAAGATACATGGCAGTTGATTCTGCAGTGAAGACAGAAAGCTGGTCTGTGTTTCTTAAGGTACCTTGGACTCAAAGCTCTCTTCGGTCTTAATGGCGTGTCCCTCCTGTATCATGATATCAGCCACACTGGAGGTGACCGTGTCGGTGTTGATGAGCAGCTCCACGTGCATGACGCCGCATGACCCACGTGCATGACGCCGTGCAGCCGCGCACGCAACACTGGGCTGATGGATGCATCCCCGAGATACGAAACTCCTGGGCCTGAGTAGGACACAGTCACACCAGAATACAGGCACATTTTATCTGGTTAGGGTGTGGCCAAAATAGGGTGGATCAGGAAGATACAGTAGGTTTACTATATAGACTTTGTAGCTGTACCTGCAATGGGTGGGCCATGATATCAGCAGGTAGCTCCCTCAGACAGCTGCATGACACCAGGGTGGTGTTTCCGTAGTCCAAAAAGAACACCTGGTACATTCAAAACACATACTTTACATGGTTCATCCACTATAACAGCAACTATAATTAACCTGTATTTAAGTGTATGAAAGGGAGTCATTGTGTGTGCCAGTAAGCTTGGAGAGCATGTGATTGTACCTCCACAGAGCTGCCGCGGACGTGCAGGATCTTGGCACGGTAGTAGAGGCCCTGCTCGTCGCCCTCAGAGAAAGGTGCCAGGCACAGTAGGTTGGGGTAGAGAGAGACAGGAACTGGACACAGCTCACGAGAATTCATCTCAGCTGTCAGATAGCGCTGCTTCTCCATGCTGGCCTCGCCTGCCTGGAAGCCCCAGAAGTGGCCCACCTCCACCACCTAGGGAGCCAAGATGAAGGGGGCATGCTCGGTTACCACCTCCACTGTAGACTGTACATAACGAACATGGAGGGTATGTGATCACCTAAACTCAGTTACTCTAGATATAATCTTCACCACATTACTCATTTACACAAATAACTCAAAGAAATGTGACTGAAAAAGGAGTTTCAGCCTGATTACCAACTTCTGTAATGTTGACCACGAGCTTGTCTGGGTCGATGGTACTGCTCAGCACCCCCACTGGGTAGACCGAGTTGTCCTGGAAGTCCACATTCACCCTGCAAACCACAGAACTGGATAGAATGAGTGATGAAAAAAAAACCTGGAGGATCCCTCCAAGGGGGAACACAGTGCAAGTGTAACAGTCAGTCACTGAGCTGCATCAGTGACACAAATCATCTATGAGACTGACCCAACTGTAACTCACTCTCATGACAGCCCAGTCTCTAAATATGTGTAAGGAGAAGGGGGGCGGGGTCTAGCTCGGCCTAAATCTTCCCTCTAAGAGGCTGTGTGATGGCTGTGGAGTGTTAACCATAGTGCCAGCACGTCAGGTTACATCAAGGCCCAGTGTGGAGGGGTGCAGCCTGTGGGTGGCTGCAGGGCCCACTTCCCCCAAACAGCCACTGACAGGACACCTCCACCCCCCTGAAGAGGTACCTGGCCCTGAGCCAGAGCTGGCATTAGCTAGACATCTACTGACCGCAAAACACATTTATCTTGAGAAGTTGGGGTAAGATGCTTCACCCATGCAGAAAACTGTATTTTGTAGCATATGAGTGTCATGTTCTGTCCTGTTCCTGTTCTTTCTCTTCACCCTGTCTCCCTCTGCTGGTCGTATTAGGTTACCTTTTCTTCCCCTCTTTCCCCCAGCTGTTCCTTGTCTTCTCTAACTACCTCGTTCACCCCTTTTCCCACCTGTTCCCTTTTTCCCTCTGATTAGGTCTCTATATCTCTCTCTGTTTCTGCTTCTGTCTTTGTCGGATTCTCGTTTGTGTTTCTCATGCCTGAACCAGACTATCGTCGTGTTTGCTGCAACCTTGTCCTGTCCTGTCGGAATCTGCCTGTTCATCTAACCTTGTCCTGTCCTGTCGGAATCTGCCTGTCCATCTGAGCCTACGTGTGTTTCGTCATTAAAGAAACTCTGTTTTGTTAATTCGCTTTTGGGTCCTCATTCACGCACCTGACAATGAGAGGGTTAAAACTACACCTCCTAGCAGAGTATTATTAGTGTGAGAAGGATGTATAGGCGTTCTACCGAGCGTATCTCATGTGGCAGACGGTCCTGCTCCCAGCGTGGGACTCCACTTTGTCACTGGGGTGCACAAACAGGCCCAGAGGATGCCTCTGGTGGGCCAGGAGGAGGGCCAGTGACACCTCAGGGAGCACCCCTGACCCCCGGGTAGTCATCCGGTAGAACTCCACATGCACCCTGAACGAACAAACAAATGTTCATCTTACCAATGAACTATGGGTATGCTGTTAGACCATTTAGGTCAAAACATCTAAGAAGTATTTATCTATGAAACATGATGAGTTATGGTCTATATAGTCAAGGTTTCATCTATTAGTTTGTTACCGGGATCCATCAAAGGCTATGGACTTGACCTGGCCACACTGGCGGAACAGGGACTGCAGCTGCTTATAGTACAGGAAACTATAGGGGGGCAGGTTCCTCACCTGAGACCAAACAGTCAAAGAGCCGGTCAGTGGGCTAGCATTCACAAGATACAACACGGTTCATGTATAGGAATCTGATGAATCGGGGGTAAAGGCATCATACTAGCACTGTTGTTTTGGGATCATGGCCAGACAGGTCTTTGGAGGCCAGCTCTTCATCCATTTCCCTTTGGGCAAAGTAGTTGGGGTAGTAGGCACCAGCGATAACCACCTGAGAAAAAGAAATATGAGATTCTATCAAATAGACAAGGCCAGAGTCTGTGTAGAAGGGCTAGGTACACAAGGTGAAATTAGTGTCATAACAATACTTATAAAGTAGTTCATAACGCAGGTTCAAATCAGTAAGGTTGGTCTGAATGGAGAGCTCACTATTTCATTCAGTAAGCACAATATAATTGACATTGCTTCCTCTATGGGCACAGCAAGAATTTACATCTGATGTTTACAATGTTCTCATGTCGCTTTTCCTCCTTTACTATTAATTAGCCACGTGCAGAACATCAGTCACCTATTACCCTATGGCCAATAAGCACTGCTGAATAATGCAATTTTACCACACTTTCTAATTAATCAATGGGCATACCTGTGCAATCATCAATCTGCTCTCTTCTCACCAATATTGTGATGTATTTCAATGAAGGCTTACTCTATTCAGTTAAGCCTTCCCTCAATTGAATAGAGATAAGTTGGAAGTAAGGTGTAGAGCTCCAGAATGCTTGCATGTGCCTCGTCTCACCTGCAAGATGAATCTCTGCTTGTGGAGGCTGGAGTAGTCCATGGGCAATGGGTTCTCAATCACATGCATGTTGAACTGGGACGTCCTCTTCTTCAGGTCCTCATAGAGCTCGGCCACCTGGGGGGGTCACAGAGTCGGGGTCAGGTGGTCAGAAATTAGGGACAACTGGTGTGTGTTTCGTGAGATGCTCATCTCTATACCTCTCTGATCCTCCTGATCTGGATGCAGTTCTCCTTGCCCCACTCCAGCTCATCCTGGGAGGAAGAACACACACACACCTTGTCTGATGTCTTTAGGCACCTCCTTTATTACATAGGCTTCTATGTATTATCCATGTTGGAAGTTAATTTATGTAACATAACGATCTAAATGCTCTCACTTTTGGATGCCTCAACTGTCCCTTGTTTCTGGACGTGTGCCAAGCCTTGAATGCGTTGACAAAAGCAATGGAATCCCTCGGCACACCGTGTGCAAAGGACAGCTTGCGCCTAAATATTCAAACATTTAAGAGAAGACAGGGACAAGTGTTATAGCTAGCACTGTGGTGGTAATTTAATAACTGACTTATGGATGAAGACTCATGAAAATAAAATAATGTTCAAAACCTTCTAAATAGGACTACATTCATTATTTTTACTAACTGTATTTTCTTGTAAACTTGACCTAATAGTGGGAGTGTTAAATAATGATAAGCAGTTGTTTTGCTATATTAGTCTATTCAACATCTCCTCGTCTTTCCAACTGTCCTTCGATGCTGGAGCAGCTAATCCGGCTAGATGTGTGGGGGTGTAGAGAGCTATAGGCTATGGCACTTCAGTAAAAAAATATATATATAACAAAAATTTGATGTGTAAACTTTTTTTATACAACGAACGTTTACATTGCTTGTAAGTAAAATAAATACATTGGTATTTAAAAAAAAAAAGGTTGGATGTGTCTGAGGCTTATAGCCTTACGCGCTAATGATGTGTCAAATGGACAATGTCCCAATCCTCTCCAACCTGGCATGGTATAAATTGATCCGGAATCTTCTCTTTATTTATAGACTAATCAACGCTGATCAGGCCCAGTCCTGGACGATATGCCACCGTAGGCGAGACAAAGAAAAATGAATTATGCCCTCCTACCCCCGCAAATTAGAATAGCAGCCTAGGCTATATAGCATCAGCCTACAATGCACTTTTACGAATGCCCATGTGGTAGCCTACCATATGTAGAACAGGCAATTTACTGTTAAACCCTGTCATTTGGTTACATTAATTTCTGTTAATGCATGCATTACTTAGTAATTTACCATTCTCGGCGTGGAAATGCTGTTTGTAGAGTTCACAACCTGCTACACTTATAGTTTATTTCATCCCATCATTTACACGCTCCATGTGAGCATGTGTCTGGTTTCCCTGTCCTGTTAATGTTTATGGTGCACGCCTGAGCACGAATAGGTACCTGGCCTGCTTCTCGTAAATGTATGAAAGTGCCCAGCTGAGCTTGTCATTTTTTCTTCACCTCACACAGTAAGTTAAATTATAATAGTTCCTCAGTTTTTGAAAAATATTTTTAAACTCGACAATCAGCATTGCTGATAAATAGGCTATGGACATGCGGTGTGTGTGTATTTGTTTTCATATTCATACTATAGCATAGCTGTCCCTTTCATATTTCCATTTCAGTTCCTTATAGCCCAAGGTAGGCCTAGGTTTTTTAATAAATTTTAAGGAAACTATATATATTTGCTTGTGTCTGACATATGCTGGTGGCTTTGATTTGACGGGTGCTTTTACAAGGGTGGGCATGTAGCTTTATTTTGATTCCGTTAATTCTGTGTCAATACGAAAATGCTACAGATTCTCTCCAACCTGGCATTTCTTAATTGATATTTAATAACCTGGGGGGAAAAAATGAAATGCCATGGTAATAACGAAGTGTAATGGCTTGTTTAAAATAGGTTTTATTAAGAAGCATTTGCATGTAAACAAGCAAACAGAACTGTAACCTACCCTTTTCTGACCCTCCCTAATGGTTGTTGGTGACTGTACATTGGCCTAAGCAAAACACAACAGTCCTGAGCCATGGTATATTGGCCATATATCACAAACCGGAGTTGCCTTATTGCTGTTATAAAACAGGTTATCAACATCTGATATACAATGGCTGTCAGGGCTCAAACCACCCAGTTTATAAGTGCAATTATATATTTTTTGCTGAATGAGAGAAAATGCATACATTTTAATGTGCCGACTCACCTGTAGCCTGCCAGCTGTTGTAGGGAGGGCATGGCAAAGAAGCTCTTCAGAGACAGGGAGGCAGCTGAGAGAGAGACACACACACGTCGTTGTTGACCAAACACACAAAGCAAAAACCCAAACCCCACTGACCTATGATGAAGCACTCCTCCAGACAGCCAAAGACGTGTCCGAGTACGATCATCTTCCCCAGGTGCAGGTCCACAGGCAGGTTAGCCAGCATCCGACCCAGGAACGTCAGCTCTCCATCAAAACGCTTCTGGCCCTGCCCATTGTTCCCCAGGGACAGTGCGCCCATCTACACCACAAACACGTCATGACGATTCTCTTTCCTTCAAATGATAACTGACTGCAAGAATGCTTAGTGTCACACATTACACACTGATTCACAGTCAAAATGTCTCTATCCATCAATCCTTCCAGCCAAAGAGACCTGACTGTCCTCTCTGCTACCGCACGGCAAGCGGTACCGATGCACCATGTCTACAACTAACAGGGCCCTGAACAGCTTCCACCCCCAAGCCATAAAGACTGCTAAATACAGTGGACAAAAATATATAAAATGCAGCATGCAACAATTTCAACCATTTTACTGAGTTACTGTTCATATAAGTAAATTAGTCAACTGAAGAAAAAAAAATTAGGCCAGAATCTATGGGTTTCACATGACTGGGGAGCCAGGCCCAGCCAATCAGAATCCCCACAAAGGTCCTGGGCTGGCGTGTTTACATGTGGTCTGTGGTTGTGATGCCGGTTGGATATACTGCTAAAATCTCTAAAACAACGGAGGCAGCTTATGTTAGAGAAATGAACATTCAATTCTCTGGCAACAGCTCTGGTGGACATTCCTGAAAGTCAGCATGTCAATTGCACACCCCTTCAAAACATCTGTGGCAATGTGTTGTGTGACAGAACTGCACATGTAATGATCATGCTGTTTAATCATGTTTTTGATATGCCACACTTGTCAGGTTTATCTTGGCAAAGAAGAAATTATCACCAACAGGGATGCAAACAAAATAAGCTTTTTGTGCATAATATACAGAGCATTACTGGAATCTTTTAAATTTAGCTCATGAAACATGGGAACAACACTTTACATGTTGGATTCCTATTTTTGTTCAGTATACAGCGCATTAGGAAAGTATTCAGGCCCCTCGTCTTTTTCCATGTTGTTGTGTGACAGGCTTATTCTAAAATTGATTAAAATGTTAGTTTTCCTCATCAATCTACACACAATACACCATAATGACAAAAAAATAAATAATTGTTTGCAAATTTGTAAAAAAAATAATTTAATATTACATTTACATAAGCATTCAGACCATTTACTCAGTACTTTGTTGGAGCTCCTTCGGCAGCGATTACAGCCTCGAGTCTTATTTTTATTTGACCCCTTTTTCGTGGTATCCAATTGGTAGTTTACGGTCTTGTCCCATCGCTACAACTCCCGTACGGACTCGGGAGAGGCGAAGGTAGAGAGATGTGCGTGCTCCGAAACACAACCCAGCCAAGCCGCGCTGCTTCATGACACAATGCCCGCTTAACCCGGAAGCTAGCCGCACCAATGTGTCAGAGGAAACACTGTACACCTGGCGAGCATGTCAGCCTGCATTGCGCCCGGTCCCCCACAGGAGTCACTAGTGCGCGAATTGACAAGGACATCCCTGCTGGCCAATCCCTCCCCTAACCTGGATGACGCTGGGCCAATTGTGCGCCGCCCCCTTGGGTTTCCCGGCCTCGACAGAGTCCGGACTCGAACCAGGATCTCTGGTGGCACAGCTAGCACTGCGACACAATCCTTTCTCTGAGCTCTACAGACAATTCCTTCGACCTCATGGCTTGGTTTTTTCTCTGGCATGCATTGTCAACTGTAGGACCCTGAATTTACCACATGGGGACTCCAATCAAGTTGTAGAAACATCTCAAGGATGATCAATGGAAACCGGATGCACCGGAGCTCAATTTCAAGTCTCATAGCAAAAGGGTCTGAATACCTTTTATTTACAAAAGTATATGTTTTTTATTTTTAATAAATTAGCAAAAAAAAAAATTCTACAAGCTGTTTCCACTTTGTCATTATAGGGTATTGTGTGTAGATTACTGAGGATATGTTTTTATTTTATCCATTTTAGAATAAGGCTGTAATGTACCAAAATGTAGAAAAAGTCAAGGGGTCCAAATACTTTCCAAAAGCACTGTAGTTAGTTAAAATAGTTAGTCCGGGTGGCTATCTGCATGAACCTTTTTGTGTCAACTCTTGACTCATCACATTCGCTGCTGCTACCGTTTATTATCTACCTGTAGCCTAGTTACTTTATCCCTACCTATATGTACATATCTACCTCATACCCCTGCACATCTATTCAGTACTGGTACCCCATGTATATAGCCAAGTTATCATTGCTCATTGTGTATTTCTTCCTTGTGTTAATATTTTTCTATTTGTTGGGAAGGGCCCATAAATAAGCATTTCACTGTTAGTCTACACCTGTTGTTTAGGAAACATGTGATAAATATGTTATTTGAAGAGCCCATCCACAGCACGCACAAACCCCCCCAAAATCACACCTGACAACCACACTCACAAACACCACTGACAGAGCTAATGCTAGCTGACGCAGAGGTCCTGATACAGCAGAACCAACGTTAGGAAATCATTGCAACATCACAAACACACAGTGACAGAACTGGGATTTCAGCACCGCTGTATCTATACTGAACAAAAATATAGAAACGCAACATGCAAAGTGTTGGTCCTATGTTCTCAAATTTGTTTACATCCCTGTGTGAGTATTTCTCCTTTGCCAAGATGATCCATCTGACAGGTGTGGCATATCAAGAATCTGATCAAACAGAATGATCATTACACAGGTGCACCTTGTGCTGGGGACAAAAGGCCACTAAAATGTGCAGTTACACAACACAATGCAACAGATGTCTCAAGTTGAGGGGGCGTGCAATTGGCATGCTGACTGCAGGAATGACCACCATTGCAGTAATGTTCATTTCTCTACCCTAAGCCGCCTCGAACGCCATTTTAAAGAATTTGGCAGTACGTCCAACCCGGCTTCACAAACACAGACCATGTGTAATCACGCTAGCCCAGGACCTCCACCTGTAGGATCTGTCTGAGACCAGCCACCTGGACAGCTGATGAAACTGTGGGTTTGCACAGCCCAAAGAATTTCTGCACAAACTGTCAGAAACAGTCTCAGGGAAGCTAATCTGCGTGCTTGTTGTCTTGACCTGACTGCAGTTCGGTGTTGTAACTGACTTCAGTGGGAAAATGCTCACCGTCGATGGCCAATGGCACGCTGGAGAAGTGTGCTCTTCATGGATGAATCCAGGTTTCAACTATACCGGGCAGATGGCAGACAACGTGTATTGCTTTGTGTGGGCAAGCAGTTGACTGCCGTCAACGTTGTGAACAGAGTGCCCCATGGTGGTGGTGTAGCTTACCACCATGGGGCACCATTACGGTAAGCCACAGACAACAAACAATTGCATTTATCGCAGAGACACAGTGACAAGATCATGGGGCCTATTGCCGAGTCATTCATCCGCCGCCATCACCTCATGTTTCAGCATGATAATGCACGGTCCCATGTCGCAAGGATCTGTACACAATTCCTGGAAGCTGAAAATGTTCCAGTTTTTCCATGGCCTGCATACATTTATGGGATGCTCAATGATCGATGTGTACGACAGCATGTTCCAGTTCCTGCCAATATCCAGTAACTTCGCACAGCCATTGAAGAGGAGTGAGAACATTCCACAGGCCACAATCAACAGCCTGATCAACTTTGCGAAGGAGATGTGTCGTGCTGCATGAGGCAAATGGTGGCCACGCCAGACTGGTTTTCTGATCCAGGCCCCTACCTTTTTTAAGAGATATGTGACCAACAGATGCATCTCTCTATTCCCAGTCATGTGACATCCATAGATTAGGATCTAATGAATGTATTTAAATTGACTGATTCCCTTATGTGAACTGTAACTCAGTAAAATCTCAGAAGTTGTTGCACGTTGTATATTTTAGTTTTTTAAAATCTCTCCATAAGTACAGGAATCCAATTCCATCAATGTCTGTTTGGGATAAGGATGTCAGCAGGTCCACAGTGAGGTACCTCTTTGAGCTGAAGCACAGTCCTCTCGATGTCGTTGAGGTTGGGGGGTGAGAGGGCAGTGGAGAGGAGGGAGCGGGGGTCCCCCATGTCCAGTAGCTTCACCTTGAGCATGATGTTGGCCAGGGGGGCACGCTGGGAAAAGTACAAAAATATCCTAGTTACTGTCAGAATAAACTAGCAGCTTTATAGGTCTAGTTGAGTAGCCTGCCTAGTCTTTCAGTAATCACAACCGGTGCATAACCGCTCCCTGCCTGAGAGGGAGAGAGGATTCACAAATCCTCATTGGGAATTTTATTATTGAATTGGAATATCAATTGCTCTCTTGAAATGGAATTGCCTCCCTGATGGCCAGTCTGAGGTGGAACTGCATAGTACTGTACCTCTGCGCTGGTTGCAGTTGGTCTTGGAGGCCCAGGTGAGGCGGAGGGACTGGTAACTGGTCTCTTTGTCACAGACCATGTGACGCGCCAGACAGAAATCAATCACTGTCAACAGGAATACATCAAATTCAGACACAGAGTGAATACAGTATGCAGTACATACAGTGCCTTGCGAAAGTATTCGGCCCCCTTGAACTTTGCGACCTTTTGCCACATTTCAGGCTTCAAACATAAAGATATAAAACTGTATTTTTTTGTGAAGAATCAACAACAAGTGGGACACAATCATGAAGTGGAACGACCTTTATTGGATATTTCAAACTTTTTTAACAAATCAAAAACTGAAAAATTGGGCGTGCAAAATTATTCAGCCCCTTTACTTTCAGTGCAGCAAACTCTCTCCAGAAGTTCAGTGAGGATCTCTGAATGATCCAATGTTGACCTAAATGACTAATGATGATAAATACAATCCACCTGTGTGTAATCAAGTCTCCGTATAAATGCACCTGCACTGTGATAGTCTCAGAGGTCCGTTAAAAGCGCAGAGAGCATCATGAAGAACAAGGAACACACCAGGCAGGTCCGAGATACTGTTGTGAAGAAGTTTAAAGCCGGATTTGGATACAAAAATATTTCCCAAGCTTTAAACATCCCAAGGAGCACTGTGCAAGCGATAATATTGAAATGGAAGGAGTATCAGACCACTGCAAATCTACCAAGACCTTGCCGTCCCTCTAAACTTTCAGCTCATAAAAGGAGAAGACTGATCAGAGATGCAGCCAAGAGGCCCATGATCAGGCCCCCTTGAACTTCGCGACCTTTTGCCACATTTCAGGCTTCAAACATAAAGATATAAAACTGTATTTTTTTGTGAAGAAGCAACAACAAGTGGGACACAATCATGAAGTGGAACGACATTTATTGGATATTTCAAACTTTTTTAACAAATCAAAAACTGAAATTGGGCGTGCAAAATTATTCAGCCCCCTTAAGTTAATACTTTGTAGCGCCACCTTTTGCTGCGATTACAGCTGTAAGTCGCTTGGGGTATGTCTATCAGTTTTGCACATCGAGAGACTGAATTTTTTTCCCATTCCTCCTTGCAAAACAGCTCGAGCTCAGTGAGGTTGGATGGAGAGCATTTGTGAACAGCAGTTTTCAGTTCTTTCCACAGATTCTCGATTGGATTCAGGTCTGGACTTTGACTTGGCCATTCTAACACCTGGATATGTTTATTTTTGAACCATTCCATTGTAGATTTTGCTTTATGTTTTGGATCATTGTCTTGTTGGAAGACAAATCTTCGTCCCAGTCTCAGGTCTTTTGCAGACTCCATCAGGTTTTCTTCCAGAATGGTCCTGTATTTGGCTCCATCCATATTCCCATCAATTTTAACCATCTTCCCTGTCCCTGCTGAAGAAAAGCAGGCCCAAACCATGATGCTGCCACCACCATGTTTGACAGTGGGGATGGTGTGTTCAGCTGTGTTGCTTTTACGCCAAACATAACGTTTTGCATTGTTGCCAAAAAGTTCCATTTTGGTTTCATCTGACCAGAGCACCTTCTTCCACATGTTTGGTGTGTCTCCCAGGTGGCTTGTGGCAAACTTTTAAACAACACTTTATGGATATCTTTAAGAAATGGTTTTCTTCTTGCCACTCTTCCATAAAGGCCAGATTTGTTCAATATACGACTGATTGTTCTCCTATTGACAGAGTCTCCCACCTCAGCTGTAGATCTCTGCAGTTCATCCAGAGTGATCATGGGCCTCTTGGCCATTAACTCTGATCAGTCTTCTCCTTGTATGAGCTGAAAGTTTAGAGGGACGGCCAGGTCTTGGTAGATTTGCAGTGGTCTGATACTCCTTCCATTTCAATATTATCGCTTGCACAGTGCTCCTTGGGATGTTTAAAGCTTGGGAAATCTTTTTGTATCCAAATCCGGCTTTAAACTTCTTCACAACAGTATCTCGGACCTGCCTGGTGTGTTCCTTGTTCTTCATGATGCTCTCTGCGCTTTTAACGAACCTCTGAGACTATCACAGTGCAGGTGCATTTATACGGAGACTTGATTACACACAGGTGGATTGTATTTATCATCATTAGTCATTTAGGTCAACATTGGATCATTCAGAGATCCTCACTGAACTTCTGGAGAGAGTTTGCTGCACTGAAAGTAAAGGGGCTGAATAATTTTGCACGCCCAATTTTTCAGTTTTTGATTTGTTAAAAAAGTTTGAAATATTCAATAAATGTCGTTCCACTTCATGATTGTGTCCCACTTGTTGATTCTTCACAAAAAAATACAGTTTTATATCTTTATGTTTGAAGCCTGAAATGTGGCAAAAGGTCGCAAAGTTCAAGGGGGCTGAATACGCAAAGAATGTCTGTAAACATTATGAAAAAGGCCCCCCTGAGTGGCACAGTGGTCTAAGGCACTGCATAGCAGTGCTAGCTGTGCCACCAGAGAACCTGGTTCGAGTCCAGGCTCGGTCAAAGCCGCACAATTGCGGTGTACTGTGTTTCGGTGTACTGTGTACCGCACATTAGTGCGGCTGGCTTCCGGGTTAAGCGGGCGTTGTCAAGAAGCAGTGCGGCTTGGCTGGGTTGTTTCAAAGCACGCACGGCCGTCGTCGGTACGTGAGTTGCAGCGATGGGACAGGACTGTAACTACCAATTGGATACCACGAAATTGGTAAAATAAAATAAAATAATAATATAAACTCAGCAAAAAGAGAAACATCCCCTTTTCAGGACCCTGTCTTTCAAAGATAATTCGTAAAAATCAAAATAACTTCACAGGTCTTCATTGTAAAGGGTTTAAACACTGTTTCCCATGCTTGTTCAATGAACCATAAACAATTAATGAACATGCACCTGTGGAACGGTCGTTAAGACACTAACATCTTACAAACGGTAGGCAATTAAGGTCAAAGTTATGAAAACTTAGGACACCTAGAGGCCTTTCTACTGACTCTGAAAAACTAAACGAAAGATGCCCAGGGTCCCTGCTCATCTGCATGAACGTGCCTCAGGCATGCTGCAAGGAGGCATGAGGACTGCCATGTCCGTACTGTGAGATGCCTAAGACGGCACTACAGGGAGACAGGATGGACAGCTGATCATCCTCGCTGTGGCAGACCACGTGTAACAACACCTGTACAGGATCGGTACATCCGAACATCACAACTGCAGGACAGGTACAAGATGGCAACAACAACTGCTCCTCACTGACGAGTCGCGGTTTTGTCTCACCAGGGGTGATGGTCGGATTCGCGTTTATCGTCAAAGGAATGAGCGTTACACCGAGGCCTGTACTCTGGAGCGGGATCGATTTGGAGGTGGAGGGTCCGTCATGGTCTGGGGCGGTGTGTAACAACATCATCGGACTGAGCTTATTGTCATTGGAGGCAATCTCAACGTTGTGCGTCACAGGGAAGACATCCTCCTCCCTCATGTGGTACCCTTCCTGCAGGCTCATCCTGACATGACCCTCCAGCATGACAATGCCACCAGCCATACTGCTCGTTCTGTGTGTGATTTCCTGCAAGACAGGAATGTCAGTGTTCTGCCATGGCCAGTGAAGAGCCCGGATCTCAATCCATATTGAGCATGTCTGGGACCTGTTGGATTGGAGGGTGAGGGCTTGAGCCATTCCCCACATAAATGTCTGGGAACTTGCAGGTGCCTTGGTTGAAGAGTGGGGTAACATCTCACAGCAAGAACTGGCAAAGCTGGTGCAGTCCATGAGGAGGAGATACACTACAGTACTTAATGCAGCTGGTGGCAACACCAGATACTGACTTACTTATGACTCCCCCTTTGTCAGGGACACATTATTCCATTTCTGTTAGTCACATGTCTATGGAACTTGTTCAGTTTATGTCTCAGTTGTTGAATCTTGTGTAAATATTTGTATGAACATAACATGTTCGCTGAAAATAAACCCAGTTGACAGTGAGAGGACGTTTCTTTGTTGAGTTTATATAGTTTATATATAAACATTATGAAAAAGAAAGCACCCACCATATTTGACATCTGGGACTGTAACAGAGCTCTCTGCAATGTTGGTGGAGAGGATGATCTGTGGAGACAGACAGAACATTAAAAAACAGAGCTAGAAGTCCTATTCAGTAGAGTGGTGTGATAGTTACCTTCCTGTACCCTGGGACAGGCACCAGAAACACCCCGTTCTGCTCCTCCAGAGTGACAGAGGAGTGGAGAGGGTACACCTGCAGTCTGAAACATACACCATAACAACACCATAACAGCACCATCAAGTTTCTAGTAAGTGCCGGACACACACACAACCTACCATAGTCATGCCCCAGAGACGTAACCAATGAACGTCAGACACACAACACCCACCTCTTGCGCACCAGCTTAGACAAGGCCTCTTGCATGTAGTGGATCTCACCCAGACCAGGAAGGAACACCAGCACACTGCCCCGGTCTGGCAGAGACAGGCGTCCCTACCGCTCAGTGCTGCTGTTGAGATACACACAATGGGATAACTATAGGACAACTATAGGACATCTAAAATCAACAGTAACTAATAAATAGTGAACAAATTCTTAATTTATCAAGCAAGATAAGATGAAGAGTACTGCTGCTTGAACCCTAACCTCTGATCTTTGGCCTCCAGCTCATCAAAGCTCTGGATAAGGCTGACAGCCACGTTGTACATCTCCTCAGTGATGTAAGGTTCATCTAGATGGTGGGTATCCACCTGATAGATAATACACAGACAGTGTTAGGTTAGTCTAAACTGTGAGTACCAGCTACATCCACAGACGAGGCTTGATGCTACCCCGCCCACCCTGTGAGGAATCAGGCTGCAGAGGTCATCCAGGTAGAACTCCTCAACGGCGTAGGGAGCCCCCTCCACCTCAAACACATAGGCTGGGTTCATCTGGCTGCGGATAGGCGTGCCAAAGTACTCTGCAAACTCCCTGCAGTTGATGGTGGCTGACATGAGGATGACCTGCATAAAGAGGGAAGGGAGGCGTTGTGTGTCTGTTTAGTCAGTACGGTTTAGGATCACATGGTGGTGAGTGCTGAGAAGCGTGGGCTCACCTTGATGTAACGAGAGTTGGAATGGAGGAGCTTCCTCACAACCAACAGGAGAAAGTCCAACTCCTCCGTCCGCTCATGGACCTGAAATACACAGAACCACCCTGCTTACCTACTGGCTCATCCACTGCCAAGGCAAGACTTTACTCACCACACGCTAGTTTGATGTTACTGGGTACTAAGATACACTGAACACCAGATAGGACAACATTATTAGCGGTCTAGTCATCTGTAGACGACTTTGAAATTACGGCCAGTCTGTCTCAACAGGAAAGTGAGTCTTGGTTACCTCATCTATAAAGATGTGGGAGTACCAGTTTCTGCAGCAGCACCCCAGTGGTCATGTAGAGGAGTCTGGTGTGTTCAGTGGCCATCTTCTCTAGGCCCACCTGAAACAAACCAACAAACATAATGGCTAAGTGGCAAGTGTACATTCACACACAAGCACATAAACACATCCATGTAGGTCAAGAGGAAAGGTGAAGTCTAAAGGCAGACGTGAGGATGCTACATCTGTCGCTTCCATCTGTGACATCAAACAATCATTACCCAGAGCACTGTCTCACCACACAACGTGACTCTCTATCAGACAAATGACCTGTCCTAACAACCACCTCCCCCCCCCCAGGGAAGATGCCCTCATGTTCTGCTACTCAACTCAAAGTACAAATTCCCTTACGGCTTGACTTTCATAAAACTCTCAGAGAAACTAAAGATCGAGAGAGAAGGCACAGTAAATATCCACTACAATCCCCCTAGGACAGACAGAGCCAAAGCTAAGAGAACTGGATAAAAGCAGCCCTCCTTGTTAGTACTGACAGGGGAAGGTCACTGTGAAAGTGGAAACTCTCCATACATCCTCAAGGCCTGGAACCCATCAGTTTCTCCAGCTCTCCACTGGAACCATTACACTGGTAGGAACCTATCAATTGAATAATAATCATTATATGGTAGTACATGAATGGTATAAATAACAATGTATAGCTCCCACAAGGTGCAGAGTATGAGTACTTGGCTACCATTATCTTCTAGTGTCTCCTACAGCTCTGCTTCACCCCTTCATCTTTCATTAGTTCACACTCTCCACTATACTGTGACCTCCCATCTATATTTATTCTGACAAGCTTTCAAGCCCTTAGGTGTTCATCAGGTCAGCCCATCACTGTATCACTCCTCAATCACTGTCTTGCTAGCAGTGACATCACCCCTGCTGCAGTCCACAGCAGAGCAGACAGAGGCGAGGAGCAGGGAGTTATAATTAGACTGTCTCTTGTTTCAGAGCTGGACACAATGCAACCAGACAGCCTGGAAACAGCCCAGCATGGAATCCTGTCCACCCCACTCCTTCCACTCCTCTCTCTGTTAGAGAAACGTCAAGTGGGCTTTTTGTACAGCGCTTCATCGAGAGATAATAGTATCGCTAGAGGTGCTAAACTCAGTCCACTGCCCCTTGTTATGCAACCTGAACTCTGAATTCTTGTTTCTTGCATCTTTTTCTCTCTTCTTTCCACCAAGGGATGTGTATGGTGTGCATGGTAATGTGTTTTTTGGGGTATAGATATCAAAATTGTATAATTAACAAGGTGTGAGTGAGTGTGGTGTGAATTCTTCACTAACCTGGTATCCCACCAGACTACCCAGGGTGCACTTGCGCTCTCTGGCAACCCATCGGGCAATGCTGCTGGCGCCTATTTTGCGAGGCTGGGTAACCGTGAGGTTACAGGGGGCATTCTTCTTGCTGTAGTAGTCCAGGATGAACTGAGGCAGCTGGGTAGTCTTCCCACTGCCTGTGGCTCCACGAATGATCACCACAGAGTTGTTCTCAATCAGAGAGATGAGCTAGAAATACACAAACACATATCAAACACAACAGAGGAGAGAACATTATATTTGCCATTTTAAAGCTGAAAATCAAAATATGATTCAACAACCTAAATTATAGTTTATAATAAAAAGTATTCTAATCTGTTTATGTTCAGCCACAAAAACATCCAAAACATTCAGATTCTGCTCTTGCTGGACAATAAATGTGAATCTGAGTAGGAAATGAAAGTCTGAAACACAGATATTTTCAATAATGGCCCTACTCCATCAGACTGTTACTTGAAAGCATGTGATGACAGTCACAGTGAGTTAGGGTCCCTGCTCTTGTTGCGCCTATGGCTCCATCAGATAGAATCAGTGTTCATCTGAAGCACAGTAAAACCTTGAATGGAGTTACGACCTGAGGAACTGTTGCCAATGACCATCTCTGTTCAAGTCTATGACCTGAAAAGGTCTGAAATGGCAGAAGTACCTAAAGCGTGTGTGGCTACTAAAGTATTTTACCTCCTGTCTATTCTTTGTGATGGGCAAGCTGGGGTAGTCATAACTGGCCAATGGGGTTGGAGGCGCACCTAGAGTTAGAGAGAAACACAAAAAGGTTTGCTCATTGACTTTCTTAATTGTCGGGGAAAAAAGGAATCCAATTGAAAGCCAAATGAATTAGAAAGGTATATCAATGTGTAACTCACTCGCAGAAAAGTCAGGCTTTCCTGTCTTGTTCCTCATTCCCCCATGTTCACTCTTTGGGCTGACCTGCTGTTGGGGAGCTTTTACAGGGCTAGAGAGAAACACAGATTCTCAGGTAAATCAAAAGATTGTGCACTGAAATGTCAGACTGTCAACTAATGTCAATTCCATGACTCTTTGCTCTGGCGAAACAAGAGAAAACTGCTGTATGGTGTTTCAGTCCAGCCACCCAATCCTTTTAGAAAACCAAACTTATCAGCATTTAAGCGTCAAGGAGAGACAATGCAGTTCTGTAAGTCCATGTACACTCTTACAAAAAAGGATTCCAAAAGGGTTCTTCGGCTTTCCCCATACAATAACCCTTTTTAGTTCTAGATACAACCCTTTTTGGTTCCAGGTAGAACCCTCTGTGGAAAGGGTTCTATATGGAACCCAAAAGGGCTCTTTCTACTTGGAACCAAAAAAAGGGTTCTTCAAGGACAGCCGAAGAACCCTTAGGTTCTAGATACACCACTACACTCTTAGAAAAAGAGGTGTAATCAAAACTAGGTGAAACAAAGCTCCCCTCGTTGCACTCATATTAGGCAGCCGCATCCTAGTAGTGATAATGTGGCTTTTTCACTGAGTAAATAATGTTGAGTAATGCTAGTGTCTGTCATGTCAAATAGCTCTCCCCCTACTTTCTTTCTAAATTCCCTCCCTTCAACCAAAAATTATTTCCCTTTTTTCTCTGAGTTTCTAACATTCCTCTCTTACTCGTCCTCCCTGTCATCTCCCCCACTCCTCTCATTCCGTGGCTGGGCCAGTCAGGCCTGGGGCAGTGTTGCAGAGAGAGCAGTCCCAGTCATCCCAGCTTCTCTCCGGGCGAGAGTAGGACTTTATCTACACAGCAGGCAGACACACTGTCAGAGCTGGGAGCAGCTCACACACACACACATCTAAAAATGCACAAGGGTTGACATGCACACACTCTTCAGCATCTAACAAAGCAGCTGACCTTACAACAAAGCAGCAGAAAAGGAAAGGAGACAGCATTGAGTCGGAGGAGAACCCTGAGTAACTCCGCTGGACACAGTCCACAGGACAGGAGAGCAGGGGCGAGTGAAGATTACGCAGTACAGAGAGGACAATTTCTTACAGACAGCAGAGGAGTGCAGACAGCGTATGAGCCACTCTCGATCAGGACTACAAGTCCAGTAAGAACCAGCGAATGGAGACTTCACTGACAGACCCATGGATACAGAGTCCTGGAGATGCTACTCTGAGGTGCCTGTGTTGATCTCTCTGCCTACGACTGGCTCTCCCTCAAGCATCCTCACTGCAGCATTCAAGAGTAAGTACCAACAACCATGTGTGTTTTATTTTTATTTTTTTGTAAATTACATTTCACAGTACATACGCTATTTGCCATTTATGATCAGAAAGTTCCAACAATAAAATGTCACTCATCTAGACAATAGCCACAAATGATTTGGCCCATTATTTTTAGACATTTTCTAGGACAGTCAGGTTTAATAAAACAAATTACTTTTCTTATGCTTTGAGACATTGATATAACACTACAGTACCCGTTACCCCAGGCTGCCTAATCTGAGTGTAGCTAAGGTGTGAGGTACAGAGGGAACCAACAGTCTGAGGAGTTCAGTACACACCCACACCTGGGCATCCTCCTCAACAGAGAGAATGCCACTGAATGATATCAGAACACTGATGAAGACAGAGGTCAGCTTGTATGGAGGTGATCCATTTCTCACTTTCCAACATGTCAAGTCTTCAACGAGTGCAGATCAAATCAATACAATTGCAATTCTTTCAACAGTTCTGTTAAAACAGACTTCAGGAGAACAGGACATCAGTGACAATACTTTTGATTCAGGATGTACAACACTTTATTTTCTCACTGCAGTAACCACAGTATTCCTCCGCCATGCCCCTATTCAGCTGGATGAAATGGTTGCGTGCTGAAGGAGAACAGGCTCAAGATGAGGGGACGTCTGCTAAGTCCACAGGGGTATTACCCAGCTGTACATTGATCAGGGAGCTGCTGTGGCACGTGGAGGAGAGGGAGCGCCTGGCACGGGAGGTGGAGCGGGAACACAGGTTGGCCCACAACACCGTGGGATACCCCCACTGGCTTCAGAGCTACCCAAGGTTACGCACGCTGATCCCCGCATCGGAGCGTCACCAGTTGGAGCGTTTGTGTGCCCAGATCCAGCCCATACACACCGCCACGGTGCTCTCCAGGTACATTGTACACCCATTTTCATACAGTAGTACCCTTTTCATATAAGCACACTGTGTCCGAAATAGCCACTGCCACCACACCAGGGTGAGAATAGGCGAAGGAGACGAGTCTCAAGGAGAGCGGGGCAGAGCAATCTGCCAGGGAAGCCACT
The DNA here is from genome assembly GCF_013265735.2 of Oncorhynchus mykiss. Taxonomy (NCBI): domain Eukaryota; kingdom Metazoa; phylum Chordata; class Actinopteri; order Salmoniformes; family Salmonidae; genus Oncorhynchus; species Oncorhynchus mykiss. Next base: position 22,220,756 of record NC_048589.1, on the reverse strand, counting down.
GTGTTGTCGTCACAGAAGTAGGGAACATGGGGTGTGAATATGCAACAGTGAAGTGGATCCTATGTGGCTAGGCACAGTGAAAACAACCCCAGGGAAAGCACTCTGCATCAGCAATATCATATCCCTATTAAAATAAAAACATCCAACAACAATGTTTTACAGTGATGGTGACATTTGTATGAACACAGATTTGGTCTTTTGGAGGGCTAAATGAGAAATCATGACCCTTGTAATCATACTTGAAATAACCTTTAAATCCACCATGGGTCTTGCAAAAATGTATGTACATTAACTAGATGTGCATAACCACATCCACATGGTTGATCTTCACGGCTGTCAAAGAAATTGTTCAAAGCCCAGTTATACCACTGACGGAAGTGACACAAACACTCGACCCCCCCCCCAAGAACTCTCCATTCAATCCTGAGGTGTGACTAGGTTTGCATAAGCACATTACAACAGTAACAAGATCGCCCAATTATTCAAGGGATATTAGTCGGTTCGGAAACTCACTGCAAACATTTTACTTCTTTGCAAAATGTCCTCCTGACAACTAGATTGGAGTGAGCTCATAAATATGCCCTCAGCCTTGTCACCTCACACAATGCATGATACTTTGAAATAGCCTACATCATTATCAGCATAATTTGTCAACTAGGTCTAACAGATAATTGAAACCCAAAACAGCTTCTCCCAAATGGCCTCATTATTGTGGATAATGCAGTTTGGGTTAAAGAGTTTATTAACCCACAATATCCCTCTATCTATCCCATTCTCAGGTTCCGAGAGGTGCTGGCCAGCAACAACATCCTGCCCTGGGAGCTGGTGTACGTCTTCAAGCAGGTGCTGAGAGACTTCCTCAACAAAGAGGAAGGGGAAGAAGAGGAGGAGCATCTGCCGCAGCCAGCACTGCTTGGGCCAATGGAGGAATGGACCAACCGATACCAAATGAAGCAGGGCTTTGTCACACCCACCGTGCCGGACTGTGGTGAGCCACTGAGAGAGGAGATCCCAACCATCTCTGGATATGTGGACCGTACTATGAGAGGCTCTAGTCCTTTCACTGCCCATAGGGACTGGGACCTTCCCTACTACTACCATCACCCAGTGCCACACAACTCCCCAGAGGCCTACAGCACCATGCTGTGAGAGGAGACAGGGTGGTAAAGTAGTCCCCAACTCATGACCATGCTTACCTTCTATCCTTGTTATGTCATGCTTGAAAGAGTTGTAAATCCCCCCCCCCCCCCCCAAATGTGCATACAATTTTAGATTTATTCATTTGAATGTATGAACTGCAACACAATCTTGCACAGGACAAACACTTGGGGACAGATTCAGACATGCAACAATGTATACTGCTATCTACCTGAACTAGGGGTGCATCTCAATACTAGCTACTACAATAGGCTAGTCTACTAGCGAGCCTACTTCATTTACACTGACAAGTCAACCCGTGCTTAGACATTTTGGCACCTGGCTACAGATTACCATGAGTCATAATACCCATAAAACATACCGGTCAAACAAGGAAATGTTCCTATTGTTTTTCCACCATTCATTTTTTCCCATAGGGGATTTTAGAAACACTTCAAATAAGGGCTGTGTTTTGTGAAGGCTTATTCTGGCATAACAATAATCCATCCACCTGACAGTTGTGGCATATCAAGAAACTGATTAAACAGCATGATCATTACACAGGTGCCCCTTGTGTTGGGGACAATAAAACATCACTTTAAAACGTGCAGTCTTGTCACAACACCACAGATATCTGAAGTTTAGAGGGGGCGTGCAAATTGGCATGCTGACTGCAAGATGTCCACCAGAGCTGTTGACAGTTAATTTAATGTTAATTTCTCTACCATAAACTGCATCCAATATCAATGTAGAGAATTTGGCAGTATATCCAACAGGCCTCAAAACAGCAGACCACGTGTAACCATGCACAGCCCAGGACCTCCATATCAGGCTGCTTCACTTGTGGGAGGAGTATTTGTATGTAATAAAGCCCTTTGTGGGGAAAAACTCATTCTGATTGGCTGGGCCTGGCTGCCAAGTGAGTGGGCCTATACCCTACCAGGCACACCTATGGCTGCACCGTTCCCAGTCATGTGAAATCCATAGATTAGGGCCTAATGATTTTATTTAAATTGTATAATTACGTCAACTTTTCAAAGCGCTGTGCGTTCAGATTTATATCACCCGAAGCATGTGCACAATATGAAAATATACAAACGTATGCATACTTAACGAGCTGGTGCAAGTGTTTACATGGTTCTGCTCATGCTTCAGGTGAGAGATCTCAACACACTATAAACGTTTTGAAAAGTTGATGTAAATTTACTTGTCTGTGGATATATTGTCTCACCTTTCTACCTGCAAAAGGACAAACTGCACGGACATTCGGTAAAGTACGTAAAAAAATGTTATTCAACAGTCTCTTATGAGAAGACATTTCCAAGCATTTGTAAATTATAGCATTAATCTCAGACTGAACCAGAGCAGAGGTACAAGTCTGATTGTCAGGCAAGTAGCAATGTAGCTAGCTAACACAAAAGTATAAAGTTCCAATCTGGTAAATTAGCTACAGTGCTACATTGCGAGGGAACATGTACAATTTAACAATTCTACATTATCTAGCTAGCCAGTTTACTTACCTCTGTCTTGATGACTCCTCCGAATTTACTTTTTTTGGAGGTTCATCTGTGATTCTAATGGTAGCAAATTGGGTGCCCAATGTAAATCATTATGTTATCTGTTCTGCAGTTATTGCTTTGTTCATGTTTAATATTTTGTGGACTTCAGCGACCGCTTCGATTGGTCTGTGTTCAATGGTGATGCTGCAGAATTCTAAATTAGTTCAAAGGCACGTGACAGTACACCTGCTAAGGGGTTCCAACAGTCATAAACCCCGCTTATTAAAATGTTATTTTAAACCTAACCTTAACCACACTGCTATCCGTATGCCTATCCCTAACCTTAAATAAAGACCAAAAAACGACTTTTGGTTTTCATATTTTTTTTTACGATATAGCCCATTTTGACTCTGCTGTGGTAACTAGTGGAAACCCCGTTAAGGAGTCTGGGTTTGTCTGGATCCCTTGCAAAGGAGTCGAGAAGTCTGGGTTGGTCTGGATCAAACATCCATCTTCTGCAGGGGTTGTCAAAACTAATTTTGCCCTGATTTAGCCTCAGGAGCCGCATTGGTGGAAAAAGTACACAATTGTCATACTTGAGTAAAAGTAAATTTGTTTAGTGAGTCCGACAGATCATAGGCTGTAGGGATGACAAGGGAGGTTATCCATGGGATGTCCCTACACCTAACCTTAAAAGGTGCAGTATGCAGAAATCACTCTGCCATTTCCACATTACTAAAATTCAAATAGTTTGTCTAATTTTTGTTTGTGACAAAACAAGCAATGGTGTAGAGAATCACTATATCATCTAATCCACTGTGAAATATATTTTCAAAAACCACAAATATTGTATTTACAGCTGTTTGAAGCTGGGTGTACAAAACCAAAAGTAAATATGCAAAAGGGAAACTTAAGCATGGGACGCATAGAAATAGTGCACATAGAACATATCTACCACTTCTTGCTTTCAATGAAAATGACAGATCTATAACTCACATTTATATGTGAATTTGGTCGGGTAGCACAAAAAGTTCAATATTGCAGCTTTAAACACCTATCCCTTTTCAATTTCAACATGGTAATGTCAGAGTTGGGACATACCAAGGATTCCGTTTAGACTTTTCAAGGCCTTATTCGGTTTTCAACAAGTGCGAATGGTTGCATTGAAAATGTGTTATATTTCCTCACTGTCAAAATGTGGGGGGAAAATCCTCTATCCATCATTTTTAGATTTTTGCAGCCTGGTCTCAGACTGGACGTAACACAGTAAATATAAATCCGAGACACTCAAATTAGTATGATATGTTTGGTATGGTTACATAAAACAGAATAAACGAGAGTGGTTGGTATAATGCAAACATCTAGCAACCCAAAGGTTGTGCGTTCAAATCTCATCATGGACAACTTTTAGCAGCGACATACTACTTTTTAGCATGTTAGGTTAAGGGGTTAGGGGAAGGGATAGCTAACCCCTAACCTTAACCCTAACCTTGCTAACATTAGCCAGCTAGCTAACGTTAGCCACAACAAATTGGAATCCATACATATTGTAATGAAACAGGAAGCGAGTACGGCTTGAACCCTCAACCTTCTGGCCCAAGGCACAGTGAACCATCGACTGGCAGATTTGATATCTGCGCTTATAAACCAAGGTCACTACACAACTCCCTCCTTTCAAATAACTTTTTTTAAATGTAACCTTTATTTAACTAGGCAAGTCCGTTAAGAACAAATTATTATTTACAATGACTGCCTACAGTTGAAGTCGGAAGTTTACATACAACTTAGCCAAATACATTTAAACTCAGTTTTTCACAATTCCTGACATTTAATCCTGGTAAAAATTCCCTGTCTTAGGTCAGTTAGGATCACCACTTTATTTTAAGAATGTGAAATGTCAGAATAATAGTAGAGAGAATGATTTATTTCAGCTTTTATTTCTTTCATCACATTCCCAGTGGGTCAGAAGTTTACATACACACAATTAGTATTTGGTAGCATTGCCTTTAAATTGTTTAACTTGGGTCAAATGATTTCAGGTAGCTTTCCACAAGCTTCCCACAATAAGTTGGGTGAATTTTGGCCCATTCCTCCCGACAGAGCTGGTGTAAATGAATAAGGTTTGTAGGCCTCCTTGCTCGCACATGCTTTTTCAGTTCTGCCCACAAATTCTCTATAGGATTGAGGTCCGGGCTTTGTGATGGCCACTCCAATACCTTGACTTTGTTGTCCTTATTAAGCCATTTTGCCACACCTTTGGAAGTACGCTTGGGGTCATTGTCCATTTGGAAGACCCATTTGCGACCAAGGTTTAACTTCCTGACTGATGTCTTGAGATGTTGCTTCAATATATCCACATACTTTTCCTGCCTCATGATGCCATCTATTTTGAGTAGTGCACCAGTTCCTCCTGCAGCAAAGCACACCCACAACATGATGCTGCCCCCCCTGTGCTTCACGGTTGGGATGGTGTTCTTCGGCTTGCAAGCCTCCCCCTTTTTCCTCCAAACATAACGATGGTCATTATGGTCAAACAGTTCTATTTTTGTTTCATCAGACCAGAGGACATTTCTCCAAAAAGTACAATCTTTGTCCCCATGTGCAGTTACAAACAGTAGTCTGGCTTTTTTATGGTGGTTTTGGAGCAGTAGCTTCTTCCTTGCTGAGCGGCCTTTCAGGTTATGTCGATATAGGACTCGTTTTACTGTGGATATAGATACTTTTGTACCTATTTCCTCCAGCATCTTCACAAGGTTCTTTGCTGTTGTTCTGGGATTGATTTGCACTTTTCACAACAAAGTACGTTCATCTCTAGGAGACAGAATGCGTCTCCTTCCTGAGCGGTATTACGTCTGTGTGGTCCCATGGTGTTTATACTTGCGTACTATTGTTTGTACAGACGAATGTGGTAACTTCAGGCGTTTGGAAATTGCTACCAAGGATGAACCAGACATGTGGAGGTCTACAATTTTTTTCTGAGGTCTTGGCTGATTTTTTAAAACTTTCCCATGATGTCAAGCAAAGAGGCACTAAGTTTGAATATAGGCCTTGAAATACATCCACAGGTACACCTCCAATTGACTCAAATTATGTCAATTAGCCTATGACCTAATTTTCTGGCATTTTTCAAGCTGTTTAAAGGCACAGTCAACTTAGGGTATGTAAACTTCTGACCCACTGGAATTGTGATACAGTGAATAATAAGTAAAATAATCCATCTGTAAGCAATTGTTGGAAAAATGATTTGTGTCATGCACACAGTAGATGTCCTAAGCAACGACATTATCCGTCCCCCGGATGTGCCGCACAACGAGATGGAATACTTGTAAAAAATAAACACCATCTCATTATCCTCTGATTAGGACACATCATGGACCTCAAAAAGGTGAGAGGGTTATGTTCGGTGTAGACCACAATAGATATTACTCCCAACCCAACATAGACCTCGAAATGTTGTAGCGCCCATATGAGTGCTAGCGCTTCTTTTTGAATGACAGAGTAGTTCAACTGATAATGGTTAAACTTTTTGGAAAATAAACTAACAGGCCTCTCAACACCAGACACATTTTCTTGCAGCAAAACTACACCTGCCCCCACATGACTAGCATCCAGGCGAATAGCAGCCAGCACCGGAGTTGAGGTAAGCAACCTCTTTGCATCTTCAAATGCATGTTGACAATGAGAAGACCATACGTAAACAGCCTTAGCTTTCAGCAAATCTGTCAAGGGAGCGACCACAGTAGAGAAGTTCCTACAAAAGCTACGGTAATAGCCAATAATTCTCATGAAACGCATCAGTTCCTTTTTAGTAGTTGGTGGTGGAAAAGCATCAATAGCCACCACCTTAGCCCAAACAGGACGCACTTCACCCTGCCCAACCACCTTTCCAAGGAATGTAACGGTCGCCTGAGCAAACTCACATTTAGCCAGATTGATCGTGAGGCGACCTGCAGCTAGGCGGTCAAACAAGGCTTGAATACGGGACAGATGTAAGTAGCTGCCTCCCAAGTATCTGCATATATCACACATCGTCCAGATAAACAGTGCACCCGGCCAGACCGGAGACAACCCTGTTCATAAGTTGCTAAAAAGTGGCAGGTGCATTATGCAGGCCAAAACTCATAACCGAATATGAGTACAGACCAGAGGTTGTAATAAAGGCAGAGATTTCACTTGCCGTACTCATCAGTGGCACCTGCCAAAATCCCTTTAACAGGTCAAATTTGCTCACAAACTTAGCTGCTCCGACTTGATCAACGCAGTCCTCCATCCGAGGAAGAGGAAAGGAATCTGGCTTAGTGACACTGTTTACCTTCCGTACAAAATCTGTTTGTCCCATCCGGTTTACTGACCAAGATACAGGGAGAAGCACAACTGGAGAAAGAAGGCTCTGCTATATCACTCTTCAGCATGTACCTGACCTCAGCATCCAGACAACACAGTTTCTCTGAAGAAACTCTATAGAACCGCTGACGAATGGGGTCAGCATCTCCAACGTCAATATCGTGTTCTATTAAGTTTGTACGTGTAGATGTATCAGAAAATAAACCTGGAAATCTCAGAATCAGACTAACCATCTCTGTCCGCCCATCAACAGGTAGATGAGCAAGAAGGCTGTTTAAAATATCCAGTGTCTCTGAATTTTTCAATCTACCCTGCAGTATGCAATCGTCGGGACCAAGAACATCTTCCTCCTCATGCACAGACCTAGCATGACAAGAACCCAGCGAAATAACGGTATTGGGTAAAATAACAGGTTTCCCGTCCTGTGTAGATTCCCACTGCCTCAGAGGAACGTGCATAATAGGGTTTTAACAAATTTACATGGTACAGTTGGTGTGCTTTTCTCCGTTCTGGAGTGGCAACTAGATAGTTTTGCTCAGTGCACTGGCGCACAACCGTATATGGATCTTAAAACTTGGCTTGTAAAGGAGAGCCAACAATTGGCAGCAGAGCAAGAACCTGGTCACCTGGACTAAAGTGATGAGGCTCAGTTCGCCGATTAAATATGCTCTTTATCCTCTCCTGTGAAGATGATAGCTTCTCTTTAGCTATTTCACCAGCGGCTTACAGGCGTTGCTGGAAATCACACACATAAGATAACAGGGACTGAGGGGGCTTGGGAGACTTCCAGTCATCCTGGAGAACAGATAGAAGTCCACACACCCTATGTCCAAACAAAAGGTAATTTGGACTGACCCGTGCTCTCCTGTGAAACCTCCCTAGCGGCTAACAGTAACCAAGGCAAGCCCTCCTCCCAATCGTTATCCATCTCAGTACAATAAGCTCTCAACAAAGACTTAAATGTTTGATGAAAACATTCCAGTGCTCCTTGACTTTGCGTGTGTTAGGCGCTAGACAAATTGTGTTAAATATGGAGCTGTTCGAGAGCCTGACCAAACAGATTAGGGGTGAAATTAGATCCTTGATCGCTCTGAATGACCTTAGGGATTCCAAACAGTGAGAGAAACTGAGTCAAAGCTTTTAACACAGACTTAGTCGTGATAGACCGGAGAGGACAGGCAGCAGGAAACCTAGTAGTCTGACACATCACAGTGAACAGGTAACTACTACCCTTTTTAGAATGAGGCAGAGGACCAACACAGTCAATAATCAGATACTCAAAAGGTTGGCTGAGTACAGGAATAGGAAACAGTGGTACCGGCTTAATAGCTTGATTAGGTTTACCAGTTAATTGACAGGTGTGACAAGTTTTGATGAATTCAGAAACATCCCTCCTTAACTTAGGCCAAAATAAATGTCTTAATATGCAATTGTAGGTCCTCACACCCATATATCCAGCAATGTCATTGTGGGAAGTTGTCAACATCAACTCACAAAGCTTAACTGGTACAACAACCTGACTAATCGCCTCCCCCAGAAAACAACTACCATGAGACACCCACTTTCTCATCAGGACATCCTCTTGGATAAAATAGTGTTGTGGCAGAATCAGAATTAGTTAGGTAACATTGATAAATAAGATGTTTTATTTACAAAATAATGCTTATGTGAGATATGTCATTAGAATGTCATCTTTTTGAATAATACTGTTGGCAGTTTGCAGTTATCCCTTCTCTGCTAGGGCTCAGTTACTTGGGGCCCAGAGAGGGAAGAGGCTTGTCTTCTTATGGGAATGTGTCTGTAACTATTACATGTCCCCTCTGAGGTTGCACTTATCTTGATTTAGTATATGACCTATGAGGCTCACTGTCTCCGTGAGCTTGTCCAGGAGGGGTTGCATTTGAGATGGAGGTATCTAGGATTAACAATTGATATATGCCATTGGATGAGGTAATGTTTTGGTCCTAAGTGGTTCCAAGAACGAGATAAGAACTTCGTTTAGGAGACCAAACTGAACAATAATTTATAGCTAATGCTATAAATTATGGGATACTCTTTTTTCAAGTAAAGGGTTCTTTGTGCAATGTTCCTAAGATCTGTTATTTGTCATGTGAGTTTAGATGGGTGTGTCTTGGGTATAAATGATACTAAGGACTGTTTTGTAAGCACTCTCAGAGAATTCATTTATAGACACTGAATTGATCTGAGAGTCACAAGGCTATGGTGAAGCTCATATAATTAAAGATGGACTTTATGATAACTCTGACTTGTGTGTGGTTTGCTCTCTGATGATTTGGTAATACAGGAAATTTGTACGACAATAGTCATGGGTGACATCTCCCAACTGTTCCACAGGCACAATTTGGTCACGCAACTCTTCTAATGTGGGGTCAGCCCGTTGCGCCTTGATTAGATCGGAGCGGGGTACAGATAACGGGATAACAGGGAAAGTAGTGACAGATTTCTTTATGGCATTCTCGGTTCCCGGCGCAGTGACCAGGTCGCCACGGCTCATAGAACGCGTCACTGCACACGCAGAGAACACCTCTGGGAAACTCTGCACACCCATCAGGAATCCCTACAAATGACGGTTTAGAGGAAACCACTTTAGATGGAAACACAACAGGCCATACACGCTCACCAGCCAAGTTATTCCCAAGGATAACGTCGACACCTTCAATAGGCAACGAAGGATGCACTCAAACAACAACCTCACCTTTCACCAGTCCACAATCAACATCAGTTTATGCAATGGAACAGACAGTGTTCAAACCTATTCCCCTAATTAGAACACTATTCCCTGAATCAGTCTCAACAGAGGAGGGTAACACAGACTCTAACACAAATGATTCAGAGGCACCTGTGTCTCTCAGGATCTTCACTGGCACTAGGTCCTTACTTCTTAACATAGACACAAAACCGTCCGTAATGAAAGGTAAATAGTCTGGGAGAATATGGACTTTCCCATGCCCCTGGGCATGAGACAATGTGTCAGGAGTGGACTGATGTGGAATAGGCGCAGCTAACGCAAATAGGCTTAGATTTAACGTAAGCACACATACTGAATTTACCCCTAGCCCTGAGAAACGGACATTCGTTTTTCCATTGACCCGGACCTTGACAGTAGTGACACTCTTGACCAAAGTCAGCTTTACCACAGGATTCAGGCTCAACCCTAGTTGAATGAAACTCTGCCTGTGAACCAAAGTATCTCGGTGAGCGAGGCCCAAATCTCTCCGAACGCCCCCATTCACTCTCTGCAAAGACACTCTTGTGAGTCAAAACATACTCGTCTGCCAAAACCGCAGCTTCAGCAACAGTCTTTACTTTTCATTCGTTAATGTAAGTGGCTATTTGATCAAGAATTGTGTCCTTAAATTGCTTTAGCATAATCAGATCACATAGCCCTTGGAAAGTCATAACTGCAGAGGCGGAATACCAGCGATTTAACTGTGAAGATAACTCTCGCGCAAACTCAACATGATTCTGTTTATTATCCCTTTTTAAAGTTGTAAATTGTTGGCGGTAAGCATCAGGGACCAATTCGTAAATCTGTAACACAGCCATTTTAACCTTGTCATAACTGACACTGTCGGCTACACTAAGAGCTGAATATGCTTCCTGCGCTTTACCAGTCAACACAAACTGCAACATTAAAGTGCGGTCAGAATCAGGCCAACTCCTGGCGTCAGCAACACGCTCAAACAACAAAAAGAATGTCTCAGGGTCCTTCTCATTAAATTTAGGCAACAACTGTAAGTTCCCAACCATATCAAATGTGGCTAAATCTGGGTCACCTTCCCAGAGCAAACTCTTCCCTGAGAGCTTTCCTTCCCTAACCGGCTCTAGCCGCTCTTTTGCAGCTTGATTTTAGCACGCTCCAAATCCTGTTTAAATTCCAATTCCTTTTCATACTTTACTCGATCAGCACGCTCCAAATCCTGTTCAAATGGCAATTATTTTTCATATTTTGCACGGTCATCCTCTAGCTTCTCACGATCATGCTTTAGCTTCTCACAATCATGTTCTAGCTGTAACAGAAGCAGTTCTTACTGCTGTTCAAAAAGAAGACTAACATGGAGCGGCCATTGTAATGTTACGGCAGAGGTTGCCCCAGTGGTAACTTCAAGAATACCACTCTCCATCAGATTGGCCTTCAATATTAACCTAATAATTTCAACCTAATTTCAACCTTGTAGTGTTCAGCAATCTTCAACAGATGTTCTTTAGTACATAATTCTATCAGTTCCCCTGATGGAAAGCGAAGGAACTCCATAGCCAAAAGTAAATATATATATTTTTTTTTATCTCGCTCTTCCTCTCTGCTGAACACACCTGACCAGACCACAAGAGAAGTGACAATCACACTGGGCACCACAGAAGAGAGATGAGATATATATGGAGCTTCCCCAAAACATACAGTAACTCAACCCTAGTCTTCGTGCAGATTTGCGGTGGGGAATTATGCACTGTAGCCCGCTGGCAAGGAAATAAACCACCCAGCACGCTGGCAGATTCCCCCAAGCCACGGATGTACCCCCGAGACAACTGCTCAGTCCAGACACCACACAAAAATAACAAACAAAATAACCATGCCCAACTTATTCCAAAAATGAAACACGTCGTTAAGCCTAACAGGGGGAAAAAGGCTATAGCTCCGGGTAGTAAGTGTCACTACCCTACCCAAATATCCCACTGAGGTACACAGCCGACTGAGACGCGTTCTGTCTCCTAGAGATGAACGTACTTTGTTGTGAAAAGTGCAAATCAATTCCAGAATAACAGCAAAGGACCTTGTGAAGACGCTGGAGGAAACAGGTACAAAATTATCTCTATCCACAGTAAAACGAGTCCTATATCGACATAACCTGAAAGGCCGCTCGGCAAGGAAGAAGCCACTGCTCCAAAACCGCCATGAAAGAGCTAGACTACCGTTTGCAACCGCACATGGGGACAAAGATTGTACTTTTTGGAGAAATGTCCTCTGATCTGATAAAACAAAAATAGAACTGTTTGACCATAATGACCATTGTTATGTTTGGAGGAAATAGGGGGAGGCTTGCAAGCTGAAGAACACCATCCCAACCGTGAAGCACGGGGGTGGCAGCATGTTGTAGGGGTGCTTGGCTGCAGGAGGGACTGGTGCATTTCACAAAATAGATGGCATCATGAAGCAGGCAAAGTATGTGGATATATTGAAGCAACATCTCAAGACATCAGTCAGGAAGTTAAAGCTTGGTCGCAAATGGGTCTTCCAAATGGACAATGACCCCAAGCGTACTTCCAAAGTTGTGGCAAAATGGCTTAATAAGGACAACAAAGTCAAGGTATTGGAGTGGCCATCACAAAGCCCGGACCTCAATCCTATAGAAAATATGTGGGCAGAACTGAAAAAGCGTGTGCGTGCAAGGAGGCCTACAAACCTGACTGAGTTACACCAGCTCTGTCAGGAGGAATGGGCCAAAATTCACCCAATTTATTGTGGGAAGCTTATGGAAGGCTACCCAAAACGTTTTACCCAAGTTAAACAATTTAAAGGCAATGCTACCAAATACTAATCAGATAATGTAAACTTCTGATCCACTGGGAATGTGATGAAAGAAATAAAAGCTGAAATAAATAATTATTTCTACTATTATTCTGACATTTCACATTCTTAAAATAAAGTGGTGATCCTAACTGACCTAAGACAGGGAATCTTTACTCTGATTAAATGTCAGGAATTGTGAAAAACTAAGTTTAAATGTATTTAGCTAAAGTGCATGTAAATTTCCAACTTCAACTGTACAATGTTTCTTGAAGAATTTAATTTGCCTCATGATCTTAGTTCAACTGTCCCACTCCATGAGAACCCCAAATATAAGCTAGTTTTACTCCAAAGTTTGTAAACATTGTTTACATTAACACAAGAATGTGAATTAAGATTACTGTGAATAGTGTCTTAATAATAAAGGAGTCTTTTTGCACCAGGTATGGTTGTTAAACATTTGCCAGATGTAAGTTTAATTGTTAATGTTAATGTTAATGTTAATCATAACATGGTTAAAACAAAAAAGTTTATTTCATGGATGGTCAGTCCTTGTACCCATAGCGGTCTATTAATCTGAGTGGTTATATTTCTCCAGGCCTGTCCCTCAGCTTTTTACCAAAACAGAGTTGGGGTGGTCGTTTTGTTTAATCTGTGGATTTGCCCTTTAAACAGCTGCATATTATCAAGATATCAAATTGTCACCCACAAAAAGGTAAACAATAGGCCTATGGCAAATGTAGCATATGGCATTCATTTTTTCAATGTAAATAGCACTTTTCATTAGTGCTCAAAGCATGCCATTCCATGAGTGCAGCATTTATGTTTCAACTCGGATCAATGAGCCCAATCAGTCCTCCATGACAACAAAATCATTAACAGTAGGGCTGGCTAATAAGTCCTTAGTTTGAGTCATTCTCAGGTAAAACAATGACTAATCTATACATCCATATTTCCAAGTCCTATTCTTGAAGATCAAGGGGTATAATATTTATTGGAATGAGTGGAATTCTGATAGACTTTAGTTTTTAATGTAAAGATATAATTTAATTGTATTATATGTAGTAGAAAGTGATGGGTTAGAAGCCTACATAACCAACCCATAAAGTAAAATGTAACATCCATATGGCCAGCTATGTAATCTAACATTGCAGGATAAATCAATAGGTAACATACATTTGTCTTCTAATGCATCATAAAAAAGGGGAACTAATCTAAAAGTAACAGAATGTAATCAGATTACGTTAGTTTAATCAGTAATTCAACTTTTACCCAATTTGACATAATTAGTAGTGGATTACAATTCGAAATTAACCTACCCAACGTTGGTACATCTACCCTCAGTCCAGGTTGAATTTGATTCTCCCTGACTCTCTAGCTTTCTTTTCGGATATTGAGGATTATAATTCCTTCAGTTTCGATTTAGTTCAAGTCATTTCAGAAGTATATGGAGTTTGTCCCTCACCCCCACAGCCTGCATGTTTGACACCTCTGATATACTTTAATGTGTTCCTAATGCAAACCACAAGAAACGTAAATATACACTTTGATTTCTTTATTCATCTCATTAACACATATTACAAAGAGTAGAAATGGTAGAAAGAAGCAGTACACAGTTTAGCATAAAGTAACAGGAAATTATTTGCACCCTGTCCAAAGACATGATCCTGCCACTTATTCTAAAGCCAGATGAGACTAATAGAAAAAGTAAAACAAGACACACATTGTTCCAACAGACAAGATAAATGGTAACAAAAACTAAATTCACCCGTATTACTTATTATTCTACTACAGAGAACATCCATTTACAGTTTTGAAATATATTTAAACCAGCAGTTCAGTTGTTAAACAACGTGACTACCCTATTGTGGCATCTCTGGTAGCCACTGTGTTAAACACTAGGGCTGGGCGATATAGACCAAAATGTATATCAAAAGAATTACAATACAAGGATGATATCGTATAAACGAGTGTAAGATATAAATGCAGATGACGCTGTGGCATGGCCTCCATTTAAACGTGGCCTAGGGGGCTACACTGGCTGCAGGTGAGAACAAGTAGCCCATGTTTTAACCTGCAGAGGTATAGTGGAAATATCATGGGATACTAAGATCCAATGAGATGCATACTTACCGCAATTATTCATATTGCAGTAAAAATAAACAATGTATTGGCCAGCCCAGCCTTAAAAAAATAGGAGTATATTCATATAGAAATATTAAAATACATTTGAGAGAATCAGTTTTTGAAACAGGTAATGAATGTCCTGTTTATTGACCTGTTTATCCTATGTGATGATACAATAGCATGGTTATCAGTCAACTCAAAATGGGAAAAGGTTGTTTGGGGGACATGTTCGCAGTCAACAAGAAATGTTGAGTGGCCAATAGAATCTCTCCATGCTTCATGCATTTTCTCGCACACTCATTTCCGATCTGAGTTTTTCATTTTCCTTGAATAAAAAAATAAAATAAAAATTGGGTTAATTATAGTCTATTAATGCAGTGAAATGGCCCCTCAGTATTTCACTGCCGAGGCCAAGTTTCTTGTGGTACACCATGCAGGCATGTGATGAAATGTTAAATACAGTGCCTTGCGAAAGTATTCGGCCCCCTTGAACTTTGCAACCTTTTGCCACATTTCAGGCTTCAAACATAAAGATATAAAACTGTATTTTTTTTGTGAAGAATCAACAACAAGTGGGACACAATCATGAAGTGGAACGACATTTATTGGATATTTCAAACTTTTTTAACAAATCAAAAACTGAAATTGGGCGTGCAAAATTATTCAGCCCCTTCACTTTCAGTGCAGCAAACTCTCTCCAGAAGTTCAGTGAGGATCTCTGAATGATCCAATGTTGACCTAAATGACTAATGATGATAAATACAATCCACCTGTGTGTAATCAAGTCTCCGTATAAATGCACCTGCACTGTGATAGTCTCAGAGGTCCGTTAAAAGCGCAGAGAGCATCATGAAGAACAAGGAACACACCAGGCAGGTCCGAGATACTGTTGTGAAGAAGTTTAAAGCCGGATTTGGATACAAAAAGATTTCCCAAGCTTTAAACATCCCAAGGAGCACTGTGCAAGCGATAATATTGAAATGGAAGGAGTATCAGACCACTGCAAATCTACCAAGACCTGGCTGTCCCTCAACTTTCAGCTCATACAAGGAGAAGACTGATCAGAGATGCAGCCAAGAGGCCCATGATCACTCTGGATGAACTGCAGAGATCTACAGCTGAGGTGGGAGACTCTGTCCATAGGAGAACAATCAGTCGTATATTGCACAAATCTGGCCTTTATGGAAGAGTGGCAAGAAGAAAGCCATTTCTTAAAGATATCCATAAAGTGTTGTTTAAAGTTTGCCACAAGCCACACCAAACATGTGGAAGAAGGTGCTCTGGTCAGATGAAACCAAAATTGAACTTTTTGGCAACAATGCAAAACGTTATGTTTGGCGTAAAAGCAACACAGCTGAACACACCATCCCCACTGTCAAACATGGTGGTGGCAGCATCATGGTTTGGGCCTGCTTTTCTTCAGCAGGGACAGGGAAGATGGTTAAAATTGATGGGAAGATGGATGGAGCCAAATACAGGACCATTCTGGAAGAAAACCTGATGGAGTCTGCAAAAGACCTGAGACTGGGACGGAGATTTGTCTTCCAACAAGACAATGATCCAAAACATAAAGCAAAATCTACAATGGAATGGTTCAAAAATAAACATATCCAGGTGTTAGAATGGCCAAGTCAAAGTCCAGACCTGAATCCAATTGAGAATCTGTGGAAAGAACTGAAAACTGCTGTTCACAAATGCTCTCCATCCAACTCACTGAGCTCGAGCAGTTTTGCAAGGAGGAATGGGAAAAAATGTCAGTCTCTCGATGTGCAAAACTGATAGAGACATACCCCAAGCGACTTACAGCTGTAATCGCAGCAAAAGGTGGCGCTACAAAGTATTAACTTAAGGGGGCTGAATAATTTTGCACGCCCAATTTTTCAGTTTTGATTTGTTAAAAAAGTTTGAAATATCCAATAAATGTCGTTCCACTTCATGATTGTGTCCCACTTGTTGTTGATTCTTCACAAAAAAAATACAGTTTTATATCTTTATGTTTGAAGCCTGAAATGTGGCAAAAGGTTGCAAAGTTCAAGGGGGCCGAATACTTTCACAAGGCACTGTATGATTATTACCTCTTGAAGTTTGGTATTCTCCTTTTTTAGCTTAACCAGGTACTCAATCCTCTGCTTATGGTTCTTATGGCCCACAAGCTTGCCGTTCTCCTCAGACAAGTGGTCAACCTGCTTCCGAAGAACCTCCACTTCCTATAGGGGACAGTCAGGCAGATACAGACATTTCCCACCTTCACACTAAAACAATGTCCATATATTAACTAGATTCAGTACAGAAGGACCCTCCTAAAACTAATCATGGACTAGGACAGCTCCTGATATCATTGCTGTCTGGAGGAGCATGGAGATCGATGTCTCCCATAAAATGATCCAGCCTGTCAACTAGTGAAAGTTGCTATTTTCTGCATTCCATATAAATTACATGTATTTATTTAAATAAGAATTTGATCTTGATTGACCTGCCTGCTCAAATAAAATTAATAATTGTGTCTATTCAAAATTACAATAACCAGAACCCCTTCAGACCCTGATGCCGTTCTCACCTGAAGCAGTCTCTCCTTGTCGTGCTCCTTAGTGCTCAGCTCTCTGAGCTCCAGGCAGCGATTCCTCAGCTCGTTAGTCAGCTCCTGGACACAGATGTGAGACTGGGCCAGTAGGGATTCCTGACTCTGCAGTCTAATCAAAACCAGAAACAAACAAAAACAGATGTCAAACTTTAACAAATGCATATTAGAGAAAGTGTATTTGCATACACATGTAGATTACACATAACATACTTTGTTCTCTCACACATTCTATTTGCATACCTTTCCTGAGCTTCAGTGAGCCTCTGTATTACTGTGCTCTGAAAATGAAAGGAATGAGGCAATATGAAAAACCACCTTCTGCAAACAATGGCATTTTCTGTTTACAAAAACTAAAATTCAGGTGAACAGGAGAGATGAGTGATTGATACACACCTTTTCACGCCTCTCCTCCTGCAGCTCCCTCGAGACATTCTGATGAATGGCCTCATTTACAACTTCACTGTCAATTAATATATATCCATCAAACACTTGAAAAAATCAACTGTCTGATAACACTTGGATTGCAAAAATTACAGTGCCTTGCGAAAGTATTCGGCCCCCTTGAACTTCACGACCTTTTGCCACATTTCAGGCTTCAAACAAAGATATAAAACTATTTTTTTGTGAAGAAGCAACAACAAGTGGGACACAATCATGAAGTGGAACGACATTTATTGGATATTTCAAACTTTAACAAATCAAAAACTGAAATTGGGCGTGCAAAATTATTCATCCCCCTTAAGTTAATACTTTGTAGCGCCACCTTTTGCTGCGATTACAGCTGTAAGTCGCTTGGGGTATGTCTATCAGTTTTGCACATCGAGAGACTGAATTTTTTTCCCATTCCTCCTTGCAAAACAGCTCGAGCTCAGTGAGGTTGGATGGAGAGCATTTGTGAACAGCAGTTTTCAGTTCTTTCCACAGATTCTCAATTGGATTCAGGTCTGGACTTTGACTTGGCCATTCTAACACCTGGATATGTTTATTTTTGAACCATTCCATTGTAGATTTTGCTTTATGTTTTGGATCATTGTCTTGTTGGAAGACAAATCTCCGTCCCAGTCTCAGGTCTTTTGCAGACTCCATCAGGTTTTCTTCCAGAATGGTCCTGTATTTGGCTCCATCCATCTTCCCATCAATTTTAACCATCTTCCCTGTCCCTGCTGAAGAAAAGCAGGCCCAAACCATGATGCTGCCACCACCATGTTTGACAGTGAGGATAGTGTGTTCAGCTGTGTTGCTTTTACGCCAAACATAACGTTTTGCATTGTTGCCAAAAAGTTCCATTTTGGTTTCATCTGACCAGAGCACCTTCTTCCACATGTTTGGTGTGTCTCCCAGGTGGCTTGTGGCAAACTTTTAAACATTTTTTATGGATATCTTTAAGAAATGGCTTTCTTCTTGCCACTCTTCCATAAAGGCCAGATTTGTGCAATATACGACTGATTGTTGTCCTATGGACAGAGTCTCCCACCTCAGCTGTAGATCTCTGCAGTTCATCCAGAGTGATCATGGGCCTCTTGGCTGCATCTCTGATCAGTCTTCTCCTTGTATGAGCTGAAAGTTTAGAGGGACGGCCAGGTCTTGGTAGATTTGCAGTGGTCTGATACTCCTTCCATTTCAATATTATCGCTTGCACAGTGCTCCTTGGGATGTTTAAAGCTTGGGAAATCTTTTTGTATCCAAATCCGGCTTTAAACTTCTTCACAACAGTATCTCGGACCTGCCTGGTGTGTTCCTTGTTCTTCATGATGCTCTCTGCGCTTTTAACGGACCTCTGAGACTATCACAGTGCAGGTGCATTTATACGGAGACTTGATTACACACAGGTGGATTGTATTTATCATCATTAGTCATTTAGGTCAACATTGGATCATTCAGAGATCCTCACTGAACTTCTGGAGAGAGTTTGCTGCACTGAAAGTAAAGGGGCTGAATAATTTTGCACGCCCAATTTTCAGTTTTTGATTTGTTAAAAAAGTTTGAAATATCCAATAAATGTCGTTCCACTTCATGATTGTGTCCCACTTGTTGTTGATTCTTCACAAAAAAATACAGTTTTATATCTTTATGTTTGAAGCCTGAAATGTGGCAAAAGGTCGCAAAGTTCAAGGGGGCTGAATACTTTCGCAAGGCACTGTAATTGGTGAAAATAAGAGATTTTGAATGGACTAACCAATTTGTGTTTTCATTCTGAGCCAGTTGGTTCTGCTTGGTGTAGAACTGGTCAAGAAGAACTTGGATCTCCATTCGCATAATTTCCTTCTCATTCAGCTGACCCTGTCGGAAATCAACAGACTTATTAGATGCCATATGCGTTATATCAATGTGTTAAATAAGTGTCTCAAGATTGGATGTTTAGCATTCATCATGACATCCCGCAAACAAACAAAAAACAACACCTTGAGCCTCTGGATCTCCTCGTTCTTGGCGGCCCTTTCCGAGTTGAGCTCAGTGAGGAGCACTTCCATAGTCAACATGGAGGAGCGTCGGTTCTCCAGCTCCCTCTCCTGGCACTCCAGCACCTGGCTCAGATCAGTGTTGAAGCTCCGGGGGGTGTGAGGTGTCTGAGAAATCAATAAGATTAGCTAACCCTCTCTTGATCAGACAGAGTTCCTTCCTGGTAATGCATACAGGAGGGAAAACCCTCAGACACAAGTATCCGTTACCTGTGGCAGCACTTTAGGGGTGACGGATGACTGTGGAATACGATTGGCACTCTCGCCTCGGACAGTCCTCTCAACCGCTTCTTGCTGTTGTTTTAACTGGTGAAAAGCAGGCAGGGAAAATCCCATGCGTAAAGTAGAGATTAAATCAATTTTGTCTGGTCTCAATTCTACCATTTTCCATGCTACTGTAGCCCTTGATTCATTTTCAGTGGCTCTTTGTATATGTATAGAAATAGGTCTGTTACCTTCTCCTGGAGAGTTTGGATGATAGCCTCCTTCTGAGCAGTCTGATCCTGTGAAGCTTGGAGAAGACCTGCCTGCTCATCTAACACCTTGGTGAGTCGCTCCACCTCCTCAGTGGCATAGACCACCTCCTCCTGAAGCACCTCTACCTGAGGACAAACATCCATCCAGACATCGTCATAATGATGGATTTCAGGCACATGTTATCGTACCAAAGCTCAAGTGGCCATATTGTTAATTTAAAATGAACTCCAAGTCTTACCTCTATCAGATTAGAAGCTACCTTCCTTTCTGCTACTTCTCTCAGGTCCAGGAGCTCTGCTTGCATCCTGTTGTTGTGTTCCTTGATCTCCTCTCTCTCAGAGCAAGCAGCACTGTACTTAGCCTGTCAGAACAAAACAGGCCAAAACTAAAACACATTGATAAAATACAGTAAGAATTGAGAAGAATACAAGTTAAACATGATAATTCATTAAAAGATAAACAAATTACTTGAGTCAGTACCGTGAGGTCTTTGACATCTCCAGACAACATGGCGAGGCACTGGTCCTTTTCACCCAGCTCACTGCGGAGGTCCCTGGTCTGGTTTATCAGCTCCAGCACAAACTCCTGTCAAACACAAGAGACATCATATCCATCCTATAATCCAAAATAATAATAATTCATGGCAGGTCATTTAAGTGAGCAGACTTACTTTGTCTTGTGCAATCTTTTGCTCAAGACTGGTTATGGTCCCATTGGCAGCTGCCAGATTTTGTTTAAGGCTTTCCATATTAGAAGCCTTTCAAAGTAAAATACAAACGGAGAGGGTCAATTACAGTTGATTGGAGATTCAATATGGCAAAGAGTGTTCAACTAAACATACTGTTGATAGCAATTTCTAAGAAAAAAAATATAAAACTTCTATAATACCCAACCATGTAAACACGAAACACTAACGATGAAAAACAGACCTGTTGTTGGCTTTGTGTAGTCAGGTCAGACACTTGCTTCCTTAGCACTGCATTCTGCTCCATTGTCTGAACAAGCTCTCTGGGGAGAAACAAATGACATGTCAACATAACATTTCAAATACACTTCAAGGAGGTCTCATCATCCACAAATCGAAAACAATCCTTTATACAACTCACTCTAAAGTGCTCTCTTTATCCTCTTTCAACTGGGAGGTCAGATTACTGGTGTGTTCTCTTTCAGACTGCAGAGCGTTTGTCAATTCCTACAACGCAAGCAACATATTCATCAAGAAAAAGTAATCACACAAAACCCTCAAACGTTTAACTGTAATTTAATACAAATGAGAGACATGTTCTGAATGTCCTTAACAGATAAGCAGTGCTTGGTTGATTTAAAGAGAGGCTGACTGACCGTGATTTGGGCCTGCTGAGCTGTGACCTCCTGCCGTTTCTCCTCTAGCTGCTGCCTGGACTGGTCTGCATCAAACTTGGCCTCTGCCTGGAGCTGGTCAAAGGCATCCTGCAGGGACCGCTGCTGCTCTAGGAGCTGCTCCCACTCCCGCCTGAGGGAGAGAGGGAAAACATGTGAGGGGGAGGAGATGGAGAGTCTGCTAACTACTATGGTGACATTGAGTTCGCAGGGTTTCCATCAAACGGAGGAAATCTCATCCGACACACACGAAACAACAAGACAGCTGTAGCCATGCATACATACTGGACTTCTTGGAGCTGTAGCTGAGTGCTGATCAGGCTGCTAGAGAGGTGTGACGTCTCCTTCTGCTGTTCACTCTGGCCCTCACACAGCTCCTTCTTCACAGCAGCCAGCTCCCTATCAGAGGACTGCAGCACCAGGCGCAGGTCATGCACCTCGCTCTTCAGAACTACAAAAGAGATTGGATCGTTTTGATAACCATATAATACCCAGGAAAAAGACAAACCCTCCTGTCCTCCGACTCAATTATTGGTACATTATGGTTTTAACAGTGGGTGCCTGGGTGGTGAAGTAGGGGTTTCTTTAGTCTAACACTAGTAACACAATTGAGTATTACAGTTCTGGCCATAGTGGATGCATACAGTCTTCGACTACTATCGCCAGAGAACCCTGGGTAACTCAGTATAAACTTGGTAAAGTGTGTGATTGGTTATTACCCTCCCTGGACCTTCTCTCTGCCTGTAGGTTCTGCTCCAGGTTGCTAATAGTCTCCTGCAGGCTCAGCTGTTCTCTGTTCCAGCCACTTCGCTCAGTGGAGAGCAGCTGGACAAGCAAATAAAGAATTAATTACCATAGCGTCATAGTCATTACCTGTACACCAATACAGCTCAAGGGATGACTTTATTATCTTCAAGACAGGGCTTGAATATCACATGGAATGAAACACCTCAGGCAATGTATTCAGCTTTATCTGTACATAGTTATGAAAGTTTCAAGTTTTAAATCAAATGTACAGGATACACATGGTATACACCATCCAACGAAATTCTTATTTGCAGGTTCCTTCTCGACAATGCAACAATAAGAAATAATAAAATATAAGAATACTAACATAACATATCCAGAACATGACAGAAGTTCCCTACCTCATCCTTGCAGCTGAACTCTTCTATCATCCCAGTCACCTGCTCCTCCAGCTTTACAATCTGCTGCAGCAGCTTCATGCTCTTCAGCTCCTCCTGGTCCAGCAGAGTCTGCACCTGACTGGCTTGCTCCTGCCAAGCAAAAGGGAAATAGATTTGTAGATTCCACCAAGAGAATGAGAAGTATAACGTTACGTTATCTGTTTTATAAGTGATGAGGCCCGGGTGCTGTACCTGGACCTGTTGCAGCTCCTCAGTCAGCGCCTCACAGGCCATCTCAGTCATAGCTGGTGGAGGCTGCTCACTCTGGATGTCATCCACATCTTCATCTCCTCTCCCGTTCACGTTCAGGTGGTCGGGGCTGGAGAGTGGCACCACGCGGGTCCGCAGGTTGTAGGCCTTGGTGGGGGTGGTGAGAATCTGGAGAACCAAACAGTCACATAAAATTAGCATGAGAAATAAAGTATTAGTCAATCTTCATAGAATTAAACCAAGGTTGAGCAAAGTCTTGGATCTAGAGGTACCCCAACCGTGACCCTCTATAGTAGCTCAGGCACAGCACTCGAGGGGCATTGAGCCATCGGCGAGCTGCTAAATAAAGCAAATACCCTCACCTTGATAGTTTCAAAGTGGATCTTGTTCAGCTGAGAAACCTCCAGTTTCTTGTGAGCCTTTGTGGCCTCCAGAATGTTCTCCAGGTGCTTGTTGGACTTATCCAGGTACCTCTTCTCTGATTCCAACTCTGACATCTGTTTCCTGGAACATAAGGAACAATCCTTAAACCTCTGAAGCACAATATGGGCCTATAACAAAAAACATGGTGCCAATAAACTTCAAGATCCAAGAGCTAATTACAATTAAATGCAACAATTTGTTTTTGTCCATGAAGTCAAGGGTTCATACTGAATATCATGACAGCATGCATGTCTCTAGAGAGCCTCCTTACTTGGTGAGTTCCTTATACTCTTCGAAGGCTTGGATGGTGGCTGTAAGTTCCGTCTGTTTCTGGAGAAACTGGGCCTTCAACCTCTCCATGGATATGGCAGAAATGTTTTCTGCAGTTACCGGAGTGGAGTAAGACGGCTGAGCTGTGGAGAAATGTCAAATTCACTTGACTGAAAACCCTTGCATGCTTTGATGAATTACATCACTAATATAATCACAACAAGAATAATAAGCATAATACAAACATATTACTACAAGCATACTTGATAAGCATAATTCAAAAATGTACAGCGCTACAATGCGTTACTTTCACAATGATGTGCAGTCCCTTCATTACTTGTGCATCTCCTGTGCTTACCCCCATCAGACCACTCAGTCTCTAGAGCCCTCTGGAATTCCTCCTCTAGCTCTGCAGCAGCTTGGCCTGCAGCCTCTTTAGCTCTCTTCACAGACTCAAGAGAGCGGAGCTGCCGGTTCTCCTCCCGGAGGCTGTAGTTCTCTGCTGCATACCGGGTCATCTTTGGGTGATGCGCAATCTGTAGGACAGAGGGAATGAGAAGTAGCCACAAATGCCAAATTCAATCAAATTAAGGAGTTGTACATGTGGTTGTTCATTTTCTGAAGTGTTTTGTGAAAGTGCGAGTTGAAAAAAATGTCACCAATTCAGATTGGGGTCAACAGTACTTTAACGGGGTAACATATTGTACCTGGTCTCGAAGGATCTTAATCTCGTCCTTGAGCTGGTCGACGAGGGCTTGGCTCTGTGGGTCAGACAGTAATCCCTGGCCACCCTTTAGGCTCTTCTCCAGGCGAGAGATGTGTTCCTCTCTAAACTTGAGAATCATGCGGTTGGAGTGAATGAACTTCTCCTTCTGGGACCAGGCCTCCTCAAGCTGAGCCACCTTCTGGAGCAGCATCTAAGGAGGGGAGGATGTACAGTATGTCTATTAACTACCATCCCTCTCTAACAAACAATATTCAGATTAGAGGTTGACCTATTAAAATCGGCATGGCCGATTAATTAGGGCCGATTTCAAGTTCTCAAAACAATCGTTAATCGGCATTTTTGGACACCAATTATGGCCGATTACATTGCAATCCACGAGGAAACTGCGTGGTAGGCTGACCACCTGTTACGCGAGTGCAGCGTCAAAAGGAACTTGTGGCTGCAAGGAGCCAAGGTAAGTTGCTAGCTAACATTAAACTTATCTTATAAAAAAAAAAAACAATCTTCACATAATCACTAGTTAACGACACATGGTCGTTAATATATTACTAGGTTAACTAGCTTGTCCTGCGTTGCAGAAAATAAATGCGGTGCCTGTTAATTTATCGTTGAATCACAGCATACTTCAACGTCGCCAAACGGGTGAGGATTTAACAAAAAGCGCATTGCTGAAAAAAAGCACAACCATAAAAATCAATGCCTTTCTTAAAATCAATACAGAGAAGTATATATTTTTTAAAACCTGCATATTTAGTTCAAATAAATTAATGTTAGCAGGCAATATTAACTAGGGAAATTGTGTCACTTCTCTTGCGTTCAGTGCAAGCAGTGTCAGGGTATATGCAACAGTTTGGGCTGCCTGACTCGTTGCAAACTAATTTTCCAGAATTTTACATAATTATGTCATAACATTAACGGTTGTGCAATGTAACAGCAATATTTAGACTTAGGGATGCCACCCGTTTGATAAAATACAGAACGGTTCCATATTTCACTGAAAGAATAAAAGTTTTGTTTTCGAAATGATAGTTTCTTGGTTTGACCATATGACCAAAGGCTCGTATTTCTGTGTGATTATTATATTATAATGAAGTATATGATTTGATATTTGATAAAACAGTCTGACTGAGCGGTGGTAGGCAGCAGCACACTTGTAAGCATTCATTCAAACACCACTTTACTGCGTTTTCCAGCAGCTCTTAGCAATGCTTGAAGCACAGCGCTGTTTATGACTTCAAGCCTATCAACTCCTGAGATTAGGCTGGCAATAGTAAAGTGCCTATTAGAACATGCAAGGGTATATGATATGCAAATGGTATAGAGAGAAATCGTTGACGCCTCATAATTTCTATAATAACTACAACTTAAAACTTCTTAACTCGGAAAATTGAAGAACTGGGAATATTAAACCACCAGCTTCATATGTTATCATGTTCTGAGCAAGGAACTTAAACGTTAGCTTTTTTACATGGCACATATTGCACTTTTACTTTCTTCTCAAACACTGTGTTTTTGCATTATTTAAACCAAATTGAACATGTTTCATTATTTGAGACTAAATAGATTTTATTGATGTATTATATTAAGTTAAAATAAGTGTTCTTTCAGTATTGTTGTAAATGTCATACACACACAAAGTCAGAAGTTTACATACATTTAGGTTGGAGTCATTAAAAGTCGTTTTTCAACCACTATACAAATTTCTTGTTAACAAACTATAGTTTTCGCAAGTCGGTTAGGACATGTGTGCATGACACAAGTAATTTTTCCAACAATTGTTTACAGACAGATTACTTCACTGTATCACAATTCTAGTGGGTCAGAAGTGTACATACACTAAGTTGACTGTGCCTTTAAATAGCTTGAAAAATTCCAGACAATGATGTCAGGCCTTTAAAAGCTTTTGATAGGCTAATTGACATCATTTGAGTCAATTGAAGGTGTATTTCAAGGCCTACCTTCAAACTCAGTGCCTTTTTGCTTGACATCATGGGAAAATCAAAAGAAATCAGCCAAGACTTCAGAAAAACAATTGTAGACCTCCACAAGTCTGGTTCATGCTTGGGAGCAATTTCTAAACGCCTGAAGGTACCACGTTCCTCTGTACAAACAATAGTACGCAAGTATAAACACCATGTGACCACGCAGCCGTCATACCGCTCAGGAAGGAGACGCGTTCTGTCTCCTAGAGATGAACGTACTTTGGTGCGAAAGTGCAAATCAATCCCAGAACAGCAGCAAAGGACCTTGTGAAGATGCTCGAGGAAACAGGTACAGAAGTATATATATATCCACAGTAAAACTGGTCCTATATCGACATAACCTGCAAGGCAACTCAGCAAGGAAGAAGCCACTGCTCCAAAACCAACATCAAGACATCAGTCAGGAAGTTAAAGCTTGATCGCAAATGGGTCTTCCAAATGGACAATGACCCCATGCATACTTCCAAAGTTATGGCTTTAGGAGAATAAAGTCAAGGTATTAGAGTGGCCATCACAAAGCTCCCAATGCTTGTCTTATGTGCCAGAGCTTGCAAACTATTACAGACTACAAAGGGAAGCACAGCCGGGAGCTGCCCAGTGACGAGCCTACCAGACGAGCTAAATCACTTCTATGCTCGCGTCGAGGCAAGCAACACTGATGCTCTCATGCATGCCTCAGCTGTTCCAGACGACTGTGATCATGCTCTCCGTAGCCGACGTGAGTAAGACCTTTAAACAGGTCATCATACACAAGGCTGCGGGGCCAGATGGATTACCAGGACGTGTGCTCCAGGCATGTGCTGACCAACTGGCAGGTGTCTTCACTGACATTTTCAACATGTCCCTGCTTGAGTCTGTAATACCAACATGTTTCAAGCAGACCACCATAGTCCCTGTGCCCAAGAACACAAAGGCAACCTGCCTAAATGACTACAGACCCGTAGCACTCACGTCCGTAGCCATGAAGTGCTTTGAAAGGTTGGTAATGGCTCACATCAACACCATTATCCCAGAAACCCTAGACCCACTCCAATTTGCATACCGCCCAAACAGATCCACAGATGATGCAATCTCTATTGAACTCCACACTGCTCTTCCCAACTGGACAAAAGGAACACTTATGTGAGATTGCTATTCATTGACTACAGATCAGCGGTCAACACCATAGTACTCGCAAAGCTCATCACCAAGCTAAGGATCCTGGGACTAAACACCTCCCTCTGCAACCGGATCCTGGACTTCCTGACGGTCCGCCCCCAGGTGGTGAGGGTAGGTAGCAACACATCTGCCAAGCTGATCCTCAACACTGGAGCCCCCCAGGGGTGCGTGCTAAGTTCCCTCCTGTACTCCCTGGTCCCCCACGACTGCATGGCCAAGCACGACTCCAACACCATCATTAAGTTTGCAGACGACAACAGTGGTAGGCCTGATCACCGACAATGACGAGACAGCCTATAGGGAGGTCAGAGACCTGTCCGGGTGGTGCCAGAATAACAACCTATCCCTCAACGTAACCAAGACTAAGGAGATGATTGTGGACTACAGGAAAAGGAGGACCGAGCACGCCCACATTCTCATCGACGGGGCTGTCGTGGAGCAGGTTGAGAGCTTCAAGTGCCTTGGTGTCCACATCAACAAACTAGAATTGTCCAAACACACCAAGACAGCCGTGAAGAAGGCATGGCAAAGCCTATTCCCCCTCAGGAAACTAAAAAGATTTGGCATGGGCCCCGAGATCCTCAAAAGGTTCTACAGCATCTGATGGTTGCATCACTGCCTGGTACGGCAATTGCTCGGCCTCTGACCGCAAGGCACTACAGAGGGTAGTGCGTACTGCCCAGTACATCACTGGGGCTAAGCTGCCTGCCATCCATGACCTCTATACCAGGCGGAGTCAGAGGAAGGCCCTAAAAATTGTCAAAGACCCCAGCTACTCCAGTCATAGACTGTTCTCTCTACTACCACATGGCAAGCGGTACGGGAGTGCCAAGTCTAGGACAAAAAGGCTTCTCAACAGTTTTTTCCCCAAGTCATAAGACTCCTGAACAGGTAATCAAATGACTACCCGGACTATTTGCATTGTGTGCCCCCCCCCAACCCCTCTTTTTACGCTGATGCTACTGTTTGTCATATTTGCATAGTCACTTTAACTATACATTCATGTACATACGACCTCAATTGGGCTTGACTAACGGGTGTCTGAGAACAACCAGTGCTCCTGCACATTGGCTAACCGGGCTATCTGCATCGTGTCCCGCCACCCACCAACCTCTTTTACGCTACTGCTACTCTCTGTTCATCATATATGCATAGTCACTTTAAATATATCTACAGTGCCTTGCGAAAGTATTCGGCCCCCTTGAACTTTGCGACCTTTTGCCACATTTCAGGCTTCAAACATAAAGATATAAAACTGTATTTTTTTGTGAAGAATCAACAACAAGTGGGACACAATCATGAAGTGGAACGATATTTCAAACTTTTTTAACAAATCAAAAACTGAAAAATTGGGCGTGCAAAATTATTCAGCCCCCTTAAGTTAATACTTTGTAGCGCCACCTTTTTCTGCGATTACAGCTGTAAGTCGCTTGGGGTATGTCTCTCAGTTTTGCACATCGAGAGACTGACATTTTTTCCCATTCCTCCTTGCAAAACAGCTCGAGCTCAGTGAGGTTGGATGGAGAGCATTTGTGAACAGCAGTTTTCAGTTCTTTCCACAGATTCTCGATTGGATTCAGGTCTGGACTTTGACTTGGCCATTCTAACACCTGGATATGTTTATTTTTGAACCATTCCATTGTAGATTTTGCTTTATGTTTTGGCTCATTGTCTTGTTGGAAGACAAATCTCCGTCCCAGTCTCAGGTCTTTTGCAGACTCCATCAGGTTTTCTTCCAGAATGGTCCTGTATTTGGCTCCATCCATCTTCCCATCAATTTTAACCATCTTCCCTGTCCCTGCTGAAGAAAAGCAGGCCCAAACCATGATGCTGCCACCACCATGTTTGACAGTGGGGATGGTGTGTTCAGAGGGATGAGCCTTGTTGCTTTCACGCCAAACATAACGTTTTGCATTGTTGCCAAAAAGTTCAATTTTGGTTTCATCTGACCAGAGCACCTTCTTCCACATGTTTGGTGTGTCTCCCAGGTGGCTTGTGGCAAACTTTAAATGACACTTTTTATGGATATCTTTAAGAAATGGCTTTCTTCTTGCCACTCTTCCATAAAGGCCAGATTTGTGCAATATACGACTGATTGTTGTCCTATGGACAGAGTCTCCCACCTCAGCTGTAGATCTCTGCAGTTCATCCAGAGTGATCATGGGCCTCTTGGCTGCATCTCTGATCAGTCTTCTCCTTGTATGAGCTGAAAGTTGAGGGACGGCCAGGTCTTGGTAGATTTGCAGTGGTCTGATACTCCTTCCATTTCAATATTATCGCTTGCACAGTGCTCCTTGGGATGTTTAAAGCTTGGGAAATCTTTTTGTATCCAAATCCGGCTTTAAACTTCTTCACAACAGTATCTCGGACCTGCCTGGTGTGTTCCTTGTTCTTCATGATGCTCTCTGCGCTTTTAACGGACCTCTGAGACTATCACAGTGCAGGTGCATTTATACGGAGACTTGATTACACACAGGTGGATTGTATTTATCATCATTAGTCATTTAGGTCAACATTGGATCATTCAGAGATCCTCACTGAACTTCTGGAGAGAGTTTGCTGCACTGAAAGTAAAGGGGCTGAATAATTTTGCAAGCCCAATTTTTCAGTTTTTGATTTGTTAAAAAAGTTTGAAATATCCAATAAATGTCGTTCCACTTCATGATTGTGTCCCACTTGTTGTTGATTCTTCACAAAAAAATACAGTTTTATATCTTTATGTTTGAAGCCTGAAATGTGGCAAAAGGTCGCAAAGTTCAAGGGGGCCGAATACTTTCGCAAGGCACTGTACATGTACATACTACCTCAATCAGCTTGACGAACGGGTGTCTGTATGTAGCCTCGCTACTGTTTATAGCCTGTCTTTTTACTGTTGTGTTATTTCTTTACCTACCCATTGTTCACCTAATACCTTTTTTGCACTATTGGTTAGAGCCTGTAAGTAAGCATTTCACTAAGGTGTTGTATTTGGCACACGTGACAAATAAACTTTGATTTGACCTCAATCCTATAGAAAATTTGTGGGCAGAACTGAAAAAGCGTGTGCGAGTGAGGAGGCCTACAAACTTGACTCCGTTACACCAGCTCTGTCAGGAGGAATGTGCAAAAATTCACCCAACTTATTGTGGGAAGCTTGTGGAAGCTACCCAAAACGGTTGACGCAAGTTAAACAATTTAAAGGCAATGCTACCAAATGAGTGTATGTAAACTTCTGACCCACTGGGAATGTGATGAAAGAAATAAAAAGGTGAATAAATCACTACTATTATTCAGACATTTCACATGATTAAAATAAAGTGGTGATCCTAACTGCCCTAAGTCAGGGAATTATTACTCTGATTAAAATGTCAGGAATTGTGAAAAACTGAGTTTAAATGCTTTTGGCTAAGGTGTGTGTGTACACACACACACACACACAAAGTCAGATAAATCGGTATCTGCTTTTTTTGGTCCTCCAATAATCAGTCGTTGAAAAATCATAATTGGTCAACCTCTAATTCAGACACAACATTGACTTGTGTCATCTGTTTCAAAGTACAGAAAGCTATACCTGCTTGTCGTTTTCACACTTTTTCCACAGACGCACAGCTTCTAAAAACTGTGTCTTGTATGAGGCATCAAGACCGCCTTCAGTGAGGTCTGGGGAGATGAATGTGTAAAAACAATAACACTTTCCAGAATGAATGTTACAGGGGAAAATTGACAGTATACACACACATGTAAGAATCAACTAGAGTGAGCCAGTGTAACAAACGCCTAGGTCAGATGTTTAGGGGAACCTGAATAGTAACCTTACCAATGGGAATCTGGGGCCCTCCTGGGGCCATATCTCCCCCACTGTGTGTCTGGGCAAAGAGAGCCTGAGCTAGCTGCTCCTTCAGCTTCTTCACCTCAGTCTGAAGCTGCCTCACATTCCCCTGCGTGTCTTCGTTGATCATGGCCTGAAAGCACCAGAAATCACGAGGAGATGCTCACTAAACTACAAGAGATATATATATATATATAGATAGAGAGAGAGAGAGAGATATATATATATATAGATATATATATAGTAGCGCTACTATATTACTACTGATTGTAATATATGTATTACAATCAGTAGCACTTTATATGGATATTTTTTTTTGCCTATTCAATTACTGATTGTGATAAAAATAAACTTTTCATACTAACCTTGTTTTTGATCAACTTGGCTCTCTGGGCAAACTGTAAGGTGGATAGAGTTTCCCCAAAGCACTTAGAGCCTGGGTGCACATTGGCTATAATGTAGGTCTTAGCATTTCCTCCAAGAGAGTCCTGCAGAAAAAGGTTTTCTGTTAGCACACATCAGGAACATCAAGAAAGCAAGAGCTTTGTTTTTGTATTAAATCAAATTAGACAAAAGTGTCTTTTACCCGAAGCAAGAAGGTGAGTTTGGAGTCCCTGTAGCAGATATGCCGGCTCTTCCCATTAGACACATCCACCAGCGCCATGATCACCTGACCCAGGCACATGAGGGAGCGGTTGATGCTGCTGGCCTCCTAGAAGAGAAGATAGGGGGTATATGTCAGGAGTGATAACAATATAACAAATGAGTGTACACAGCATATAATAACACATACAAGTTGGAATGTAGCCTTTGTTGTGTGCAGTGTTGTGAATGTTTGTTCAGTCAGTGGACAGTAGTCCTGGAGCATCACCTTGAGTCTGGAACCCTCTGTGTGTGTGTCTCGCTGCCTCTCCGACCCTGCCAGGTCCACCAAGTTCAGCTGGGATGTGCGAATGTTCACCACCTCCTTAGCAGGCTCCTTGGACTCCAGAGTCATGGTGAAGACTGCATGGGACCGCGAGGACTCTCTGTTCATGGAGGTAGAGGCCACGCGCCGATTACGCCAGCCCATCGACAGCACCTGAGAGGAAGCGGGATAAGTTCAACGCAAACAGCTCAATGTCAGTCAAATCAATCTTCCACAATAAATTAATGTATGCTATGACCAAAGCATTGTATAAAGCAAGTCATTGAATCAATCACATTTAATTATTTACTACCTGGTAAGCTTCAGCAGCTGAAGTGACAAACTTCTCTACAGCCCCTTCCACAAACACCCCCTTCTTGATGTTCTCTCTGAGGAACAGGCTGGCTGAGGCGCTGTCCAGCAGGTCATAGATCTGCTCGTTGTAGATCTCAATGAAGGAGCATTTGCACAGGAAGCTTTTGGCATTCTCAGACTGTCAGGAAAAACAATGCATATTAAATCCTCAATCAGAGAAAAAAAACAGATAAACAACAAAATCACTTCAATGTCAGTTACTTTCTGCTCACCCTTTCTACCTCCCTGTCGATGAGGAAAAACAGGTACTCAAAACTTCGAGGGATAACTCCCCGTTGGTCATCAGTAAAGTTGTCGAAATCAGACGGACCTAGGGAAAGAACACACACACATACAACATTTAGTACAGAGGCACTGCAAAGATTTGAAGGTGTCTGTGCAACGAAAAACAAAATAATTCAATGCAGCACTCACCAAGCATTGTGAATGTTTTTCCAGAGCCAGTTTGTCCGCTGTAATAGGAAAACATCTGAGATATTACAGCACTTAATAGAACAAGAATGAACTGTAAAACAATAAGAAAAACCACTCACTAGGCAAAAATGGTGCCATTGTATCCATTAATACATGACTCAACAATGTTCTTGGCCACACTGGAGAATACAGAATCCTGTTACACAGAGAGGAGACGGAAGAAAAATTAAGTTGGTTTGATTTGAGCCTCTATCTACTGATGTGTGAATTACTCCAGGTTACAGCAACAGTTAAACTATAATCTATCCACCAACACTGACCTGAGTGATGTCCATGTCAGCAACATGGTCATAGGTGAATGTCCGTGGCTCCGGCTTGGAGTGCAGGCGAATGGTGTTGGGAGAGGTGACTGTGAGACAGAGGCCTTGGTCTCCATCAGTGGTCAGGCCAGTCCCCTGGGTCAGAGGTCTCACCCGAACAAACACTTTGATCGAGTCACTATCACCACTACATTACAGAACACGAACATTCAAGGGTTAATACACTTTACCAACAGACAGGGTGCCAGTTTCTGCTCCCTTGCCAACTTCTTATGGAATTGCCGTGACAAACAAGAGGTACTGGCAGTATAAATTGCCAAATGAGGCAGGGCAACTCGTGTGTCAGTATGTGTAGAGTGAGTTTGTATTATTAAATTGAAGACAATAGCCAGCTCTTGCGAGAAATAAGCATTATTAAGCCACATTACCTGTTGGTTATTTGTTGATGCTGCATTGAGCAATCGACAGATTCTGGTAACAGAGAGAAGACATACAGTTAGCTAGTTAGTCAAGGCTGATAAAGGAACTAGAGACACTGGTTTAAACAGAAACAAGTTTAATCAGATGTCTAAGCTTCATACAGCAAATGCATGCTAGGTAACGTTAGCTCGCGAATAATATTAACGGAAGTAGCTAGGTAGCCAACAAACGCCAAAATATTTGTTTTTAAATCACTTGCAAATATGAATGTTAAGGTGACGTACCCTTTCCCTTTGTATTCATGTTGAATATTTTCAGACAGGTAGCTTTGCTACTAGCAAACCATTCACAATAACTAATGTCAAAACTCCGCGATTGTGTGTTAGCTACAGCTACTAAAATCCATCTTCGAATTTGGCGGGTGTGTACTCGACCATCGACTGCTCGTGCCTTTTTCAATAATTTTATGGAATCAGTCAATTGTTTATCGCCGTCAGCTGGACGAAGTCTGATTTACATCAACCTCTTTTTTTAAAGCATCGAGAAACCGAGCTACAAATTATACACCAGATAATGTGATACCAAAGATGTTCTCATTGTTCTATCTGTGGTGATACTGTATAGCCAAAGATTTGTGGTATCCATTACTGGGCGTTACAGGTTTGCCTACAGAAAAGGTTACCATATATTTTCAACTAATCTGGTATATAATTATCTCCTTCTCCCAAAGCAGAAGCTGCATATATAATTTCCCATTACTGAACAGACAGTTATCATAAATACTATTTTAATAAAATGTACACTCTCCTATAATAAAATGTGGACTCTTTTTCGGTCGCGACCAGCACTTCACTTTGTTGCTGGTTTGGTTCAAAGTCATGCAACGCTATTGGCTATTTCGTAAGCAGCTCCGCCCTATTTCCTTTTTTTCAGTTTATTTAATTGGTCCAAATCGAGGCGTTTAAATTCGAAATCTACTGGTCACTTGCTCATCGAGGGCATTTCGAAAACGTGAGCTGTGTGTGGAGGTCGTTACTGGATAGAGAAGTTATTTTCTGTTTATCTGACTTGAATTGAGGTATGTAGCTATCTGGCTATCTGCTTTTAAGTTCATCTATCTCGCATAATTTCTTAAGTTGTTGCCTGACTCTAGTAATTTAACTAAAGTTAACGTTGCGTAAGGTAACGTTAGCTAACTCGCTAACTGACTTTAGTTTCTTTCCTGCCTGAGTCCTACTTACTGAGGGCAAAATATAATTCAAAACAGGTAATTGTTACGCTAAACTTCCTAACGAGCAAAACGACATTAGATAACGTTAGCTGTCTTAAGTTAGCTGGTTATTGTAGTGTCAACGCGAGCCTCTAACCCGCATTGGCAGCAGCTGACGTTAACGTTGAACGTTAACATTTAATATTGTTATTTAACCTTTTATTTAATTAGCCAAGTCAGTTAAGCACGTTCTTATTTACAGTGACGGCCAAACCCGGACGAGGCTCAGCCAATTGTGCGCCGCCCTATGGGACTCCCAATCACGGCCGGATGTGATACAGCCTGGATTCGAACCAGGGAATGTAGTGAGGACTCTGAATGCAGTGCCTTAGCCTGCAGGGCCACTCGGGAGCCCACAAACGGTAGCCAACTAGGGTAGTGTGAACTGCCCAGTACATCACTAGGGCCAATCTCCCTGCCATCCAGGACCTCTATACCAGGTTGTGTCAGGGGAAGGCCTTAAAAAGTGTACGACTCCAGCGTACCTGAGTGCTAAGTCTAGGTCCAAGAGACTTCTAAACAGCTTCTACCCCCAAGCCATAAGACACCTGAACACCTAATCAAATGGCTACCCAGACTTTTCATTGCCCTCTTTTAAACAAAAACTACTGTTATCTATGCATAGTCACTTTAATAACTCTACCCACATGTATATAATACCTCAACTAACCAGTGCCCCCGCACATTGACTCTGAACGGATATCCCCCTGTATAGTCTCGCTGTTATTTTACTGCTGGTCTTAAATTAGTTATTTATGTTTTTTTTTAAACTGCATTGGTGGTTAGGGACTAGTAAGTAAGCATTTCACCTGTTGTATTTGATGCGTGTGACTAATAAAATTGGATTTTGACTACAAGTTTGCATATTACAGGGCTAATGTGTTGATGAATAGATGTTAGTTATGTAATGTGAGCAAGCTCTATTTGAGTTAACATTACCTAGGTGATGTCAGTGCAATGACAATTTGTAAAGAATTTTTTTTCACAATCAGACATTACTGCACTTACACAAGACAATAGCAAGACTAGCTCATGGCATTGTTCCAAACTTTGCTAAAGCTTCGAAATGCTCTGCCCCTTAAAATTAACCTAAAATGGCATACCCAAATCTAACTTCCTGTAGCTTGGGACCTGAAGCAAGGATAAGCATATTCTTGATACCATTTGAAAGGAGTTTCTTTGTAGTTTGTGGAAATGTTAAGTGAATGTGGGAGAATATAACACATTAGATCTGGTAAAAGATCTGCCCAAATGTGCTTAATTTGTTTTTTTTAATACATGGTCAAGTTCAGAACGGTGCATGCTCAAACAATAGCACGATATTCTTCACTAATAGCTACTGTAAATTGGACAGTGCAGTTGGATAAACAAGAATTTAAGCTTTCTGCAAATATCAGATATGTATGTTCTTGTTACTTACAACCTCATGCTAATCGTATTAGTCTGTTAGCTCAACCGTCCCGCGGGGGACCCACCGATCCTGTAGAGGTTCTAAACAAAAATGCTGCATTCGTGTTAACGTTAGTTTAGTTGACTATGCACCAAAGAAAATTACATTTTGGTCAAACTGAGGAATTCCAAATGAAAACACAAAGAATACTATGGTATATACTACAGTCATGTCTGCAATTCACTATCTGGTCATATGAATTCAGCCAGTACCTTGGAAGTTAATGTTAGTAAAAAAAAATGTGTCAGAGACACCTATTGTGGCCGGATGAATATGTATTTCTCCCCACTGGTAGCCACATGACTCTTGAACCTTTTCTCTCAAAGTTAATTGCAGATGACTTCTGTGTTGCTGTTTACATGCATTCATTGTCAACAAGGATCCAAACACCATACACTTAAATGGTGCATTTAGAATGTATTCAGACCCCTTGACTTATGTTACAGCCTTATTCTAAAATAGTTTTCCCCCTCAATCTAAACACAATACCCCATGACAAAGCAATCAGGTTTAGAAATGTTTGATAATGTTAAAAATAAACTCACATTTACATAAGTATTCAGACCCTCCACTCAGTACTTTGATGCACCTTTGGCAGCGATTACAGCTTTGCGTCTTCTGTATGATGCTTCATGCTTGGCACACCTGTATTTGGGGAGTTTCTCCCATTCTTCTCTGCAGATGCTGTCAGGTTGGATGGGGAGCGTTGCTGAACAGCTATTTTCAGGTCTCTCCAGAGCTGTTTAATCGGGTTCAAGTCCTGGCTCTGGCTGGGCCACTCAAGGACATTCAGACTTGTTCTGACACCACTCCTACGTCTTGGCTGTGTGCTTTGGGTCATTGTCCTGTTGGAGGGTGGACCTTTGCCCCTGTCTGAGGTCCTGAACACTCTGGTGCAGGTTTTCATCAAGTATCTTGACCTTGCGCTGTTCATCTTTGCCTTAATCCTGACTAGTCTCTCAGTCCCTGATGCTGAAAAACATCCCCACAGCATGATGCTGCCACCACCATGCTTCACCGTCTGGATGGTGCCAAGTTTCCTCCAGACCATCAGACCACAGAATCTTCTTTGTCGTGGTCAGTCCTTAAGGTGCCTTTTGGTTAACTCCACACAGACTGTCATGTGCCTGTTACTGAGTGGCTTCCATCTGGCCATTGTACCATGAAGGCCTGATTTGTGGAGTGCTGCAGCGATGGTTGTTCTTCTGGAAGGTTCTCCCATCTCCAGAGGAACTCTGACGCACTGTCAGTGACCATTGAGTTCTTAGTCACCTTCCTGATCAAGGCCCTTCGTTGTTTGGCCAGGCAGCCAGCTCTAGGAAGAGTCTTGATGGTTCCGAACTTCCATTTTAAGAAGAATGGAGGCCAATCTTATTGGGGACCTTCTATGCTGCATACTTTTTTTTGTTACCCTTTCCCCAAATCTGTGCCTGTCTGAGATCTACAGACTATTCCTGACCTCATGGCTTGGTTTTTGCTCTGGCATGCACTGTCATCTGTGGGACCTTTTTATATAGACAGTTGTGTGCCTGGCCAAATCATGTCCAATCAATTGAATTTACCACAGGTGGCTCCACTGAAGTTGTTGAAACATCAATGGAAACAAGATGCACGTGAGCTTAATTCTGAGACATGGCAACGGGTCTGAATACTTATGTAAATCTATTTGTAATAAATTAGCCAACATTTCTAAACCTGTTTTTGCTTTGTCGTGATGGTCTTGTGTGTAGATTGGGGAGGGGTGGACAATTTTAATACATTATATAATAAGGCTGTAATAAGGCCTTATTCTAAAGGGAAGGGGTCTGAATACTTTCCGACTGCACTGTAGCTAGATCCAGGCTGTATCACATCCGGCTGCGATTGGGAGTCCCATAGGGCAGCACACAATTGGCCCAGCGTCTTCCATGTTTGGCCGGTGTAAGCCATCATTGGAAATAAGAATTTATCTGACTTGCCTAGTTAAATAAAGGTGTAGATGTTGACAACTTTTGCTTCAGTTCCCTCACTTCTGTGTGCCTTTCTTTATAGGATGAGTTCTACTGCTGTAAACGATGAGAATTGTGGGGTCTGCACTGGAAGAAAGCAGAGCAATTCAGAGACAATTTGTGACATCTTTTCTTTTGATCAGCCGACTGGGAGGCCCTCCATTCTTCGCCAGTCTCAGGCAGAGAACCTGTCAAACAAAACTATAGCAAAGGGCGGAAAGGTACAGAATATGTTATCATGAAGCCTAGACTTGAAAGTCATTTCAAATGTTCCAGAATAATTCCCTCTGTACAATCTTGTGACTATGAGGATCTATGCTTGACTGATTAGTCTAGTAAAAAGCATGATCTTACACAATGTTTTGGAAAGTTGTTGACTCACGGCGAGTAAACTGTATAGAAAGAAAGTTGCACACTCTAACCAGGTTAGGTTTACCTGTTAGCATTTGTTTTCAGATACTCTTTTGGGTTTTGCTTTCAGGTTTGTTTTCAGACTCCAAGAAGAGACCCTCTCACTAAGAGAATAGTATCACCAACAAAGTCCCTTAAGATAGAAAGCCTGGATGACTGTAGTAAAGCCCTGGATACATTGCAGTTTACATCACCCGAAGAGTAAGTATATGCTTTTTTTTATTTTTTATTAGATATATGTATATATGTGTATGTGTGTGTGTCCCATCGGCAGAAAGCTGATTCATATTCTGGTATCAAGTTGAGATAACAGGTTTATCTGTCCTCTTGTATTTTTACAGGGTGGTACCTCTAGAAACCAATGGGCTTGTTGATGTAGCAAAATCAGGTAAAGAATCTGATTGGCTAAAGTTTCAAGATTCATTACCCAATACTACATTGTCACATTAACTACTTCAACCATAATGTTTACTTGATTTTCAACTTATTTTACTACAGACTTCACAAATGTGTCGTCCTATCCTGATGATGATATGCAGAGTAAAGGAGGTTGTCAGCTGTATTTTGACAACCTTGATGCCATAAATCCCTTCCAAGGGTCTACTAAAATGGTCCTCTCCCCAGCAAGGCCCAGTGAGCTAGTTGAAACTCCCAAGGCTGAAGAACAGCGAGAACATAATGTCATTGAAGCAGTTTCTGACAGGAATGAAAAGGCACTGGATGATACACTCCCGTTCATGCCATCAGTGGAAAATTTTCTTGCTGACTTCTCAGCCGATATGTGCTCAACAGATAGCAGAGTGATTACCATGATTGAGGACCCAGCCGACAAGTTATCCAACTCTGGTGAGGAAGAAACTGTACCATCAGTTAACCTCGACCCAGATCAAGCTGTGGCTATCATCTCTATAGCCGAGGAGACTCCTCTTCCACCAAAAGGTACATACGAATTTGATTTTGACAACCTTGATTCAGTCAACCCTTTCCAAACGGGAGGCTCCAAATTGCAGAATTCCCCTGTGCTTGGAAGGAAGCAGCCATGCGATGACTCTGAAAAGGTGGAAGTTGAAGAGTCTGCAGTAAAGGAAATGGAACCAGCAGCCATGCTTGAGGTGGTTCAGCCTGTCCTAGAAGCACCTGTCCAGCCAGAAATTAAACCTATTGCACTGAAGGAGACTACCAAGCCAGCTGAAGATGCTGTGGCCATCACCTCTACAGCCGAGGAGACTGCTCTGCCGCCAAAAGGTACATATGAATTTGATTTTGACAACCTTGATTCAGTCAACCCTTTCCAAAC
This sequence comes from Oncorhynchus mykiss, assembly GCF_013265735.2. Taxonomy (NCBI): domain Eukaryota; kingdom Metazoa; phylum Chordata; class Actinopteri; order Salmoniformes; family Salmonidae; genus Oncorhynchus; species Oncorhynchus mykiss. The sequence continues at coordinate 22,180,629 of NC_048589.1, read as the reverse complement.
GGGAGGCTCCAAATTGCAGAATTCCCCTGTGCTTGGAAGGAAGCGGCCATGCGATGACTCTAAAAAGGTGGAAGTTGAAGAGCCTGCAGTAAAGGAAATGGAACCAGCAGCCATGCTTGAGGTGGTTCAGCCTGTCCTAGAAGCACCTGTCCAGCCAGAAATTAAACCTATTGCACTGAAGGAGACTACCAAGCCAGCTGAAGATGCTGTGGCCATCACCTCTACAGCCGAGGAGACTGCTCTGCCGCCAAAAGGTACATATGAATTTGATTTTGACAACCTTGATTCAGTCAACCCTTTCCAAACGGGAGGCTCCAAATTGCAGAATTCCCCTGTGCTTGGAAGGAAGCGGCCATGCGATGACTCTAAAAAGGTGGAAGTTGAAGAGCCTGCAGTAAAGGAAATGGAACCAGCAGCCATGCTTGAGGTGGTTCAGCCTGTCCTAGAAGCACCTGTCCAGCCAGAAATTAAACCTATTGCACCGAAGGAGACTACCAAGCCAGCTGAAGATGCTGTGGCCATCACCTCTACAGCTGAGGAGACTGCTCTGCCGCCAAAAGGTACATATGAATTTGATTTTGACAACCTTGATTCAGTCAACCCTTTCCAAACGGGAGGCTCCAAATTGCAGAATTCCCCTGTGCTTGGAAGGAAGCGGCCATGCGATGACCCTCAAAAGGTGGAAGTTGAAGAGCCTGCAGCCATGCTTGAGGTGGTTCAGCCTGTCCTAGAGGCACCTGTCCAGCCAGAGATGAACCCTATTGCACCATTGTCAACTGCTCCCGAAGAGACCAGCAAGCCAGCTGAAGAATCCATACCTCAGCCCAGTGCAGCCCCTTCCAAGGATGGTGCAGTGAAACTTGAGTTAAATTTTGATGATGACGGCGAGGTCAACCCTCCCCCAAAAAAGTTTGACAAAAGGCCTGTTTTGAAGCCGACATGGAAAAAGGCTGTACCTACAGAAAAAAAAGAACCTGCTCAATCCAAGGAATCTCCAGTGACGCCATTGGTCAATACTGATTATGAAATTCCTCTTCCCGAGGGCAAGTACAACTTTGACTTTGATCAATTTGACCCAAGTGTCAATCCATTTGGTACAAATGTAAAAATGACTGAATCTACAGTCTGTAAGGTGAAATCCAGTCCAGATGCCAAGGCACCAACCTCAGTCAGGGTGGCTGTCTACCCTGAGAACGTGGCAGAGCCTGTTCAGCAAGAAACTGCACCATCACTAATGTAAGTTCATTTTCATTTTGCTGCAACTTTATTATCCCCATTTTTTAACGAAGTCTTGATTTATATGTAAAGCATTATTGTTTTGTTTGAGCTTGTAGATATCACCTTAATGTAGCTACACCACACCACTCTTATGTTGGTTCTGTTTTCAGTGTTTCTATTGCTGGATATGAACCTGATCGTTCTGCCGTAAAAGGAATTGTAAGCCTTTTAAAATTTGTTTAAAAAATGTATTAATTAATTGTGGTGTGACTACTTGGGTGACATTCTCTCTCCAATTGTAGGACAACATTCCACAGAATCCGACACTTCAGATGGACTCTTGTGAAGTTCAGGATCCTTCCTCTGGAAAAGAGCAGGAACCTCCGACTAAACCTGACCAACCTTCGCTAAGCACTCCAGAACCCTTGGAACTCTGCCAATTTGAGCAGACCCCACAGAATGACATGTCAGAATTTAATGAGGACTTTGTTCCTGGAACCACATGTAAGTCAAATAAATTGACAAATGCATTTTAGTTGCGGTAATGCTGACTTCACCTTAGCTTTTTGACTAACTATAGTCCCTCCTTCCCTCCAGTCATGGCGAATGACTTTGACAGGCAGATGGACTACCTGGAGCAGTTTGGGTCCAGCACTGTAAGTATATGCTTTGTACTTTTATAAATCGACTATTACATGGTTTGTTTTGCATTTTAGGCTTTGGGCTTCCTCAATTACTTTGCATTTTATATTCAGTTTAAGGAGTCGGCACTGAGAAAACAATCACTGTACCTCAAATTTGACCCACTAATGCGGGAGAGCCCCAAGAAGTCTGGCGTCCCTGCAGGACTCGACAACCTCCCACGACCTGCTCCCCTTGCTTCACGGTATGTTACTCTCCTGGTCATAATCACAGGCTTTTTTTTACCATCTGATTGAAAAGAAATGCCTTATGTTCATCTTAAAATGCTCTAATTGTAAATACGTGTTTATTTGGTCTAGAATTGAGAGCATACTTAATCTGTAGTTTGTCACTAAAATGAGTTTGAAATGCAATGGTGAATATCAAGGTGTTTGCGCCAAGTCTGAGGGATGTTTCTTTCAGTGTGGAGACCCAGAAGACTGGAACCAAGGAGGTGAATGGACTGAAATCTGTCAACCCTAAACTGCTTCATGACCTACCACCTGTAAGTTGCCTGTCCTCAAAGATTCTACTATAATGTAGTAATGTGGGAAAACTGTTAAATGCAGGTCTTCACTCCCTTTAGGTTCAAGTTGTTGGTCCTCGGACTCTTGTGACGAATTCCCCTGTTCTTGAGAATCTGGTCCCTACTTTCCCCCAACCAGCCAACCCTGATGATAACATCATAGAGGTTCTGAAATACAGTCAGCAAGATATGAATGTTGCCATTGCCAAGATCCAGAAACAAGTAGGTGTTTTCCTCAAATGTTTCACTCATCCCTTTTCAATCCAATCAGCATTCATTTACAAGGGTTTATTTTTTATAGGCAAAGGAGAATGCGGATGAATGGAAATCGAAGCATGACACGCTATCTCAGGATAATCATGAAATGGGGTAAGCATTTAAGCTTAGTATTTGGTCACTGATTTCTAATTTCAGACCTATAACAATTGTAAATATCACTGCTTTTTGTTTTTGCAGGAAAATCATGTCAGCGTTTGAAGCCACAATCGCTCAGATATTGGGTACGTTGTAATGCAATTTGGAAAGTTACCAGAAATGTTTTGAAATGTAATTTTCATGTAAAATGCATGGCTTGGTGTGATGTCATTGTGTCGCTGGCAGCTGATAAACAGAGGGAGACGGAGAAAGCCCAGGCTGACATCACTAAAGTCCTGCAGGAGAAGGAACAGTTATCAGAGGACCTGAATGCAATGGAGCGGTCCTTCTCAGATCTCTTCAAGAGACTAGACAAATACAAAGAGGTCATCGAGGGTTACATAAAGGTCAGCATGAAAAAGGATGTCATGCCCTATGCATTGGGCCCAGTGTTTTGCACCATGTGAAATGCCTGGATTTAAATGGGATATTGCAAGATTCTGGAAATTAAGCTGCTTTTCTGCCTTGCTGAGAGTCGATGGACTTGTGGATACTGCTTTCTGTGTGCAGTAGGAAGTAAGTTGGAGGTTGTTTACTGTTCCGGTAGACCTCCAGTCATTGTGCTGACGCTAGTAACATTGGCTCGCAAAACGATCTCCAACTTGCTTCTATTGCACGCAGACCTAACAATGGTATCCAAAACTTAATCTTACGAAGTAGAAAAATGGCTTAAATGCCAGAATCCCTTTATAGCCCTTTCATTACAGGAGACTCTTTCCTTTTCACATGATTGTGCAAAACACAGGGCTCGGCTTTGGTGTAGGACAGTAACATTGCTATGAAGGAAGAAATTAAAAGGGTATGTGTAGGTCCTAGACTTTACTTTGCCAACATCATGACCTAGGGTTTTAAATGTGTGCCCATATTAAGAATGAAGAGATGCTGAAGAAATGTGCTCAAGATTACCTGGCTAGGATCAAGGAGGAGGAGCAGCGCTACCAGACCCTGAAAGCCCATGCAGAGCAGAAAATTAGCCTGTAAGACTCATCAAACTATACTCTGTGCAACATAGTTGCAGAATTGTTTAGTTGCTGGGCTTTGTGTAGGTTCACTGGGCTGACTTACTCTTATCCTCAGGGCAAATGGAGAGATTGCGGAGGTGCGCTCCAAATTAAAGTCTGAGGTCGCTGCACTTCAGGCCCAGCTGCGCAGGGAGCAGCTAAAGGCCCAGTCACTGGAGAAGAGCCTTGACCAGAAAGTAAGTCACCTCAATCTGAAGTAGTCCATGAGGCTGCTTTTATCAGTTTCATTTGTTCTGAAAAGTTTTTTGCACTTATGATGGTTGATTTGTTTTCTTCCTTGCTGATTTTTCTGTCCCCTCAGGTAAAAGAGACTGAAGAACTCACCAACCTTTGCGATGAACTAATAGCTAAAGTCCAGAAGGGCTGAGTTCAACCTTATGTCTGTCTGACGTTGTTAGGTTGTCAAGATTTTTTACAAATCTGAGTATGTGGTGGTCCTGATGAACAAGTGTGTGTGAATAGTGCTTTGTAAATATGTTTTGTTGCTCTTGATTGGAGATCAAGTGCCATAATAGTATTTCACTAGATTTCAATTATACTGATTCATGTTGGTTCCTTTTATCAATGTCGGCCTTTATTACTGTAATAAAATTGTTTCACTAATCAATATCAGTTGTAGCGCCTTGCAAGTTTATTTTAAATTCTTTGTATCCCAAATTTTTCAGCCACAAGGAGGTGCTGTTTACCATAGAGTATTTTGGACTCCTCTAGTTTCATGCATGTTATTGCAAGTTCCAATTGAGCATAGCTGTGACATTTGTACTTATTTCAGAACAGTAGCTAAGTGTTCTTCCTTAGACGTTTCTAGTGGTGAGCTGTGCTGTTAATGTCAACCATTCAGTAGCTTCCTTATCCCTCTTCTCTCTAGAGCCAAAGCTCATCCCGTTCTACAATGCTTACAAGAAAACAAATGGGATGCCCTTATACAATGCTTTCCTTCTTCCCTGGGCAGCGTAGTGTCATCACTCCCTGAGCAGGACAATGCACATCCTAAACAAAAGAAAATCCTTCCTAGATTGGAGTTGACTGGTAGTGAGGGGAGAAATGCTAGTCAGAACGAGCGCTCTCAGTCCTCAAACCATCTATCCAGTCATTAATTCATTCCATTACCACTGGCCCTGGCTGCCCTGTCTCACCCTGTATAGATGACTAGGTTTTCTAGCCAAGTCGGGAGGAAAGTATTAACTTTTGTAGGAGCCTCCTGATGGTCCCTTTCTGGAAAGACCGGTAACTTAAGACTGGGACAATACCAGTATTGGGTTATTTTTTTTCAATGGCAAAAATGAAAAGTCTTGATTCTTAACCTGCTGTATGTAAAATATTGTGTGCTACAGCTTGGAAAATGAATGTGACTGGATGACGATTGTTTCCAACATTAGGGCTGTTTTGTTCCTAAAGAATTGAAATCCGAGTTGTTGGTATCATATCAAGGAAACAAGTATCGGGACACTAGTCCTGGCTCTAGTCACTGACCTCATTCCCAGTGGCATCCTGTGTAACTTTAAGCAGTTAGGCAGGCCAGAGGCTTTTACCAACCTCGATCATTTTCAGACTTTGGGAAAGCTCTTGCACAGTGGTCATTCAAACTTTTCTCACCATGGTCCTTCATATTATACATGTGATTTTATAATTGAGACATCAATCAAGCATTTCTAGTAGGGCCTAGTGTTTCAACAAAAAAAAGTAAGTTCAGCCAGAAAGTTGAGGAGTTCCTTACTAATTAGTGACCTTTTCATCAATTAAGTACCAGGGAGGTGCAAAAATCCTAGGTTTGCCATGGAATGAGTGACACGTGCTTTACAGGAACAGAGAACCTTGAATTGAGGCCATGAACAAAGTGTAAATTTGCTTGTCCTTTAATCAAACTTCAAATGACTTTCTACTTTTAATGGGGTACATCGATAAGATTGTCAAACATAACCAATTGTGTAAGTACTTGCATATAAACTAAATATGATTAACCTGGTTGGCAATGTCAAAGGTAGACTCAGCAGAAAGTAAACCGCAGTGGGTCAATTTCTGCAACAAAGAGCATTGAAGCATGAGGCTCAATGTCTCCACTGTTTTGATCCTGTGGCTACCACGCTGTGAACAGCTTGAAGTGAACCCATGCACATGGGCAGCGCAACAATTGGCCCAGCGTCTGGGTTAGGGCAAGGTTTGGCTGTGGTAGGCCATCATTGTAAAATAAGAATTTGTTCTTAATTGCCTTGCCTAGTTTAAATAAACATTCAATAAAAAAAATGCACTGACTGAGATGTCTTTCATCTCACTCATCTACGTATCTGCGGTGCTGCTTGTGGAAACGTCATGTCGCCGAGTCTACCTTTTAAAATATGAAATACAGTGCATTCGGGAAGTATTCAGACCCCTTGACTTTTTCCTTGTTTTGTTACGTTGCAGCCTTATTCCTCAATCTACACACAATACCCCATGACAAAGCTAACAGTTTTGTTATTTTTTTGCAAATGTATTAAAAATAAACGTATTCACATGTATTCAGACCCTTTGCTTAGAGTTTCAATTGAGCTCAGGTGCACGTCAGAGCAAAAACCAAGCCGCGAGGGTGAAGGAATTGTCCGTGGAGCTCAGACTGTTAAGGCACAGATCTGGGGAAGGGTCCCCAAAAAATATCTGCAACATTGAAGGTCCCCAATAACAGTGGCCTCTATTCTTAAATGGAATAAGTTTGGAACCACCAAGACTCTTCCTTTACAAACTGAGCATTTGGGGGAGAAGGGCCTTGGTCAGGGAGGTGACCAAGAACCCGATGGTCATTCTGACAGCCCTCCAGAGTTCCTCTGAAGATGGGATAACCTTCCCTGCAGCACTCCACCAATCAGGCCTTTATGGTAGAGTTGCCAGATGGAACGACGACTCAGTAAAAAGCACATGACAGCCTGCTTGGCGTTTGACAAAAGGTGCCTTTAGGTGCCTTTAGACTCAGACCATGAGAAACTAGATTGAACTCTTTGGCCTGAATGTCAAGTGTCACGGCTGGAGGAAACCTGGCGCCATCCCTACGGTGAAGCATGGTGGTGGTAGCATCATGCTGTGGGCATGTTTTTCAGCGGCAGGGACTGGGAGACTAGTCAGGATCGAGAGAAAGATGAATGCCGCAAATTACAGCGAAAAGGGTGATACACCTCCTAAAAATAAAAGTACAGAGAAATCCTTCATGAAAACCTGCTCCAGAGCGGGTGAAGGGTCACGTTCCAACAAGACAACAACCCTAAGCACACAGCCAAAGCAATGCAGGTGTGGCTTCAGGACAAGTCTCAATATCCTTGAGTGGCCCAGCCAGAGCCTGGACTTGAACCCGACCTGAAAATAGCTGTTCTCCGATGCTCCCCATCCAACCTGACAGAGCTTGAGAGGATCTGCAGAGAATGGGAGAAACTAATCAAATACACGTGTGCCAAGCTTGTAGCGTCATACCCAAAAAGACCCGAGGCTGTAATCACTGCCAAAGAAGCTTTAAAGTACTGAGTAAAGGGTCTGAATACTTATGTAAATGTGATATTTCAGTTTTCAATTTTTTATAAATTTGCTAAAATGTCTAAACCTGTTTTTGCTTTGCATTATGGGGTATTGTGTGTAGATGAGAGAAAAACTATTTAATACATTTTAGAATAAGGCTGTAACGTAACAAAATGTGTAAGAAGTCAAGGGGTCTGAATACTTTACAAATGCACTGTATACTTTACATTGCAACTACAGTAAACATAATCCTACACATTCAACATATTCAAAATGCCTGACTTTGAAAAATAAACAATACATTTCCATAACAAAATAAATTAAATACACGTCTCTTTTAAAATGCATATAAAATGACTACATCTATATCAATTGTTGTTGGATTGGACTGCAGTCCCAATGGTGTTACATATATTCACTGCAACACTGGGGATAGTTTTGACCTCATACCTCTAGCAAAGATTCTATAAAACACATACAAAAGGCTAGTAGTGGTGGTAACCTAAGTAACATTTGGATTCCGACAGTGATATGTAGCGAGTCCAGCCAAACAGTCAACATTGGTGCAATATCATTCTTTGCAGTCTTCGATATGGACATGATTCAAATATCCCCCAAAAATGCTACCTATCTATTTTCATATAGCCCTTCGAGGCCTTCAGGGGTGACTGTGAGTGAAATGAAACAGGATTATTGATGGACACTAGTGGTCAGGGTTAAATGGATGTGCATTCAAACAATGAAACATTTTTTTTTCATCAAAGGGATGACCTGAGTATGAGTGTAAAACCAGCCCTCTTGTATTACATTCCATGCGTCCTTTAACATCATCACCTAGCAGAGCTTAAGTACTGTATCTTGTGCCCTACAACAGGTTTAGAGGTAAAGGTCTAAACTGACCCTAACCCCTCTAGGTTAGTTGAGATGGGTAAACAGCACAGTTACTGATGGATATGGGTTGTTCCACGAAATGAGTGCCTCTTGAGTACAATATTGGATTTTATAAACCTGTTATAATAAATGAAATACCCCTTTCATATAGACAACTTGGAGAATCTCTCCATGCACCCTTTGTGACTTCTAGGAAGATTTTAACACACTTAACCCCAAGATTTCACCAAGTTTTCACCATCAATCTTAAACCCTAGTTATAAACTGAGGGATGTGCCTAGAGAAATGTAACCACTCTCAAATTCCTAAACGGAGGTATGGATGCGAGAACTGACCATCCATTATATACAAATTCATGTTTTGAGGCAATACAGGTTTTTTTCTTTACATTTACATTTTACAAACATTGGAGTAAAATAAGCTTATCTTTTTGGGTTCTGATGGGGTACGACAGCTAAACTAAGCTCATTTATACGTTATATTATTATTTTTTTAAATGTATGAATATACCCTGAGTATACAAATTAGGAACAACTTCCTAATTTTGAGTTGCACCCAGTTTTGCCTTCAGAACAGCCTCAATTCGTCAGGGCATTGACTCTAGAGTTCCACAGGGATGCTGGCCCATGTTGACTTCGGTGCTTAATTTGAGCCGGATCCTGCTAGAACAGGATCATAAACGTGACTGGATGACAATGATTGATATCAACATTAGGGCTGTTGTCGTAAATAATTGAAATCGGCTATGTGTTTTGTTTCCTTGCTATGATTTGTTTCCTTGCTATGATACTAACCAAAGGCTTTTACCAACATCCTAGATGATAATTTTCAGACTAGCTGTGCCACGAGTCAGTACGGAAGTTGCAGCGATGAGACAAGACAAATTGGGGAGAAAAAGGGTAAAAAATATATATATTTTAAAAAGTATATAAATAAATAATTTTCCCATTCGGAGCTCGTTTTTTTTTAACCGATTTCCTAGTTGTCTTGAATGTACTGAAGTTGGAGATTTCCCAGCTCTGAGTTCTCCAAGTTCCCAAACGCGGCATTGAAAAAAATATATGCAAAAATCTCCAGTCATGTAAAATGATGTAGAATCGCATGACATGCGTTTATAAGAGGCCCAAAAATACCTGGACCCTTGGCCACAACATTTTGCCTATGTGTGCAACTTCTGTAAGTGCCTCTACTCTACGTCACTACGTAAATGTGATGATATGCATGCGTGATTTTTTTCTCATGTGTTCAGGTACCTCAGAGCTCCCCAGGTAATTCCCCCCTTGACACAAACTGGTGCACCTGCACGTACTACCATACCCGTTCAAAAGCACAATATTTTGTCTATCCCATTCACCCTCTGAATGGCACACATACACAATCCATTTCTCAATTGTCTCAAGGCTTAAATCCCTTCTTTAACCTGTCTCCCCTTCACCTACGCTGATTGAAGTGAATTTAACAGGAATTTAATAAGGAATCATACCTTTCACCTGGTTAGTCATGGAAAGAGCAGGTGTTCTTAATGTTTTGTGCAGTGTATATCATTAATTTAAAACTCCAAAAATGGATGTAGCAACTAAGAATTCTAGCTTTAACTCTCGAGATGGGAAAACTTTTTTTATGAATTCGAACATGTGATTTTGGGGTGGCAGGGTAGCCTAGGGGTTAGAGCGTTGGACTAGTAACTGGAAGGTTGTAAGTTCAAACCCCCGAGCTGTCAAGGTACGAATCTGTCGTTCTGCCCCTGAACAGGCATTTAACCCACTGTTCCTAGGCTGTCATTGAAAATAAGAATTTGTTCTTAACTGACTTGCCTAGTTAAATAAATAAAAAATCTTTATGACAGAATGTAAAATTAAATTTAAAAAAATACTTCTCAAAAGGCACCAAATTGGTGGAACAACCCATACATAGCCCTCTCAGTAAGTCTGAATAGCTGTTAACACATTGCAGAATCCCTTGGGGATTTGTGTACAAAGTGCACATCGGGGTTTGATGTCTTTTAGTGGTGTTGATATGAAACAAGTTGCACCAAGGACCAGGCAGGTATGCAGGTACAACCAGAGAGCTGTTCTCTGAGGTTCAGTCCACAGCTCAGACCCTCACTGTACGATGCCATTCTTCAGAGGCGCAGAGAAGGGGACAACATTACATTTGGTCCTCTGTAGCTCAGTTGGTAGAGCATGTTTCTTGCTACATCAGGATAGTGGGTTTGTTTCCTGGGACCACCCATACTTAAATTGTATACACGCTAGACTATAAGTTGCTTTGGCTAAATGGCATATATTATTATATTTGGCACATGGCTAACACTGAAAGTGAATGTGTTGGTGCACCTTCCCGTCCACGTGGGAGTGGATGTGAGTGTGGATGTCTGGGTAGATTTTGGGGTAGATTCTGGGGGGTAGGGCAGAGACCCCCTGGGTGAGGAGAAGCTGCTGCTGAGCCAGATACTCCTCATAGTTTATGGAGCTCAGGCAGTCCTTCTCTGGGCTGGAGGAAGTGGAGAAGTGGGCCACACAGCTCCTGTCCCTCTCCTGGTAGGGCAGCCGGTGGGAGGCCTGCAGGACCTGGGCAGCCGCAGCCGGAGTGCTGGGAGGGGAACAGTGCTTCTTACTCTGGCAGAACCACAGTAGCACTGTACCGAATATGAACACCATGCTAGCAGGGATGCCGATGATGACAGGCCAGGGTAGGGTGCTGGAGGCTGGGGTGAACATCGGGGGGATGGGTGGCTTGGTGTCTGCAGGAGGAGAAGACCCGAAAAATAATGATCAGTCAACATGGAGTCAATCATTCTAAAGTGAGGAGTTACTTTCTTATCCAACACTGTGTTTTTGCATTATTTAAACCAAATTGAACATGTTTCATTATTTATTTGAGACTAAATAGATTTTATTTATATATTATATTAAGTTAAAATAAAAGTGTTCATTGTTCATTCAGTATTGTTGTAATTGTCATTATACATATACACATATACAGTTGAAGTCAGTAGTTAACATACACTTAGGTTGGAGTCATTAAAACTCGTAGTTCAACCACTCCACAAATTTCTTGTTAACAAACTATAGTTTTGGCAAGTCGGTTAGGACATCTACTGTGTGCTTGACACAATACATTTTTCCAACAATTGTTTACAGATAGATTATTTCACTTATAATTCACTGTATCACAATTCCGGTGGGTCAGAAGTTGACATACACTAAGTTGACTGCCTTCAAACAGCTTGGAAAAATCCAGAAAATTATGTCATGGCTTTAGAAGCTTCTGAAAGGCTAATTGACATCATTTGAGTCAATTGGAGGTGTACCTGTGGATGTATTTCAAGGCCTACCTTCAAACTCAGTGCCTCTTTGCTTGACATCATGGGAAAGTCAAAATAAATCAGCCAAGACCTCAGAAAAAACATTGTAGACCTCCACAAGTCTGCTTCACCCTTGAAAGCAATTTCCAAACGCCTTAAGGTACCACGTTCATCTGTACAAATAATAGTACACAAGTATAAACACCATGCAGCCGTCATACCGCTCAGGAAGGAGACACATTCTGTCTCCTAGAGATGAACGTTCTTTGGTGCGAAAAGTGCAAATCCATCCCAGAACAGCAACACCTTGTGAAGATGCTGGAGGAAACAGGTACAAAAGTATCTATATCCACAGTAAAACGAGCGCTATATCGACATTACCTGAAAGGCCGCTCAGCAAGGAAGAAGCCACTGCTCCAAAACCGCCATAAAAAGCCAGACTACGGTTTGCAACTGCACATAGGGATCGTACTTTTTGGAGAAATGTCTTCTGGTCTGATGAAACAAAAATAGAACTGTTTGGCCATATTGACCATCGTTGTGTTTGGAGGAAAAAGGGGGAGGCTTGCAAACCGAAGAACACCATCCCAACCGTGAAGCCCGGGGGTGGCAGCATCATGTTGTGGGGGTGCTTTGCTGCAGGACGGAATGGTCCACTTCACAAAATAGATGGCATCATGAGAAAGGAAAATTATGTGGATATACTGAAGCAACATCTCAAGACATCAGTCAGGAAGTTAAAGCTTGGTCGCAAATGGATCTCCCAAGTTGAGAATGACCCAGAGCATACTTCCAAAGCTGTGGCAAAATGGCTTAAGGACAACAAAGTCAAGGCATTGGAGTGGCCATCACAAAGCCCTGTGTGTGTTAGAAGGGAGGCCTACAAACCTGACTCAGTTACAACACCAGCTCTGTCAGGAGGAATGGGTCAGATTTCACCCAACTTATTGTGGGAAGCTTGTGGAAGGCTACCCGAAACGTTTGACCCAAGTTAAACAATTTAAAGGCAATGCTACCAAATACTAATTGTGGGTTACGTAAACTTCTGACCCACTGGGAATGTGATGAAAGAAATAAAAACTGAAATAAATAATTCTCTCTACTATTATTCGGACATTTCACATTCTTAAAATAAAGTGGTGATCCTAACTGACCTAAGACAGGGAAATTTTACTTGCATTATATGTCAGGAATTGTGAAACACTGAGTTTAAATGTATTTGGCTGAAGTGTATGTAAACTTCCGAGTTCAACTGTAGCTACACATCAGAGGGTCTTGGTTGATTAATTAAATCCCTGTAGTGGGTCAATACTACATTATTCACCAATGCAAAGTTCACAAGAATCAGTGGATGAAGAAAACTGGAAACAAAGAAGAGTTTTATCATGTTCCTTACTCTGAGTAATCTTGGATTACATGCACTGAAAATATTAATATCTCCCTGTACAGGACAATATATCCCTGTACAGGACAGAATCCCAGGATATTGGGGATTTGAGAAAGCCAAATTAAGGTTTAGGGGAGCTCTAGTATTAAATCAAATTATATTTGTCACGTGCACAGTTTACAGCAGATATAAATGGTGCAACGCAATGCTTGTGTGCAAGCTGCTGCAACATTGCAGTACGATGACCAATATAAATAATGATAGGGCCATACAATAAGTAATAGAATAGGTAGTATGTGTAGTAGTAATCTGAGGCGTACACAATATACACTTGTGGACAGTTTATTAGGTACACACATCTAGTACTGGGTCGGAGCCCCCTGGAGCCATGAAGAGATGCACCTGGTCAACAACAATGTTCGGATGCGCACTTTCGTGCGTGAAAAGCCCAGGAGGCCGGCAGTTTCTGAAATACCGGAACCGGCCTGCCTGGCATCGACAATCGTACCATGCTCAAAGTCGCTTAGGTCACTTGTTTTTCCCATTCCCACGTTCAATAAAACAGTAACTGAATGCCTCAATGCCTGTCTACCTGTTTTATCTAGCAAGGCACAGCCACGTGACTCACTGTCTGTAGGAGCAAACCATTTTCATGAACGGGGTGGTGTACCTAATAAACTGAGTATATACAGTATAAATTATAGATGTGCTAAATTATGGATGAGGTCCAAGACAGAATTTTGTCGAGGCACAGATCCGGGGAAGGGTACCAAACATTTATGCAGCATTGAAGGTCCCCAAGAGGACAGTGACCTCCATAACTATTTAATGGAAGAAGTTTGGAACCACCAAGACTCTTCCTAGAGCTGTCCGCCCGGCCAAACTGAGCAATCGGGGTAGAAGAGCCTTGGTCAGGGAGGTGACCAAGAACCCGATGGTCACTCTGACAGAGCTCCAGAGTTCCTATTTGGAGATGGGAGGACCTTCCAGAAGGGCAACCATCTCTACAGCACTCTACCAATCAGATCTTTATGGTAGTGTCCAGACGGAATTCACGCCTCTGTAAAAGGCACATGATTGCCCGCTTGGACTCAGACCATGAGAAACAAGATTCTGTGGTCTGATGAAACCAAGATTGAACTCTTTTGCCTGAATGCCAAGCGTCACATCTGGAGGAAACCTGGCACCATCCCTATGGTGAAGCATGGTGGTGGCAGCATCCAACAGGACAACAACCCTAAGCACACAGCCAAGACAATGCAGGAGTGGCTTTGGGACAAGTTTTTGAATGTTCTTGAGTGGCCCAGCCAGAGCCCAGACTTGAACCCGATTAAACATTTCTAGAGAGACCTTAAAATAGCTGTCTAGCTTCCCCATTCAACCTGACAGAGCTTGAGAGGATCTGCAGAGAAGAATGGGAGAAACTCCCCAAATACAGGTGTGCCAAGCTTGTAGCGTCATACCCAAGAAGACTCAAGGCTAAAGGGTCTGAATACTGAATATGCAAATGTGATATTTCAGTTTTTTTTTTTAACAAATCTGCTAAAATGTCTAAAAACCTGTTTTTGCTTTGTTATTATGGGGTATTGTGTATAGCTTGATGAGGGGGGAAAACGATTTAATCAATTTTAGAATAAGGATGTAACATAAAAAAATGTGGAAAAAGTCATGGGGTTTGGATACTTTCCAAATGCACTGAAGTCTTTAAGATGCAGGTCTAAGCAGGTGGACAGGTGGACAGCAGGGTTAGCTATTCAGCAGTCTGATGACCTGGTGGTAGAAGCTGTCTTGGAGCCTGTTGCTCCGAGATACAATGCTCCGATACCACTTGCCAGATAGTAACAGAGTGAACAGTCCGTTGCTCGGGTTACTGGAGTCCTTGACGATCTCCCAGGCCTTTCTCAGACACCGCCTGGTGTACAGTGCCTTGCGAAAGTATTCGGCCCCCTTGAACTTTGCAACCTTTTGCCACATTTCAGGCTTCAAACATAAAGATATAAAACTGTATGTCTTTGTGAAGAATCAACAACAAGTGGGACACAATCATGAAGTGGAACGACATTTATTGGATATTTCAAACTTTTTTAACAAATCAAAAACTGAAAAATTGGGCGTGCAAAATTATTCAGCCCCCTTAAGTTAATACTTTGTAGCGCCACCTTTTGCTGCGATTACAGCTGTAAGACGCTTGGGGTATGTCTATCAGTTTTGCACATCGAGAGACTGAATTTTTTTCCCATTCCTCCTTGCAAAACAGCTCGAGCTCAGTGAGGTTGAATGGAGAGCATTTGTGAACAGCAGTTTTCAGTTCTTTCCACAGATTCTCGATTGGATTCAGGTCTGGACTTTGACTTGGCCATTCTAACACCTGGATATGTTTATTTTTGAACCATTCCATTGTAGATTTTGCTTTATGTTTTGGATCATTGTCTTGTTGGAAGACAAATCTCCGTCCCAGTCTCAGGTCTTTTGCAGACTCCATCAGGTTTTCTTCCAGAATGGTCCTGTATTTGGCTCCATCCATCTTCCCATCAATTTTAACCATCTTCCCTGTCCCTGCTGAAGAAAAGCAGGCCCAAACCATGATGCTGCCACCACCATGTTTGACAGTGGGGATGGTGTGTTCAGCTGTGTTGCTTTTACGCCAAACATAACGTTTTGCATTGTTGCCAAAAAGTTCAATTTTGGTTTCATCTGACCAGAGCACCTTCTTCCACATGTTTGGTGTGTCTCCCAGGTGGCTTGTGGCAAACTTTAAACAACACTTTTTATGGATATCTTTAAGAAATGGCTTTCTTCTTGCCACTCTTCCATAAAGGCCAGATTTGTGCAATATACGACTGATTGTTGTCCTATGGACAGAGTCTCCCACCTCAGCTGTAGATCTCTGCAGTTCATCCAGAGTGATCATGGGCCTCTTGGCTGCATCTCTGATCAGTCTTCTCCTTGTATGAGCTGAAAGTTTAGAGGGACGGCCAGGTCTTGGTAGATTTGCAGTGGTCTGATACTCCTTCCATTTCAATATTATCGCTTGCACAGTGCTCCTTGGGATGTTTAAAGCTTGGGAAATCTTTTTGTATCCAAATCCGGCTTTAAACTTCTTCACAACAGTATCTCGGACCTGCCTGGTGTGTTCCTTGTTCTTCATGATGCTCTCTGCGCTTTTAACGGACCTCTGAGACTATCACAGTGCAGGTGCATTTATACGGAGACTTGATTACACACAGGTGGATTGTATTTATCATCATTAGTCATTTAGGTCAACATTGGATCATTCAGAGATCCTCACTGAACTTCTGGAGAGAGTTTGCTGCAATGAAAGTAAAGGGGCTGAATAATTTTGCACGCCCAATTTTTCAGTTTTTGATTTGTTAAAAATGTTTGAAATATCCAATAAATGTCGTTCCACTTCATGATTGTGTCCCACTTGTTGTTGATTCTTCACAAAAAAATACAGTTTTATATCTTTATGTTTGAAGCCTGAAATGTGGCAAAAGGTCGCAAAGTGCAAGGGGGCCGAATACTTTCGCAAGGCACTGTATATGTCCTGAAGGGCAGGGAGCTTGCTCTCAGTGATGCATTGGGCCATCCACATCACCCTCTGTGGAGCCTTGCAGTTGAGGACGGTGCAGTTGCCATACCAGGCAGTGATGCAGTTGGTCAAGATGCTCTCGATGGTACAGCTGTAGAACAGCTGTAGAACATCAGTAGGGGGCACTCTTTCCTCTGATCTAAAAAAATATCCCAATGCCCCAGGGCAGGGATTGGGGACATTGCCCTGTGTAGGGTGCCGTCTTTCAAATGGGTCGTTAAACGGTTGTCCTGACTCTCTTTGGTCCCATGGCACTTATCGTAAGAGTAGGGGTGTTAACCCCGTTGTCCTGGCTAAATTCATACCATCATCCCCATCTTCGAAGTGGCTCATTCATCCTCACCCCGGTCCTTTATGATGTACATGCCAAGAAAGCTTTTGACCCCCCTGGGGGGCCCCTGTGTTGAGAGTCATCATGACGGAAGAGATGTTGCCTACCCTCACCACCTGGCGTCTGCCTGTCAGGAAGTCTGGACCCTGAGCTTAATGATCTTAGAGGGAACTATGGTTTTGAAAGCTGAGCTGTAGTCAATGAACAGCATTCTCAGTATGTTTGGAATGGCTTGTTTCAGGTCGCAGAGGTACTCATTTGAAAGATCAATATAGGGAGTTTGTGTGTACAGTCGTGGCCAAAAGTTTTGAGAATGACACAAATATTAATTTTCACAAAGTCTGCTGCCTCGGTTTGTATGATGGCAATTTGCATATACTCCAGAATGTTATGAAGAGTGATCAGATGAATTGCAAAGTCCCTCTTTGCCATGCAAATGAACTGAATCCCCCCAAAACTTTTCCACTGCATTTCAGCCCTGCCACAAAAGGACCAGCTGACATCATGTCAGTTGATGAGGACAAGGCTGGAGATCACTCTGTCATGCTGATTGAGTTCGAATAACAGACTGGAAGATTGAAAAAGGAGGGTGGTGCTTGGGATCGTTGTTCTTCGTCTGTCAACCATGGTTAACTGCAAGAAAGCACGTGCCGTTATCATTGCTTTGAACAAAAAAGGGCTTCACAGGGTAGGATATTGCTGCCAGTAAGATTGCACCTAAATCAACCATTTATCGGATCATCAAGAACTTCAAGGAGAGCGGTTCAATTGTTGTGAAGAAGGTTTCAGGGCACCCAAGAAAGTCCAATAAGTGTCAGGACCGTCTCCTAAAGTTGATTCAGCTGCAGGATTGGGGCACCACCAGTACAGAGCTTGCTCGGGAATGGCAGCAGGCAGGTGTGAGTGCATCTGCACGCACAGTGAGGCGAAGACTTTTGGAGGATGGCCTGGTGTCAAGAAGGGCAACAAAGAAGCCACTTATCTCCAGGAAACATCAGGGACAAACTGATATTCTGCAAAAGGTGCAAGGATTGGACTGCTGAGGACTGGGGTAAAGTAATTTTCTCTGATGAATCCCCTTCTGACTGTTTGGGGCATCCAGAAAAAAAGCTTGTCCAGAGAAGACAAGGTGAGAGCTACCATCAGTGGACAAACAAAAACCCACAAATTTGGAGAAACTCCAAGCATTGATTATGCAAGAACGGGCTGCCATCAGTCAGGATGTGGCCCAGAAGTTAATTGACAGCATGCCAGGGCGGATTGCGGAGGTCTTGAAAAAGAAGGGTCAACACTGCAAATATTGACTCTTTGCATCAACTTCATGTAATTGTCAATAAAAGCCTTTGACACTTATGAAATGCTTGTAATTATACTTCAGTATTCCATAGTAACATCTGACAAAAATATCTAAAGAAGACTGAAGCAGCAAACTTTGTCGAAAGTTTTATATTTGTGTCATTCTCAAAACTTTTGGCCACGACTGTAAGTGATGGGGAAGGTTTTGAAAGTTGGATTTTTGGGTGGCCAGGTTAAAGGTAATGATGTACTAGATGGCTGGCATCCTGGCTCTGGTCTTACCTGGCAGCACGGTGAGGAAAGCACTGCGGAAACTGTAGCCCATGGTGTTGGCACCCAGACAGATGTACATGCCAGCATCCTCCTCCTTGGCGCGGGTGATGAGCAGCTTGTTGAGGTAGGAGCCATCAGGGCGTGACCACACCTCTCCCGTGGGCAGCACCACAAAGCGATGGTCGCCCACCTCGATGGTGGAATTGTACCGACTCTCCCCGTTGGACTCCACACGCTTGAGCCACTGGATGACCGGTTTGACATCGCTCCTCACTTTGCACTGGAATGAGGTAGTCCCCCCATAGTCCACTGTGGTGTTGACCGGGTGAGTGCCCGTCAAGATGGGTTTGGAGTTGGTCCGCTCTGCAGAGAGACATAATGGACGAACTGTCACAACTATTCCATATTTCAACAAGGCTGACTCTCTGCATGTACCAGCGTAATGGCAGTTATTGGCCTCAGGCTTAGAACTTGTAACAGAGAGAGACGGAGAGAGAGAAATACCACATGTAACACAAGAAGTATGTGTGATTAGTTTCCTCTCTCTCTCTGCTCCTGGTTGTACAGGACACACATCTCAGGGGGAGGAGGGGTTCAGGGGGGTGGGGGGGCTGGCAGACAGCTGGATCCTAATCAGCTCAAGATTGGAGGGGCTTGTGGTTGAGCAGCCACCCTCCTCCTCCCCCACACACCAGAACACAACCCTCATTCTCAGACCTGCCTTCTCAATATGCTTCTCATATACGTACATCATTAGACAAGCACATTCATCCATGGAGTAGGGATATGAGTAAGACTTACTGATCAAACGCAGCCGTCTGACGAAGGTAGATCAGAGAGCAAGGATCTCCAAAAGGTTATGGTTCCTCCTCAAATCCAGACCCGACGTTACTATGATTACGTGGCAATTGTATCAACGTTCACATTGAGTTTCCATCCATGATAGCCAATATATCATTATCACAACGTCCATAGAACTCAGTCTGCAGGACTGTGATACAGTATATAATACAGTATTTTATGGTTCTTTCCCCTTCTTTACCTCATACATTAGCAATGAGATCTTGGACTGACTCGTTAAGTGTATTTATAACTCAGGCCTCTGTGACTGTATGATACTTACGTATGACCTCCACTTTGTAGGTGGCGTTGATCTCCCCGGCTTGGTTGGAGATTCTGCAGGTGTACTTGCCGCTGTTCTCCGGGGTCAGGTTCCTCAGGCTCAGAGTCCACTTCTTCTGGCGCCCCTCGCCAACCTCGCGCTCCGTCAGCGGCCTGTCGTCCTTCAGCCACACAAGGTCTGGCCGAGGGTTACCGCTGGCTGTACACTTCAGCCGCACAGAGCTCCCCACTGGGCGGGCAATCACCCGTTTCCTCATTTTAGCAGGCTGTGTGAAGCGGGGACGCACTTTGGGAAAAGGAGGAAAGAGAGTTTTGGGTTTACTACTTTGCAGAGATGGATAACAGAATCATAAAATAAGACTCAATCTAATGCAAATAACTTCAGTAATGTTGCTTTTTTTATGATCTTACCTAGTTTTCCTGATAGGTGGTCAGGGTCATACTCTGAGTCCACCCCACCAGGGACCCCTGGCCCAGTCTTATCAGCACCAGAGTAATCTATAGGGGAAAAGGAACAGAACATTTAGATTTTAACATTGCAAAGAAAATGTGCAGCATATAATTGAACATGGTATAAAAGTTATGCCCAATACTCACACAGGAAAGGCCTTGGAGGTCTTAACAGAGGGTGATGACAGAGATATGAAGTAAGCCTATTAGGGTTTCACAAGTGTTAAACTAGAAAGACTTCTGCCGCCATTTGGGCTAACATCAACTGGAGTGACCTTCCAGTTCTGATCTCAGAGGGGTGTTTTTCTTAGTTATTGCAACGCGGTTTATATAATTCATTCACATTCAAAGCTGAACACTATCAAATATGTTGTTATTATGGAGTAGACACAAGTTGTTAGTCAGATTCACCTCTCCTCTAACTCAGGACACAATTATGAGGCTTATGAGTATTCCCTTACAAAAAAAGATTGCCATTTTGAAACTGCAGTAAAAGTGCAGTAACTGCAGTCGACTGTGGTATTTTGAACTGAACTGCAAATTTGCTGCAGTAAAAAAAAAACAGTGTTATTTTGGATGCAGTATTTTCAGCATACTGCAGTTATACTGCACACTGACTGCAATCTTTTTTCGCAAGGGATTCAACAAGCAGGGGAAAAATGTTTCAGTTGAATTCAATGCTTTTTGTTTCACACTTTTTACATTTTCATTGACATGGCCCCCAGCCAAACAGGCACAGTAAAACACGCTTGGCTCCATCTGAGTAAATTTAGCATTTATAGGATACACTGAGGGGGTACATACTAAGGTCACACGCTGTAACATTTGGGAGGAATATGATCAGTTTTCATAAGTGCAGCTCAGAAAGACAGCTGTGGAGTTGATGTCATTGACTGACTGACTTCATGTGGTGGAGCTAAGACACGGCTTAGTGAAAATATTATCAATGAAACATAATAGAACATTTGTAATGTATATCCACTTCGTGAGGTAGACATTGATGAATTTATGGAATGTATCATGTTCCTTGCCAACTACTACCATTCCTCAGAATACCAAACATTATGACCAATTATAGAAGTTCAACCAAAGCAGAGCAGGGTGTCAGATAGATAGATTACACATGCAACTACTGCACTGAATCACTTCATGCTAGTAGAGTCATTCACAAGTTTCAAATATTTTCAAATATACCAGCACTGAGCTTGTCAGTTCTAACGTTGCCTACTTACTAAAGCTTCACATTCTGAAGTATCCACTACAGAATTCTGATATTGACGTCAAACACATTTCATAAATTAAGTGAATGTGTTACTCAGTACATAGAAAATACTTTCATAAACAAATATAAAATGTATGTTCTATTGTCATATACCATGGGTCCCCTAACCTTTTTGCCCACAACCCCCTTTGGATATTTAACAAAAATGTGCGACCCCACCATGTAAAAAAAGTGATGTAATCAACGACCATTATTTGACAGTCTACTGTAAATCAATCCGACAATACTTTGGACTGTATTTCAATCTGAAGATAGTATGGTTTGAAGTGACTGAAATGCATCAGAAAGGTACTGCGAAGTTGTGAAGACCATCAGGCAATAACATGTTGATATTCTTTTCCCCACAGTCTGATTTAGTGCCTGGTCTACTGAGTCCTGCACGGCTTATGGGCATTGTAGAGGGAAACAGAAGACACATACCACTGGGGGAAAAAATTATGAATCAACGTTGTTTCCAAGTAATTTCAACCCCAAAAATCAATGTGATGACATTGAATCCAATGTGGAAAACTAATTGGATTAGCAAAAAGTAATCAAAGTAAGGGATTTTCATCTTTTTTTCACACAACATTTAACCTAAATCCAATGACATGATGAAATGCTTTGTTGATTTCACTTTGAATTCACGTTAGTTGACAATTCAACCAAATGTAAATCAAAACTAAACGTTGAACTGAAGTCTGTACCCAGTGGGATATGTGTTCCTAAGTGATGGGGTCATAATATTTTGTAGCTTAAACTGTTCAAAAGATAGAGCAACATTTGTAGGAAGAAACAGACACAGCTCTGTTTATTTTAACCACATCTAGCGGCTATCGGAGGATACTGATGTTACTTCTATGAACCAAGCACAAGTTTTTTATTTTATTTTAGAGTTTCTCTCACGACCTAATTTTCAAATCAGGCAACCCCTAGTTTGGGAAACACTGCCATACACCTTGTACAGAGCCTGAACCCAGTGTAGCCTCCAGTAAAATGTGTCCAAATCCAGTTTGGCGCACACTCTGCGTTTGAATGGGGCAGGTAAAGGGACCAGATGGGGCTTCTAACCCCCCACTCCAGGCACCCTCCGACTTTCCCCAAACCCCCCAAAGCTGTCTATGGTTCTCTGGGCACAAAACTTCCATTGTCTGTCACCTCCAGCACCAGGCCCAGTCATGATGTCATGATTATTACAAACAAAAAAGTTACATGGCCATTTTAAACTGGAATAAGAACCATAAAGTCCCCTGATGTCCAGTATTGAAGGGCTTAAACTGGCCAACTATAATAACCCATTCCCTTTAAAAAACACCCTCTTTTGGAATATATATTTCTCTGCTGCTCAGTTGGGCTCTCCACATTCCTCCCGGTTCCTGAACTTCCCAATCCAAACAGAACACGGTCCCACGCTGCCCGGATTTTCTTTTCACATTTTTTTTGTTCCTGAATCTCTTTCCTCTCTATTTTCTTGAGGTCCTTAGGAACAATGGTACCCTTTATGAGTCTGGGCCTAAACTACTATCCTAGGCTGCTATTGTCTTTACACAATGTTGGCTCACTGGACCTGCAGACTGGGGGAAGGCAGGACATCTCAGTGCTGCTACATAGTTGTTATTGTTGGAATACTGAAAAATACAATTATCAGTAAAAGGAGAGGACTTGCAGACCTCCCTGTCAACCCTTTTTGCGTCCTCTCTCTCTCCTTGAGAGGGGCCCTATCCTCCCTCATCAAAGAGTAACTAAGAACAGCAATCCACTCGGATTCTGCAGGACACAACTTTCAAGCGATAAAACATGTAGACTACTTTGTATTCCAATTCTATTACCAGAATGGAATATAGCTTCTAAATGAACACAGCACATTTGTACATTTAGAGATGGAAGGGAAAGGCAAACACCCACGCACCCACGTACCCAGACACATTCAGTTACAGACATAATGTTGGGAAGACAGGCAAAGTAAACGGCTAACAACAACCAAAGAATCCATTGAAACTATCTCTCTAGCCTACTGTACCACGGGGTCTGGTGCCCTCCCTTCTTTCTCTCCTCTTCATTCACAAATCCAGACAAAGGTAATAGGTCACTCTCACTCCCTGGCCTTGAGCTTCAACTGAATCTCAGGAAAATGCCCCATCATTCTGTGGGTCACAATGAGTTTCAGATCTGAGTCATATGCATGGTTTCTGGGTAGCGTCATATTAAAAGGGATTTCACTATGAAGGGTATTACTTGGCAAACTACATTTCGTCAGCCAGTGATTGTCAAGCAAATAACTGTCGGTCTCACGGTAATTGACAGTGATAAACACATTTAGCATCTACTGGCTTCCACACATAGCCTACAAGCTACTGATACTGACCTTTGGAAGATCTACATTTTAAAAAGTCTAATAAATCCATGTAATATAGCCTACACCTTCACAACAAATCCATTATTTATTTTATACAGGTCTAAAGAAGCATGATATGAAGAAAATGTATCCTATTTCAGAAGAACAGAATAGCATACTCTGAGTTGTCCTTATGTTAGGTCCTGATCTGGCTATGATAGATAAATGGCTGTGGGCTACACTAGTTCATTTAGCAGACAAGACTTTCTTCGAATTCCGTTGCATGATTTTATATTATGTAGAATACAATTTAACAAATATTTTCTCCAAACGATTTGAGGGAGTGCGCACATACATCATCAAACAACCACCATATGTTATGAGCCACACATAATGCAGTGTATCTGGACAGTCAACAAAGTCTGTACTATCACTTCCACTACAGCACTTCTACTATCACTACCACTGTACTATAGAGATTTAAAGTATCCATGTAGAAATGAAGGCTACCATGATCCTCTCTCTGTTTACATGGTCTGTGCTGTGTCAACACCGTGTTACAATATAAACTTTACACCATGCTAATTGTAAAAAACGGATCAGTGTAGATTGTGTATCTGTCTGTCTGTCTGTCTGTCAGTGTGGCAGTCATGTCCCTATCTATTCCAGTCCACCAGCAGGAGGGGTGAGGGTAGGAGGGTCGGGTGGGAGTCAGTTGTCAGGAGACCACCCCAAACAGAGCACAAACAGCCAGCTGGGGCGATTGAGGAGGCGCCATGTTGCACTGGCTGACCAGATTCTTGGGATAGCTCAGGGGAGGACAGGCTGCCCACTGGCCGATTTGGAGAAGGATTGCTTCTACAGCCGTGGCTGGATGGGGAAACACCCTTATATCACCAGGACCCCTTTTCTTTCTCTCACTCTTTTCTCTCTTTCTTCCTTCCACATCTTTCATTTCTTTCTTATACCCCTATCCCTTTGTTTCTCCCCTACTCGCCCTCTCCTTCTCCTCCCTGCCCTTCTCTCTTTATGTCCTGATTAAAAAGTGTGTTGTTCACTACGGCCCTTGAGCTTCAAAGCCAGCCAGGATATTGAACAGCACTCTTTCTGAGCTCCAGTAAAAATAATCCACTCAAATGATGGATGCTGTTTGCAGAGCTACCCTGGAAGCTAGCCATTATTACACCTCCCATTTACAACACTTCAAATAAATCATCTCTCTGAGAAGTCTACCAGCCTTCCCCACCAGGCATTGAACTATATACAAAACACTATTAAAATGCCTAATAACTAGGTACATCAAGAGGTACAATCATTTCACCATTGATTGGAAACGTTCCGCTCACAATAATTATGGACCATTCTACTGTTTTTAGGCTGTCAGTTCTCCCAATGTATGACTTCCGTCCTGTAAATGTTTTAAAATGAGGCTCCCCTAATCTCCGTAGCCAAATAAGCCTCTGACTGCACTGCACGCCTGATAGGACTATAATAAAAACAAACAAACTGGTGATGTGTGCCAGTCCCTGGCTGGAATGATGGATTAGAGAACGGCAAGGAGAGAGAGAGAGAGAGGAGAGCGAGGGAGAGGTCTCTGTGGTCTTACAAAACAGACATGTGGAATGACTGCTGAGAGACTAGTGTTGGGTTGTCACGCATTCACCACAAACAGTGGGAAAGAAAAACAGAACCAACTCCATCAGGCTTAAGAGCGAGGCCAAACAGCTTGTGATGGAGATCAGAGAGAGTGAAAATAATGGTGTTCAGTTTAATAAAATACACATGAGAAAACAGTATCCCTCAAGAAAAAAAAATGCCTTTGAACTTTTAAAGGTAAGAGACATCTCTGTCCTGTGTGGGAGTAGATAGTAATACAAGCAGGCATGTTGAACTTATCTTATAAACCTCCCCCTGTTTCAGCACTACTGAAAGCCTAAATACTTTTCATTTCATCAAACTGCAGATGCCAAGCTAGATAAATCAGTTTTGAGTTAAAAACACTACTACAGTGTGTAAAGCAGCAGGGTTGGAGAGTAATCTGATTACAAAAAACATAAACTGTAATCAGTTACAATACCAGCAAAACATATTGTAATCAGGTTACAGATACTTTTTAAAAACTAGATGATTACTTCTTGGATTACTTTTAAATTCAGAAAGGATGTCTGCAAAAAAATACCCTATGACACCTTTCTGTTTTCTCAATGACATTTAATTCAGCATTGAAAATAAGTTTGTTTGTTCTATCTGAGCGAGTCTGACCACAAATCAG
This sequence comes from Oncorhynchus mykiss, assembly GCF_013265735.2. Taxonomy (NCBI): domain Eukaryota; kingdom Metazoa; phylum Chordata; class Actinopteri; order Salmoniformes; family Salmonidae; genus Oncorhynchus; species Oncorhynchus mykiss. The sequence goes on along the minus strand of NC_048589.1, from coordinate 22,154,771 downwards.
AAACAACTATGATAACACACCAAATGTGTTTGATGGATCCTTCTTGTTTTCTTCTAATGCCTCTTAAGGGGAAAGTAATCCAAAAGTAACGTTAAGTAATCAGATTACGTTACTGAGTTTGGGTAATTACTGATTACAATTTTGGATAAGTAGGCTAACTAGTAACTGTAATGGATTACATTTAGAAAGTATCCTACCCAACCCTGGTAAGACGAGAGGGAGAGATGCTATCTATCATTTGGATACATTGACTTGATTTATACAAATGGTGCTGTACTCTGCAATCATATGGATTGTTCTGAACTTAGCATGATCCACTGTCAATCATGTGGGCAACCTGAAACTTTGCACATTCGATAAATGTCTGCCAAAAGTAGTGCTCTTATTTTCCATGTACAGTAAATAATGGAAGTACAGTACAGTCATAGACAACCATGAAATACAGCTCTAGTGTGAATTTTGACATTCCTCCTCTTGGTGTCTGTCTATAAATCTATTTTTATTGTCCAGGAACAGTCAACAGATAAAACATTTTTTGGGGGGAAGGGGTACTTTTACCCCTTTTTCTCCATAATTTTGTGATATCCAATTGGTAGTTACAGTCTTAGCTCATTGCTGCAACTCTCCAACGGATTCGGGAGAAGCGAAGGTTGAGAGCCATGCGTCCTCCGAAACACGATCCTGCCAAGCCACACTGCTTCTTGGCACACTGGAAGCCAGCCGCATCAATGTGTCGGAGGAAACACCGTCCAGCTGGCGACCGAAGTCAGCTTGCAGGCGCCCAGGCCCGCCACAAGGAGTCGCTAGATCACAATGGAACAAGGTAATCCCGGCTGGCCAAACCTTCCCCTAACCTGGACGACGCTGGGCCAATTGTGAGCCGCCTCATGGGTCTCCCGATCATGGCTGGCTGTGACACAGCCTAGGATCGAACCCAGGTCTGTAGTAATGCCTTAGACCGCTGCGCCACTCGGGAGACAATCAACAGATCTACCCTCACTCTGACTTCTCAGTCAACTTCATCTTTAACGTGAGCCAAAATAACTTTGTTAGAATAACACTTCCCCAGATCCGCATCTCGACCCTATGATACTACCCAACGGGCACCATTCTCTTTACTTTCTGTTGTCCTGGTCTGATCTATGTGATTAGGGTTCTACTCCAAAATAAGGCCAGTTTGAAACCTTAGTCGCTGTTCTAGCCAGCTACCACCCGGTACTACCCTATAGAGTAATTGAACACTGGTCACTTTAATAATGTTTACATACTGTTTTACGCATTCTAGAGATGGCTCATCCTACAGTATATAACTACTGCTATACACACCTTTTCTAGTCATATACTGTCCATACTGTCTTTACACACCATTATATGTATATATATTTATATTCCGTTCTCTGACATTGCTCGTTCTGATATTTCTTAATTTCTGAATTTTTCGGGATTATTGTGTTTTTTCTTAGTTCTTTTGCTTGGTATTATTTTTATTGATTTTTTATTTATTTATTCGTTATTTTACCAGGTAAGTTGACTGAGAACACGTTCTCATTTGCAGCAACGACCTAGGGAATAGTTACAGGGGACAGGAGGGGATGAATGAGCCAATTGTAAACTGGGGAATATTAGGTGACCGTGATGGTTTGAGGACCAGAATTGGGAATTTAGCCAGGACACCGGGGTTAACACCCCTACTCTTACGATAAGTGCCATGGGATCTTTAATGACCTCAGAGTGTCAGGATACCCGTTTAACGTCCCATCCGAAAGATGGCACCCTACACAGGACAGTGTCCCCAATCATTGCCCTGGGGTATTGGGAATTATTACACTGTTGGAGCTAGAAACACAAGCATTTCAAAGCACCAGCGATAACATCTGAAATTCTGTGTATGCGACTAATACAATTTGATTTGATCACAAGACCAGGAAGCAGCTCCTCCAGTCGGCCCCTGCCATCCACCCCCCTCCCCTGCAGGAGGCTCTGGACCTAATTAGGCATCTTAAACTAAACAGTGCTATCACACTCCAGTCCTCTCATTCATCACGCTCTACTCTAGCATAGAGTAAACTGTACTGTACAGTTGCTTGACTTGACTGAGAGTTACAAGTATGTCTCTTGCACATGAGACCATCATGTCCTCTTATAAGCTTTAAGAGGCTTAATAGGTTAATGTTAATGCTTTGACAAACTACAGCTTAGCCTGGGGAGAGGGAAGAAGTTAAGATCCGCTTGAGTCACAGAGGATGATGTAGTATGAAACAATATCCTATTCTCTCTGTTGACTTTGGGCTTAAGTGCTGAATGATATAACAGATATAGGAGAGGAGGGTATCAACTACAATCCCCCTTCCTAAATCCCCTTATTTCAAATCTGGCTATGATAGATAAATGGCTGTGTACTACACTAGTTCATTTAGCAGACAAGACTTTCTTCGAATTCCGTGGCATTATTTTATATTATGAAGAATACAATTTAACAGATATTTTCTCCCAATGATTTGAGGGAGTGCGCACATGCGGCCATTCTGTGTTGAGAGGTTAACAAAGAAATAGGTATTCCTATATGCTTAATTTAGAGTTGTTATTAATGTAACTTTATTTGTTATACAAACGTTAGGCTATATGTTTAGATTTTTAATACTGCTTTGTTTTTTTGCGCAGGCTTTACACACTACATCAGTCACTCATTCACAGTTTGACAAGCACTTGATAATCTCTAGAATTTCATGGCGGCATTCCCTTGTGACCGTAATGCACCCTAAAAAAAATCCATGCCTTTTGCGACCAGTGGCCATTGTGCCCTTCTCCCTGAGTGCTGCGTACTTCATCACGTGATCGGGTCTTTCTCACAGGCTACAAGTGAAGACAGACACATCGGAGACGCAACTGTGCGAGTCCTTATCCAATTCCGATGTGCATATTGAAGATATTGGAAGAACTGTCCACATTTACTTTTCGTCAGCCAACAAGATGAGTAGGCCTAACGAACAGCAAAAGCCCTAGCCTATGTCAATCTACTATCCCCCATAGTACAAAAGTTGACCTATTTTATTCTGTGTGAGAGATAAATATTGCAAACATAGTCTGGGACAGTTGTGGGATGCGATAGATCTCAAATTAAAACAATCACTAGCATAAAAAAAACGTATTTAAGGCCTACCGGGTGGCGCAGTGGTTAAGGGCGCTGTGTTCGCGCCCAGGCTCTGTCGTAACCGGCCGCGACCGGGAGGTCTGTGGGGCGACGCACAATTGGCCTAGCGTCGCCCGGGTTAGGGAGGGGTTGGCCGGTAGGGATAACCTTGTCTCATCGTGCACCAGCAACTCCTGTGGTGGGCCGGGCGAAGTGCGCGCTAACCAAGGTTGCCAGGTGCACAGTGTTTCCTCCGACACATTGGTGATTTTATGCCAGCCAGGCAGGCTCTACTCCTGTTATAAATATAAGTAATGTGCTTAATATTAGGAAAGTTGAGAAATAAATATAGTAGGCCTAGCCTATAGAAAGCTGATCCTCCTCTTTTTAGTAGAGACCATCACTCTGTTGTCTCACACAATTCCATAGCCTATTGAAATGTTCCGCAACATGAGCTCATGGGCTCTCATTAAGTGTTTGATTAGATTTTCCACAACATTTGCATTAATGTAAGAGTGATTAGAGGGACAGTAGAGTGCTGAGTACCAGGCAGTTAGCAAGTTTGGTAGGCTACTAATGACCAGCAGCAGCAAGACACCTTTCTACTTACCAATGGCAATGAGGGTATAGTTGATGCTGACGCTGCCAAAGCCGTTGGTGGCTTTGCAGATGTATGTTCCAGCATCCTCAACCTCCACTTCCTTGATCTTCAGGCCCAGGCGGAGGATGCGGAAGCGGGTCCAGCCGCTGTGGATGTTGTGGCCGTCTTTGGTCCACATGATGAGGGGTGGCGGGTCTCCTACAACAGGGCATGGCAGCTTGATGGAACTCCCCAGGTGCACTGACTGTCTATGGGCCACCCTCTCAGCCACCAGTGGAGGTCCTGGAGCAGCACACAAACAATCGATGAGTTTAACTTTTGGCCAAAATTTTATTTAAACATTTAATACAAAGACTAGATTGATATACAGTACTTTACATGAAGGTCGGTCAATACGGAAAATTTCAAGAACTTTGAAAGTTTCTCAAGTGCAGTCAGAAAAACCATCAAGCGCTATGATGAAACTGGCTCCCCTGAGGACCGCCACAGGAAAGGAAGACCCAGAGTTTCCTCTGCTGTAGAGGGCAAGTTCATTAGAGTTAACTGCACCTCAGATTGCAGCCAAAATAAATGCTTAACAGAGTTCAAGAAACAGACACATCTCAACATCAACTGTTCAGAGGAGACTGCGTGAATCAGGCCTTCATGGTCAAATTGCTGCCAAGAAACCACTACTGGAGGACACCAATAAGAAGAAGAGACTTGCTTGGTTCATGAAACACAAGCAATGGACATTAGACTGGTGGAAATCTTGGTCTGATGAGCCCAAATTTGTGATTTTTGGTTCCAACTGCCGTATCTTTGTGAGAGGCAGAGTAGGTGAACGGATGATCTACGCATGTGTGGTTCCCCCAGTAAAGCATGGAGGAGGAGGTGTGATGGTGTAGTCGTGCTTTGCTGGTGACACAGTCAGTAATTTATTTAGAATTCAAGGCACATTTAACCAGCATGGCTACCACAGCATTCTGCAGCGATACGCCATCCCATCTGGTTTGCACTTAGTGGGACTATCATTTGTTTTTCAACAGGACAATGACACAAAACACACCTCCTGGCTGTGTAAGGGCTATTTGACCAAGGAGACTGATGGAGTGCTGCATCAGAGGACCTGGCCTCCACAATCACTCGACTTCAACCCAATTGAGATGGCTTGGGATGAGTTGGACTGAAGAGTGAAAGAAAAGCAGCCAACAAGTGCTCAGCATATGTGGGAACTCATTCAAAACTGTTGGAAAAGCATTCCAGGCTGGTTGAGATAATGACAACAGTGTGCCAAGCTGTCATCAAGGCAAAGGGTGGCTACTTTGAAGAATCTAAAATGTAAAATGTATTTTGATTTGTTTAACACTTTTTTGGTTACTCCATGATTCTATAAAAAAAAAGAAAAACCCGTGAACGAGTAGGTTCGTCCAAACTTTTGACTGGTACTGTACATCCATAAACAACATATTACACTCACTCATATTTCATTTGAAATGAATTGAAAACAATTTATATCTGAATTGGGCTGAATTGAATGAAGCAACATCACTTGGATGCTTTTAGGGAAGATGTGGGGGCTCATTCATTACCTCCTTCCTTCATCTGTTTACCCTGAGATGAAACCAGATTGTAATAATTGGACTAGCCTTGTCATCCATTATAGACAGAGAGAGTTGAAGGCTCTGCCTGCGTGTAGCATGTGGGAGATCAAAGCGCAGTGGAGAGGGCAGGGCCACTGTAGGGAGGACAGTAGCCCCTCGTCCTGCTCCTAATTGGCTCAGGTTGGCCTCCTCAGATCTTGTGAAGTGGAGCGGGCTCAGATGCTCTGTGATAGTAATGTTACTTAGGAGGCCTGCACAACTCACTGAGACAGCGCTTAAAGCAGCGGTAGTGCTGAACCTGAACCAGACAACAACTTAACAGAGAGAAACTGAGCATAGAAAGACAGAACAGAAACAGAAAAACAGTAGAGGAAAAGGGTGGTGAATGCAACATAACTTAACAAAATAGTTACTGATCTTAAAAACATAAGTCCAGTCCACCTGGCCGTTTATCTTTCAATACAAATGGTCAGTCTGGTAGCAGTAAAAACTTTGAGAAGGCTAAATAAACAAGACCTCTCTCAACACACACACACACACACACACACACACACACACACACACACACACACACACACACACACACACACACACACACACACACACACACACACACACACACACACACACACACACACACACACATATTCCAACGGTGCATTTCACACATATGGTAAACAAGCAGTTCATTACAGAGATGGGGGTGTATAGGGAAGGTGGCTGCAGATAACTCCACCTGGGCCTTTATTGGTCACGTTGATAACAGATGTGGCTCAACTCAAAAGCAGGTAAAATATCTGGAACCCTGGGCTGTGGGCTCCTCTCTAGGTTTCTTCCTAGGTTTTGGCCTTTCTAGGGGGGTTTTCCTAGCCACCGTGCTTCTACACCTGCATTGCTTGCTGTTTGGGGTTTTAGGCTGGGTTTCTGTACAGCACTTTGATATATCAGCTGATGTAAGAAGGGCTATATAAATGTTTTGTTGCTCTTTTGCACCCCAGTATCTCTACTTGCAAATCATCATCTGCACATCTATCACTCCAGTGTTAATGCTAAATTGTAATTATTTCGCCACTAAGGCCTATTTATAGCCTTACCGCCTTAATCTTACTACAGTTGCACACACTGTATATATATTTTTCCCATGTGTAACTCTGTGTTGTTCTTTTTGTCGCACTGCTTTGCTTTATCTTGGCTAGATCGTAGTGGTAAATGAGAACTTGATCTCAACTGGCCTATCTGGATAAATAAAGGTGAAATAAAATAAATAAATAAAACCAATATCTAACACACAGGCATTCTCCCAGATACACACACAAGGAGTGCACAGGCTCTGCCATCCTCTCTGATCTTCCTGTTCTGAAGCATGCACAGGAAATTGTAAGTGCCACTGTTTAGGTCTGCAAGGAGGACGTGAGGGGACTTGTCAGCCGGCCCATATCTCACTCCTCTGCTAACAGAAGAGCAGAACAGAGGGGCTCAGTGTTCAGTCCTCCTCAGCAGACTATCTACTCACAACCACAGAGATAGAGGTCACAACACATGGTGGAAATACCCACTGCCCTGCCTGAGTCCCACAGCTTCACTAACTCATAGAGCTAATGGGTGTTAATCTAATGCAATCAACTGCTTCTCAATGTGCAATTAGAACAGAGAAGCTATATTCTACCACAGATTAAATATAACAACCAACTCATTTCTGAGGTCTGTATCAAACTGTCAAAATGCACTACTTCAACATTAACAGAACAAAGTCTTAAGGGTCAAGTTTTTCTAACCCCACATTCTCTTTCTTCTATATCATGTGTTAAAATACAAATTATCTTTTGAGAAATTGTATTTTCAAAAGGGGCATTGTATGCAAGAGGAAGCACAAAGCAAAGTATTTCTTTAGTGTTGTTAGAGACTTGAGAGCACTCCAGAACACTTCTTTGCAACAAAAAACCAAGCTCATTCCAAGTGCGTGGAATGTGCAACAAATGATTTCCTCCCTCCGTCTCTCCTCTTAAAAAGCCCTTTGATGTGCTTTGAAAAAAACAACATGAAGAGGTGCTGAAAGTCAAGGCCACCGTCTGAATAATATAATGAGTATTTGTGCTGTATGCCTGACCAACATCCTCTCCTCAACAGGAATACTCCTCCTCCGTCTCAAGGAGAGGTTCTCTTAACCTTGTAACTGAGATGAAGCCTCAGATAACATGCTTAGAGAGGCCCTCATTATGAAGTTAATCCTCAAAAGGTCCATTGCAGTGATATCAGTTTGTAACTCTCTTACACACTTAGATTCACAGTTTGTTCTTTTACATGTTCTATGACACATAATTTACTTACTTGGATCTACCCTGAGGACGTCCTTATATGTCAGTGGAGGAACTCTGCTACTAAACATTGGGATGACAAATCCCTGTAAACGGAAAGCGATACACATGACCGCATGCATGGGCTTTCCAGTTTTGCTGCAATGGTGAAGGGCCTTACTTTAGTAGAGCTCTGTGTGTGAATGGAATCTTTCATAACGCAGGAAGAGAAGGAGGTCTGGCGACATAGAATTAGCTCCGTTTTTCTTTGCTCAATTTGGTGATGGATTATTTTAAGAGAAAGGGGTACATTCAACAGGAGGCATTCATTCTTGTGATTCAGGCTAAATATAGCTCTGGTTTCATAAACTGTTTTGAGGGGTTAAGAAACTGTTGATTCAACATGAGGACACATCTAGAGAGAGAAAAAGGAATAGGAAAATAAAAAAGAAAGAGAGAGGAACACACACAAGCAGACTATGCTAGGCTGACAGTCTTAGGTGATGTTCAGATGTGCTGGCAGCTCTTCCCTCCTTTCTGTTTTCTTCAAAACACCTGTGGATTTCTATAAGAGTGCTTTGGTCTTTCTAGTCAACGCAAACAGGTCAATAAAGGATTGGCTGTTCTGCTGACAGGCATTAGAATAGAGAACAGATGGGTCTCATGAAACCACAGTGAGACATACTGGGTGATGCAATACAGTAAACCCAACTGATTTAGGTCTTTGTACTAGAGGTTGACCGATTAATCGGAATGGCCGATTAATTAGGGCCGATTTCAAGTTTTCATAACAATCGGAAATTGTTATTTTTGGACACCGATTTGGCCGATTTAATTTTTAAAATTGTATTATTATTATTTTTTAAACCTTTATTTATCCTTTATTTAACTAGGCAAGTCAGTTAAGAACACATTGTTATTTTCAATGACGGCCTAGGAACAGTGGGTTAACTGCCTTGTTCAGGGGCAGAACGACAGATTTTTACCTTGTCAGCTCGGGGATTCAATCTTGCAACCTTACAGTTAACTAGTCCAACGCTCTAACCACCACGAGGAGACTGCCTGTTACACGAATGCAGTAAGAAGCCAAGGTAAGTTGCTAGCTAGCATTAAACGTATCTTATAAAAAACAATCAATCATAATCACTAGTTAACTACACAGGGTTGATGATATTACTAGTTTACCTAGCGTGTCCTTTGTTACATGTAATCGATGCGGTGCATATTCGCAAAAAAGGACTGTCTTGCTCCAATGTGTACCTAACCATAAACATCAATGCCTTTCTTAAAATCAATACACAGAAGTATATATTTTTAAACCTGCATATTTAGCAAAAAGAAATGCAGGTTAGCAGGCAATATTAACCAAGTGAATTTGTGTCACTTCTCTTGCGTTCATTGCGCGCAGAGTCAGTGTATATGCAACAGTTTGGGCCACCTAATTTGCCAGAATTTAATGTAATTATGACATAACATTGAAGGTTGTGCAATGTAACAGGAATATTTAGACTTTAGGGATACCACCCGTTAGATAAAATACCGAACGGTTCCGTATTTCACTGAAAGAGTAAACGTCTTGTTTTCGAGATGATAGTTTCTGGACTCGACCATATTAATGACCAAAGGCTCGTATCTCTGTGTGTTATTATGTTACAATTAAGTCTATGATTTGATAGAGCAGTCTGACTGAGTGATGGTAGGGACCAGCGGGCTCGTAAGCATTCATTCAAACAGCACTTTCGTGCGTTTTGCCAGCAGCTCATCACTGTGCTTCAAGCATTGAGCTGTTTATGACTTCAAGCCTATCAACTCCCGAGATTAGGCTGGTGTAATCGATGTGAAATGGCTAGCTAGTTAGCAGGGTGCGCGCTAATAGCGTTTCAAACGTCACTCGCTCTGAGGCTTGGAGTGGTTGTTCCCCTTGCTCTGCAAGGGCCGCGGCTTTTATGGAGCGACTGGTAATGCTGCTTCGAGGGTGGCTGTTGTTGATGTATTCCTGGTTTGAGCCGAGGTAGGGGCGATGAGAGGGACGGAAGCTATACTGTTACACTGGCAATACTAAAGTGCCTATAAGAACATCCAATAGTCAAAGGTATATGAAATACAAATCGTATAGAGAGAAATTGTCCTATAATTCCTATAATATCTACAACCTAAAACGTTTTACCTGGGAATATTGAAGACTCCTGTTAAAAAAGGAACCCCCAGCTTTCATATGTTCTCATGTTCTGAGCAAGGAACTTAGACGTTTTTTTACATGGCACGCTTTGTTACATGGCACATATTACACTTTTACTTTCTTCTCCAACACTTTGTTTTTGCATTATTTAAACCAAATTGAACATGTTTCATTTTATTTGAGGCTAAATTGATTTAATTGATGTATTATATTAAGTTAAAATAAGTGTTCATTCAGTATTGGTGTAATTGTCATTACAAATACTTAAAACATTTTTCTTTAATCGGCCGATTAATCGGTATCGGCTTTTTTTGGTCCTCCAATAATCGGTATCGGTATCAGCGTTAAAAAATGATAATCGGTCGATCTCTACTTTGTACTACACTAACTCACCCACTCAAAAGTATTTCCTCTCCATTTATCGGTGTAACGGTTTTCTAGGTGTGAAGGAGAGTCGGACCAAAATGCGGCGTGTAGATTGCGATCCATGTTTATTGTGACTATAGCAACATGAATCTAAATACAAACAGTGCAAAATAATAAACGTAATGAAAACCGAAACAGCCTAAACTGGTGCAAACTAACACTAAGGACAATCACCCACAAACACACAGTGAAACCCAGGCTACCTAAATATGGTTCCCAATCAGAGACAATGACTAACACCTGCCTCTGATTGAGAACCATATCAGGCCGGACATAGAAATAGACAAACAAGACATCCAACATAGAATGCCCACCCAGTTCACGTCCTGACCAACACTAAAACAAGGAAAACACACACGAACGATGGTCAGAACGTGACAGTACCCCCCCTCCAAGGTGCGGACTCCGGACGCACAACTTAAACCTATGGGGGAGGGTGTGGGTGGGCATCTGTCCGCGGTGGCGGCTCTGGCGCTGGACGTGGACCCCACTCCATAACAGTTTTAGTCCACCTCCTTAGCGTCCCTAGATAGGTGACCCTTCTTAATGACAGCTCGGGACAGAGGGTCAGCTCGAGACAGAGGGGCAGCTCGGGACAGAAGTAGCTCGGGACTGATGGGTAGCACAGCACTGAGAGGAAGCTCAGGCAGGTAGTTAGATCCGGCAGATCCTGGCTGGCTGGCGGTTCTGGCAGATCCTGGCTGACTGGCAGATCTGGAAGAGTCTGGCCGACTGGCAGATCTGGCCGACTGGCAGATCTGGAAGAGTCTGGCCGACTGGCAGATCTGGAAGAGTCTGGCCGACTGGCAGATCTGGAAGAGTCTGGCCGACTGGCAGATCTGGAAGAGTCTGGTCGACTGGCAGATCTGGAAGAGTCTGGTCGACTGGCAGATCTGGAAGAGTCTGGTCGACTGGCAGATCTGGAAGAGTCTGGTCGACTGGCAGATCTGGAAGAGTCTGGTCGACTGGCAGATCTGGAAGAGTCTGGTCGACTGGCAGATCTGGAAGAGTCTGGTCGACTGGCAGATCTGGAAGAGTCTGGTCGACTGGCAGATCTGGAAGAGTCTGGTCGACTGGCAGAGCTGGAAGAGTCTGGTCGACTGGCAGAGCTGGAAGAGTCTGGTCGACTGGCAGATCTGGCTGCTCCATGCTGACTGGCTGCTCCATGATGACTGGCAGCTCTGGCTGCTCCATGCTGACTGGCTGCTCCATGCTGACTGGCAGCTCTGGCTGCTCCATGCTGACTGGCTGCTCCATGCTGACTGGCAGCTCTGGCTGCTCCATGCTGACTGGCTGCTCCATGCTGACTGGCGGCCCTGGCTGCTCCATGCTGACTGGCGGCCCTGGCTGCTCCATGCTGACTGGCGGCCCTGGCTGCTCCATGCTGACTGGCGGCCCTGGCTGCTCCATGCTGACTGGCGGCCCTGGCTGCTCCATGCTGACTGGCGGCCCTGGCTGCTCCATGCTGACTGGCGGCTCTGGCGGCTCCTTGCAGACTGGCGGCTTTGGCGGCATCCTGCAGACAGGCAGCTCTGGCGGCTCCTTGCAGACTGGCAGCTCCTTGCAGACTGGCAGCTCTATGCAGACTGGCAGCTCCTTGCAGACTGGCAGCTCCTTGCAGACTGGCAGCTCCTTGCAGACTGGCAGCTCCTTGCAGACTGGCAGCTCCTTGCAGACTGGCAGCTCCTTGCAGACTGGCAGTTCTGAACAGGCGGGAGACTCCGGCAGCGCTGTAGAGGAGGAAGGCTCTAACAGCGCTAGACAGGCGGGAGACTCCGACAGCGCTGGAGAGGAGGAGGGCTCCGACAGCGCTGGACAGGCGAGGCGCACTGTAGGCCTGATGCGTGGTGCTGGCACTGGTGGTACTGGGCCGAGGACACGCACAGGAAGCCTGGTGCGGGGAGCTGCTACCGGAGGGCTGGGGTGTGGAGGTGGTACTGGAAAAACCGGACCGTGCAGGCGCACTGGAGCTCTTGAGCACCGAGCCTGCCCAACCTTACCTGGTTGAATGCTCACGGTCGCCCTGCCAGTGCAACGAGGTGGAATAGCCCGCACTGGGCTATGCAGGCGAACCGGAGACACCGAGCGCAAGGCTGGTGCCATGTAAGCCTGCCCAAGGAGACGCACTGGGGACCAGCTGCGTAGAGCCGGCTTCATGGCATTAGGCTCGACGCTCAATCTAGCCCGGCCAACACGCGGAGCTGGAATATACCGCACCGGGCTATGCACCCGCACTGGAGACACCGTGCGCACCACTGCATAACACGGTGCCTGTCCGGTCTCTCTAGCCCCCCGGTAAGCACAGGGAGTCTGCCCAGGTCTCCTACCTGGCGTAGCCATACTCCCTGTTAGCCCCCCCCCCAAGAAATTTTTGGGGCTGCTTCTCAGGCTTCCATCCGCTACGTCGTGCTGCCTCCTCATATCTGCGCCTCTCCGCTTTCGCCGCCTCCAGTTCTTCTTTGGGGCGGCGATATTCTCCTGGCTGAGCCCAGGGTCCTCTTCCTTCTAATTCGTCCTCCCATGTCCATACCTCCTCTTTGGGCTGCTCCTTTGGGCGGCTACACTCCCCTGGTTTAGCCCAGGGTCCTCTCCCGTCGAGGATTTCCTCCCATGTCCAGAAATCCTTATTGCGCGTCTCCTCGCGCTGCTCCTGCCTGTTGACACGCTGCTTGGTCCTTTTGTGGTGGGTGATTCTGTAACGGTTTTCTAGGTGTGAAGGAGAGTCGGACCAAAATGCGGCGTGTAGATTGCGATCCATGTTTATTGTGACTATAGCAACATGAATCTAAATACAAACAGTGCAAAATAATAAACGTAATGAAAACCGAAACAGCCTAAACTGGTGCAAACTAACACTAAGGACAATCACCCACAAACACACAGTGAAACCCAGGCTACCTAAATATGGTTCCCAATCAGAGACAATGACTAACACCTGCCTCTGATTGAGAACCATATCAGGCCGGACATAGAAATAGACAAACAAGACATCCAACATAGAATGCCCACCCAGTTCACGTCCTGACCAACACTAAAACAAGGAAAACACACACGAACGATGGTCAGAACGTGACAATCGGTTTATTTGATCCCCATTAGCTTTTTCAGAAGCAGTAGCTACTCTTCCTGGGGTCTACAAAAACTCAAGTAACAAAACACTGATTCACTGAGAGACAAGGAGAGTCACACAAATGTAAACTATAACAATATACAAACAATAGAACAAAACAATTGTGTGTGTGTGTGTGTTTTTGTCCCCTCGTTCCATGAGATGTTGTTTAATCTGTTTTTTAAAGGTCCTTTTGCTGTTTGCTTGAGTAAGAGAGATCCCAGATGGCATGTCGTGTGGGGTATGTATGGGTGTCTGAGCAGAATGTTATTTGATTATGCATAAACAAAACCATTTTCTCTTAAACACCATGAGCCACTGACAGAGATTCAACATTGATGAGATTCAATATTTTGACTCTAGCAAGACATTGTTCAGAAACACTGATCCAAAATCAGCTTTACTCTCACCAATCCTAACGTTAACCATTTGAAAGTATTAAACCACTCTTGTTGCAACGGTCGTGTGTAGAGACGGACCAAGGCGCAGCGGACGTTGAGTTCCACATATTTATTATAAAGTGAAACTTAGCAAAACAAAACAATAAATCAAATCAACTCACAATGAACCGTGACTACGTGGTGCACATGCACAAAACACAAAATAATATCCCACAAATGCAGGTGGGGAAACAACCTACCTAAATATGATCCCCAATCAGAGGCAACGATAAACAGCTGCCTCTAATTGGGAACCATATTAGCACCCACATAGAAATATCTATACTAGATCACCCCCTAGTCACGCCCTGTTCTGGATCAGTGAGTGAGAGGCATTTCTCCTCCTCACTACTGCTTGTCTGTTTCCTTAGTGAAGCATACCAGTCTCCAGACAGGGGCAGGCATCAGTCTTCACTAACTGCCCAGCGGCATCAGTGTTCAGTGGAAGCTGTGGTTCAAGGGAAATATCATCTTACTATAAATCTCTTAAAACCTCAGGGAAACTTTTATATTACAAAAAAACAGTGGGATAGCATGTTACACACATTTAATCTATCCAAGCCAGCCAAATCAGGAGGAAGAAAAAGGAAGGTGGATATGGAAATAAATAAATAAATGAAAGCAAGAAACCGAACCCAGGACCAGCGGCTTTACTTGAGACATTAGAGGTTGAGTGTTGGGAAAAGGTGAGGTAGTCATCATGGCATGGGGAGTGTGTGAAAGGCCAGAGCTTCTGTCCTGAGACCACTGCTGCGCCAGGCTGGGCTATACATTTCACAAGCACAGATAAAGATCATTCAGAGAAAGGGACACCCTGGCGACTCAAGAATAGATGCCAGGTGACAGAGAGAAAGAGAGGCGGGGGGGGGGGGGGGTGATAGGGTGAAAGGGGAGGGCAGAGAGAGAGAAGGAGAGACAGAGACAGAGGGAGGGTTTTCTGACAGCAGTGGGTAAAGAATGCTGTCTTTTCTTATCAACCCCAGACACCCTGCCCACCAACTTCACTTCGTCTGGTAATCAATACCTTTTATTTGACCCTTTCACCTCTCCAATCAATAGATAAGAGAAGGAAGGGTAAGACAACACCTGGTGGTGGGGGGGGGGGGGGGGGGGGGGGGGCAATAAGGCTTTCTTCGGCACCATCTGATGTGGGCTGAATAGCCACAGGTACAGTGGTGGGAATACCAGGAGAGTAAGAGCTATTAGGTGGCATGAGACTATGCAAAGAGAGGGAGAGGGAGAGAGAGAATGCTCCTGCCAATCTATGTTATCAATGTTAATGAATTGAAATACAACTGCTGCCACTTCAAAGCTGAGAGGAAGCTTGGTCTGACAATTATAAAGTTCAGCCTCCGCTTCCCCTCCTATGGCCCCATGCAGAATAACAGGCTCCTGCAGGCTCCATCAAACAAACAGGAAAAAAGGCAGAAATGAGTCCGCGTCATAAAGCTTCTGGAAACATCTCCATCACACAGCATACTTCTAACAGGCCCTACTGTGGAGCCTTTGAACTCTGAGCTGCTACATTTCACTAGGCTTGAAGGCCTTCTACCAGCCGCAGCTGCTGCTGAGGGGAGAAGTGTGTGTATGTATGCCAGGGTCCATGCTGCAATCACCACAGGACCACTGGACCACTGGACCAAGGACATTATCACATATCCGCTATACTCTGCCATCCTGTCTGAGTGACTGTAGCTGTGCATGAGAACCATGTATCAATAACAATTACTGGTGCTACATAGCTTTTAACAGGTTAATTTGAAAAAGCATGCATTGAATGCCGGAACAAATGGAAATGTTAACCCCTTTGGACATAGCCATATATATGTTGTGCTGAATATCAATACTATAACAGAGAGCACATTTGTTTATGAAGCATTGCTTTACTGCTCATCTGAGTATGTGCAAAGGCCTGGTGTGTCACGGAGAGCACAGTGAGTGCCATTCACTACGCCACGCAGCTTTATCTCACTCCATTAGCCCACAGCATGGTGCACACACAGGAGCAGAGAGTGTGCTTAGGGGTACTTATCAGAGGAGAGGGAAGGAGGGAGAGAGAGAGGGAGGGAGTGGGAGAAGGGCAAGAGAGAGGTTAGGAAGAGATTGGAGGGCAGTGAGAGAGAGGATCACAGAGGGGGAGTTAAAGATGGAGAGAGAAAATGGAAGAGAAGTTAGAAAGAGAGGAGTAGGGTGAGGGTTAAAGTAAGAGAGAGGTTGATTTAGAGAGCCGAGGCTAAGATGGCAGTGAGGCGTCCTTGAACACACAGCTCGTAGGGACGCGTAGAGGAGAGTTGGAGGTAGTGAAGGGGATTAGGAGGGTCCAGGCGGCAGTAACCAGGAATGTCAACAATCTCACACCCTGCTCCCTGCACCCTGGTCTGGTCTGGGCTCAGCCTCTGGCACATGACACATTAAAACAGAAAAACTATTTTCTCTCTCTCTGTGCGTGTGGATGGGGGGACAGTAGAGGGCATATGTGCACCTGTTTATTGCTATGCTTGTCAGATGATTGGAGAGGAGCGAAACATGTCGAATTATTGTGGCCTCCCCCACACCAATACAGACACATAGATAGAGTTATTCATCTGTACGTCAATCTGTCTACCTGACCAACCACAGTGGGTTAAAGATTAAACCCCTTTGGGCCTCCCGAGTGGTGCAGCGGTCCTCAGTGCTTGAGGAGTCAATACAGGGAGACTCATGAGGCGGTGCACAATTGGCCCAGCTTTTACGGGTTAGGGGAGGGTTTGGTCGGCCGGGATTACCTTGTCCCATTGCTCTCTAGCGACTCCCGTGGCGGGCCAGGCGCATGCACCCTGACACAGTTGCCAGTTGGACGGTGTTTCCTCCGACACATTGGTGCGGCTGGCTTCCGGGTTAAGCGAGCAGTGTGTCAAGAACCAGTGCGGCTTGGCAGGGTCGTGTTTCGGAGGACGCATGACACTCGACCTTCGCCTCTCCCAAGTCCGTACGGGAGTTGCAGTGATGGGACAAGACTGTAACTACCAATTGGATATCAAAAAAGTGGCAAAAAGCAACAACAAAAAAAACAATAAAATAAACTCCTAATTAGGTTTGAACTAATACTCCTTCCTCCTCAGAAATCAGTCTGACAACCCTGGCAGGTTGTTTTTCTGCCTGCTCTCTTCCCTTCTCTAGCTGCAGGGTTTGTATTCTTTGGTGCTTCATGGGCCCTGACAGTCAATATAGAGGTTGTCTCTGTCTGTGTACTCTGCCACTCCCCTGCATTCCAACATGGGTCTCAAGCATGGCCAACACTATTTAATCTGCAGTCAACTGATTGGGTCTGTTGGTTAGGTCATAGTCTTCCTCCTTTATCAACAAGTCAACAGTTCCTGAAAGCCATATGGAGATAGAGATCTGTACAACTGGTCCTTCCCTAACTACTAGAACACCAAAAGTTCTAACCATTAGACCATTAGGCCTTTCTAAGCACTAGGCTAGTCTAAGCACTAGGCCTGTCTAAGCACTAGGCCTGTCTAACCACTAGGGCTGTCTAACAATTAGGGCTGTCTGACAACTAGGCCTGTCTAACCATTAGGGCTGTCTAACTGCTAAGCCTGTTTAACCACTAGGCCTGTTTAACCATTAGGCCTGTCTAACCACTAGGCCTGTCTAGTAAACAAGGCTGATTTCATCAGCAGCACCAGCAGTGTGTGTCTGTATCTGAGGTCAGAGGGGGCCCATAGAAGAGCTGTGTGTGGTGACCCATACTGTACCCTGGCCCTGTGTGTGTGCCCCTCCATTAGCTGCACCCAGCAGGAACCCTACACCCCTGTTACTGTACGTTCTGAGGATCACCGTCTCCTCCACATGACACAATGAAGCGTTTTACACCAGCGCCTTTGTCAGCCAGGCCTTTACACAGAGAGAGCCAATGACAGAATGGGATGTAACAGCAATGTCTGGGTAGAAAGGGACAATTCAGACAGGGATGGGAGTAAATGGGGAGGGGGGCAGAGGAGAGGGTAGGAGAGGAAGAAAGGGGGGAGACACAGACGAGACAGAGGGAGAGAGTGAAGACGAGAGAAACAGATAGGCAGACGGGATGGGGGAGTTGGAAAAGCTCCTACTGACAGCCATGGGGCCTCTTGACAATCCAGGAATATTGTCTGAAATCAATCTGTCATCGTGGAGCTGTTGTGCCTGTCATTTCCCGGAGGTACCCGCCCTTCCACAGTGACAATTTGTTCACCGCTTTACCGGTTCATCTTACAGGTCTTCCCTACAAAGGTCACTACACTATCCATCTCTGTCTGCCAGTCTGTCTCTATCTCTCTTTATTTGATCTGTCTCTGTTTCCTTCATTCACCAACCTCACACATGGAGTCACACAGTCCCTTTACCAAAGCACCTGCAGAAATACATTTGCAAAGTGAACGTGATGCACAAAAAAATTATTACGTAACTTAGACGGACACGGAAATCACACACAATCAGCAAATTCAGCTAATGGCCAATTTGTAATTCATGTACTGACAGTTCATGGGTATTGACCTCATTTTGTCAGTAGAGGATGCCTGGTTATTCTATAAAAGTGCATTCCTCACCATCTTAAATAAGCATGACCCATTCAAAAAATGTAGAACTAAGAACAGATATAGCCCTTGGTTCACTCCAGACTTTCCTTGACCAGCACAAAAAACATCCTGAGGCGTACTGCATTAGCATCGAACAGCCCCCGCGATATGAAACTTTTCAGGGAAGTTAGGAGCCAATATACACAGGCAGTTAGGAAAGCAAAGGCTAGCTTTTCAAACAGAAATTTGCATCCTGTAGCACAAACGGCAAAAAGTTCTGGGACACTGTAAAGTCCATGGAGAATAAGAGCACCTCCTCCCAGCTGCCCACTGCACTGAGGCTAGGAAACACTGTCACCATCGATCTACGATAATCGAGAATTTCATGCTTTCCACCTGGCTACCCCTACCCCAGTCAACAGCTCTGCACCCCCCACAGCAACTTGCCCAAGCCTCCCCATTTCTCCTTCACCCAAATCCAGATAGCTGATGTTCTGAAAGAGCTGGAAAATCAGCTGGGCTAGACAATCTGGACCCTCTCTTTCTAAAATGATCTACCGCAATTGTTGCAACCCCTAGTACTAGCCTGTTCAACCTCTCTTTCGTATCGTCTGAGGTCCCAAAAGATTGGAAAGTTGCCGCGGTCATCCCCCTCTTCAAAGGGGGTGACATTCTTGACCCAAACTGTTTCAGAACTATATCTATCCTACCCTGCCTTTCTAAAGTCTTCGAAAGCCAAGTTAACAAACAGATCCCCGACCATTTTGAATCCCACCGTACCTTCTCCACTATGCAATCTGGTTTCAGAGCTGGTCATGGGTGCACCTCAGCCACGCTCAAGGTCCTAAACGATATCATAACCGTCATCGGTAAAAGACAATACTGTGCAGCCGTATTCATCAACCTGGCCAAGGCTTTCGACTCTGTCAATCACCGCATTCTTATCGGCAGACTCAACAGCCTTGATTTCTCAAATGACAGCCTCGCCTGGCTCACCAACTACTTCTCTGATAGAGTTCAGTGTGTCAAATCGGAGGGCCTGTTGTCCGGACCTCTGGCAGTCTCTATGGGGGTACCACAGGGTTCAATTCTCGGGCCGACTCTTCTCTCTGTATAAATCAATGATGTCGCTCTTGCTGCTGGTGATTCGCAGACGATACCATTCTGTATACTTCTGGCTCTTCTTCGGACACTGTGTTAACAAACCTCCAGACAAGCTTCAATGCCATACAACACTCCTTCCGTGGCCTCCAACTGCTCTTAAATGCAAGCAAAACTAAATGCATGCTCTTCAACCGATTGCTGCCCACACCTGCCCGCCCATCCAGCATCACTACTCTGGGCAGTTCTGACTAAGAAAATATGTGGACAACTACAAAATACCTAGGTGTCTGGTTAGACTGTAAACTCTCCTTCCAGACTCACATTAAGCATCTCCAATCCAAAATTAAATCTAGAATCGGCTTCCTATTTCGCAACTAAGCATCCTTCGCTCATGCTGCCAAACATACCCTCGTAAAACTGACTATCCTACCGATCCTTGACTTCGGCGATGTCATTTACACAATAGCCTCCAACAATCTACTCAGAAAATTGGATGTAGTCTATCGCAGTGCCATCCGTTTTGTAACCGAAGCCCCCACCATTGCAACCTGTATCCTCTCGTTGGCTGGCCCTCGGTTCATATTCGTCGCCAAAGCCACTGGCTCCAGGTGATCTATAAGTATTTGCTAGGCAAAGCCCCGTCTTATCTCAGCTCACTGGTCACCATAGCAGCACCCACCCATCGCATGTGCTCCAGCAGGTATATATCACTGGTCACCCCCAAAGCCAACTCCTCCTTTGGTCGCCTTTCCTTCCAGTTCTCTGCTGCCAATGACTGGAACGAATTGCAAAAATCCCTAAAGCTGGAGACTTATATCTCCCTCACTAACTTTAAGCATCAGCTGTCAGAGCAGCTTACCAATCATTGCATCTAAACATAGCCAATCTGTAAATAGCCCACCCAACTACCTCATCCCCATATTGGATTTATGTTTTGCTCCTTTGCACCCCAGTATCTCCACTTGCACATTCATCTTCTGCACATCTATCACTCCAGTGTTTAATTGCTAAATTGTAATTATTTCGCCACTATGGCCTATTTATTGCCTTACCTCCCTAATCTTACTAAGTTTGCACACACTGTATATAGACTTTTCTATTGTGTTATTGACTGTATGTTTGTTTATCCCATGTGTAACTCTGTGTTGTTTGTGTCACACTGCTTTTCTCTATTTTGGCCAGGTCACAGTTGTAAATGAGAACTTGTTCTCAACTGGCCTACCTGGTTAAATAAAGGTGAAATATATATTTTTTAAATAAATGTACTTCTGTCCTTAAGCTGTTCTTGTCTGTTAATGTTCTGTATTATGTCATGTTTTATGTTTTGTGTGGACCCCAGGAAGAGTAGCGGCTGCTTTCGCAACAGCTAATGGGGATCCCAATAAAATACCAAATACCAAGCCTGGTAAGGAATCCTCCCAAAAAATATCCATGTGTAAGCCAGTCCCCCTCACCCCAAGTGCATCCTGGCCCAAAGCTGTAGCCAGAGCATAAAATCACATCCCTGTGCATGAGGAAATCAAATCAGTTTCACTGCAGGGTGCAGAATTCCAGGCTGGAACAGCAGTAGCCCAACTATAAAATATGACAGATCATACTCTCAGCTTCTGAAACATTTTCCTCTCCTGTCCCCAGTCTCCTCTATTCTTCATGTCAAAGCTGTACATATTTTTCCATTCATCGTAAACCATTCATCGTTAAGTGGGTCCCTTACGTATATATAAAGTTCACAACAAAAAGGGTTCCTTACAGATGTAGGATCTTAATTTGATCACTCTTTTATTGCTGAGATGAGCTTCAAGATAGACATAAATGCATTGAGAACTCGCACCAACACATGGTTATATCAACAGTATTGCACATTTCATGTAGTCTAATTTTGGCCAGCTAATAGCCTAACCACCGATCAACCAACATTATGGACTAAATGTTAAAATTATGTTGCTGCAAGATTATTTTGCTTTAACAATACTGGTCAAATTAAGAACCTACATTGGTACTTTTGGTTCCTGAGAGTGATGATCGATATTAAAAATAAAGAATTTCAACAATTACAGTAGGGTGATATTTGGCATTGTAGCAAATTCCACTCCAACAGTCTCCCCCATCAGAACTCAATTTCTGACATACTACGACAACATTCCCCAATTAACAAAGGCACAAGAGACACTGCAGACACTGCATACAGAATAGAACTTGCGAATTCTAAAAATAATTCCCAAAGTAAAACAGTGAGAATTCTGAGTGAAAAGGAAAAAATCCATGCTGGGCCTCATTGACGCCCATCAGAGGCCAACTGCGAGTGGGGCAGAGAGGGATGTTGATCAGAGCAGGGGGGTATGGTGGAAGCTGTGGAGGCCTCATTCAGCCCTTGTTATCCCAGCCATCCCTTGGCTCTGCTTTCTTTTGACCCAGCAAGGCATCGCTGTTGCCACCATAACATTTCAATCAACCTTTTAAGTGCAGAACAAAATGCGTGGAAGGGGAGGCAGGGGAGAGGTTGGAGGGGGGGAAAGGAGTCAGAACTGCGGGTGATTTCCAGTGAATACCTCTGAGAGGAGAGGACCTAGGGAGGATTTTAAGAGAGGACCTAGGGAGGATTTTAGGAGAGGACCTAGGGAGGATATTTAATCAGTAACTGCGTGTAGTGGGTTTTGCTCCATGCATCGTATTGTTCTGTTGTGCTGGAGTATAAATATAAACTTGTGAGATGCCATTCATTTTCAGAACATTTTCAAGAGATATCCCAGTGATTTGTAATTCTGATAACTAAGGAGAAAATTAATCATCAACTAAAGAAGGCTGTGGCAAGATCAGCATACAAGATTACAAGATGAGCAATATAATGCTTAAAACATCCCCTTATATGAGCAAAATGAGAAGTCTATACCTGCCTAAAAGAGGGAGAAAGCAAAGGGGCAGAGAGAGGGAGAGCTCTGAAATCTGCCTTGTGCACAGCTGCATAGAAACCCCAGTCCCCAGCATAAATCCACACGCTAACATCTACAGGAAAATGAGACTCTCTGTCTCCTGTTGAGGGGTGAGAGGCTTCAGATTCTCAACGTTTCGTTTGTTGAGTGACTGAGAGAACAGCTGTGAAACAGAGGTGTGAGGGGGCTCTCCACTCCTCGAAAGAAAATAGAAAATAGAGAGGAGGAGAGGAGGGGAGGAGGGGAGGGCGACAAAGAGGCTGAGAAAGGAGAGGTTGCGCAAGATAAACACTTTCCACTGCGTAGCTGAAATGTTATTGTAAGGTCACTTGTAAGGGTCTCACAGGGCGTCCCCTAACACCCACCTCCGGGCTCCCTCCCTCCCAATGGCTACAGCCCCTCTTTCTGCCCAAGGGTGTAACACAGCAGCCATGCCCTCCATATCTACAGGGAAATATGCAGCTGGAGCTTGGAACTCTTATTGTTTGTTATAGTGATACTATGACATTCTACAACTTCGAGACCAGTGGGTGGAGGATTTAATAAAATATCCCTCAATTCCAATATTGAATCGAAGGAAACTATGTTTTGTTAATCTCAAACAATCAAACCAAAAAACACATGCAGGTGAATACCGTTTGAATGATGACATGTCAATCAGACCAGCTCTCTGGTCCATTGTAAACTACTCTATGAGATCAGTATGGGTTAAGTAGGGCACCACGAATCCATTTTGTCTGTCTATCACTCCATTCACCCAGCAGGGATAGAGTGTGTGGCCTGAAGTCACACCCACCCAGAGCCAAACATGATGTAGGCCTACACAGACAAACCTTCATATGACAGGCAGATTATAAACAATCCTATTCACACTTTATTCTACCAATTTCCATACAGCTGAGAATAACAACAGTGAATGGGAGCAGACAATAAATAAATCATTGAGATTCCATCAGAATGCTAATTAGAGCGGCCATTAAGTAAGACCTTTAAACAGGTCAACATTCACAAGGCCGCAGAGCCAGACGGATTACCAGGCCGTGTACTCAGAGCATGTACTGACCAACTGGCAAGTGTCTTCACTGACATTTTCAACCTGTCCCTGACCAAGTCTTTAAAACCTAAATGTTTCAGGCAGACCACCATAGTCCCTGTGCCCAAGAACACCAAGGTAACCTGCTTCCATGACTACCGACCTGTAGCACTCACATCTGTAGCCATGAAGTGCTTTGGAAGGCTGTTCATGTCTCATACCAACACCATCATCCCAGAAACCCTAGACCCTAGAAGTGTTAACCCTTGCAAGGCTGCTGGCCCAGACAGAATCCCTAGCCGCATCCTCAGAACATGAGCAGATCAGCTGGCTGGTGTGTTACGGGCATATTCAATCTCTCCATATCCCAGTCTGCTGTCCCCACATGCTTCAAGATGGCCACCAATGTTCCTGTACCCAAGAATTCAAAGGTAACTGAACTTAATGAAGATCGCCCCGTAGCACTCACCTCTGTCATCATGAAGTGCTTTAAGAGACTAGGATCATATCACCTCTCCCTTACCTGCCACCCTAGACCCACTTCAATTTTCTTACCGCCCCAATAGATCCACAGACGATGCAATCGCCATCACTCTGCACACTGCCCTATCGCATCTGGACAAGAGGAATACCTATGTAAGAATGGTGTTCATTGACTATAGCTCAGCATTCAACACCATAATACCCTCCAAGCTCATAATTAAGCTCGAGGCCCTGGGTCTGAACCCCGCCCTGTGCAACTGGGTCATGGACTTCCTGAAGGGCCACCCCCAGGCGTTGAAGGTAGGAAACATCACCTCCACTCCGCTGATCCTCAACACTGGGGCCCCACAAGGGTGCGTGCTCATCCCCCTCCTGTACTCCCTGTTCACCCATGACTGTGTCATGACTGTCCTGATCAGGTCAGGTTACAGGAGACCACAACCAACCAAGTCTCTCCAGGACACTATTCTGGTGGTCAACACACACGCTACTCTCCTGAACAAAACTATCCTGTCTGTAGGAAAGCTAGCAGAGGTCATGAACCATGACTATGCCCATGTCCAATTGGTTCGATTGTTACTGGAAGATTTTCTCTGTGAAGTTAGCTCTTCTATGGACCACTTGGCCATGAATAGAATCCCTCATATCTAGTGCCCCTCTCAATGGTGCACAACATATTGACCTCAGCTACTTCAACCACGATAAGGCCATTACAGTCACATTTGGTCTATAGTCTGGGGTCGGCCATCCCAATACAAGTTGATGTTGATCGTAATGAAGTGGGATTTCTACTTACGTTGTCAGTTGTTGAACTGGAGAACATCTATAGATTGAAAACAGTTCTCAATGTAGGATTTTGGCGAGACAGTACCCATGTAAAGATTGCCACGCCCCCAGTTGTAGCTTACCAGGAAAACAACCCAGATTTCTATCTCACCCCTAACCTGTTAATGTGTACTCTAACCAAAGATGTCCACTACCTCTGTCCTAGCAAACCGTTTGTCAGGGATAACACTGAGCGTATTTGTGGTATTAAAGCTATCACCAGCGAAGAACGCTGTAGAGCCAAACTAACAGCCAGGGATGGGGCCACCACCACACAAGTGGAGGTGGTAGGGAACCGATGGTTGGTCAACACACCGTTCGCATCCGCCACTATGACTTACGAACGCCATGACTCCATCACCCAATGAACCTCCCCAACCAGACTGTTTTTGTTAAGGTGCCAGAGGGGGCGATTGTTCACATAGACCTCGCTCTATACCAACTTCCCGACGACAGGATAGACACCGAGATTGAAATGACGGATGCTTTTGCTAAACATTCCCTTGAGTTACCACAAGCCATTCAAAACCAAATCCAGTACGAGGGACCCATGACTGTTGATCTTAGCGTACTGGATGAGGCACTTTTAGTTGACCCGACTGACTACAGACCAAAAGATTGGTCTGTCGCCCGCTCTTGGACGTACCGGACAATATCCTGACTGTTACCATGATCCTTAGTCTTATTTCCCTTGGCGTGTGCACCTACTACGTACACAGGCGCACACGTGCAATGGAAGACCTAATGAGGTCTTATACTAGGATCACCCGTGGGACGGAAGCGATTCCGATTTTTGGAAAGTTGGCAATAGATCCTGAAACCCCCTTAAGGGGCCCAGTCCCAACCTCCTCTCCCGAACTCGTTAGGTCAGCCCAGTAATGTGCCCAATGTAAGCTTTGGCCTTCAGGGGCCAAATTTCCCCAAGTGCCTTAGGATCACCCTAGACATGACATTAGAGACAATGCCATGATAGAGTCATTTAGCCAAGATCTTGGACATATATAGAACATAGTCCAAATTAGATGATTACGGTGTGGTAGACACATTTTGTTTACCTTTATGTTTTTATTACATTATTTTTCGTTTAATTTCCTTTGACACTTAGGAAGCAGTAGAGCCCAATGCCGCTCGTTTGGGGAGGAAATGTAACAATGTATTGCCTGAGTGTTGTGCGTTGTTAACGTCTGCCAAGTTACTGCCTAGGTCCACTAGCCGGGATAACCGGACGACGGGCCGGAACACAGAGCCACTGCCGGACCTCCCAGGTCCATTCTGGCGGTGGTCCGCAGCTTGCGGAAATCCTACCAGGGTGAACCACCAAAGGGGGGGGGGGGACTGTCCTGATCAGGTCAGGTTACAGGAGACCACAACCCTACAGATTATCTCTCAACCCCAACAGAGGAGGAGAGATCTAGGGGGTCTGAAGCTGTGGGGTTTTTATGACCCCTCATGCCCCTGGTAAATCTTAGGCCACAGACAAATTCCTTTTGTCCTGTTACTATGGAGAACCAGCCTCAGAACATTAAACATGAAATAAAGGGACTTTGGAAAACAATGGTTTCCGTCAGCCACAATGGTGGTCATGACGATAGATGGAATATTAAAATGTATGTAATTTTGTTTTGTTATTAAAGGTTAATAGATGACGTTATTACAAAAACATTGTAACGTCAACAGTTTACCTAGTATATGTTTGATGTTTATACATTGTACGTTGTATGGAAAATGTCCAAGTCAAAGAGAATGTTTTGGTAAAGATGAAATGTGAAATTGGATTTGAATAAAATCTAGACCTTGCCCATAACTTGGTACGCCCAGAGAAGGGCCCTAAAGGCGGTTATGCCCACTTCTGACACGAGGGTGTA
Organism: Oncorhynchus mykiss; assembly: GCF_013265735.2. Taxonomy (NCBI): domain Eukaryota; kingdom Metazoa; phylum Chordata; class Actinopteri; order Salmoniformes; family Salmonidae; genus Oncorhynchus; species Oncorhynchus mykiss. The sequence continues at coordinate 22,128,228 of NC_048589.1, read as the reverse complement.
AAACCTGTGAGTAAAAAATGTACAGATGAGACTACGTGACCCAAGCTGCAGCCGAGGTCTAAAAAGTAAACGAACCCAAAACGCAACGCAAGTTTGAAGACAAATAATATTTTTCTACCCAAGCTACGGATGAGTAGCTGTGTCTAAGCGGGTGAATTTTAGTCGAACCACCTAGCTTCCACTTCCCATCGAATCGTGGTATCTACACTGTTTCATTCCAACGCTGTGAGCTCTGAGCTACAGAGCGGTCTGTCCTCCGAAGAGCCCTTCCAGAACAAGGGCGAGGAAACAGACTCCTAAGCCAAAAGGACACTGAAATGGTGAGGACGACCAGAGAGGTGCACCGGAGAAGTGCGTCATTGAGCAGCCTGAACGGTCCACGCGGAGAATCCACAGAGACCTTCCCTACGTAATTATATCATTATATTCTGACCCATAAGAGTGGCAGTTTGGGGCAAGGCTAGGGTTAGAATACGCATAGCTGACAAATTCACCCAAATGTATATTTCTCTCGTGTACATTCTCTTTTTCTCTCTCTTTTAAATCCCCATTTTGGGTAACACGCGCATAGTGTGTTGGCCCGTTATACTAAGTTCTAATCAATAGCCAATAATGTGTTTTTTTGTGTATGTGTATCTTTTATCATCATTTTAGCTTTCTAGTAAATAAATATTCAACTAAGATTTGTGTGGTACGAACTCATTGGTGAGACCCGGGTCCGTGCAGATTCACGGACTATACGACGTTCAGAACGAGATTGTAGAGGTAACTGATTAATTAGCAGCTGTTGTAAAATCGATATTCTGATATTCTTTGAGTTAATTTGGGAAATAGAAACTCAATAAAAACTTATTTTCCCATGGTGTCCCAGGTTAATGAGTTAATAATTGCTTGATTCAGTTAATCACGCAACTAGAAACTTTTAATCATTCGATGAGCAACATATTCACTAATACAACGTCACGACAACTGCGTGGCCAAGCACGCCTCCAACTTAATCATCAAGGTTGCAGACGACACAACAGTAGTAGGCTTGATTACCAACGATGACAAGACACCCAACAGAGAGGAGGTGAGGGCTTTGGGAGTGTGGTGTCTGGAAAACAACCTCTCACTCAACGTCAACAAAACAAAGGAGATTATCAAGGCACAAGGCAAGACCCAGATGAAGAGATAGGAGGCAGATGGTTGGAGTCTTACAATATTTATTAATCCAAAGGGGTAGGCAAGAGAATGGTCGTGGACAGGCAAAAAGGTCAAAACCAGATCAGAGTCCAATAGGTACCGAAGGGCAGGCAGAATCAAGGTCAGGGCAGGCAGGATGATCAGGCAGGCGGGAAAGAAGTCCAGAGTCAGGCAGGGGTTAGAACCGGGAGGACAATAACAAGAAAATAGAAATACTTATACTTATTTTCCACCATAATTTGCAAATAAATTCATAAAAAATCCTACAATTTGATTTTCTGGATTTTTTTTCTCATTTTGTCTGTCATAGTTGAAGTGTACCTATGATGAAAATTACAGGCCTCTCTCATCTTTTTAAGTGGGAGAACTTGCACAATTGGTGGCTGACTAAATACTTTTTTGCCCCACTGTGTATATATATATATATATATATATTTTTTTTTTACCATTTTCAATGCCGGACATAAAATACTGTAAAAATACCAGGACATCAGTTCCTAGTGATTTTAATTTAAAAAATCTGTTCCAAAGTATTTCCATGCATAATAAAGAGAAACGTGATCGTATACAAATGTAAGCAAGGTTTGAAATTATTATGTTTCAGTCAAATATTATATCTGTTTGAGCTTCTTGCGGTCAATTTGCAGTCTACAAAATAATTTGTAATTATGTTCGGGTCCCCCGACCATCCGCTCAACAAAATATCGTCTCGCGGCTGAATCTAGTTGATGTAGTAGTAACTATTAGTGGTGGAACTATTGGAGAGGGAATAAGTGTTGCTGTAGCTGGTAACCAGTGGTGAAAACAGAACCCAATTGTCATACTTGAGTAAAAGTAAAGATACCTTAATAGAAAATGACTCAAGTAAAAGTAAAAGTACAAATAATAAAAATTCCTTACATTAAGCGAATCAGATGGCACAATTTTCTAGTTTTTTTATTTTACGGATAGCCATGGGCACACTCCAACACCCAGACACCACTTAGAAATGAAGCGTTTGTGTTTAGTGAGTCTGCCAGATCAGAGGCAGTAGGGATGACCAGGGATGTTCTCTTGATAAGTGTTTGAATTGGAGCATTTTCTGTCCTGCTAAGCATTCAAAATGTAATGAGTACTTTTGGGTGTCAAGGAAAATGTATGGAGTAAAAAGTACATGACTTTCTTTAGGAATGTGGTGAAGTAAAAGTAAAAGTTGTCAAAAATATAAATAGCAAAGTACATGTACCAAAAAAAACGACTTAAGTATCACAGGCTGCATCAGGCTGTATCACATCCGGGCGTGATTGGGAGTCCCATAGGGCGCCGCACAATTGGCCCAGCGTCATCCAGGATTGGCCGGGGTAGGCCGTCATTGTAAATAAAAATGTGTTCTTCACTGACTTGCCTAGTTAAATAAAAAAAATAAAAAGTAGTACTTTAAAGTATTTTTACTTAAGTACTTTACACCACTGCTGGTAACTCATACTTCTAGGGTTTCTAAATTCATTTCTGCTCCTTGGGTATCTCATTATCATAACTTCTCACAGAGCAATTGCTGTGTGCTTAATAAAACACACACATACGTATAAAGACACACTTATACACGAAACCCTGAGCGTAGCTCCCTCTCGTAACTCCTTCTCACGCACCTCTAAATTGCAGCCCCTCAGTAAAATGAGTCCCTGGTTTTCAGTACACTCTAATAGACTGCAAATAAACTTAGTCTACAGGGATGAAGAGTGTTTAAAATTAATTAGTGCTGCTATGTCCGACTGGGGGGACCAGTGCATGTAATAATCTGCCCATTGTTCTCTGCAAATAGACAAAGTCCCAGACTCAGTAAATAGGAGCTATTGGGGAGCTGAGTGAGGGTGGGTGGGAGTAAAGGTCAGCTCCATGCCTTGTTTTAATGACAGCACATTAACTTAGTTCACTTCCTCTGGCTTTACACTGGTAATAAACGGGAGGAAATGCAGAGAGAGGGTCTGGAGAGAGAGAAGGGAGACATGTGTAAGGGGTATGGCGAGCGAGCAGTGGTTGTTGTTTGGTCATAAAGTGGCATGGGGAACCCCGCAGAGTTCAGAGGTGGCATGTCAATCAGTCGGACAGCACTGAGTTGGGTGGGTCTGTGGGTGTTGGTGGGTTTATGCTGAATCCGCTCCATTCAAGTTCTGGTGTTTCATGGGCGAATCTGATGACACTGATTTTATTTGTCGTTTATAAATCAAGTGTTTTCAGAGGGGACTACTCAAACACATGGCAAAGATTTTACAGTACTGTTTAGACCCCCCCCCCCCCCTCTCTCTCTTCTCTCTCTCGTTCCCTCTCGCTCTCTCTCTCTCTCTCTCTCTCTCTCTCGTTCCCTCTCTATCTCTCTCTCTCTCTCTCTCTCTCGTTCCCCCCCTCTCTCTCTCTCACTCACTCACTCACTCACTCACTCACTCACTCACTCACTCACTCACTCACTCACTCACTCTCACTCTCACTCACTCTTTCTCTCACTCTTTCTCTCACTCTCCCCTTGGTCTACTCTCCCTCTGTTTCTCCAGCTGGGCTCATGTGCCAGAACACCACTGTGTCATTACCTTCTTACTACTTGGGCCATATTTACAAAAAATAAGAGGACTTTGGGGTATTTGGTTACTGGGAAACTAGCCTCATTATGTTTAAAGGAAATGGAAAACTGACTGAGAGCCAAATGGCCTTGTGATTTTAAAGGCCCTTGGCATACAATTTATCCAAAAGTACTTTCTTGTTATAAAACCAGGATGTAACTCTCCTATAAAATGTATATTTTCCAAAAGAGTTGCTGAGCAGTTTGTATGCTCTAAATGTATTCAGATGGCTCAGGAGGTATAGATGAGTAAACATTTGTCTGATGTTAAAAACTCTCATGTCAAGCTAATATGCTACTTGCGACATGTTGATTCAGTTTACTCGTCTGCATCAAAAAATCACTGGCCTCGCCTACAAACAAAGTACACAATTTGTATAGATGTCACTGCAATTCTGTTTCCTATAAGAGCCATGTGATAATTCCTGTGTGTGTGTGTGTGTGTGTGTGTGTGTGTGTGTGTGTGTGTGTGTGTGTGTGTGTGTGTGTGTGTGTGTGTGTGTGTGTGTGTGTGTGTGTGTGTGTGTGTGTGTGTGTGTGTGTGAGAGAGTGTGTGTGAGAGTGTGTGTGAGAGAGAGAGAGAGACAGACAGACAGACAGACAGACATACAGACAGACAGAGAGAGGGGGAATGCTGGTAAGTACTAGGGACACCTTGTATCCTCTCATTGTCACCGAGCAGGCCTGCAGAACACACAGCAGGTCCATATGTCCTGGCTGCTGCATTCCAGTTACTATACCACAGGGGTCCCCAGTCCTGTCACCACATTAGAAGCTCTGCTGGGACGCATCATTGAGCACCTCCTACAGCTGCTCGGGGGAACACAAGGGGAGGGGTTGGGGGGTGTCTTAGGTTTGCCTGGCGTAGTGGGATAAATGATCAGATATTGTATGGTGAGGTGACTGACAGCAGCAAGCTCATTATCATTTTGTGTCCTTTAAGTTGGACTTAGCAAAGGTTTAAATGCTTATATAATACCTGATAAAACCGCTAAACACTTCCAATATGTTACTATATCTTCACACGTAACTCAAAAGGATTGTCTCCTGTATAATTTAATTTTCATTTATCAATGATGCTAACTTTTATAGGGACAGTTTTACAGCCAGGATACACTCTATCTACAAAACCATGTTTCCAATCAAAACCATTTATTTCATAGGATATTAAACAGTGAAGTTGTTACACTTGGAACACATTGTGTCATAACTGGGAGCTTGTGGTCACATCATTCTCTCAAAGGGATTGTCCAGTCCACTTTCCAATCAAATTCTGGAGACTTAATTTCCCCCTGCAGTGCAGTATGCTTGACAATTAAAATAATCCTAAATAATCCTAACAATCCTAGTCCAATAGATTATTTCATTAAATTAACTAAATTATTTCATGTAATTAACTAAAATATACACTGGTTATACCAAACATTAGGAACACCTTCCTAATATTTAGTCGCGCTCCCCTCCCCTTTTCCCTCAGACAGCCTCAATTCGTCGAGCACAGACTCTACAAGGTGTCGACTGCATTCCACAGGGATGCTGGCCCATGTTGACTCCAACATGGCCCATGTTGACTTCCCACAGTTGTGTCAAGTTGGCTGGATGCCCTTTGGGTGGTGGACCATTCTTGATACACACGGCAAACTGTTGAGCATGAAAAACCCAGCAGCGTTTCAGTTCTTCAAACAAACCGGTGCACCTTGGACCTACTACCATACCCCATTCACAGACACAATATTTTGTCTTGCCCATTCACCCTCTGAATGGCTCACATACACAATCCATGTCTCAATTGTCTCAAGGCTTAAAAATCCTTCTTTAACCTGTCTCCTCCCCTTCATCTACACTGATTGAAGTGGATTTAACAGGTGACATCAATAAAATATCATAGCCTTCACCTGGAATCACCTTGTCAGTCTATGTCATGGATAGAACAAGTGTTCTAAATGTAATACTCAGTGTATGTGAAAACATGGCCACTTAAAACGGAGAATACGATGTTTGGCAATAGTAAATGTTCATTTTTCTCTGTCTTGGATACAATACACTTGTACACACCTCTACAATCACTTTCAGAAAGAAAGTATGAAAAGCAGACTAGATATGACTATTTTTTAGCTGATATACTGGTTAATCTCTGTGTGATTAGGATGTCTTGTTTTTCTCTCACCAGTCAGCAATTGTATCCTTTCTCTGACATGTGTAAATCTGTAAACAGACACAATTGCCTGTCTAATCTTATTTAGCCTCCACGTCTTGTTCACTTTCACTTTAGCAGCATCGCGAAGGCTCGCCTGTCCTGCTGTGAATAAGGCATTGTCTGTAATCCCAGATGTAATCTGCCCCCCTCGAACCCAGCAGTGGCCCGCACCTGCCCTGTATTGCAATGCTCTGTTAGCCACATGCAGGTTCTACTTCCATTTGCTGCCATACTGAGTTTGAGAATAAGGAGAGAGGCATAGAACAGGATGCCTGGTTTACCACTTCAAGAGGCTGGAGAACACACTAAAAGTCTATGTGAATGCTTCAAAGCGCTCTAATTGAAAAGGTGATTTATTTTCTTTGACTTTCAAACTCTACTGAACTGTTCTGGACATTTTCAGCCGTTGATGACAGGTGATATTGTGGAAATGATACACATAATTATACAATGCATTCTGCATTTGTCTAACAATTTCAATCAATGCAGACAGTTGTCTGAACAATAGCACACGACACTGTCATGGTTAGGGTTGCAAAAATCCGGGAACTTTCAACACCTTTCCTGGTTTTCCCGAAGTCCTGGTTGGAGGGTTCCGGATTTCCGGCTTATTCCTCCCTGATTGTGGGAATCACACACAAACAGACACACAGACACACAGAGACAAACAGACACACAAACACAGACGTGATGCTGAGACAGTCTGATCGATGGAACAACCCTGGGAGAGCTGGACTGATTTGTGTTCTTTCACCCTGGGAAGCTGATGGATGTGTATGTTTGGTTTAGCTGTGGTGCATGCACACACAGTCACACACACATACTGTATGGCCATGACTGAAGAGATCCCACACTGAAGGGGGGAGTTGGGTTGGTTTTCTCGCTACTTCCCCACTGTTGATTTTGGGTTCTATTTAGAGTTTTTGTTCTACTTTTTCCCTCTTACTTCTTAGTGTAAAGAAGTTAGAGCCAACTGAGCTTTTCTCCGTGTAAACAAAAAGCCACAGCAGTCAAACTAACTTAGACTAACCAATTTATCTACTAATATTTCACTAAAACGATTGCACCCTACTGTGTAGGCAAGAAAGAAAGAAAGAAAGAAAGAAAGAAAGAAAGAAAGAAAGAAAGAAAGAAAGAAAGAAAGAAAGAAAGAAAGAAAGAAAGAAAGAAAGAAAGAAAGAAAGAGAAAAGAAAGGCAGAAAGAAAGGTAGTAAAGTTAAGAAAAATAAAATAAATATCCCAAAGATGTTACTCACCCCTTGCACAGTCAGACAACAGAATGGCCAAAAAGATGAGCAACATGACCTTGACGACTCCCATTCTGACTGAAGACAACTTCATGTTCCCCAAATCTAAAAGACATACGGTCAAAAAATATAAAAACACTCAGGCCTTCCAGATTTGTATTAGTGCACACAGTAGAACTCACATCCATCCCCAGGGAAAGCAGTTTGCCTTGTTAGATGATATGGACAATATATATGCTCCAACCAGTCCGACACAGTTATGTGTCATGGCTGTTGGTTTCTGCCATAATGGAATTGAAATGCATGGGGATTTCTCTTATAAATGAGAACGCATAGTGCAGCTATGCACATTTTTAAAATCATGTGATTGATTGACACAATAACATATGTACCCTTTGTGTTAGTATATTTATCTATATTCAATATATACAATGCCTTGAGAAAGTATTCACAGCCCTTGACTTTTTCTACATTCTGCTGTGTTACAGCCTGAATTTAAAATGGATTAAATTGAGATTTTGTGTCTCTGGCCTACACACAATACCCTGCTTTACATCCCCTGCTATATTGTGGATCGAGAGTTACCTGTCTAACAGAACACGGTGGGTGTTCTTTAATGGAAGCATCTCCAAAATAATCCAGAGAGAGTCAGGCATGCCCCAGGGCAACTGTCTAGGTCCCTTACTTTTTCAATCTTTACTAATGACCTGCGACTGGCTCTGAGTAAAGCCTGTGTATCTATGTATGCTGATGACACAACACTATACACATCAGCTACCACAGCAAGTGAAATCATTGCAACACTCAACAAAGAGCTGCAGTCAGTTACAATTGGCCCAGATCAGAGCAGCACTGCTGGTCCTTAAATGTACACGGAGACCTAACATCAATAATATGCATGTCAATCTCTCCAGGCTCAAAGTAAAGGAGAGATGGACTTCATCGCTATTTGTGTTTGTGAGAGGTGTTGACACGTTGAAAGCACCAAGCTGTCTGTTTAAACTACTAGCACACAGCTCAGACCGCGTTGTATACGGCACAAGACATGCCACCAGAGGTCTCTTCACTGTCCCCAAGTCCAGAACAGACAATGGGAGGCGCACAGTACTATATAGAGCCATGACTACATGGAACTCTAATTCCACATCAAGCAACTCATGCAAGTAGTAACATCAGATAAGTAAAAAAAAACGGATAAAAATGGAACAGCGGAGACGGTGAAGAGACACGCACACACACATATACGTATTTTGTGTTGTAGATATGTGATAGTAGCGTAAAGGCCTGAAATCTGTTGTGAAATGTATTGTAATATTTAAAAAATGGTATATGCCTTAATTTTGCTGGACCACGGGAAGAGAAGCTGCTGCCGTGGCTCAGGGATTTCACCATGAGGCCAATGGTGACTTTAAAACAATTACAAAGTTTAACAGACGTGATAGGGGATATCTGAAGATGGATCAACAACATTGAAGTTACTCCACAATACTAACCTAAATGACAGACTGAAAAGGAAACCTGTACAGAATAAAACATATTCCAAAACATTCATCTTGTTTGCAATAAGGTACCAAAGTAAAACTGCAAAAAATGTGTCAAAGAAATGTACTTTATGTCCTGAATACAAAGCAGTATGTTTGTGGCAAATCCAAACACAACACATCACTGAGTACCACTCTTCATATTATCAAGCATGGTGGCTGAATCATGTTATTGATATGCTTGTCATCGGCATGGACTAGGGATTTTGTTTTAGGATAAAACGAACGAAATAGTGCTAAGCACAGGCAAAACCATAGAGGAAAACCTGGTTCAGTCTGCTTTCCAAACAGACATTGGGAGACAAATTCACCTTTCAGCAAGGCAATAACCTAAAATACAAGGCCAAATAGACACTAGAGTTGCTTACCAAGACGACATCGAATGTTGGAAATCTACGGCAAGACTTGAAAATGGCTGTCTAGCAATGATTAAACAACGAACTTGACAGAGCTTGAAGAATTTTTAAAAGAATAATGTGCACATGTTGTTCAATCCAGGTGTGCAAAGCTCTTAGAGATTTACCCAGAAAAACGAACCGCTGTAATTGCTGCCAAAGGTGATTTAACATGTATTGATTTAAGGGTGTGAATACTTATGTAAATGAGATAGCTCTGTATTTCATTTTTAATAAATGAGCTAAAATGTCAAACAAAACTTTTTTGTCACTTTGCCATTATGGGGTATTGTAGATGTGTAGATGGGTGAGAGAGAAAAAATCTACTTAACCCATTTTGAATTCAGTCTGGAAAAAGAAATAAGAATAAGAATAAGTCAAGGGGAATGAAAACTTTCTGAAGGCTCTGTATCTGTGGTCAATATGGCACACACTCATTCAAGTGATGCTGCCCTCACAGACTGACCCTTATGTTTCAACAAATAAAAAAATGAATATTTCTTATCTGAAACACAACTGTATTATATTGTATAACTGTCACCATTTCCATTAATTAATTACTGTATATAACATTTTACCATATCTAAAAATTACACATCATGGCAAATTAATTGAATAGTAATTTTATCCATAAAACTATATAGGTAAGCAACCAATAGATAACAGCCAATCATGTCTTATTTTATAGTAAATTAAATAAATCATATTTCTATGAACTATTGCCAACCATTTAATCGTGTGAAAAATGTCATATGCCCTGTATATTTTGCGCAACAATGTTTTTTATGAATGACATACCTGAAGTTTCCAGTGAATGAAGTTAACCTCGTATCAGCCTCTTTATAGAACACTTGTTACCCATTCTCATACAAGTCCTCGCAGTCTCCATTTATTTATTGACAGTGGCCGATTTCATCGGCGCTTTCTTAACCACCACTATAATTAATGATCGCTGCATGACTGTATATCCTTTCAGCATAGATCGGCTATATGGAAAAACTGTCAATCAGACAAAGCATACCATCAAATGCGTACATTTATCACACACAGGTATCCATTAAAATGCTGAATTAACTTCTCGACAAACTGGAAATGTTAGATCGTTTTTAAAGTCTGTATCCAATCTGTATCTACAGTAGACTCTACTTCATCGACTACGAGATTTAGCAGGGCAGCGCTGTCTAATCCCAGCTCTCAATTTTGGACCAATCACATATAAGGACTGGGTAACTATCAAAATTAACTCTTTATTTCTCACTATCACGATCCAATAGCCCCTACACGAGTCAAATATGTAACTATATATGCCTCAATTTAAAGTTGTCAAAATAATTCACAGTAATTTAAAACAATTGCAGTGCTGACAATCAGAGGTGAACGTCACCCCTGTAACAGATCTATGATAAGGTTTCCCTCCCTAATTCCTGACCTTGACCATTAGGAGGAAAAATACAACACTGACCTCAGATCAGCATTGAGGCAACTGTATCCTAACTCCAGAAGAACAAAACAGAGTAGACTTTCAGCAACGCTCATAACATCAATTCTTTAAAATGAATTATGAAAAGGAAACATTTTAATTGTTAGGGGTGAGTTGTGTTAATGTATGGATAACATACTGAAGACACCCTGTTTCAACCCCAGGAAGTAATAAGGATCCTAATAAATACTAAACAACTGCATACGATCAGTCAGATATCAGCCAATGAGGGATCAAATGAATAGGTGCTGCCACCCAGTGGGCCTGGGATGTATCTGCCCTGAGAACGTCACAAGAGGCATGTTCCAATGTTCCATGAAATCCTTTTGGATCATGTTGTGCTTGAAGGTGTCTACACTCAAGTGCCAAGACCGTATGTATCAATGACGAGTTGACAAATGTCACACCTGCCTGAGAGAATAACAATGACATAAATGACATAAATGACAATAAACACGTATTCAAAGGGGAAGTCATTTAATTTTCATGACATTTACATCATATTATGTCTTTTTTCCAATGTTCCACATAGCTCTTATTATTGAAATGTAGCTAGCCTTTACAAAATAAGAACAAGCTGTGAAGTAATAGAACGTCCAGTCATTGAATTACTGCATCATTCCTCTATACACAAAAAGGAGTAATAGATTTATACATTTACATCATTTACTTTTGTTCTTTATAAAATTAAAATGACAATCTCTTAAAAGTTATTATATTTTCCTCAATAAAAATAAAACTTGTATAAGTAGTGAGTGGTCTAGACAAGATGAAGCCTGAGAATTAGCTTATAAGACAGCGCAGATTTGATATAACTGGTGTGGCCTTGAAGTGTAAAAAGCCATGGTTGTTTGAGACAGTTATGTCAGATACGCCATTCCTCTATCCACATCAACTCCAACTCATTCTCCATTGTAACCCAGATGGGGAAGCGTTCCCTCTGCATCAGAGATGACTAGAGGGAGCAGGAATATGATGATGTAACAGTAGAGGAAGTGGTTATCAACTGGGAACAGTACTACATTGTGCAGAGAGGTATGGAGACAATGTATATAACCAGGTTAGGATGTAACAAAACATTTTTAACAACTTAATGATAGGAGACTATATTTGTAACATATTCTAACTGATTTCACTACAGATCACATATGTTTCTGCAATAGCAGCTGGTATGTAAACAAGATAATGAGAATGTACACCATTGACCTGCTTAGTGTAGTCAGAGAGTTGTGTCTCTATTCTAGTGACACCTGTCTAGATAAGTGTGCTATCAGTGCTACTTGACCATTGTTCACCTAACACCTTTTTTGCACTATTGGTTAGAGCCTGTAAGTAAGCATTTCACTGTTGTATTCGGAGCACGTGACAAATAAACTTTGATTTGATCAGTGCCACCACTGGGAGTTCAAATATGACTTAAGATAAATGTGCTTTGCAACAATATACACTGAAGGGAAAAAAAACAACATTGCTGCCTTAACCAACTGATGGGAGACAAGCCTCATGAACCTCTAACTAGTATGTGATATGCCCTCCATGATTCTAATAATCACAGATAATCTTGGTGCTGATGATGTGTGGTAGGAGTTTACAGTCTCTCTCCACTAGGGGGCATCCAATGCCTGAGAGAGTGACTGATGTGACCACATCAATCTCAGAGGTTGACGAGTTACACCGGTTAAGGTTGGGGTGGGTAGGGAACAAGATAAATCATTAAAAACATGAAATGTTATGACTGAAAGAGCAATGGCCACTGCCCACATTGTTATTAAAAGGCCAGACAACTTAAGTGTCTTTGAGACATGGTCGCTAAAATCAAAATCCCATTTAAACGATATAACACATTCATTGCCGTTTAAAGCATTGCTGAAAACTCCACACATTTCCGTGGGAGGAATCTATACCTAAACCATTCTAGGAGTAAATCTCTTTTTTTTGTTGCTTCGCTGATAGGTAGCCTGGTGAGGATTGCTTTCCCCTCCTCATCATTACAGCATCAGGAATTACATGACAAACTAAAATGAAAACCTTTAGGGCCATTTTGGCCAAACAAGCGAGATCAGTGGTGCGGAGATTATCATCACTATCAACATAATCATCCTTAATTTACATGTTTATTATGACTTACATTCTTTAAATGAACATCGGAGCCCTGAGAGAGCTCTGGCACAAGTGTGGGACGCCCACTAAAGCATAGGACATGATGTCAGAAGGCCTTTTTTTATACACAAGCAATAAAACAGAAATGTTCCACAGGCTTTCTCGCTCTTTTCAGCTTCAAACAGCCCTAGAAGCTGTTCCTAAAGCACTGGACCTGTCCAGAGTAGCCTTGCAACATGCCAGTACAAAACCCTATTTCCAGTCGGTTGTTTTCTTTCTTCTTCCTCTGCCTCCACAGACAGGCATCAGTGAGTCAGAGGGGAGGAGGACAGCATAGCATCAGGCGCCGTGGGTCCCTTTCAGGCAGCAGTAGCATCTCAAAAATAACAGAAAGGGTATAATCATAGTTTATGTGCCTTCACATCCGACCTTATTTCATCTCTCTGCGCTCTCATCCATGTCCTCCTAGTTCAAAGCCTTGCCTTGCTTTGCCGTGCAGTGTGATGAAGTTGATCGTTAAGGTAGCTCTGTGCAGTTGGGGATTTACTTTGAATATAGCCTCATATCCCCTGGATATGCTTCTGTAGAGGCAGGGGGCAGGGAGGCGGGGGAGTCTGTTGGTACAGCAGGGGTCAGATGCCAGTCTTGTCGCTGTAGAACGGTGTGACGTGGAACATGTAGCAGTGTGTACACACCCTAACGGGCTTCACCTGGCCGTACCGTGGTAACGGGGCTGAGTGGGAGGAGCAGCGAGAGCAGAAGATCTGAAATGACACGTAGAAGAAACAAGGTATATTTGATTGTTTACCATTTATTTTACGTAGTACAATACTTAAAGAGATCTGTGCAGCTGTTTTGTGTTACCTTGCCACAGCTCCTACAGTGATGCTTTCTGCGGATGACTGTGAAGGGGGCCTTACAGGTGATGCAGGAGTCACATTCCTCATCAGGAACCCAGTCTGGGGGGTCTACAGGGCAAAAGCATAGGCACATTAATAGTGGTGCTTGTTTATTCATGCGTCACTGTGCATGCATGCATATGTGTGTATGTGATTTTTGAGGAGAAAGGGGAGGTGCTGACCTTCGAACTGTTCCTCCCGGGCCTTGGCTGCCAGCTCAGAGGAAGAGATGGTCTCCTGACAGAGAGCACAGTCCTCCAGCATGGCGCTGCGCAGCCCTGGACCTGCTGAACCACACAGAGCACAGCTGTGTCATAACCATGGTCATTCTGTCAGTATACAGTACATTACAGAATAACATACTGGGAGAAGTACACTAAGATCCTTGGCATTACTGCAAGTCAATATAAAGATTCCCACCTTTCTGCTTGTCATTGTCCCCCTGCTCAGAGGTAGCCATGACTTCAAACAGTGTCTTCAGAATGCTTCGAAGGTCAGCCGCGTAGTTTGTCTGCAGTTGGTCAGCAACACCTGGGGGTCAAGAGGAACCAGTGAGAGGCAAGGAAACTGGTGCAAATGTGGTACATGTGATAAGAGCAAAGCCCAGTAGGCTAATGTATTGTGGAACACAGTGTAAAACCTTTGGAGTTTAGTTAATTAGGATCCCTATAAGCTACTGCACATGCAGCAGCTACTCTTCCAGTGGTCCACATAAAACACACAAATTCATGACAAAGTACTATATATTGGAAAGACAACAAGGGACAACAAAAATACAATTTACACACTATTCATATATACAGTTCAATTAGATCTATAAAGAGAGAAGAGGATGTGATACAAGATGTTTTTTTATTTTTATTTTTGCCTGAGTAACCTCTGGTGACAGATCATTCCACAATGTCATGGCTCTATACATAACTGAGTAACCTCTGGTGACAGATCATTCCACGATGTCATGGCTCTATACATAACTGAGTAACCTCTGGTGACAGATCATTCCACGATGTCATGGCTCTATACATAACTGAGTAACCTCTGGTGACAGATCATTCCACGATGTCATGGCTCTATACATAACTGAGTAACCTCTGACAGCAGATCATTCCACGATGTCATGGCTCTATACATAACTGAGTAACCTCTGACAGCAGATCATTCCACGATGTCATGGCTCTATACAAAACTGAGTAACCTCTGGTGACAGATCATTCCACGATGTCATGGCTCTATACATAACTGAGTAACCTCTGGTGACAGATCATTCCACGATGTCATGGCTCTATACATAACTGAGTAACCTCTGGTGACAGATCATTCCACGATGTCATGGCTCTATACATAACTGAGTAACCTCTGGTGACAGATCATTCCACGATGTCATGGCTCTATACATAACTGAGTAACCTCTGGTGGCAGATCATTCCACGATGTCATGGCTCTATACATAACTGAGTAACCTCTGGTGACAGATCATTCCACGATGTCATGGCTCTATACATAACTGAGTAACCTCTGGTGACAGATCATTCCACGATGTCATGGCTCTATACATAACTGAGTAACCTCTGGTGACAGATCATTCCACGATGTCATGGCTCTATACATAACTGAGTAACCTCTGGTGACAGATCATTCCACGATGTCATGGCTCTATACATAACTGAGTAACCTCTGGTGACAGATCATTCCACGATGTCATGGCTCTATACATAACTGAGTAACCTCTGGTGACAGATCATTCCACGATGTCATGGCTCTATACATAACTGAGTAACCTCTGGTGACAGATCATTCCACGATGTCATGGCTCTATACATAACTGAGTAACCTCTGGTGACAGATCATTCCACGATGTCATGGCTCTATACATAACTGAGTAACCTCTGGTGACAGATCATTCCACGATGTCATGGCTCTATACATAACTGAGTAACCTCTGGTGACAGATCATTCCACGATGTCATGGCTCTATACATAACTGAGTAACCTCTGACAGCAGATCATTCCACGATGTCATGGCTCTATACATAACTGAGTAACCTCTGACAGCAGATCATTCCACGATGTCATGGCTCTATACATAACTGAGTAACCTCTGGTGACAGATCATTCCACGATGTCATGGCTCTATACATAACTGAGTAACCTCTGGTGACAGAGCATTCCACGATGTCATGGCTCTATACATAACTGAGTAACCTCTGGTGACAGATCATTCCACGATGTCATGGCTCTATACATAACTGAGTAACCTCTGGTGACAGATCATTCCACGATGTCATGGCTCTATACATAACTGAGTAACCTCTGACAGCAGATCATTCCACGATGTCATGGCTCTATACATAACTGAGTAACCTCTGACAGCAGATCATTCCACGATGTCATGGCTCTATACATAACTGAGTAACCTCTGGTGACAGATCATTCCACGATGTCATGGCTCTATACATAACTGAGTAACCTCTGGTGACAGATCATTCCACGATGTCATGGCTCTATACATAACTGAGTAACCTCTGGTGACAGATCATTCCATGATGTCATGGCTCTATACATAACTGAGTAACCTCTGGTGACAGAGCATTCCACGATGTCATGGCTCTATACATAACTGAGTAACCTCTGGTGACAGATCATTCCATGATGTCATGGCTCTATACATAACTGAGTAACCTCTGGTGACAGATCATTCCACGATGTCATGGCTCTATACATAACTGAGTAACCTCTGGTGACAGATCATTCCACGATGTCATGGCTCTATACATAACTGAGTAACCTCTGGTGACAGATCATTCCACGATGTCATGGCTCTATACATAACTGAGTAACCTCTGGTGACAGATCATTCCACGATGTCATGGCTCTATACATAACTGAGTAACCTCTGGTGACAGATCATTCCACGATGTCATGGCTCTATACATAACTGAGTAACCTCTGGTGACAGATCATTCCACGATGTCATGGCTCTATACATAACTGAGTAACCTCTGGTGACAGAGCATTCCACAATGTCATGGCTCTATACATAACTGAGTAACCTCTGGTGACAGATCATTCCACGATGTCATGGCTCTATACATAACTGAGTAACCTCTGGTGACAGATCATTCCACGATGTCATGGCTCTATACATAACTGAGTAACCTCTGGTGACAGATCATTCCATGATGTCATGGCTCTATACATAACTGAGTAACCTCTGGTGACAGATCATTCCACGATGTCATGGCTCTATACATAACTGAGTAACCTCTGGTGACAGAGCATTCCACGATGTCATGGCTCTATACATAACTGAGTAACCTCTGGTGACAGATCATTCCATGATGTCATGGCTCTATACATAACTGAGTAACCTCTGGTGACAGATCATTCCACGATGTCATGGCTCTATACATAACTGAGTAACCTCTGGTGACAGAGCATTCCACGATGTCATGGCTCTATACATAACTGAGTAACCTCTGGTGACAGATCATTCCACGATGTCATGGCTCTATACATAACTGAGTAACCTCTGGTGACAGATCATTCCACGATGTCATGGCTCTATACATAACTGAGTAACCTCTGGTGACAGATCATTCCACGATGTCATGGCTCTATACATAACTGAGTAACCTCTGGTGACAGATCATTCCACGATGTCATGGCTCTATACATAACTGAGTAACCTCTGGTGACAGATCATTCCACGATGTCATGGCTCTATACATAACTGAGTAACCTCTGGTGACAGATCATTCCACGATGTCATGGCTCTATACATAACTGAGTAACCTCTGGTGACAGAGCATTCCACGATGTCATGGCTCTATACATAACTGAGTAACCTCTGGTGACAGATCATTCCACGATGTCATGGCTCTATACATAACTGAGTAACCTCTGGTGACAGATCATTCCACGATGTCATGGCTCTATACATAACTGAGTAACCTCTGGTGACAGAGCATTCCACGATGTCATGGCTCTATACATAACTGAGTAACCTCTGGTGACAGATCATTCAACGATGTCATGGCTCTATACATAACTGAGTAACCTCTGGTGACAGATCATTCCACGATGTCATGGCTCTATACATAACTGAGTAACCTCTGGTGACAGATCATTCCACGATGTCATGGCTCTATACATAACTGAGTAACCTCTGGTGACAGAGCATTCCACGATGTCATGACTCTATACATAACTGAGTAACCTCTGGTGACAGAGCATTCCACGATGTCATGGCTCTATACATAACTGAGTAACCTCTGGTGACAGAGCATTCCACGATGTCATGGCTCTATACATAACTGAGTAACCTCTGGTGACAGATCATTCCACAATGTCATGGCTCTATACATAACTGAGTAACCTCTGGTGACAGAGCATTCCACGATGTCATGGCTCTATACATAACTGAGTAACCTCTGGTGACAGAGCATTCCACGATGTCATGGCTCTATAAATAACTGAGTAACCTCTGGTGACAGAGCATTCCACGATGTCATGGCTCTATACATAACTGAGTAACCTCTGGTGACAGATCATTCCACAATGTCATGGCTCTATACATAACTGAGTAACCTCTGGTGACAGATCATTCCACGATGTCATGGCTCTATACATAACTGAGTAACCTATGGTGACAGATCATTCCACGATGTCATGGCTCTATACATAACTGAGTAACCTCTGGTGACAGATCATTCCACGATGTCATGGCTCTATACATAACTGAGTAACCTCTGACAGCAGAGCATTCCACGATGTCATGGCTCTATACATAACTGAGTAACCTCTGACAGCAGAGCATTCCACGATGTCATGGCTCTATACATAACTGAGTAACCTCTGACAGCAGAGCATTCCACGATGTCATGGCTCTATACATAACTGAGTAACCTCTGGTGGCAGAGCATTCCACGATGTCATGGCTCTATACATAACTGAGTAACCTCTGGTGACAGAGCATTCCACGATGTCATGGCTCTATACATAACTGAGTAACCTCTGGTGACAGAGCATTCCACGATGTCATGGTTCTATACATAACTGAGTAACCTCTGGTGACAGATCATTCCACGATGTCATGGCTCTATACATAACTGAGTAACCTCTGGTGACAGATCATTCCACGATGTCATGGCTCTATACATAACTGAGTAACCTCTGGTGACAGATCATTCCACGATGTCATGGCTCTATACATAACTGAGTAACCTCTGGTGACAGAGCATTCCACGATGTCATGACTCTATACATAACTGAGTAACCTCTGGTGACAGAGCATTCCACGATGTCATGGCTCTATACATAACTGAGTAACCTCTGGTGACAGAGCATTCCACGATGTCATGACTCTATACATAACTGAGTAACCTCTGGTGACAGAGCATTCCACGATGTCATGGCTCTATACATAACTGAGTAACCTCTGGTGACAGAGCATTCCACGATGTCATGGCTCTATACATAACTGAGTAACCTCTGGTGACAGATCATTCCACAATGTCATGGCTCTATACATAACTGAGTAACCTCTGGTGACAGAGCATTCCACGATGTCATGGCTCTATACATAACTGAGTAACCTCTGGTGACAGAGCATTCCACGATGTCATGGCTCTATACATAACTGAGTAACCTCTGGTGACAGAGCATTCCACGATGTCATGGCTCTATACATAACTGAGTAACCTCTGGTGACAGATCATTCCACAATGTCATGGCTCTATACATAACTGAGTAACCTCTGGTGACAGATCATTCCACGATGTCATGGCTCTATACATAACTGAGTAACCTCTGGTGACAGATCATTCCACGATGTCATGGCTCTATACGTAACTGAGTAACCTCTGGTGACAGATCATTCCACGATGTCATGGCTCTATACATAACTGAGTAACCTCTGACAGCAGAGCATTCCACGATGTCATGGCTCTATACATAACTGAGTAACCTCTGACAGCAGAGCATTCCACGATGTCATGGCTCTATACATAACTGAGTAACCTCTGACAGCAGAGCATTCCACGATGTCATGGCTCTATACATAACTGAGTAACCTCTGGTGGCAGAGCATTCCACGATGTCATGGCTCTATACATAACCGAGTAACCTCTGGTGACAGAGCATTCCACGATGTCATGGCTCTATACATAACTGAGTAACCTCTGGTGACAGAGCATTCCACGATGTCATGGTTCTATACATAACTGAGTAACCTCTGGTGACAGATCATTCCACGATGTCATGGCTCTATACATAACTGAGTAACCTCTGGTGACAGATCATTCCACGATGTCATGGCTCTATACATAACTGAGTAACCTCTGGTGACAGATCATTCCACGATGTCATGGCTCTATACATAACTGAGTAACCTCTGGTGACAGATCATTCCACGATGTCATGGCTCTATACATAACTGAGTAACCTCTGGTGACAGATCATTCCACGATGTCATGGCTCTATACATAACTGAGTAACCTCTGGTGACAGATCATTCCACGATGTCATGGCTCTATACATAACTGAGTAACCTCTGGTGACAGATCATTCCACGATGTCATGGCTCTATACATAACTGAGTAACCTCTGACAGCAGATCATTCCACGATGTCATGGCTCTATACATAACTGAGTAACCCCTGACAGCAGATCATTCCACGATGTCATGGCTCTATACATAACTGAGTAACCTCTGGTGACAGATCATTCCACGATGTCATGGCTCTATACATAACTGAGTAACCTCTGGTGACAGATCATTCCACGATGTCATGGCTCTATACATAACTGAGTAACCTCTGGTGGCAGAGCATTCCACGATGTCATGGCTCTATACATAACTGAGTAACCTCTGGTGACAGAGCATTCCACGATGTCATGGCTCTATACATAACTGAGTAACCTCTGGTGACAGAGCATTCCACGATGTCATGGTTCTATACATAACTGAGTAACCTCTGGTGACAGATCATTCCACGATGTCATGGCTCTATACATAACTGAGTAACCTCTGGTGACAGATCATTCCACGATGTCATGGCTCTATACATAACTGAGTAACCTCTGGTGACAGATCATTCCACGATGTCATGGCTCTATACATAACTGAGTAACCTCTGGTGACAGATCATTCCACGATGTCATGGCTCTATACATAACTGAGTAACCTCTGGTGACAGATCATTCCACGATGTCATGGCTCTATACATAACTGAGTAACCTCTGGTGACAGATCATTCCACGATGTCATGGCTCTATACATAACTGAGTAACCTCTGGTGACAGATCATTCCACGATGTCATGGCTCTATACATAACTGAGTAACCTCTGACAGCAGATCATTCCACGATGTCATGGCTCTATACATAACTGAGTAACCTCTGACAGCAGATCATTCCACGATGTCATGGCTCTATACATAACTGAGTAACCTCTGGTGACAGATCATTCCACGATGTCATGGCTCTATACATAACTGAGTAACCTCTGGTGACAGATCATTCCATGATGTCATGGCTCTATACATAACTGAGTAACCTCTGGTGACAGATCATTCCACGATGTCATGGCTCTATACATAACTGAGTAACCTCTGGTGACAGATCATTCCACGATGTCATGGCTCTATACATAACTGAGTAACCTCTGGTGACAGATCATTCCACGATGTCATGGCTCTATACATAACTGAGTAACCTCTGGTGACAGATCATTCCACGATGTCATGGCTCTATACATAACTGAGTAACCTCTGGTGACAGATCATTCCACGATGTCATGGCTCTATACATAACTGAGTAACCTCTGGTGACAGATCATTCCACGATGTCATGGCTCTATACATAACTGAGTAACCTCTGGTGACAGATCATTCCACGATGTCATGGCTCTATACATAACTGAGTAACCTCTGGTGACAGATCATTCCACGATGTCATGGCTCTATACATAACTGAGTAACCTCTGACAGCAGATCATTCCACGATGTCATGGCTCTATACATAACTGAGTAACCTCTGACAGCAGATCATTCCACGATGTCATGGCTCTATACATAACTGAGTAACCTCTGGTGACAGATCATTCCACGATGTCATGGCTCTATACATAACTGAGTAACCTCTGGTGACAGATCATTCCACGATGTCATGGCTCTATACATAACTGAGTAACCTCTGGTGACAGATCATTCCACGATGTCATGGCTCTATACATAACTGAGTAACCTCTGGTGACAGATCATTCCACGATGTCATGGCTCTATACATAACTGAGTAACCTCTGGTGACAGAGCATTCCACGATGTCATGGCTCTATACATAACTGAGTAACCTCTGGTGACAGATCATTCCATGATGTCATGGCTCTATACATAACTGAGTAACCTCTGACAGCAGATCATTCCACGATGTCATGGCTCTATACATAACTGAGTAACCTCTGGTGACAGATCATTCCACGATGTCATGGCTCTATACATAACTGAGTAACCTCTGGTGACAGATCATTCCATGATGTCATGGCTCTATACATAACTGAGTAACCTCTGGTGACAGATCATTCCACGATGTCATGGCTCTATACATAACTGAGTAACCTCTGGTGACAGATCATTCCACGATGTCATGGCTCTATACATAACTGAGTAACCTCTGGTGACAGATCATTCCACGATGTCATGGCTCTATACATAACTGAGTAACCTCTGGTGACAGATCATTCCACGATGTCATGGCTCTATACATAACTGAGTAACCTCTGGTGACAGATCATTCCACGATGTCATGGCTCTATACATAACTGAGTAACCTCTGGTGACAGATCATTCCACGATGTCATGGCTCTATACATAACTGAGTAACCTCTGGTGACAGATCATTCCACGATGTCATGGCTCTATACATAACTGAGTAACCTCTGGTGACAGATCATTCCACGATGTCATGGCTCTATACATAACTGAGTAACCTCTGACAGCAGATCATTCCACGATGTCATGGCTCTATACATAACTGAGTAACCTCTGACAGCAGATCATTCCACGATGTCATGGCTCTATACATAACTGAGTAACCTCTGGTGACAGATCATTCCACGATGTCATGGCTCTATACATAACTGAGTAACCTCTGGTGACAGATCATTCCACGATGTCATGGCTCTATACATAACTGAGTAACCTCTGGTGACAGATCATTCCACGATGTCATGGCTCTATACATAACTGAGTAACCTCTGGTGACAGATCATTCCACGATGTCATGGCTCTATACATAACTGAGTAACCTCTGGTGACAGAGCATTCCACGATGTCATGGCTCTATACATAACTGAGTAACCTCTGGTGACAGATCATTCCATGATGTCATGGCTCTATACATAACTGAGTAACCTCTGGTGACAGATCATTCCACGATGTCATGGCTCTATACATAACTGAGTAACCTCTGGTGACAGATCATTCCACGATGTCATGGCTCTATACATAACTGAGTAACCTCTGGTGACAGATCATTCCACGATGTCATGGCTCTATACATAACTGAGTAACCTCTGGTGACAGATCATTCCACGATGTCATGGCTCTATACATAACTGAGTAACCTCTGGTGACAGATCATTCCACGATGTCATGGCTCTATACATAACTGAGTAACCTCTGGTGACAGATCATTCCACGATGTCATGGCTCTATACATAACTGAGTAACCTCTGGTGACAGATCATTCCACGATGTCATGGCTCTATACATAACTGAGTAACCTCTGGTGACAGAGCATTCCACGATGTCATGGCTCTATACATAACTGAGTAACCTCTGGTGACAGATCATTCCACGATGTCATGGCTCTATACATAACTGAGTAACCTCTGGTGACAGATCATTCCACGATGTCATGGCTCTATACATAACTGAGTAACCTCTGGTGACAGATCATTCAACGATGTCATGGCTCTATACATAACTGAGTAACCTCTGGTGACAGATCATTCAACGATGTCATGGCTCTATACATAACTGAGTAACCTCTGGTGACAGATCATTCCACGATGTCATGGCTCTATATATAACTGAGTAACCTCTGGTGACAGAGCATTCCACGATGTCATGACTCTATACATAACTGAGTAACTTCTGGTGACAGATCATTCCACGATGTCATGGCTCTATACATAACTGAGTAACCTCTGGTGACAGAGCATTCCACGATGTCATGGCTCTATACATAACTGAGTAACCTCTGGTGACAGATCATTCCACAATGTCATGGCTCTATACATAACTGAGTAACCTCTGGTGACAGATCATTCCACGATGTCATGGCTCTATACATAACTGAGTAACCTCTGGTGACAGAGCATTCCACGATGTCATGGCTCTATACATAACTGAGTAACCTCTGGTGACAGATCATTCCACGATGTCATGGCTCTATACATAACTGAGTAACCTCTGGTGACAGATCATTCCACGATGTCATGGCTCTATACATAACTGAGTAACCTCTGACAGCAGAGCATTCCACGATGTCATGGCTCTATACATAACTGAGTAACCTCTGGTGGCAGAGCATTCCACGATGTCATGGCTCTATACATAACTGAGTAACCTCTGGTGACAGAGCATTCCACGATGTCATGGCTCTATACATAACTGAGTAACCTCTGGTGACAGAGCATTCCACGATGTCATGGTTCTATACATAACTGAGTAACCTCTGGTGACAGATCATTCCACGATGTCATGGCTCTATACATAACTGAGTAACCTCTGGTGACAGAGCATTCCACGATGTCATGGCTCTATACATAACTGAGTAACCTCTGGTGACAGATCATTCCACGATGTCATGGCTCTATACATAACTGAGTAACCTCTGGTGACAGATCATTCCACGATGTCATGGCTCTATACATAACTGAGTAACCTCTGGTGACAGATCATTCCACGATGTCATGGCTCTATACATAACTGAGTAACCTCTGGTGACAGAGCATTCCACGATGTCATGGCTCTATACATAACTGAGTAACCTCTGGTGACAGAGCATTCCACGATGTCATGGCTCTATACATAACTGAGTAACCTCTGGTGACAGATCATTCCACGATGTCATGACTCTATACATAACTGAGTAACCTCTGGTGGCAGATCATTCCACGATGTCATGGCTCTATACATAACTGAGTAACCTCTGGTGACAGAGCATTCCACGATGTCATGACTCTATACATAACTGAGTAACCTCTGGTGACAGATCATTCCACGATGTCATGGCTCTATACATAACTGAGTAACCTCTGGTGACAGAGCATTCCACGATGTCATGGCTCTATACATAACTGAGTAACCTCTGGTGACAGATCATTCCACAATGTCATGGCTCTATACATAACTGAGTAACCTCTGGTGACAGATCATTCCACGATGTCATGGCTCTATACATAACTGAGTAACCTCTGGTGACAGAGCATTCCACGATGTCATGGCTCTATACATAACTGAGTAACCTCTGGTGACAGATCATTCCACGATGTCATGGCTCTATACATAACTGAGTAACCTCTGGTGACAGATCATTCCACGATGTCATGGCTCTATACATAACTGAGTAACCTCTGACAGCAGAGCATTCCACGATGTCATGGCTCTATACATAACTGAGTAACCTCTGACAGCAGAGCATTCCACGATGTCATGGCTCTATACATAACTGAGTAACCTCTGGTGGCAGAGCATTCCACGATGTCATGGCTCTATACATAACTGAGTAACCTCTGGTGACAGAGCATTCCACGATGTCATGGCTCTATACATAACTGAGTAACCTCTGGTGACAGAGCATTCCACGATGTCATGGTTCTATACATAACTGAGTAACCTCTGGTGACAGATCATTCCACGATGTCATGGCTCTATACATAACTGAGTAACCTCTGGTGACAGAGCATTCCACGATGTCATGGCTCTATACATAACTGAGTAACCTCTGGTGACAGATCATTCCACGATGTCATGGCTCTATACATAACTGAGTAACCTCTGGTGACAGATCATTCCACGATGTCATGGCTCTATACATAACTGAGTAACCTCTGGTGACAGATCATTCCACGATGTCATGGCTCTATACATAACTGAGTAACCTCTGGTGACAGAGCATTCCACGATGTCATGGCTCTATACATAACTGAGTAACCTCTGGTGACAGAGCATTCCACGATGTCATGGCTCTATACATAACTGAGTAACCTCTGGTGACAGATCATTCCACGATGTCATGACTCTATACATAACTGAGTAACCTCTGGTGGCAGATCATTCCACGATGTCATGGCTCTATACATAACTGAGTAACCTCTGGTGACAGAGCATTCCACGATGTCATGACTCTATACATAACTGAGTAACCTCTGGTGACAGATCATTCCACGATGTCATGGCTCTATACATAACTGAGTAACCTCTGGTGACAGAGCATTCCACGATGTCATGGCTCTATACATAACTGAGTAACCTCTGGTGACAGATCATTCCACAATGTCATGGCTCTATACATAACTGAGTAACCTCTGGTGACAGATCATTCCACGATGTCATGGCTCTATACATAACTGAGTAACCTCTGGTGACAGAGCATTCCACGATGTCATGGCTCTATACATAACTGAGTAACCTCTGGTGACAGATCATTCCACGATGTCATGGCTCTATACATAACTGAGTAACCTCTGGTGACAGATCATTCCACGATGTCATGGCTCTATACATAACTGAGTAACCTCTGACAGCAGAGCATTCCACGATGTCATGGCTCTATACATAACTGAGTAACCTCTGACAGCAGAGCATTCCACGATGTCATGGCTCTATACATAACTGAGTAACCTCTGGTGGCAGAGCATTCCACGATGTCATGGCTCTATACATAACTGAGTAACCTCTGGTGACAGAGCATTCCACGATGTCATGGCTCTATACATAACTGAGTAACCTCTGGTGACAGAGCATTCCACGATGTCATGGTTCTATACATAACTGAGTAACCTCTGGTGACAGATCATTCCACGATGTCATGGCTCTATACATAACTGAGTAACCTCTGGTGACAGAG
Source organism: Oncorhynchus mykiss (assembly GCF_013265735.2). Taxonomy (NCBI): domain Eukaryota; kingdom Metazoa; phylum Chordata; class Actinopteri; order Salmoniformes; family Salmonidae; genus Oncorhynchus; species Oncorhynchus mykiss. The sequence goes on along the minus strand of NC_048589.1, from coordinate 22,101,457 downwards.
CATTCCACGATGTCATGGCTCTATACATAACTGAGTAACCTCTGGTGACAGATCATTCCACGATGTCATGGCTCTATACATAACTGAGTAACCTCTGGTGACAGATCATTCCACGATGTCATGGCTCTATACATAACTGAGTAACCTCTGGTGACAGATCATTCCACGATGTCATGGCTCTATACATAACTGAGTAACCTCTGGTGACAGAGCATTCCACGATGTCATGGCTCTATACATAACTGAGTAACCTCTGGTGACAGAGCATTCCACGATGTCATGGCTCTATACATAACTGAGTAACCTCTGGTGACAGATCATTCCACGATGTCATGACTCTATACATAACTGAGTAACCTCTGGTGGCAGATCATTCCACGATGTCATGGCTCTATACATAACTGAGTAACCTCTGGTGACAGAGCATTCCACGATGTCATGACTCTATACATAACTGAGTAACCTCTGGTGACAGATCATTCCACGATGTCATGGCTCTATACATAACTGAGTAACCTCTGGTGACAGAGCATTCCACGATGTCATGGCTCTATACATAACTGAGTAACCTCTGGTGACAGATCATTCCACAATGTCATGGCTCTATACATAACTGAGTAACCTCTGGTGACAGATCATTCCACGATGTCATGGCTCTATACATAACTGAGTAACCTCTGGTGACAGAGCATTCCACGATGTCATGGCTCTATACATAACTGAGTAACCTCTGGTGACAGATCATTCCACGATGTCATGGCTCTATACATAACTGAGTAACCTCTGGTGACAGATCATTCCACGATGTCATGGCTCTATACATAACTGAGTAACCTCTGACAGCAGAGCATTCCACGATGTCATGGCTCTATACATAACTGAGTAACCTCTGACAGCAGAGCATTCCACGATGTCATGGCTCTATACATAACTGAGTAACCTCTGGTGACAGAGCATTCCACGATGTCATGGCTCTATACATAACTGAGTAACCTCTGACAGCAGAGCATTCCACGATGTCATGGCTCTATACATAACTGAGTAACCTCTGACAGCAGAGCATTCCACGATGTCATGGCTCTATACATAACTGAGTAACCTCTGGTGGCAGAGCATTCCACGATGTCATGGCTCTATACATAACTGAGTAACCTCTGGTGACAGAGCATTCCACGATGTCATGGCTCTATACATAACTGAGTAACCTCTGGTGACAGAGCATTCCACGATGTCATGGTTCTATACATAACTGAGTAACCTCTGGTGACAGATCATTCCACGATGTCATGGCTCTATACATAACTGAGTAACCTCTGGTGACAGATCATTCCACGATGTCATGGCTCTATACATAACTGAGTAACCTCTGGTGACAGAGCATTCCACGATGTCATGGCTCTATACATAACTGAGTAACCTCTGGTGACAGATCATTCCACGATGTCATGGCTCTATACATAACTGAGTAACCTCTGGTGACAGATCATTCCACGATGTCATGGCTCTATACATAACTGAGTAACCTCTGGTGACAGATCATTCCACGATGTCATGGCTCTATACATAACTGAGTAACCTCTGGTGACAGAGCATTCCACGATGTCATGGCTCTATACATAACTGAGTAACCTCTGGTGACAGAGCATTCCACGATGTCATGGCTCTATACATAACTGAGTAACCTCTGGTGACAGATCATTCCACGATGTCATGACTCTATACATAACTGAGTAACCTCTGGTGGCAGATCATTCCACGATGTCATGGCTCTATACATAACTGAGTAACCTCTGGTGACAGAGCATTCCACGATGTCATGACTCTATACATAACTGAGTAACCTCTGGTGACAGATCATTCCACGATGTCATGGCTCTATACATAACTGAGTAACCTCTGGTGACAGAGCATTCCACGATGTCATGGCTCTATACATAACTGAGTAACCTCTGGTGACAGATCATTCCACAATGTCATGGCTCTATACATAACTGAGTAACCTCTGGTGACAGATCATTCCACGATGTCATGGCTCTATACATAACTGAGTAACCTCTGGTGACAGAGCATTCCACGATGTCATGGCTCTATACATAACTGAGTAACCTCTGGTGACAGATCATTCCACGATGTCATGGCTCTATACATAACTGAGTAACCTCTGACAGCAGAGCATTCCACGATGTCATGGCTCTATACATAACTGAGTAACCTCTGACAGCAGAGCATTCCACGATGTCATGGCTCTATACATAACTGAGTAACCTCTGGTGACAGAGCATTCCACGATGTCATGGCTCTATACATAACTGAGTAACCTCTGACAGCAGAGCATTCCACGATGTCATGGCTCTATACATAACTGAGTAACCTCTGGTGACAGAGCATTCCACGATGTCATGGTTCTATACATAACTGAGTAACCTCTGGTGACAGATCATTCCACGATGTCATGGCTCTATACATAACTGAGTAACCTCTGGTGACAGAGCATTCCACGATGTCATGGCTCTATACATAACTGAGTAACCTCTGGTGACAGATCATTCCACGATGTCATGGCTCTATACATAACTGAGTAACCTCTGGTGACAGATCATTCCACGATGTCATGGCTCTATACATAACTGAGTAACCTCTGGTGACAGATCATTCCACGATGTCATGGCTCTATACATAACTGAGTAACCTCTGGTGACAGAGCATTCCACGATGTCATGGCTCTATACATAACTGAGTAACCTCTGGTGACAGAGCATTCCACGATGTCATGGCTCTATACATAACTGAGTAACCTCTGGTGACAGATCATTCCACGATGTCATGACTCTATACATAACTGAGTAACCTCTGGTGGCAGATCATTCCACGATGTCATGGCTCTATACATAACTGAGTAACCTCTGGTGACAGATCATTCCACGATGTCATGGCTCTATACATAACTGAGTAACCTCTGGTGACAGATCATTCCACGATGTCATGGCTCTATACATAACTGAGTAACCTCTGGTGACAGATCATTCCACGATGTCATGGCTCTATACATAACTGAGTAACCTCTGGTGACAGATCATTCCACGATGTCATGGCTCTATACATAACTGAGTAACCTCTGGTGACAGATCATTCCACGATGTCATGGCTCTATACATAACTGAGTAACCTCTGGTGACAGATCATTCCACGATGTCATGGCTCTATACATAACTGAGCGACGCATTCCATCTGTTTTTGGTTTGGGTACCGTGAAGAAACCCATAGTGGAGTGTCTGGTGGAGTATGTATGTCTGTTTGAAGTGTATGCAAATAGATTATACAAGTGTTTAGGCATTTCCAACACACACGTTTCCTAGTCAATAGTAGTGGTCAATTTCTCAACCATGAAAAACGATCATGCATGTTGTTGTTAGTTCTGTGTACAGTTAAGGGCAAGGCGTTCTGCTTTGTTTTCAGCCCGCTGCAGTTTTACAAGGTCTTTCTCTGCTGCACCTGACCACATTACTGTACAGTCATCAAGATGGGACAAGATCAGAGCCTGAACAATTAGTTGATCTGTGTGTCAAAAACACAGAAAATATTTTTATAAAACAGACCTACCTCTCCCCATCATCACAGCAACTTTGTCAATATGACTTGACCGTGATAACGGACTATCCAATGTTACTCCTAGGACTTCAACTTCTTCAATGGGCACAGCCTTTATGTCAAACTACAGCTGAGGTTGTGGTCTAAGAGGAAGGTTTTAGATGTATTTAAGACCAGTTATTTGGTCATTACCCATTTTGACACTGACTGTAACTCCTTGCTAAGCGTCTCAGTGAGCTCACTGGCTGTGGGTGCTGATGTGTAGTCATCAGCCTACATAGTCATTTTAGCTTCTTGTAAGACTAGCAGCAAATCCTTTGTAATAAATAGAGAAGCACTATGGGGTGGAGTGAAGAGGAGTGCATACTGGTTAAGCAACAAAAGCATGATTTCATTGTCTTTCAGAGTAAAAAGAAAGAAAAACATGAGAAACATAGACTGATTTACCCCATCAAACCACAGCTATACCCTTGGAGAGTAATATCCTTGGACAGATAGTCATACCCTCAGAGAGGGAGTGTGTCATACCCGATATGCAGACGAAGAGGCGGTGGATGAGGTCACTGCTGCTGTGGAAGCGCGAGCGGATCTTGTTCCTGGCGGCCATCTTAGCAGCCTGCAGGGCCAGCTGGATCTCATGGTGGTCCAGATCCTCTGACGTCCCTGAGCTCGTGGTAAGACTGCTGACAGGGCTGGAGGAGAGAGAGTGAGAACGGGAGAGAGAGATCCAGTGAAGGGAGAGGGAGGATGGAGGGAGAGAGGAGGTACTGTCATATTGTCATTGTTATAAACACAGAAACACTGTTCACCAGCATATTGACATATTGTGTACTGCACTTGAATATGCATCGTACTATAGGGGTTTTGGTTGATTTCAATCTCAAAGTGAGTGAAATAGAGATGGGCAAGGGTCATAGTAATAACATAAGCTGTAACATGGGGATGTACGAAACAGAAACACACACACGGCCAGCGGTTACCTGGCTGTGTAAGCACTGCTGGACAGACTACATGTGGTGACAGACACACTCTCACAGTCACTACTGGAGACTGAGCTGAGAGGAGAGTCCTGGAAAAAACTGGGAATAAATCATTAAATAAAATAATAAACCGATAACATATGGGCAACATAAAACGGGATCTGTGAACATTATGATAGGCACAAAAGTAGCATAAAGCCAAGTGCAAATAGCAACTAGAACATAAAACAACAAGTGGATGACAAGTTCTGGGTTCAATTAGCCAGAGAGACATGGAGGAAGTTTGCTTTCCACAGATATGTAAATGACTGTTGTTGAGGCCTACCTGCTTTGAAGGGGAGCGCTGATAATACATCACCCAAACACACAGCTATAGTACATATGCGCATACCTAGTGTTCTTCTTGCTCTCTTCCTTGGACTCCCCTTCTGTCTGTCTGGTTCCTGTCCTGTCCCTTCCCCCGCTGGCCTGAGGCCTCCTCACTGTCCTCCACTGGTGGACACAGGGCTCTGGGGCTCCCCTTACTCCATTGGGGCTGCTGTCCTGGCCCAGGCCCTGCTGAGATCCCGGGGCCACCACCACCAGGCACTTGTCACAGCGCTGGTCCCCTTCCTCCTCCCCTGGAGGAGGCTCTAAGGAGCAGCGGGAGGAGGGGGGTGTCAGCTGGGGGGGAGAGTCCCCCTTCCTATGTAAGTTGTGTCCTGAGGAGGCCAGGCGACAGGCAGAGGACTGGATGACAGAACTGTGTGGCGGATGGGGCTTGCAGTGTTTGTCCAACCCCAGGTCCATCCCCAGCCCTGTGTTGTCCATGGTGAGGGTGTCATCATGGCCGTCTTCACAGCTGCCGCAGCAGACACAGGAGTTGAGCAGGCAGTGGGTGGCCACCAGGGGGCCGCAGGGCTCTGTAGCTGAGGAGGGGGGGGGGCGGGGCAGGAGCAGCTTGTCCACAGCCAGCTCAGTCAGGCTGGGGGAGCCGGGATTGAAGATGACCGTGGCCGAGAGCTTCATCCCTCCCATACGGTGTGCAATGACTTCAGCAGTCTCGCCCCCCTCCAGGCCCACCTCCCAGCCGTTAGTGTAGGGCAAGGGCTCCAGGCCGGGGGTGGGGCCTGGTCGCTTGGTGTTTGGGCACTGGGGGGGCATGTTTTGGGGCTGCTGGGATGGATCTGACTGAGCATCAGTGGACCAGCCATTCCTGGTTGAGTCTGTCAGGAGGCCAGGTCTGTGGGGCTGAGGCAAGGAGGGCTGAGGGGCTTTGGAAGGCGAGGTCAAACGGCTGCTGGTCACAATGTCCCCTCCTGCGTCCAGGTCCTCCATGAAGAAGACTCTGTCCTCCTCCTCATGGTAGAGACCTGTCCTTCCCCGGCCCACCAGGAACCGGAGGGGGGAGGCCTCGGTGCTGGAGCCCCCGCTGGAGCCCCCTCTGTTGGGGCGGTGGGCCGGGGACTGGCCCTGGCTGGGAGGGGACAGCAGCGTGGACATCTCATCCCCCACACGGTACACCATCATGTTGAGCTGTTCGATCTCCTCCTCATCATATTGCATGGAGCAGGCCAGGTCTGCCTCCTCCACCTCCTCACACAGAGAACCCTGCTCCCTCGCCCGCTTCACCTCCTCCCACTCCCTGTCCTCCTCCTCCTGGATGTGGGAGATGCACAGAGACAGCACCTCCTGTTGCTGCACTCTCTCCTCCTCGCTCCCCTCCTCACCAGTGTCGCTGGTGGGGCTGCTGGATGAAGGGAGGTCTGGGGCAATGGTGGTGGTTGGGGTGGGTGTGGGGGGACACTCAGGGACCAAGGGGAACTCCCCATCCTGAGAGATACAAAGGCTCCGCTCCAGCGTCAACAACTCCTCCTCTGACAGGGTCTGCAGCAGGTCTCTATGGGAATAACACAACCTTAACAACATACTTACCAGCCTAAAATGATCATTCAATGAGGATGGTAGTGGCCCATGACCTTTAGATTGTTTGCCCAGGTTCTTGAGACTGATGTTCAAAAGATTGTTGTGAATGACAGAGCTATTTTCTATGATTAAATACAGAGGACACAAGAGGATCTATATGTGTATCCTCTTAACGGTACCTGATCTTCTTCAGTAAAGTGCGAAAAGGCCGGAGGAGCTCAGACATGTCCTCTGGTTTCCTATCCAGGTTGAGTGGACCTTCACCGTACACCACCAGACCACTGAGAGAGAGACAGGGGGATTATAACATGTTATTAGTATCAGAGACTTCTAGGAAGAAGAGGAAGATGGAGACAGAGGAGAAAACACTTACCACACAATGGCTAGTCTGGGGATTGTAAACATCAGAGCGGGTTCATAGTCATCGATCATGTCTTGGCTGAGATAGCCCAGCTTGAGCGCCCTGAGACAAAAACAACAAAGACGAGAGGATGTGAAATAATATTGGCCAACCACTTAAAAAATGTACTAAACCCTGCATCTCCTGTGACATCACTTGTCTCTATTCCTCTGTTGCCCCTGCATACAACTCACCTATCCACAGTCTCACAGAAGAGCACAATCACCTCCTGCTGAACATAGTATTCTTTGGGAGACTTCACAGGCACCATGGCTGACACATAGCTGACAGAAGAGGAGATAGAGGGAATTGTGTAAAACAAAATACGTAAATACAGTCAAATATATTGTTGTTGATGATGTCCAAAAGCTAAACATGTTGATGTCCTATAGCTACCTGAGCTCAAACTCAGCAAAGAGGCTGTCGAAGTGGCGTAGCGCGTCCCTCATGCGGTCGGTGTATAAGTTGAGGTCTCTGAGGGCCTGGTCTCTCGTGATGTTTCGGACTTCCTCCAGACTATGGGTCAGGTCCTTGGCTAGAGGCCTCATGGCCATGCTCTCGATCTCCCTGTTCATGATGATGGAGCCTGCAGCCAGACACTACACACAGAGATGGAGAGAGAATGACTTGTGTTATTTAACAGTTCTCTTTCAAGTATTCCACTTATGGGATCCTTCTCCAGCGTATTCGTCTGAAGCCTTTGTTACACTACACCAGCCATGATTGGCTGAACGTGGGGGGAAGCCCGGTCAGCCCTCTCTTGGAGCAGAGAGAGAACTGGTTGGCATGAGCAGTGTCAAACTGGGTACAGGGCACGATAGACAGGGAATACAGACTAGAATTCGCTGTCACCCCGCCTCAATTCAATGGAATCATATACACTCAGGAATCAGCGTGTGTACTCCGGGAGGAAATCACATCGCTAATAGGGAAAAGGGCAATAAGAATTGTTCCTCCCAAGCAAAGCCACTGCGGTTTTTACTCAAGCTATTTCCAGGTTCCAAAAAAGGGGGTCGGCATACGCCCGATCCTAGATCTACGTGTTCTGAACAGGCACATGAGAAAGTACATGTTCAGAATGTTGACACACACTGCTCTGCTACGTTCTGTGCGACCAGGGGATTGGTTCGTATTCGTCGACCTGAAGGACGCTTACTTTCACATCTCAATATACCCTCCTCACAAGAAATTTCTCAGATTCGCTTTTCTGGGACTCCCTTTCGGACTCTCACTGTCACCTTGTGTCTTTACGAAGTGTGCCGAGGCAGCCATAGCCCCACTCAGAGAGAGGGGCATTTGGCTGATGATGTACAGTTGAAGTCGGAAGTTTACATACACCTTAGCCAAATACATTTAATCCAAGTAAAAATTGCATGTCTTAGTGTCACGTTCTGACCTTAGTTCCTTTATGTCTTTGTTTAAGTTTGGTCACGGCGTGAGTTGGTGTGGGTAGTCTATGTGCTTTTTTCTATGTTGTGTTTATGTGTTTGGCCTGGTATGGTTCTCAATCAGAGGCAGGTGTCGTTCGTTGTCTCTGATTGAGAATCATACTTAGGTAGCCTTTTCCCACCTGTGTTTTGTGGGTGATTATTTTTCAGTGTCAGTGTTTGTTCCACACAGGACTGTGTCGGTTTTCATTTATTTCTCTTGTTCCTTTTGTTTTCTGTGTCCAGTGATATTTCATTAAAATACACTGCTCAAAAAAATTAAGGGAACCCTAAAATAACACATCCTAGATCTGAATGAATGAAATATTCTTATTAAATACTTTTTTCTTTACATAGTTGAATGTGCTGACAACAAAATCACACAAAAAGTATCAATGGAAATCAAATTTATCAACCCATGGAGGTCTGGATTTGGAGTCACACTCAAAATTAAAGTGGAAAACCACACTACAGGCTGATACAACTTTGATTGAATGTCCTTAAAACAAGTCAAAATGAGGCTCAGTAGTGTGTGTGGCCTCCACGTGCCTGTATGACCTCCCTACAACGCCTGGGCATGCTCCTGATGAGGTGGCGGATGGTCTCCTGAGAGATCTCCTCCCAGACCTGGACTAAAGCATCCGCCAACTCCTGGACAGTCGGTGGTGCAACGTGGCGTTGGTGGATGGAGCGAGACATGATGTCCCAGATGTGATCAATTGGATTCAGGTCTGGGGAACGGGCGGGCCAGTCCATAGCATCAATGCCTTCCTCTTGCAGGAACTGCTGACACACTCCAGCCACATGAGGTCTAGCATTGCCTTGCATTAGCAGGAACCCAGGGCCAACCGCACCAGCATATGGTCTCACAAGGGGTCTGAGGATCTCATCTCGGTACCTAATGGCAGTCAGGCTACCTCTGGCGAGCACATGGAGGGCTGTGCGCCCCCCCAAAGAAATGCCACCCCACACCATGACTGACCCACCGCCAAACCGGTCATGCTGGAGGATGTTGCAGGCAGCAGAACGTTCTCCGCAGCGTCTCCAGACTCTGTCACGTCTGTCACGTGCTCAGTGTGAACCTGCTTTCATCTGTGAAGAGCACAGGGCGCCAGTGGCGAATTTGCCAATCTTGGTGTTCTCTGGCAAATGCCAAACGTCCTGCACGGTGTTGGGCTGTAAGCACAACCCCCACCTGTGGACGTCGGGCCCTCATACCACCCTCATGGGGTCTGTTTCTGACCGTTTGAGCAGACACATGCACATTTGTGGCCTGCTGGAGGTCATTTTGCAGGGCTCTGGCAGTGCTCCTCCTAATCCTCCTCGCACAAAGGCGGAGGTAGCGGTCCTGCGGCTGGGTTGTTGCCCTCCTACGGCCTCCTCCACGTCTCCTGATGTACTGGCCTGTCTCCTGTTAGCGCCTCCATGCTCTGGACACTACGCTGACAGACACAGTAAACCTTCTTGCCACAGCTCGCATTGATGTGCCATCCTGGATGAGCTGCACTACCTGAGCCACTTGTGTGGCTCCATCTCATGCTACCACTAGAGTGAAAGCACCGCCAGCATTCAAAAGTGACCAAAACATCAGCCAGGAAGCATAGGAACTGAGAAGTGGTCTTTGGTCACCACCTGCAGAACCACTCCTTTATTGGGGGTGTCTTGCTAATTGCCTATAATTTCCACCTGTTGTCTATTCCATTTGCACAACAGCATGTGAAATTTATTGTCAATCAGTGTTGCTTCCCAAGTGGACAGTTTGATTTCACAGAAGTGTGATTGACTTGGAGTTACATTGTGTTGTTTAAGTGTTCCCTTTATTTTTTTTGAGCAGTGTATATCATGAACATATACCACGCTGCGCTTTGGTCCTCCTCCCCTTCCACCGAAGACAACCGTTACACTTAGGATCACCACTTTATTTTAAGAATGTGAAATGTCAGAATAATAGTAGAGTGAAGGATTTATTTAAGCTTTTATTTCTTTCATCACATTCCCAGTGGGTCAGAAGTTTACAGACACTCAATTAGTATTTGGTAGCATTGCCTTTGAATTGTTTAACTTGGGTCAAACGTTTCAGGTAGCCTTCCACAAGCTTCCCACAATAAGTTGGGTGAATTTTGGCCCATTCCTCCTGACAGAGCTGGTGTAACTGAGTCAGGTTTGTAGGCCTCCTTGCTCGCACACGCCTTTTCAGTTCTGCCCACAAATTTTCTTTTGGGTTGAGGTCAGGGCTTTGTGATGGCCACTCCAATACCTTGACTTTGTTGTCCTTAAGCCATCTTGACTTTGTTGTCCTTAAGTCAACTTTGGAAGTATAATTGGGGTCATTGTTCATTTGGAAGACCCATTGGCGACCAAGTTTAACTTCCTGACTGATGTCTTGAGATGTTGCTTCAATATATCCACATCATTTTCCCGCCATCTATTATGTGAAGTGCACCAGTCCCTCCTGCAGCAAAGCACCCCCACAACATGATGCTGCCACCCCCGTGCTTCCCTCCAAACATAACGATGGTCATTATGGCCAAACAGTTCTATTTTTGTTTCATCAGACCAGAGGACACTTCTCCAAAAAGTACGATCTTTGTCCCCATGTGCAGTTGCAAACCGTTGTCAGGCTTTTTTATGGCAGTTTTGGAGCAGTGGCTTCTTCCTTGCTGAGCGGCCTTTCAGGTTGTCGATATAGAACTTGTTTTACTGTGGATATAGATACTTTTGTTCCCGTTTCCTTAAGCATCTTCACAGGGTCATTTTGTCACGGCCGCTGTTGGTGGAAGAAGGTGAGGACCAATGCGCAGCGTGGTAAGTGTCCATCTTTTTAATAAAGTAAATGAACACTGAACAAAAACAATAAAGAGAACCCGGTTCTGTCTGGTGCAGATACCAACACTCAACAGAAAACAATCACCCACAACTCAAAGGTGAAAACAGGCTTCCTAAGTATGGTTCTCAATCAGGGACAACGATTGACAGCTGCCTCTGATTGAGAACCATACCAGGCCAAACACAGAAATCCCAAATCATAGAAAAAAGAACATAGACTGCCCACCCCAACTCACGCCGTGACCATACTAAAACAAAGACAAAACAAAGGAACTAAGGTCAGAAAGTGACACATTTGCTGTTGTTCTGGGATTGATTTGCACTTTTCGCATCAAAGTACGTTCATCTCTAAGAGACAAAACACGTCTCCTTCCTGAGTCTATCAGAAGCTTCTAAAGCCATGACAATCTGGAATTTCCCAAGCTGTTAAAAGGCACAGTCAACTTAGTGTATGTAAACTTCTGACCCACTGGAATTGTGATACAGTGAATTATAAGTTAAATAATCTGTGTGTAAACAATCGTTGGAAAAATGACTTGTGTCATGCACAAAGTAGATGTCCTAACCGACTTGCCAAAACTATAGTTTGTTAAAAATAAATTTGTGTAGTGGTTGAAAAACGAGTTTTAATGACTCCAATCTAAGTGTATGTAAACTTCCGACTTCAACTGTAGATAGATAATTGTCTGTTGTGCAAGTAATTGAGACAAGAGGTCTTAGAACACAGTCAGCTACAATTGGAACACCTGGCATCGCTAGGTTTCAGAATAAACACAGTAAAGAGTGTTTTGATTCCCACGCAATCTCTTTCCTAGGTTTAATCCTAGATTCGGTATCATTCAAAGCTCGCCTTTCAGTGAAACGTATAAGTACATTCCAATTTTGCCTAGCACTGTTTCTCAGAGGGAACCTAGTCTTTTTCAAAACACGCCTGAGGCTGCTAGGTTTGATGGCATCGGCTTGAGTAGTCACCCCATTAAGAATATGAGAGGGTTTCAACGCTGGGTCTCTTCTCTAGGTCTGAGCCCAATATGTCACAAACATCACATGTACAGATCTCCATAGACTGCATGGTAGCACTGCACCTCTGGAAACACCGGACATAAACTGCCTGGACCTCCTTACAGTGTCCCTAGCATTAAAGTTGTTCCTCCCATTTCTGGTGGGTCTTCATGTTCTAGTCAGAAAAGACAATACCACTGTCGTGGCTTACATAAATAAGGGGGACTGCGATCCTCTCACTTACACGCACTGATTATGTGGAGCAGTGTGCATCTCCAGTCACTGAGAGCTACTCATGTACCATGAGTACAGATTCTGGGGGCAGATTTACTTTCCAGGGGGAACACTCTACACGGAGAGTGGAAGCTCCACCCAGAGGTAGCCAATCAGGTTTGGATGCACTTCGGCAGTCCAGCAGTGGATCTTTATGCATCAATGGAGAATACTCAGTGTCCACTGTTCTTTTCCCTGAGGGATCGGTATGCACCGATGGGAGTGGACGCATTGGCACATGAGTGCCCACGCGTCTACCTGTATACATTCCCCCACATTCGCCCACTTTAATACTGCCTGCTGCCCCTTATATCACATAAGTGAACTACCGAAACTAATACTTGAAAGAGAACTTTAAGTTACGGCCGCAACCCTGGTTCTCTGATATTATGAGTGAGGTATTTCACCAGACCACCCCCTCCTTGTATGAGCGAGGAAGAGGTGTCGCATATTTTTGAATGACTCAAGAGACACTGCGTTGAACCTTTTATAGGGTAGGAGGGACACCCTTCCCGACGCACACGTCTCGATGTCCAGCCAATCATGGCTGGTGTAGTGTAATAAAAGCTTCAAACGAATACGCTGGAGAAGGATCCCATAAGTGAAATACCTCACTCATACTATCAGAGAACCGGGGTTACGGTCGTAACCTAAAGTTATTTATCCAGGTTAGTCTCATTAAGACTTGTTGTCTATGTGCAACTGATTAACACAAGGAATAATGAGTTAGGCTATATAACGATACACCTTTACATAGTGATAGGAAAAAGACAGATAGGAAAAAGACAGTAAACGGGCATGACTTCTTTAAGAGTGCCTATAGTTATTGTGATGTGAGATGATACTGGAGGGCATACAGTACAGTACAGTACCTCAGCCCCAAACCACAGCTGTCCTGCCAGGTTGTCATGGCGAATCTCCTCTGGGAACTTGACACAGAAGTCTCTGTTGGCTCGGTCATCAGGGATACATTCATCCATGATCTGGTTGATAATGTTCAACACGTTGTCCTGCAGACACATGGAGAGTGACAGGAAAAGAGATTGAATACATTTGTGAATAAACGTACTGAATGATAAAGGGCAGTCAATATATATTTTTCTGTTGGGTGAATGACTGGAAACAGAGCAAAAAAATCTACCCCTGTAAATCCACTAACTAAATATCACCCCCTACATGTAGTGTCTCGAAGATATGTTCCGGACCTTTGGCGACTAGTAATTATTTTTTAAACTTCCCACTTTGGGCTGGATGTGTCAATGTGTAGTTCATATGCATTATCTATGAGCAGAATTACTCTTACCTCAATTTGCTACGAAATTCCTAGTTTGAAAGCAACTGTTTTTCTGAAATCTGTGCTGCGCCATTTTCCCTACATTTTCCCGCACGTGGGCCAGCAACCTAGCAATTCAGTTTAACCAATTAGCTTCAGCCCCTCGCCATATGATTGACAGCTAGCAATATGCACAAGATGCACCCACAGCAGAGTGAGAAAGAGAGCGATGACGTGGTGCACATACTGTACGTGACGTAGTATGCCATTTTCAGGGACCACTTTTGGCTCATGAGCGCTACTTTCAAAACTACTGGCAAAAAAGGTATCCAACTGTGCCGGAGAATCCCTTTAAACAGGAAACAGGCTGAAAACAATTACAGGCCCATGTCCAGAACGGCCCATTATAGCCCTCAGTCACATCTTAATTCCCCCTCAATAAAAAACACTAAACTAAATCCCATAATTGCAGCGGTGCACACACACTGGCACACACAGCGAGAGCTAATCAACAGCTTGTGTAGCGCTGGCATGTACAACAGTTATAACAATGAGATACAATGAGCCTTTCACGCCTAGACACTCTCACTCTGTGTGCTGCTGTAATCTGGTCAGGAACATCAGTGAGTCTCTGCTGCCCTCAAGGAGAAAGAATAAAAAGCTTAACCACCGACTCCTTTATTGCAGTGCAGTACTACGTATGTCTTGGCCATGTGTGGTACACTACAGCAAGGGCTAATCTTGACCACTATCAGCCCTCATCACAGAACATGACATTGGGATGATACCTAGAGTAGCTGCAGAATAGAGAGCTTGCACTCTCTACACTCCTACCCTCTAGGTTTTGCTTTGCTCAGACCACTTGCCTTCCATTCTGGACGTCTCAGGTGTACAGGGTATTATGAAAGCATGCTGGTAACATTGTGTTTTGTCTTCACAAGATAGCCTACACCAAAATAATTTTCTAATCATGGGATTTAAAAGTATACCAAATATATTAAAAGTGAAAGTCATGTTTCCCATAACTGAGTGTGTAAGCAAAACACTGACTCCTTTAGGGGAGATATGGAAAGAGCCAAACCAGGAATTATAATTCTCAGTTGCTGAACATGTCCTGCAGTCAGTCAGCTAAAAGCCTTTCTTTCAGTTTACGAAGCACATCACAATGCAAAACTAACATACAGACCACAGCAGGGCGTGGTCAATTTAAAGCTGCAATAGGAAACTATTTGGGTGTTCCGACCAAATAGAAGTGTGTGTTATAGATCTGTCACTCATTGAAACTAAGTCTAAGAAGCGGTATATCTGTTCTACGTGAAATTAGGCAAACTATTGCGAGCGATTGCTAGCGATTTCTGCATAGTGCATCTTTAAGGTGACAATGAAGCGAGCGAAAGAAAAAGAGAGGAGGGACAATGAGAGCATGGAATGGGGAAAGGGAGCGAGGAGGTGGGTGGGAGCGATGGAGAGAGAGAAAAATAGGAGAGGAAAAGCAGTTGGGGTTCAAGCAGTGACCTTATTAGGAGCTTCCCCCCCTCGGGGCCCTGGGTGCACTAGGCTCATTTATGGTGGTGGGCCTGCTAACGATCTCTCAGTCTGCCCCCCTGAACATCACACCAGCAGGCAGCAGCATGGCAGCCTTCAACTCACACAGTCCCGACCCCACACGCATCACCTAACCCTCACCGCATATATGGAGGATGAATGGTATATAAATGTCAAAGTCCCCCGACTCCAAAATGACACAATGGCCTACCATTGGTCATGTGACAGGTCTCAGACAGAGACAAATACAGTACGTTTGTGAGGCAGATAAGCTTAAGCTCCTGGCAAGCAGGTTAATATCCTATAGTGGATCTACATAACATTGACATATCAAGTCATACAACAACAACCTGACATTCAACCATTCACTCTGACCCCATACTGCCTGAAAACATCAAACCAGGTGTCATGATAGCCTATCTCTAGATAAAAGCCTTCCAAAGAAGTCACTCATTCAAGGCTTCAGTCCTGACCTAGATAACAGCAACACAACCTACTCACAACCTGATAAAGGCTATCAAAACAACAACAAAATGTGACATGAGAATCAACTGCTTCCACCCCGAGTGACTCCTTATCTCACCTTGTCACTGTGAGCTGGCTTGATTTAAGGGCCCATCCAATCATATAACCGCTACCATATTAGCCAACCAATATCAGCCATTTTGCAGTTCAAACTCCACTTAGGAGTAAAAAATAATGATCCTCTTAACTCAAAAGCATGTCGCTTTAACAGAATCTGCTGGAAACTTCAATACTTGAACTATCACTCACTTTGCTTGGCATGGTGGATTACTTAAGTGCTCGATGTCAAAAAGGGTTATAAAATTACCTCATAAAATGTCTGAAGGATTTGTATTAATTGATGGAGTTTTAAGTCAAAGAAATTGGAAACATAGCGAAGCTAAACTATAAAAGACTTGCTATAGAATTGTGGCCCTAATCCGAGGGTATTCAAATCAACCAGTGTCAGTACCTTTCGATTCTTACCTGACAGGATCTGAACTGGTTGACCAGCAGAGTACACCTCTGAGGGTCTTTCCTGCCATCCAGGCTGTCCAGTTCTGTGGCCACTTGGTTAAGCTCCTCATCAGCATAGTAGAACTGGGCCAGGAGCTGAGGGTCCGTCCTCTGCAGAGATAGAAAAATAATAATAATAATGATAATAATAATAATACAGGCTAATATTAAACACTCACAAAGGTAGATCAATTAAATAACTCTTAGGTAGGCAGTTTACTGTAGAGTAGAGGGAAATTGCAGTGTCTCTACATAGGTAAAGAAAGGTTGCCACATTCAGTAGAATTTGACAGAAGAATCCCGTAGGGTCAATTTTATCTTCTCCAATTTACTAAAGTGTAAGATATCTTTAATCCACACAAAATGAGAGGGAGGAGAGGGCATATTCCATATAAGTAAAATCAACCTTCCTGCCAACAAACTCACAAATGCTAGGACCAAAACATGTATTAATGAAGCAGCAGCTTGCCAACACCTGTCGCAAACAGGGTGGACATCAGGATAGATCTTAGAAAGTCTGCATTCAGTCCAGTGAGTGCGGTGTAACATTTTGCATTGGATCAAACCCTGTTTGGCACAAATAGAAGAGGAGTGGACACGGTATAGAATATCTTCCCATGTGTCATCAGCAAACTCATCACCTAGATCCTGTTCCCATAAAGTGTTAATAGCTGCGAATGAAGGATTGTGAAGAGAGTACATTTCATCATAGATATAAGCAATAATGCCTTTTAC
This sequence comes from Oncorhynchus mykiss, assembly GCF_013265735.2. Lineage (NCBI taxonomy): Eukaryota > Metazoa > Chordata > Actinopteri > Salmoniformes > Salmonidae > Oncorhynchus > Oncorhynchus mykiss. The sequence continues at coordinate 22,084,483 of NC_048589.1, read as the reverse complement.
TGTTGGGGAAGGTGTGAAAAATGCATCAGTGGGAGGGCCCACAGAAAGAGTGGGGAATTGGGTGGTCATGTCACGAACAAAGGTGCTCACTTGTAGATATCTAAAGAAATTATTATTCAGAAGGTGGAATTTAGCTGAGATTTGTTGGAACGATGCAAACGTGCCGTCAATATACAAATTATTGAATGATTTGATGCCAAGGCTGAACCACATGGAGAAGGCTCCATCTACTAGCGTTGGATGGAAAACGTGATTTCTGAGTAGAGGGGCCCTTAATGAATAGGTTTGCAAACCAAAGTGACGTCTAAACTGATTCCAGATCTTGAAAGTGGTTTTTACTAAAATGTTTTTGGTATAACTTGAAGTAGTAGAATGAATAGGGGAATGTGCCAAAGCAGCCAGTGAGGATGGCATACATGAGGAAGATTATATCTTGGAATGATATGTGGGGTATCTGCACAGATCCAGTACTGAATTACATGGACGTTGGCAGCCCAATAATAGAACTGGAAATTAGGTAGGGCCATGCCCCCTAAGAGTTTAGTTAGGCCTTTGCAGGAACACCTAGCGGATCCTTGGATTTTTATTATTACAGATGAAGTGTGAGATTATCCCACACATCCCTAGTTTGCAGAAAAAATATTCTGGAATAAAAATAGGTTTTGAAAGAGGTAGACCAGCTAATGATAGGGGGAGTAGTGACCATGGTTTAAAATCTTTCTCCACCAGAGTAAAATTAGCCTTAAAAATGATCAGATTTGTTTGTGACATGTACCCCCAAGTATGTTGTTGAGAACTACTCTGTAAGGCAATGGGTAGTTTTACAAGCTGCCGCATTTAAAAGTAAAAGCTCGCTCTTATTCAGATTTAACTTGTAACCAGCGTCTAGGCCAAATACATTAACCTCTCTAGGGTAGGGGGCAGCATTCGGAATTTTGGATGAAAAGCATGCCCAAATTCAACGGCCTGCTACTCGGGCCCAGAAGATATGATATGCATATAACTGGTAGATTTGGATAGAAAACACTAAAGTTTCCAAAACTGTTAAAATAGTGTCTGTGAGTATAACAGAACTGATTTAGCAGGCGAAAACCTGAGAAAAATCCATTCAGGAAGTAGGTTTTTTTGTTGGTTTTGTTGTTTTCTATTCAATGCCATTACAGTATCCATTGACTTAGGACTCCATTTGCAGTTCCTATGCCTTCCACTAGATGTCAACAGTCTTTAGAAATCGTTTCAGGCTTGTATTCTTATAAATGAAGGAGTAAGACCAGTCTGAACGAGTGGACCCTAACGTGTCGCAGAGCTTTTTCAGGCGCATGTGCATTTTTTGTTTACCTTTTATATTGACGACGTTATTGTCCGGTTTAAATATTATAGATCATTTAGGCTAAAAAACAACCTGAGGATTGAATATAAACATCGCTTGACATGTTTCTATGAACTTTACGGATACAAGTTGGATTTTTTTGTCTCACTGTTTTGACTAAGCAAGTCATCAGCATAAAGTGAGACCCTTTGTTTGATGTCACCTCTGAACACTCCTGTTTTATGTGGGTTGGATCTAAATGCAATTGCGAGGGGCTCGATGGTGATGGCAAAAAGCAAGGGAGACATTGGACACCCCTGTCAAGTGCCTCTGGAGAGAGGGAAACAGTCTGAGTGGGTGTTATTCGTTCTGACAGATGCAAGTGTATAGTAACTTCTTATAAAAGTCTATTGGGTACCCATCTGGCCCGGGACATTTACCACCTTACATTGCACGTGTCGTCTCTGAAATCTCTTCCATGGTGATAGGTACCTCTAATTGAAGCTTGAAGACTGAATCAATTATTGGGACAGTTAGACTATTAAAAAAAGAGCAGAGGGGTCAGCAGACTGTTCTGAAGTGTATAAAGAGGCATAGAAGTCCTTAAACATGTTATTTATTAGCTGGGGATCCATTGTTGCACCTGTAGGTGTTAGAATTTGAGACATTTGTTGAGCAGAGGAAGACTGGCGAAGTTGATGAGAAAGCAACTTACTTGCCTTTTCAGCATACTCACAATGAGTATGTCACAACTTAAGCAGCAGTTCCTCAATTTGGCCTGTTGACAAGGTATTGAATTCAGCTTGTAAAGAGAGTCAATCCCTGTACACATTTGGGGATGGTGAAGTACTGTCTAAGAGAGTCTCTTTTTCTTATTTTTTCTTTCAAATCTAGTGTAGGAAATTATTTGACCTCTAATGTAGGCCTTAAGTTTCCCACAGAACAGATGTAAAACGTTGGGGGTGTCATTAGTAGCTATAAAAACATAAATCTGAGTAGTCAGAAAGTTGACAAAACTTTCAGACAGCAATCGTATTAAAATGCCAAGGTACACAAGGCTCAGTCCCACCACCAATTAATAGCTCTAAAGTCAGAGGGGCGTGATCAGATATGACAATGGAATTGTATGAGCGTACAGAGGAAAGAAGTCTGTTGTCCAAGAAGAAGTAGTCAATGCGGGTATAAGTGTGATGGACAAGGGGGAAAATGAATATTCCCTACTAGTTGGATTGAAAAAAAGTCAGGGGTCTGTAATGGAAAATTGTTGTTGGCGGAATGATCCAAAGTAGGATTAAGCCAGCCTCCCAAGATTAATAACTGTGAGGTCAAACCTGGAAGTGAAGACAAAGGCATTTTTTTTTTGTCATCCCAATTTGGTACAGAGATATTGGCAAGGATCAATGGTGTATTAAATATATCTGCCATTGGCATCTGAAATAACATTGGAAGAAACAAAGGGCACTGATTTGTGTATCAGAATTGCAGCTCCCCTCGATTTATTTTGAAAAGTGGAGTGATAAAGTTCGTCTACCCAGCCTTTTCGCAATCTAAAGTGATGTAAAACCCTCAGGTGGGTCTCTTGTAAAAAAGCAATCTGTGTCCTCAGATGTTGAAGATTAAGTACTCTACTATGTTTGACTGGCTGGTTCAAACCTTTAAAGTTCAAACTAGAAGACATAAGTATACTCCCAGCAGACTACCCTATTAAATGAGGTTGAGTCCTCCTTTGGAAAAAGAGGAAATGAGTGAAGCCTTTTAAATGGAAATGGAAGACTGAACCTGACATAAGAGAAAAAATAAAACAAAAAACTGTTGAACTTCCTCCCACCCGGTGAAGCATCTTACCAAACAAGACGCACGTATCCACCCTAATATAAAAAGAAACACCCCTTTTCAGGACCCTGCCTTTCAAAAATAATTCGTAAAAATCCAAATAACTTCACAGATCTTCATTGTAAAGGGTTTAAACACTGTTTCCCATGCTTGTTCAATGAACCATAATAATTAATGAACATGCACCTGTGGAACGGTCGTTAACAGCTTAACAGCTAACAGCTTTGGTAGGCAATTAAGGTCCAAAAGAAAAACACCAAAAGAAAGATGCCCGGGGTCCCTGCTCATCTGCGTGAACGTGCCTTAGGCATGCTGCAAGGAGGAATGAGGACTGCAGATGTGGCCAGAACATTAAATTGCAATGTCCGTACTGTGAGATTCCTAAGACAGCACTACAGGGAGACAGGACAAACAGCTGATCGTCCTCGCAGTGGCAGACCACGTGTAACAACACCTGCACAGGATTGGTACATCCGAACATCACAACTGCGGGACAGGTATAGGATGGAAACAACAACTGCCTGACTTACACCAGGAACGCACAATCCCTCCATCAGTGCTCAAACTGTCCGCAATAGGCTGAGTGAGGCTGGACTGAGGGCTTGTAGGCCTGTTGTAAGGCAGGTCCTCGCCAGACATCACGGGCAACAACGTCGCTTATGGGCACAAACCCACCATCGCTGGACCAGACAGGACTGGCAAAAAGTGCTCTTCACTGATGTGCCGCGGTTTTGTCTCATTAGGGGTGATGGTCGTATTCGCGTTTATCGTCGAAGGAATGAGTGTTACACCGAGGCCTGTACTCTGGAGCGGGATCGATTTGGAGGTGGAGGGTCCGTCATGGTCTGGGGCGGTGTGTCACAGCATCATTGGACTGAGCTTATTGTCATTGCAGGCAATCTCAACGCTGTGCGTTACAGAGAAGACATCCTCCTCCCTCATGTGGTACCCTACCTGCAGGCTCATCCTGACATGACCCTCCAGCATGACAATGCCACCAGCCATACTGCTCGTTCAGTGTGTGAATTCCTGCAAGACCGGAATGTCAGTGTTCTGCCATGTCCAGCGAAGAGCCCAGATCATGTCTGGGACGTGTTGGATCGGAGGGTGAGGGCTAGGGCCATTCCTCCCAGAAATGTCTGGGAACTTGCAGATGCCTTGATGGAAGAGTGGGGTAACATCTCATAGAAAGAAATGGCAAATCTGGTGCAGTCCATGAGGAGGAGATGCACTGCACTACTTAATGCAGCTGGTGGCCACACCAGATACTGACTGTTACTTTTGATTTTGAGCCTACATAGAAAACAACAAAATAACAACAAAAATATATATATATATATACACACACACACACACACACACACACATAACCGTTCAAAAGTTTGGGATCACGGGCCTCCCGGGTGGCGCAGTGGTTAAGCTGTGCCACAAGAGACTCTGGGTTCGCGCCCAGGCTCTGTTGTAACCGGCCGCGACCGGGAGGTCCGTGGGACGACGCACAATTGACCTGGCGTCGCCCGGGTTAGGCCGGTAGGGATATTCTTGTCTCATCGCGCACCAGCGACTCCTGAGGAAGGCCGGGCGCAGTGCGCGCTAACCAAGGTTGCCAGGTGCACGGTTTGGGATCACTTAGAAATGTCCTTGATTTATTTTTTCCCCCATTATAATAACATCAAATTGATCAGAAATACAGTGTAGACATTGTTAATGTTGTAAGTGACTATTGTAAGCTGGAAACGGCTGATTTTTAATGGAATATCTACATAGGTGTACACAGGCCCATTATCAGCAACCATCACTCCTGTGTTCCAATGGCATGTTGTGTTAGCTAATCCAAGTCGATCATTTTAAAAGGCTAATTGATCATTAGAAAACCGTTTTGCAATTATGTTAGCACAGCTGAAAACTGTTCTGCTTAAAGAAGCAATAAAACTGGTCTTCTTTAAACTAGTTGAGTAGCTGGAGCATCAGCATTTGTGGGTTTATTACAGACTCAAAATGGCCAGAAACAAAGAACTTTCCTCTGAAACTCATCAGCCTATTATTGTTCTGAGAAATTATGGCTATTCCATGTGAGAAATTGCCAAGAAACTGAAGATCTCGTACAACGCTGTGTACTACTCCCTTCACAGAACAGCGCAAACTGTTTCTAACCAGAATAGAACGAGGAGTGGGAGGCCCCGGTGCACAACTGAGCAAGAGCACAAGTACATTAGAGTATCTAGTTTGAGAAACAGACACCTCACAAATCCTCAACTGGCAGCTTCATTAAATAGTACCCGCAAAACACCAGTCTCAACGTCAACAGTGAAGAGGCAACTCCGGGATGGTGGTCTTCTAGGCAGAGTTCCTCTGTTCAGTGTCTGTGTTCTTTTGCCTATCTTTTATTTGTATTGGCCCGTCTGAGATATGGCTTTTTTTTTGCAACTCTGCCTAGAAGGTCAGCATCCCGGAGTCGCCTCTTCACTGTTGAAGTTGAGATTGGTGTTAAACAAATCAAAATATATTTTACATTTCAGATGCTTCAAAGTAGCCACCCTTTGCCTTGATGACAGCTTTGCACACTCTTGGCATGTATTTCAGATCCTTTGTTATTAGACTTGAAATTGAGCTCAGGGGCATTCTGTTTCCATTGATCATCCTTGAGATGTTTCTACAACTTGATTCCACCTGTGGGAAATCCAATTTATTGGACATGATTTGGAAAGGCACAGTTAACAGTGCATGTCAGAGCAAAAACCAAGCCATGAGGTCGAAGGAATTGTCCGTAGAGCTCTGAGACAGGATTGTGTCGAGGCACAGATCTGGGGAAGGGTACCAAAAAATGTCTGCAGCATTGAAGGTCCCCAAGAACATAGTGGCCTCAATCATTCTTAAATGGAAGTTTGGAACCACCAAAACTCTTCCTAGAGCTTGCCGCCTGGCGAAACCGAGCAGTCGGGGGAGAAGGGCCTTGGTCAGGGAGTTGACCAAGAACCTGATGGTCACTCTGACAGGGCTCTAGAGTTTCTCTGTGGAGATGTAAGAACCTTCCAGAAGGACAACCATCTCTGCAGCACTCCACCAATCAGGCCTTTATGGCATAGTGGCCAGACGGAAGCAACTCATCAGTAAACGGCACATGACAGCCCGCTTGGTGTTTGCCAAAAGGCACCTGAAGACTCTCAGATCATGAGAAACAAGATTCTCTGGTCTGATGAAACCAAGATTGAACTCTTTGGCCTGAATGCCAAGCGTCACGTATGGAGGAAACCTGGCGCCATCCCTATGTTGAAGCATGGTGGTGGCAGCAGCAGGGACTGGGAACAGGGACTGGGAGACTTGTCAGGATCAAGGCAAAGATGAACGGAGCAAAGTAGAGAGAAATCCTTGATGAAATCCTGCTCCAAAGCGCTCAGGACCTCAGACTGGGGCGAAGGTTCACCTTCCAACAGGACAACGACTCTAAGCACACAGCAAAGACAATGCAGGAGTGGCATCGGGACAAGTCTCTTAATGTCCTTAAGTGGCCCAGCCAGAACCCGGACTTGAACCCGATCGAACATCTCTGGAGAGACCTGAAAATAGCTGTGCCACAACACTCCCCATCTAACCTGACAGAGCTTGAGAGGATCTGCAGAGAAGAATGGGAGAAACTCCACAAATACAGGTGTGTCAAGCTTGTAGCGTCATACCCACTATGACTCGGGCTGAATACGTGTGTAAGTGATATCAGTTTTTTTTTAATAAATTAGCAAACATTTCTAAACCTGTTTTTGCTTTGTCATTATGGGGTATTGTGTGTAGATTAATGAGGAAAAAACAGAAGGCTGTAACCGTTACAAAATGTGGAAAAAGTCAAGGGGTCTGAATACTTTCCGAAGGCACTGTATATATATATATATAATATTTCATTATTGAACTTTTTAGATTTGTGTGTATTGTTAGATATTACTGCACTGATGGAGCAAGGAACACAAGCATTTCGCTACACCCACAATTACATCTGCTAAATGTGTATTCGACCAATAAAATTAGATTTTAAATAAAGCACTTCATCTCCTCTCCTCTATATCCCAGTTACAATGATAGATCTGTTGGTTTCCACTTAATTGACGACAACCAAGACATAATACCATAAAAACAGGATTACGGATGAGTGAACATGTTTGAGCACAAAGATGGTGAAATGGATGAAAACAGGCTGGGTTCTAAGAGGGTAGGATGTTAACAGATGGTTAATATTGTCTGTTCTCTCCCCAGAAGAGCAGGCGTAATTAGAGAGCTTGGCCTTGGTAAAGGATTTGTGTCATTCTCTCACACTGTGTGTGGTTCTGTGGGGAAGAGCACAGCACAGCAGATCATTCCACTGCTGAGCAGAGCACATGCACAGCCACGCCACTCAGAGAGGTGTGCTGAAGCATAGGGACAAAGAGGGAGAAGCAGGTGGGGAACTATCTGTGGGAAAGGTAGGGAACATTCAAATGTTAACGGAAATGAAAACATAAAAGGATTGATGCGGCATCACCAGCAGACCAAAATAAATAATACTGTAGCTCCTCCTCGCTAAGGGAACCTGACAACACAGACAAAGGAATACTGTTGATATTTTTCCAAATGTCCCTTATATAGGAAATCATCCACATACAGTATGATGTTTTCTGGAGCTTCACAAGCTGTTTTCCCTAGTCAGTCTGATCCCTAATAGCGTGAGGCTCTCCTTGTGGGCTGTCTGGGACCAGGCTGAATATGATGTACTGTTCCTTTACCTCGCTCCAAAAGGTGGTATTGAGGTACTGACAAAACACACACATGTACCCATGCACACACGTAAGGATCCACGCCCTCATTATTCAGTACAGATCATGTCATTGTAAAATGGTAAGCAGGAAACTGAGCTCTGCAAAGGAAGGCAAATAAATGTTTCACACTTATCAAGTGTTCTTTCTCAACAAGGTCAAGAACATCTTCTAGCTCTTTATATAAATAACGGATGAGAATAGAGGCTGCAGCGCCCAGCTGCTAAAATGGGGAGAAAGGCAGTGAGAGAACAAGGATAGATTAGGAAGATTCACAAAGTACAAGAAATAGCTAGTCCTACTAATGGGAAAGGATCAATGGCCTGCCTCTCGACACAATACGTTAGGGTTGGGCGTTATCCAGATTTCCATACCTTCATACTGTCCCATCCCGGGATACACGGTATTACTGGTGGTGCACACAAGGGGTGCTATTTATTATTTTTCAAACGTAAAAAAAAGCCCCAAAAACGTCACTTATCAGAATGCTAACAAGTACTAAGAAATTCTCATAGCAGATGCTAACAAGCGCATGCAAACATTTACTACGAACTCAGAGGGGTTGGGCAGACAACCCAGCTCATAACCAGCTCATAAAGTATCTCAAAACGCTGTTTGCAGCACGCACAAAACAAATATTAAGCAGCAGGGTTCTTAATCCAGGAGGGGATTGTCTCTGCTGCTGTTACCAAGAAGCTTGCTAACAATAGCAAGTTAGCAAAACCCAGCTGAAGATAATTTATTTGGCACATCTTCGATAGTTCACTTAATAGTTATAAGATATAGCTGGCAAACAGAAGTGCATTTAATACAAGTGTAACTTGATCACCTCACTTAAGTTGTGCTGCAGGAGTGACACTTTACAAAACTCCCATTTTGCTCATTGTGCTTTTTGTAAACAAACACTTGACTGGCTCAAACCACTGTTTTGGGAAACTAGTACCACAGATAGGACAATGAGACAGTTATTTCACTGGATGTATAAATGTGAAGCATCCGGTTGGCATTTCCACTCACTACCAAATATGGTAGTGAGAGGAAGCTCACTGGCGGGCTGTGGGAGAAGCCCCAAAAATGTCACTTACCAGAATGATAACAAAATGCTAACAAGTACTAAGGAATCCTTATAGAGAATGCTAACTAAATGCTAATGAGCGCATTGCGAACATTTTGTCCTGTTTCTGCCCTAAACAATACAAGTACACAAGTAACAAAAAATGCTACTCATATTTTGCTGCAAGCACAAAACAAATATTAAACAGCAAGGCTCTTGATCCAGAAGGGGATACTCTGCTGTTACCAAGCGAACGCTTGATTTTGGAAGAAGCTAGCTAAACACTTAACTAGATAGCTAACTAGCTACTAAATTAGCAGACCAAATGCACAACTGCAGAGCATTTAGCACCTTTTAGACAGTTAACTTAATAGTTATAAGATATCTAGCTGGCAAACATTTAGTTATGAATTCTATACTGTAATTAGATCACCTGGTGCATGCTACCATGTTGTGTTGCTACCATGTTGTTGTCATGTTGTGCTGCTACCATGCTGTGTTGTTGTCTTAGGTCTCTCTATATCTAGTGTTGTGTTGTCTCTCTTGTCGTGATGTGTGTTTTGTCCTATATTTTTTTTAATCCCAGCCCCTGTCCCCCTAGGAGGTTTTTTGCCTTTTGGTAGGCCATCATTGTAAATCATAATTTGTTCTTAAATGACCGCCAGTTGGGGAACGCCAGTTGGGGAACCCTGGTATATACAATATACCGCCCAAGCCTACAATACATCTCAACAAGCCAAAAATCACTGAACTAACATGACATCCAATATACACATTACTGGAGGGGAGAGGAATGGCTGTACTTTGATAGACATTGGTGTTACAATTCTTGATATAGAAAGAGAGGAACTGGCAGATTGTGAGAGTGCTCCAGACAGAGGTTGATAGAGAGGAGAAAAGGCAGAGGCTGATAGAGAGGAGAAAAGGCATAGGCTGATAGTGTGTGTTTGTGTATGGTCCCAAACGAAAAGCATTAGAGCAGATAGACAAACAGCTGAGGAAACAGAGGGCCTATATGGTTTTCTAAGAAATAAGTAGCTCTCAGAGAGGAGACAGTGAAAGCATAAACACACAATTAGTCTTCACACCACAGACCATCCCATCTTCAGTGTGGGTCAGTGAGCACAGATACGAGAACACAGGTTAATAAGTGCCTGCTGCTGTAAACCACCACCGCTGAGCCAGGAGGGTAGCTGAGAAGATGGTGCATCATGGGTGAAAAATTCAAAGACAGAAACAACAGAAGGTTTGAGCTCAAACAACTGGGGTGCATTCAGTTCGATTAAACGTTTGCTACATTGTGTAACGGTTTGTACTTAACGGCACTTTTCCCCAAAATGTTAATGAACAGACTTTGTACTCCCTGACAAAGTCCATGCAGTTGAAATGCATCAGAGTTTTTCCATCTTTGTTTCCCTTGAACATGCCATACAAAAAGGCATTTTAATTAATTATATGAAGAGTGCCCTGGTCCGCGTTTCTTTTTGATGACCAATTTACCCCTTTTACCAAAGAGCACCTTCTGTCTACAAAAACCTACTATTGCGTACCATTGCAGCGCTTCCCTTCCTGCTTTTTTCTACAAGACTTTGAGGAACGTTTGGAGGGTATGGGCGGGGTGTGGCTTGAAGCAATGAGTGACATTTAAAAAAAGGGCAGCGGTGCACAACCCAACCCCTCCCAGTTTTTCAAATGGTCATTCAGGACAACACTGTTTCCATTTAATTAAACTTTTCGCAGTGCACACCTTTTTTTCTGCACGGAACGCAGCCCTGGAGTAGAATTCAAAGACAGAGGCAGATTCCCTTTAGCCTTTCCTCTGTCATATTCTGTTGTCATGCAAACACATAAGGCATGACAACAAACATCATAGGAGTTGGATGAAGCTTTAAACAGATCTAGATATTGCCTACCGGGCTACATTTATTTGCATGTTAGTCAAATGATTATCTGCAGGATGACATGTAGGCCATACAAGCGGCTGGATAGGAATCCGTACCAGGCCAGGGGTTGACCTTTAGGGGCAAAACACAGCCCATAGAGAGAGGGATGGCATTCCTCTGGGAGTTACGGTAGGACACAGGCGAGGTCCACAAGACTCAGAGGAAGACAAAACGCCATTGAGATAGCATTAGCTCTATGCAGCATTCCACACTCAAGAGGGAACATTCCAACAGCATTTGCGTCATAGGCAGAAGTCTATAGAGGGTGATATGCTGGACATTTTGACCCATCTTTCTTATGAGGGTAGAAACTAGAAGGGTATTTCTCATCCAACCTCCCTAATCAGTCATACGGAAACAGTCACTTACCACATGAAGGGATTTGGTATGATACTTAGGCCTACAGTGACATAAAGTTACATATTACAGTGCCTGAAAATTCTACAGGTGAGTCTAAAACTTCTCCCTATCATAAAGCCTGTCAACATTCTTTTCCACTATATCTCATCGGAATGACAGGCATGTCTTAAGTGTCCCTGTCAATTCTGGCACCTGCATGACAACTAATCTGTTAGTAAAACACATGTCAATGTGACAACGCAACAAGTCACAATTTTCAGCTCAGCCAAACCTATAGTCCAGTTGGTGAATACATAGGTCACGTATGAAATGTTAGGTCATTCCAGTGATAAAATGAGAGCAACCCTTTCTTCCCATAGTCCAGGATAACAGATGATTTATGATTAGTCACAGTGACAGATTTGAAACCTTGTTATAACTGAGTGACAACTAAATGCAAAACAAAAGTAAGGATGTCAAAAGAGAAAAGGCAAACTGTCAGTGGTAAAAGAATGACTAAACTGTAGCTATGATTCAGTGAAACAAAATGTAGTCGATAACAATAGTTGGTGTGATTGAAGGGAGCAGGACTAGTCAGAACACCAATTTCCCAACAGCTTGACAGGCTACAATCCATTTTCTATAACAGTGTCTGTAACCAATCAACTTTATACCACATTTTCTTGTTGTGACTAAAATCAGTCTCTTAAGGAGAGGTTGCGAGGTTTTTGGAATCTACTGTAAAAACTGCAACTCATGTCCCCTTGCTTGAGGACAACCAACCACTACCTTGATTGAGAAAATGATTCAGCAGATTCAGCGACCGACCATCCCCTGTGGCAGGACAAGGGCCTGTAATTACTACTGCTGTCAGATGTCCTTGATCCTCTCTTTCATATGACTCAAACCTCTTCATTCTCTGTGGTCAAAAACCTGTCATTACCGATGATTAACCACTCATAACCTAACCCTGGATGGATTAGTGATACATATTCAAGGCTATTCCCTACACCTGCACCAATATTAGGCTTAGGCTACACTTAAAAACAGACTTAGTGAGTGTTTCCAATTGGTTGGTTTAGCTTTGATGATATCAGTGTAATTGAACAAAGTGGGCTGTTGTCATTCGAGGTGCGTTGTCTTGCCTGCCTGCATAATCTTGTTAAACCTCTGTGTTGTCTCAAGCAGCAGTCTCCTTCAGCCGTGTCTCTGTGGTGGTGCCGACTCCGGACTTCATTTCCATTTAAATGGTGGGGGTGGCTAATACTGCTCCATTAACCTACATCATCATCAGTACCTGCGCATCATAGATAGACTCTACGTCAGGGCGTTCATAACAAGCCTTCTTCTGCCCTTCATTTTCCAGAATCACTCACCTGCCTCCTGGCTGCCTGCCAAACATAGGCTATCTCACTCACACACAACACAAGCAACTGTTGTGGAGGAGAACCGGTCTCACTCACACTGTCCGCAACAGCCCATTCTGTGTCTGCCAGCTACTGGCAAATGAGCAGAGCAGCTGTACACAGCGATGGTCCTAGTCAGGCCCATTGGTCATCATTAAACCTCTCTGCTACCCTGCAAAGACAACTTTTAGGTCCTTTATGTCAGTTCAATTATGTCAGTTATGTCTCGACTTTGAAGCCTATCATAGTCATGATCATCTTCCCATTTGGATCTGGTTGAGGCTGTCATCATCTGATTGTGTGGGTCTTAACGGCCACTGTCATCATCTGATTGTGTGGGTCTTAACGGCCACTGGCATCATCTGATTGTGTGGGTCTTAACGGCCACTGGCATCATCTGATTGTGTGGGTCTTAATGGCCACTGTCATCATCTGATTGTGTGGGTCTTAACGGCCACTGTCATCATCTGATTGTGTGGGTCTTAACGGCCACTGTCATCATCTGATTGTGTGGGTCTTAACGGCCACTGTCATCATCTGATTGTGTGGGTCTTAACGGCCACTGTCATCATCTGATTGTGTGGGTCTTAACGGCCACTGGCATCATCTGATTTTTGATCTGAGAGATGGAGCCTGGCACAAGAGCTGGCAGGGCAGGATGGGGCAGCCGCAGCACAGAGGGGGGGGGCTAAGAGGATTAGGGCTGCTGCAAGCGGGTCCCCAGACCCTTGGATGGCAGCGTTGCATGTGGGGACCCTCCCACCCGACACACTTCCTTAGGACCCGTGACCACCAGGATGTTTTTATGCAAGCACTAATCCCGTTATACAATCCAGTACAGGCTGACTGCTGTGGTGGCTACAGATGGAGGGGGGGTTTCAAATTCCCAAAACAACAGCATAAATTAGGCCGATGGGGTGACAGGGAGGCGGAAGTGAGGCCGGGAGAGACAGAATGTAGTTTCTTCTTAGATGCATCATGGCATTGTGTTTGTCTTCATTCTGTAACATGCTATTATATCAAAAAATATATATAATAAATCAGGTCAAAATAGAAAATACTTCTAGTAAATTTACTTCGACAGAGAGCTGAAATAAATAATGTACTATTCTAATGAGTCAGCTCCCTGGGCTCTGGTCAGACCTCCATAAAATAAACTCTGAACTATAACCCTTTCTACTGTTGTGGAACATAACTCAACTCAGTAAGCCTTAGCTCAGTCTGTCCACACAGAAACAGCCCATTGTCATGGATGGACAAAGAATTTGACCATATAGGCTAGAGAAAAGAGACATTATGACAGTCGTGGATGAAGACTGACTGCAGGGACCGCACACACAAACACATCTTGCAGGTTTTCTTCATCCACATACACACTGTCCAGTTTCCATGGAGGTCCTTTCTGCCATGGTGCCCGCCATCTGCAGGGAAGATATTTATACACAAACCACATGCCATACTCAACTGTGGGCACATTTACAGAGTGGAAAATAACCCAATTGACATCTCAATCCAATGGTGAACTAGTTGAAGGTTCTGAGCACGTGTTCCATCTTTAAGTTTAGGCTATATCAACTTGCAAAACATGAATTACCAAAAGCCACGACTAAACATATTTTTTTACAGCAAGTCTAAACAAATAATATGAAACAAATATTTATCTTTGCTGCAAATTTCAATCACAATGAACAGTAGGACTAGACTAATGTTTGTACAGCATTGGCTGTTCAATCTGCCCTTCTCAGAGACTTTGTTCTCAAAAACCCCCATGGTGTGAGACTGAATAGTCAGGAGAAACAAAAAGGAAGAGATACCAGTGTGTGAAAGCTGTGAGAGGCGCATCCTTTTATTTGATCTCCTGCCAACCGTAACCATGGCCAAGAAAGAACAAATCCCCAAAATATAGGCCTACTGTTCTCCCTCCCTGGCTCACCCCCTCCCCTTTTCCCCGCTGGAGAGATGGTGGCGAGAGAAGGAGTGTTATTGTGCATTTCATTGCCTGCTGCAGCAAACAGACTCATACACTCAATGCAAAGAACACCTCAAGTGCATGGTACTGCGTCTATAAAGTGGAATCAAAGAACCTGTTCCAATCTAATCGATGGACCACAGATTGTTATCAACATGTCGTAATGTCAAAAGAAATCCATTAAACTCTCATTATCTGCCCTCACTAGAGGCGTCTCCCTGGTGGCGTTCAATCCCAACCTCTCCACAGCTCCTTGCATTCAATCACTTTCTCCCCACACCTAGGACACAACAGACGGTATACCAATCCTGCAATTAATTTCAAAAAGGCCTTCAATCGGCTGGCCTGTCTAGATGTGCACCATGGGTCAGCTCTCTAAATCCAGGCAGCTGACACCAAATCAATTATGTCACGGCTGTTAGGTAAGCAGAATGGAGACATCCATATACTGCCCTACCAAGCAAAACGGCAGTAACTGCTCATAGCGTGGATCTGAGAAAAAAAATGCTTTTATTTACCTTGGTTTCACAGTAACTTTATACAGTTACTGTTAACATGACCCACATTTTCTCCAAAACACAATAGAGGCAGGATACTTGTCCACATGATTAAGCATGTATTTAATGTAGCAAAAATGACATTAACTCCTTTTCGACCAAATGAGCAGTTACAGCATTTTTGCTTGGCAGGGCAGCATAAAGAGCTGGAGAAACCAGGCTAAATATTCAGGCATGTTGGCCGCGGCTCAGCAATTTGCTGCTCCCTCTCACTCCCTCTTGGTGCCAATTGTACAGAACCCACTCTGGACCAGACAAGCCGCTAATTACTTTGGTTTCTTTAGCTTTTTCTGTATTTTACAGCAATATTTCCCTGACAGCAAAGGGATGCTGAATAACGAAAAGGACATGACTTTGGTTAGATTCTTAAGAATTTAGGCAAAATGAGGCTACATGGAGTAGTAATCTTTCAAAACAGACAACACTTACATTTCAAACACACAGTGAACAAATCAAACAACAATAATTACTTATTTTAAGAGATATTCAGTAAATAATGTAGGCCAAAGCGTCTGTGGCAACTCCTTCCCATAAGCACTCATGTTTGTTACACCTTCATGAGAAGGTGCAAGTTGCCCACTACACAGCCTAACCACCAGATAGTGGTGATGGGGTAAAATATCAATACAGGTACATATCATAATATTATTTTGGATGATATTATATTGATATTTTGACTCCAAGTATTGATTCGTAAAAATATCTCACTCTCTATAGTACCAGTCAAAAGTTTGGATACACCTACTCTTTCAAAGATTTTTCTTTATTTTTAAAAACTATTTTCTACATTGTAGAATAATAGTGAAGACATCAAAACTATGAAGTAACATACATATGGAAAAATGTAGTAACCAAAAAAGTTATCAACAAATCAAAATACATTTTATATTTGAGATTCTTCAAAGTAGCCACCCTTTGCCTTGATGACAGCTTTGCACAATCTTGGCATTCTCTCAACCAGCTTCATGAGAGAGTCACCTGGAATGCATTTCAAATAACAGGTGTGCCTTGTTAAAAGTTAATTTGTGGAATTTCTTTCCTTAATGTGTTTGAACCAATCAGTTGTGTTGTGACAAGGCAGGATTGGTATACAGAAGAGAGCCCTATTTGGTAAAAACCAAGTTCATATTATGGCAAGAACAGCTCAAATAAGCATAGAGAAACGGCAGTCCATCATTTCTTTAAGACATAAAGGTCAGTCAATGCGGAAAATGTCAAGAACTTTGAAAGTTTCTTCAAGTGCAGTCGCAAAAACCATCAGGCGCTATGGTGAAACTGGCTCTCATGAGGACCACCACAGGAAAGGAAGACCCAGAGTTACCGCTGCTGAGGATAAGTTCATTAGAGTTAACTGCACTTAAGATGGCAGCCCAAATAAATGCAGAGTTCAAGTAACAGACATCTCAACATGAACTGTTCCGAGGAGACTACGTGAATCAGGCCTTCATGGTTGAATTGCTGCAAAGAAACCACTACTAAAAGGACACCAATAAGAAGAAGAGACTTGCAATAGACATTAGACCGGCGGAAATCTGTCTTCACAGTCCAAATTTGAGATTTTTGATTCCACCCGCCGTGTCTTTGTGAGATGCAGAGTAGGTGAACGGATGATCTCCGCATGTGTGGTTCCCACCGTGAAGCATGGAGGAGGAGGTGTGATGGTGCTTTGCTGGTGACACTGTCTGTGATTTATTTAGAATTCAAGGCGCAATTAACCAGCATTGGGACTACAGATTTCTGCAGCGATACGCCATCCCATCTTGTTTGAGCTTAGTGAGACTATCTTTTGTTTTTCAACAGGACAATGACCCAAAATACAACTCCAGGCTGTGTAAGGTCTATTTGACCAAGAAGGAGAGTGTTGAGTGCTGCATCAGATCACCCGACCACAACCCAAATGAGATGGTTTGGGATGAGTTGGACCACAGAGTAATTAATGTAAAAGCAGCCAACAAGTGCTCAGCGTACGTGGAAACTCCTTCAAGACTGTTGGAAAAGCATTCCTCATGAAGCTGGTTGAGGGAATGCCAAGAGTGTGCAAAGCTGTCATCGAGGCAAAGAGTGGCTACTTTGAAGAATCTAAAATATATTTAGATTTGTTTAACACTATTTTGGTTACTACATGATTCCATATGTGTTATTTCATAGTTTTGATGTCTTCAATATTGTTCTACAATGTAGAAAATAGTAAAAAATAAAGAAAAACCCTTGAATGGGTAGGTGTGTCCAAACCTTTGACTGGTATTGTACGTAATGTCCCGATTCCAAAGCTATACGATATTACAGATAACAAGTTAATTATCTCACATCGCTGAAAATATTTGTAATGCTGTACTTATTGTTTACGAAATTGAGGTATCGACCAATAGACTCCCTTGAAGGAGAGCGCTCCTTGTCCCAGAATCGCGGGTGTGTCACAGCCTTAACAATCCGTTCATGAAGAGCTCCCTTAGCGAATGGATCGTTACGGTGGTGACACACCCGTGATTTATGTTATAGTTTAAAGATACTCACCTTGTGTTCCTTGTTCTTGTAAAGAATAAGATTTGTGTTTTCCTTAGGAGATCATCCTTGATTGTGTTGGAGTGTTTGAGAAGAAAATAAATACCTCAATAGAGAACTTTGTTCAATTAAGAAAACCTGCTCCTGACTCGTTTATACCACCTTTCCGCTTTAGAGCAACCTCAAAGTACTTGGTCCATTCACAATGGTGAGATTGTAGACTCCGAAATTGATAGTGAAGTTTGTTTAGGCGATTTTACAGCTAACTAGCTGATATTGTCTTTGGTGTTATTGTGTGTAGCTACGTTTGCTAGCTAGCTACCTAGCTAGCCAGCCAGCCTGCCCATAATGGGAACATTGCATTGTGGATTTTGTAGTTGACTTGAACTGCAACAGATTTCCACAATTATTTTCCATATTGCTACCAACCTTATTATAATACCAAAATGAAACATTTGTTCACAAAAAATATTGTTCACATATTAGTGTCATTTAGCACGGTAAATTAAAGGAATGAGTGGTTTTGGGGGGAGTTTTCCTTTAAGCTGCAATCTATGACATTTCTATCTCAAAATGCAGTATATATTATCTTGTTACTGGGTGAATGGATGGGGGAGGGATGTGTTTTTTAAATAAATGCGGGTACTAATGTGCTTGGCTAGTGGGTAGAGTGGCAACTGGCAAGCGAGGAATGAAAAGCATCCCAGCTCTGTTCCCATCTGCTCGGGCTATACAGGCAGATGGAGGCGAGCTGAGCGTGCCCGACTGGCTCATCGCTGGTTTTGGGCCTGTCACACTGACAGATGAGGTGGTGTGTGGCTGAAGGTCAATGAATGCCTGATAGAATAACACTAGGAAAGGGGAGACAAATGTGCAGGTTTAGCCTGCTGACATCTCTCTTCCTCTTTCTTATGAATGAGGAGGTGAGAGGCCATGTTGGCTCAGTGGAAACCTTCCACTGCCATTAGACTGCTAAATAGTTAACCAAATAGCTACCCAGACTATGTGCATTGAAACTTTTAGCTCTAACTTCTTGACTCATCATATACTCTGTTATTGTATATTATCTATCCTGTTGTCTAGTCATTTCATCCCTACTTATATGTACTCAATTACCTCGTACCCCTGCACATCGACTCGGCACTGGTACCCTGTGTTTATAGTTACTATTTGTGGATTTATTCCTCGTGTTATATTCCTTTAGACCTCGTCTTTTTTTTCTCTGCATGTTTGAGAAGGGCCCGTAAGCAAGCATTTCACCCATTGCATTATGAAGCACGTGACAAATCAACTTTGATTTGACCTTAGCCATGGTCTTGTCTTTGTCCCCGTCTGCTGCCATGTGCAGTCAACCACGTCTCCATGAACACTGACCCCATCATCTACCTTCCGCTCACTTTATTCTTACTTTGCGTATTTCATTTTTGGTATTGAGGATAAAACAGCCATCTATTATTAGTATTTTAGTTCATGATTCAATGCATTTGCCCCATAATTGGATAATAGTAGAGCACTTGAACCTGTACTTGTACAGCATGCAGGCATCTGCCAAATAATGTAAAACAGAACAGGCACAGTTTCTAAACAACCTTTTACAGAAAGAGACGATTCAGACCAAACCAGCAAGACCAGTTTAACAGAGCAAGAAGGAATGACAGCCATCTCATCTTACAACATTGTAGATGTGGGTAAATCATCTAATCCTACGTTTGCCCTATAGCCAACGCCTTTCCTCCAACAGTCCAAGGGTACAGTGTTCTAGGGGGGACAGCAGTGGGTCTTATTTTCAGGTAGTTTGCACTTTCATACCAGAGTTCTTTAAAGCACTGAAAGGCGATTGTTTTGCAGGAGAGAGAAATAAAAATGACTCCCTATGTGACTTATCTAGGAAGTAGCGCAACTCTGAAAATATCAATAGCCTTAGCTTTTCTATCTCCAGGAGAACCTAGTTAAAAAATAAACAACTTAAAGTTGATTTGTAAATGACAACGCTATGTGGTGTTGAACAACACTGTCAGAGGGGAATGCTACAGACTTAGTGGCAGGTAAAAGTAATATCACAACATTCTTTCCCTCTGCATACTCAGAAAAGGCAATGCAGAGTACTCCTCCTGGCAAAAGTACTGAGAAGCAATTGTGTTAGCTGTCAATGACTATGTTTATGTTATTCTGGCTGCAAAAATACTTTCCCTAACATCTTGACAAAATCACTGAATTGGAGCACAATCAAGAGGGAGTTAGCCTAACAGTGTTCTCTGAGCTGCAGGAGCATAATAGGACATTAAGAAATGTCCCCATCTATTTATGGGGAGATAGTTGCTGAAGGATCAAATTCAAATTTACTCTGTAGGAAAGACGGGAACAACCTCGCAACATAACCCATGTGGCAAGGACTGTTCTCTTTCAGTCGACTCAGTTTGACATCTCACTATGGGACACGCCCTCTTTTGCGGGTCATTAGTTGAAGCCTTACTCAATCACGCCTAACGGGCCCATCAGAGCTTTGTGGGTGTGTCTATATAATACCCTGCACTGCTCTGGTTTCCTCATTCTTTGCCTCTTCACAGGTCTATTTTGTCACTATCTGGTTAGTAGCCAGTTAAGAGGCTTTCTTCAGAAAACTCGCTCTCAACTTAACTGTTCCTTTCAGTGTGGATTACCACCCCACCACGGAGCTTTGTGTGGCTCATTTTCTATTTCAGGAATTCTGTTAACTTCAGCTTCACTTCAACAAGTGAAGTTACCTCAGCAGAGCTTTTTGTCGTCAGCTAGCTACGTACACCTGTTGCCTGGCATACATACAATTGGCGTTGTTAGCTAGCTAGCTCCAATGCTTTAGCACCCCGCTAATAGCAGGTTACCACACATTTTAGCTACTTCTACCGGGGTCTCTAGCTCTCCGTCGGTTCCCACTGTTCGGCGTTAGCTAGCTGAACTTGAGTCTCTTGGCTAGTTATTGGGCTAACCGCAACACTGATGTTTTAGCTAGCAACCTCTGGGCTAAACACTCTTTCAGTTAGTTTGGCAAGCACGAGCAGTGCGGTTTCTTCAGTGTGTTACCCCACCATTGAAGCACCATCTCTTTTACATTCCCCTGTGAAAGATAACCCTGCCGTTCCTTCTACCTCAAGTTACTTGGTTTACAGACCGAGTTGGGACTTGGTATCTCACGTGATGGCTCGGCTAGCTGGCTATCATTACTCTGGTGAAGATGGCCAGCTAATTAGCTAGCATTACTTTTGGCTCTACTTTCATTACACTGAAAGTATAAAGACTGCATTTATTTCCCAACACCCTGGTAAATAAAGCTTTCGGTTTCTGCTTACCTGGCTTAAGCTCACGTTACCCTGTGTCTCTCCCAACTTTGCGTCGTAGTAGCAGTGCATGGAGTGGCTAGCTAGCCTCCCGGCAATTCCATTTGCTTTTGTCCATCTGGTCGAAACGAGATATCGACAGGCTTACTGTCCAAGTTGTCAGAGATGAGGGAGAAAAAGCAGCACAAGCCTAGCAAATCTTGCTCTGGCAATTGCAGGCATCACATGTCCGGGACTGATTACCATCCGCTCTGTACTACTTGCCTCGGCGTTGAACCCGCTATGCAGGCTCTTGTCGACCCCGCTAGTTGCGTGCATTGCGCTGAGCTTGGCTCCGGTGTCCTTAGAGCGAAGTACATGGGAAAGTATTGGCCAGGACTCGTCCTTGCTCGAGGATGACTCCATTGACCACGAAGTACCAGAGGAGGGAGAAGCTATTCAGGCATCCCCTCCGTCTGCGCTTCAGGCTGATTCGGAGAACCCCCAACTTTCAAAGGGGGCAGACCTTAATTCCAACAAATCCGGAATTGAGGACTAGGGCAGTGGCAGATACAAAATTTTGTCAGTTGGTGATTGTCAAGCAAATAACTTGGTCTCACGGTAATTGACTGTTAATTAAAATAAACACATTTAGCATCTCCTGGCTTCCACAAATAGCCTACAAGCTA
The DNA here is from genome assembly GCF_013265735.2 of Oncorhynchus mykiss. Classification (NCBI taxonomy): domain Eukaryota; kingdom Metazoa; phylum Chordata; class Actinopteri; order Salmoniformes; family Salmonidae; genus Oncorhynchus; species Oncorhynchus mykiss. Next base: position 22,062,811 of record NC_048589.1, on the reverse strand, counting down.
CTGATGCTGACCGTTGGAACATCTACATTTTAAAAAGTCTAAGAAATCCGTGTAATATAGCCTACACCTTCACAACAAATCCATTATTTGTTTTAGACAGGTCTAAAGAAGCATGATATGAAGAAAATGTACTCTATTTCAGAAGAAAATAATAGGATTATTTGAGTTGTCCTTATGTTAGGTCCTGATCTGGCTATGCCAAATGGCTGTGGGCTACACTAGTTCATTTAGCAGACAAGATTAGCTTATAATTCCGTGGCATTATTTTATATTATTTGATAGTATGAAGAATACAATTGAACAATGCTGAATAAAATATAAATATTTTCTCAATGATTTGAGGGAGTGTGCACATGCAGCTATTCTGTGTTGAGCGGTTAACAAAGAAATAGGTACTCCTATATGCTTAATTTAGAGTTGTTAATGTAACTTGAGTTCTAAAAACGCTAGGCTATATGTTTGGATTTTTAATACATTGTAAGGCTACATGATGAGACTAATGATGATTTGAAAAAAGTAGCTTGAAAGGCTTGAGCTCTGCTTTGTTTTTTTGCGCAGCCTGTACATCAGTCACACATTCACAACTTGACAAGCACTTGATAATGCCTATAATTTCAGTCCCTCATCCCCTTTGTGGCTGTAATGCACCCTAAAAAAAGACATGCCTTTTGCGGCCCAGGGTGCTGCGTTGTGCCCTTCTCCCCGAGTCTGCTGCGCAATCCGAAGCATCTCTCACTCACACGGCACGCCGTCACGGGTCTTTCTCACAGGCTACAAGTTAAGACAGACACAATGGGGATGCAACTGTGCTCATCCTTCTGAGGTGTATATTGAAGATATTGGATGAACTGTCCACATTTACTTTTCGTCTGCCAACAAGATGAGTAGGCCTAACGAACAGCAAAAGCACTAGCCTATGTCAATCTACTATCCCCCATAGTACAAAAGTCTACCTATTATATTCTGTGCGAGAAATAAACATTCCAAACAGTCTGGGACAGTTGTGGGATGCGATAGATCCCAAATGAACACAACCAACCACTAGCATCAGAAAAACTTTTTTACAAAATGTGGCTGACGCAACAGATAAGAAAGTTTAGCTTAAAATGTTGATAAACTATTAAGACTATTTCTTCACATTATAAGTGCAGCGATGCGCACATGATAGTAGGCTATAAGCATGAATGTTCCATTAGCGGAAAACACCATTATCAAAAGTGACTACAAATGAGATTAGACATGTATTGCTTTTATTATAAACGTGCATTTTTATTTTTTATCTTCCCCAAATGTGAAACTCACGAGCTGCTTATTATTATATTAGAGCCAGTTAGGCTCTACACCCCTTGTAAAGCGGATAAATGTGCTTCATTTTAAGAAGTTATTTTTCCACTTTAGTTGTGAAACAAACCTTATTAAAACATACAGGCCTATGGCCTAGGCTACATGAGGTGATTTGAACATGTTGCAAAAAAAGGCATTGTTTCTGATGCTGGGCATCATTCACAAGTGATAGTCTGATGGGTGACAAGATTAGCCTATTCCTGATTTGATTTTGTTTTACAAATACTAAATAATATATGTGACATTTGTTATGATTTAGAAATGGACCATTATCATGCATCTATATCTAAACAGGGGCAGCGGGAAAGAATACATGTCATCTATGAACTTAAATAGCGAACGGAGGACACTGGTTTATTTTCATGCCATCCAGGTAGGCTATACTTCGGTTGTAAATATAAGCAATGTGCTTAATATTAGGAAAGCAGATGAATAAATATAGTAGGCCTACCCTATAGAAAGCTCATGGGACCCTCCTCTTTTTATAGCGGCCATCAGTATGCAATTTCTCCCGCAACTGCATAACCTACAGAAATGTTGTGCAACATGAGCTCATGAAGTGTTTGATTAGATTTTCGAATACATTTGCATCAGAGTGAATAGAGGGACAATAGAGTGCTGAGTACCAGGCAGTTAAGCAAGTTTGGTAGGCTACTAATAACCAGCAGCAGCATTAGAGCTTGGAGAATCCTAATTACCGTGACTAAACGGTCATGTGGAATTTGACTGCCTTCATTTTTATTTATTTTTATTTTTTATTTCACCTTTATTTAACCAGGTAGGCTAGTTGAGAACAAGTTCTCATTTGCAACTGCGACCTGGCCAAGATAAAGCGTAGCAATTCGACACATACAACAACACAGACTTACACATAGAATAAACAAAACATACAGTCAATAATACAGTAGAACAAAAGAAAACAAAAAGTATATATATACAGTGAGTACAAATGAGGTAAGTTAAGGAAATAAATAGGCCATGGTGGTGAAGTAATTACAATATAGCAATTAAACACTGGAATGGTAGATCGGCAGAAGATGAATGTGCAGGTTGAGATACTGGGGTGCAAAGGAGCAAAATAAATAAATAAATACCAGTATGGGGATGAGGTAGGTAGATAGATGGGCTGTTTACAGATGGGCTATGTACAGGTGCAGTGATCTGTGAGCTGCTCTGACAGCTGGTGCTTAAAGCTAGTGAGGGGATGTGAGTCTCCAGCTTCAGAGATTTTTGCAATTCGTTCCAGTCATGGGCAGCAGAGAACTGGAAGGAAAGACGACCAAAGGAGGAATTGGCTTTGGGGGTGACCAGTGAGATATACCTGCTGGAGCGCGTGCTACGCGTGCCTACTCATGACTCGTGACCGCTGGTGTGCCGGTATTACGGTCAACGCAACAGCCCTAGTGAGGACAATGTCTCTTGTCGCATCAGGCAGCGCTCTCTCTGATAAGGAAATGGATTATGCCCCTGAAGTATCCCACGCCTCCCCCACCTTCCAAGAAGATGAGGATGGATGGAATTTCAGAATAATTCTACATCTGTCCGACAGAGTGTACCAGCCTTCCCAGACTGTCTGGCATTGTTGGAGTCTTCCTGGGCAGAGCCACTCAAGTCACCTTCTCCTGTGACTCGCTACCCCCACTTGGATATGCACAGCATGGAGTCGTCGTGATTGGCTCAGCCTGTCTGAGCACCTCCACCCGAAGGCTTTGAGCTCCTCTTCCTCTACCCCTCCTCTTGCTCGCTCAACCTAATGAAACGCTTCACCGTGTCCGTGTAGGAGAGGATCTACCGATTTGCATCTCAGGTGGAGCACTCTTTGAACGCAGCTGCCCTCCTCTCCATCTACATGGTGGTGCAGGCTAAGGACCTGAGCGACTCCCTGGAGAAGAATGGTGGTGCTAAGTCGCCTTGCCAACCATACGACTCGAACCCTCAAGTGTACCGCTGAGGCTTCTGGGAGGGTCATGGCGCATGCAACCGTTGGCCAGAGAGCCCTCTGGCTGAACAACACAAGGGTGTCAGAGGGAGATGGGAAAGATCCTGAATGGACAGATCGGTCCCACCAGACTGTTTGGTCCAGCCATATTGAAGATACAGGCCAGGTTCGAGTCAAAGATAAAGGAGACTGAGGCGCTGGGCTCCCTGTTACCATGGAAACAAGACCCAAAGCCCCAGAAGTCCATGTTCGCCCAGGACGTTCCCATGAGGCCTCCCTCCCAGAAGTGGAGGATCCCTAAGAAGACTTAGCAGCCTTCTCCGGTAGCTCAGACCAGTGTTACTAGCCCTCAGGCACTTCCGTCCATTCCTACAGGGCCAACATGTCCTGGTCAGGTTGGACAATACGTCTACGGTGGCATATATCAACCGCCAAGGAGGAACACACTTCCGTCAATTTCACTCTCTGACGAGAGAGAGATCTTGCTATAGAGCAGGGAACAGCTGTTATCTCTCACAGCAAACCATGTGCCAGGCAGACTAAACTCAGGTGTGGATTTACTGTCGCGAGGGAACCACCTACCAGGGGAGTGGCGACTTCGTCCTGAGTCACCGAGGAGGTGTGGGGGCATTACTGCAGGGCTGCCGTCGATTTCTATGCATCGCTGGACAACGAGCACTGACGCTTGTTCTTCGCGATGAAAGATCACAATGCTCCTCTAGGTAAAGACACACTGGCCTACAACTGGCCAGACATGCTTCTGTACGCCTTCCCTCCAGGTGGGCCAGATCCCCCCTAGTCTGGACAGAGTGAGAACGAATGGTCTATCCCTCATCCTGATAGCCCTGTATTGGCCCGGGAAGCCATGGCTGGCAGAGATTGTACCACTCCTGTACGCGCAACCATGGCGCCTGCCACAGTGCAGAGATCTGCTATCCCAAGCACAGGGCAAAATATTTCCTCCTCATCCCGAGCTGATGGATTTCTGGGCCTGGCCTGTGAGAGATCCAACTTGGACTCGGTGGGCTTGCCTTCGAACGTGGTTGCCACAATTTAGAGTGCCAGAGCCCCTTCTACAAGAGGTCTTTACAACCTGAAGTGGTGGGCATTCGAGAGGTGTTTTGAGAGATGCGAGTTGGTCTCTGACGCGAGTTGGTCTCTTTTCAGGGTTCCATCCCTGCCGTTCTCGCCTTCCTATGGGAATTGCTCGACAGGGCAAGGCCTTTTACTTGGCGGCGATCTCAGCCTGCCATTTCCTACTAGGTGAAACGACAATCGAGGCTCACCACCTGGTTTGTCGTTTTATGAAGGGAATGCGCCATCTTCAAGCCACTTGCCCCATCATGGGACTTGGGCCTGGTTCTGGATGCACTTACAGGCGATCACTTTGAATGTCTGGTGAGGACCTGCCTTACAACAGGCCTACAAGCCCTCAGTCCAGTCTCTCTCAGCCTATTGCGGACAGTCTGAGCACTGATGGAGGAATTGTGCGTTCCTGGTGTAACTTAGGCAGTTGTTGTTGCCATCCTGTACCTGTCCCGCAGGTGTGATGTTCAGATGTACCGATCCTGTGCAGGTGTTGTTACAAGTGTGTCTGCCAATGCGAGGATGATCAGCTGTCCATCCTGTCCCCCTGTAGCGCTGTCTTAGGCGTCTCACAGTACGGACATTGAAATGTATTTCCCTGGCCACAATCTGCAGTCCTCATGCCTCATTTGCAGCATGCCTAAGGCACGTTCATGCAGATGATCAGGGACCCTGGGCATCTTTCTTTTGGTGTTTTTCAGAGTCAGTAGAAAGGCCTCTTTAGTGTCCTAAGATTTCATAACTGTGACCTTAATTGCCTACCGTCTGTAGGCTGTTAGTGTCTTAACCTTTCTGGTACAAGTGGGACGCTAGCGTCCCATCTCGACAACAGCCAGTGAAATTGCAGCCACCATTTTAAAGATAAACGTCTTGTAAATCCAACCACAGTGTCCGATTTCAAAAAGGCTTTACTGTGAAAGCACACCATGTGATTATGTTAGGTCAGCACTTAGTCACAGAAAACCATACAGGCATTTTTCCAGCCAAAGAGAGGAGTCACAAAAAGCAGAAAATGATCAAATTAATTATCAGATGGCACTCATAGGACTTCATGTTACACAATACATGTATGTTTTGTTCGATCAAGTTCATATTTATATCCAAAAATCTCAGTTTACATTGGCGCGTTATGGTCAGAAATGCATTGTCCCAAACAAACCACATCAAATTACAGAATTACAGAGCCACATCAAATTACAGAAATACTCATCAAAACATTGATAAACGATACAAGTGTTAAACACACGAATAAAGAAACTTCTCCTTAATGCAACTGCTGTGTCAGATTTCAAAATGGCTTTACGGAGAAAGCACACTTTGCGATTATGTTGCGTGTTTTGTCCAGTAATCCGAATGCTTAAGGCGCGTGCACTAAGTCTAGACTAAAAGTTTTTAAAAAGTACAATAAAAGTTAGTAGAAACATGCCAAACGATGTTTAAAATCAATCCTCCGGTTGTTTTTGTCATAAATAATCAATAATATTTCAACCGGACAAAAGCTTAGTCAATAGGAAAGGAGAAACAAGAAAGGCGCGTTCCCGATCAGGCAAATGGCTGATGAATGGAAATTTCCACTGGCCACTGATTGAAAGAGAAACAGTGCCTAAAGACTGGCCACAGGTAGAGGAAGCCATAGAAACCGTGAACTGGGTCCTAAGTCTTTGTATGGTGGATAGGCTTTCAATGGAAAAACAGCCTTTCAAAATGATTTCTATTTACCTTTATTTAACTAGGCAAGTCAGTTAAAGAACAAATTCTTATTTTCAATGACAGCCTAGGAACTGTTAACTGCCTGTTCAGGGGCAGAATGACAGATTTGTACCTTGTCAGCGCAGGGATTTGAACTTGCAACCTTCCGGTTACTAGTCCAACGTTCTAGCCACTAGGCTACCCTGCCGCCCCAAATAATAGTACTTCCTGGTTGGATTTTCCTCAGATTTTCGCATGCCATATCAGTTCTGTTATACTCACAGACATTATTTTAACAGTTTTGGAAACTTTAGAATGTTTTCTATCCAAATCTATAGATCTAATTATATGCATATCCTATATTCTGGGCCTGAGTAGCAAGCAGTTTAATTTGGGCACGCTATTCATCCAAAATTCCAAATGCTGTCCCCTACCCTAGTGAAGTTAACAACTGTTCCACTTGTGCATGTTCATCAATTGTTCATGGTTCATTGAACAAGCATGGGAAACAGTGTTAAAACCCTTTACAATGAAGATCTGTGAAGTTATTTGGATTTTTATGAATTATCTTTAAAAGACAGGGTCCTGAAAAAGAGGCGTTTCTTTTTTTTGCTGAGTTTACATGGACAGGACCAGGCCATTCCAGAGTTGTGACCAACTGTTTGTTTGCTTGTTTTATCAATCTTGCTTTGTCCAAACAACGCCTCTCCCATTGGGTAGTGGAGGCTATCGCCAAGGCGTACAGTTGTCGGGGATTGAGTATGATGGATCAGGTACATTACCATGTACCACAACAGATTGGAAAATCGGGGCGTTTTGCAAGTGTCTCATAGTGAGATGTCGAACCGAGTCGACTGAATGATAACTTTGGGTTACGATATGTAACCCTGGTTCTCTGAGACATCTCACCAGATTGTCCCTCTTGCTTGTAAGAGGTAGTTCTTAGAATTATATATATTTTTTTATAAATTGAACCTTTATTTAACTAGGCAAGTCAGTTAAGAACACATTCTTATTTTCAATGAGGGCCTAGGAACAATGGGTTAACTGGCTTGTTCAGGGGCAGAACGACAGATTTTTACCTTGTCAGCTCGGGGATTCAATCTTACAACCTTCCAGATACTAGTCCAACACTCTAACCACTAGGCTACCTGTCACCCCAGAAGAGCTGAACTATCTGTTCAGATCCCAGTCCTACCTACAGATTCTGTCATAGTTGTTTGTAAATTTAATTTAAATTTCTAACTATTACCACATAGATGGCTGCCGGTGCTACCCACCGTCGAATGTCAACTTATTCCCATTCAAGTTAACATTCTCTGATGTGTGGACCTCCAACCATCTTTGTGGTACCGTTTGAAAGTTGAAATGTCAAATTTTATTCCCCTTTTATTACATTTATTAGCCAAAACATGGCACCCACCCTGTATTCAAGAGCATGTTGTGTCTCAACTGATGGTGGGCACAACACAAAAACCTAAGATCTAAAATACGGTCCGAGCTACAACATATGAGAATTTACAAGCTTTTAGAATTGACGTTTAAGGTAAAATTATAATTTTAATAAAAATCATTCTCAACCATTTATCTTTTCCAGTGATGAAGACATGGATGGTATGGTGTAATCAGGTTGTAATACACAAGTAATTGCTATATACAGCCTGAAACTAAAGCCTAAAAAAATGGTGTAAATGTTCCTTACAATCCAGAAAATTACATTTAAACTTACTCTACCTGTAGTGTTTGTCCTTTTAAGACAAAATAGCCACAGGAAAGTATTGTTTACCAGCCTTTTTAGAGAGCTGGTAGGTTTGGCACCAAAGTAAAGTCAGTGCTCTCGTCAACAACTATTGAACCAATCATGCCATGATAATGAACATAGTATATTCTGAATCAGAGGATGGAGTAAAATCACCACCTTTTTTGTGTGAATTGAATAATTGTTTTTATTCTAATTAAATATTTTAAAAATTACAATAAAATAAAGAAATGTCTGGATTGTTCTGCATCCTCAGCTGATTCAGATGATACAATTTCCACTGGCATGGCATGCTTAGTTCAATAGCTATTGATGAAAGAACTGAATACCCAATATAAAACTACATTTACCTAGGTGGCAAGCCAAACCTTATACTTACAGGCTCTCTAAAAAGTCAAGTAAACAATACTTTCCTGTGGATATTCTGTCTCAAATGTCGACCCACTGAAGGACCAACCACACAGACACCCGATATAAACTTACTCTATGTAACTTTATTCAACATTATGGCTTGTGAGGAAACTTTCCAAGTTTTTGCAGTGCTTTGTTTCAAAATTGTGCATTACCGCCTAATTAATCAGACTAGGTATGGCGGGGTATGCAAAATAGGTCAACTTTGAACATCTTTATCTCTTGAATGTTTTGGCATTCAGGTCCAAAATGTCACTTTCTAAGTATGGAATGTTTCGTTCAACTCAAAGGGGGTGCTGTCAAAAAGTGATTGAATGCAAATAGATTTACCCTATACCAAGAATTGGTTTCTAGCCTGATTTATTTATTTTGTCAAATGCATTCACTCAGTCGGCTGAATTGCTACTGTATCAGATATATCTTTTTTTTTTTAACTACAACAACTAAATACATTCTGAGTCCGAGTCATATGACCGTTTGTTATAACTAGTTAGTTAACAAAAGCTGTAGGGTACAGTTCGAGATTGCAATGAAAGTTATGTATTTCTGTATTGAGCAATCTCGGCAATGCAGTTGATGACAATTTGCTTCGAGAAGCAGCCATTCGTAATGCACAGCTTCAGTTATCGAAATGCCAGACTAAAAAAAACAACTTTATAGACGATAAGATAACACTAGCAGAGACAGCACTAGCATGTAGGCTAGCTAGCTACATACAGCTAGCCAAAGACAAGATGCATCAATATCATTATTGTACTGTGGGAAAATAGCAAGCTATTTTCTACAATATATATGCTAATAACATCGATTACTGGCAATAGCAGGATAATACAATCACAAACTTACCTTAGGCTTGTAGAGCCACTTTCGAAACCGATTCATCGTTACCTCGCCACCTTACCCCTCCTTTGTCACCAACCGTTAACGTTATTCTACCTGTGCGAGACAGACTACCGAGACTAGCAAGCTAGCTAAGTGGGAAATGTTGAATCCAATATGATATCCGAAATTGTAATTTAAAGAGTTCAAGTGTCTAACAAATTTCCTGAACATTTACGTTGTGTATCTATGTCTACGAAATCTACGGTTGGCTAGTGCCTCACTGCCACTTTTCAAGTCCAACGGGAAAAAGCAATCATCCACGGATGGCTTCCATAGCTGTTCTCTCCCTCTGCTTGATGACAGTCACGTTGACAACATCGCCACCCACCTTCCCAGGGAAATGCTATGTTCAAGACAACTGGGAACTTGGAAATGTCCGACTCCAAAACTCATTGTAGAAAGATGTCTATGGAGGGGGATCAGTGCCTGTTCGAAAATGCAATGGTTACATAATAAATCGGATTGTAAAAATTATAAATGCGTTGTTATTATATATCAGTGTGCACGAGTAATGCCACAATTAAATTGCTAAATTAAAATGAAACTAGAAAATGGTTAATTGAAAATGGTAAACAGAAAAAGACAAACGGTAAACAGAAAATCGTAAATGTAATTAAGCTTTTTATTTTCTTTTCAATTTACATTTACATTTTCAAAGTGTATGCAAATTGCTTCTTGGAAGCCTGAACCAGGAGAGTAACGCCACACCCCCATGTAGTAAGTAGTACGTCCTAGCCATGTCGGGCTCTCTGTGCATAGATTTTAGACTTGACATTGTAATTACCATTTTCTGTTAACCATTTACATTTAGAATTTCCCTTTCCAATTAGCTATGATCGATTAATTTTAACATAGCAATTTTATTGTGGCATGAATAATGGGCACTGATATGAAAATATAAATGCATTATTATTTTCACATTCCTATTTTAGCATTGTAGTTTCGAACGGGCACTGATAAGACCACATAGCTTCCAAGTAACTCGGACGTCTATCAGAATCAACCAATAGGAATCCCTAACAAAAAAACAAAGTAACTTTTTACTCGGAGGGGACGACTTTCCGAGTTGTCTTGATGTCATGAACGCGGCATTTTGGCTTGCACTACGTCACTATGGTGTACGTCATAATCATTGTTGATTCTGTCAAGCGAAAATAGATATTTTTTCTAAAATCTTGGTACATTATTTTCATTAAGTAGTTGGAACACATCACAAAAATGAACCTTTAATTGATGTCATAATGGTGTTTGTCACAATGTGTAAATAATAATGTTGTTGACCGCTGTTTTGTGTTACTTGGCAACGACCAAACATCGGAACTGTTTTGAAGCTACAAAAACACCTTGAGAAAAAAAAATGGGTTTCACATTGCTAAAGACCTTCGATTTATGAAGCAACTATTCGGCAACATTTCAGTCCTGCAAGGAATGCGTTGAGTTCTTTCAATATAGCTTTGCGACATCCATGGTAAGGGTCCAAGCATGGACACATTTTGCGTGTCAGAAAATGCCTCCAGCATCACTGATACGTTTATTAATAACCAGTAGATTATCATCTATGTGTCTGTCGTCTGTCATTGTGGTCAGGTAGCTACCTCAATCCAGCCACCCACCACATTCATTCATTGAGACGATTTTAATTTCCCCAATGCCATTCTGTCCCTACTCTGCTTATGCTCAGGTGTAGCAGAAGATGGCACAAGGCTATGCAACACTTATCAAGGAAGCCACTCTGCTCCTGGACAAGTTCAATGCAGACAAACAGTGTGTGGAGGAATTTACAGAGGATGCTTCAAAGGCCATCGAGGTAACTGTACCTAAATGGAGTAGTGTGTATGTATGGATGTGATGGATTAATTAATTTCATGCCCTATTATAAGGCATAAAGTTATCATGTTAAGGTAAGAGCCAGATGCAGACAACGTCAAGTTAACAGTTTAATAAGCCAACAGGGACAGGCAAAAGACAGGTCAAGGACAGATAGCTGGGGCAAAGGTACTGGACTGCAGGCAGAAAAGGTTAAACAGGAACAATCATGAGACAGGAACAGGGGGAAAACCGCTGGTAGGCTTTACGAAACAAAACGAACTGGCAACAGACAGAACACAGGTATAAATACACAGGGGTTAATGGGGAAGATGGGCGACACCTGGAGGGGGGTGGAGACAATACCAAAGACAGGTGAAACAGATCAGGGTGTGACAGTAACCCCCCTCTCCTACCTGGGGGCATACGTGGTTGACCGGGGTGTCGGTGTTGGAAATCTGCGATGAGGCCTGGGTCCAGTATGTCCCTGACGGGGACCCAGCACCTCTCCTCCGGGCCATAACTCTCCCAGTCAACCAGGTACTGAAAATCCCTGCCCTGAGGTCAAACCTACTGGAGACGCCTCACTGTGTATGCCAGTTGGACGCTGATGAGACAGCCACTGCGAGAAGCTCCCGATTCCCCACATAGTAGTTCCTCTCCGTGCCATTGAGGCAGTGGGAGAAGAAGGCGCAGAGATGCAGCTTAAGGTCCAGGGCAGAACGTTGGGACAGGACAGCCCCCACTCCAACATCCGAAGCATTCACCTCCACCACAAACTGTCGGGAAGGGTCAGGATGAACCAAGATAGGAGCACTGGTGAAGTGATGTTTGAGGTCCCGGAACGCCCGTTCAGCAGCAGAGGACCACGTGAACGGAACCTTGGTCGAGGTGAGTGCAGACACGGGGGGAAGCCAAGGTGCTGTAACTCCGGCTAAAGGGGCGATAAAAGTTGACAAACCCCAGGAAACGTTACAGCTGCACCCTAGACGTAGGCTGAGGCCAATCCACCACCGCTGTCACCTTCCTGGGATCCATCTGGACACTCCCAGCAGAGATGATGTAACCCAGAAAGGGGATGGTGGAGCGATGGAACTCACAATTCTTGGCCTTTACAAACAGTTGATTCTCCAGAAGGTGTTGAAGAACCTGCCGGACATGGAGCACGTGTTCTTGGGGGGAGCGGGAGAAGACGAGAGGGTAATGAATGTATGTAGACGAAGACGAACCGGTTCAACATGTCACGGAGAACATCATTTACCAGAGCCTGGAACACAGCAGGGGCATTGGTGGGGCCAAAAGGCATGACCAGATACTCGTAGTGGCAGCTGGCCATGTTGAAGGTGGTCTTCCACTCGTCTCACTCTCGTATCCGCACCAGGTGGTAGGCGTTCCATAGATCCAGCTTGGAAACATAGTGCCCCCCTGGAGCGGCTCGAAGGCCAAGGAAATTAGTGGTAACGGGTAACGGTTCTTAACAATAATGTCATTGAGTCCCCGGTAAGTCAAGGCACAGGGTCTTGTTCTTTTTCTCCACGAAGAAGAACGCTGCGCTGGCGGGAGGGGTACCGATAAATCCTGCAGCTAGGGAGTCCCCAATGTAGGTCTCCATAGCCTTGGTCTCCGCTCCCGACAGACATCCCTAGCACCACGCCGCCCCTGGGACAAGGTCTATCCCGCAGTCATATGGTCGGTGCGGCGGAAGCGAAGTGGCCCGGGCCTTGCTGAACACCTCCCTGTTCAGCAAGGTACTCCGCAGGGATTGCGGAGAGGTCCGGGGTAACTTCCGTGCCCCCAGGAAGACGTTCTGGGGCAGGTTGCGCTGACTTCAGGCAATGGAAGTAGCAGAACGGACTCCAGCCCATGATGGCACCCGTAGACAAGTTGATGAGGGGATTGTGTGGCTGGAGCATCCCAAAACCACGGGAATCTGAGGAGACTTGATGAGCAGAAATTGAATCGTCTCGCTGTGATTCCCTGACACCCGTAGGTTGATGGGAGTGTTATGAGTGACCCGGCCTATAGAGTGGCCATCTAGCGCTCTATCATCCATGGGAATTGAGAGGGGCTGAGGACCTGGAGAGATTTAGACTGGTTTCCCAACAGCAGAATGGCATAAAAAGGGGTGCGAGCAAGGGAAGCGGAAAAGTTCTCCATATGGCCCACCAGAGTACTCGCTCCTATCGGTGAGCCTGGTCTTTTTAAAGGACACAAAAGAGTCCCGCAATACAGACAACTCTTTGTGTTGATCCTGTATTACCATTCCGCTGGCGACAGCCCAGCCCTGCCTAGTTGACTCGGCCATCTTCGGCATCTCTCGGGGGAGGTCAGGAAGCGTAGGGATCTCTCGGCGACGGGACCGTCGGAGACTTCCGGGATGACGAGGAGGCCAGGTGGAATCCCTGGATGTGCGAGCGAAGTCGAATTTCCTCTCCCTCCGTTGTTCATTGATGCGGATGGTCAACGCGATGAGGGAATCAAGATCCGTAGGTAACTCCTGAGCAGCAAGCTCGTCCTTGATCTCCTCTGAGATGCCGTGCAGGAACATATCGAAGAGCGCTTCCTGGTTCCAAGCACTCTCCGCTGCCAACGTGCGGAAATCCACTGCATAGTCTGCCACACTGCGGGAGCTCTGCCGAAGCTGGATGAGCTTCCTCGAGCTTCTCTCTCAAAGAACAGGGCATCAAAAACCGTCAGGCAGACTGATGGCGCTGCTAGCAGCTGTTTTACCTTAGGGGCTGTGTGGTTACCACCGTGATAGGCTGCCTCCCAGACAACCCGCGGAATTGCTCCAGAAAAATGTCCAACGCCCAGTCATGGCGTTCAGCCAACGTTTGGACCCCTCCATAAGGCCACGAAGTAATTCCTCGTGCCTCCCGATGGTGGCTCCTTGGGAGGAGATGGTGTCGCAGAGCTGGCCCGGGTCTGCTGGGTCAGTCATGGCCAGTTCGTACTATCACGTTTCAAGGTAAGACCTAGATGCAGACAACGTCAAACTAACAACAGTTTAATAATCCAACAGGGGCAGGCAAAAGACAGGTCAAGGAAAGGCAGGGGTCAATAATCCAGATAGGTGGGGCAAAGGTACTGGATGGCAGGCAGGCTCAGGGTAGGCAGAGGTCAGTAATCCAGATACGTGGGCAAAGATACAGGACAGCAGGCAGGCTCAGGGCAGGTAGAAAAGGTAAAACCCGGGAAAACTACAGGACATGAACAGAGGGAAAACTGCTGGTTGGCTTGACAAAACAAAACAAACTGGCAAGAGACAATCAGAGAACACAGGTGTAAATACACAGGGGATAATAGGGAAGATGGGCGACACCTGGAGGGGGGTAGAGACAATCACAAAGACAGGTGAAACAGATCAGGGTGTGACAAAAGCATGATTTTAAAGATAAGAAAGGAGATCATTGATCCAATTAATGGTCAGACCAGAGCCATATACTGTATATCCATACCATACTACAGCTTCGGTATTACAAACATTTCAGATAACAGTTTGTCTTTCTTACCACCAGAACCTGGATGCCTTGGATAAGAAGTTTATACTGGATATCGTTTCTGGATGCATTGAGCAAAAAAACTTATTGGATGTTGTCATCAACGTCTTTTATGCTCAGAGTGGGAAATGCTTACTGAAGGCTGATCGTAACCAGTTAGCCAGTAAGTTTATCACATAATTTCAAGCATATATTATTTTGAATAACTTCAGAATTCCAGACAATGTTGATTTTGTTGTTTTAAATTTATGAATGAATAGGGATTCAATTGTATTGCTTTCAAAAGCATGATCTGGCCACTTGTCTCTTCTATGCTTGCTATATTTGTGTTCCACAGTAATATGTTACTTCAGCATGTTCCTCATTGATGACCTTGGACTGGAGTGCTTCAGCAAGATTGTCAACTCTTTGGACATAAGAAAGATGCACAAAGTGAGAAAAGTACATTTTCTGTGATCTAATGGCACTTAGGAAGTTAGGATGGAACAACAATGCAATTTTTTCACAGTTTGGGTTAATGTTATGGCTCATGAAAGAAATCAACTTTCTCTGCCAATCTAGTCACTCGCCCTAATATAGAGGGGGTTATCTGTGTGGTAGTTTTTGGGTCATGAAGTTTGAGTGTCAAAAATGTTAGCCTATTAAAGGCCCAGTGCAGTCAAAAATGTGATTTTTATATATATTTCCACACTATAAGGTTGGAATAATATTGTGAAAATGATGATAATACCCTTTTAGTGTAAGAGCTGTTTGAAAACACCGCCAGAAATATCAGTCTGTTTTGGTGGGATAAAGTTGTGGCCTGCGTGGTGACATCACCAGGCAGTAAATGAGCTAATAGAACAATAAGAAAGAGAGTTCCAAACCTCTCTGTTATCCGATAACAGCTAGTTTTCCGTTTTCCCAACCCTACTCAGACCACTCCCCGACAAGCCTAGCAAAATTTGGGCTTGAGAAATTGCTAAGAAGCTATTTATTTTTGTTTATTTTTGACCATTTTTAATTTAAAACAATACAGTAAGGTACTTACTTAATTGTTACCCAGAAATGATTTGATATTGAGGTAAAAATGGCTACATTTGGACCTTTAATGTAATGAAACCATACTTGGACTATGAATGACAGTATACATTATGGTTTGGCAGTTCCTGAGTTTCTTCTTCAACATCACAAACCTCAGTACCTGGATCCAGGGGGAGTGGAGTCAGATCTATGATGCTGCCTATGTGGAGAGGAACTGGATTGCCCCGCTGCTAAGGTGCAGCACTGTAAAGACATTTATGTTATACCTAAATACATTGAATCACCACTTATTCTGTATTGTTTTGTTGTTGTCTTTATTATGTGCTGTTGCTGTCTTGCTCTTTGCTCTCTCTTTTTCTAATAGCTACAGTTTTCACCCACTAGGTGGCGCCCTGAGATTGATATTCTGATGGCTCAGCTTGCATCCAGAATGTCTAGAGGGAGTCAGTTTAAAAAATCCACCAAGATGAACACTGAGCCCCACGAATTTTCACTTACCAAACCCAAAGCTCGCCCCCTCCCTGCACCTGAGCCCATCCCCCTGCAGGAGAAACACCAGCTGGTCAGTTTCAAGTTTCAGTTTTACCAGAGGCTCCCACATGAAAAAATACTACAGTTTACTATAGAATACTACAGTATTTACTATAAATGTATGTATAACGTAGAATACTATACTACACACTAGTATGCCTCGATCATGTGTAGTACTTACTATAGAATGCTGTAGTATATTGTAGAACACAACAGTAAACAGTACAGCAATCGGCAAAAGCACTAAACTTTATTAAACTATTTATTTATATTTTTATTTAACCTTTATTTAACTAGGCATTTCAGTTAAGAACAAATTCTTATTTACAATCACGGCCTACCAAAAGGCAAAAGACCTCCTGCGGGGACGGGGGCTAGGATTAAAAATGAATTCAAATAAAATATAAGACAAAGCACACATCATGACAAGAGAGACAACACAACACTACATAAAGAGAGACCTAAGACAACAACATAGCATGGCAGCAACACATGACAACACAGCATGGTAGCATCACAACATGACAACAACATGGTAGCAACACAACATGGCAGCAGCACAAAAGATGGTACAAATTATTTTTGGCACAGTCAACAGCACAAAGGGCAAGAAGGTAGAGACAACAATACATCACGCAAAGCTGCCACAACTGTCAGTGAGTGTCCATGATTGAGTCTTTGAATGAAGAGATTGAGATAAAACTGTCCAGTTTGAGTGTTTGCTGCAGCTCGTTCCAGTCGCTAGCTGCAGCGAACTGAAAGGTCGAGCAACCCAGGGATGTGTGTGCTTTGGGGACCTTAAACAGAATGTGACTGGCAGAACAGGTGTGCTGTAGTAAATACTACAGTATTTAAGTTGCATATACCCTGCCCATTCCCATCCCCCATATCCCAATTTGTGCCACCCATAAGCGAGAAACCTACATGCCAAGTATAGACCTTTTTTTTTTTTCTTTTTCCCACCATTATTGAACCAGGTAGGCTAGTTGAGAACAAGTTCTCATTTACAACTGCGACCTGGCCAAGATAAAGCAAAGCAGTGCGACAGGAACAACAACACAGAGTTACTCATGGAATAAACAAGCGTACAGTCAATAACACAATAGGAAAAAAAAGTCAATATACAGTGTGTGTAAATGGCATGAGGCGGTAAGGCAATAAATAGGCCATAGTAGCAAAATAATTACAATTTAGCAGATTAACACGGGAGTGATAGATAAGCAGATGATGGTGTGTAAGTAGCGATACTGGTGATATATATTGTGTTCAATACAGAAAATATCATTTATTTTACATTTATTTAACTAGGCAAGTCAGTTAAGAACAAATTCTTATTTACAATGGCGGCCGAGGAACAGTGGGTTTACTCCCTTGTTCAGGGGCAGAACGACAGATTTTTAACATGTCAGCTCGGGGATTCGATCATAGCAACCTTTCAGTTACTGGCCCAACGCCCAACCACTAGGCTACCTGCCGCCCCAGAAGAGCTGAACTATCTGTTCAGATCCCAGTCCTACCTACAGATTCTGGAAAATGTGCTCTTTTAGTGTTTTTCCAGTAGGTTTCCTCAAGGAAAAAGACCCCACTTCTATATTAAAGATAATAAAACAAAACACCTAAAATACTACAGTACAACAGTAATGTCTGCAAAAACACTACAGTAAATACTACAGTATACTACAATTTGTAAAAAGACTACATTAATTACTATAGTGAATACTACAGTAAAGCCTGCAAAACACTACAGTGAATACTATAGTATTTCTGCTTTTTTTTTTTTTTGGGAAACAGGTCCAAAGTCAGAACCTGATTGACACAATATCATAGTAGATAGGCTATTCTATTTTTATAACCTTCATAGTGACCGCTGCTTATTGTTTCATAGGTACCAACCAGCACCTACAGAGTTCCAAAAGAGAAGCAGGTCATGGAGGAGGTCAAACAGAGGAACCGTCAGAAGGCAGAGGTATGTTGTGTCTGGTATCTTATTTTAACACCTAGTTTTCTCCTGCGCTCATACATACAATAAACCCCGGTTTTCTTTTCCACCCACAGCAAGTTCTGTATGAGGCCAACACTCAACAGTTCAAGTGTGCAAACCCACAAAAGTCTGAGCGCACCAAGGTAGGTGAATGTTCCACGTAAGAGATTTTAAAATACATTTTCTTGCTTCAAGGTTTTTTTTCTTCTATATGGGTATCCTGTTTCCATCCAGCTTAATCATACTGTACTGTCTGATTTACAGAGTGTCATGTCCCAGATTGTACGAAGCCATGATGCCCAGCTCAAGTTTGATTCACTCCACACCTCTGGAACCCCAGCCACCCATAAGGTAGCTCTCACATGATACAGAAATCATATACCGTAACTGACAGACACACTTGTCTATGTGCGTGTGTGTATACCCATGTGTATTTGTATATTTCCACCAGCCTAACAACCTGCCCATCAGGCTCAACACCACGGCCATCCTGCGGGAGGGGGCTCTGTATAACCGTCAGGTGGAGGAGGAACTACGCAGGTACGACACAATATAATCCCTGCATCTGTGCCTCCTATATCAGTTGTGCCACTATACTTCAGGAATTAATCACTATTGCCGACTGTATAGTTGACATATTTTACATTAAAAACTAGCTGCGCTAGTGGGACACTTATGACGGTAGCTAGAGTGGAGAGGTTTAATAATGTGTGTTACGGTAACACAGGATGGAGCAACTTGTGGAGGGGGCGGGCGAGCCCTCCTCGTTCCTGCAGTGGCAGAAGGAGATGCGGGAGCGTGATCTCCAGGAAGAGCTGGCCCAGGTGGAGCGTCGCCGTCTGGAGGGTCGCATCAGCTACGAGGAGGCTGCTCTCGCCCGCACCCGCATCATGGAGCGCAACCAGAAGACTGCACTGCTAAAGAAGGAAGAGGTGTGTGTTATTAGAATGATGTATTAATGTGTTCATAGTGTTATTCAGTTTTGGAATCATTGAATCGTTGAGAAAGGGTAATTGGCTATATTAAGTGTTCCTGTCTTTGTGAGTCTCTTTGATGGAGCCTGTCCTGCTTATGATTGTTTGCAGACTGCCAAGCTGATGCAAAGATACGCAAACAAGCGGTTGCAGGAGGAGAAAGAGATGAGAGACCTGGTACAACAGGTGGCAGATGGACACAAAAACTCAAAAGCAGCTAAAGTGAAGTTGCAGGAGTTCAAACAGCGAATAGGTGACTAAACTATAGCATTACATCACCCCCTGTTCCCACATTTGTATTTATTTTATTTTACCTTTATTTAACTAGGGATGAGAAATGTACCCTTTCTCAATTACACCTGCTTTGGTGTTGTGGTGCAGCAGACAGTGCTTGGCGAATTGGGGTCTCATTTCTGTGTGCTTTTGTGTACGTTTGCATTCCAGTAAAGGAAGTGTCGGCGCAGAGTGGGGAACTCCTTCGTCAGGCCCTGGAGGAAGCACAGGCAGAGCTGAGCAGGAAGTTTGAGATTATCTGTCAGATCCGGGCCATTGAGTCTGTCCCCCTCATCAGGCACAAGTTTGTGGATGAAACAGAGGTGAGCAGGGGAATGGATCTTGCCAACATAATAGAGTATAAAGGCATTTTGCTGGGTTCTGTCAGAAGAAGGTTGACTTTTATGATGAACAATATACTGTATTCTGACCTCTCCCTGTCAAAGACAGCAGGACATGACCTGCTTGGGGAGATGTCCCTGGCTGAGCTGCGGGAGCGTCTGGCCATGCTGAGGGATGCAGAGCAGAGAGAGCATCAGGACAGGAGGGGGCGCATTCTGGAGGACAAGAAAAGCAGGGAACAGCTTTTGCTGGAGCAGCTGGACACCATCGCCCTCCACAGGACAGCCCTGGGACAGGCTGCTGCACGCAGGTCAGAGCAACTAAGACACTCGCATGCCTGGCTTGCACACAGAAGGCATGTCTGAGATGTACAGTATCCTAATGTGCATATGGTGTGAGGCAGGCAGGAGGAGAAGAGAGCAAGGCGGGAGCTGCAGCAGGGAGTAGCCGAGGACGAGATGGTGGTGGCTTTGCAGAGAAGGCTGGAGGCGAGGCAGCAGGAGCGCCAGAGGCTGAAGCAGGGCGAGAAAACCAAAGCCAAGATTAGTGAGCAATCTGGCACTCATGCCCTCAAGAGCTGGAATCACAGGAAGGTAAGCATAAACAGAAATATAAATATTCCAAGCTGTGTTTGGATTTGCTAGAAGATGTTCAATAACCAGCTTATCACTCTCTCATCCCAATCATGTGTGTGTGTGTGCGTGTGTGCGTGTGTGTGTGTGTGTGTGTGTGTGTGAGCAGCAAAAAATGGAGGAACAACACTGGGCAGATTTGGAGCAAAGATTGGAGCGTCAGGTCCAGCAGGAAGCTCCTAACACTCTCTCCTAGAAGAAAAATACTCAAGGTCTAGACATCAGCCTCTGAATGTCATTCTCCTAGCATAAGGACCATATTGCATGTTTGCTCCAAGTCTTTGAGAAGCCCTAATTTCATATAACAAGTACATCATGCATGTTGTATTTACTTTTGTTAAGGCTACTATTGCTACTCTTATCAAGAGGATGTCAGCATGTAAAGTTGAAAAACAAAAAATATGTTGTTGTGCTCTTATGCCACTGTACAATTTAAAGTGAACCCAAATCTTTGAACTGTGTGTTTTATTTCCTTACGTTTGATTTGATTTAGTTACATTGGAATGTAACTTGTATGTTCAAGAATACCCATGCATGGGTGAAAATGGGCGCATTCGAAATAGCAGCGAGTAGAGAGAGACTGACTGATCGACAAATCACTCTGAATGTTATTTGAAGATCAGTCAGTCAGTCACAAATTACCCATGATACATCATTCCCGGTTTTGATGCTCTTGAACGCGGTCATGTCTAATTTCGATGCAAAATTTACATACCCATTCGACTCGCGTTTGGGAGAATTTTTGCATTTTAGTTTACTCTAATTATTTCAACCTGCTAACGTTACGTTAATTATCCTAACATGCTATGAAAAGTCACTGCTGACAGTGAGCTACTCACATATGCACAGCAGCGACACTACTGCAGTTCATCCAGGTTTGAACCCGAAAGTATCTGTCAGCTGTCAGAAAGGTAACAACCAACATATACATTAGCTTGGTATCTTTCTTTTTATGTACGAATGTTAAAATACTATTTCATACATGGCTGCTTTTTAAACAAATTAGCTAGTTAACGTTAGCTAACAGTTTGCCTGTTTTTCTTTAACTTGGCCAGCGAGGGAAAAATATAAACACGTCCGTTAGCGAACGTTAGTTAGCAAACGTAGTTCGTAACAACAATTGATTAGTAAGTTAACTAACGAGCTTGCTAGTTAACTTATTAATCAATTGTTACTAACTACGTTAATGGAAGATACAGGTAACTGCCCAAATAATGGAAAAACCGAGTAAATGAGGGATACCAAAGTATATTGATTTCTGATTTAATTAAGCAATTAACATCCCACCGTGCTTAGGGTCATGTATAAAAATAACGTTTTATTGGTCGCATAACGTTACACATATTTAGCAGATGTTATTGCGGCTGTAGCAAAACACTTATAGTAATATCTAACAATACACAAATCTACAAGTAAAATAATGGAAATATAGAAATATTTGCCAGAGCAATGTCGGTGCGGAGTATAAATATGTATGTGAGTATGTGTGATGGGATGTAAAATGCTGGGCAAGCCATTATTTTCGCAATTTTTGGCTACTATGCATGACAATTCCCCCATCACTGAATGATTTGATGAGCATGAAAACGATGTAAACCGTATGCCATGGCCATTTCAGTCACCAGATCTCAACCAATTTGAACACCTATGGGAGATTCTGGAGCGGCACCTGAGAGCTTTTTACACCACCATCAACAACACGCCAAATGATGGAATTTCTCATAGAAGAATAGTGTCGCATCCCTCCAATAGAGTTCCAGACACTTGTAGATATGCCAAGGTGCATTGAAGCTGTTCTGGCTTGTGGTGGCCCAACGCATGTTATGTTTGTGTTTGTTTTATTTTGGCAGTTACCTGTGGTTTTAGCTACTTTAGTTATGTCGATTGTAAGTTCAAGTTCCATTATCTGCTATTATTGTTGCAGGAAGTATAGGCTGTCTATAATGTTGTTACATCCTCAGTGTGTGCCATTTATTTATTTTGCAGTGACAACATGAGTGAGGTAAGTCTGTACTCGTTCCCTATTAATCAGACAAACACCTCTTTCCTCTCCCTTTATCTACTGATATGTGTTTACACTCTTCTGTTGCTTGACTGTACCCTACCCATATGCGTCCAGGCTGAGCAAGATAGAATAGAGATCCCTGATACCAGATGCTCCAACAATACAAATGAAGGCACAGCAGACAGCAGCAACACGTCACACCTTGAGACCATAGAGGTGCAGGAGAGCAGTGAGTAAAGGCCCATATATACTCCTCTCCATAAGTATTTGGACAGTGAATCTATTATTTTTTTATTTTAAATACAGTACCAGTTAAAAGTTTGGACACAACTACTCATTCCAGGGTTTTTCTTTATTTTTACTATTTTCTACATTGTAGAATAATAGTGAAGACATGTAAACTATGAAATAACATGGAATCATGTAGTAAGCAAAAATATTTTATATTCTTCAAAGTAGCCACCCTTTGCCTTGATGGCAGCGTTGCACACTCTTGGCATTCTCTCAACCAGCTTCATGGGGAATGCTTTTGCAACCACCTTGAAGTAGTTCCCACATATGCTGAGTACTTGTTGGCTGCTTTTCCTTCACTCTGCGGTCCAACTCATCCCAGACCATCTCAATTGGGTTGAGGTCAGGTGATTGTGGAGGCCAGATCATCTGATGCAACACCATCGCTCTTTTTATTGGTCAAATAGCCCTTAGAGCCCGGAGGTGTGTTTTGGGTCATTGTTCTGTTGAAAAACAAATGATAGTCCCACTAAACGCAAACCAGATGGGATGGTGTATCGTTGCAGAATGCTGTGGTAGCCATGTGTGTTAAGTGTGCATTGAATTCTAAGTAAATCACTGATGGTGTCACCAGCAAAGCACCCCCACACCACCACCTCCATGCTTCCTGGTAGGAACTGCACATGCAGAGATAATCCGTTCACCTACACCTACTCGGCGGTTGGAACCAAAAATCTGAAGTGTTCCACTGGTCTAATGTCCATTGCTCATGTTTCTTGGCCCAAGCATGTCTCTTATTATTGGTGTCCTTTTTAGTAGTGGTTTCTTTTCAGCAATTCGACCATGAAGGCCTGATTTCACACATTCTCCTCTGAACAGTTAATGTTGAGATGTCTGTTACTTGAACTCTGAAGCATTTATTTGGGCTCCAATTTCTAAGGCTGGTAACTCTAATGAACGTATCCTCTGCAGCAGAGGTAACTCAGGGTCTTCCTTTCCTGTGGTGGTCCTCATGAGAGCCAGTTTCATCATAGCGCTTGATGGTTTTTGCAACTGCATTTTAAGAAACTTTCAAAGTTTTGACATTTTCTGCATTTACTGACATTCATGTCTTAAAGTAATGATGGACTGTCGTTTCTCTATTTGAGCTGCTCTTGCCATAATATGGACTTGGTCTTTTACCAAATAGGGCTATCTTCTGTATACCACCCCTACCTTGTCAAAACAAGTGATTGGCTCAAACGCATTAAGATAATTTGTGGAATTTCTCTCTAACTTAACAAGCCACACCTGTTAATTGAAATGCATTCCAGGTGACTACCTCATGAAGCTGATTGAGAGAATGCCAAGAGTGTGCAAAGGTACTTTGAAGAATCTGCTACATTATTCTATTCCATGTGTTATTTCATAGTTTTGATGTCTTCACTATTATTCTACAATGTAGAAAATAGTAAAAAACAAAGAAGCCTTGAATGAGTAGGTGTGTCCAGACTTGACTGGTACTGTATATATTCAAGCATTTTGGATTTTGAGATCAAATGTTTCATATGTGACAGTACATTGTCACCTTTTATATTTGAGGGTATTTTCTATGGGGTGAATTTAGTGCCAACAGAGATTTTTATTTGAATTCCATAATTTTGAGTTTGTGTTAAGATATAGAATTTTGAATTCTATACTTTTGAATTTATGCTCAAATTGTATAATTGAATAAATAAAACTTCTATTTCATTATTTGAAATTGAATGAATATTGAATTCCGTTTTCAAATTCAATATTTATATATTCAGTTTCAATATGATAGATATTGCATTCATTGTATGTATCAAGTTTACAAATTGTCATTTAAGTTACTCAAAGTTTCATGTATTCATCTTCTCAGATGCATTCAAAAGTATTTAGACCTTGACTTTTTTCCACATTTTCTTACATTACAGCCTTATTCTAAAATGGATGAAATAAAACCATTTTCTCATCAATCTACACACAATACCCCATAATGACAAAGTGAAAACAGGTTTTTAGAAAATGTAGCACATTTATTAAAATGTAAAAACAAATTCCTTTATTTACATACGTTTTCAGACCCTTTGCTGGGAGACTCGAAATTGAGCTCAGGTGCATCTTGTTTCAATTGATCATCCTTGAGATTTCTACAACTTGATTGGAGTCCACCTGGAAAGGCAAACACCTGTCTATATAAAGGTCCCACAGTTGACGGTGCATGTCAGAGCAAAAACCAAGCCATGAAGTCAAAGGAATTGTCCGTAGAGCGCTGAGACAGGATTGTGTTGAGGCACAGATCTGGGGAAGGGTACCAAAAAAATGTCTGCACCATTGAAGGTCCCCAAGAAACCAGTGGCTTCCATCATTCTGAAATGGAAGATGTTTGGAACCACCAAGACTCTTCCTAGAGCTGGCCGCCTGGCCAAACTGAGCAATCTGGGAGAAGGGTCTTGGTCAGGCAGGTTACCAAGAACCCAGGATCACTCTGACAGTGCTCCGGAGTTCCTCTGTAGACATAAAGAACCTTCCAGAAGGACAACCATCTCTGCAGCACTCCACTAATCAGGCCTTTATGGTAGAGTGGCCAGACGGAAGCCACTCCTCAGTAAAAGGCACATGACAGCCCGCTTGGAGTTTGTCTAAAGGCACCTGAAGGACTCTGACCATGAGAAACAAGATTCTCTGGTCTGATGAAACCAAGATTGAACTCTTTGGCCTGAATGCCAAGTGTCACGTCTGGAGGCAACCTGGCACCATTCCTACAGTGAAGCATGGTGGTGGCAGCAACATACTGAGGATGTTTTTCAGCGCCAGGGACTGGGAGACTAGTTAGGATCGAGGGTTTGAGCCAGGTCTCCTGCATGTCATGACTGCTAGCCCACCTAGCTAAAATCCATCGAGAGGAGCTCAGGAAGCTAACAAGTCTTCATGTCTCCAGCAAGGCTACTCATTAAAAGAGCCACGTCGGTCACATTTCCCCCACCCTTTGACCTTCTCATTGAAGAGACCCATCCAAGTCACAGGACCCATGCCTAGGCTTTAGCTTGGCAGGTTAACAGTCTTAACCTATGTAACGCCGTTTGGGTCTTTGCGTGTCAAAAAAGATACGTCAAATAACACTGCCGCTTTTAATATCACACATCAAATAACACTTATATTATATAATGTTGTATGTGCTGAATTTGCACATGAAAGCCAAGCGCCACAACTACGATCAATACCACTGTCAAAGCTGTACAAAAAAAAGTCTGCAAACGAGAATACACCGGCCACGAACGATGTTTACGATACCGCGTTGGCAATAAGGCATTTTGTTCGACCGAATGGGAAAATGTCTGTGTGAGCATTTGAAATAAGATCAGGATAATAAAAAAATGCAAATATCTTTTGATACAGATGTTTACTAGAAACTTCTGTGTAGCTAGCTAACTTTGGCTTAGTAGCTAGCTAGCACCAATGCAACCAGCCTGAAAACCATGACCAGTAGAAACTGCAGTCATTTTCACTATTCTTAGCAATGATTTCAAATCAAATTTTATTTCTCACATGCGCAGAATACAACTTGTTAGGAATCCTTGTAAGTATTAGCTAGGTAGCCACTTGTTCGCCTATTGAAATTGAACTTCAGTTCATGAAAATAACTAGCCAGCTACTTAACCCTGTTGCCCAAAGCTAACATTATAAGCAGCCAGCTAGCTTCATCTGGATTCTTGACCGGACAGGGTTATGTGTTGTGAAGCTAGCCACAATAGTTGAATTTGCGGTTCGCTTTCAAAATAAAAGTACCTATTTGAAAGTGACGCAGAAGGTTACAATTGGAATCATTAGACTTGATAATGTTTAGACTAGATAATGTTGGAATGTGGAGCAATGAAATGGGGTATCTGTTTGAATGTTAAATGACGAGACAGAGGCATTGATGCGAGTAACCAGTCTTGTTCAGTACATGACAACACCTCCGGGTATCTCAAGCACCCCGGTAAAACACAAGAGTTGCAGTAATGAACATTTACCAACAGATGGCATCACTGTGCCATCTTACACCCATAACAGTATCGGTCTACTCGTTGACACCCACAGAACACAACTGAAGAGTTAACGCAAATATTAGCATTGTAGCTGTTATCGTGGGATTGTGACTGTGTGATATCACCTCCCCAGTCTGCCTATTGTGCATATTGACATTCATTTTGCACTGTACAATTTAACCTAAGGATTGGGGATCAAAGAAATGGAGTATCAATCTACTCAGTACCCAAGTGCTTTTTTCCCCAACGTCCTCCTCAGTTATCAGCAGTGGTGTAAAGTATTTAAGTAAAAATACTTTAAAGTACTACTTAAATAGTTTTTTGGGGAGTCTGTACTTTACTATTTATATTTTTGACAACTTTTAATTCACTACATTCCTAAAGAAAATAATGTACTTTTTACTCCATACATTTTCCCTGACACCAAAAAGTAGGAAACTGGTCCAATTCACACACGAGAACATCCCTGGCCATCCCAGACTCACTAAACACAAGTGCTTTGTTTGTAAATTATGTTGGAGTGGGCTACTCGTAAATCCAAAAAATAAATAAAATAAAATAGTGCCGTCTGGTTTGCTAAATATAATGAATGAAATAATTTTTACTTTAGTATATTTTTGCAATTACATTTACTTTTGATAGCTTCACACAGATGGGGCCGACCACCATTAATCAAATAACTTTCTTTATAAATTAGCTGTATTTTAGATGTTAGCTAGCTAACTATAGCTACTGAAACAGATTGTCGTTTTGCTATGTTTTTTGGGAAGAACATTGTTTGCATACATCAGCTAGCTAGCTTTTATATGACCAGCACTGTCCAGACAGAGCTTGGGGAAGGGCAGGTGCACGGGACAAAACTTTACCAGCATCATAGCATACTTATCGATGAATCGTTGTGACATGAAATACAAGTGATGGTGTTATCAATGTGTAATAATTACATACATTTTTTTATGAAGGTGTTAAATTAAATTGTGACGTGCAGTCATATTTAAGTCATGATTGGTCAACAAGCTTATTTGACTCGTCAGTGTTATTTGACGAGACCCAAAGACCCAAACGGCATTCTATATTAACCCAGTCAGTCACATGTTACCCTTATAATTACTAACTTTACCAAAGACTTGAAACTATGCCTTCAGGTTGCTCATCACATAAGCATGGATCACCAAACCACGCTCTTTTGCTGAGTAACCTTGCTGGATCGTGAAGATTTGTATTAGTATAGCAGATAGGGATCTGTGACTCTTTTAGTAGTGCGATAGGCTGGAATGCTTCAGGAGGGCAGTCACGTGTATTTGAGGCATAAATCCTGAGTTTGAGTCTCCTTTACAGTGGTGCCACTGGACTCGGATCTACAGTTGCGCTCAGCTCAACCACTGGAGTTGTTGGGGGGTGAATGTCGCAGATGGGGATCTGTGAAACTCAACCATCAGCCTGAAGTGTCCTCCCTTGCGCAATTGAATAAGGCCCTTTTCAATAGTGCGGTGGGTTAGAGTCCAGGGCATACAATACATTTTTGGTCCACCAGCCACTCAGATTTACCAGCCAAAATATTTCAAAATTACACAAACTCAAGTCTGAGCATTCTTTGTAATGTTTCTAAAACAGTAAATGTATTCCTATGGTATATTGAATAATTACATTTTTTTGTGACCTGAGTCTTAACTAAAATATCACAGATGAGACAAATGTTCATCTGCTGCTTGTAAGGGCAGGAGGTTACCGTTGTTGTGCGACTCAAGTCATGTTTGTGCCTGTGAGATTGTTTGACTTGTAGAAGCGTTATCTTCTCTTCCCTAGCAGTTTGCGTAGGTCTTTGACTTTGCAATTCAATTACCAGCTATGAAACACAACGGCTATAAATGTGATCATACTTTTTTATTGAGAAATGCCCTGGTTGGAAATCTTTAGGAGGGCGGTCACGTGGTTCCAAGGCAGAGATCCTGAATTCAATTCTCGATATCAGCTGAATGAGGGGGAAGCGGTACTCTATAAGCAAACAGCTTGTCGTCCTTTACATAAACTTCCTGAACTTATCCCTATAGGCTTTAGCTAAGTGGGCTAACAGTCTTGTGACATGCAAGAGACCTGGTTCGAACCCAGTCAGCCACAATATTTAAATAGGGAGTGTAAAGGTTATCCTAAGAAGGGCTGTGACAGGGCTTTTCAACTATACTGAACAAAAATATAAACGCAGCATGTTAAGTGTTGGTCCCATGTTTCATGAGCTGAAATAAAAGATCCCAGAAATGTTCCATACGCACAAAGGTTCGCTCAAATTTTGTGAACAAATTTGTTTAAGTCCCTGTTAGTGAGCATTGATCCTTTGCCAAGATAATCCATCCACCTGAAATGTGTGGCAAATCAAAAAGGTGATTAAACAGCATGATCATTACACAGGTACACCTTGTGCTGAGGACAATAAAGGGCCACTCTTAAATGCGCAGTTGTCACAACACAATGCCACAGATCTCTTATTTTGAGGGTACACACTGGCATGCTGACTGCAGGAATGTCCACCAGAGCTGTCGCCAGAGAATTTAATGTTAATTTCTCTACCGTAAGCTTTTGTTTTAAAGAATTTGGCAGTATGTCCAACCGCAGACCACGTGTAACCACGCCAGTCTAGGACCTCCACACCCAGGCTTCTTCACCTGCAGGATCATCTAAGACGGGCCACCCGGACAGCTGATAAAACCGAGGAGTATTTATGTCTGTAATAAAGCCCTTTTTTGGGGGGGAAAACTCATTCTGATTGGCTGGGCTTGGCTCCCCAGTGGGTGGGCCTATGCCCTCCCAGGCCCACCCACGGCTGCGCCCCTGCCCAGTCATGTGAAATCGATTTAGATTTGGGCCTAATTCATTATTTTCAATTGACTGATTTCCTTAAATTAACTGTAACTCAGTAAAATCCTTAATTGTTGCATATTGCGTTTCTATTTTTGTTCAGTCTATATTCTTAGAGACCGAATAAAAAATGGTGATTCTCCCTTCTAACGTGTTCTGCACGGCCTGTGATAATCATAGAGGTGGAAACAGAAGGCATGTCCATGTTCCAGAGTCCTCACTTTGAGGAATGTGGTCATAATAGCTTATTGCCAAAACAGTAAAAACACTAGAGCCAAATTCATAGAAAGAAAATGAATGCAATATGCCACATTTGCTTCAGAAACCACCAGAAGCTTCTGTTTACCACAGAGAGTTTGATCTGTTCTCCTCTACCTTTCCTGGCTGGCATAGTACCAGGATGTTGTCTCTGGTTTTGAATCTGAATTTATAGAACTGGATTTGAAAATCTGAATGCATATGAGAAGTTGAATGTATTAAACTTTGATTAACTGAAATGATAGTTTGTAAACTTGGTAGACAGTGAATGCAATATCTACCATATTGAAACTTTAATATATAAATATTGAATTTTAATATTCAATTCAATGCTAAATTTAATTCATTTCTGTTTCTAATCATGAAATACAAGTTCAATTTCTGAATTCAATTATTCAATTTGTGCACTACAAATTCAAACATAATAAATTAAATATCCTAATACAAATTCTAAACTATGGAATTCAAATACAATTTCTGTTGGCACAATTTTCATACATATGATTTACCGATTTTAGAAATGAAAGCACTATATATCTAGTCCCTCCATTTGAGGAAGTAATATGTATTTGGCCAAATTTGCTTATAGTGTATTGAAGTAGTCAATAGTTAAGATTTTGAACCCATATTCCTTGTACTCAATGACTGTCAAGCTTGTGACTACAAACTCTTTGGATGCATTTGCAGTTTGTCTTGGTTCTCTTTCAGATTATGCTTTGCCCAATTGGAACTGAATGGGGAATAGTTTTGGAGTCACTTATTGTAAATAAGAATATAAGTTTTTGAACACTCATACTTTAATGTAGATGCTACCGTGATTACTCATTATTCAGGACTATCCGTAATCATGGTAGCATCCACATTTAATGTAGGAGTGTTCAGAATCGTATTGTTAATTACAATACAATTTACTCCAAAATGACATACATTCACCATTCAATTCCTATTGAGCACAACAGAATCCGGAACACACCCAAAATAAACTGCAAATGCATCCAACAAAGTGCTTTCATTTCTAAACGGTAAACAGATATGTATGAAAATACCCTCAGTACGATGCCACCTTTTATTTATCGCCTCATATGAAACATTTTGATCTCAAATTCAGAATGCTGGCGTATAGAGCCAAATTAAGTTTAGGCGTCACTGTTCAGATAAATACAGTGGCGTATACCAGTAGGCTTTTTTGTCTGTGTATGCAGGTGTGATTGTTTCTCTGACCCTTTGACAGGTGATCCCTTGGTTGCGGAAGAGGAAATGGTTGATTTGACCCATCAGGTTTTTCCATCATCTTTTGTGGACCTCACCAACAACAATGACTCAATAGTGGTGAGTGCAAATCTGCAAGTAGCCAATCGCATTTAATTGTCACTTCACATGGTGTATGTGATTTTTAATATTCTCTTTTGCTGTTTCATATGGACTCAATTTCCCTGGCCTTTGTCGTCCATTGCAGGTTGTAGATGAAGGTGAGTTTTTAACTGAATATCATCATCATTTAGAAATGTGATTTATATGTTGAGTTGAGGCTAGTGTTGAATGCCTTTTGTGGGTCCAAAACAAGGTCCAAAGCGAAGACGTGACTGGGAAAGTTACGTGCTGAGCAGTGATGAAGAAGAGGCAGCTGTTATTGTTCCTGACAGTCCAGCGACAGCCCCCCTCTCCACTGCCCCTGAGCCCAGCAGCACAGCCAGGTGAGACCGATCAGACTACCCTGCTTACCTTACTATAACCTGGACAATTGTGACTGTATCCCGACTCTAAAGGTGTTGTTAAAATGCATGGATTCTGTTGTTCACAGATCAACCCCAACAACAATCAGTTGT
This sequence comes from Oncorhynchus mykiss, assembly GCF_013265735.2. Classification (NCBI taxonomy): domain Eukaryota; kingdom Metazoa; phylum Chordata; class Actinopteri; order Salmoniformes; family Salmonidae; genus Oncorhynchus; species Oncorhynchus mykiss. Next base: position 22,031,432 of record NC_048589.1, on the reverse strand, counting down.
CCCATCTGTATGGACGTGTTTGGAGAGGTAAGTCAGACTTTCACTTTTTCCTTGATGTTAAGCCTCTGGATACTGGCTGGCTGTTGTGTGAAGCATTAATTGTGTGCACCTTGTAAACAAGCTTCTGCCGCACCCCTCAGATAATTGATGGTGGGAGAACGCTTGTCTCCTCCCAGTGTGGTCACCTGTTCTGCAACACATGCATACGTGACTCACTTGCCAAATCACAGACGTGTCCAACCTGCAGGAAGAAACTGAATCATCAGCAGTATCATCAAATTTACATCTAATCTGTGTTCCTCTTAAACATATTCCGATTGTTGGGGCTTTTTGCACATTGCTTGATGGTTTGGTTCTATGTTCTTTGTTTATTTATGGTTCAATGGTCTTGTCATTTATATCTTAAATTTGCACAAATGGGATTTTTTTTTACTGGCCACATGTGGGTTTAACACATTTGAGGGAGGAGAATGTAACCAATCAATCATACACGCCGTTGTACGATTGCCTCACTGTACACTATGAAAGTGTATTGTGTACAACATTTTCATCTAATAGTTGTGTTGTAAATGTGTGTTATGCCTGTGTTTAGACCATCTAGATTACATTTCACTGTTGTGACCCAAAGCATTCTTGAGAGCTCAAAGAAACGCAACTATTTCGTTTGTCCATATGTATTGTTTATAAATAAAGTATTTGTTTTTAGCCCTTTCTGTGTGTTAAAAAAAACTTTTTTTATAAATATTTATTCGTTCAGATATTGGGTTGGCAGGTAGTCTAGTGGTTAGCACGTTGAGCCTGTTCCCCGGGAGGCGTCATTGTAAATATACATTTGTTCTTTAACTGACTTTGCCTAGTTAAATAAAATAAATTGGGCCCCTGTATAGTATGAGATTTGCAACACACATTGAAGAGAATGGGGTGGGGAAAAGTCGAATTCAGGAAGTACAGTTTCACTAATGTTTGCCCCTAGGAAAAAACTAATTTAATTAAAGCATTGTGTGTGTGTGTGTGTGTGTGTGTTCATTGATTTAATTCAGTTTGCCTGGAGACATCAAGGCCAGCTTGATTTTCTGGTTAGTGTTCTGCGGTTGCGCATTCAGTTGTTACCGAAAACTCGTAAGTAAAATCACATGATTTGTGTCTTGTCATATGACATTGATGAGGGCGACAAGCAACCAGCGACTCACTGTGGACTTCACTAAAAGAAAGAACCCTAAACTGTCAGAGATGAAATTCTTAACTTTTTTGTGCCGATAATATGTGGAGTATGGAATGTTGGGGAGTTTTGTCTACGATTGCTGCCGCCTGTCTGTTAGGTAAGGTTTGTTGTTGTCTTAGCTAATTAACATTAACGTTAGCTTTAGCAGGCAGCACTCTGTTTTTAGATATCTGACTGAAGGCAATTTTTCTACATGGGATTATTTGAGGTACCCACTTGTGCCAATGGCACTGTAGATACCTTTTTGTTTGTAAACTTTGTCAAGACAGCCACACCAGATATCACAATTCTGATTTGACATATTTTACAAAACGTGATAACTAATTGAATATGATTCAAAACGTTCATAAATGACAATGCAAAACTACACACTGCTTTGCAACATTGTTGTATAAATGCAGCTATAAAAGTTTAACATTCCACTTGTCATGTGAAGACATTTTTATATCTTATTCATCAAGCCCTGTACATTCAGGTGCACTGTTAACACATTTACCAAAACTGTAAATTACCTAAGCAGTTCCCAATGCTCTGGCAATCTAAACTCAATAGAATATAATGTACAGTACACACAGAAGGCCCTGGCCAACTCGGAGCATTTTGGAGTTTAAACCAGGGGAAATCATATGACCTGGTTTTGAATAATTGTAATTCTTGATGGTGTCTTTCTCTTAGCAAAGCAGCTCAGCTCATGGCTAATGTGATTACTGCGACAATAAGGTCTCTGTTTGCTGCTGCTCTCGCTTCTGTTTCCCCAACTCACTGACAGGTCAGACACCATGATATCTTGTGTTAACTGCATGTGATAATGAGACAAGATATTATGGTGTCTGACCTGTCCACAAATAGCTACATATCCCAAAGAAGACTTACTTTGAAATACTTATTGTGAAGCATTGGCTACCACATTGTGAAATAAATCAGTTGGGTGTGATTCAGAATGGCAGCATCATTGTAAGGTATCAAAGGAATGAGGAAGTGGACATGTAAAATCTTTCATGTTGGAACTTTGTGCCATTCTTTGACTAGAAACAAGGCTTAAAGAACGTGCTTTACAATTTATAAGACCACAAAAACAACTAAAGGGATTTGGAGAATATGCCAAAAAGGCCTATTACTGATGGATTTTCCTCAAACAGTAAGGGTGGAAATCTGTGGATGCCTAATGAAAGATAATACAATTTTTGCTCCCTTTCTAATTTTCTCTACTTTTGCATATTTTTTTTAATACTGAATGTTTTGGGATATTCAACCAAAACCTAATAATTAGATAAAGGGAACCTGAGTGGACAAATAACAACAATGACATACTTATTTCATAAACAAAGTTATGCAACACCCAATGCTCATTTGTGAAAAAGTAATTGCCCCTTTACACGCAATAACTGGTTGTGCCACCTTTAGCTGTAATGACTCCAACCAAACACTTCCTGTAATTATTGATCAGTCTCTCACGTCGCTATGGAGGAATTTTGTCCCGCTCTTCCATGCAGAACTGCTGTAACTCAGCAACATTTGTGGGTTTTCAAGCATGAATTGCTTGTTTCAAGCCCTGGCACAAGATCTCAATTGGGAATAGGTCTGGATTTTGACTAAGCCATTCCAAAACTTCAAATGTGTTGCTTTTTAGCCATTTTCATGTAGTCTTGATTGTGTGTTTTGGGTCATTGTCTTGCTGCATGACCCAACTGCGCTTTAGCTTCAGCTCACAGACGGATGGCCTGACATTCTCCTGTAGAATTCTCTGATACAGAGCAGAATTCATGGTTCCTTCTATTAAGGCAAGTCATCCAGGTTCTGAGACAGCAAAGCATCCCCAAACCATCAGGCTACCACCACCATGCTTAACTATTGGTATGAGGTTCTTAATGTGGAAAGCAGTGTTTGGTTTTTGCCAGGCATAATGGGACCCATGTCACCCAAAAAGTTATACTTTTGATATCTCTGTCCATACAACATTCTTCCAAGAGTCTTGATAATCTTCCAGGTGCTTTTTGGTGAACTTGATTCAACTTTTGGACAACATGGGTCCCATTATGCCATAGAGGAAACCAGAAAGCGGACAAATACTTTTTCACGGCACTGTAGGTGTCACACGACCTCCTGAAATGTGTTAAGCCTGTCACGTCTGCTCCCGCTCCCCCTCCCTGTTGCTCAACGGCGCCATGCTCCCCAGCATTACTCACTCCTGCCTTTCCCTCGTCACGTGCATCAGCGATTATTGGACTCACCTGGACTCAATCACCTGTTTATTACCTCCCCTATAATTGTCAGTTCCCCAGCTTCTTTCCCAACTGCTGCATTAATGTTTGAATGTTGTTGTTACCCGTGTGCTGATGCTGTTCCTGTCTGTTCTGCATTAAATGTTCAACAGGGCTTGTACCTTCTTCTCATCTCTGGTCCTTTCAAAGCCATCAAATACCAATCTCCAATGACCATTTTTCTTCTGAACCGTACTAATTAGTCATTGACCCATTATGTTTCCAGAAAATCCAGCTTCCCATGTCATGATCTGCTCTATTTCCAGGGTATGCCTTTGTCTATCTACCACATTGCTACTTAGAGAGAGGCTGGGAATATAAATGTTTTCCCGTTTCTAGAACTATTTGCTCTAAAAGTCTGGTTATAACAGGTGTGGTGGTGAGCCAGACAACGGCTCCCACGATGGCTCCTGCTGTGATGAACACCACATTCATTGAGAATGTGACGGCGACCACCAGAGTCAGTGAGACCACCACAGTCAGTGAGAATGTGACCTTGACCACACCCATGATCCTCAGCACCACATCTCCAGGCTGCTCTGCCCTCAACACCTCCACCTGTGAGACCTGTGTCCCAGGGTCCTACTCTGACAATGGTGAGTCTAGATGTCCTGCTAGCCTTACTTACACTGGCCTGACAGAAATATGCTTAGTTTCAGTGACGGGGCAGCAGGTAGCCTAGCAGTTAAGAGCATTGTCAGTAACCCAAATAATTACTCAGTTTTGTTTCTCACCACAACCTATAAATTAGGTAGAAACACAGCACAGCCAATTGATGCAGCACTGTAATGTCGTTTTTACCCATGTAACACCTATTTTTTGTGGATTTGGACAGTGGACACAGGAGTTGTGTTGTTGGTATGTAGCTTTGCTGTATTATTTGACCCCTGAAATGTGTCTGACCTCCACAGACTAAGTGAAAGCTTCTTTGGCTCAAATGTAAAATGAAGGTGGTAAGTGTTGTAAACACCACCACCTGTTCAATAACAGCCTTCTGATGTCTCCCCAGACACCCTGCTGTGTTCCTGTTGCCATGAGCCAGGGCTGTGTCTGTTCGCTGGGGCTTGCCTCCCATGTTCCAGAGGGTTCTTTCAGCCTCTTGCTGGACAACAACGATGTCAGCCCTGCAGCCAGGGTTTTTACACCAAGTACGTCTCTGTCAACTGAGGGTATAGTTGATTCACAAACATTCTGTGTACCACTGTTGCATTGACCCTCTTCCTGTTCTCCATCTCACCTTGCAGTTTTACCGGCAGCCTTATGTGTCAGTCCTGCTCCCCAGGCTCCTACAACAACAACACAGGCTCCGACTCCTGCCGAAGCTGTTCTCCAGGTATTTATATCAATATTTTTCTGTTCTTGTTGTATAATCATTGCAATAATGACTTACTTGTTACTATTACTGTTATTATATTATAGTGTGTTTGTTTGTTCATCCATGCCTATACGCAGAGAAAAAAGAGTGAATAAACATTTTGTAACAACTGACGAAAACAATCAGCTCTACTGTATAAAAGCTGGGCTTCAGTCATGCACATTCAAGTAATCTAACTCTTTAGAAATATTAAATTGGATGTATCTGTTTTTTAAATGGAATGTGTTATTTTCAGGTTTCTATACATCACAACAAAATGCCACATCGTGCAGTCCATGTCAACAGGGAACGTTCTGCAAGTTAGTGGCCCTTTTGTCACCTTAGATTTGTGTTTTCTTAACTAGTGTGGTTTGCACTGCAGCGGGACTGGCCCTGTTGCTTGTCTGCAGATCTAACATCACATGCTCTCATCTCATGCAACTGATATTACTTCCCAAAACCGGACACACACACACACACACACACACACACACACACACACACACACACACACACACACACACACACACACAATTGGGTTAGTAGTAGGTATTGAAGAAATTATTTCATAGTTCAGTCATCAGACATGGGGTGGTGATAGCCAGCTGTATTAAACAGTATTTTGTAAATAAGTTCTTCCCCATTCATTGCACCCTTGTGGCCATCCCTCCCATAGCTCCTCCAGTTGTGCTCTGTGTCAGATCTGTCCTGCTGGTACAGAGTCTCTGCAGCCAGCTGCCAAGGAGTGCACACCTTGTCGTCCAGGTAACTACCAGTGCCAGCCAACAATATCAATTGTGTTATTTATAATGCATGCAGTGTTAAAATATTAAAGAGAATGTTTCAAATGTTTTTTGTGAGAATGTTCCATTCAATGTAGCCTAACCCATTCACATAAGGGTTATCTGGCACTGCATTGATTACATCTATCAAAACACTAAATGAAGGCATGATCTACACTGAACAAAACATATAAATGCAACATGCAACAAGATACATTAAAAAGTAGAGGCCTGGACCAGAAAACCAGTCAGTATCTGGTGTGACCACCATTTGCCTCCTGCAGCGCAACACATCTCCTTCGCATAGAGTTGATCAGGCTGTTGATTGTGGCCTGTGGAATGTTGTCCCACTCCTCTTCAATGGCTGTGCGAAGTTGCTGGATATTGGCAGGAACTGGAACACTCTGTCGTACACATCGGTCCAGAGCATCCCAAACATGCTCAATGGGTGACCTGTCTGGTGAGTATGCAGGCCATTGAAGAACTGGGACATTTTCAGCTTCCAGGAATTGTGTACAGATCCTTCCGACATGGGGCTGTGCATTATCATGCTGAAACACGAGGTGACTGTGGCAGATTAATGGCACAACAATGGGCCTCAGGATCTCGTCATTCAAATTGCCATTGATAAAATGCAATTGTGTTCGTTGTCCGTAGCTTATGCCTGCCCATACCATAACCCCACCGCCACCATGGAGCACACAACATTGACATCAGCAAACTGTCGCCCACATGACGCCATACACACTGTCTGCCATCTGCCCTGTACAGTTGAAACCAGGATTCATCCATGAAGAGCACACTTCTCCAGCACGCCAGTTCCCATCGAATGTTAGCATTTTCCCACTGAAGTTGGTTACGAGGCCAAACTGCAGTCAGTTCAAGACCCTGGTGAAGACGACGAGCATGTAAATGAGCTTCCCTGAGACAATTTCTGACAGTTTGTGCAGAAATTCTTCGGTTGTGCAAACCCACAGTTTCATCAGCTGTCCGGGTGGCTGGTCTCAGACTATCCCACAGGCGAATAAGCATGATGTGGAGGTCCTGGGCTGGCGTGGTTACACGTGGTCTGTGGTTGTGAAGCCGCTTTGATGTACTGCCAATTCTCTAAAACAATGTTGTATGGGGCTTATGGTAGAGAAATGAACATTCAATTCTCTGGCAACAGCTCTGGTGGACATTCCTGCAGTCAGCATGTCAATTGCACACTCCCTCAACTTGAGACATCTGTGGCACTTTTTTAGTGGCCTTTTATTGTCCCCATCACAAGGTGCACCTACACTACCGTTAGTTGATGGTCACTTAGAAATTTCCTTGTTTTTGAAAGAAAAACACTTTTTTGTCCATTAAAATAACATCAAATTGATCAGAAATACAGTGTAGACATGGTTAATGTTGTGAATGACTATTGTAGCTGAAAACGGCTGATTTTTGATAAAACATTTTAAAAAATTAAAAAGGAATATCTACATAGGTGTACAGAGGCCCATTATCAGCAACCATCACTCATGTGTTCCAATGGCACGTTGTGTTAGCTAATCCAAGTTTATCATTTTAAAAGGCTAATTGATCATTAGAAAACTATTTTGCAATTATGTTAGCACAGCTAAAAACTGGTGTTCTGATTAAAGAAGCAATAAAACTGGCCTTTAGACTAGTTGAGTATCTGGAGCATCAGCATTTTGTGGGTTGCTGTTTAATCAGCTTCTTGATATGCCACACCTGTCCGGTGGATGGATTTATCTTGGCAAAGGATACATTTGTGCACAAAATTTGAGAGAAGCTTCTTGTGCGTATGGAACATTTCTGGGATCTTTTATTTCAGCTCATGAAACATGGGACCAACACTTTACATGTTATATTTTTGTTCAGTATAATTTATGGTTAATAGTAATACTGTAATAGCAGAGATTCAGTCAGTTTTAAATGGATGACATTTTAGTGGAGTAATCTGATTAGGATGTATCGATGAGATGTTTGATTTTGGACAGGTATGCACAAGGCTCCCCGTCAGAGTATGTGTCAAATCTGCAGCAGCGGCTTCTTCCAGATCCGCTGGGGCCAGGAGACCTGTAACCTCTGCCCTGAAAACCACTACTGCCCAGTCAGTACCACATCCCTTACTTCCAGTAAACACCTCCAATACTGAAAGTATCATTAAGGGATTTCCTGACCAACTTGAATGACCAAGGCTCACTTCATCTGTTCCACAGAGTCCAGATGTGAACCCCATCCTGTGCCCCGGTGATGCCTTCTGTCCTGAAGGCAGCACTGCTCCAGGTTACTGCATGGAGACCTTCTTTCGCAAGGCAGGGGAGGAGTGTGAGCTGGCCCCCGTCACCATTGCTCTACTTGTCATAGGAGGAGGAGGTATGTCTGAAGAAACATGTCTAAAATATTGGTGTAGTGGAAGGAAAGTGGTTTGAACTTTAGGCTACCACTTAGATGTTGAAAACCCTTGTCAGGTGAGCAAAATACTTGGCTTCCCATATTAACTTTTTTTTTTGTGACCCTTTGAGAAAAGTTGTTCACTGACATGAACCTTGTTTATTTCTTCTAATTGCACAAATTGTATGCATTTTCTGGGCACTACTAAGTACAAATATCCAAATATATGATTGAATTATCTTGTTTAGAGGTCATTTGATCAGGAGGAAACATCTTGTAGCAAAAACAAAGTGAAATAGAAATCATGCTGAAGTAATAGAGTAGTAGTAGTAGTAGTAGTAGTAAGTGAACGTTGTAGTCTTGTTGCATACAGTCTTTTGATGTGTTTTCTTTATTTTCTCTGGTCCAGTGGCCCTACTCTTCGTCATCCTGCTGGTGTTGCGTCGAAGGCGAGACACAGACGGAGAGCTTTCCCTCGTACGACAACCTCTGTTACGCAAAGAGCGGCCGCAAGGTCGATACTACGGGATCCCATGTGATGCCGAGCCAGTATACGCTGGTTGGTGAGCATGTCCCCAGCCCCATCTGATGCCTCCAATTATTGGGGTCAAATGTCTGGCTTTCAGAGCAGAATCAGCTGAATTCTATGTGCCTCAGCTTTGGACTAATGGACCATAAGAGAAAGCAAACTCACACCAAATCCTAGCCATGGTTTACTATGTCCATTTGAGTACTTTTGATAACTCACCAGCTCTTTCATGCGGTACGGTACGTCTTTTATATGTATTCTTTTATTTATTTAACTAGGCAAGTCAGTTAAGAACAAATTCTTATTTTCAATGACGGCCTAGGAACAGTAGGTTAACTGCCTTGTTCAGGGGCAGAACGACAGATTTTTACCTTGTCAGCTCGGGGATTCGATCTTACTAGTCCAACGCTCTAACCACTAGGCTACCTGCTGCCGTCATTCTTGACAAGCAGAAGTGTTTTTCTTCTGTATTTTGTGCTTTAGTGAAGGCTGACCCTATTACATTTGTTAAAAAGAAAAACACTGTTCTTTAAAAGAAAAGTATATTTGTATGTTTTAAAGAAAAACACTGACTCCAGTCCAGGGTATATACTGGAATAAAGCACAACTTTGCACTACTTAAGTGAAATTCTGTTGTATAATTACTAGCCTATAAAATAAGATGCAGGCTGAAGTTATTTCCATGATGCAAGTTTATTAACAAAATGTCTGTAAAACACCAAAAGGATGTTTCATGAGGTGTGCGAGCAAGAACTTTTTACAGGATCGCGTACTGATTGTCCTAATGTGGTACACCGTAGTAGTTCATTGCGTAACAAAAAAAGATGGGGGGGGGCCACCATGGCAAGGAACGTCTCTGGTATGTAATGCTTTGCCACATTATTCAGATAATAGCTACCTGTGATCAATTCAATGTTTTCTGTAAACCCTATTGCTCTGTTTTACAATCATAATAGCTAATCTCTTGCCTAACAAGGCAACTTTCATGGCTATGATTACCACATTCTAAGGTTATCAAATGCCAGCTCATACATACTCTAGTCAGATTAATCGGTAGTTATACACTGAGTATACAATACAGAATGTTGAGTAAAATTTATTTAAACGTACTATACTGGTTGTCTGTGGTTTGTCCGGCTGCTTGAAATTTGAGACAAAATATTCTCAGATAAGTATTGTTTACCCGACTTAGAGAGCTGGTAGGTATGGTTCGGTTAGGCACCAAGGTAAAAATTAGCTTTAAATTTGATTTTCGGATTTTAACCCCCCCTCAAAAGAAAAAGTTGGGATTGTATCTGTTTTTACCCAACTAAGTATATGGCGGCAATACACCTTTTTGGATGTAGTCTGCCAATACAATCTTAAAGGGGTTTTCTGCTTGTTTAAAGCTGTGTACAGTTCGTTAAGCGCCAGCTTGTATTTTAATTGTCCTGAGGTGGACTCCCTCGGGAAGTAGAAGGGGTCATCATTTGACCATCAGGTATTCCAAGACTGGTGAACAGTGGGTCGACACTTCTACCGCGCTGGAATAAATGAACCCCCCCCTCCTGTCTGCCAGGTGAATGGAGAATCCATCGAGTTCTATAGCTATCTTGTCTGAGAGCCATGTTTCTGAAAAGCAAAGAATATTGCAGTTCCGAGAGTCCAGTCGGTAGCAAATCCGCGATCGGAGGGGATCTATTTTATTATCAAGTGACTGTTTTTTTGCCTTAATCTCACCAGGACCCCCCCTCTCTTGTCTCTAACACCGGCGTTTACTTAATCTCACCAGGATCCCCCCTCTCTTGTCTCTAACGCCGGTGTTTACTTTTGGGTAGCCTGAATTTTAGGTTGGAATTAGAGAGTCCAGGGCAGATGAGTCGAAGTAGAAGGCAGAATTGGGGTAAGTAACTGCTGATCTGTTGTTCAAAAGTTCTTGTCGGTTGTAAGAAATAAAAGGGGATACATTTCATGAAAATAGAGTAAAAATAAACAACAAAATAATCACAAAGTTGGGTCGGAGCTTGCAAAACGGCAACCATCCAGGACGGCACCATTTCAGGCTCACAATAAAAGTAAAAAATAAATGCATTTACAGATGGCATACAAGTTTGTTATTAAGCCACATGGAAGTTCACATTTTCGAGAAGGCATTTCTGCCCCCAAATGCATTTTGCTCAAATAATTGTTTACATTCAAATGCCTCTCCTGTGAAGTAGTGACGCCTGACATGCCTAGTTTCCTGAAACGAGTCACATATACCATATTTCAAAAGTCTAAACAATACTTTTCTGTGGATATTTTGTCTAAAATTTAGAGCAGCAAGAAGTACAAACCGCACTAGCCCGGCTGATGGCGACATTGAGTCGTTTCATTTTACCGTCCAAACGCAATACATTCTTATCACTTGTGGACCAGTAGGTGCCTAAAACATTCTCCATTCAGGCTGCATAGGCTTCAATATCATACTTAACATTTTTAAATGGCGAGAAGGCGGGGAGAAAACTGGGAAAATATCCACGCTTTCCTTATGAAGCACCATTTTCCACCACCATGCTAGTGGCTATATGCTAATCCTGGGTGTTGCATATCATGTTCAGACAATCAGGTTGAAACGATCAGACCAGGGGTTATGTTTCTTTCACAACAGTGCATTATGGGAAACCAAGACTGTTCTTAGGGTAGACCTGGTTGTAGCTAGATATGTTTGAGTTGCGTCAAGGGACAAATTTAGCATTAGTTAACCCTTTTCCTAAACTTAACATAATTCTCCTAATCTGCCAAAGTACACATATTTTCCAAATGTTTTTGTTGCCTTTTAGCCATTAAATAAAGCTAAGGAGGAAATCGAAACCTATGCGGCCTGAAATGATTTTTTTTTTTTTTTTAGGTACAAATGGGTCCATGAAGGATACGAATGTATTGCCAGCTGCATACAATGCGTTTGGATAATAAAATGAAACAACTCAATATCGCCTCGCCATCTGCTGGCCTTTGGGCTAAAACCGCCTTGACAACCGGTACGAGTAAGTTTAAATGTATTTTTATTCAACATTCTGGTTTGTAAGGAACATTTACATGATTTTGCACACAGATGTTTCAGGGTGTAGGCCTATATACCAATGAATTGTGTATTACAGCCTGATTAATCAGACTACCCATACTCATGCTAGCTTGCTAGCTATTTCTATGGTCAATGTGTTGCTAACGTGTAGTGTAATGCTAATGAATATACAAGTTAGTGCCAAAATAATGGAACGTTTTGAATAAATGAGGAATACAAAGTATATTGAAAGCAGGTGCTTTCACAAAGGTGTGATTTCCTGAGTTTATTAAGCAATTATCATCGCATCACGACGGGGCTGTAGTGGAGCAGGTTGAGAACTTCAAGGTCCTTGGCTTCCACATCACCAACAAACTAACATGGTCCAAGCACACCAATACAGTCGTGAAGAGGGCACGACAAAACCTTTTCCCCCTCAGAAGACTGAAAAGATTTGGCATGGGTCCTCAGATCCTCAAAAGATTTTACAGCTGCACCTGCCTGGTATGGCAACTGCTCGGCCTTCGACTGCAAGGCACTACAGAGGGTAGTGCGTACGGCCCAGTACATCACCGGGGCCAAGTTGCCTGCCATCCAGGACCTCTATACCAGGCGGTGTCAAAGGAAGGCCCTAAAAATTGTCAAAGACTACAGCCACCCTAGTCATAGACTGTTCTCTCTGTTACCGCACAGCAAGCGTTACCGGAGAGCCAAGTCTAGGATCAAGAGGCTTCTAAAACAGCTTCTACCCCCAAGCCATAAGACTCCTGAACATCTAATCAAATGGCTACCCAAACTATTTGCATTGCCCCCGCCCCCTTCTACGCTGTTGCTACTCTCTGTTATCTATGCATAGTCACTTTAATAACTCTACATGTACAGTCGTGGCCAAAAGTTTTGAGAATGACACAAATATTAATTTTCACAAAGTCTGCTGCCTCAGTTGTATGATGGCAATTTGCATATACTCCAGAATGTTATGAAGAGTGATCAGATGAATTGCAAAGTCCCTCTTTGCCATGCAAATGAACTGAATCCCCAAAAAACATTTCCACTGCATTTCAGCCCTGCCACAAAAGGACCAACTGACATCATGTCAGTGATTCTCTCATTAACACAGGTGTGAGTGTTGACGAGGACAAGGCTGGAGATAACTCTGTCATGCTGATTGAGTTCGAATAACAGACTGGAAGCTTCAAAAAGAGGGTGGTGCTTGGAATCATTGTTATTCCTCTGTCAACCAAGGTTACCTGCAAGGAAACACGTGCCGTCATCATTGCTTTGCACAAAAAGGGCTTCACAGGCAAGGATATTGCTGCCAGTAAGATTGCACCTAAATCAACCATTTATCAGATCATCAAGAACTTCAACTTCACAGTACTATGTGATTGCAGCCCCCACTGTTACAGGATGACCTGTTGGGGTGTCTGGGTGGCATTAGCAGACAGACAAGCCCATGCAGGGGTAGTAAGCACAGAACTCTGCACAGTTTGATGATGGATTATGGTGGAGAAACAACATATCTTCTGCCCCCTGGCAAACAGTCAATGACCTCTGCAAGCCAATGAATACAAGAGACGGAAATTGCTAAAATTAGGGAAGCCATTTAGCTACTTTTTCACAACTGATAACAGTAGCATATACAGCTAACTGCCAAACTAAAGGAAACACCAACCAAGTATCTTAATAGGGTATTGGGCCACCACGAGCCAGAACTGCTCCAATGTACCTTGGCATAGATTCTACAAGTGTCTGAAACGCTACTGAAGGGATGCGTCTCCATTCTTCCAAAATAAATTCCATCAATTGGAGCTCTGTAGATGGTGGTGGAAAACGCCGTCTCAGGCGCCACTCCAGAATCTCACATAAGTGTTCAATTGGGTTGCGATCTGGTAACTGAGACAGCCATGGCATATGGTTTATATAATTGTCATTCTCATCAAACCATTCAGTGACCACTCTTGGCCTGTAGCTGGGGGCATTATCATCCTATGGGGGCATAGCCATGGTTGCCAAAATCAAATCAAATGTTATGTCACATGCGCCGACTACAACAGGTGTAGGTAGACCTTACAGTGAAATGATTACTTACCAGCCCTTGACCAACAATGCGGTTAAGAAAATACATTTAAAAAACTATTTTAAATAATTAAAGAGCAGCAGTAAAATAACAATAGCGAAGCTATATACAGGAGGTACCGGTGTCGAGGTAATATGTACAGTCGTGGCCAAAAGTTTTGAGAATGACACATTAATTTTCACAAAGTCTGCTGCCTCAGTGTCTTTAGATATTTGTCAGATGTTACTATGGAATATTGAAGTATAATTACAAGCATTTCATAAGTGTCAAAGGCTTTAATTGACAATTACATGAAGTTGATGCAAAGAGTCAATATTTGCAGTGTTGACCCTTCTTTTTCAAGAACTCGGCAGTCCGCCCTGGCATGCTGTCAATTACCTTCTGGGCCACATCCTGACTGATGGCAGCCCATTCTTGCATAATCAATGCTTGGAGTTTGTCAGAACTTGTGGGTTTTTGTTTGTCCACCTGCCTCTTGAGGATTGACCACATTCTCAATGGGATTACGGTCTGGAAAGTTTCCTGGCCATGGACCCAAAATATCGATGTTTTGTTCCCCGAGCCACTTAGTTATCACTTTTGCCAAGGTGCTCCATCATGCTGGAAAAGGCATTGTTTGTCGCCAAACTGTTCCTGGATGGTTGGGAGAAGTTGCTCTCGGAGGATGTGTTGGAACCATTCTTTATTCATGGCTGTGTTCTTAGGCAAAATTGTGAGTGAGCCCACTCCCTTGGCTGAGAAGCAAGCCCGCACATGAATGGTCTCAGGATGCTTTACTGTTGGCATGACACAGGACTGATGGTAGCGCTCACCTTGTCTTCTCCGGACAAGCTTTCCAATCCCTGTACCTTTTGCAGAATATCAGTCTGTCCCTGATGTTTTTCCTGCAGAGAAGTGGCTTCTTTGCTGCCTTTCTTGACACCAGGCCATCCTCCAAAAGTCTTCACCTCACTGTGCGTGCAGATGTACTCACACCTGCCTGCTGCCATTCCTGACCAAGCTCTGTACTGGTGGTGCCCCGATCCCGCAGCTGAATCAACTTTAGGAGACGGTCCTGGCGCTTGCTGGACTTTCTTGGGCGCCCTGAAGCCACCTTCACAACAATGAATATTTTTGCAAGGCACTGTACAGTTGTTGGTTAGCTAGCAAATTTTAGCCATAGACGTGACATGAGTCAAAACACCTAAAAAATACACTTTATCAATAACATGATACAACAATCTGAAACCAGCCACCTATTATTCACGACATGGCAGCTTCTTGTCATTGTTGCTAGTTCTCTGACTGTCTCCAGAATCATAACACCCCACAGCCTTCTAACTCCGGAATCATAACACCCCACAGCCTTCTAACTCCGGAATCATAACACCCCACGGCCTTCTGTCTCCGGAATCATAACACCACACGGCCTTCTGTCTCCGGAATCATAACACCACACGGCCTTCTGTCTCCGGAATCATAACACCACACAGCCTTCTGTCTCCGGAATCATAACACCACACGGCCTTCTGTCTCCGGAATAATAACACCACACGGCCTTCTGTCTAAAGAATCATAACACCACACGGCCTTCTGTCTCCTGAATCATAACACCACACGGCCTTCTGTCTTCAGAATCATAACACCACACAGCCTCCCCTCCACCACACCCACATAGAGGGATTTAGGTTGTGATGGTATAGCTGGAAATATTGTCTTGTCTTGTCGTTGAATCAATTGTCTAAATAAAATGCTTCTTAAAATGTATTACCTATTAAAATATAATACAAAAAATACATAAGCCACAGCAGCACATTGTCTCATTTATTGGCTGTTATCAGTTCACCAACAGAAATACTGATGATACAGAGCAGTGGAGGCTGCTGAGGGGACGCCGGCTCATAATAATGGCTGGAACAGATCGAATGGAATAGGTGTTTGTGTTTGACGTATTTGACACATTCCAACTATTCCGCTCCAGCCATTACCACGAGCCTGTCTTCCCCAATTAAGGTGCCACCAACCTACTGTGACACAGAGAAAGCAATTTTCATATACAGTCATTTTAGACCATCATTCCTGACTTTTACATCTTTCTTTTCTGATATTCACAATAAGGTTTGAGCATTGTGAGTGATTATGGCCTGCCAGAAGTTACTTTTTACGCCAAGGCCAACAGAGAGAAGAGAGGAATGTGGGCTTTTTAATCCATAGAGATAAGACATGCTCCTCAAACAATTTATTTGACTCCAAGTTGTAGAGACGTGTATTTGTCCACAAGAAGAACTTTCCTGACCTTGCCACATAGCGTTTCAAAATAATAAGGAAAAGAACATTCAGACACTTCAGAATCAATGTTATCAGCAAGGCATTCGATGAAGCAAATAACTATACACTAATCCAAACAATGCAAAGTAGTAAATCATTCTCATATTTACTAAATAACAAACATCATGCAATGATGACTTTCCTTTTCCAGCCAAAATGATTCACTTTTTATATTTTTATGTTAGTATTTGAAAAGGAGATACATTCCAACTGAAACTACACGAACGTCACAAAAAGGATTTAAAATTCTACCACAGGTCACATCTCTGTCCATAAATAACTTATATCCTAAAAAAAAAATGGCCCAATTAGAAGGAACCTCTTACTGATATTCCATGTGCAAACAAGTTTATACCAAAATGTTTCTACCAGAAAGTGTTTGAATTTGATGTGTAAACTGAACACGTACCTGAGGAGAAGCTTCCATTTCTAATTTAAGCTACTGTATTGAAAACAGTGAACAAAAATGTATGCTGCCCAAACACCAAGCGTAATATTTAGTGAAGCATTATGTAATAGCCAAGTAAATTCACATACCTACAGTGCAGAAATGTTCATTTTAGACATAGACGGTATGTCACTCACTACCTTTGGCAAAAACACTTCACCAATATTCATGTAATTTACAGAAGGTTAGGAACCAGGAATTGCTATGCCCACACAGAAATAGGCAACAGGCACATTGGCTGGGAAAAGACAGGTCAACAATTGTGGCTACATTGAGAAAAGTAGAGTTTTAAGTAAGAACCATGAGTTGACAATTGCTCAGTGAAAGCAGAGTATTGCACAGTGTTTTTAGACTCCGAGAAGGGCCACCTATATAGCCCTTGCCACTGGCTATCTTTTGTTATACAATAGCTATACACGTCAAAGTATGTTTTGTGTGCTAAACCTGAAAATACAAACATTTATGGCGATGCCATAAGACATGAGTAATACAAACATTTACAAAACAATTGAATGACACCTCAACGCCAGATAATTCATAACGAGCTTGAAAAGTCGAATGTCAATATTTCTGCTCCTTAGAGCAATTTATTTATTTGAATAGTAACTGATCCCATGTAATAATAATTTTGGTAATGATCTATAACATGGTGATCAGTGTTTCATGGTACTAGAACAGTTGTTGCACTAACTCTAAACATAGTGCATAGGGCCCATAGTCAATGACATTAGTAAGTGTTATGGCCACATGGAATTGCTCATGATTTGTCAGAGTACCGATATGACTGTTTCTGTCGTACCAGACCTAATGTTTTGTTTTTATGGTTTAAGGCTTTATAAGCTAACGTAACGAGTGAAACTTAGAGCAATTTACTCATACTTTGACACGTAGTTCCATTGCCAGTAGATTAATAATAATAATCAGCAATCCTACAATTGCTATTCTCTCTCATAAATAAATACCACACATTGAGGAGATATACTAACCTGACTGGACAATTATTTTAAATATTCTGTGTCCTGTTAAATTGTCAGTACAGATTGTATTTTCCAGCTCAAAAGATCTCCCTCTACAAACCAAAATCTTTCATTACAGAGTATTTCACCCTGCTACTCTCCTGGTGACTGATTCCATCTCATACAGTGACCAAGTAGCCACAAAAGGATTCAGTGACTATACATTCTGTTTTATGACACATCACCTGACAAATGACCTGAGACACATACATGCATTTGTCTCTAAACATAATATAAAAAAAGCGATCACACACAGTACATACATACGAAAAGTATTCAATGACCGACAAATCAATCCAGAATGTCTGTACACTATGGAATCCACTCGTGTGTGTGTGTGCTACCTCGATGGCACACACCCTCTGTCTCCTTTACACTACAGTATATGCCAGAGGTCCTACAGTCGCTAGTGAAAGTCTACACACCACTTGCACAGTCATCACATTTTGCTGCCTTAAAATGTAATCTAAAAGGGATTAAATGTGATTGTTTTCCTATCTACACAACATATTCCACATTTTCCAAGTGAAGGAACAATTATAGAAACGTTTCTAAATGACTAAGAAGTACAGAATGAGGATGTACTTTGTGTAAGCAACTTTGGCAGCAATTAGAGCTCAAAATATTTTTTTTACAAGATTTGACAAACTATGCACAACTCTTAGGGCAACATATATCCATTGTTTTTGTAAAAATTGCTCAAGCTCAGTAAATTAGTTTGGGAATCATTGATGGATAGCAATATTGTCTCTGAATATTTAAGCCGATTTAAGTCAGGATGGCGATTGGACTATTCATGACGCTCAACACCTCTTGGAAAGCCATTCTTGTGTGTCTTTGTTATTAAAATGTGTGTAATTGTCCCATGGAAAAATACAACTCTAGTCAAGAGTTAAGTTTTCAGAAGACTGAGGCAGGTTTTCCTCTAACTTTTTACCTGGGCTTTGCTCCTTTCATATTTCTTTTGATCCTGACAAACTCCAGTCCCTGCCGATAGTCACAAGATAACCTTTTGGGTCTCTGTATTTTTAGATGGGGAAGGAATGGTGTGGTCCTTTATTGAAAAGCACTCATGTCAAACATCATCCCCGGTCTCCTTAGTCTGTGCCACCCTACCATTGAGCAAATAATACCACTCAAACAACACTATTATGAAAAGTTACATCTGGATACACTCTTAGAAAAAATGGTTCTACCTGGAACCAAAAAGGGTTATCCTATGGGGACAGCCGAATAACCATTTTCTAACCCTTTTTTCTAAGTATATGGTCTCAGTTTAGGATCCACTTTGGATATAGACAAGCTATCTCATCCATGCCTTTTATTTCCAACCCACTCTTCACGACCTACTTCATAAACACAGCCTTCCAGCTATGGTTTCAGAAAGGATTGAAGAGTGTAACAGACCTTTTCCATTACCGTGTATTTATCCCCTTTGACCATCTAGTTAGAGAGCACAGTATACCCCAGACACATTTCTTCAGGTACCTGCAGATTCGCAACTTTACAAAAAAGCTTCTCCCATCCCTCCCACCCACCAGCTGGCTTGATTACGTTTGAACCTGGATCCCTAAGTAAAGGGACACATTTCTATGCTGTATGACATTATTCATAATATTGCATGCCCCACTCTTGACCATGTAAAGCATTCATGGGAGGAAGAGTTTGGAAGCGAGATCTCCGATATCACCTGCATGCTGCAATCCTGGGTTACTACAGTTTCAAGTATTTAATCGCCTACAATTTTGCAGATTACCAGATTGCATCCAGATATAGACCCAACCTGCTCTAGATGTCATCAGCCACCCACCACTCTGTATCACATGTACTGGTCATGCCCGACACTAGTTCCATTTTGGTCCTCTATCTTTGAGACTTTCTCATATATATGCAATAAGGAAATTGCCCCAGATCCCTCTGTCGCTATTTTCGGGGTAGCCCCCGAAGGGTTTATTTTCTGTAACACCCAAGCAGAGGCCATAGCCTTCTCGTTCCTTCTGGCCCGCCCGCTTATTATTTTTAAGTGGAAGTCAGATACACCGCCATCGCATGCTCACTGGGTAGGGGATGTTATGGCCCATCCTAAACTGGGTAGGGGATGTTATGGCCCATCCTAAACTGGGTAGGGGATGTTATGGCCCATCCTAAACTGGGTAGGGAATGTTATGGCCCATCCTAAACTGGGTAGGGGAAGTTATGGCCCATGCTAAACGTGGTAGGGGAAGTTATGGCCCATGCTAAACGTGGTAGGGGATGTTATGTACTTACTTATATAGTATTTTTTATTGTCCAACAGCTAGGATAGTACCAATGTAACTTGTTGCTGTATTTATGTTTTGTTACTGTAGATTCTCATTTGAAAAACATTTGCAATAATAATAACTTTCTTTCACTTTGAAAATGTTTAGTAAGTTTTGTAGAGCCCCAGAATTTTTTGATAAAATGTTAAGGCAGCAAAATATGAATACTGTGCAAGGGGTGTATAGACTTTCACAAGTCACTTTGGTTTCCTTATTCTAAAACAAGGCTGCTTTATACATTTAGCTTTAGGCCACATTTCCTTATTTACCCTCTTCCCCTCGCAGCTAAAGCAGTCTTGGGAGCATTCACAGAACATCACATGGCCTCTCTGTTTGAAGACAGCTGGGCACTCCTGAATCTTGTGAGAGGCCTTAAGACTCTAGGAGGAGGCTAGAAAGAGAGAGAGAGACATAAGAGGAATGGGGCACTGACTGACCATAACTGTTCTGAAAGCAGTAAATGCCACATTATTCCTGGTTTGTGGTCTGACAATGTTTGTCTAGCCTGTCCAATGTGGACACAAAAACACACTAAGTATATCTCTACATTCAGTTCGGGGACAAGATAAACACTTATTACATTATGAAAATATGATTTGACATTAAAAGAAAGCAATGTTGTTTTCAAATGCCTTTTCCAGCTTGTTTTCTAGTTTGGGAAATCAATAAATGCAATCAAATCAATACTTCCATAACCATTGCAATTCACAGCAAAGTCATATCAGCAGTGAAACATTACTGAAAAAGAACACCAATTTACACACATTTGTCAATCCACTAAAACTAAAAATACACATTAGAAATGATGTTTGCAATGATACCATTCCACGCAACAAGGACCCAGTTAGAAGTAGCCAAGTAAGAATTAGTGACCCAGTGTGTTAGTCACCACAGACCAGTCGCAGTTAGAACCACACACCAGTAGGCCAGTCAGTTTAAAAGAGTACCTCTGGTACCTTCCTCTTAATCAACCTGAGCTGTGGGGAGCTTGTGGATGTTTTCCCCCCTATCCTCATGTCCTCAGTCTGCTCTGTTGCTGGGGGAGCAGGGGATGGAGGTGGAGAGGGTAGAGAGGACTGGATGGTCAGAGGGGGTGTGGGTTCAGTCATGGGTTCGGGGGGCGTAATAGGATGGGACAGTGGTTCCTTGGTGTCACACTGATCGAAGCTCAACACCTCATATTCAGTCATGTCAAAGTCCTGCCCTGCACCATGAGAAGGGACCATGGTAAAACAAATTACAGACACACATCAGAATGTATGCTGAAGGCAGCAGTGGACTGTACTATAATTATTGAAGTGATGTAACTCATTTCATTACAGTGGGGTTGTTATGAGTTCAGTTTACTAAGGGGCAGAGTAGGGTTGTTGTTCTCTACACAGACCACGGGAGCAGACATCATCTGACCATGTGTGCAGGCAGGGGGATACCCCCTCTCACAGGACAAACAAGCATACCTACGCCATTAGGATGAGGACTCCTCTTCAGGGCCCTTAATTTAGTCTCTGCAGAATTATGTTCAGTACACTGGATTTCTATCCTATCATTCAATTTGCCATGCAAGCAGAAAGCAAAAATAGCCTTTCATTATCCTGCTCTTTCAGCATAAAGGATGCTTGAGGACTCAGGTAATATCATGTTCTGAAATCAAATAATCACATTGTTATTATTGTAAAATAAGTGTGTGGTAAGTTGACAAAATAAATCAAAATGTGTTAATCGTCCACACAGTACAGCCACTTACAGTTATCCACAATATTATTGATTCAAATAAATGTATGTTAACAGAGTCACGGTGCAAAAGCACTCCTTTTCACCTTTGTGACACTCAATAACCTCTTGGAAAATAGACTGATTAATCCAAAGAAAGTGAATCTCAAAGAAACTTTGGACTGTACAACACATACTGTATAATGAGACATGAAACACTGAATGAGTCTGGCCACCAGAGAGCAGGCTGTGGTCATTCAGTGATAAAAGCTCAAAGTTAAGCATTCCTAGATGGGTCAAGAGCCTGCCTGGCAGCCCTGTGGAAACTGACCTGAAGTCAGAGAGCGTCACAAACAGGAAGGGAGATGTGGGGTTAGGGAGACTCAGGAAAGGCAGTTTACAGAACTATTATCTGCAGGCTTAAACAGGAAGGAGGCCATATGATAGTTTAAGTTTTAATGTGACGTGCACAAGTACAGTGAAATGCCTTTCTAGCAAGCTCTAAACCCAACAATGCAGTAAGCAATAACAATGTAATACTAAAAAATAACATAAGGTAGAACAAAAAGACAAATAAAAATAAGAAAAACATGAGAAAGTAAGCATATTATATACAGGGTTAGTCAGTTCCATATTTACAATATGCAGGAATACTGGAGTGATAGACGTAGATGTGTATAGGGTTAAGGTGACTAGGCATCAGGATATATGATAAATAGAGTAGAAGCAGCGTATATGACAATTGTATGTGAGTGGGTGTGTGTATAGAGTCAGTATAAATGTTCATATTATGTGTGTGTGAACAAATTCTGAAATGTGTGTGTGTTGGAGTGTCAGTGTGGAGTGTGTGAGTGTAGCCATTTGTTAGCTATTTAGTCTTATAGCTTGGGGATAGAAGCTGTTCAGGAGCCTGTTGGTGTCAGACTTAATGCACTGGTACCGGTTTGCTGTGTGGAAGCAGAGAGAACAGTCTATGGCTTGGGTGGTTGGAGTCTAACAATTTCCCGTTCTTCCTTTCACACAGCCTGATACAGAGGTCCTGGATGGCAGGGAGCTCGGCCCCAGTGATATACTAGGCTGTCCACACCAGCCTCTGTAGAGCCATGCGATCGAGGACAGTGCTATTGCCATACCAAGCAGTGATCCAGCCATTCAAAAATGCTCTCTTTTTTAAGATTAGAGGGCCCATGCCAAACCTTTTCAACCTCCTGAGGGTGAAGAGGTGCTGTGTATATGTGGACCATTTTACAGTGCCTTCGGAAAGTATTCAGACCCCTTGACTTTTTCCACATTATTCTAAAATTGATTAAATTGTTTTTTTTCCCTCATAAATCTACACACAATACCACATAATGACAAAGCAAAAATAGGTTTTTAGAAATGTTTGCTAATTTATTAAAAAAAAAAAACTGATGTCACATTTACATAAATATTCAGACCCTTTACTCAGTACTTTGTTGAAGCACCATTGGCAGCGATTACAGGATCAAGTCTTCTTGGGTATGACGCTACAAGCATTCTTCTCTGCAGATCCTCTCAAGCTCTGTCAGGTTAGATGGGGAGTGTTGCTGCACAACTATTTTCAGGTCTCTCCAGAAATGTTTAATCAGGTTCAAGTACTGGCTCTGGCTGGGCCACTCAAGGACACTTAGAGACTTGTCCTGAAGCCCCTCCTGCATTATCTTGGCTGTGTGCTTAGGGCCGTTGTCCTGTTGAAAGGTGAACCTTCGCCCCAGTCTGAGGTCCTGAGCAGGTTTGCATCAAGGATCTCTCTGTACTTTGCTCTGTTCGTCATTCCCTCGATCCTGACTAGTCTCCCAATCCCTCCCACTGAAAAACATCCTCACAGCACAATGCTTCCACCAACATGCCTCACCGTAGGGATGGTGCCAGGTTTCCTCCAGATGTGACGCTTGGCATTCAGACCAAAGAGTTCAATCTTGATTTCATCAGACCAGAGAATCTTGTTTCTCAAGGTCTGAGAGTCTTTAGGTGCCTTTTGGCAAACTCCAAGCGGGCTGTCATGTGCCTTTTACTGAGGAGTGGCTTCCTTCCGTCTGGCCACTGTACCATAAAGGCCTGATTGGTGGAGTGCTGCAGAGATGGTTGTCCTTCTGAAAGGTTCTCCCATCTCCACAGAGGAACTCTAGAGCTCTGTCAGAGTGACCCTCAGGTTCTTGGTCACCTCCCTGACCAAGGACCTTCTCCCCCGATTGCTCAGTTTGGCCGGGCGACCATCTCTAGGAACAGTCTTGGTGGTTCCAAACATCTTCCATTTAAGAATGATTGAGGCCACTGTGTTCTTGAGGACCTTCAATGCTGCAGACATTTTTGGTACCCTTCCTCAGATCTGTGCCTCGACACAATCCTGTCTCGCAGCTCTACGGACAATTCCTTTGACCTCATGGCTTGGTTTTTGCTCTGACATGCACTGTCAACTGTGGGACCTTATATAGACAGGTGTGTGCCTTTCCAAACCATGTCCAATCCATTGAATTTTCCACAGGTGGACTCCAATCAAGTTTTAGAAACATCAAGGATGATCAATGGAAACAGCATACACCGGCGCTCAATTTCAAGTCTCATAGGTATTTCAATAAGGTATTTCGTTTTTTTACTTTTAATACATTTGCAGAAAACATTTTTCGTGTATATATTGCTGAGGATTAAAAAACAAAACGTAGGAAAAGTCAAGGGATCTGAATACTTTCCGAAGGCACTAAGTCCTTAGGCACTAAGTCCTTAGTGATTTGGACACAGAGGAATTTGAAGCTCTCCTGCTCCACTACAGCCCGTCAATGTTTACCTTTATTTAACTAGGCAAGTCAGTTAAGAACAAATTCTTATTTTCAATGACGGCCTAGGAGCAGTGGGTTAACTACCTGTTCAAGGGCAGAACGACAGATTGTACCTTGTCAGCTCGGGGGTTTGAACTTGCAACCTTCCGGTTACTAGTCCAACGCTCTAACCACTAGGCTACCCTGCTCACCCCTCCGTTTCCTGTAGTCCATGATCAGTTCCTTGGTCTTACTGATATTGAGGGAGAGATTGTTGTTCTGGCACCATACTGCCAGGTCACTGAACTCCATGTAGGCTGTCTCATCGCCGCCAGTGATCACTGTTGTGTTTGCATCATCTATGGATTTGTTTGGGCGGTATGTAAATTGCAGGGTGTCTGGTATGACGGATTTATATGTGCCCTAACCAGCCTCTCAAAGTACTTCATGATTACAGATGTGAGTGTTACAGGGTGGTAGTCATTGTTGCATTAAGCCTTAGAGTTTTTGGGAACAGGAATGATGGTGGCCATCATGGACTGCAGCCCCTGCCACATGCAGCAGGCAGCCTATGTAATATGATTCCACCTTATTCCTATATTGACCTTTTGCTAATTTGATGACTCTGCGGAGGTCATAGCGGGACTGCTTGTACTTGTTCCGGTCCTCGGCCATAATCTCCGGGTTGTCTGCAATAGCCCTATGTGTGGTAGCCCTGTCATTTAGTTTAGCACCAACTTCAGTGTTAATCCAGGCCTTTTGATATGGGAAGCAGCGAACCTTAACTGTAGGGACGACATCGCAGATGCATTCCTAATGAAGCCGGTGACGGAGGTGGTTAGCTTGTCAATGTTATTGGTGGAGTCGCAAAACATATTCCAATCAGTGCTAGCAAAGCAGTCCTGTAGCATAATCTCTGATTTTATGACCATTTCTCAATGGAGCAAGTCACAGGTACTTCCAGTTTCAGCTTGTAAACAGGAAGCAGGAGTACAGAGTCATGATCTGATTTGCCAAATAGCGGACGAGGGAGGGCTTTGTATGCTTGCTTGTGGGTAGAATAACTGGTCTAGGACTTTATCGGCTCTTGTGGCAATGAAGACATGTTGATGGAAGTTGGGCATCTTGTGTCTTCATGACGCAGAGTTAACATCACCGGCAACCGGAAAAGCATCCTCCGGATGTACATTTTCCTGCTTGTTTATAGCCTTGTACAGTTCATTAAGTGGCAGCTTGTTATTAGTCTTGTCTTGTGGTGGAAAGTATATAACTGTCACGATAACAGCTGAAAAGTCCCTCGGAAGGTAAAAGGGTTGGAATTTAACCATCAGGTATTCCGAGACGCGTGAACAATTGGTCGACACTTCCACCGCGCTCGAGTCAGCACACCAGTTGTTGATGAAGAGGCAAACCCCTCCCCTTCTCACAATTTCCCTTACTCCACTGTCCTGTCCGCACGTGAATGGGGAATCAATTGAGTTGGACAGCCTTGGGGGGTATCTTGTCCGAGATCCATGTTTCAGAAAAGCAGAGAATATTGCAGTTTCGAGACTACAGTTGGTTGGTTGAAGCTGGTAGACCAAAACTGATATTAAAAGGCTCAAGTTCGAGTCATTAAAAAATATCTCCCCATCCTCTGCATTCCATTTCCACGTAACATGACGGAGACTCGCACATGAGCCTTTTACTTTCGGTTTTGGTCCACTAGCTTCAAACAGCTGTAAAAAATATATTTGTTGTTATTGAAAATATATTCCACAGCGATTTAGATTGTACAATGATTCCCTACAATGTTCAGTGCTTGTTCTCTCTCATAAACTGAAATTAAGCGAACAGTGTAGAATTTTTGCAACCAGGAAATGGCAGTGATTTCCACTTGATAACACAGCCACAAAGTCTGAACAGCTTTCCCATTTTGACAACAGATGCCGCTCCGGTGGGAGAAATCAATAGGTGAATATCACAGGCCAATCACAACCCTGGTGAGTAAGTAATACTAAGAAACACTATCATGTCACTATTACTGCAGATATATTATGGACAATTTCTGAAATTACAATGCAAAAATTCTACAAAAATCACCTTTAAACTGTGCTCACTGTTTTCACCAGTGCTGTGGTCAACCATTATTTGCCAAATATACCATATTTGCTCTATTAGCCATTATAGTGCACAAAAATTGCCAATCCAATGTGCCGTTTTCAGTGTTAACATAGTGCTACTTAGCTATTACTTGGTAGTTATCTAAGAGGTCATACAAATGTCTTATAGAAAAAGTTATGACACTCCCTTCCCTGCCCTTGTTGTGGCCAATCGATCTGTCTGTATCTTGGTTAGTTATGTAAGTGTATGTGGCAGTATAATCTCACCCTTGGTGTAGCCGATCTCTGACTTGCTGCGCATCATCGTCCTGGCCCTTTGTTGTCCAGCTGCAGACTGGGTGTGGACAGATCCAGGGTCCATCTCAGTTGGGTCGGACTGGTAGGCAGACAAGTCCTGCATGCTGAAACTTCGCAGTCTATCTGACAGTACTCCTTGGCTCTGGTGTGGGAGACAAAATACATGAACACTAGGAATTATCTATATGAATAGAGAAAAACATCACTTCACCGCACCAAGAACAAATCAGAAGAGAGATCAACGAGTCAGCATTACCTTTGTCGCAGCCAGTACTGCAGCTGTGGCTGCCACATTCAAACCTTTCCTCCCAAAAGTCACCAGAGTGTCGTAGCTTTTGTCCTTTGCTTGGCAGAGATAGTCATCAATGTCCTGGACAGACAGAAATACACACACATATTACAGTAACTGTCTTTTTCTTGGTAGGTCATGTGAAAAACACATTCGTTAGGTTTGATGTACTGCATGTACAGTACCAGTCAAAGTTTGGACACACCTACTCATTCAAGGATTTTTCTTTATTTTTTTACTATTTTCTCATTTGTAGAATAATAGTGAAGACATCAAAACTATGAAATAACACATATGGAAACATGTGGTAACCAAAAGTGTTAAATAAATCTAAATATATTTTATATTTGAGATTCTTCAAAGTAGCCACCCTTTGCCTTCATGACAGCTATGCACACTTGGCATTCTGTCAACCAGCTTCATAAGGTCACCTAGAATTAATTTCAATTAACAGGTGTGCCTTGTTAAAAGTTAATTTGTGGAATTTCTTTCCTTCTTAATGCGTTTGAGCCAATCAGTTGTGTTGTGACAAGGTAGGGGTGGAATACAGAAGATAGCCCTATTTGGTAAAAGGCCAAGTCCATATTATGGCAAGAACACCTCAAATAAACAAAGAGAAACGACAGTCCATCATTACTTTAAGACATGAAGGTCAGTCAATCTGGAAAATTAAGAACTTTGAACGTTTCTTCAAGTGCAGTTGAAAAAACCATCAAGCGCTATGATGAAACTGGCTCTCATGAGGACCGCCATAGGAAAGGAAAAACTAGAGTTACCTCTGCTGCAGAGGATAAGTTCATTAGAGTTAACTGCACCTCAGATTGCATCCCAAATAAATGCTTCACAGAGTTCAAGTAACAGACGTATCTCAACACCAACTGTTCAGATACTGCGTGAATCAGGCCTTCATGGTCGAATAGCTGCAAAGAAACCACTACTAAAGCACACCAATAAGAAGAAGAGACTTTCTTGAGCCAAGAAACATGAGCAATCGACGTTAGACCGGTGGAAATCTGTCCTTTGGTCTGATGAGTCCAAATTTGAGATTTTTGGTTCCAACCGCCGTGTCTTTGTGAGACACAAAGTAGGTGAACGGTTGATCTCTGCATGTGTGGTTCCCACCGGGCAGCATGGAGGAGGAGGTGTGATGGTGCTTTGCTGGTGACACTGTCAGTGATTTATTTAGAATTCAAGGCACACTTAACCAGCATGGCTACCACAGCATTCTGCAGCGATATGCCATCCCATCTGGTTTGGGCTTAGTGGGACTATAATTTGTTTTTCAACAGGACAATGGCCAAACACACCTCCAGGCTGTGTAAGCGCTATTTGACCAAGAAGGAGAGTGATGGAGTTTAACACTTTTTTGGTTACTACATGATTCCATATGTTATTTCATAGATTGTATGTCTTCACACTTATACTACAATG
This sequence comes from Oncorhynchus mykiss, assembly GCF_013265735.2. Taxonomy (NCBI): domain Eukaryota; kingdom Metazoa; phylum Chordata; class Actinopteri; order Salmoniformes; family Salmonidae; genus Oncorhynchus; species Oncorhynchus mykiss. Next base: position 22,003,117 of record NC_048589.1, on the reverse strand, counting down.
TCGAAAATAAAGAAAAACCCTGGAATGAGTAGGTGTGTCCAAACTTTTGACTGGTACTTTAATAAAATGTTTTAGCCGAGCATATAAACCATTTTTAACATCGAAGGCAGCTTATAGAACATTTCAAGTGGACAATGAAAACTGGACTAATTTACAGACCTCACCTTTTCTTTTGAAGAAAGTGTTGGGTGAACAAACTTCCTGTATAGAACGCTGGACCCCTTTGTGTAGGGAGACAGTAACCATACCACAAAGGCAATCTTCAGCTCATAATAGAAAGGAACCCTACAGTAAAGGGAAGAATAATACAGCGATCATTTAGAGCATTCATAAAATCTACACTCTCAATTACAATAGCATCATCAGTCTTATCTGTCACACCCTGATGTGTTTCACCTGTCTTTGTCCTTGTCTCCACCCCTCACCAGAGTTCTCCCATCTTCCCCCATTATCCCCTGTGTATTTATACCTGCGTTTTCTGTTTGTATGTTGCCAGTTCGTCAAGTCCCACCAGCATGTTCCCGTGTTTTCTATGCTCTAGTTTTTGTTTTTCCTAGTCTTCCCAGTTCTGACCTTTCTGCCTGCCCTGATCCTGCCTCCCATCCTGTACGACTCTGATTTGGATGATGGCTCTTTGCCTGCCTTGACTTACCTTCTGCCTGCCCTGATCCTGCCTCCCATCCTGTACCTGCACGACTCTGATTTGGATGATGGCTCTTTGCCTGCCTTGACTTACCTTTTGCCTGCCCCTTGTACTATAGAGACTCTGAGACTCATACTATCCACCTCCTGTGTCTGTATCTGGGTCTTAGCCTGAGCCATGATACTATCCTGCTGTAGGCCGATGCTATGTGACGGTGTACTATTTCAGAACAATATTTAGGACTTCATAACATAACTATATATTAAAACAAGTGAAATAATACTATACATAAACAAAACATATGTTATAATACATAATTTACTTACCAACAGATAAATATATCTGTGATGGTTTCCATGGTGGTGAATAGGGCAAATATTATCCAGTACATCATCCATTTTACCTTTAAAAGTAGAATAACTCTGTTAGTCTCTCACATAATAGTTAAGAAATATTAATCTAAATTCTAATAAATCCTAATTTAAAACTGCAATATTTCATTTTGGGGGGACCCCGAAAAAATGTACAGAAATGTGAGTTGTAGATCTGTCACTCATTGAAAGCAAGTTTTTATCCCGTTTTTACATTTGTTTTTTTTTTATCTTTTACTTTCGGTTTTGCACACCTGCTTCAAACACCTGAAGACACATTTTTTTTTGTTATGGAAAATATATTTCACTGCGATTTAGATAATACAATGATTCTCTACACTATACTTGCTTGTTTTGTCACAAACTGAAATTAGGCGAACTATTAGAATTTTAGCAACCAGGAAATGGTGGAGCGATTTCTGCATAGTACATCTTTAAGTAATTCAGTCCAATAGTTGAATGGTTCTGTGAAACTGGCCCATAATGTGTAATCTATACAGACTGACTCAATATGGCACGTTACTGTTTAATTTTCACTTTTTTCAGACTGCTGCCCATACTCACATATTCCTTCACATCCTTTGACTTGACAGCTTTGTATGAGTAGTATGCAGGATATAATGTGCCAAATATAAGCCTGGAAAACATCAAACATGTCATAAGCCTCTGCAATAAATGTTGTCCAGCACAGCCACACACATTTATGGGGAGAAAAGCAAATAAAGCTCAGTAAAGTGGAAACAGTCCAAAGTACAGCAACTGACAGCAGTTCACAACTGAATTGTTCATCACCAAAAAACAAACATCTGTTTTTTAACTGAGACCCCAGTTCTGGGTATTGGGTTTATTAATAATTTTTCTTTAAAACTGTTTTAGATTGTATGTAGTGTAATTCATGTTTGTATAAAAAAAACAATAATTAACCAACTGGGAGTAACTATTTGCGCTTTTCCTTTGCGCCATGACCCATTGACATCAATGAGGCCTCCGCGAAACTCCGAATTTCCCGGGCTCAAGTAATTCCAATTCCACCCATATTGTTGAATGTTACTGATATGGAGATACTAATATTTTCAACAACAATCAAATAACTAAACTGACATCAGAGCTCATCTAAAATCTGAAAGATTAAACAGAGACACGAGGACTCTTGGCCTACCCATGTGCGACTGTATAACTCTCAAACAGGACCCCTTGAAGCAACAGTTCAGCAACAGCTGGGGGTGTGACCTGCTAAAATTACCGACCTGTGACCTACATATGCATACACCGGGTTATCCTGTAGAAAACAATTCCAAATACATAAGGTCAATCAAAACAAAAATGTATTCCGTGTTTCTGCTCAAGACCTCAGAACAGCAAATAAAATATGTGGTTGGATAGGCAATAGAGCTTTGAATGCCAAGACAGCCAGAAGAAACGTGCGGCTCCTCGCGTCTTTAAACAGCAATGTAATATGATATTATAATCTAAATTTAATTTACGTGCTATTTTGATATTTGTTTTAGGCCTACTCCAAGCCCATATGTTGTGGACACGTTTAATAATTTCTCCATATTACAACAATAGGAATGGAAAGTGGAGCCTAGAATTTTGCTTCCATAGTCATCCGAATATTTAAGCATATTCGACTATAATTATCAGAATATGTTGCAGTAAAGTCTATGATTATATGCAACACTTGCATTGTAACCTGAAAAGGTTGACCCATCCCTTTGTTTTCCAAATAAAGAATATCAAGTATCATAAAATAGCTCCGCTCACCCCACCGCACTGTGGTTTGGGCATTTTATTCAGTCAACTTTGCGTTTAAGCCTACTGTATGACATAACAATGGCTAAATATATATTTTTTTATTATTTACATATCTCTGAATGAGCAGACATATATCAATAAAAATATACATATTTCATTTGGCCAATCCTCATTCTTTGTCTGGACTGGAAATAAAACGCATGTGAACACGTAATAGAGCACATATCATCGACCCATTGAATGTGATATATGACAATGAACCCATTCTTTCAGTAAGGAATAACATTTCAGTCATAAACAGAACACAATATTCTGTCTGTCTCGTCTCAAACCCCCGAGACACCGTCTCTGCTAAGAAATAAGAGGTGTCCTAAATAGGCTATAAAGCGGCCACTGCTGACATGCACCTTGTGTCACTGAAAAAAAAGAAGATTTATCGTAATAAGGCATTATCTCGAGGTGGGCTATTTTAGAAATTAGAGAGAATGTGATAAAAATAACTTACACCACAAGTCTAGAGATTATCCAAGAGACCATTGTGCTGAGGCGGCGACAGAACGTGCTGTCAACAGGGAGGAGTTTCCTTTTTGAGCGTTGGCAGTTGCCATTTGACAGCAGCGTCAGCGAGCGCCAACCAAGGCGTCAAACGATGTGCCGCACCCAGACATGAACGTGATTCAGAGTGAACAGCTGTGACTACTGAAATGATCATGTCATTGGCCTACCTACCTAATATTGTTTATATGTATACTGAACAAAAATATCAACGCAACATGTTAAGTGTTGGTTTCACGAGCTGAAATAAAACATCCCAGAACTGTTCCATATGCACACAAAAAGCTTATTTCTCTAAAATGTTGTGCCACCAATTATTTTACATCCCTGTTAGTGAGCATTTCTCCTTTGCCAAGATAATCCATCCACCTGACAGGTGTGACATATCAAGAAGCTGATTAAACGGCATGATCATTACACAGGTGCACCTTGTGCTGGGAAAATAAAAGGCCACTAAAATGCACACACAACACAATGCCACAGATGTCTCAAGTGTTGAAGGAGCCTGCAATTGGCATGCTCACTGCAGGAATGTCCACCAGAGCTCTTGCCAGAGAATTTAATGTTCATTTCTTGAACATAAGCCGCCTCCAACATCATTTCAGAGAATTTGGCAGTATGTCCAAACAGCCTCACAACCACAGACCATGTGTAACTACGCACATCAGTCTTTTTCACCTGCGGGATCATTTTAGACCAGTCACCTGGACAGCTGCTTAAACTGTTGGTTTGCACAACCGAAAAACTGTCAAAAACCGACCCAGGGAAGCTCACCTGTGTGCTCATTGTCCTCACCAGGGTCTCGACTTGACTGCAGTTTGGCGTCGTAACCGACTTCAGTGGGAAAATACTCACCTTCAGTGGCCACTGACACGCTGGAGAAGTGTGCTCTTCATGGGTGAATCCCGGTTTCAACTGTACCGGAGAGATGGCAGACAGCGTGTATGGCATAGTGTGGGCGAGCGGTTTGCTGATGTCAACGTGAACCGAGTGCCCCATGGTGGTGTTGGAGTTATGGTATTGGCAGGCATAAGCTACGGACAACAAACACAATTTAATTCTGTCGATGGCAATTTAAGTGCACAGAGATACCGTGACGAGATCCTGAGGCCCATTGTCGTGCCATTCATCCGCTGCCATCACCTGTTTCAGCATGATAATGCAAGGATCTGTACACAATTCCTGGAAGCTGAAAATGTCCCAGTTCTTCAATGGCCTGCATACTCACCAGACATGCCACCCAATGAGCATGTTTGGATGCTCTGGATCATTGTGTATGGCAGCGTGTTCCCGCCAATATACAGCAACTTCACACAGCCATTGAAGAGGAGTGGGACAACATTCCACAGCCTGATCAACTCTATGCGAAGGAGATGTCGTGCTGCATGAGGCAAATCGTGGTACCTTTTTTTTAAGGTATCTGTGACCAACAGATCTGTATTCCTAGTCATGTTAAATCCATAGATTAGGGCCTAATGAATTTTTCAATTGACTGATTTTCTTATATGAACTGTAACTCAGTAAAATATTTGAAGTAGTTACATGTTGCATTTATATTTTTGTTCAGTGTATAATGAATGTTTTAAATGGTGATTAAGTATGAAGATTGTTAGGTTGTAATAATTAAATCACCAATATCACCTCGGTTAATAAGCCTATTGCAGAGAAACTCTGGAACTAAAATCAAACTGTTGAGCAGGCCAGGTAGTCTGGATTAAACATGTTGTAAGAGTATGACAGACACCTGTAACTGCTCAGTAACCCGGATTATAATTATCTGCCATTAGTTGATGCTTGTAATCTTGGGAGTTTTCCCTAAAACATAACAGCTACAGTCCTTTTTGACTGGTAACCTACATATCAACAGTCAGAGGACAGAGACAGGGTTTGGTTACATTACACTAAGGCTGCTGAGTGAGGGCTGTGGTTGGTAGAAAAATAATCCCTTTGTCCATATTAGAAACCAAGAGAAAATAATCTCACACCTGAATGTTTTCACAGATGTTGCTCTTCCCCATAAAATAAGCAATAAAAGTAGTGACCTACAAAACAGACACACATTACTCCTCTATTGTCCTTATCTTTCAGGTCACATTCAATTATGGAGAGGCCAGACAACAGTAAAATTGACTATGTTCATTTCCATAATTTCCTGCACACAGAAAAAAACAGAAGTAGGCACAGAAAAAAACATCCCATAACACACAGGGTCTGAAACAAAACTAACCAATCATTTTTATTTTTTACTGAATAAGCACAAGAAATTATTAGGACTTTGAGGCCAACAATATACAGTTAAGGAAGCAGGATCTCAATGTAAAAAATATGTTAGTCAATTTCCGTGCATTCTTTACCCCTACAAACAACTTTATATAAGACAACATAATATAGATACATATGTACTGTACAGAGACAAACTACTGACAGAAGTTTGCTTTTTAGTTCTAGTGTTTATAATGCTGAAAGTTAATGAAATATCGTATTAAATACTGTATTCAATTTGGATCTAGATCAGAGTAGTGATGGATTCAAGTTTCATGAACACTTGAATGTGATGAGTCACTCATTTAATTTCTCAATGTAGAGCAAGACGTTTCCATTACAGATTAGATATGTCACTGACCGGCTCAGAGTAAGTCTCTAGTTAATCCACCCAATTGGAGAATGAAGCCTCGACTTCCCCAAATACAAGACCAAAAGAATCAGACCACACTCTGCATTTAAGATACAGATGGGTCATTCTTATTTTTAGCTATCTTGAGATTCATACATCTTTATTAAATGTTGGGTGTACAGACACACCACACATTGAGTGATTTCTGGGTTTACCCAGATAACATGTAAGATCATAAAATCCCCTTTCCATTAAGAACAGATCTGATGTGTTATTTAGCCCTAAACATTGAAAAGTTCACAGCCCAAAGATAATCCAAAATAACTATGTGAAAGAAAGAGACAAAATGTGGTTGAGAAACCACTAGGTAAACCGTACACCAAAATGTACCTTGTACATCCTTAGGCAGGCAAAAAGACTTTAAGGGGACAGAAAGAGGTCAATCTTAGCTCCTTAAGGCTGCCAGTCTAGAATGCATCTCCTCAATGTCCTCCTCCGACTCATCCTCTGAGGCTGCAGCTGCGGCAGGAGGCTCCATTTCAGGCAGGGCGTCTGTGACTTTGCTGGGCGCTTTGCCAAGGGCACCTGATATGGAACAAACCACCAGGGGTCAGCATGTATAATAGTATTTTTTTTATCCTCGCCAGACAGGCGATAATATACAGCCCCAAACAACTGAGACAAGTTTGATTACCAGAGGGACTATCTTTACCTGCTGTGATCTCAAAGAGGATCTTATCAACTTCCGCCTCTGCTGCCTCCTCCATCTCATCGTCATCCTCCATGCTTTCAAAGGTATCCTCCAACATCTCCTCGATGATACCAGCCTGTGGGATACTCACAACATAAATAATCAATACTCAAACAGTATTTACTCATTTAAACATGGTTTTTCTTCAATATATATTCAAACATAAACTATGTTTGTAGCTTTGGGGCCTCCCGGGTGGTGCAGCGGTCTAAGGCACTGCAGCGCTTGAGGCTTCGCTACAGATCCGGGTTTGGGAGACCCATGAGGCGACGCACAATTGGCCCCGTGCCATCCGGGTTCGGGAGGTTTAGGCCGGCAGAGATGTCCTTTTCCTATCGTGCTCTAGCGACTCCTGTGGCAAGCCGGGCCCATGCACCCCGACACAGTCGGCAGTTGTACGGTGTTTCCTCCGACACATTGGTGCGGCTGGCTTCGGGGTTAAGCAAGCAGTGTGTCAAGAAGCAGTGCGGCTTGGCAGGGTCATGTTTCGGAGGACCCATGGCTCTCGATCTTCACCTCTCCCGAGTCTGTACAGAAGTTGCAGCGATGGGACAAGACTAACTACCAATTGGATACAACATTGGGGGTAAAAAGAATACTTAAAAATATATATTTGGCAGTGGTTACCTAAACTGGACGGCATCCCTGAGTCCCTGAGACAGCTACACACATAGAGAAACGGACATGAGCAGTGATAGATGTATGCTCCCAACAGACACAAAGTGGCCACAGTGAGTCAGCAGATATGCGACTGACCTTCATCATCTCCTTAGACAGCTCCCTCATGGTGCCCTGGATCTCTGGGATCTTTACTAAGCTCTGCATGGCTTTCATGACCTCTGTGCTCTTCTGAAGGGCCCCAGCTACACGCAATACAGCTGAAAAAAAAACAGCAGAGTCACACACAACCCCTTACAATTGGGATGTGTACTGTAGCATGACATGTAAAGTACATATTCATATTACGGACATAACTTGGCCTGACCACTTGGCTTGACCAGGAAAAACGTAGGATCCTACTAGCTTACAGTTACAAAGCGTTTCTATTAATTTACAGTGCTTTGCGAAAGTATTCGGCCCCCTTGAACTTTGCGACCTTTTGCCACATTTCAGGCTTCAAACATAAAGATATAAAACTGTATTATTTTGTGAAGAGGCCCATGATCACTCTGGATGAACTGCAGAGATCTACAGCTGAGGTGGGAGACTCTGTCCATAGGACAACAATCAGTCGTATATTGCACAAATCTGGCCTTTATGGAAGAGTGGCAAGAAGAAAGCCATTTCTTAAAGATATCCATAAAAAGTGTCGTTTAAAGTTTGCCACAAGCCACCTGGGAGACACACCAAACATGTGGAAGAAGGTGCTCTGGTCAGATGAAACCAAAATGGAACTTTTTGGCAACAATGCAAAACGTTATGTTTGGCGTAAAAGCAACACAGCTGAACACACCATCCCCACTGTCAAACATGGTGGTGGCAGCATCATGGTTTGGGCCTGCTTTTCTTCAGCAGGGACAGGGAAGATGGTTAAAATTGATGGGAAGATGGATGGAGCCAAATACAGGACCATTCTGGAAGAAAACCTGATGGAGTCTGCAAAAGACCTGAGACTGGGACGGAGATTTGTCTTCCAACAAGACAATGATCCAAAACATAAAGCAAAATCTACAATGGAATGGTTCAAAAATAAACATATCCAGGTGTTAGAATGGCCAAGTCAAAGTCCAGACCTGAATCCAATCGAGAATCTGTGGAAAGAACTGAAAACTGCTGTTCACAAATGCTCTCCATCCAACCTCACTGAGCTCGAGCTGTTTTGCAAGGAGGAATGGGAAAAAAATTCAGTCTCTCGATGTGCAAAACTGATAGAGACATACCCCAAGCGACTTACAGCTGTAATCGCAGCAAAAGGTGGCGCTACAAAGTATTAACTTAAGGGGGCTGAATAATTTTGCACGCCCAATTTTTCAGTTTTTGATTTGTTAAAAAAGTTTGAAATATCCAATAAATGTCGTTCCACTTCATGATTGTGTCCCACTTGTTGTTGATTCTTCACAAAGAAATACAGTTTTATATCTTTATGTTTGAAGCCTGAAATGTGGCAAAAGGTCGCAAAGTTCAAGGGGGCCGAATATTTTCGCAAGGCACTGTATCATCAACTGAACTTATCCTGGGTATTTTCAAGATACACATGGCCAAAAGCTCGGCAAACATCTCATTACAAAATCATGTGCATTAATATGGAGTTGGTCCCCCCTTTGCTGCTATAACCTCCTCCACTCTTCTGGGAAGGATTTACACTAGATGTTGGAACATTGCTACAGGGACTTGCTTCCATTCAGCCACAACAGCATTATTGAGGTCGGACACTGGATGTTGGGTGATTAGGCCTGGCTCGAAGTCGGCATTCCAATTCATCCCAATGGTGTTCGATGGAGTTGAGGTTAGGACTCTGTGCAGGCCAGTCAAGTTCTTCCACTCCGATCTTGACAAACCACTTCTGTATGGACCTCGCTTTGTGCACGGGGGCATTGTCATGCGGAAACAGGAAAGGGCCTTCCGCAAACTGTTGCCACAAAGTTGGAAGCACAGAATCGTCTAGAATATCATTGTATGCTATAGCATTAAGACTTCCCTTCACTGGAACTAAGGAACCTAGCTCAAACCATGAAAAACAGCCCCAGATCATTATTCCTCTTTCACCAAACCTTACAGTTGGCACTATGCACTGGGGCAGGTAGCATTCTCCTGGCATCTGCCAAACACAGATTCGTACGTCGGACTGCCTGATGGTGATGTGTGACTTATCACTCCAGAGCTCCAGAGTCCAATGGTGGCGAGCTTTACACTATTCCAGCCGACACTTGGCATTGCACATGGTAATCTTAGGCTAGTGTGCGGCTGCTTGGCCATTGAAACCAATTTCATGAAGCTCCCGACAAACAGTTATTGTGCCGACGTTGATTCCAGAGGCAGTTTGGAATTCGGTAGTGAGTGTTGCAACCAAAGACATTTTTACACCCTATGTGCTTCAGACGTGCCATTCTGTGAGCTTGTGTGGCCTACCACTTTGCGGCTGAACCTTTGTTGCTCCTAGATGTTTCCACTTCACAATAACAGCTCTTACAGTTGACCGGGGCAGCTCTAGCAGGGCAGAAATTTAATGAACTGACTTGTTGGAAAGGTAGAATCCTATGACGGTGCCACATCTAAAGTCACTGAGCTCTTCAGTACGGGCCATTCTACTATTAATGTTTTCCTATGGAGATTGCATGTCTGTGTCCTCAATTTTATACACCAGTCAGCAATGGGTGTGGCTGAAATAGCCTAATCCACTAATTTGAAGGGGTGTCCACATACAATATACACTATATATGCAAAAGTATCTGGTGGCACTACATCAGTTGCTTTAACACTCACAAAGCTGGTTCTTCATGCTGAGTAGTACAGAGTTCATTTGGGCTTTGGAAGCATAAAGTTTGCTGACTGCACGCTTCGACTGGATCATCTCTTTTGCAAGAACCACACACACGTCCCGGTGTCCCTTTTTAGCAGCATCTTTAATGGATCTCTTTACCTTCTCCTCCTCCCTCTGAATGTCTGAGATACAAGAGAGGAACAATGAGAAACTGCTAAATAATGTAATATAACAAACTGTAATGTATACATAAGTTTGACAGCAGCTTTCATTTGTGTAGGTTGTCTACCAAATGTGCATTGGTGATGAAATTTCACTTCCTTATGTTATAAAATACATATTACCAAGACAAATATTATTATTCATGTTCTGAATCGTTCAGTGGGGTCTTTGTCTCACATTTCATTAACAGTAGTATACCCAAAAACTGTTGACAGAGCGGTGCAGCTTTCTCGCAGAAATGTTTGAGGATTTTACATGTTGTGGTGGTTGTCTTCAAAGTCATTTCCACAGGTCGGAAAAAGAAAAAGCTGGATTAAATGTAAAAGGCTTTTAAACTTTTTTGAAATAAACAGTAGGTTCAGTGTTCCATTGATATTTCACAAAGATATGCTTTTTTTGATGAGAAATCTTTTAAAAAAATAACAGGAAAATATCGCATTGAGAAGTGTATACTAAAATCTGATAATACTACGTCTCAAAATCGATATCTATGCCCTGCGGATTTGAGAAGAAAGATGCCGAGTTCAACCTGAAAGTGAGCCTTCATTCTTGCACAGCATCCAACCTATAGCTGACACGAAGCTGTGTAATTTAACCGTTGATTTAGTCACCCTAATTTTGGCCATCCTACAAGGGTAAAAACTCCAATAACTTTTGAATGGATTTTGATAGACATGAGGTTTGGTCCATTGGTTTAACAGTAGTTTTTTTTTACCCATTAGTGAAAATATGAGATTTTGATTGGACACCCTACTTTGTGTTTATGTTGCTTTAGTGTATTGAAAACGATTTGCTCTCTGACATTCTTAGAGTAACAAAGAGAGTAACAAAGCAAAGTTGCACTGGACCTCACATAAAAGCTCTTCTTCTCACCTCGAATTTGTCTGTCAATCACTCTCATCTCCTTCCTGATTTTGAGTGACCATTCATTTACCTTAAATGATAGAAAAATTGAATTAAGCGTAAAAAGAGTAAAATATGACATTAACTGTGCTATTCACTGTAAAGGTTCGAGGAAATGTAGTGTAAACACAGCATATTTGAGACAGAACCAAGAAAACGTGCTTTAGATTGTTGGTTTGTTTACATCCGAAGACTGCTACCTGCTGCTTGTACTATAACGTTATCTGTGTGGCTAGCCATAGCATTTTCGGGAATAAAGTTTGTAAAGATACGCTACACATTCTTGCAATACAAGTAGCAAGCACAGACAAGCACTTAGCTTGCTAGCTAACAAGCAAACTGAAATGCTAACGTTAGCTAGCTCAGCAACAGTTGCCTAGCTAACGTTAGTTGGCTAACGTTAGGGAGCCAGCTCGTTTACGTTATCTGCCTTGGTCAACGTTATCTAGCTAGCTAACGTTGCATTAGCTACTTTAAAACACAACGCTATTCCATTGAAGTTGAGATACGACTGAGAATAGTTATTCAATAAACGCAACACCGTCGCCATGCCATAAATAACCAGAGCTGGCTAACTTCGAATGCATTGTTTGGCTCGCTGATAGCTGGCTAGCTCGCAAGCTCGTCGCCCCTTACCAGAATCCTTTACTTACCAGGTCTTTCGGTGGTTTATCGTGTGTTTTCCCGAACAGCCCCATGTTGATTACAACGTAAACGTTAACTAACTTAGCTAAACTGATAATAATACAGAAAACCACAGAAAAAGTGTCATACACCTTCAACCACTTCCTGATTCCAAGCTACGCCACTTCGCCTCACAGGCCACGTTCCAATACGTGCACGCAATCTTCTTTTCCTGTATTTTTTCCTTGAATCTAAATGACTGAAACTATGTAGTGCTAAATGCAAAATAATGCTAACATTTATCAAACGTATTCAATATTTCCAAATGATAAGGTCGTCAATATACTTCAACCAATAGACCCAAAGCATGACATCAGAGATAGGCCTAGCAAATGTAATGTGTTTTGGATCCAACACAATGCAGTGAGTGGTATGCTACCTGGTGGCCACTTAAATTGTAGAAACCGCAGGAACACATAGCCTAATAACTAGCCCGTGGGAATGTCTACATGGCTCATAAGCGTTCAGCACCATGGACAGCTAGCTAGCTACACGATGAAAGTGAACTAAAACAAAGGACTGATCACAGATTCAGCACCATGGCCGCTGAACAGCGTTGAATCCGAGTAGGTCATATGAGTGAAGATTCAGCTCACCTGTGTTGTATTGTGGTTAGGTCCCCTGAAACCTAGAATTGTAGGCTATAACTAAAGGAATACATTGAAGATATTTGGAAATACTGCACTCTGACTCTTTGGTATCAGCTTCATAATTTGAGCTTCACCTGTTCAATTCCAGTATTCCAGTTCAATTACAGCCTCTCAGTAATACTTTTGGCTTTGGTATATATCAACATTGAGGTATGCCTAGGCTTACATATCTGTATGATGGTGACATGACACTAGGCCTGTGATCCCTTTGTATGTGGAGTGTCAATGGAGGGTGTGCAACTCAATATTAGGAATGTGTTCATAATGTTTTGTACAGTTAGTGTATATCCATCCAGTGGTCTGCAAAAAAAAAGGGTATTACAGAGGTCAATATAACTTGTTGTTTTTATATCATTTTGCCTGGCAGGATTGCTTCTCGTGGCAAATCCACTTATCCCTACACTAGCAGACCATGCCCTACACTGTCACTCATGACGTAAAGGCAGATTCCCTTTCAAGGACTTCTAGATTTTTCTCTCATATGGTCTGTCGCACCAATCAAATACACCTTTGGTGAATTTTAACCAATAACAGATAGCAGGGGCGGGTTTTAAAGGCATTCCAGACTGATCTTTACAATTGCGCATGTTTGCTTGGATTGCCGGATGGTACTGTAGCCATATAGAGGCTGAGAGAATCCTGTGGACATCCAGGCTCACTGGGATTAGGTTGAATGAGTTGACTATAAACCGTTTGTTTTACATAACAGCTAGTAATTCAGTCAGCACTGTGTAAACTAACTCTAAAATAGATGCTGAAAACGAAAGGCATAATTTAAAATAGCCTACAGTCACGCATAGTGGAGTATTTTATTTTTCTAATCGGAAAGGTGTCAAGTGTCAGTCGTAACGTGGAATAGCGCAAGCTAACAGCTACGTTCATTATGTCAGTAGTAGGTATTGATGTGGGTTTCCAAAATTGTTACATCGCTGTTGCCAGAAGCGGCGGCATTGAAACCATTGCCAATGAATACAGTGACAGATGTACGCCGTAAGTATATCATTGACACTATATAGAATGTGACTGTGCGCAATGTTTGCAACTGGATGCGCGCTATAGCCTACCTGATGGCGTAGTGATCAAATGCTTCTACGATGGATGTTTCATGTGTAATTATGAATATCTTACATTGGAGGATGACATTACATTGGATAGTATTTTTTCTTCCATGTACATGCGTAACCTATTGATTGGTATATTTTTCAGCTTTGCGTATTACATCGTTATAACGTCGTCTCCATTCTCAGAAGTCTTTGTTACATGTTAATTTTACCAAATGACTTAATAGTTGCAATCGTATACGTATATGGAATTTTTGGCCTTATCTTTCACTTTTCTATCCTATCCTGTTCCGAGACATGATTTTTAAGGCTTGGCGATAGCCTACGCCCAAATATGACCAAATTGTTCAGTATTAGAATGTTTTTGTTGATTTCTTTCTATATCTCATGTCTTATCGTTGGTTTAATGAATATGTTTACATTACTCTATTTTTGAAATAAGATCTGTTGTGGGGTTTTTTTCAAAGCAGGCCCATGCGTTGAGTGTCAACAAAATGTAGGCTATATCGCATTTTATTTCTTGCGATCATCATTGCATTTGATGGGACTTGACTGTTGTGATAATTTTTTTGCTCTCAGACATAGAGTACGACAAATTCCCATGTGGACAGAATCATTTGAACAAAGATAAATATAGGCTCTAGATTGGCTGCTTGTAAGCCTATGGCTGCTTGTAAGCCTATGTAAATGTGACTATCATACACACGTTATGACGTTGGAAGAGGTGACTGTGAAAAACATGGAGCCTTATGGCCTAAAGTTTAGTTGACACTAATTCCTTTCGAATCTGCAAGATTCCACCTGCTCCTCCGAACATGCCACTGTGCAAGGTGCACCAATACTCTCAGTGAGAGGGAATGTAATGACCTGGGTTTTATTACAGCCTGCTCTTGCAAATAACTACAATTTCCAAATAACTAAAATGACATCAGAGCAACTGCAGGCATCTTTTTCTATGCATAGAAAAACCCGGATCACTCTTTGTCAGCAACACAATGAGCTGATGCCGGAAGTGTATCAGTTAAATTAGTTAAGAAAGGGATATTATTAATGAGCACGAATTCTTCGGAATCCTCTTCCCGAAAAGGTCTGAAGCTTCTGCGCATGTGCGGTATTCTCTACTTTACTCACGGTCTTTGCTCTACTCGTTCGGCTGCCCAGATAACAGGCTACTATTTTAAATATTTGAAGGTGAACTGTTCTGTCTTACTGCCCTAATTCATAATACTTTCACAGACTCCCTTGTGAAATTCCCTTAATTATCTGCAGATTTTCAACCTCCATCGTTCTAAACTGGTATTCTTCTTTCTATGTCAATCTATCTTGTAGCCTACCATCAACCATTAGGCCTATAGCATATTTTTTATGTATTTATTTGTTTTGGTTCCCCAGGGCTTGGGTGTCTCTGGCCTCCAAAAACCGCACCATTGGAAATGCAGCCAAGGGTCAAGTAAGATAATCAAATGAGAATAGATTTTATAGTACTAGTACTGTGCTGATAAATACTTTTTGGGAAATTATCAAATTGGTCAGGATCAAATCACATGTAAGTAAAAAAAATATGTTTTATTTCAGATTATAACAAATTTCAAAAACACAGTCCATGGCTTCAAGAAGTTCCATGGCAGAGCGTTCGATGACCCATATGTCCAGGGGGAGAAACCCAAGTTGCCTTACAGCTTGCACAAGCTGGCCAGTGGCAACACTGGAATCAAGGTAACACCACTGTACACATTTCCACTCGGTTCCCTTTTCACTGCACTCCATTTATATTTTCTTCTCTTTAGCTCCATCACCCCATGGTCCATTGTCACTATGTACAGTACCATTGTTATTTTGCTCAATTGTTTGTATTTTCTACTGTATTTGACCCACAAAGAAGATAATTTTGCAGTTTTAAAGCTAATTTTCTTGTAGTTTTATACATTTTGCCATGTCTAATGTGTATTCATGCGATATTGAGTGACTCAAACATCACCATAAAATCTATGGGCTGAAAAACTTAGCTAAGAAACATAAGCCGACATGGGCTAGTTG
Organism: Oncorhynchus mykiss; assembly: GCF_013265735.2. NCBI lineage: Eukaryota > Metazoa > Chordata > Actinopteri > Salmoniformes > Salmonidae > Oncorhynchus > Oncorhynchus mykiss. The sequence goes on along the minus strand of NC_048589.1, from coordinate 21,987,450 downwards.
ATCTGTACATTTCGGAGAAGTTCTAAATAGCACTGTATGGTATGCAATGACTGACATGACAAGAGGAAAACTGATGATGCACTACTCCATTTTGAAATTGCACTGTGTGAATTTATTATTACATATTTCAAGAGTAAGTTGAAAGCCAGACTGAGTTCCTTATTATTATTTTTTTTTGGGGGGGGGGGACCCCGCACACCCCATGCCAACCCCACAGTTTGGGAACCACTGGTCTAAATGGCCTAAATTAAAACTGTGTCCCATTCATAGGTGCGTTATCTGGATGAGGACAAGGTATTCACAATTGAGCAGGTAACAGCAATGCTGCTGACCAAGCTGAAGGAAACTTCAGAGAGCGCCCTCAAGAAGCCAGTTGTGGACTGTGTGATCTCTGTGAGTTACAACAATATATTGCAATACACTGAAAATGGAACTAGTCAACATAATAACAATATAGCTACTGCACATGTGAATATACCATGAAACTAACCATACAAATATTTCCATCCTATTTCAAGTTTATTCTTTTCTAACAAGAGTTTTGTTTCATAGGTTCCAAGTTTTTTCACCGATGCAGAGAGGAGGTCTGTGATGGATGCCACCCAAATTGCAGGGTTGAACTGTCTGCGTCTGATCAATGACACCACGGCAGGTCAGTGGTTTCCACAGAGTGTCTTTAGATTTATTGATTCTAGTTGCCTAAAGCATTAATGTGTATTTAATTGTTTCACAACACATGTTTTTATTTCTAGCAACAACTTTATTTGATTAGGGAATATCATTATCCCAAAATAGGCTGGGGTTCCCTAGAGACTGCAGTTTTGCAAGTCTTAGTTTTCTCCCCTTAATCAGCAGGCACTGATATTCACAGAGGGCATTTGAAAAGCCCCTTGTTGGATTTGTAGACCTGTGTAGGCCTGCCTTTAAGCTACAATGTGTAGGCCTTTAAGCTACAATGTGTAGGCCTTTAAGCTACAATGTGTATTCCTTTAAGCTACAATGTGTAGGCCTTTAAGCTACAATGTGTAGGTCTTTAAGTTACAATGTGTAGGCCTTTAAGCTACAATGTGTAGGCATTTAATCTACAATGTGTAGGCCTTTAAGCTACAATGTGTATTCCTTTAAGCTACAATGTGTAGGCCTTTAAGCTACAATGTGTAGGCCTTTAAGCTACAATGTGTATTCCTTTAAGCTACAATGTGTAGGCCTTTAAGCTACAATGTGTAGGCCTTTAAGCTACAATGTGTAGGCCTTTAAGCTACAATGTGTATTCCTTTAAGCTACAATGTGTAGGCCTTTAAGCTACAATGTGTAGGTCTTTAAGCTACAATGTGTATTCCTTTAAGCTACAATGTGTAGGTCTTTAAGCTACAATGTGTAGGCCTTTAAGCTACAATGTGTAGGCCTTTAAGCTACAATGTGTAGGCCTTTAAGCTGACAAACATATAATCATATTTTGTGATATTAGGTTTAGGGGACCAGAATGACTTTATAACATATACATTACTTATATTCATTTCCATCCACTAAGATGCTCTTATTCCTGCAGTGGTGTAGTGTTATTCATTAGAGTGTCTCATATTGTTGTTTCTAAATGGCAGTGGCCCTGGCTTATGGGATCTACAAACAGGACCTGCCCACCCCAGAAGAGAAGCCACGCAATGTGGTGTTCGTGGACCTGGGACATTCATCATTCCAGGTCTCCATATCAGCCTTTAACAAAGGCAAACTCAAGGTGGATTTTTATTCCTAAAGTACTGAAGCCTATCACTATTTTCACCCTTCTTTTTAAATGATTTATTCCATATTTAACCCCTAACTGTCTGGTCAATTAACCAGGTCCTGGCAACAGCCTTTGACCCCTACCTGGGTGGGCGTAACTTTGATGAGGCACTTGTGGATAACTTCTGCGAGGAATTCAAGGCAAGGTACAAGCTCAACGTGAGGGAGAACCCCAGGGCTATTCTGCGGCTGTCACAGGAATGTGAGAAACTGAAGAAGTTGATGAGCGCCAACTGCTCTGACCTTCCCATTAACATTGAGTGCTTCATGAATGACATTGATGTGACAGGCAAGATGAACAGGTACACATATCGATTTGTGACCCCTTCGTTTAGCTTCCTATAGTCTTTAGTCTTAGAGATTTATATGCATTAATGATAATTCCACTTTTCCCCTTCCTTTTCATTTTCAGAGTCCAGTTTGAAGAACTGTGTGCACCCTTTTTGATGAGAGTAGAGGCACCATTGAAAGCAGTTATGGAACAATCAAGTACGTCATTTTTATCAAATCGAATTTGATTTAGTAGATGAACATCCGTGACAGTAAATTATATTTCAACAGTAACCAGAACATGTATTATTTTACCCTCTCTGTGTGTTTGTGTTTTGTGTCAGAGCTGAGCCGGGATGAGATCTATGCAGTGGAGGTGGTAGGAGGAGCCACCAGGATCCCTTCCATTAAAGAGAGGATCTCCAAGTTCTTTGGCAAAGATGTCAGCACCACACTCAATGCAGATGAGGCTGTGGCACGGGGCTGTGCTCTTCAGGTACTCCCCTATCCTCTTACAGAGATGGAAACTTCAGTCATCAATTGTATATGATTTGCTGTAATATTCAGTGTGTAACAAAGTGATTGTGTGTTTGTGTCCTTGTTTGGGTGTGTGTTTGTTTATGTATGTGTGTGTGTGTAGTGTGCAATTATGTCCCCAGCGTTTAAGGTGCGTGAATTCTCTATCACTGATGTGGTTCCCTTTCCCATCACCCTGCGTTGGAAGTCCCCCACAGAAGATGGAGTTGGGTAAGGGCACCTACTCAGCTGGCTCTATAGAAAGAAACATGCGTCTGTAGGTACAGTGTTGTTTATAGTAAGATGAGCAGACATCACAACTCAGTGTTTCCCTCTGTGTTTGTCTTGACCTCATTCAACACCACTGTCTGTTCTACAGAGAATGTGAGGTGTACAGTAAGAACCATGCAGCACCCTTCTCCAAAGTCATCACCTTCCACAAGAAGGAGCCCTTTGACTTGGAAGCGTTCTACAGCCTCCCACAGGAGCTGCCTTACCCGGACATCAGGATAGGTACACCTGCTTATTCAACTCAGGCCTCTGCAGTTCTTCCATCTTTAATGTACCTGTTCAAGGAATTTGAAGGTGGTCTCACTGAACATAAAATATGTAGCTGTAACACCCGGATGGCACTTTGCTATTCTGCCTTGAGATCCCCTTACAAGACAGAGCAGTGTGCTCTATGGAATTCAGCTCCAATATGTCTGTAATGGCTATTTGCAAGTGTTCCCTGGTGGCCAGCCTGATGACGAACATTGAAACCCTATAGTGGGGGTCTCCCACCTGGCTGGTAATTAGGACTCAGGCTTAATCTCTCATGGAACACTGCGTCCCTATGAGTCACAGGAGTCATTTACAGAGCCGAGCTGTGTGTGTGAGTGTGTGCATTATAAGGGGGTGTCGCAGATGGGATTTCAGTTTGAAAGAAGTGCAATTACTAGCTAGTCAGACCTCATCCTCTTTCCCTTGTCTCTGATGGACATGTCAATTCTCCAGTGTGTTTGTGTCATTTCTTGTGACTCCATCAGGTGTGACATTTGAACGTCTCTCTCCCTCCATCCCTTTCTCTCTTGCTTTCTCAGGGCGTTTTTCTGTTCAGAATGTGGTTCCCCAGCCTGATGGAGAGAGCTCCAAAGTGAAGGTCAAAGTGCGCGTCAACGTGCATGGCATCTTCAGTGTTTCCAGTGCCTCCCTGATCGAGAAGCAGAAGGGTGAAGGAGAGGATGTTCAGATGGACATGGAACCCACTGTGCAGAATGAAGGAAGGCCAGAGGACCAGGTAAGAGAGATCAGAGGAGTGAGAAGATTCACCTGAATTTCACATTTGTGAAGTTCGTTTTTCAGCCACTTCACAGTATTTTAAGATTTCAGAGCGACAAAGAAGCTGTTGTTTAATCTTCCCTTTGAATGTCTTAGGTCTAAGACTTAAAGCACTGATTTGACCTCATGTCTTTTTCTATGTGGTTATTTTCACTCAAGCCCATTTTCTCTCTATTCCTGGCTCTTGAAGCTGCACCCCTTTCCTCTCATTGAAGATGACACCTTTAACTATATGGAGGAGGTTTGTGGTCACTGTGTGTGATTAGTCCTCACTCCAATCCCTTTTCATACTCCACTTCACCCTCTGCGAGGTGAAGTCCAATGCTGGTCTCATCTGTGGAGCACTGGTCTCACTAAGGTTCATCACATTGAGCTTGAGAGAACGGGTGTGTTTGTATAACCAGGCTTGGCAGTGTGTGACGCCAGAGGATACATGAAGCCAGTGGAATAGCTATTAAGATTCATATACTTTCCACATCTTCATAGCTCTATCCTTCACAGGCTGTGCTGTACCTGTGTCTGCTATAAAAAAAACAATCATCCTCCACTCCTTTGATATGATCAGGATGTCAGTGTATTTGAATGTGTTACTCATACAGATCATAACATTCTAATTGGAATCTCTGAACAGTAGAGATTTTGATTAGATTAAAGCAACTGTCCAGTGAAAATCTTATTCCGTTGTTGACTCGTATTGACTCGTTGTTGACTCGTATTTGTGGCCAAAGCAAAAATTAGAGAAAACTCCACTTAAACTCCACCTAAAACTTGTATCTCAAACACACCAGTCCAACACAGAAAATCAGCTTTTTAACTTACTTAATTACCATATTTTGGAAGGAAAACAATTTCACTCATATTGTAATTAATTATAGGTCATATTTCATAGAAATCTGGAAACACTGCACAGTTACTTTAACAGGAGGGGTGTGCAGCTTGAAGTAAGCTGGTTTAGATAGACATAGGTGTAACATAATGAATTTCACTACTAAGGTGGTCCATGAGTCAAACCTACTGGAAGTAGAGCAGCCAAGAGTTGATTGTAATATTCAGGTGATGTTGCTGTGAGAGTGTTCTACTGTCTCAGACTAAAATGCAGGTGGACCAGGAGAGTCAAGGCCAGGGGGACCAGCAGAATGAGGATGTCAGTTCCTGCAGTAAGGTGAATACATTCAACATAAGAAACTATAATTACACTTAAACTTTTATGTCTTGTGAAACACTGAGAATCAATATAAGAGTTGGAACTGATTTATTTGTTTAATCTCCCAACAAAGGAGAGAGTCCCTGGTGAGAAGCAGGACCCAGCAGCAGGGGGAAGCAAGCCCAAAGTCAAAGTGAAAAGCACTGACCTTCCCATCCTGGCCAACATCATCAGACAGCTGGACAGGGGGGTCCTCAATGACTTTGTGGAGTATGAGGTGAGTCACTCTTAAGGCCTTCCCAGCAGCGGAGTCATATTCTCATTGTAATGCTGGTCGTGTCGACTGGGGAAAAAACTTTGACCCTAAGGAAAGCTTATTGTAAAGTAAAACTTACCTGCCTTGTTTAGTTCAAAGACATAAAACATGAGTAGGAAGGGTTTCTGTATGAAGGTTAACAATCTGAACCACCTTTGGAAATGTAACAGCAGGTTCTGCATTAGTTGTCTCATTCATGATTGACCTATGTAGTCCACTTCTACAAAACTGTGGCAGATGATGTACCTGACTGTGTCCTATATTTTTTGTGTGGCTGGATTCCATTGAGCCGCCTGGGAGTGGGTATTAGAGGAGGCGGAAGGCTGATTTTGGCTCTCAGCACACGTGCCTCCCTCTGTCGCTCTCTCCTTTTCTCTCTCTGTACTTCAGAGCCAGATGATCGTCCAGGACAAGCTGGAGAAAGAGAGGAATGATGCTAAGAATGCTGTGGAGGAATATGTGTATGACCTGCGGGACAAACTGTGTGGCATCTATGAGAAGTACACCACTGAGGAGGTAAGAACCTAGATTAACATATTCCTTTCAACTAATAAATAAATATTGCCACATTGAACAAAGAACAAGGCTTTGCAATACATCATGTGTTTACTGATACCTGTTTTGGCCTTTCTCACCTTCCAAAAAGGACAGTAATCGTCTGACAATGATGCTCGAAGACACGGAGAACTGGCTTTATGAGGAGGGAGAGGACCAAGACAAACAGGTCTATGTGGACAAGCTGGAAGATCTCAAGGTTAGTGTTCATTTAGCATAAAGGATTTTTATATCCAGCCTCTGCCTGCACCCATCTGCTATTATGGCAGTTCTGAAATCAGGAGCAAGATACGTGAATAATAAACAAATGTTTTTGGGGGCATTTAGGTGAACCGTGTAATCTCCATTTGAAAACATTAACCTCCGTTTGAAGGTTTGGCTTCGTGACTCAGCATTTTTTTTGGTGACTTGACTGATGTGATTTGACTGATGTCCTTTTCCAGAGTTTTGGCCAGCCCATTCAGGACAAACACAGGGAGCAGGAGGACAGGCCGAGGGCATTTGAAGAAATGGGCAAGAAGATCCAACTCTATATGAAGGCTGTGGAGCTTTACAAACAGAAGGTAAAAATGTAAATACTTTTCAGCATCCTTTCATCTTTGTGATCTTTTTGTTTTTCTGGATTGCACTGATGTCAGAAAAGGCATTATCATGTTATTGCGTGCTTGTTATCTCCTACTTTAGAAACATTGAAGCCGTTCTATGATTGAACCACCAATCACTAAAGTTCAGTGTGAGATGCAGTGAAATGATGCTGAGACCATTTACAATGCTCCCTTTTCTCTGTGAACTACTACACCACTGCTCTGTTGGGATTGTGCTAATTACTTTCCCTGTGTTACCTTTTCCATATTCAGTACACTCCATTTGACTTGTTTAGTGTCATCAGTCCGTCTGTGGCCTGTAGAGTTTTCAAACCTGGTTAGGTCAATGTCATAGTCATTTTATGAGCAATTGTGACACTATCTGTTCTAGGACTTAATATGTTTCTGAGTTTAACCCAGGATGTATGTAATAAACGATCTGTGAAATTTAGATTAATTAATTATTTTGTGAGGGTATAGATGAGGTAATTTACATAATGAGATAGAGGTGGTCTAGCTCTAATTGTTTTGTTTCCTATCTACACTCAGGATGAACGTTACCAGCATCTGAATACTGAGGAGATGAGCAACGTGGAGAAGTGTGTAAATGAAAGTATGGGCTGGATGAACAGCAAGATGAATGCCCAGAGCCAACTCACCATCGCCCAGGACCCAGTAGTCAAAGTAGCAGACATAATTTCCAAAATACAGGTGTGTGTGATAAGAGGGTATGATTCAACCATATGACATGCTATTGGCACATCGTCACCAGTTACTTATCGTTTTAATAATACTGCATGTTCCGATCTCCCACATATACCTATACTTTAGGAACTGGATGAAGTATGCAACCCAGTGGTCAACCGGCCGAAGCCCAAAGCAGAGGATGTGTCAGAAGAGAACTACAAGAGCAACGGGGCCCATAACGGCCCAAGGCAAGGAGCTGATGGGAAAGGAGAGGCAAAGGGAAGCAACCAGACAAAGCCTCCCTCAGGAGAGATGGAGATTGACTGAGCCCCTCTCTGCCAAACAAGCTCTGCTATCATCACTCTAGCTCCCATCAGAGCAGGTCTACCCAAACATACATAGTATATCAAGGGACCATTTTTCCATGTCCGCCACCACTCAGCAGGCTGTTTTGTGCATTTGTATTTAGAGTCCCCCTGTTTGATTTTTACCTTTTTAGACTTTCCCTTGTATGTTACAATGGTGCACTCCTTCTTGAGTGGTTAGACAATGCCATATATAGTCATTAACTGTAAAACTAGATATAGATTAAAACAATGCAGGCTCTCCCAAAAATTGTTTTTCTAAACCATATGTGTTTGCATTTCAAAAGTCCCATAAGCAGATCTCTAAGGTGACTCTTATTGCACATAACCTTGTAGTGAAACACAAGTAGAATTACTGTCTGAACAAACGCTAAGGCTTATTAAACTATTAGTAAACTATGTATGCAATAATACATATTATATATATTTGTATTTAATATATTAATTTGAAAAGATGTCTGTATGTCTAGATTCTGTAAATATTATTTTAGTAATTTAAACTGGCCAGTGCATATAGTTGTGTATAGGATACATTCCTAGTGTTGAAATGGGTGACACACCACAACTGTCAAGTAGCAAGACAAGAGAGCAAGGTGCTGCCTATTCTTTTACTTGTTTTCATGCATTTCCATATTTGAATCATGAGATTTTAAGACGGCAAGTAATAAATGCATTATTTTTGTCTTTAAGACAAACATTGTGTTATTTCATTATTGATCGAAATGTAATTGACTAAAGTGCTAAAGATGTGTAATCAGTATCTTCATCTTATTTAAGACTATTATGCTACAAAACTCTAGAGGATGTTACTAGAGCTGGATGTCTCTAGAGGATGTTACTACATGAAGAGGATGTTATTTTATTCAATGCATCTAGTGCTTTTTGTTCCTGATAGCTCGAGCAGTCCTCGAAGTGAATGTTTTATTTTTTTAATATATATTTTTTGGGGAGAAAAAACAGTATACATACAAGAAGTATACAAACAATGATAACATATGCTAGGGGGTACAACAAATTACAGATTATACAAAGACCTTAAAAGATGCACACATATTGATTGTTTTAACAGCTTTCTTATTAGAAGAATGTAGAATGGTCTTAATGTACTGCTCGAATTCCTAATAGAAAACACGAAAGAGTGTTTTTTTATTAGTGAATTTACATGTATGAATATGACATTTTGCCACTAGCACAATTAGAGTTGAGGTAAAATTGTTTTTCTTTATCCTTTTTATAGTTAAGAAAACTGAGCAGCACATTCTCCCATAAAAAAAAAAAGTTATCAAGAATATTTACAATGATAAAACTATGAATATCTTTCCATAATTTCTTTACATGTAGACAATGCCAAAATAAACGCAATACTGTTTCTGGATGCTCAACACAAAAAGTACAGTTAACGTTAATGTATTTTTTGAGTGTCTTCAGGTAATGAATGATTCGCAGGGTAATATTTATGGATAATTCTGAAAGAGACCTCTTTGACCTTGTTAACAAGCATGTATTTGTGTGATAATAACCATACTTTTTTCCAACAGATATTATTTACTGTATTCCATCCAGTAAATTGTGACATAAGAAATGGATACATAAATAAAGCATGTATAGATCTGTTGTTCTCGGGGAGCAAGGATAAACAAATGTGTCCTATTGGTGTCAACTGGATTAATTCAGGGACTTCGAAGTGAACGTGGCTATTTTTGCAATATGACGTGTATAGTCACGTGACCGCGAGTGTAACGGGCGGATATTTTCAAAATGGAAGAAATGCAAAAGTTTTGGAGTAAAATAAAATAGCAACATTCATTTTTTTTTTTTAATCAAAGGTCGTTTACGGCCGCGGATAAATTAACCTGGTTGAACATGTATTGAATAATAAGTTTGTATCGATTGGGAAGACACGAGAAGCAAGATGAGTGTTTCAATCGGTAATAAAATCGAGGTAAGTTGTCCGCTAACGTTACTGGACTACTGTGTACGTTAGCTAGCTAACGCGTGACTAATTTATTACTGTAGCTAGCTAATTTAGCTAGTCTAGTACAAATTATTTTAGCTCGCTGAAGTTGCAAGAACTAGCCACTCCGAGGCTGTTTAGTTCGCTAAATAACTAACTACGCCTACTGTAGTTGTCTACAAACGTTACCAACTTTGCACAGTTCGTAGTCGGCAATGCAGAAGAGTGACGTTAGCTGATGGCTAAAACTAGCGGTGTTGCAGCCGAGTTGTTGTTGACTCTTGAGACATGCCTCCCACACAGGAGGTTGGTGGCACCTTAATTGGGGAGGACATGCTCGTGGGAATGGCTGGAGTGGAACGGTATATCAAAATGATACCATTCCATTTACTCTGTTCCAGCCATATGAACCGTCCTCCCTTCAGCAGCCTCCACCCGTGGTGCTCCCCCGCGATTTACGGCACCGGTTTATTGTTGCCAGGTGATTGGGACCACAACGCCTTCATTAGCGGGAAGAGAGCCGGGATAATTCAAGGACATATGGCAAAGACGGGTGCAACGTTTGTCTGATGGTTTTACAGTTGGCAATGTTGGGTAGCCAATCTGTAGTTTCCCTGACGACCAAATGACTGGTACAGTTGTTGTGGTGGTGTACTACTCACTGGCTGTCTAGCCAGCTACATCATACATGTCAGAGGGAAGATGTTCGACACAGTTATTCGTTATTTCTTTCAAAACCTGACAACTAAATGCAAAGTCAGTGAAGATGAGGAGAGAATCTTATCTACAGCTGGGGAGTTACAGATTGAGGTATCACGTCAGTCATCATATATATATATATATATATAACAGCTGACAGGCACATCTAGGACATATTTTTAGGACATAGGCCTAGCTATAGGACATATTCTAGTCATACTTGTTGTAATTTAAACATGTTATTAACTTTGGAATTCTGTATTTCATTTTGTGAAAACATTTGTTAATTCTCTTTATCAGGACTTCAAAGTTCTCACACTCCTTGGTAAGGGCTCCTTTGCGTGTGTTTACCGGGCAAAGTCAGTTAACACTGGCTTGGAGGTGGCGATCAAAATGGTAAGAACAATATTTCTAAATTGCTATACAGTCTGCATCCCAGTACTTTTATGGTATTGCTCCCCAGGGAACCACAAAACACAAACATTAATACCATAAAGTAAGAGCTCATCACTACAAAGTGTTTGTAAAGTGCAAGCAGACAAATCACAAGTGTGGAAATGTTGACAGCCTACACAGTGAAGACTCACCCACTTAACATCATCACATTTATTTATATAGCCCTTCTTACATCAGCTGATATCTCAAAGTGCTGTACAGAAACCCAGCCTAAAACCCCAAACAGCAAGCAATGCAGGTGTAGAAGCACGGTGGCTAGGAAAAACTCCCTAGGAAGAAACCTAGAGAGGAACCAGGCTATGAGGGGTGGCCAGTCCTCTTCTGGCTATGCCGGGTGGAGATAACAGAACATGGCAAAGATGTTCAAATGTTCATAAATGACCAGCATGGTCAAATAATAACAATCACAGTAGTTGTCGAGGGTGCAGCAAGTCAGCACCTCAGGAGTAAATGTCAGTTGGCTTTTCATAGCCGATCATTAAGAGTATCTCTACAGCTCCTGCTGTCTATAAAGAGTTGAAAACAGCAGGTCTGGGACAGGTAGCACGTCCGGTGAACAGGTCAGGGTTCCATAGCCGCAGGCAGAACAGTTGATCATCATCCTCTCACTACCAGGTGATGTGCTTAGCAGAGCCTTGTATTTTCACTAAGCCCCCCTCCCATGGGTCCTATGTGGACTGTTGGGAGTCTAGACAGTCTGTTCTGTCTCTGGGTAGTTCTCATCGTTTCTTTGTGGAAGTTCGATCGGCTCTTAGCCACAAGACTAAAGCAGTGTATTTTAAGGCTCACATGCACTGTATAATTATCTCAACTCTAGAGAGTTGAAAACAGCAGGTCTGGGACAGGTAGCACGTCCGGGACATATTCTAGTCATACTTGTTGTAATTTAAATATGTTATTAACTTTGGAATTCTGTATTTAATTTTGTGAAAATGAAAAATGCAGATTGACAAAAAAGCCATGCACAAATCTGGTATGGTCCAGCGTGTGAGTAACGAAGTGGAGATTCAGTGTCGATTGAAGCATCCGTCAATACTAGAGGTAAGCATTGTTGAACATTTTATGTTGGACATGTTATGGCATGTGATCATTGTAGTGCTGAAATTGGTGATTCTTAAATAAGCTCTTATTTACTCATTTACATGACTGCATTTAACCCCAGGGTTCTCCCAATGATTTTTATTTTTTTTATGTGGTGCTGCAGAGTACAGGTGTGGTGTAGTGACCCCTTTAGACTCAGACAGTTTTGCTTTTTTGAATACTGCTATTTCCTGCCATCTAGAGCAAAAATGGCTAGAATAATAAGGTGTGGTGCCTGGCCTTAAATTATCAAACATTTTACATTGTGGCGCAGTCAGTCCACAAGGTGGTGCTGTGCCATGAACCCTGATAACATTTTGGCCTGTCATTTTACTCTTTTGCAGCTGTACACCTACTTTGAAGACAGTAATTATGTGTACTTGGTGTTGGAGATGTGCCATAATGGAGAGATGAGTCGATACCTGAAAGATAGGAAGATGCCCTTCTCAGAGGGTGAAGGTGAGTCAATTTGTTTTTACCTGAGAGTGAAACAGTGATACATTTCTTAACATGGTATGAAAGCTACGTTAACATGTTTTGACACTGCCTCGTTTCCTTTTATAACAGTTGTTGAACTTTTTTTTTTCACGTTACAGCAAGGCACTTCATGCATCAAATAGTGAAAGGTATGCTGTACTTGCATACACATGGCATCATGCATCGGGACCTGACCTTGTCCAACCTGCTTCTGTCGGGCAATATGAACCTTAAAATAGCTGACTTTGGCCTGGCCACCAAGCTGAAGCTCCCCAGCGAGAAGCACTTCACCATGTGTGGCACACCCAACTACATCTCCCCAGAGGTGGCCACCCACAGTGCCCACGGCCTGGAGTCTGATGTCTGGTCTCTGGGCTGCATGTTCTACGCCTTCCTGATGGGCCGGCCACCGTTTGACACAGACACGGTCAAGCACACCCTCAACAAGGTGGTTCTGGGGGAGTATGACATGCCCAGCCATGTGTCCCAGGAGGCCCAGGACCTGATCCATCAGCTGCTGAGGAAGGACCCTGCGCAACGGCCCAGCCTGTCTGCTGTGCTGGAGCACCCCTTCATGACCCAAAGCCTGCTGGCCAGGACCAAGGAGCTGAGCCTGGGGGAGCTAGGCTCCATGGACAGCGGCATCGCCAACATCTCCACAGCCTGCACCTCGTCCACGTCCGGCAGCAGCAGTAGCAGCAGCCGTCTCCAGAGGAGAACCAGGCGTGTGATGGGACCTGCCTTGCCCAATCGCATGATGCCTATCCCTACACTGCCCCGGCCGCCCAGCAACGCCTGCTTTGAGGGGGTTGAGCAGTGGCAGCAACAGCACTCAGACAGAGTAGGCAGGAGCAGAGCTGCTCCGGGTGGGGAGAGTGGACGGCCCCACTCCAGGTACCCACGAAGGGCTCACTCCTCAGACCGGTCTAGCTCCTCTGTCACTCCAGCCCAGGGGATGGGGCAGGCAACGCTGGAAAGGTGCCACTCTGAGGAGATGCTGACTGTGTCAGGGAGACTGGCCTTTCCCATGTCCTCCAGCTACAAGGACACTCCACAACCCTTCGCAGAACATGGAAGGCTCCCATTGCCGCCTGTCAAACAGACAGCCAGGTAAGATGTGACACCAGGGTGCTGTAATTGATTGAATGTGATTTATATTAAAATGTCCGTGTCTGTCTGACTAACTGATGCATGTATGTTCTCAGCTCAGGATGTTCATATTCCACACAACCACCACGTCCACTAAACCTGCAGTTAGAAGAGTCAGAAGGTGTACAAAATTGGTTCAGTAAAGAAGGTATATTACACCTACTCTTTTATTTGCTGTATCTTAATCTTACATCCCAATGTAAAGATTTACAAGTTCTAAAATAAAGGTTTTCATGCATGAGCTTGACAGTGTTTGTTCCCCCTGCCTCCCCAGGCCCGTTTCCGAGGCCCACGGATGTCAGCTCTCACAGCAGCAGTGGCAGTTTCCATAGCAGCAGGGAGCCTCTAGGTGTACACAACTACTGGAGTGACAAACCAGCAGGCAGAGGGACCAGTTCTCACCGCAACCACAACCAGCACCACCCCTCAAACACTGAGTCCTACTGGGAGAATGGGCAACGAGTACATGGGGGAGAGCTGCAGAGTCTGTCCAAACCCAAACCAAGTATAGAAAAGGAGAAGTCCCTGAGAAATGTGCTCCCTCCCCTGTGTGCCTCCAGACTGAAACCCATCAGACAGAAGACTAAAAACGCTGTGGTAAGACAGACAAAGCCCCTAGTTATCCCCCTGTCTCTATTCACCTGATCTGCTTTCAATGAAGGCGCAATGCCTGCCTGCTCTACAGCTGTGGTTTGTCTCTTTCTCCCCAGGTGAGCATTCTTGATACAGGAGAAGTGTGTATGGAGCTTCTCAAGGGCCAGGGCCCCCAGGAAAGGGTCAAAGAGGTCCTTAGGATATCCTGTGATGGTTCGATGGTGAGTTTCAGGAATAACAACACTTCATACCCTTCAGAGAGGTTAGATCATGATCTCTGTCAGTAAAATAATGGCAAAACACTCATTTCAACCTTTGACCATGCACCTGTAGGTCACTATTTACCAGCCCAATGAGGGGAAAGGTTTTCCTGTACTAGAGCGCCCCCCTGCTCCCCCTGAGGACATCTTGATCTGCAGCTATGAGGACTTACCAGGTACACCTCAATACCAGACAGTGAAGTCTCTGTTACATGAGTAAAATTAATTTTATACATATGTTGGAAATCTGATTTCAATTAACCTTTGTCCTCTGCTTCTCTTCAATAGAAAAATACTGGAGGAAATACCAGTATGCCTCCAAGTTTGTGCTCCTGGTGAAATCCAAGACTCCAAAGGTCACCCTCTATACCAAGTCTGCTAAGTGTATGCTGATGGAGAACTCCCCCAATGCAGACCTGGAGGTGTGCTTCTACGATGGTGAGGACTATTTACAACGCATCAGTTATATGAAACATCATGAACTTGAAGGATAAGATCTATTGTCGTTCTCTGATATTGAAATGTTGCACACTGTTAAACTAAATCATCCTGACCTGTAGTTCCCCTCTGTGCTGTGACAGGAGCAAAGATCCACAAGACGTCGGAGCTGGTCCGGGTGGTGAAGAGTGGGAAGTCGTACACAGTGAAAGGGGAGGTGGGTCTGAGTGGCCTCAGCCCAGAGAGCAGGCTGTATGTGGAGCTGTCTGATGAGGGCCACAGCATGTGTCTGTCTCTAGAGGCGGCAATCACTGCAGAAGAGCAGCACAGTGCCAAGAGCACTCCCTTCTTCCCCATCACCATCGGCAGGTGAGAGAGAGCCATGACTGTGTCTGTTGTCAGTGTTAATGCTGTAAATTGTCATGTTTGGAAGCACTTAAATCAGTGGGGGTCAGTGCCGTTTAAGATGAGGGAGGATGTTTTTTCTTTCATGAGCATGGCCTTATTTCTATTACAGCATATTGGATGACTGTTATTCATATTCCATTCAGCCAGTTCAATGTAACAGCGATAGGTTTAGGCTACTACCTGATACTCTTATTTTCCCCATACCCATCATAAGGTTGCTACAACCTAGCCTATGATTGAACGTTTACAGCATAGGTGCACAGGTCGAGAGACAAATGAGGTGACAGACAGTGACATTCAATACCGTCTAACTGATATAGGGTGTAGTCATTAGTCCAACAGTTGCAAACGAGGTATGTGTATCCCTGTTTTATGTTTGCTTCCGTTTAAGAAAAGTTAACAGAATCCGCGGAATGAAATCAAATGAACTTTATTTGTCACATGCGCCGAATACAAGTGTAGACCTTAGCCTGAAATTCTTACTTACAAGCACTTTGCCAACAGTGCAGTTCAAGAAGAGTTAAGAAAATATTTACCAAAGAAACTAAAGTAAAAAGTAACACAAAATAACAATAACGAGACTGTATACAGGGGGTACCAGTATGCAGTTAGTGTGCGGGGATACTGGTTAGTTGAGGTAATTGTACATGTAGGTAGGGGTGAATTGACTATGCATAGATAATAAACAGCGAGTAGCAGCAGTGTACAAAACAAACGGGGGGGGGGGGGGGGGGGGGGTCAATGTAAATAGTCGCTGATCATGTGTAAACAGTTCACTCTCATAATACACGTTGTATTCCTTCGCTTGTGGACTTCAATGCACAATACATCATCTGTATGTGACCAGGCGAAAAAACTTTCCAAACCGATACACACAGCCTACATCGTTGTCACCATTTTAGCTAAAGTAACATCATAGTCAGCATAGCTAATAGAACTAACGCGTTAGTAAACCCGCTACAATCATGTAGTAATGTTAGTGTCAATTAAGCATTTACACTGTCGGGCCCCGGAGGCAATAAATTAGTCAAACCAAAAGTTTACCTTCACTCTATTTCTCTCTTGCTTCTCCTTCATTTTGGAAGAAATTAATTGTTAAACTATTGTCTTTGAGTCAACTACTCACCACATTTTATACACTGCAGTGCTAGCTAAACGGTACCCCCTGTATATAGCTTCGTTGTTTTGTAATTTTCTTGTTACTTTTTAAAAAACATTTTAGTTTTTAACTAGTTTATTTTGTAAATATTTTCTTATCTCTATTTCTTGAACTGCATTGTTGGTTAGGGCTTGTAAGTAAGTATTTCACAGTAAGGTCTACTATTCGGCGCATGTGACAAATACAAATGTATTTGATATTTGGTGACATGATTATGTTTAGTATAGTTTTTTTATTTAAAAAATATAATTTAAAAAAGTTTTACAATTTACATTTTTATGAAATTCACTGAGGATGGTCCTCCCCTTCCTCCCCTGAGAAGCCTCCACTGTCTTAAATAAAGTACAACCTTGCAGAATGCTGAAAGTGACTATTTCAGTTATTTACACTGAGTGTACAAAACATTCGGAACACCTGCTCTTTCCATGACAGACTGACAGGTGAAGGCTATGATCCCTTATTTGATGTCACCTGTTAAATCCACTTCAATCAGTGTAGATGAAGGGGAGGAGACAGGTTAAATAAGGATGTTTAATCCTTGAGACATGGATTGTGTATGTGTGCCATTGAGGGTGAATGGGCAAGACAAAAGATTAAAGTGCCTTTGAACATGGTGTGATAGCGGGTGCCAGGGACACTGGTTTGAGTGTGTCAAGAACTGCAACGCTGTTGGGTTTTTCAGTCAACAGATTCCTGGGTGTATCAAGAATGGTCCACCACCCAAAAGACATCCAGCCAACTTGACACAACTGTGGGGAACATTATAGTCAACATGGGCCAGCATCACAGTGGAACGCTTTCGACACCTTGTAGAGTCCATGCCTCGACTAATAGAGGCTATTTTGTACACTTGTATTTGTCGTATGTATGCATGCATACAGTACCAGTTAAACATTTGGACACACATACTCATTCTTCAAAGGTTTTTCTTTATTTTTTACTATTTTCTACATTGTAGAATAATAAACGACACAAAACTATGAAGTAACACATGGAATCATATAGTAACCAAAAAAGTGATAAACAAATCAAAATATATTTGAGATTCTTCAAAGTAGCCACCCTTTGCCTTGATGACAGCTTTGCACACTCTGCATTCTCTCAACCAGCTTCATGAGGTCTCCTGGAATGTATTTCAATTAACAGGGTATACCTTGTTAAAAGTTCATTTGTAGAATTTCTTTAATGCGTTTGAGCCAATCAGTTTTGTTGTGACAAGGCATGGGTGGTATACATAAGATAGCCCTATTTTGTAAAAGACCCAAGTCCATATTATGGTAAGAACAGCACAAATAGCCTTTATTTCTCAGAACAGGAATACTGATGAGTTGCAGAAGAAAGGTCTTTGTTTCTGGACATTTTGAGCCTGTAATCGAACCCACAAATGCTGATGCTCCAGATACTCAACTAGACTAAAGACCAGTTTTATTGCTTCTTCATTCAGGACAACAGTTTTCAGCTGTGCTAACATAATTGCTAAAGGGTTTTCTAATGATCAATTAGCCTTTTAAAATGTTAAAGTTGGATTAGCTAACACAATGTGCCATTGGAACACAGGAGTGATGGTTGCTATGTAGACATTCCATAAAAAATCTGCCGTTTCCAGCTACAATAGTAATTTACAACATTAACAATGTCTACACTGTATTTCTGGTCAATTTGATGTTATTTTAATAGACAAAAATGTGCTTATCTTTCAAAAACAAGGACATTTCTAAGTGACCCCAAACTTTTGAACAGTAGTGTTTGTCAGCCAGTCCTTGTGTCACTAATCTTGCTACTCTGTCCCTCCCAGGAGACCTGCCAACCCAGACTCCTCCTGCCCCTCGTCCCAGCCTGCCACTGCTGATGTGGCATCACTGCCCCAGCCCCCATGTTTCACTCCCTCTGTGAGTTTCTCCCACGCAACATGTCACATTGTTTGATCTAAGCTATTTATTCCATCCATTTCTATGGAGGAATTGTAAGATATTTCTGGTGTTATTGTTTTTGAACTTTATTTTATTTATCTTGTCCAATCTTCAGAGGATATCCTATGAAGAGTCTGACATCACCTCAGCCAGTGTGAACAAAAACTGCTCTCCGCTGTCGGTCAAACAAGACCACACGGCCAACGCAGGGAAAGTCCTCAAGTCTGTCTTTGTGCCAAATATTGGTTGGGCCTCACAGCTGACCAGTGGAGAGGTGTGGGTGCAGTTCAAAGATGGCTCCCAGCTGGTGGTGCAGGCAGGGGTTTCCTGTATTATCTACACGTCCCCAGAGGGACGGACCACCAAGTACTGAACACTTACACAGCACCTATAACAAATACAATAACTGACATGGCTTTACCACTGTTTGATATGTCATTTTGATAATGTTTTAGATGTAAAAGATGGTTTTCTGTATTTGAGGAATGGTAGCTGACATGTTCCTTCTTTTGTTGCTCCAGGTACAAGGAGAATGAGAAGTTGCCAGAGCTTGTGAAGGAGAAGCTGCACTGTCTCTCCACCATCCTGGGTCTGTTGGCCAGTCCAGCAGCACGCCGCTGAATCAAACCTCAGCATTGCCCCCATGCTGTTATATTGACACGTCCCTGTGCAGCAATGATGTTGCAGGGAGGAGAAACTTTCACAGCCTTTATACTGTGATATACATACCTCTTTTCAAATGGGCTTGTAAATATGTTTATTTTCTATGTACAGATGTCAAATTATGAAGATATATATTTTGAAGTACCCATGTTGTACAGCATCTTGAAGTAGTTTGTATGTGCGTGTAAACTTGTATTTTCTGAAATGTCAGATGCTTAAAAGCTGAAGCAATAAACATCTGCAGGCTGGGTAGAGTTCAGGGTTCTTTTGTTCTTCATATCAGCAAAAACTACCATTTAAAGGATGAGTGGTTGTTTGCATACCTTAAGTATGGTATCAAGATACAGGACAGATGCATGAGGCTTATCATGAGAAACACAATACAACTTTGGGGGAATTAATTTAATTACTTTTACCAAGAATATACATGATCTGTTATTCTGGACTAAAGCACTAGAACAGTAATAGCAATTTATCTCGCAAGGTTTTTTTAGAAATCACTTAAGTTATTTTTCACCCTGTTTTAGCCATTTAATAAAAAAAGTCATTGTATTAATTATTATTTAGAGAACTTTTACAAAAATTTATGCATATGTATACACACACACAACTATACATATATAGTAACATTTCCAAGTAAACATTGAGGTGGAAGTGGAGAGCACAATGACGGTCAGGGTTGGAGAAATGAACAAGGTAGTAAGTAGGGGAAATATTTCCCATTTAGATGCAGAACACACAGTATAGAGATTGCAGTGTTTCCACAACATACTAGGCATGGCTTGGTTAAGACATTCTCTCCTTGATCACTTCACCCACACAGGGTTGAGGATGTGTCCTTCAATAAGGAAGGCTTTAGGACCACTGCTACCCAACTCTTGTTCTGGAGGGCAGCGGGTTGAATGGCTACACTCAATGGTCAGTCACCTGGTCATTGGGGCTAAGTAACCTCTGATAAGCTTGTCAATTCACTGTGTCAGCCTGTGATGAAGCAGTGCTTAAAACACCCTATTCTTTTTACAGAGTTGGCAGCCCTGCACTCTTTTCCACACACTTCAACTGGATGCTAAGGGTGAAGACAGTGACAACTGTAAGCTTGGTCTTGAAGATCATTTAATTTGCCAAACCACCATCTCACTACTCATGACAAAAAAAAAAAAAATCCCTGTTGTTCACTCGCTCTTCTCCACTATATAAAAATACACCCCCCCCCCCCCCCATGAACAAAATATACGTTTTTTAAAAAAGGATCTCACCATGAACATTGGGGAAAAATCAGATTTCTTTTTTCTTTACATATTGTGACACCTCAAAATAACAGCAGCTGATGGAGACTGACGTTAGCATTGTAATCAAGACATTCATTTCATGGTCAAAAATAATGTGTTGATTTAGTTGGCTAAATATATATATCATTCAATTAGACATTTGTGGAGTAAGAGTTAGTTTTCTGAACACAATACCAATTGAAAACTGTATTAGAGGCCCAGAGGTTGAATTGAGCTTTGAATGAGTAGTAATGGAGGGAGAGAGAATGAGAGTTCAGCATGCCGATTCATTTCAATTCCATAAAAGTCATTTTTCACTAAAGCATTGGAATGCTGGAATACTTTTTGAAAACACCCACATACAAAAAGGAATGTGATCCTCATCTTTAAGCAGTGCTGGAGCAACACAACTCAAGTTATGAGGCAAGGAAATGGACTGGTTTACAGTCACATAAAACACCTGTATAAACCTCAACCACATCTGACAAACACTCAAAGGCTTTTATAAACATTATCCTCCATTAAACTTGGTCACATGATCAAAGATTTATTTTTCTGATGACAAACATTTATATGAGGTGTGATCAAAGGTTTATGCAGGTATTTTCAGCCTTTCGTGCTGCATGTACTGCATCTTGATCTTGATTAATATCTATTTTGTTTCTGCTGTTGTGAAGACTATGAAATTCACATGACAAGAGCCTTGCACATGAAAGAAAGCACATTGTTAATTAAATGGTACACAAAGCAACCAGCGTTCAATTTCATCATATCTAATGTCAATCAAGACCCCAATGACTTGCTTGTGATTTTGGAAATGATCGAGTGGGTTCTTTAAGTCAGTTGATCTGCGTGCCATTAGCACTGGCAGCTGCTCCAAACCTGTGGATGAGTGTTATAGTACCCAGACAACACATTTCACCGCACCTATCCAGTGTATGTGACAATAAAACAACTTTATATCCCTTCTCCACTATATGACAGAGTGGTAAACATCAAAATAAAGA
Source organism: Oncorhynchus mykiss (assembly GCF_013265735.2). Classification (NCBI taxonomy): domain Eukaryota; kingdom Metazoa; phylum Chordata; class Actinopteri; order Salmoniformes; family Salmonidae; genus Oncorhynchus; species Oncorhynchus mykiss. Next base: position 21,966,389 of record NC_048589.1, on the reverse strand, counting down.
CATCACTGGTGAATGTCAATGCTGGAAACGTGAGTGCGTATGGAGCACAGGATGTTAAGTTGCCTTTTTCCTTCACTGCTGTAGACAAAAGTTCAGACAAGATATTTCCCCTAACCATCTCATGTGGACCACTTGATTAAAGAGACTTCACAGAGAGAAACTAAAATCAGCAATTAAGCAGAGATCCCAAAAGTTCACATTACAGTACGTAAGTCCTATTAAACAAAACATCTAAAAGGCAGAGAAAAACATCTACAACCAATCACCATCATCAATATCTACATAGAAAAAGTTGGTTTTTGATTACAGATATATTCAAATTAATGTCATAATTATGACCATTATTAATTATTGTCACCATTATAATCCTCATCTGTTTTTGTTCGAGGTTAAAACAGGGTGGGGGCTAAGGTGGAAGAGGAGGGCAGTCATTGGGAGGAAGCCTTGGTGGCTATCGTGGAAACACAGTGTTGCTGGAAGTTGGGGGACATGGCTGAGTTACAGCCCAGTCTCTGGCGGGGGCCCTTCAGGTTCCCATCCGCCTCCACGATCCAGGGGCTGCTGCTGGCCTCCTTCCCCAGCATGCTGCAGCAGCCTGGGGAGCCAGGGGTTGGGGTTAGGCTGGGGGCTGTGGATACCAGGCCTTTGGGCTGCCCGCTGGCTGGGGGGCTGTCAGCGGAGTTAGCTTGGAGCACACTGGTGATGTGGGTCAGGAGATCGTTGAAGAACTCTGGGACACCCTCGTAACCTGGAGACAGACGAGGACGAGCCATGAGACTTGGCTGACTGCTGCTTATATCCCATCTTCAATACAGTGGGAAACTGATGGTAACAGTCCAAGTAAATGAGTGAAAATATTTATTTATTTTATTTTGAGTGCCTAGCTTGTCGTTGAGGCACTGAGGGTGAATGTTTGTGAGGGATTAGCTCACTACCATTCTCCTCACACTCCAACCGTCAGAGGTGGCAACAGCGTGCAACCCAAGAACAGTGTTACCATAGTGACAACAGCCCTAGTCAAGAGAAAGGCATGCTAGACTCGCCTCAGAACGTGCTCAATTCTCATTTTACACTGCTGATACCTCGGCTCCGTCTCCAAGCAAGATCATGTCAATCAGACCATTAGATTATATTGATCCCTAAAAGCAATCTCTCAAAGATTTGAAATTACTAACTGGTAGAGATTGTAAAACTGTCGTATACCTACACAGGTGGACGGGTAGTATAAATGGCCATCCATCTTAGACTAAAGATAAACACACAAACCCTACGACAGAGGAACAAACCACTCACCAGGGAATGAATTGATGTCGATGACGGCGTGTTGGCCCGTAAGGTTGTTGATGATGACGTCAATGCCAAACAAGGACACGCCCAACTCCTGTCGCAAGGACCTGGACAACTCTCTGATGACATCATCACTGGGTGGCTGGGAGACCCCCTCCACGTTGTCCCTCTGTGGTAGGAAGAAAACTAAGTCTGAGTATACTGTACTAAGGGCATTCAATAACACACTGAGGTTTGGCTTAACACATAAAAATACATTGCATTCGGAAAGTATTCAGACACCTGCACTTTTTTCACATTGTTACATTAGTCTTATTCCAAAATGGATCACATTTACATATGTATTCAGATCCTTAACTACGAGACTCGAAACTGAGCTCAGGTGCATCCCGTTTCCATTGATCATCCTTGAGATGTTTCTACAACTTAAAGTCCACCTGTAGTAAATTCAATGGATTGGACATGATTTGGAAAGGCGCACACCTGTCTATATAAGGTCCCACAGTTGACAGTGCATGTCAGAGCAAAAACCAAGCCATGAGGTTGAATGAAGAGCTTTCAGACAGGATTGTGTCGAGGCACAGATTTTGGGAAGGGTACTAAAAAAAATATCTGCAGCATTGAAGGTCCCCAAGAACACAGTGGCCTCCATTCTAAAATAGAAGTTTGGAACCACCAAGACTCTTCCTAGAGCTGGCCGCCGTGAGCAATCGGGGGAGAAGGGCTTTGGGTAGGGAGGTAGCCAAGAACCCAATGGTCACTGACAGTGCTCCAGAGTTCCTCTGTGGAGATGGTTGTCCTTCTGGAAGGTTCTCCCATCTCTGCAGCACTACACCAATCAGGCCTTTATGGTACAGTGGCCAGATGGAATCCACTCCTAAAAAGGCACATGATCTAGCAACCGAAAGGTTGCTATGATCGAATCCCCGAGCTGACAAGGTAAAAATGTCGTTCTACCACTGAACAAGGCAGTAAACCCACTGTTCCTAGGCCGCCATTGTAAATAAGAATGTGTTATTAACTGACTTGCCTAGTTAAATAAAGGTTCAATAAAAATGACAGCCCGCTTGGGGTTTGCCAAAAGGCACCTAAAGGACTCTCTGACCATGAGAAACAAGATTCTCATGTCTGATGAAACCAAGATCGAACTCTTTGGCCTGAATGCCAAGCCTAGAGGAAACCTGGCACCATCAATATGGTTAAGCATTGTGGTGCGGCATCATGCTTTGGGGATGTTTTTCAGTGGCAGGGACAGGGAAACTAGTCAGGATCGAGGGAAAGACGAACGGAGCAAAGTACAAAGAGATCCTTGATGAAAACCTGCTCTAGAGCGCTCAGGACCTCAGACTGAGGTGGAGGTTCACATTCCAACAGGACAAGTCTCAGAATATCCTTGAGTCGTCCAGCCAGAGCCCGGACTTTAACCTGGAGACCTGAAAATAGCTGTACAGCGACGGTCCCCATCCAACCTGACAGAGCTTGAGCGGATCTGCAAAGAAGAAATGGGAGAAACTCCCCAAATACAGGCTTGTACCAAGCTTGTAGCGTCATACTCAAGAAGACTCTAGGCTGTAATCGCTGCCAAAGGTGCTTCAACAAAGTACTGAGTAAAGGGTCTGAATACTTTTTTTTATATACATTTGCAAAAATGTCTAAAAACCTGTTTTTGTTTGTCATTATGGGGTAGTGTGTGTAGATTGTAAAAAACACAATTTAACCCATTTTAGATTAAGGCTGTAAAGTAACAATATGTGGAAAAAGTCAAGGGGTCTGAGTACGTTCCGAATGCCTTGTAGGTGATATGATAAATACATGTTAGTGTATTGAACTTACAGATGTCAGGTCTGAAGAGGACTCTGGCTTTGATACATTGTGGCTGTTGAAGAAAATTGCTTTTCTGTCTGTAATGGAGAAAACACACTTTAGTCAGTTTCATGGGTGGGAGGTAGCCTAGTGGTTAGAGCGTTGGGCCAGTAACCGAAAGGTTGCTGGATCGAATCACAGAGTTGACAAGGTAAAAATCTGTCGTTCTGCCCCTGAACAAGGCAGTTAACCCACTGTTCCCCAGGCGCCAAAGATGTCGATTATGGCAGCCCCCCGCACCTCTCTGATTCAGAGGGGTTGGGTTAAATGCGGAAGACACATTTCAGTTGAATGCATTCAGTTGACATTACATTTCTCATCTTCACCCTCAACTCAACTATTTGTTATGGATGTGCAGTTCTCATCTCTGGCACCAGGAGGCACAAGAGCAGCCATAAACATGGAATAATGAGGTGTACAAGTATGACATAAATGGCAGTGGAATAGAATAATACATTTTAGCATCAGTATAATACAGGAAGGCACAATTTATAGTCCAATATTTACACGTATTGGGGAAGGGGGGAAATGAGGTGCAAGTGTATAAATTGAGCAACATAATACGTTTTTTAGCAGCAGTTGTGATGTGTACAGCAGGAATGTGTGTGTGTGTGAGTGCTAAGGTACAAAGAATCAGAGCAGGTCCAGTTCAAGTGTTCAGCAGATTGATTGCTTGCAGATAGAAACTGTCCCTGAGCCTGTTGGTATCAGACCGTCTGCCCGACGGTAACGGACAGAACAGCTCGTGACTGGGGTGTCTGGGGTCCTGTTCTCCTGGCCTTCCTCAGGCACCGTTTCAAGTCCTGGATGGGTGGGAGCACGGTCCCAGTGATGTACTGGGCCGTCTTCACCACCTGCTGGAGCGGGTGGTGATGATGCAGCGATAGTATTTGGAGAGGACACGGGCGGCATGCTAAATTTCTTCAGTCGCTTTAGGAAGTAGAGACGCTGTTGCAACCTCTTGACAAGAGTGATGGTGTTGTTGGTCAATGTCATGTCCTCAGTGATGTGGACGCCGAGGAACTTAAAACTCGTGACTCGCGCTACTGCAGTCCCGTTGATGTGAATCAGGGCGTGTTCCCTCCGTTACATTCTGAAGTCAACAATCAACTCCTTTGATTTGCTGAAGTTGTTGTCATGACGCCACAATGCCAGTCCACTTACCTCCTCACTATAGGCTGACTCGTTGTTGTTGGGTATTAGGCCTACAACTGTGGTGTCGTTAGCAAACTTGATGGAGTTGGTGTCAGGCAAAGCCATGCAGTCGTGAGTGAACAGGGAATACAGCAGAGGACTGAGGACACACCCCAGGGGGCCCTTGTGTTAAGAGTCAGTGTGGAGGTGGTGTTGCCAATCCTCACAGCTTGTGCTCTGCTCATCAGGAAGTCCAGGGTCCAGTTGCAGAGGGTGGTGTCCAGTCCCAGAGCTTGGTGTTGAGCTTGGAGGGAACAATAGTGTTGAATGCTCTACTGTAGTCAATGAACAGTATTCTCACATAGGTGTTCCTGTTGTCCAGATGTTACGGCGGTGTGAATAGCGATGGAAATGGCATCTTCCGTGGATCTGTTGGAGCGCTAGGTAAATTGGAGTGGGTCCAGTGTGCTTGGCATGCTGGCCTTGATGTGGGCCATGACCAGCCTCTCGCCTCACTTCATGATCACCGAGGTGAGCGTGACGGGGCAGTAGTTATATGGACTTGTCACCTTGTTCTTCTGGGGCACCGGGACGATGGTGGTCTCCTTAAAGCAAGTGGGGACTACAGCCTGGGACAGGTTGAAGATGTCAGAAGACGCCCACCAGCTGGTCAACACACACTATTACATTCAAATTCAAGTGCATTAATGGAAAGACACTGTTCAATAAAACATTGGCAGGGATGTAAGCATAAGTTAAATTCTAGGCTTGAGTATATTTGCTGCCGTTGGCCTTGCGTACACGTCCTTAGAATCCCAAGCAATTACATTTTTATGAGTGTTAAAGTAGCCATCTTTATTCTCTCCAACAAACATGCAAGAACCATGCTTTCCTCAACTTCTTGCCGGTTGACGTTTGGCAGAACTGAGCGATTATTTTCTTAGGCCAGCTGCAAAGTCTAATTGGCTATATTGTCAAAATTCATGAAAACAAAAATGATATTTTTGGTCTTAATTTCAGGTTAGGGTTAGCAGTGTGGTATTAAGGTTAGGTATAAAATCAGATTTATGACTGTGGCTGTGCCAGCTAGTGACCACTTCGCAGAGCTGCCTCCAGAACAAGATTCACGATGAAAACCTCTAACCTGCCAACTTCTTTCATGTTGGTTGATAGACGAGGGCATATGTATCTACGTGCGACTCAATTATCTTAACCATCTCTAATTATTAGAAAAACAAAAACAATGAAGCCACAGCATAACCGAACACAAACTTAAGCTATACTGTATGAAAATAAACTCAATGTCTGACAAAAATCTAACCCCAGTTTAAGTTCAATAATCTTACATAGGCAACAAACTTCCACTTGTACCACATGACCATACATCACACCATATCAATGGCCTTCATATACAGCCATTACTAGTCATGTGGCTGAGGGACAAACCGATTCACATTATCTAATCTTTTGTCTGACTCAGCACAGGGATGTCCTTCAAGCAAAACGAGAGATTGATTTCCAGCCCTACCCAATGTAAAGGGAGTAATCGATTGTTCTACTTTTACAACTTCGCTACCAGTCACCCATTTGTAATCATTAACACTAAGAGAGGGCATTAAAAGAATGAGAGATGAGGAAGGATTGAAATAAAGAGGGAATAGGATGACTTTGTATTGGTGAATTCAGCCGTTGTCCAAAACGAGCCCAGGGCATTGTACTACTAGGGTGTACTAATACTGGAAGTGCTAGCTACACACAACATTCCCAGGAACGCTGAAGGGAACACTACTAAGCACATATCACCTCTGCTGTGGGCGTGGGCGGTGGGATGGGACATTATCTTCTCTTGGCACCAGGCCCTCTTTCACAACACTGAGGTGCTTAAAGGGGCAATCTGCAGTAGCTACATCCAGCGTTGGACTAATAAATGAATGTACCCATTGATTCTTAAAAGAATATAACTTATAAAATGCCTCATGAACTTAGTTCAACTTTCGTACCCCATTAGAACTCAAAATAAGATTGTTTAACGCCAATGTTTGTAAATAAAGTAAATGTAAACAAACACTGTATAGCCTCAAAACATGGTTAAAACTTTCATTTTGATATCATGTTTATAGCTCGGTCTATGAATTTGAGAGTGGTTACATTTTTCCAGACTTATCCCTCAGCTTTTTAATGAAACAGTGGGGGGAGGACACTTGCTGCTTTAAACATTCAACCAACCCCTTTCTCCCTCTCCCATTCCTCCCTTCCCTACCTCCGTTTGTCTGTCTATAATCGATTTTGTCTGCTCTATACGGAGTGCTGATTTATGTTTATTAAACTCCACAATACCATGGACAAGGCTGGACAGTACTCACTACCTGTGTATACAGTAGTAGAGGTGTGTTGCTGTGGTGTGTGTGTGTGTGGCAGGTTGGGGCACTTTACAGTATAGTAGTTTCATTGTGCTGGATGACACAGGAATGACCCTGGACTCTTTGCATAAGGCAAAGCAGACGATTCCACTGAAGCCCAGACTGGTTTGCATGAGGGCTTTTACTGTAGTGCATGCAAATGGAGCCGCTTCTTCTGTCAGGGCAAAGTTCAGATTACCTGAGCCTAACCAATGTGCTTATTGCCAAATTATGTTTCCTATCCAAAATGACTGTGTATTTTAATTCTCAATCGGACTGTTCACCTTGCTTTGTCAAAAAAAAATTGTTGACCAATACGTATAAACCAAATCCACTGCACTCTGGACTCCCTCTCTCTTTAAAAGAAGGGAGCCTAGTCTCAAAGATGTTAAAAAGCATTTTACTGGGTCTGTCAGGAAGACAGGAGTGCTGTGGGCCTCCCTCAGCATGGCACACTGCGCGCCCATAAACAGACAGGGCAGGGCATGACATTAACTTCTTTAGCCATTTGTCTTTCAGACAAGGTGGACTGATATTTTTACTTGTCCGAAAGCTCAAGACACTTGTCCCTCTCCCAGAAATAGTCTTAGGGCAGGTAGCATTCTCCTGGCATCCGCCAAAACCGGATTTGTCCACCGGAATGCCAGATGGTGAAGCGTGATTCATTACTTTAGAGAATGTGTTTCCACTGTACCAGAGTCCAATGGTGGCGAGCTTTATACCACTCCAGGCGACGCTAGGCATTGCGCATGGTGATCTTATGCTTGTGTGTGGCTGCTCAACCATGGAAATCTATTTCATGAAGCTCTCGACAAACAGTTATTGTGCTGATGTTGTTTCCAGAGGCAGATTGGAATGCAGTAGTGAGTGCTGGTCAACATAGGATACGATTTTTACGTACTACGTGCTTCAGCACTTGGCAATCCCATTCTGTGCGTTTGTGTGGCCTGCCACTTCGCGGCTGAGCCTTTGTCGCTTCTAGATGTTTCCACTTCACAATAACAGCACTTCCAGTTGACTGGGGCAGCTCTAGCAGGGCAGAAATTTGACGAACTGACTTGTTGGAAAGGTGGCGCGCACACACACAGTGTATTTTAGGACATCAAACATGACAATGACATTAATGCAAGCTAATAACTTAAGTTAACTAGCGAGATAGTCAATTCAAAACATTGTGTAGTTTGGCTGTTATCTGCGCAAATCGCTCCCCCCCCCATCTGGCAATGGCCCACTGGCACACACACGCAGGTGATGCACACACCATGACTTTTCCAGGACTTCCATTGCTAAAATGAGCTATAACGGAGCAAATAACTCACTAGCAATGAATATCAACAAATATGCAAACGCGGCTCGCATTGATCTCAAAAACGCATTTCGCAACTGCATGATTGAAAGACCGTTTGTGCCTGTCAATGCAGGCCTACAATAATTAGACTCTGGTGCAATCTGCAGCGATTAGGAGAACAAGTGACCAAAACATTGCATCCAGAGGACATTGATCCAATTCAGAACGAGTAAGCTAATTTGATAGTGTGACTTTTTTGTGAAATTTTTTACTTGTCCATTTGGACAATTTATATCTACAATCTGCTTATACAACAAAAAAAATTACTGCCAAGGGCAAGCTGACAAGCTTTAAAGTCGAGCCCTGCAGGGTCTCCTCCTCACCTGCTGGTCCAGCGGGGAAGTTCTTCAGGGAGGGTCTCTCCACCAGCGTGTAGGACTCCCCCACAACAAACACCTTGTAGAGCACCGCGTTGTGGTTGATGAAGCTCTGGATCACACATGGAGGCTTCACGCCCTTCAGGTCCTCCTCACTGAAAATGATGGCCATCTGTGGAGGGAGAAGAGGTCATCAATACATTTAGAATTTTATTTCAACCAATAACCTGCTCGCATACCATGCAATCCATCCAACCAGTTTACGGCCTTGACTTGTTCAATGAGAGAAAGATGGGGCCGACAGATAGGGAAGCCGTGCTTCTAGCTCCTAAGCAAATAACCTCTCACTCACAGGAAAATAATCTCTCACTCTACGTCAACAAAACAAAAGGAGCTGATCGTGGACTTCAGGAAACAGCAGAGGGAGCCCCCCCCACTATCCACATCGACAGGACTGCAGTGGAGAATATGGAAAGCTTCAAGTTCCTCTGCATACACATCACTGACAAACTGAAATGGTCCACCCACACAGACAGTGTGGTGAAGGCACAACAGCAGGCACAACCTCGTCAACCTCAGGAGGCTGAGGAAATTTGGCTTGGCACCTAAAACCCTCAAACTTTTACAGATGCACAATTGAGAGCATCCCGTCGGGCTGTATCACCGCCCGGTAGAGCAACTGCACCGGCCGCAACCACAGGGCTCCTCAGAGGGTGGTGCGGTCTGGCCAAGGCATCACCTGAGGCAAACTACCTGCCCCCCAGGACAACTACAGCACCCGATGTACAGGAAGGCCAAAAAAAATCATCAAGGACAAGAACCACTCGAGTCACTGCCTGTTCACCCCGCTATCATCCAGAAGGTGCATCAAAGCTGGGACTGAGAATGAAAAACAGCTTCTATCTCAAGGCCATCAGACTGTTAAATAGCATTCACTAGCACCTCAGAGGCTTCTGCCCTATATACATAGACTTGAAATCATTGGTCACTTTAATAAATGGAACACTAGGCCTCCCGGGTGGCGCAGTGGTTAAGGGCGCTGTACTGCAGCGCCAGCTGTGCCAACCGGAGACTCTGGGTTTGCGCCCAGGCTCTGTCGTTAGGGAGGGCTTGGCCGGTAGGGATATCCTTGTCTCATCGCACACCAGCGACTCCTGTGGCGGGCCGGGCGCAGTGCACGCTAACCAAGTAAGCCAGGTGCACGGTGTTTCCACCGACACATTGGTGCGGCTGGCTTCCGGGTTAGATGCGCGCTGTGTTTAGAAGCAGTGCGGCTTGGTTAGGTTGTGTATCGGAGGACGCATGACTTTCAACCTTCGTCTCTCCCGAGCCCGTACGGGAGTTGTAGTGATGAGACAAGATAGTAGCTACTAACAATTGGATACCACAAAATTGGGGAGAAAAAGGGGTAAAATTCAATAAAATAAAATAAATGGAACACTAGTCAATTTAATAATGTTAACATATTTTGCATTACTCATCATATATGAGTATACTGTATTCTATTATACTGTATTTTAGTCTATGGCGCTCAGATATTGCTCATCCAATTTTTTAGATATTCTTAATTTACATTCTTCTACTTTAGATTGTTGTGAAATTGTTAGATATTACTTGTTAGATATTATGGCACTGTTGGAGCTAGAAACACAAGCATTTCACTATAGCCACAATAACATCTGCTAACCATGTGTATGTGACCAATAAAATGTGATATATGAATGTTGACTGACAAACAAGCAGCTACTGATTTTGGCAGGGCTGCCACAGTCAGAGAACTCTAGTGTGTTTGATGATGTAGTTTGGTGCAGTGTTAAATGATTATCTAGTTAGAGACACTAATGGATTACCGGGATTTAGCTAACGATCGAGGGTGTGACTAATCTGTGACCCCAAGCGCTTCATGAACCTGGTAGCTCTTACCTCGTGGGAGTTGGTTCCATGGGCTACTCGTGTTTTGCAAACTGATAGACGGAGGAAGAGAAAGAACAGGTTGAGAATGTTAGTGAAGAAACCACACTTCCCCAATGACCCAATGAGTGGTTCCCCAATGATCCAATGAGTGTTGAGAAAAAACATGACCGTCACAAGATAACAGGTTATTTCCACACTGACCACAACTTTCAAAACCACCTCCATAAATAGATATCTGCAAACATGAATTGTGTGTAAATTGGCCATACAAGGTGGCTTAAAAGTAACTGAGGGTTTGAAAAAAAAAACAAGTCTAAAAATAAACTTAGATAGTTATAGTTCAACACTGAAGAGTAATCATGATTATAAATAATAAACTAATTGCTGTGCAGCTTATAAGTGTGGATACTAAAACCAGGTTTGTTTATAGGGATTTTATTTCACATTTTTTTACATATATTTTTTAAACAAAGCTAGGAGGAAGGACCATGTATAATATGGGTTGAGTCAGAGATTTGGATATAATGACGAGATACCCATGTCTCCACCCTAACAATGGGATTCGTTGTCCCCAGATTGGAACGGAGGGCTGTCCAGTTTCCGCCTATTCCTCTCTTTGGATTGGTGGATACATCTAATTATTTTAATACTTCTTTGAATATTCGATGAGGGGTGTTGACGTCAACTGCCTATATTAAAATGGAGAGAGATGCTATGCTACTAGCCTCATGTCATGAATACACATAGTCAGAGACTACTCCGATATAAAGTGTTTTTTTCTCAGTTGCCGTGATGTCACGTCCTACTTATATCAGACCACTCGTAACAACCAAAGCATTACAAAACTTATATTTGAGGCAAATAAATCTCTACATTTTTTGCTGACCAAATTCGACACTCATTGACCTCCATACAAAAAAATCCTCGCTTGGGGAGTGAAATAAACGGAAAACAATGTCACCTGCTGGAGAAGACAGACTTTTGTCCCAATTATGCATCTCGCGTCGCCTCTAACGCTCTGGTCGAGTGACAATTCTTCTATCAAATACAAAAGGGAGGGACTTACTAAAGGGGAATGTGAGTCCATGCTTCTCAATCTGCTCCAGCGTGTCTGGACCACACTCAGTGTTCAGAACCATGAATGGGGGAGAGCAGATCCTCTTATCTGGTGAGAGAAGGATCGAGAGGGAGGGAGGGAGGGAAGGAAAGGAGATGAGTAAGAGAGCCGGATGGAAAACACCATCTCAATATCAGTGAATCTGTTGAATGAAGAAAATCCTTAGGCATTTCATTCAGAAGTCGACTATAGACTTTCTTTGTTACAGCATGACTAACCAAGAAGACACACACACAGAAACTTGAAGCACATTGACTGATGTATTCTCTCAGAGATAGCTTGGTTTTTACCTGTGACCCTACTCAGACAGCCAAATCAATAACAAGAGAGTGACTTGTCATTGGAGCCATACATTACATACAGTTTATGTTGGAACACACACCAAAGCCAAATACATTTAAACTCAAGTTTTTCACAATTCCTGACATTGAATCCGAGTAAAAATTCCCTGTCTTCGGTCAGTTAGGATCACCACTTTACTTTAAGAATGTGAAATGGCAGAATAATAGCATAGAATTATTTTTTTCAGCTTTTATTTCTTTCATCACATTCCCAGTGGGTCAAAACTTTACATACACTCTATTAGCATTGCCTTTAAACTGTTTAACTTGGGTCAAACGTTTTGGGTAGCCTTCCACAAGCTTCCCACAATAAGTTGGGTGAATTTTGGCCCATTCCTCCTTACAGAGCTGGTGTAACTGAGTCAGTTTTGTAGGCCTCCTTGCTCACACACCTTTTCAGTTCTGCCCACACATTTTCTATAGGATTGATGTCAGGGCTTTGTGATGGCCATTCCAATACCTTGACTTTGTCCTTAAGCCATTTTGCCACAACTTTGGAAGTGTGCTTGGGGTCATTGTCCATTTGGAAGACCCATTTGCGAGCAAACTTTAACTTCCTGACTGATGTCTTGAGATGTTGCTTCAATATATCCACATACTTTTCCTGCCTCATGATGCCATCTATTTTGTGAAGTGCACCAGTCCCTCCTACACCCACAACATGATGCTCCCACCCCCATGCTTCACGGTTGGGATGGTGTTCTTCGGCTCGCAAGCCTCCCCTTTGTCTCCAATCATAATGATGGTCATTATGGCCAAACAGTTCTATTTTTGTTTAATCAGACTAGAGGACATTTCTCCAAAAAGGACGATCTTTGTCCCCATGTGCAGGTGCAAACCGTAGTCTGGCTTTTTTTTATGGTGGTTTTGGAGCAGTGGCTTCTTCCTTGCTGAGCGGCCTTTCAGGTTATGTCGATATAGGACTCGTTTTACTGTGGATATAGATACTTTTGTAAATGTTTCCTCCAGCATCTTCACAAGGTCCTTTGCTGTTGTTCTAGGATTGAGTCGTGTTTTTCGCGCCAAAGTATGTTCATCTCTAGGAGACAGAACGTGTCTCCTTCCTGAGCGGTATGACAGCTGCGTGGTCCTATGGTGTTTATACTCGAGTACTATTGTTTGTACAGATGAATGTGGTACCTTCAGGCGTTTGCTCCCAAGGATGAACCAGACTTGTGGAAGTCTACAATTTATTTTCCTGAGGTCTTGGCTGATTAATTTTGATTTTCCCATGATGTCAAGCAAAGAGGCACTGAGTTTGAAGGTAAGCCTTGAAATACATCCACAAGTACACCTTCAATTGACTCAAATTATGTAAATTTGCCTATCAGAAGCTTCTAAAGCCATGACATAATTTTCTGGAATTTTCCAAGCTGTTTACAGGCACAGTCAACTTAGTGTATGTAAACTTTTGACCCACTGGAATTGTGATACAGTGAATTATAAGTGAAATAATCTGTCAGTCAACAACTGTTGGAAAAATGACTTGTCATGCACAAAGTAGATGTCCTAACCGACTTGCCAAAACTATAGTTTGTTTTTTTACAAAAAAAATTGGGGGGTGGTTGAAAATGAGTTAATGACTCCAACCTAAGTGTATGTAAACTGCTGACTTCAACTGTACGTGGTTTGAGAAGTTAGCAGGGTCAATTTGGTCAACTGAGTTCAACTCGGAAAAGCCAGTACCACGAAAACAGCTCACCATTTGCCAGGCACATTTCTATGGTAATTTAGCAGACTGTCTTATCCAGAGCGACTTACAGGAAGGTGCTCCATCTAAGCCCAATTCACACTATAGCTTGTTGAATTTGCAAGATAACCGTTCTTTAATTTTGGCACAAATTAAATTGTGGAACCGACTCGCCCATAGATTGATGCTTCAGTAATGTCTCAATGAAGAGTTCGGAGTTCGACAAGCCACCTGCGGCATGCATGTGCAGTTACAAGCCTGCTAGAGTTTATTTTATTTTTTATTTTATTTTACCTTTATTTAACCAGGTAGGCAAGTTGAGAACAAGTTCTCATTTACAATTGCGACCTGGCCAAGATAAAGCAAAGCAGTTCGACAGATACAACGACACAGAGTTACACATGGAGTAAAACAAAGATACAGTCAATAATACAGTATAAACAAGTCTATATACAATGTGAGCAAATGAGGTGAGAAGGGAGGTAAAGGCAAAAAAGGCCATGGTGGCAAGGTAAATACAATATAGCAAGTAAAACACTGGAATGGTAGTTTTGCAATGGAAGAATGTGCAAAGTAGAAATAAAAATAATGGGGTGCAAAGGAGCAAAATAAATAAATGAAATACAGTTGGGAAAGAGGTAGTTGTTTGGGCTAAATTATAGGTGGGCTATGTACAGGTGCTGTAATCTGTGAGCTGCTCTGACAGTTGGTGCTTAAAGCTAGTGAGGGAGATAAGTGTTTCCAGTTTCAGAGATTTTTGTAGTTTGTTCCAGTCATTGGCAGCAGAGAACTGGAAAGAGAGGCGGCCAAAGAAAGAATTGGTTTTGGGGGTGACTAGAGAGATATACCTGCTGGAGCGTGTGCTACAGGTGGGAGATGCTATGGTGACCAGCGAGCTGAGATAAGGGGGGACTTTACCTAGCAGGGTCTTGTAGATGACATGGAGCCAGTGGGTTTGGCGACGAGTATGAAGCGAGGGCCAGCCAACGAGAGCGTACAGGTCGCAATGGTGGGTAGTATATGGGGCTTTGGTGACAAAACGGATTGCACTGTGATAGACTGCATCCAATTTGTTGAGTAGGGTATTGGAGGCTATTTTGTAAATGACATCGCCAAAGTTGAGGATTGGTAGGATGGTCAGTTTTACAAGGGTATGTTTGGCAGCATGAGTGAAGGATGCTTTGTTGCGAAATAGGAAGCCAATTCTAGATTTAACTTTGGATTGGAGATGTTTGATATGGGTCTGGAAGGAGAGTTTACAGTCTAACCAGACACCTAAGTATTTGTAGTTGTCCACGTATTCTAAGTCAGAGCCGTCCAGAGTAGTGATGTTGGACAGGCGGGTAGGTGCAGGTAGCGATCCGTTGAAGAGCATGCATTTAGTTTTACTTGTATTTAAGAGCAATTGGAGGCCACGGAAGGAGAGTTGTATGGCATTGAAGCTTGCCTGGAGGGTTGTTAACACAGTGTCCAAAGAAGGGCCGGAAGTATACAGAATGGTGTCGTCTGCGTAGAGGTGGATCAGAGACTCACCAGCAGCAAGAGCGACCTCATTGATGTATACAGAGAAGAGAGTCGGTCCAAGAATTGAACCCTGTGGCACCCCCATAGAGACTGCCAGAGGTCCGGACAACAGACCCTCCGATTTGACACACTGAACTCTATCAGAGAAGTAGTTGGTGAACCAGGCGAGGCAATCATTTGAGAAACCAAGGCTGTCGAGTCTGCCGATGAGGATGTGGTGATTGACAGAGTCGAAAGCCTTGGCCAGATCAATGAATACGGCTGCACAGTAATGTTTCTTATCGATGGCGGTTAAGATATCGTTTAGGACCTTGAGCGTGGCTGAGGTGCACCCATGACCAGCTCTGAAACCAGATTGCATAGCAGAGAAGGTATGGTGAGATTCGAAATGGTCGGTAATCTGTTTGTTGACTTGGCTTTCGAAGACCTTAGAAAGGCATGGTAGGATAGATATAGGCCTGTAGCAGTTTGGGTCAAGAGTGTCCCCCCCTTTGAAGAGGGGGATGACCGCAGCTGCTTTCCAATCTTTGGGAATCTCAGACGACACGAAAGAGAGGTTGAACAGGCTAGTAATAGGGGTGGCAACAATTTCGGCAGATAATTTTAGAAAGAAAGGGTCCAGATTGTCTAGCCCGGCTGATTTGTAGGGGTCCAGATTTTGCAGCTCTTTCAGAACATCAGCTGAATGGATTTGGGAGAAGGAGAAATGGGGAAGGCTTGGGCGAGTTGCTGTTGGGGGTGCAGTGCTGTTGACAGGGGTAGGAGTAGCCAGGTGGAAAGCATGGCCAGCAGTAGAAAAATGCTTATCGAAATTTTCAATTATGGTGGATTTATCAGTGGTGACAGTGTTTCCTATCTTCAGTGCAGTGGGCAGCTGGGAGGAGGTGTTCTTATTCTCCATGGACTTTACAGTGTCCCAGAACTTTTTTGAGTTAGTGTTGCAAGAAGCAAATTTCTGCTTGAAAAAGCTAGCCTTGGCTTTTCTAACTGCCTGTGTATAATGGTTTCTAGCTTCCCTGAACAGCTGCATATCACGGGGGCTGTTCGATGCTAATGCAGAACGCCATAGGATGTTTTTGTGTTGGTTAAGGGCAGTCAGGTCTGGGGAGAACCAAGGGCTATATCTGTTCCTGGTTCTAAATTTCTTGAATGGGGCATGTTTATTTAAGATGGTTAGGAAGGCATTTAAAAAAAATATCCAGGCATCCTCTACTGACGGGATGAGGTCAATATCCTTCCAGGATACCCCGGCCAGGTCGATTAGAAAGGCCTGCTCGCTGAAGTGTTTCAGGGAGCGTTTTACAGTGATGAGAGGAGGTCGTTTGACCGCTGACCCATTACGGATGCAGGCAATGAGGCAGTGATCGCTGAGATCTTGGTTGAAGACAGCAGAGGTGTATTTAGAGGGGAAGTTGGTTAGGATGATATCTATGAGGGTGCCCGTGTTTAAGGCTTTGGGGAGGTACCTGGTAGGTTCATTGATAATTTGTGTGAGATGGAGGGCATCAAGTTTAGATTGTAGGATGGCTGGGGTGTTAAGCATGTTCCAGTTTAGGTCGCCTAGCAGCACGAGCTCTGAAGATAGATGGGGGGCAATAAGTTCACATATGGTGTCCAGAGCACAGCTGGGGGCAGAGGGTGGTCTATAGCAGGCGGCAACGGTGAGAGACTTGTTTTTAGAGAGGTGGATTTTTAAAAGTAGAAGTTCAAATTGTTTGGGTACAGACCTGGATAGTAGGACAGAACTCTGCAGGCTATCTTTGCAGTAGATTACAACACCGCCCCCTTTGGCAGTTCTATCTCGTCTGAAAATGTTGTAGTTTGGAATTAAAATGTCTGAATTTTTGGTGGTCTTCCTAAGCCAGGATTCAGACACAGTTAGAACATCCGGGTTGACAGAGTGTGCTAAAGCAGTGAATAGAACAAACTTAGGGAGGAGGCTTCTAATGTTAACATGCATGAAACCAAGGCTATTACGGTTACAGAAGTCGTCAAAAGAGAGCACCTGGGGAATAGGAGTGGAGCTAGGCACTGCAGGGCCTGGATTCACCTCTACATCGCCAGAGGAACATAGGAGGAGTAGAATAAGGGTGCGGCTAAAAGCAATAAGAATTGGTCGTCTAGAACGTCTGGAACAGAGTAAAAGGAGGTTTCTGGGGGCGATAAAATAGCATCAAGGTATAATGTACAGACAAAGGTAAGGTAGGATGTGAATACAGTGGAGGTAAACCTAGGTATTGAGTGCTGGAGAGATATTGTCTCTAGAAACATCATTGAAACCAGGAGATGTCATTGCATGTGTGGGTGGTGGAACTAATAGGTTGGATAAGGTATAGTGAGCAGGACTAGAGGCTCTACAGTGAAATAAGCCAATAAACACTAACCAGAACAGCAATGGACAAGGCATATTGACATTAAGGAGAGGCATGCTTAGTCGAGTGATCAAAAGGGTCCAGTGAGTGGAGAGGTTGGTTGAGGGTCACGGCGATTTAGACAGCTAGCCAGGCCATCGGTAGCAAGCTAGCATAGGATGGAGGTCTGTTGTTAGCCACCTCTTGCGTTCGGTCAGTAGATTAGTGGGGTTCCGTGTGGTAGAGGGGATTAATCCAAATCACACAACAACAACAAAAATAAGAACAATAGATATAGTTATAGAGGCCCGAGAAGAAAACATAATAATAATAAAAATAAATAAATTGTCCGATTGTCTATTCAGATAGCAGCCGGTAAGACAGCTAACGGTTAGCGGGCCGCAGATGGGCGTTCAGGTAACGTCGCGACGGAGGAGCCAGCCGGATCTCCTTCAGGTAGATAACGTCGGCAGTCCAGTTGTGAAGGCCCGGTGGGGCTCCGCATAGGCAGTAAAACGGGTCCGGATAGGTGACTGCAGCCCAGGAGTGAATGATGGAACTCAGGAGTGATTGACGGAGCTGGCTAGCACCGGAACAATCGATGTTTGCTCCGGAATCGACGAAAGCCGACTGTCACACGGATAGCAGCTAGCTAGCTGTGAGATCCGGGTATGAATGTCCAGAGAGCAGTTGAAATCCAGGGACATGGAGAGAAAAATTGGTCCGGTATGTTCCGTTCCGAGCCGCGCTGCGCCGTACAAAACTGGCGATAGATTTTCGAGCTAAAGGATAGCTGATGACCACAAACCGTGGTTAGCTGAATACTAACGATTTGCCAGTAAAGAAGCTAACTAGCTTCTGATTAGCTTCTGGATTAGCTTCTGGGCTAGCTTCTGGCTAGTTTCTGGCTAGCTTCTGGCTAGCTTCTTGGAGTTTCTGGCTAGCTTCTTGGAGGATTACAGATCTGAGGTAAATAATACTTTTTTATAAATATAAATTGGTGAGGCTGGTTGCAGGAAGGAGAGTGTTTAGAAGATGAGTTGATGGAAAATAAAAATAAAATGTTTGTGAAAAAAGTTGTAAATATATATATATATATATATATATATATATATATATATATATATATATATATATATATATATATATATATATATATATATATATATATATATATATATATATACATACATACACAGGACAAGACGAGGACAAAAGACGTCTGAACTGCTATGCGATCTTGGAGTGAGAGAGTTAGTGGCAGGCAGACGAGCAATATCCACCGTCATAGTACGGATGAAGGGTGAGCTGGAATGTGACGCTAACTGAAGCTTTAGAAAACCCTGAGTAGATCTAACACACACCATCTGTGTGCATGTCAGTACACCAACATCACTCCTTTCCTTTCATCCCTACAGCTGGATTAGAGAACAAACACCAAACACAGTTGCCACCTGAGGGAGGAGCAGAGGAGAGAAAGAGAGGAGCAACTCGTTCAAATAAATAAACCAGGAAGCTGCCAACCCTGCTTGGTCTGGCCTGCTACACCCGGAGAACATACAACACAGACACCACTGCACCAGACAGACAAACAACAAAGACTACTAGACAGACAACATTATACACGAGACAAGCCCACAGTTCTTACAAAAGCAGACCGGTGTACATGCAGTGCACAGGATGGTTGTGTTTGTCAAACACAGACGCTAGCACTTCGGGGAATCAAATAAGAGCGTAATTCTCATCATGTTTACATCATGCCCTGACGCAATGGCTGTCTCACCATCTCCTGTGATAAGACTTGATGTAAGACGTTCTGACACCCCAGGAAACAACAGACAAACATCCTGCAACTACAGCACGGCAAACCTCCCCCAATTTTAAGCCTATATTTAAGTTCTGGCGCTCTGCGGCCCATTTTCTAGCTATTGGAGATAAGGTTTGAGATATTGCCACAAGAAATCTGTGTCCAGGCCAAACCAAACACTGGCATATTGGTGCAGATGACAAAAACACTAGTGTTTGTGTTGCGTGGGCAATGTGATATCAGTGCTTCCGGTGAGTTGTGCTGGGGTCAGGAAAATCCCACAGGCCTGTAATACACTGGCTACAGTACCCTGCATGCTGCTGAGCTGTGGTCACAGAGAGACTTCACAGACACAGCTCAATGATCCCATCGTGGAAGTGTGGTGTGTACACTACACACAGAGACTTGTGCATTTGACAAGTCATAGAGTGAAAGTCCAGGCCATGAGCAGCTGACTCAGGAGGGGAGGAGTGACTGGAGGAAATAGGGAGGGGGTCACCAGGGCAACGTCTTTTGAGTGGCAGAGAGTCAAGCAACGGTTCTGCTTCCCGTTTTGCCTGCTCCATTGTTCAGCATTTAATAGGCTACATTACATGCGGTGCCAATCACAATCCACTGATACTCATAGGGGAGGTTCTTTCCAAACCAAAAACATTCACAACCTGTCTTAATTTAAAAGAATCAACAAAACATTATAGAATTATGAACCCAACAAATACAAGTTAAAATAAACACATACGATTTCAGACTGATTTTATGGTTGCTAAACATAGAACAAGAAAAAAGGACCCAGTCACAAACAAACACAATTGTTAATACAAGACAATTGATTCTGCTCTGTGCTCCTTAACTTGTAGGTCTGTGGTGCTCCTGTTCTGTCAGTGGAGACGTAGCAGCAGCCTAGGAGTGGTGTGATGAAGAGCCGTGAAGGGTTTACCCATCACATCACCCCACTGAGCAGAGCTCCCCAAATTCACACTCACCGACTGTCACACCGCTGTTGTTATGGGAGGGGGTAAGAATGTCAGACTAACGTCATTCAAAAACAACCCAAAGACCCAACAACACGTATTTGAATTGTGAGAATAAACTAAAATACATTGTAAATCCAAAAAGTCTTCCCATACCTTTGGATATCTCCTGTCCTGACTTGAGCAAACAAAAAGACTAAAAGGCACGGTTGGAAGCTTTGGGCCTAGAGAGAGGAGGGGATATGACGATGGTTGTGATGGTGAGTCTTATGTTTTGGTGTCATGCTTGGGCCTGGCCGTTTGGCTCGGAGTGCAGGGGAGCAATCTCTTCCTCTGTCTAAACACTGTCTGCTCTCAGCAGACCCGCTGGAGCCACAGAGGACGTTTACAGGACGTCAGTCTGACTCGGAGTAGCACGGCATACAGCACCGGCTGGCCTTGAACCATTCAGGAGGTGGGTATCCAGACTAGGACCGTACCAGACCCAATCCTACCATGAAAAAACCTCACCCACTTAAAATGGAGAAGTTCTCATTTTAAAGGACGTCATCACTAGGGTTTGATCCATAAGGGACAGAGCAGGACAGACTTAAGGTGGCCTGGCTGAGTGGACTGTTCATACCAGGCACTGGTGAAGTCTTTCCATACAGGCAAGCAGCCACCAGTGAAACTGAGCCTCACATTTTCTTTGCAAAAAGTTATTATCAGCATTACCAGAGGATTATGAAGTAGGCCTATACTGATACAATTCCAGTATTGACAATAGATTGAAATCTAATGTTGCTATTCAGGGCTACATTCTAGTAACACAGCATTCTGGAACGTACCCCATGTTCAGAACCAGGAATCTAGAATGTTCCATATCCTGCTGTGAGGAGCTTCCACTCCCAATTATAGGGACTCATTATTCATCTCTAATCACAGACAATACATTCATCTTTGTGAGAGAACAACCTCTGACTCGACGTCGTAGAGCATCTCCGCAAACGTTTGATTACCTTCATCAAATCAGACAGACCAGATCCATAACGGAACAGTGAACTGCTTTGAAGGCAGTCGTTGTGTAAACAAGGCAATCAATCATAGTCCTTTTTATTCAGCCCATGCTGACTGTTCTGCGCTGGGTTTGGGGCCTGGATGTGTGCGGTCCTCAGCAGTCACTCCTGGCTGTTTTTCTTTAATATGCTGCGCCTTTGTTTAAATATGGATTACTCGCATCAGCAGGACACTTGTTATTGTTGGTCGCATTTGAACCACGGTAACTAAGTCGAGGATTTATGTGAACATTAAATACTCCCCACATAACAAAGCACTCTACCATAATCCAGTTAAATACCTCGAGCCTAGTTCAGTTTGATTCCACAAAAACAATCTTAATTTAAGGGTGTCCCAGTTCCTTTCTTTTGAAGTAGAAAAGAAATACCAAGATGAAGAGCCCCAAGAATGAGATCCTTCACGTTGTACAGCCTGACAACTGTTGCCATCTTTACAAACACCAAGTGAAATATCAAGGCAGCAAAGCTGACTTCTAAACGGAAAAGAGTGGATTCCACCACCTAAAGTAAACTTCACAAGAGAAACAAAACAGACGTAGACGATACTCTGGAAAGATGATGAGCTGAACCACGAGTCATGTGGTGGAGGAAACCAGTGGGACCAGGAGAACTAACCCGTCTAGTTAGTTAGACAAACCCCTGCCTGCACAGACACTTTACAGAGCTGCCTACTGATCCCCACATTCTCAAAGTACAGTTAGGGAAGTTTCCAGGCCCAGTGCAGTCCAAAATGTGATTTTCCTCCGTTTTATATATATTTCCACACTATGAGGTTGGCATAATACTGTGAAATTGTGAAAATTATAATGCCCTTTAAGTGCAAGAGCTGATTGAAAAGATCACCTGGAATTTCAGCTTGTTTTGGTGGGATGGAGTTTTGGCCTGCCTGGTGACATCAGGTGGTAAATTAGTTAATAGACCAAACAAAAAGAGTTCAAAACCTCTATGCCAATAACAGCTAGTTTTTAGTTTCCCCCTCTCCACTGAGAAATTGCTCTTTGCTAAGAAGCCATTTTTGTTTATTTTTGACCAATTATCGGGAGAGGTGAAGGTCGAATCATGCGTCCTCTGAAACAAGACCCACCAAGCCGTGCTTCTTAAGATCCGCTCGCTTAACCCGTAAGCCAGCTGCACCAATGTGTCGGGAGGAAACACTGTTCAACTGGCGACCAAACTCAGCCTGTAGGCGCCCGGCCTGCCCCCTCCCCTAACCCGGACGAGGCTGGGCCAATTGTGCTCCGCCCTATGGGACTCCCGGTCACGGCCGATAATGACAGTCTGTAGTGACGCCGATGCAGAGCCTTAGACCGCTGCGCCACTCGGGAGGCCCTCTTTTTGACCATTTTAATTAAAACAAACTTACATTGTTACCAGCTGCATTGGACCTTTATAATGTAGAAGCTTAAAAGCAAAACACACACACCTCTACTGCTTCCTCCTATTGAGCAATACTCTCAGCCAGCCCTCTGACCATGGCAGGCTCGCCACAGCCTCTGGTACTGGGGACTGGTTGCCTTGGCAGCCAGCACTGCACTGGGGCTCCATGGTCTCTGATAAGGAGGAAGTGGTCGTGGCAGACTGTACGCTTTGGACTTTCCCCTCTCTACGACACCCCTTCCCTCCATGTTCCCACTTCGCTTCCCACCAGCAACTGTTGATGACTACTGAAACTAGCCATGTCTTTCTTGTCATGATGTAGGACTGACAGTTTCCATTCCAACATCTGAGTTGAACCTTTTTCTAAGAGTATAAACAGCATCAGGAGTATTCAAAAAGGTACAGCTCAAATAGATCTAGTCACTCAATAACAACAGCCTGCAAACAGATGCAAGCTAATTATCTTACAATGTCTAATGTGTAAGACCCCCTCACAAGTGAGCCAGTGGGACAGACAGAGGCTCTCAATTCAGTCAGCTTACAAACACTGTTACATAAACATGTCTGTTTGTAGAAAAAAATGCAATTTTCAACATTTATTTTGTGGCGCTGACGCCACGAGCACTGCACAACCACACACCAAAATGTGTCCTCAAATGGGCACAGGTGTCGACACACACACACACACACACACACACACACACACGCACGCACGCACGCTCGGTCTCTCCACCTGTGTGTGGTGCATGCAGTACGGCAGGGTCTGCATGTTGTAACGGCTCCAGGTTTATGTCCCATGCCATGTTCTCAGTTAATGAACAGCGGATGAGAAAGGTCTCCTGCTGATAATGTGCTGTCAGTCCACTGCTCTGCTCCAGTCTCTGGACCCTGACCAGAAAGGCTACACTGGGGTGCATATGGCTCATGTGACAGGAAATCTAGGTGCCACTGGCCTGCCTTCTCTAACTAATGGAGCTTTAGTCCATCACTGGATACAATATACACTCTGGCAGAGGCAGGAGCCAGGTTCACAGAGGGGAGAGAGGAGGAGGGATGATGCTGTCATGGTAGGAGGAATACAATTGTGTTACGCTCTTCCACTGCCTGCATAACACAACTGGTAGGATGCAGAAAATAAAATTATTGAACTACGGGTTGACGCACGATCCAACACCACCACCTCCTAGACACATTCTCACAAACTAAACCAAAAAGGTCTGTCATCACAACCAATCCTTGACAACAGATTACTGATTCACACCTCTCTGGGATTTTCTGTAGTCTAGGACTGGCAGTGGGGATGATTTTGGGAGTTAAATCATATACTCAGCCCATTTGTGATACACTGTCAGTGTTGCAGTGTGTGTGTGTGAGAGAGTGAGTGAGTGATGCTACCTTGCATACAGTCCTCTATCCGATGGATGAGCTGGTAGGACTTGCAGCGGTCCAGCAGGGTTCTGATTGCTGGGAGGGGGTCCAGCACGATGGTTTCAGGGTGGGCATCAATGTAGTCCTGAAACACACAGCGGGGAGATGAGGGAGCACATACCACAGCTAATGTAGGTAGTCTGGACACAGCGTAATACGGACACTTCACAGTAGGCCATGGATGTGTATTTCCATCATGCTCACTGTGTTGTGTGTGTGTGTCATCATGCTCGCAGGCCAGTGGGTTACATTACTGTCAGGTCAGCGTGAGGTTTACTGATTTATATAGCTACACGCCAGGGTCTGCATGTCCTCCACCCTCCTCTCCCAGTCTCCCCACCCAGTCTCCACTTCCGTCTCCCCCCCCACTTCCGTCTCCACCCTCTGTCTCCCCGTCTCCACGCTCCCAGCCTCCGCTCTACGCTCCCAGCCTCCGCTCCCAGCCTCTCCGCTCCCAGCCTCCCCCCTCCGCCTCCCCCCTCCGCTCCCAGCCTCCCCCCTCCGCTCCCAGCCTCCCCCCTCCGCTCCCAGCCTCCCCCCTCCGCTCCCCTCCGCTCCCAGTCGCTCCCCTCCGCTCCCAGTCGCTCCCAGTCTCTACACTCTCCATTTTCATCTCTGCCCAGTCCTTTCCTTCTGCCAGCCTCTCATCTCAGTCTTTTAGTTATTCTCTAACAGATGCTTTGGCCCACACATTATGCAAACTCAACACTCCCCCACCCCACAGTGAAATCTACATTTCTCATACATTAGGGCTACATTTCCTAACATAAAAATACATCCACACACAGGCACAAAAATGCCCGCCTACGTACACACATTTAGTCAAACAGACATTTTTCCTTGGAACTGAACATCCATCTGCAGAGAGACTATGACTCCTGCCAACGCTGATCAAAACATCCGTGCGGTTACATAAGACAAACGTGTTGCGGTCAAAAGCTAAAGCCAAACTAATCTTCTAGTGGTTTAGAAGAACTGACAACTCCTGTGTACTCGGCCATCAATTTGCTGCTTTCTATCTCCTACAAATGTGTGAGAGAAAAGAGGGCGGGACAGAGTTGATTCCTTGATGGGAACTTGAGTTTCGGCAGTGTGTACTAGTCATGTCTACCTATATACACAAAGAGAAATGGCAAACATATTTATTACGAATAACCTAATTCATTGGCCTACACTTGCTTTAGAGAAGGCCACTCAAGTCCAAGTGTTTCGTGGTGGTATTCACAATACACAAGCACTAGCAGTGGTTGTATGTTGTGCAATAGAAGGCTGTTATGGTATTTTCCCCTACAAGTCCTCTAAGGAAAAGAAGACTAATTTCATCCTTAATCCACAGGAAAATGTTGGGTGCTGTTTACAATGTAAAAACAAAGCCTTATACAGCTAGAAGACCTAGAAGTTATGGTCTAAAGAAAGTGTGCAAACTATCGGGCAATGTTTGCACAATGAAGTAAGTCCTCATTCCCCAAACTACAGGATAAAGTGACAGTTCTGATCATTAATGTGGTTTGTTTCCATGCAACTGAATGCTATGTTGTGTTATATGTGACGTTCAGTGGCAGGGTCAAAGCTCAACTCTAATCTCCCTGAGAGTGGCGTTTCTGATAGCAATACTAGCCCTTCACATGGCAGGATGGGAATATCCCACAGTCACCTGCGGCAACGACCTAGTAGTATTATTTCAAGAGGTGAGAGAGAGGAGGGGGATGGTTGGATACTGCATCCAACACTTTTTCAAGCAATGCCAGATCAATTCACACAAGAACAAAGACAACCATCACCACACACACCTGCATGACCCTCACCTTTCAAAACACCCATTCATTTCAAACTGTTCCCGCAGCTACGTGAGACACACAAAATGAGTGTGCAACATTCACAGCACTGGCTGTTCCGGTGATATACGGAAATACATTACCACTTCCCCTTCTAATGAGCAAAACCACTTTAATGGCCAGACACGCTGTAGTGGTGAAATCGATCTGTGGTGTTGTGGAATACAGTTCTCCCTTCCTTTTTACCCCCTCTCTATTTCCACCCCCCTCTCCCCGAGGCGCACCTGTACTCTCTGCACCAGCAGGACTGACTGTGTGTCGTTCTGGTCGGCCTCCAGGATCAGGTCAGTCAGTTTGTGGATGATGACGTCCAGGGGACCCTGCTCCTCCAGGGGCTGGCTCAGGTCCAGCTGAGGACAGACACAAGGGAGACGTCAGGGGTTAGAGGTCAGCAAGGAAACAAACAAGGAAAGCTACTGTACCACCACTGTAGACATAACCAGTCTTTATTTTGTATGCCTGACATATATTTTTGGTAACACTCTTGGTAACCTATGTAGGATGATGCAGTAGAGATACAGGACTAGCTTGGCCTCAGACTGAACAGTTATATGATAGGTCTGGCTCCTGTGGGCAGTAGAGTACAGTAGGTCGATACTGGTGTTGTGGAGCCACTGGGGGATGTGGGTCAACACACATACCCAGAGGACGGACACACACCCCCTGTAACTAGAAGAGGAGACTGAATTGTGCCCCAAAGCCTCACTTCTACTAGGGTACATGCTGTGCCCAAATCACAAGGAGCCTCTATTGTGATCTAAGCTGAATGGATCCACTGTAGTGTGAGGGAGGGTTCCAGTGTGTGTGCATGAGAGCGTATTCTGATTCTCTCCATCTCTGGGTTTGTGTGCTTTAGACCGTACCCATTTCTAAGTCCCTTTATCAGCATGTCTGAGTCCGCATCATGTCTGTATGCAACTGGACGCGCGTGTGTGTGGCCTTCAGCTGGGTCATCGTCAGCAGAGAGGCTATGCCTGAAGAAAAAGGGCCAATAATAGACCTATTTTGGAGACACACACAATCAGCAGAACAAAAAAAACTCAGACTGAGTCTAAGGCCCGGTTTCCCGATAGCAATGGAACTTAGGCTTATGAGTGTTTTAACAATGGATCGTTCCTACAAACGGCCCAATGCATTTCCCAAAACACCACAGTGACAACGTTTGCAAGTGCATCATGGGAGCATGTGCCAATACTGATAGGTACAAAAGAAAGGCAGCCCTGCTCCATTCAAATCTTACTTTAACATTATAATTATTCCACAATACAGATGACAGATCAGCTCCTACAGATATCACCTACACCTGCAAATATTGAGGAAGGCTTATTCTAATGCCTACCTAATAATAATGCACTAAATCATATTTGGCACATCATTGCGCACGTTAAACATTAAATATATCGGGACA
This sequence comes from Oncorhynchus mykiss, assembly GCF_013265735.2. Lineage (NCBI taxonomy): Eukaryota > Metazoa > Chordata > Actinopteri > Salmoniformes > Salmonidae > Oncorhynchus > Oncorhynchus mykiss. Next base: position 21,939,223 of record NC_048589.1, on the reverse strand, counting down.
ATAATTAGACAGTAGCCGATAATTAGCAAATTAGAACTCAATGGATTGAGGTCTATGTACCCTATTGTCCCTTTTTCAGGACCCTGTCTTTCAAAGATAATTCGTAAAAATAACTTCATAGATCTTCATTGTAAAGGGTTTAAACACTGTTTCCCATGCCTGTTCAATGAACCATAAACAATTAATGAACATGCACCAGTGGAACGGTTGTTAAGACACTAACAGCTTACAGACGGTAGGCAATTAAGATCACAGTTATGAAAACTTAGTAGAAAGGCCTCTTTAGTGTCCTTACTCTGAAAAAACACCAAGAAGATGCCCAGGGTCCCTGCTCATCTGCATGAACGTGCCTTAGGCATTCTGCAAGGAGGCATGAGGACTGTAGTATGTGGCCAGGGCAATAAATTGCAACGTCCGTACTGTGAGATGCCTAAGACAGCGCTACAGGGAGACAGGACGGACAGCTGATGGTCCTCGCAGTGGCAGACCAGGTGTAACAACACCTGCACAGGATCGGTACATCTGAACATCACACCTGCGGGACAGGTACAGGATGGCAACAGCAACTGCCCGAGTTACACCAAAAACGCACAATCCCTCCATCAGTGCTCAGACTGTCCGCACTAGGCTGAAAGGCGCTGGCCTGAGGGCTTGTAGGCTTATTGTAAGGCAGGTCCTCACCAGACATCACTGGCAATAACGTTGCCTATGGGCACAAACCCACCATCGCTGGACAAGACAGGACTGGCAAAAAGTGGTCTTCACTGACAAGTCACAGTTTTGTCTCACCGAGGGTGATGGTCGGATATGCATTTATCATCGAAGAAATGAGTGTTACACCAAGGCCTGTACTCTGGAGTGGGATCGATTTGGAGGTGGAGGGTCCGTCATGGTCTGGGCGGTGTGTCACAGTGTCATTGGACTGAGCTTGTTGTCATTGCAGGCAATCTCAACACTGTGCGTTGCAGGGAAGACATCCTCCTCCCTCATGTGGTACCCTTCCTGCAGGCTCATCCTGACATGACCCTCCAGTGTGACAATGCCACCAGCCATACTGCTCGTTCTGTGAGTGATTTCCTGCAAGACAGGAATGTCAGTGTTCTGCCATGGCCAGCGAAGAGCCCGGATCTCAATCGCATTGAGCACATCTGGGACCTGTTGGATCGGAGGGTGAGGGCTAAGGCCATTCTTCCCAGATATGTCCGGGAACTTGCAGGTGCCTTGGTGGAAGAGTGGTGTAACATTTCACAGCAAGTACTGGCAAATCTGGTGCAGTCCACAAGGAGATAGCTGCATTAAGTACTGCAGTGTGGTGGCCACACCAGATACTGACAGTTACTTTTGATTTTGACCCCCCCCCCCCTTCGTTCAGGGACACATTATTCCATTTCTGTTAGTCACATGTCTGCTGAACTTGTTCAGTTTGCTGAGAATAAACGCAGTTGACAGTGAGAGGACGTTTCTTTTTTTTGCTGAGTTTATGTGGTCTGAGGCAGTTCGTAGTTAACACATTTTAAGTACAACTTTAGTAACGATGGTTTTTGGAAACAGCTCAGCGATTTAATGACGCTCCAATAAAAAGGTTATAATGATGAACTTAGCCTTACGGTGCTTTTGGGAAACCGGGCCCAATGCTGTCTAATAGCAAGGAAGGATACAGCGAGGCTGAGCATGCTTTCTTTCCTATCATTAACGATAGGCATTTCGCAGACTCCAACATCAGTACTTGCTAACTGCAAAATGTGCAAATAAATAGGCTTACATGGTATGGAATGACCTTTTCTGTTACACGTTATAAAACCTATTGGTACAGTAAAATGTGTGCTTTAGCCAGAGGATATGTACACCCAGAGGATATTTTCCCAGGTACCGAACTGGTCGAGCAGGTAGCCTCTAGCGCAATTCTGTACTAGACAAAAACATTGTCTGTCTTATGTTAAATATAAGAGCACTTGGAAAGCATTGTGTGGCTTGACATTGTTATGAGCGTTAGGCCGTTAGCCATTGCTAGCACCAGTGATCCATGTCCCGGAGGGGCTTCAAAAGACATCAATTGCCATTTCTGTTATTGACTCTGACCTTCTTCAGTAACTGGAGATCAGAATCAATAAAATAAGTTTAGCTTGCAGCGCTAGTCTAAGCAGCTTCGAGAGGCCCCATTAGTTCACCGGAGTCCTTGGTATTCAGTATGGGAGCCAAATAGACACACCTTAACAGCACACAGTGGGTCAAAAACTAAACGTTCAGCCCAGAGAGATGAAAAGCTACGGAACATGGTCTGGCAGTGTAGGCCAGGCTGGTTAATCATTCTAGGAGAGGTGATGGATACATTACTTATTAGCCTTTGTCCTGCTTTGGTAAAAAAAAAAAAAAATATATATATATATTTTTTTTTATCTGTCCTACCTAGTTTACACGGCAGTCTGGGGCTGAAAGACTCAAAACACACAAGGACATAGGGGGATACAGGCACTGTATATACTGTGCTGTGAAGACAACAAACATCACAGAGACAGGGCACACAATACTAAAGGCATAGTAGTCAGCAGAGGTGAAGAGGACACACTGGTCTCAGGGCTTGCCCTCCAGCGCACGTACGGTTGTTGAGAGCAGTCAGAGAGAATTTGGCTGTGCGCCACAGCTCCTAATCTCCTACTTCCACAAAAAAAGAGGTCCTGTCTACAGCGTGGCCCCTCACACACACCAGCAGTGACATGGAAGTCGGTCCCATCCCACTAACAACGTCATGGATGGAGCACAACCTTGCTCTAGCACTCCCACAGAAGTCTTTGCGAAGCCGCTGATGTTATGCTAAACACTAAAAACAGAAAATGGCAATTGACGTCTTTTGAAGCCCCCCTGGGACATGCAGAACTGGTGCTAGGCCATGCCTGTGACAGACATCACAGAAAATACCCACAGTCCTGCAGGGAGAACAGGTCAAGGGCAGAATGTTTCCAGCTTTTATGCTCGTTCTACCGAGGGGCTTTGTGTTGTCACATTCCCCAGAGAAATGTTTTCTGATCTACAGAATAGTGAGGATCTACAGCAGCCGTCTCTCTTCCAACCATATACACTGAACAAAAATGGTAAAGTGTTCGTCCCATATTTCATGAGCTGAAATAAAAAAAAATCTCATGAAAATGTTCCATAAGCCTAAAAAGCTTTAAAATTGGGGCACAAATTTGTTTACATCCTTGTTAGTGAGCATTCCCCCCATGCCAAGATAATCCACACGTGACAGGTGTGGTATATCAAGAAGCATGATCATTACACAGGTGCAACTTGTGCTGTGGACAATAAAAGGCCACTTTAAAATGTGCAGTTGTCACACACACAACACCACAAATGTCTCAAGTTGCGGGAGCGTGCAATTGGCATGCTGACTGCAGGAGCGTCCACCAGAGCTGTTGCCGGATGTCCATCAGATCGTTATGATCATGCTGTTTAATCAGCTTGATGATATGCCACACCTGTCAGGTGGATGATTTATCTTGGCAAAGGAGACATTTTCACCAAAGGAGAGATATATACTTTTTGTGCATAATGGAAAAATTCTGGGATCTTTTATTTCAGCTTATGAAACATGGGACCAACATTTTACATGTTGCGTTGATATTTTTGTTCAGTATAGTGCCAGGTTCTTGCACCTCCCTGGAGCCATAGCGTAATTGGACTCATGTCTCAGCAGTGTCTCCCTCGCTCTCTCCTACCTCACAGTGTGGAGGCACTCAACCAAGCCATCTTAATGAAGGACCAAGTTTTGGTCGCCACTTCTTTTTGACTGTCCAAATGACTGGGGTCCAGTACTCATTTCTCACTGTAGGTTTGAGATCACTGAGAAGCTGAGCTGAACTCCAGGGCGGAGAGAAGACGACAGCTGCTGAGCCTGTGCTCCAGTGACTCTCCTAAAGCCTGAGAGAGACGGAGGAAGGACGCTACTGCTGAGCTGCTCTCTCATCTGAGGGTTCATTACTGAAGGCCTGCTGCTCCCAGCCCCCTCTCATGCCAACGAGTCTCACCCTCACCCAGGTCCACAGGAGAGGGCAGATGGCTGGGGTGATACAGTGCTAGAGGTCAAAACAGGTCAGAGATGAGCATCTCTGGCAGAGATCTAGATAAAGAGCATTTGTTCCCCCTCACCATGAGTGAAAAAACATAGGCCTCCTAAGATCATGCTACAGAGCGATGGAACTGGAGGGAGGAGGAACAGTAACATTTCTTCCCTAAAGGGATGGAATCCTGTTAATGTTTTGTGCTCATAAAATAGACAAGAGCTGCATCCTTACTAATTATACATTCAAACCACACCCAATGGGTGGGTTGAAGACACTAAAATCCCCCAGTCAGTCAGTATTCCCCATACACACAGGTATTGTTTAATCACTGCAATAGGCATCCAACTGGTTACCTCAAGTGTGCAGTCGATTAAACTTGAGTCCCTGAACTAAGCTGTAAAATGAAATCCAAAAGAGCTCTCTCATTAAATGTTGGATTCCTCTGACTAGTAGCTACTCCGAATAGACTAGAGGAATATCAGCTACATAATGCTTTACGGAGTGAGTCTTATCAATCTCAGTGGGCTACAATTAAAATGATATACAATTACTATTTTTGATCAGTGGGAGAGATACAGTAACAACCAGGAAATTAACTTGAAATTCCCTAGCACTCAGCGCATGATAAACATTTTACAAAATGTTTTCCTGGGAAGCAACGTTGTCCATTTCCTTGCCCGGTTCCACTTGCTAGCAGAGAACATTGGCCTCCCCTAAGTCTGGTGGGTTAATATGATCAGCTCCGAAACATAGGGAGAAGGCTGCCTTGGGAGAAGGCTGCTTTCTCATGAGCTCAGGGCAAACGGGTCAATATTAATGAGGTTGTGGAAATGATTAGCATGAATGGAGGGCAGAGGAGGACAAGAGGGAGAGAGTAAGAAAGGACAGATTGTGGATATATGAATGAAAAGGATGAAGATAGAGGAACCTTACTCTTCCTCCTCAGACTTTTTCCCCCTCAGAGAAATCCTGAAGTTTTTCCCACACTAGAAATGGAAATATGAAATAAGCTCCCTAAGGGCCGACCGATTTAGGTCTGTTCACAGAGTATGTCGTCACAATCGCTGCCATGCCCTCCAGATGTCCTAAATCTCTGCCATTGACATTACTGACTGACTTTCAAAACAGGGACATAGATGTTGCTTTATTGCAAGCTCTGCTCCAATAAACGAGTGATATTACAATTAGTGGGCCTATGGAGGAAACTGGCTATCATGGCCCCAGGAAGGCTCTCAGCAGGAAAGGTTCAAACTCCTTTGCTTAAAATAGAACAACATTCTCTAGTCATTTTTTGTCAGCCTTTAAATCAGTGAGTCCCATGAATGAGGTATTATTCCCAGAAAAACTGAAAATGTAAAAGTTACCCAAACACTGCATCAAAAGGGAACGATAAAGCCCTGTTCACAGGAAAATGAACTGTGCAGATGTTTATGCAAGGCAAAATGGAGTATAGCATATGATTATTTTGGTTGCCATTATTGATGTTGTTAACCACCAGTCTACTAGAAAAGACTTGGCTGTTATAAACAGGGTCAGCAATAGGGTCAGCTTGATGGTGTGTGTGTAGTGGAGTGGGTTTAACCTTGATCAGACCACCTCTTCCTCAGATTCACCACAGCCAGACAGGAGCAACAACACAGATAAGAGCTGTCCTTGTACAGTTACTGTACAAAAAGGAGTCTTGAAGGCAACATCACAATTCAAAACAAACAGGCCTATCGGGACCAGACTGGCTCACTATATTGTGACTGATTCCACCCATTATCATCTAGGGATTTTACAGACTTCTCCGGAAAGCACACAGACCTGTAAGATGACATTGTCATGTTTCTCTAGCTGTGTAACATTTAATTTGAAATGGTTGTCAGCTCATCCAACTGCCCCAAGATGTTTGCAAATATCAGGATCAGAAGTCGGTATTAAAAACAGCACTGATGCAATATCGATAAATAGAACAATAACTTTATAAACAATGTTAACCATGTTTAAAAATATATATACATTATCCTTTAACTCATAAGAGTCTAAGCCCTGTCTAAGACGGGGAGGGGGATTCTAACTAAGCTATTGGGAGCTGTTTTAAGAAGGTAATTCCAATGATTATTTTGCTATTCGATTTTGAATTCTAACATGCTGACTACACAGGGCCCGGGATCAGGACAAGCAAGTGGAAATATCAAAACAAACTCTGAACCAACTATATTAAATTTGGGGTCAGGTCGAAACGCATGAAACATTCATGGACATTCAGCTAGCTAGCTAGCTAATTTGTCATGGGATATAAACATTGGGTTGTTATTTTACCTTACAACGCACAAGGTTCTTTTTTTCAGGGATCTTTGTAGAATTTTTACCCATTTTGGGTAACACAAAATCGTGTGTTCTCTACTTTGACAATTAATCCACAGATAAAAGGGGGGAAATTTAGAACATTTCTAGTAATCTCTCCTTCAGTCTTCTGTGGACATTATATGGCAGTTGGCAACTAACCAAGGTGCATTAACCACCACCTGAACTGGCGTGTGGACTTCAGCTCAGTTTTCAGAATCACCCAAGTGGGTATATGCTCCTAAAAGCCAATGAAGAGATGGGAGAGGCGGAACTTACAGCGCATCAAGCGACAAAAATAGAACCAAGTCCTATTTTAAGGCCTGGCTATGCAGACGCTGCAGATACAGACGAGCAGTTTGGATGAAATTATTGAATTACATGTTTGTGTAAATGTATTTTGTAACGCGAGCGGTGTGGCCAGCATGTTAGACCCCTTGAAGTATTAAAAAATATACATACACATTTTCTGTATGAAAAATTATTTTTGGGCCTTTACTGCCATCATCCCATACAAACACATTGAATAACAGATTCACTACACTGAACAACAGTTTCACCCCCCCCCCCAAAAAAAAAAAAAATCTAAAAGGAAGTTTGTTCTGAAGTGTCTGTCCTATATCTGAGAGATATACAGTACCAGTCAAAGGTTTGGACACACCTACTCACCTACCTGGCCTCCAATCACCCCACCTCAACCCAATTGAGATGGTTTGGGATGACTGTGCACTGTTGGAAAATAATTCCAGGTGAAGCTTGTTGAGAGAATGCCAAGAATCTGCAAAGCTGTCAAGGCAAAGGGTGGCTACTTTGAAGAATCTCTAAAATATATTTAGATTTGTTTAACAATTTTTTCAGTTAATACATCATTTCACATGTGTTATTTCATAGTTTTGATGTCTTCACTATTATTCTACAATGGAGAAAATAGTAAAAATAAAGAAAAACGATGGAATGACTAGGTGTCCAAACTTTTGACTGGTATTTGTATGCATGTATTTAACCTCAAATTTTTGGCACTAAAAAAAGTGTCCATACAGTGGGGCAAAAAAGTATTTAGTCAGCCACCAATTGTGCAAGTTCTCCCACTTAAGATGAGAGGCCTGTAATTTTCATCATAGGTACACTTCAACTATGACAGACAAAATGATAATTTTTTTTCCAGAAAAATCACATTGTAGAATTTTTCATGAATTTATTTGCAAATTATGGTGGAAAATAAGTATTTGGTCACATACAAACAAGCAAGATTTCTGGCTCTCACAGACCTGTAACTTCTTCTTTAAGAGGCTCCTTTGTCCTCCACTTGTTACCTGTATTAATGGCACCGGTTTGAACTTGTTATCAGTATAAAAGACACCTGTCCACAACCTCAAACAGTCACACTCCAAACTCCACTATGGCCAAGACCAAAGAGCTGTCAAAGGACACCAGAAACAAAATTGTAGACCTGCACCAGGCTGGGAAGACTGAATCTGCAATAGGTAAGCAGCTTGGTTTGAAGAAATCAACTGTGGGAGCAATTATTAGGAAATGGAAGACATGCAAGACCACTGATAATCTCCCTCGATCTAGGGCTCCACGCAAGATCTCACCCCGTGGGGTCAAAATGATCACAAGAACGGTGAGCAAAAATCCCAGAACCACACGGGGGGACCTAGTGAATGACCTGCAGAGAGCTGGGACCAAAGTAGCAAAGCCTACCATCAGTAACACACTACGCCGCCAGGGACTCAAATCCTGCAGTTCCAGACGTGTCCCCCTGCTTAAGCCAGTACATGTCCAGGCCCGTCTGAAGTTTGCTAGAGAGCATTTGGATGATCCAGAAGAAGATTGGGAGAATGTCATATGGTCAGATGAAACCAAAATATAAGTTTTTGGTAAAAACTAAACTCATCGTGTTTGGAGGACAAAGAATGCTGAGTTGCATCCAAAGAACACCATACCTACTGTGAAGCATGGGGGTGGAAACATCATGCTTTGGGGCTGTTTTTCTGCAAAGGGACCAGGACGACTGATCCATGTAAAGGAAAGAATGAATGGGGCCATGTATCATGAGATTTTGAGTGGGAAACTCCTTCCATCAGCAAGGGCATTGAAGATGAAACGTGGCTGGGTCTTTCAGCATGACAATGATCCCAAACACACCGCCCGGGCAACGAAGGAGTGGCTTCGTAAGAAGCATTTCAAGGTCCTGGAGTGGCCTAGCCAGTCTCCAGATCTCAACCCCATAGAAAATCTTTGGAGGGAGTTGAAAGTCAGTGTTGCCCAGCAACAGCCCCAAAACATCACTGCTCTAGAGGAGATCTGCATGGAGGAATGGGCCAAAATACCAGCAACAGTGTGTGAAAACCTTGTGAAGACTTACAGAAAACGTTTGACCTCTGTTATATACCTTTTGTTGGCAATGACAAAGTATTGAGATAAACTTTTGTTATTGACCAAATACTTATTTTCCACCATAATTTGCTAATACATTCATTATAAATCCTACAATGTGATTTTCTGGATTTTTCTTTCTCATTTTGTCTGTCATAGTTGAAGTGTACCTATGATGAAAATTACAGGCCTCTCATCTTTTTAAGTGGGAGAACTTGCACAATTGGTGGCTGACTAAATACTTTTTTGCCCCACTGAATATACTTCCATTTGTTTTTTCAATTGGTACCGAGGGACTTTAAGATGAGTCGTGAGGCATATGGGGTGTTCTAGAGCAAAACAGAACTGACATGTACATGTTCGTGAGAGAGTCTCACCTTCCCAGAGGGGTCATATTAGTGTGCAGCCCAAACTGTTTGGAAGTTACAGACAGAAGTTGGTAGATTGGCTGAACCGACTTCAGACGAGTCCCAAGACACTTGTGGGGGTCATAAAGCAAAATGGAGAACACGATCGTGTTGGTCTCATCTTTCCATAGAGTTCATAATAGTTTGTAGGCCAAACCATTCGGATGCTACAGACAGTTTTGTGAGAAGACAAATACCGCTCTAGCTCTGTCACCTTTTATCGCAGAAGCACAACATAGGCGGATGCAGTGGACTGAGAAGCATCCAATGCGAAAAGACAGATCTCTAGCTTAAAACTGACAGATTTTTATGGGGATTATGCTAATTAGATGTTCATGTGGGCACAGACATCGACCTTAGGGGGTTAAACTACTACTACTAGTTTGATGGTTGTGGTCATCAATTGTCCCATTAACAGTCAACCATATTATCAAACATATTCCATTTCTAACTTCACATTGCTCGAGTATAGGTTACTTATCATAACGAATTATATTAGCAAAATGCCTGTGCCACGTGATCGCTATGGTCGGTGTCAATCATTTTTCAGTTTATTGTCCCAGCTCTAGTGACAGCACAGCTAAAATTATGAGAAACAGCTGAGTCTGAGCATGGGAGAGGACAGAGATAGCCCTGGTGGTTGTAGAGACAAGTGTGTGTGTGTGTGGTCAGTGTATTAAGAGGCGAGGGGTGTGGGCGCCACAGGCTCTGGGCTGTAACGATCTGCTGGCCTCCCATGAGGGTTGAGAGCGTTCAGAAACAAAGCGCTGCTTACTTTGGGACCATTCCCAGGACATCTTTCCGTCTGGGCGTGCTGAAGATATCTTCAGGAAAAAAAACATAAGAAAGAACACAAAAGACGGCATAGAAAAACAGCACAAAAGGAGAGGCAGAGAGATAAATAGCTCTCCATTTCCTCATCAAGCTACAGAAGCCCAATAAATTCAAAAATCTTGGAATTTGTTTGAACGACTTAGTATCCCGTTTGAAAGGCTTAGGAAATATAACAATTGTTTATTTTTACTAAAATCGTTCAAAGACACTTAGTCATTCACACGATATAATTGTTATTTTGTCTAATTAAGCCTAATTTGTTATGTAGTTTGTCAGACAATGTAATGGTTGCTGCAACCATTCATTCACTGATTCCATCCATTGATATGATTGACACTTCTTTGATAGCCTAAAGCAGGGCTGCTTTTGAATACCAGAGCATGTAAGTGTGTGAGAGTGTGGAGAGAGGTGCAGGGAATAATTTAGCAGATAAAAAAAAATGCCCTCACTCCGGCTACAATTTCACTCTGATACTGCTTAGCCACAAGTGTTGGGCATGCTCTTCACAGAATATTTTGTTTCCATTATCATTATTTGTTTAATTAGGGCTATATGGTTGTAATTATTTAGCCTACCCAACCCACAATAATCTATATCTAGTTTATATTCTACATTCTAACATTAGGATAAAATCCAGACAGCTGTTGTTCTGAAAGAACTGTAAAATCTGGATCGATACACATCAGCTGGGCTAGACAATCGGGACCCTCTTTCTAAAATGATCTACCGCAATTGTTGCAACCCTAATTACTAGCCTATTCAACCTCTTTCATATCGTCTGAGATCCCCAAAGATTGGAAAGCTGCCGCGGTCATCCCCCTCTTCGAAGGTGCCACCCCCTAGACCCAAACTGTTATAGACCTATATCCATCTTTCCCCGCCTTTCTAAAGTCTTCGAAAGCCAAGTTAACAAACAGATCACTGACCATTTCGAATCCCACCGTACCTTCTCCACTATGCAATCTGGTTTCCGAGCTGGTCATTGGTGCACCTCAGCCACGCTCAAGGTCCTAAACAATATCATAACCGCTATCGATAAAAGACAGTACTGTGCAGCCGTCTTGACCTGGCGAAGGCCTTCGAATCAGTCAATCACCACATTCTTATCGGCAGACTCAATAGTCTTGGCTTCTCAAATGACTGCCTCACCTGGTTCACCAACTACTTCTTAGAGAGTTCAGTGTGTCAAAATCGGACGGCCTGTTGTCCGGACCTCTGGCAGTCTATGGGGGTGCCACAGGTTTCAATTCTCGGGCCGAATCTTTTCTCTGTATATATCAATGATGTCGCTCTTGCTGCTCGTGATTATCTGATCCACCTCTACGCAGACGACACCTTTCTGTATACATCTGGCCCTTCTTTGGACACTGTGCTAACAAACCTTCAAAAGAGCTTCAATGCCATACAACACTCCTTCCTTGGCCTCCAATTGCTTTTTAAATGCTAGTAAAACTAAGTCCATCACAGTGCCCTCCGTTTTATCACCAAAGCCCCATATACTACCCACCACTGCAACCTGTATGCTCTCGGTGGCTGGCCCCCACTACATATCCGTCGCCAGACCCACTGGCTCCAGGTCTTTGCTAGGCAAAGCCCCACCTTATCTCAGCTCACTGGTCACCATAGCAGCACCCACCCGTAGCGCACGCTCCAGCAGGTATATTGCAATGGTCATCCCCAAAGCCAACACTTCCTTTGGCCGCCTTTCCTTCCAGTTCACTGCTGCCCATGACTGATTTTCTTGGAATAGATACACCATAATATAAATCAATATAATTAAGCTAAAATATCATAAATAAAAAGGCCAGTATCACCTTCTTTTCATGAATAAAAGGGAATAAATAAGCTCAAACTGCAGCTGTGAAAGTATTTGCACACAGAAGTAAACCCCAACAAGCTTCACGTGCATTGTGCATGGAAAATGTGCTCTGCAAGTTAATAATAAAGACAGAAAAAAACAATCAATGTTTTGAAAAGCTACATATCAAATTAGGCATAATTAGACAAAAGAACAATTCTCGTTTGAACGACGTTGAACCAGATACTAACAATTTATTATTTCTTTTGACAAGATACTAAGTTGTTCAAACAAGATAATTCCAAGAGTCTACGCTAGTTTTTTTTTGCCTTGAAACGGAAGCCTGGAAGACCAAGCATTTTGGGTTGACGAACAGATTGCAGAGAGCTATTATGAGCCCTGGGACAGACACACACTACACAAACTTCGTTCCTCACTGCACCTCTCTGGGCAGGTTCCCATTGCTTGGAAGGCAGCCACGGTTACTCATTTATTTAAAGGGGGAGCTTAAGCTGATCCTAACGGTTATAGGCCTATTTCTATTTTGCCCAGTTAATCAAGTGTTGTAAAAAAACTTGTCAATAATCAACTGACTGGCTTTCTTGATGTCCATAGTATTCGCTCTGGTATGCGATCTGGTTTCCGCTCAGGATATGGATGTGTCACTGCAACCTTAAGTTCCTCAATGATGTCACTATTGCCCTTGATTCTGAACAATGTTGTGCTGCTATTTTTTTAATGGACTTGGCCAAACGCTTTTGATACGGTAGACCATTCCATTCTTGTGGGCCGGCTAAGGAGTACTCTCTCAAAGAGTGCAGTGTATAAAGTCAGAACATCTGCTGTCTCAGCCACTGCCTGTCACAAAGGGTGTACCCCGAGGCTCGATCCTAGGCCCCACGCTCTTCTCAATTTACATCAACAAAACAGCTCAGGCAGTAGGAAGCTCTCTCTCATCCATTTATAAGCAGATGATAGTATTATACTTAACTGGCCCCTCCCAGGATTTTGTGTTAAATGCTCTACAACAAAGCTTTCTTCAAAGGTCCAACAAGCTTTCTATGCCCTTAACATTAGTCTGAACACTTCCAAAGCAAAAGGTAATGTGATTTGGTAAGAAGAATGCCCCTCTCCCCACAGGTGTGATTACTACCTTTGAAGGTTTAGAGCTTGGAGGTAGTCACCTCATACAAGTACTTGGGAGTATGGTAGACAGTACACTGTCCTTCTCTCAGCACTCTTCTGTAAACTGGTCATCTCTGTATACCTGTCGCAAGACCCACTGGTTGATGCTTATTTATAAAACCTTCTTAGGCCTCCGTCCCCCCTATCTGAGATATCTACTGCAGCCCTCATCCTCCACATACAACACCCTTTCTGCTAGTCACATTCTGTTAAAAAGGTTCCCAAAGTGCACACTAAGAATTTGTTCTTAACTGACTTGCCTAGTTAAATAAAATAAACATGTGCGTGCACATTACAAAAAGGTTGGTCACTAGTGTTTCCCTCAATGAAAGACAAAGGTAATGTCCTCCCGAATGTGAATTAGAGGTCAACCTATTATGATTTTTCAACGCCAATACCGATTTATGGTGGACCAAAAAAGCCGATACCGATTAAAAAAATAAAAATGTAAAAAAATGTTTTTAAAAATTCGGGATTTTTTAAATTTGTAATAATGACAATTACAACAATACTGAATTAACACTTATTTTAACTAAAGATAAAACGTCAATAAAATCAATTTAGCCTCAAATAAATAATGAAACATGTTCAATTTGGTTTAAATAATGCAAAAACAGTGTTGCCATGTAAAAATGTATGCCATGTAAAAAAGCTAACGTTTAAGTTCCTTGCTCAGAACAGGAGAACATATGAAAGTTGGTGGTTCCTTTTAACATGAGACTTCAATATTCCAAGGTAAGAGGTTTTAGGTTGTAGTTAATATAGTATTTATAGGACTATTTCTCTCTATGCCATTTGTATTTCATATACCTTTGACTATTGGATGTTCTTATAGGCACTATAGTATTGCCAGTGTAACAGTATAGCTTCCATCCCCCTCCTCGCCCCTACCTAGGCTCGAACCAGGAACACATCGAGAACAGCCACACTCGAAGCATCATTACCCATCGCTCCACAAAAGCCGCGGCCCTTGCAGCGCAAGGGGAATAACTACTCCAAATCTAAAAGCGAGTGACGTTTGAAACAGTATTAGCACACACCCAGCTAACTGGCTAGCCATTTCACATTGGTTACACCAGCCATTAGGCTGATAGGCTTGAAGTCATAAACAGAGCTGTGCTTGCGAAGAGCTGCTGGCAAAACGCACAAAAGTGCTGTTTGAATGAATGATTACGGGCCTACTGCTGCTCAGTCAGACTGCTCTATCAAATCAGACTTAATTATAACATAATAACACACAGAAATACGAGCCTTTGGTCATTAATATGATAGATTCCGGAAACTATCATTTCGAAAACAAAACGTTTATTATTTGAGTGAAATACGGAACCGTTCGGTATTTTATCTAACGGGTGGCATCCCTAAGTCTAAATATTCTTGTTACATTGCACAACCTTCAATGTATGTCATAATTACATAAAATTCTGGCAAATTAGTTCGCAATGAGCCAGGCAGCCCAAACTGTTGAATATACTCTGACTCTGCGTGCAATGAACGCAAGAGAAATGACACAATTTCACCTGGTTAATATTGCCTGCTAAACTGGATTAGTAGTTATAAAAAACAAATCAATCCTAATCACTAGTTAAGATAAGTTTAATGCTAGCAAGCAATTTACCTTGACTTCTACTGCATTCGTGAAACAGGCAGGCTACTCGTGGAGTGCAATGGTTAGAGCGTTGGACTAGTTAACTGTGCGGTTGCAAGATTGGAACCCCTGAGCTGACAAGGTGAAAATCTGTCGTTCTGCCCCTGAACAAGGCAGTTAACCCACAGTTCCTAGGCAGTCATGGAAAATAAGAATGTGTTCTTAACGGACTTGCCTAGTCAAATAAAAAAGGTATCAAAAAATTGTGTTTACTTTAAATAATCGGAAATCGGCGCCCAAAAACACAGATTTCCAATTGTTATGAAAACTTGAAATCGGCCCTAATTAAAATCGGCCATTCCGATTAATCGGTCAACCTCTAATGTGAATACAGAAGTTTGGTTGTTGAAAATGTCCTGAGATGTGACGAGTCGCACCACCAATACACTGAACACCGAGTCCCCAGGCAGGAAGCCCATGATTGGTGGTGCGCATGTTGCTCCTGCATCCTCTTAGGCATACAGAAAATGGGCCTGGGGAGCTTAGAGAAGAGGCATCCATGAGGGGACGGAGGAAATATGTACAGTTTCCACCACCGGACGTTTACAGTAGAATATCTGGGAGTATGGTGTGTAAACTACCCCCCTGAACCCCCTCTCTAGATAGGTCCTCTCCTGGTGCTGAATAGAATTGATTGAGGGAGAATTGGGAAGGTTGGACATCAACGGTTGTGTCATATCATAAAGAAGTGGAAACGTCCACGCCGTCTGAGAAGGAGCTAGCTGCATCCCAATATGGCAACTGGAGTATGGGCGAGTGGGTGTGTCGAAAGGAAATTAGTTGGTGTCGAAAGCACTCCTCGGTAGGTTAGACTGTTTTAATTGAGCTGTTCTTTTTATCCTTCTGTTTCTTACCATGCAACTACCGTACATTGGGCTACCAATCATAAGAGTTTGGACTTCTGTTAAGCCAGAGGATGAATCTGAGTCGTATTTCCCTATTAGTTTAACACAAATAGTATATTTTTTGTTATAAAACTGACAATTGTTTATTTTTATTCAAAGTATTGGATTATGGCTGTACTGTTGCTTCATGTGTTGTAAGTAAGTGCTTACTGTGACCGTCACCCTGATATTGGCTACTAGGTAGTTACTCCCCACGCCTTTGACAGACAGGAGTGCTTGTCAAGGGGGAGCGAAAGGCACGGTGTCCCAGTGTTGTTGCCATTCATACCCTCCCCATAGAGTAGTAGACTGCATGTGCAGTTGAAGTCAGAAGTTTACATACACCTTAGCCAAACACAAAAAACTCAGTTTCAGAATTACTGACATTTAATCCTAGTAAACATTCCCTGTCTTAGATCAGTTAGGATCACCACTTTATTTTGAGAATGTGAAATGTCAGAATAATAGTAAAAGAGAAGGATTTGTCAGCTTTTATTTCTTTCATCACATTCCCAGTAGGTCAGAAGTTTACATACACTCAATTAGTATGTGGTAGCATTGCCTTTAAACTGTTTAACTTGGGTCAAGCGTTTTGGGTAGCCTTTCACAAGCCTCCCACAATAAATTGGGTGAATTTTGGCCACTTCCTCCTGACAGAGCTGGTGTAACAGTCAGGTTTGTAGGGCTCCTTGCTCGCACACGCTTCTTCAGTTCTGCCCATAAATTTCATATAGGATTGAGGTCAGGGCTTTCTATGGCCACTCCAATACCTTGACTTTGTTGTCCTTAAGCCATTTTCCCACAACTTTGGAAGTATGCTTGGGGTCATTGTCCATTTGGAAGACCCATTTGCAACCAAGCTTTAACTTCCTGACTGATGTTGCTTCAATAAATTCCCATAATTTTCCTTCCTCATGATGCCATCTATTTTGTGAAGTGGACCAGTCCCTCCTGCAGCAAAGCACCCCCACAACATGATGCTGCCACCCTCGTGCTTCACGGTTGGAATGATGTTCTTTGGCTCGCAAGCCTCCCCCTTTTCCCTCCAAACATAACAATGGTCATTAAGGCTAAACAGTTCTATTTTTGTTTCATCAGACCAGAGGACATTTTCCAAAAAAGTAAGATCTTTGTCCCCATGTGCAGTTAGTCTGGCTAACTGGCGGTTTTGGAGCAGTGGCTTTCTTCCTTGCTGAGCGGCCTTTCAGGTTATGTCGATATAGGACTCGTTTAACTGTGGATATAGATACTTTTGTAAATGTTTCCTCCAGCATCTTCACAAGGTCCTTTACTGTTGTTCTGGGATTGATTTGCAATTTTCGCACCAAAGTACGTTCATCTCTAGGAGACAGAACGCATCTCCTTCCTGAGCGGTATGACGGCTGCGTGGTCCCATGGTGTTTATACTTTTGTACTATTGTTTGTACAGATGAACGTGGTACATTCAGTCGTTTGGAAATTGCTCCCAAGGATGAACCAGATTTATGGAGGACTACAATTTTTCTTCTGAGGTCTTGGCTGATGAAGGTATGCCTTGAAATACAGTGGGGCAAAAAATGATTTAGTCAGCCACCAATTGTGCAAGTTCTCCCACTTAAAAAGATGAGAGGCCTGTAATTTTCATCATAGGTACACTTCAACTATGACAGACAAAATGAGAAAAAAAATTCCAGAATATCAAATTTTTATGAATTTATTCGCAAATTATGGTGGAAAATAAGTATTTGGTTAATAACAAAAGTTTCTCAATACTTTGTTATATACCCTTTGTTGGCAATGACAGAGGTCAAATGTTTTCTGTAAGTCTTCACAAGGTTTTCACACACTGTTGCTAGTATTTTGGCCCATTCCTCCATGCAGATCTCCTCTAGAGCAGTGATGTTTTGGGGCTGTTGCTGGGCAACACGGACTTTCAACTCCCTCCAAAGATTTTCTATGGGGTTGAGATCTGGAGACTGGCTAGGCCACTCCAGGACCTTGAAATGCTTCTTACGAAGCCACTCCTTCTTTGCCCGGGCGGTGTGTTTGGGATCATTGTCATGCTGAAAGACCCAGACACGTTTCATCTTCAATGCCCTTGCTGATGGAAGGAGGTTTTCACTCAAAATCTCATGATACATGGCCCCATTCATTCTTTCCTTTACATGGATCAGTCGTCCTGGTCCCTTTGCAGAAAAACAGCCCCAAAGCATGATGTTTCCACCCCCATGCTTCACAGTAGGTATGGTGTTCTTTGGATGCAACTCAGCATTCTTTGTCCTCCAAACACGACGAGTTTAGTTTTTACCAAAAAGTTATATTTTGGTTTCATCTGACCATATGACATTCTCCCAATCTTCTTCTGGATCATCCAAATGCTCTCTAGCAAACTTCAGACGGGCCTGGACATGTCCTGGCTTAAGCAGGGGGACACGTCTGGCACTGCAGTATTTGAGTCCCTGGCGGCGTAGTGTGTTACTGATGGTAGGCTTTGTTACTTTGGTCCCAGCTCTCTGCAGGTCACTCACTAGCTCTCCGTGTGGTTCTGCGATTTTTGCTCACCGTTCTTGTGATCATTTTGACCCCACGGGGTGAGATCTTGCGTGGAGCCCTAGATCGAGGGAGATTATCAGTGGTCTTGTATGTCTTCCATTTCCTAATAATTGCTCCCACAGTTGATTTCTTCAAACCAAGCTGTTTACCTATTGCAGATTCAGTCTTCCCAGCCTGGTGCAGGTCTACAATTTTGTTGCTGGTGTCCTTTGACAGCTCTTTGGTCTTGGCCATAGTGGAGTTTGAAGTGTGACTGAGGTTGTGGACAGGTGTCTTTTATACTGATAACGAGTGGAGGACAGAGGAGCCTCTTAAAAGATGAAGTTGCAGGTCTGTGAGAGCCAGAAATCTTGCTTGTTTGTAGGTGACCAAATACTTATTTTCCACCATAATTTGCAAATAAATTCATTAAAAATCCTACAATGTGATTTTCTGGATATTTCTTCCTCATTTTGTCTGTCATAGTTGAAGTGTACCTATGATGAAAATTACAGGACTCTCTCATCTTTTTTAAGTGGGAGAACTAGCACAATTGGTGGCTGAATACTTTCTGCCCCACTGTACATCCACAGGTACACCTCCAATTGATTCAAATTGTGTCAATTAGCCTATCAGAAGCTTCTAAAGCCATGACATCATTGTCTGGAATTTTCCGACCTGTTTAAAAGGCACAGTCAATTTAGTGTATGTAAACTTCTGACCCACTGGAATTGTGATACAGTGAACTATAAGTGAAATCATCTGTCAACAATTGTTGGAAAAATTACTTGTGTCATGCACAAAGTAGATGTCCTAACCGACTTGCCAAAACTAGTTTGTTAACAAGAAATTTGTGGAGTGGTTGAAAAGCAAGTTAATGATTCCAACCTAAGTGTATGTAAACTTCCGACTTCAACTGTATGTATCAAGGTGACAGCTAGATGTTTATCAATATTAGTTATTTGTGTACGCTGCTATCCTAACTGAAATAAAAATGTGATCCTTTTTGCTCCGCCACGTTAGCTCCCGCCAGGGTCACAACCGTGATACCCAGTAAGAAACACTTCAAATTGGCAGGCACGTCAATACAACACCAGTGCACTGGTCGCTGGCTTAGCGACACGTTGTGCAGCCCAATCAGCCACGCAAAACAGCTTTGAGAGGCAATACATCTGCCCAATTAGCTGACTCATTTTCATACACCCACTTGCCATATTGGGCTGCAGCTACCTAGAATGTCTACAGAAAGTATTCAGACCGCTTGACTTTTCCTCATTGTTATGTTACAGCTTTATTCTAAAGTGTTTTAATCTACACACAATACCCCATAATGACAAACCGCAAACAGGTTTAGAAATGTATTAAAAAAATAAAAAAAACTGAAATACCTTATTTACATAATTATTCAGACAATTTTTTGAGACTTTAAAATTGAGCTCCAGTGGATGCTGTTTCCAATGATCATCCTTGAGATGTTTCTACAACTTGGGAGTCCACCTGTGGTAAATTCAATTGATTGGACTTGATTTGGAAAGGCACACACACCATTCTACATAAGGTCCCACAGTTGACAGTGAATGTGAGAGCAAAACCAAGCCATGAGATCGAAGGAATTGTTCGTAGAGCTCCAAGACAGGATTGTGTCGAGGCACAGATCTGAGGAAGGGTACAAAAAAAAAAATAGTGCAGCAATTAAGGCCCCCAAGAACACAGTGGCCTCCATCATTCTCAAATTGAAGATGTTGAGAACCAGCAAGACTCTTCCTAGAGCTGGCCGCCCAGCCAAACTGAGCAATCGGGGGAGAAGGGCCTTGGTACGGGAGGTGGCCAAGAACCCGATGGTCCCTCTGACAGAGCTCCAGAGTGCCTCTGTGGAGATGGGAGAAGCTTATAGAAGGACTTATTTTCAGTGGCAGGGACTGGGAGACTAGTCAGAATCGAGGCAAAGATGAACAGAGTGCTCAGGACCATAGACTGGGGCGAAGGTTCACCTTCCAACAGGACAACAACCCTAAGCACACAGCCAAGACAAAGCAGGAGTGGCTTCAGGACAAGACTCTGGATGTGGATCGAGGGAATGACGAACAGAGCAAAGTACAGAGAGATCCTTGATGCAAACCTGCTCAGGACCTCAGACTGGGGCGAAGGTTCACCTTTCAACATGACAACGGCCCTAAGCACACAGCCAAGATAATGCAGGAGGGGCTTCAGGACAAGTCTCTAAGTGTCCTTGAGTGGCCCAGCCAGAGCCCGGACTTGAACCTGATCGAACATCTCTGGAGAGACCTGAAAATAGCTTTGCAACAACGCTCCCCATCCAACCTGACAGAGTTTGAGAGGATCTGCAGAGGAATGTGAGAAACTCCCCAAATACAGGTGTGCCAAGCTTGTAGCGTCATACCCAAGACACGAGGCTGTAATAACTGCCAAAGGTGCTTCAAATTATTGAGTAAAGGGTCTGAATACTTATGTACAGTCGTGGCCAAAGGTTTTGAGAATGAAAATTTAATATTTGTGTCACCAAGTCTGCTGCCTCAGTTTGTATGATGGCAATTTGCATATACTCCAGAATGTTAAGGAAGAGTGATCAGATGAATTGCAATTAATTGCAAAGTCACAAAAATGGCTTCACAGGCAAGGATATTGCTGCCAGTAAGATTGCACCTAAATCAACCATTTATAGAATCATCAACTTCAAGGAGAGCAGTTCAATTGTTGGGAAGAAAGCTTCAGGGCGCCCAAGAAAGTCCAGCAAGTGCCAGGACCATCTCCTAACGTTGATTCAGCTGTGGGATCGGGGCACCACCAGTACAGAGCTTGCTCAGGAATGGCAGCAGGCAGGTGTGAGTGCATCTGCACGCACAGTGAGGTGAAGACTTTTGGAGGATTGCCTGGTGTCAAGAAGGGCAGCAAATAAGCCACTTTTCTCCAGGAAAAATGTCAGGGACAGACTGATATTCTGCAAAGGGTACAGGGATTGGACTGCTGAGGAACTGGGGTGTAGTCATTTTCTCTGATGAATCCCCTTTCCGATTGTTTGGGGCATCCGGAAAAAAGCTTGTCCAGAGAAGACAAGGTGAGCGCTACCATCAGTCCTGTGTCATGCCAACAGTAAAGCATCCAGAGACCATTCATGTGTGGGGTTGCTTCTCAGCCGAGGGAGTGGGCTCACTCACAATTTTGCCTAAGAACACAGCCATGAATAAAGAATGGTACCAACACATCCTCCGAGAGCAACTTCTCCCAACCATCCAGGAACAGTTTGGTGACGAACAATGTATTTTCCAGCATGATGGAGCACTTTACCATAAAGCAAAAGTGATAACTAAGTGGCTCGGGGAACAAAACATCGATATTTTGGGTCCATGGTCAGGAAACTCCCCAGACCTTAATCCCATTGAGAACGTGGTCAATCCTCAAGAGGTGGGTGGACAAACAAAACACCACAAATTCTGACAAACTCCAAGCATTGATTATGCAAGAATGGGCTGCCATCAGTCAGGATGTGGCCCAGAAGTTATGAGGTCTTGAAAAAGAAGGGTCAACACTGCAAATATTGACTCTTTGCATCAACTTCATGTAATTGTCAATATAAGCTTTTGACACTTATGAAATGCTTGTAATTATACTTCAGTATTCCATAGTAACATGTGATAAAAATATCTAAAGACACTGAAGCAGCAAACTTTGTGGAAATTAATATTTGTGTCATTCTCAAAACTTTTGGCCACGACTGTATATGTGATATTTACGTTTTTTATAAATTAACACAAATGTCTAAAAACCTGTTTTTGCTTTGTCATTACATTGTCGATTGAGAAAAAAAACGATTTAATAAATCTTAGAATAAGGCTGTAACGTAAAATGTGGAAAAAGTCAAGGGGTCAGAACACTTTCCGAACGCACTGTATACTTGCACTGTCTGATATCCATTCAAGAGCCTGGCCTAAGTGGATGAGGGTGGCTTACTGTGCTCATCAGTCTTGTTCTTCCCCCAGTGCTTCCTTTCTCGCCAAGGGTCACGTTAGAGTTCAGAAATCTGCATTTTGAGCGCAAACCATAAAAATAAAAAAAAATGGTGTTTTAAACCATTTAAATTGTATTATATTCAAAGTATTTTTTTATTCAATGGAGTGATCAGGCTCCTGCAACTACATTTTTTGTTGACAGAAAATACATGACTGCGACAAATTCGGCAGAAAACAGCTTCATTTTCATTAGCTGTAGGGACTCATGAGAAGTACAACGCCATTTGGCTAGATGCCACAAGTAAAGCCAGTCATTTCTTTGCAAAAACTCAGCACCTCAATTATATTTCTAATGTTTATCATAGAAAGAACGTAGCCAGCTACATTTCCAAAATATTTTGCTTTAAGTTAATAGTAGATTTTACCAGAGAAAAAGTAGGTTACACTGAGAAAAGTACAGGAGAAAAAAGTAGAGCGTTGTCTAAATTCTCACTCAAGTGGAGATGTAACTGAAGCACAATATGAGTCTGATGCAGAGCAGAAAACAAAAATGCAGCTAAATGTTTACGCATATTTTATCCTGTGTGAAAAACGTAGAATTCTGCATTAATGTCCCCTCCCACCCCTGCGATATGAACCATGCCCTCTCTGCCTCATACAGTACACAGCATAACACAAAATTCTCTGGGCACAAACACCAGATCTTCGTCAGGCAACAGGAACAACTTGTATGGTGTGTAAAAAAAATATGATAAACAATAAAAAAAGATCTAGGGATAGGCTATTCCATCAGCATTATACTATGGATAAACCCTAAACTTTCCAAGTGTGTTGAAACCACGTGTTCAAGAAGCTTTTAATCTCCATTTAAAAAAAAGGCACAAATGTGTGAAAAAAAGTGTACCCAATAATTGGGTTAATAAGTCTTATTGAACTTACCTGGACTACTTCTATTCCTCTTTTCCTGAAAGACATAAGAAAAAATAAATCAAAATACATTCACTCATTATTTAAACATCAAAACGTGGAGGTGGGAAAGAGCGAGCACTGCCGAAACGCCAACAGATTAACTGGACAACTCTGCAGACATTAAAACAAATGCACTTTCTCCTGCAGTGTTACATATTACAACAGAATAAAAATACACTATTGTGTCACCACACACCAATTTATGTTCTAGCATTCTGTAGTGGCTCCCAATCGTATGGGGAATCTCACACCATCAAAAGATTATGGACATCAAGGGCAGAGATGGTCAGCAAGGAAACCAAGATAGAAAGTGCATGCACCCCCCACCACTTTAAGGCTTTAAGAGTCCTGAGTTTGTCTCACAAAACATACTGAAAATGGCATAGGGCTACTCAACTGTTCCATTTATGCATGTAGTGGATAATACTAAATCTAACTGATTTTGGCATTATTGTTTCAATTTAGCACACACACGGTAAAACTTAATTCTGGGAATGTAAACCACAGTGGCATAACATTCAAGAATAGAATATGTTATAGGAATTCATAAATATATCGCTGTTAAGGTCAAATAAGCTCCATCTGCTTTAGTCTGGGAGTCCAGGGACAGTCTTAACTTTTGAAGGACATTTATAAAAAAATATAAAAAAAAGAAAAAAAAGTGGGTTGCTAGGCAACGTGCAGACAGTCTACAAGAGAGAAATACTCAGTGGCGTTTGTGCAAGAGACTTCCAGCGGTTCTAACATAATAAACCACAATGTTCCTCTAAAAGACTTGACAGTCTTTCAAATCCACCTCAGTCTGCCCAAACAAGCAGAAGTAGTAGCGGATGTTTTCCTTACTTATCAAAAACGAGTGATGCAAAGATCTTAGGGGTCATCAAGTAGTGAGAACATGCAAGTCCAACTAATCTGAACATACAAACATGGGTGAGAGCATGAACACTAGGCTATGCGCAGTGTTTCCTATACATATAAATATTTTTAAGTGTTTTGGGTGTCCGTGGTGCCCCCCGCATAATTTTTATGTAGCCTCCCGAGTGGCACAATGGTCTAAGGCACTGCATCGCAGTGCTAGCTGTGCCACTAGAGATTCTGGGTTCGAGTCCAGGCTCTGTCGCAGCCAGCCGCGACCGGGAGGCGCACAAATTGGCCCAGCATCGTCCGGGTTAGGGGAGAGTTTGGCCGGCAGGGATGTCCTTGTCCCATTGCGCACTAGCAACTCCTGTGGTGGGCCGTGCGCAGTGCAAGCTGACATGGGGTCGCCAGGTTTACGGTGTTTCCTCTGACACATTGGTGCGGCTGGCTTCCGGGTTACGTCGGCATTGTGTCAAGAAGCAATGCGGCTTGGTTGGGTTGTGTTTTGGAAGAAGCGCGGCTCTCGACCTTTGCCTCTCCCGAGTCAGTACGGAAGCTGCAGCGATTGGATACCACGAAATTGGGGAGAAAACAGGAAAAAAATTACATAATGGTTTATGAAAAAGGAATGAGAAGCCCCAAAAAAAATGGCCAACTGAAATAACCTTATAAAAAAACCTAAAATAATAATTCCAAAACATAGGCCAATAGCCCAGGGGTAAAACAACAAACCCTACTACACCAATGACTTGCCAAATCCTTACAAGAACACAGTTGCACCCAGGTCACAGCCCCATGGTAACAGTAGAGCAGCCATTCACTGATTTACAACAATGTGGATATTTAATACTGCAGCTGGCCCGTTTCATGGTGTGTGAATGGGGTCATTGGTTTCATTCTAGCTCTCATATTGTTGCCTGGTCCATGCGTCGAAAGGAAAGGAGGGAAGATTAATAAGGCAAGCAGAGTTGCCAAGACCAAGCTTTTTGTTTGGGCTTGACACACGAGGAAGTAGTTGATAGTGCAGGGTGATGTCGGCTTTTAACTCTCTCCCCTACAAATCACACATTTAAACAAAGTCAAACAAAAGCTCACGTGCACACACACACAAGTTCATGTTCACAACAAATTCTCCATCAAGCCAATAGGATGGCAGGAAGGTGAGAGGTCAGGGGAACACTAATCCAAGAAGAACATATCTTTATTCAGTTCACCTGTGTGTGCATCCAGAGTGAGAGATCCCCCTAATCCTGTCCTGACAGGAGGAAGTGACAGAGCTTCCCTTGTGTCCAGAGGCAGGGGGTCCAGACAGTAATTTCATTTCCTTAATAAAAGGTAAACAGTTCTGCCAGCTTATGGGCATTATTAAAGCAGGAGTCCTTTACGCCAACAGCGTCACCACACCTCATCTCTGACCAGCGGGGATCTCCCCCACAACCAGCTGGCCCAGACAACTCTCCACGACCATCTCCATTTTGGAACACTCAGTGTCCCAGATGCACTCTTGTGAGGAGGGCTGAATAGAGTCTAGGCAGATGTTGGGGACAGACATACTCTACTGGCTAAAACAGACATTGATCTAACACTAATTACTGTGTGTCATAAACCTTTTAGGTGCATATGAAAATAAACGTGGTTAGTATATAACTTCAATTAAACATAGCAATTAGTGACTAGGAGACTGAGCCAATCTTGTTAATGTCTAAAACTACCACAATTTGATTTCCCCTCATGAGGGTGAGCATGGAGCTTACACCTAATGTGTAACACACCCAATGGTAACGTCAACACTGGAGAGCTAACTTTATAATTCCAATGTCACAGAAATGTTGCAGTACAGTTGCAGTGTCCTGCACCGTGTGCGTGCAAATGACAACACATTGTTTTTTACAATACAGGAGCAGAAGTAGATAACAAGGATGTTTCATCTTTCTTCTTCCTCTTCAAATAAGACCTTTAATATTTTCCCAAGAAGTACACTGCAGGGAAAACCCACTACAATAGAAGAACTAGGAGAGACTGAGCAGAATAGCTCACCTGTCATCAGATATGAGGTAAAAGTGATTGTGTGACAGGAAAATGAAACCAGACAGGAATTCCTAGACACATTTTCACTTTGTCAAACTGAAATTATACTCCAGGCCATTGCCCGCAACATGAACTACAGCTAGCAGCAACAGTGAAGGGTGAGTATGTTAGGCCACCGCCACCATGCACATTCCAAACCAACAATTTGTGGAGTAGACAGTAGAGCAAGGAGGTAACCCGCCACCTACTACTACATGAAACAAGTTGTTCCTGTCACTTTCCTGAACTATATTTTCCAAGAGAGTAGGCAAGACTCAGAACATTTGATTGTTCCTACAACTAATCCAAACCCATCCCTGGCCTACACACACCAGCCATAACAGCACCTCCCTATAGCCTACGTAGTACACCTGAGCCATCCTCCAGAGGAAATATTTTGGTTGGAGTGTTATGAAGAGATTAAAAATGTTTGGTGGATTACATTGTCATAATCTGTGCTGGCTCAATCGGGTTGCTTATCAGCCTTATGAGGTGAAAACCATTCAGGGTTCGTACACTGTCAAGTCAAATTCAAGTACTTTAATGACTTTTTCAAGCATTAATATTTATTTTCAAGGATCATCCATTTGTAATAGTTCCTATTATGCAATTGTTTCTAGTTCCCAACAGATGGCACTATATCACCACAACCGCATAAAAAATAAAATAAACACTCTTCATCACTACCTTGCATGTTCTACTCAATAATACATGTTGTTTCCCTACTTATTTACCTCAACTTTGGGAACCACTGTACTACTAACCTCTCCCTGTTTGCTTCAACACTTCCTCTCTCTGTGTATCTGCAGCCTGACTCACCACTGTCTGTCTTACTACTCTCTATAAAAAAAAAAAGGTATTTGTATTATGAGAACTTATCATTTGATTATAGCTAGCTTAAATTTCAGTTAAATGCTCCTGCCGAGGTCAGGCTCCGTTCAACATTAGCTTCTAACTTTATCCTTCTAATCAGCCAAGAGTATTTTATTTAACTAGGCAAGTCAGTTAAGAACAAATTCTTATTTACAATGACGGCCGAGGAACAGTGGGTTAACTGCCTTGTTCAGGGGCAGAACGACAGATTTTTACCTTGTCAGCTCGGGGATTCGATCGAGCAACTTTTCAGTTACTGGCCCAACGCTCTAACCACTAGGCTACCTGCCGCCTTGTCTCTAACCAGTAATCACATCATTCACAATGCAGGCTGAGGCAATAAATAACTTTGGGTGAGAGAGACTGAATAAGTGAATGAATAAAGTTG
Organism: Oncorhynchus mykiss; assembly: GCF_013265735.2. Taxonomy (NCBI): domain Eukaryota; kingdom Metazoa; phylum Chordata; class Actinopteri; order Salmoniformes; family Salmonidae; genus Oncorhynchus; species Oncorhynchus mykiss. Next base: position 21,912,068 of record NC_048589.1, on the reverse strand, counting down.
TTGGCAATCAGCTTTGAAATCAGCTTATTTTGAGTTATGGAGTTATCACAAAGTACTAGGGTAGTGAATTGATGTTAGCGTTAGCTGTCAGCTAGAAAATAAAGTTAGCCTACAAAGCTGGAAACTAAAAGGTATCTTCTTCCATTGTAAAGGTTTTAGCTTGTATAGACATTGTTTTGCGAACAGTAATGAACAGTTTGAACCTTTTGTATGCCATGTCACATTATTCAAGTGTGTTAGCTCCCAACTCATGCTGCACAGAAGTTAACATGGTGCAGCCCATACTCACAGTGCAGGCTAGCAATGAGTAAATGGAGAAGAAACGGTGTGCACTATAATAAGTCGGCTGCGCTGATAGACTGACTTGATCCTTGAGACACATTTGACAGAACTACCGAAAGTAACAAATTATAGTACCGAAACATTTTTAATTTGCTTGTGTAAAAAAATATTAAAAAATCAGTATAGCATGCGACACTAAACACAGGAGAGTAAAATCTAAATCTGATTGATTTTCATTGCCCGAAGATTATGATCACTTAGCCGGACATTCTAAGTAGCTATTTACACATAACCAGAAAAAAACTGACTAATGAAATTATTTTCAAATGTTTTTATTTATTGTTTATAACCTGCCCAACGGGCAACCTCACAGCAGGCTCAAGTTGCTCAAATTGTGAGACTGCTCAGGTCACTATAATCCCTGTGATTGTTTCCTACAAAAAAAGGCAGTACACTGAGAAATGCACTTGGCCTAACAGTGCTCCAAAACGGTCAGCAGACACTGTTGCATGATATATGCAAATTGAGCTCACACTGAATTTGTAATATCCTCTTCAATTAATGTTCAAAATGTGTACTCCTCCAAAATATAATCAGTTAAAACAAGAAAAGATGGATGCAACACTTGGTTCTTGAGGTCATAATAAAATAGTAGCGCCATTTGGGCACATTTAAAGAAGTGATTACCTATGTTTTTAAGACTGGATATTTGTAACAAATAGCTACACCACTACTAGTACAAGCTACTACAATGTATCTCGCACCAGATAGCTGGCTGTATCCCTCCAGGACTGTAACTACTGTACAGTAGACTGAAATGTAACCACCAGTAGCTACATTGTTGTCAGCACATACAGTAGCCTACCTGCACAAATCAGCAAAGGCCTGAAAATTCAGCTTCTTCATCTTCTTCTCGCTGAGCCAGTAACCCACTCTTCTGCCTTTCAAAAAAGTCTGCATCTCCACCTCGCGTGTTCACAATCCAGAAGTTATGGTCGAATCAACCTGGACACTGGCGAAAACAGGAAACTGTCGTCCCACACGAACCTAGAGGGGAGGGAGAAATGACTTTGTATTTCGTATTAGCCTGGCCATGTGAGGAAACAGGACGTACTAACTTAGCTAGTTAGCCCTAACCAATAAGTTGACTCGCAAAGCTGCAACGTCTCTAGCTAGCAGTAGCAAACTATTAGTTATAGCCATAACAATAATGTCTACCTAGCTAAACTTAACTGAATTGTAAATGACTGTTAGCTACCTAAACGAACATTTACCAAAAGCCCCCCTCATAGTCTCTTCGGAAATGCAGCTAGCCTAACGTTAATTTCTAGAGATGCGCCACATAAAGCAAGGCATTACTTAGCCTGTGGTTTCTAAATACATTCACTGGGATGATGACAAAGCTCGAGGAGAAGCAAATACACAGCTGATTTTCGGAATGAATCCATAAAAAGTTAAATAAAATGTATAGCTACCAGCTAGCACATGTCCTCTTTGAATTCCACCTAGCTAGCTAGCCTGATAGCTGTCCATTCTCCGTTCGGCTGGTTGTTCAAGCTGAAGTGGTGACCAAGCACTGCACGGAGATCTCTTCTCCGATTTTACCTGACTGCGTACTCACGCTCTCGAATAGAGCTCCTTTATGTAGCCCTAAACAACTATGCATACCGTTAACTAGCTTGCTGGGGAGATTATAAGGACACAGTTGACGCTTAAACCGACAGCCAAACCTTACCCTAATTTTAATGAATTCTGAAATAATATATCGGTTGTCAATCGTGTCCTTATAGCCTTGATGAGCATGAAAACGATGTAAACCATATGTCATGGCCGTCTCAGTCACCAGACCCATTTCAACACGTATGGGACATTCTGGAGCGGCGCCTGGGACAGCGTTTTCCACAACACTATGATGATGGAATTTCTAGTGGAAGAATGGCGTTTCATCTCTCCAATAGAGTTCAAGACACGTGTATAATCTATGCTAAGGTGCATTGAAGCTGTTCTGGCTCGTGGTGGCCCAACGCCCTAAAACACTTTAGGTTGATGTTTCTTTTATTTAGGCAGATACCTGTATATCATTAATATACAAAAACTAAAATACAAGTTTTAAAAAACAGACGTAACAACTAAGGATTCTAGCTTTAAAGGCAGGTGTTGGGGGAAGTTGAGACATGCCGTCCAGATAGAATGGGCCACCACGGAATGGGAGGAGTAAAAGGCCAGCAACAATCGGTATTATTGAGAGACCCATGAAATGACACCATATATACATGCTACAGACCATAGTGAGTATTCCCTGTAATACTTTTACTGCGGCACCCAGAACTGTTTTTGTTCTATAAGCCAATATGTATTCCAAATACAGTGATTCGCATTGTGGCAAATAGTCTGGGTAGCCATTTGATTAGATGTTCAGGAGTCTTATGGCTTGGGGGTAGAAGATGTTTAGAAGCCTCTTGGACCTAGACTTGGCGCTCCGGTACCGCTTGCAGTGCGGTAGCAGAGAGAACAGTCTATGACTAGGTTGGCTGGAGTCTTTGACAATAGGTCCTTCTTTTAGGCCCTTCCTCTGACACCGCCTGGTATAGAGGCCCTGGATGGCAGGAAGCTTGGCCCCAGTGATGTACTGGGCCGTTTGTACTACCCTCTGTAGTGCCTTGCTTTCAGAGACCGAGAAGTTGCCATACCAGGCAGTGATGCAACCAGTCAGGCAGGATGCTCTCAATGGTGCAGCTGTAGAACCTTTCGAGGATCTGAGGACCCATGCCAAATCTTTTCAGTATCCTGAGGGAGAATAGGTGTTGTCGTGCCCTCTTCATGACTATCTTGGTGAGCTTGGACCATGTTAGTTTGTTGGTGATGTGGACACCAAGGAACTTGAAGCTCTCAACCTGCTCCACTGCAGCTCAGTAGATGAGAATGTGGGCGTGCTCAGTCTTCTTTTTCCAGTAGTCCACAATAATCTCCTTTGTCTTGATCACTTTGAGGGAGAGGTTGTTGTCCTGGCACCACACTGCCAGGTCTCTGACCTCCTCCCTATAGACTGTCTCATCACTGTTGTGTCATCGGCAAACTTAATGATGGTGTTGAGCTTGGCCGTACAGTCAAGAGTGAACAGCGAGTACAGGAGGGGACTGAGCATGCACCCCTGAGGGGCCCCTGTGTTGTGGATCAGCATGGCAGATGTGTTGTTACCCACCCTTACCACCTGGGGTCAGCCTGTCCAGGATCCAGTTGCAGAGGGAGGTGTTTAATCCCAGGGTCCTTAGCTTATTGGGGTGGCAGAGTAGCCTAGTGGTTAGAGCGTTGGACTAGTAACCAGAAGGTTGCAAGTTCAAACCCCCGAGCTGTCGTTCTAAACAGGCAGTTAACCCACTGTTCCTAGGCCGTCATTGAAAATAAGAATTTGTTCTTAACTGACTTGCCTAGGTAAAGTAAAATAAAATTGATGAGCTTTGAGGGCACTATAGTGCTGAGCTGTAGTCAATTCTCATGTAGGTGTTCCTTTTTTCCAGGTGGGAAAGGGCAGTGTGGATTGCAATAGAGATTGATCATCTATGCAAATTGGAGTGGGTTTCGGCACATGGAATAGTTTTTTCTCTATAAGCCAATATGTAATTTATAGGGCTGATGGGTATTTACACAACAGTCATTTACACCACAGTCATCCAATAAATAACTGCATATAGACTCTTACGCTACATCAATAGGTTCTGTATAATTAATTTACATTAATTTACTTAAGCTCCAAACATTTATCAATGTGTGCCACCTTATATTATGCATCTTATATAAAGTTGTACTTCTCTTTAGTTTACATTTTTTGTAACATTATTTGAAGATGATGCACTATGCAAAAAAAATGATTTCGTATCATACCATTTTTTTCCAAGGCAAAATTGGAAGACCAGAAGTGTCAATGTTCCTGCAATGACGCTAATATTTTCCAGTGTGCGGTCAAACACTTAAAAGACACACCCTCGTCCACTTACCCTGTGTGGGTGGTCCAAATTATTAGCCAAGCAAGGGAAGTTTGCATCCTCAGCCCTCATTTTTAGTCGGCTTTGCGAGTATAAAATTATGGTCACTCCGGGCAGTGTTGCCAATTCCTCAGTTAAGGAAAGTAGCTATTGGTTGTCCTTTTTTGGAAATTCTAGAAATAAAACATTTTCCTTCTTCAGAAGTTCCAGCTAGGCAGGCTAACGTTAGTTAGCTAGCTCTCATACAGTAGGCGTATATTAATAATTATATATTTAATATAAGTAGACATGCACTCATAATTGACAGTAGCAAAGCACCCATAAATTATCGGTGGCTGAAAACACTATCATTGCGGGATGAACGAGTGACGAATTTCCGGCCAAGGGTGGCCCATTTAAAAATAATTTCTTCCTCCCGCGCCTTGCAAGTGTATACTCGTCACAGACGTCATGAAACGTCACCAGAAGTGTCCACTTAATTTGAGGGCGGTGGAGATATGGTGTGTCTTTTAAGTGTTTGGGTCGCAAACATGGAGTACACTCGCAAACTCGACTAAAAACGAGGGCTGAGGGCCTTACGTTGCTAACTTCCCTTGCTTGGCTAATTATTTGGACCGCCCTCCAAGATGGCGACAGGGATTCCCCAATGATATAAGGCGAGGGTAAGTTGACGAGGGTGTGTCTTTTGTGAGTTTGAACAGTAGCCTAGGATTCTGGCACTACCATTGCGCCATCTGCTGGCAAAACATTTTTCAAAGGTGAAGCTGATTGTCTGTCAAGCACTAGAGGGCAGTGCATCTACAGGTCAGGTTAGATACAATTTCCTTTGTCGAAAGGATTTAAAATGTTCCTGGATATGGTTTACAACTCAAGAAAGTGTACATTGTATGCAAATAAATAAATCACGATCACAGACTTTGCCATTATCAATTGTTGGCCCAAGTTCATTTGTGATCGGTGGGTGCATGAAGTATAGTCAAAGTTGTCAGCAATAGGTTTGAGTGTTTACAAATGTAAGAATTAATTTAATTCACAACATTCAAGAGATTCAGACTGTGTTGCAAAGTCTGTATATGAGGAATATGCATATTAAACCTGTGATTCAAGAATTTCTAAGTATGACCACTCATAACATGGTTCATGCTTTTTCAGAGCCCTCCTTTTGTCAACAGACATCTCAGGTGAGCATGTGGACATTAATTACCTTAACCCTCGCTGAATAAGAAGTCTAGAGGTGGGTAACGGCTATACTCATCCAATTTATGTTGCATTACCGCCATCAACTATACTGGGCTATAAATCCATTATACTGTAAACAACAAAATTAAAAAATATGCACTCATTAAAACCCACCACCCTATTCCATCATTTAACCCTATTGGTCCCTACCCTAGGTCGATGGCACACCTTCCACTTCAAATAACTCTCACTCTCACTTTCCATTTCACCTCCAGGACTCAACCTGGCATACTGCTCACTCTGTTTGTACTTGCCACCAGTCTTCTTCACAGTCGTCTTCTCCCTTTCTATCGCCATCTTCATCAAATTCAACCTCTGTTTTCCTCATTCTCTTTGAAGCCTTCTTCCTCACAGCTGAATCTCCTGCAGCTTAGGTAGAGGCAGTAAGTCCCCACACTCATAACAGAAGTTCCTGTGGTTCCCACATGTCTCTGTAGCCTTTTTCCACTCGACCGTCCCCACAAAATCCATGCTCCTGTATCCACCCCTACCTCTAGGAGTCTGATTTATTAGGCAGATCTACCTCCTGACTTGACACTGGAAGATTCTCAGTTGGTTTTGCTGGACTCTCCTTCGTACTCTCCTTTGAAAAAGGTCAAAGGTAAATTAGATGATTCTCCTTATCCACTAGCACATCATCAGACAAATTACGTTTACAGAGGAATCCCAAAACACATGTGTAAAGTGCTAAACATTTATTTAGCTAGTTGTGCAAGATATTTTCTAGATACAATAATCTTAAATGTGTGCATGTTTTTGTTGTTGTTGACAAAACAACATCTGATTCAAAGGGAGTGTGCTAGATTTTAAAACACAGAGCACCCGTGTATCCTCGGCTGAAGAAGGCAATTGAGGAGAGCAGAAAGTTCTCCTTTTAACGAATTTGCACCCCTACATACTGTATGAAGAACACTTATCGGTTTCCGGGTCACGGACAGAGTAGAGGAGGACAAAAGAGTCGAGGAGAGGACAGACATTTTCCAATTGAGAATCTCCCACTGTCATGGATGGATTCGCATCATAGGTAGGCCTACTGTACTTGCTGGCCAGCAGTTTTTGTTATTACATGATGACCACTTCTATGAAGTCAACCAGACATGCAACAAGAATCTGGGTTAGGTACTGTCCTGCTTAAAATAATAATGAAGCCGCTTGTATATAATCATGAGACAAACACAGGGGGGTATCATTGCAATTAAGTGCAGTACAGAGGAATTAAGTTAGATGTGAAGTCATACAATTTTAACGTGTCCAACGTTGCAGTCACAAGTTGGCTGCAGTGCAAATAGTCTGCAAAATCTTTGTTCTATCGGCTGTTGCAGACTCGCAATGTCTTGCAAACCATTTCTCTCGCCAGGTAAGTAGCTACTACTACTAGCAAGTAAGTAGATGTCGTTTTCAAATAGCTAGTTACATCCAAATACTACTATAAATATTACAGCGAAGCTTGCTTCCAGGCTAAACCTTGAATGATCGCTAGTTGACTAGATGGAATGTTTTGAATAATCCCAGCATAGTTGACTGTTTGTTTCAATCACTCAAGGTGAGATGGCTAGCTAGCAAATCGAGGGGTGCAATTAGGTCTTTCTATAAACTAGGGTAGGCCAACCAGTGAGGATTTCCTACACTGGACAATTTGTTACAGCTGTTAAATCATTGACAATAATCTGCATATTTCCACGTCATTGCATTAAGGAGGCATAGCTACTATATATTCAATAAAATTCACGAGTTTGTCCAAAATCATGTGACATAAAACATTACTTTTCTGTTCTTGCATTTATGGCAGTGTACATTGTCATAATCATATATTAAGCATTAATCAGTTAAACTTGACATTGGACCATATAAGAATCCTGGATTGAGCTGTTGGACATTTCGTGTTTTATGTTATGCTGGGTGAGTTTTCATGGACACAAATCCAAAATAATATATGCGATTGCAAAATCAAATGCCTCTAACCAAGAGTCACCTTACCTTGATACTTATAACCATATCCCTAGCGATTTGAGGTTGATTATTTGTTGTCTATTTGATTTACAGTACTTAGATTTAACAAAGAAAGCATTGAGGTAATGTGTTCGGATTGGACACGGAGTCTACTGTGCTCAAGTGTGTAACTCGACTGGGATAGACTATTGTTCAACACCCAACTCTATTCCTATTAATTATTCTGTATATAATGACACATTCTATAGCCTATTTGGCTTATTCACAATATGATCTGGTCATGAAATAACATGACAAATACATTTTATTTTCCATGTTACACCTGCCATTTAAATAATACAGGGGGCTTGAAGCAGCCTATTTGGAGCTCAGAAATTAAAGTATTGGTATAGGCCTACTTTGAAAATAAGACATTTCCTCAATTTGGTGTTTGAAAAGTCCTTATAATTATTGTTGCCAATTTAGAAGTTATCATGCTCCCTTATATCCGTGATGACATTTTTTTATCCGTCATTTGTTTTATGTCCCTTCAATTGTGCGGTTATTATGAGGACAACATCTAATGTTGGATTCAGTTTGGCTTTCCACATAAATCCTTCCATCAAAAAATGAACCTGGTTTTTGGTCACTTTCTCATTATAAAAACAGCGATGGTGAGATTAATGCTATTACCGCTATTCATGACTTTATTACAGTACGTATGCCTGTGTTGGCCACTTAGGCTACAGAAAAATCACTATGCATGCATCCAATCTATTTAGTCAGGCAATGTCCACATTATTCTCACATATTTCAGAATATAATAGTTTGAATATCAATGCATTGGCAAGGCCTAAAAAAAATGCATCATTCTTAATGGTAATGGCCTACTTTTGGGAGGGAAGGTGGAGTTCTACATTAGGCCCTATATGTACAATTAGAAACTGGGTGGTTCGAGCCCTGAATGCTGATTGGATGACAGCCGTGGTATATCAGACCGTACACCACTGTATGACTGTCACACCCTGATTGGTTTTACCTGTCTTTGTGCTTGTCTCCACCCCCCTCCAGGTGTCATCCATCTTCCCAATTATCCCCTGAGCATTTATACCTGTGTTCTCTGTTTGTCTGTGTGTTGCCAGTTTGTCTTGTCTTACCAGTGTGCTTTCCCATTTCTCAAGTGTTTGTTTCCTAGTTTTCCTGGTTCTGACCATTCTGCCTGCCCTGACCCCGAGCCTGTCTGCCATCCTGTACCTGCCTGACTCTGACCTGATTACAAACCTTTGCCTGTTCTCGACCTGCCATTTTCCCCGTGTTATAACAAGTTATTGATAACTGTACTATCTGCCTCCTGTGTCTGCAACTAGGTCATATCCTGAGTCCTGATGATGACAAAACATTGTTTTACTGCTCTAATTACGTTGGTAACCAGTTTATAATAGCAATAAGGCTCCTCTGGGGTTTGTGATATATGGCCAATATACCATGACTAAGGGCTGTGTCCAGGCACTCCGTGTTGCGCCTAAGAACAGCCCTTAGCCGTGGTATATTGGCCATATACCGCACCTCCACTGGCCTTATTGCTTAATTATGTAATTTATACAACTGTATAACAGAGGTCCTTAAATTAAAGTAAATTTAAGTGCCTGAGAAAGTCCCTGAAAGTCCTTGAATTTGACTTGCCATCTCTGTGCATTCAAATTTCCATAGCTAAAATGAAACAAAAATGTGTTCGTTGTCCGTAGTTTATGCCTGCAAATACCATAACCCCACTGGCACCTGTTGAATTCAGAGCATGCAACAACTAAAATGTTATTTGATTTGATCATGGGACACTGTTCACATCAGCAAACCCCTCGCCCACACGATGGCATACACACTGTCTGCCATCTCCCCGGTACAGTTGAAACTGGGATTCATCCGTGAAGAGCACACTTCTCCAGCGTGCCATTGAAGGTGAGCATTTGCCCACTGAAGTGCAGTCAGGTCAAAGTCCTGATGAGGATGATGAGCACGCAGATGAGCTTCCCTGAGATGGTTTCTGACAGTTTGTACAGAAATGATTCAGATGTGCACAGTGGCTGTAACATGTAATTATGGACCAATTAGGGACCAATAGTTCTTACAAAGAGTAATCCACAACCAGATAACTACCTGCCACTAACTCCAGATACAGTGTGGCCTTTTGTGTGTCCTTATATATGTCATATTGTGTTACAGGGATTTGTGAAGAGACGGGCTATTTTTGCATGCAACACACTGCCTTACCTGCACCAACCATTGCCATGACGGGTGTCTTTGAGCTTTACACAAAAAGGTATGAACCTGATGCAAAGGGACACTTCACAAATGCCAGTTATGCAAACAATAATAGCGGTCTGGTAGCTAGCTGTTATTTACATTTCCATACTCATTGGAGGACAAGGTATTTTTTTGTGTGGGGCATATTGCTTATTTGCATTTTTTGTTTGTCATGTAGGAATTTCCACTGTGACTGGCAAGTTTAAGTGCCAGCTGAAGTCTCCTATTTTCCCATCTACCCCTCAGTCATGTCTTCCTGACAGCTGAACATTGATGACTGATTTCCTCTGTCCTTTTTTTTTGCAGGGCAAAGACCGACAAAACATTAAAAACCAATACAATCACAACTTCCATGGCTGTTACTGTACCTGTGACAGACCTTACCCAGACACTGATGACCATGTGTGGGTTTCATTCCAGCGTTATGCACCATTCACTTTCTCCATCACTATTGATGAATGAATGTTTAATTTCTGTCTGAGTCATACACTTTGTTGATATGCTAGATCTCTAGGATTCAGTTAGTCTGTTGTTGAAAGAATGATGGCTATGTCATTCTAAATCACAAAACACTGTCATGATCTTTCTATTTCCGATAACGTTAATGAGGATATGATTCAGTGTATCACCTCTGAGGACTGGTATCATCCCTGGGTATGTATCGGGCCAACATCATGTCATCATTGTCAGTTCTCTTTCTAAACTATGTTAGCAGGGATAATGGTTTTGGTACAAAGACAGGAATGATTACTCCTCCTTGACCATGTGGACTTCTCTGTGACAGCACTTGGGTTGTATGGTGGAAAAGACTGAGGAGATGGAGTGTGAGACCTGTATTAGCAAAGCCCACTTCCTTTGGACCTACTTTCGCCCACTTAGCAGGTGTGTTATTATTCCTCCCACTGACAGAGAGTGCTAGGGATCCAGAGCTCTGGGCTTGGGTTACAAAAAACACCAACCATAAATGAGTACTGCTTTTTAAATCTATTGCCCCTAGCTAACTAAATATTGGAGATAACGGTACTGTTCATTCATTCATTCAGTTGAGTTCATTCAGTTCACTTCTCGGGTATGATGGAATAAGCTTAGCACAAGCCTGTATTTGTGGAGTTTCTCCCATTCCTCTCTGCAGATCCTCTCAAGCTCTGTCATGTTGGATGGGGAGCATTGCTGCACAGCTATTTTCAGGTCTCTCCAGAGATGTTCAATCGGGTTCAAGTCTGGGCTCTGACTAGGTCACTTAAGGACATTCAGAGACTTGTACCGAAGCCACTGCTGTGTTGTCTTGGCTGTGTGCTTAGGGTCATTGTCCTGTTGGAAGATGAACCTAAGCTCCAGTCCTGAGCGCTCACAAGCAGATTTTCATCAAGGATCTCTTTGCTCCAATCATCTTTGCCTCTATCCTGACTAGTCTCCCAGTCCCTGCCGCTGAAAAACCGCCCCACAGCATGATGCTGATACCACCATGCTTCACTGTAGGGATGGTGCCAGGTTTCCTCCAGATGTGATGCTTGGCATTCAGGCCAAAGAGTTTAATCTTGGCTTAATCAGACCAGAGAATCTTGTTTCACATGTTCTGAAGGTCTTTAGGTGCCTTTTGGCAAACTCCAAGCGGGCTGTGATGTGCCTTTTACTGAGGAATGGCTTCTGCCTGGCCGCTTTACCACAAAGGCCTGATTGGTGGAGTGCTGCAAAGATGGTAGAGCATTCTAGAAGGACAACCATCTCCACAGAGGAACTCTAGAGCTTTGTCAGAGTGACCATCAGGTTCTCGGTCACCTTCCTGACCAAGGCCATTCTCTCCCGATTGCTCAGTTTGGCCGGGCGGCCGGCTCTAGGAAGAGTCTTGGTGGTTCCAAACATCTTCCATTTAAGAATGATGGGGCCACTGTGTTCTTGGGGACCTTCAATGCTGCAGAAATGTTTTGGTACCCTTCCCCAGATCTATGCCTCGACACAATCCTGTCTCAGCGCTCTACATACAATTCCTTCGACCTCATAGCTTGTTTTTTTCTCTGACATGCACTGTCAACTGTGGGACCTTATATAGACAGGTGTGTGCCTTTTCAAATCATGTTTAATCAATTGAATTTACTATAGGTGGACTCCAATCAAGTTGTAGAAATATCTCAAGGATGATCGATGGAGCTCAATTTCGAGTCTCATAGCAAAGGGTCTGAATAATTATGTAAATAAGGATTTCTGTTTTTAATCTTCAATACATTTGCAAACATTTCTAAAAACCTGTTTTCGCTTTGTCATTATGGGGTATTGTGTGTAGATTGCGTAGGGGGAAAAAGTATTTAATCCATTTTAGAATAAGGCTGTAACAAAATGTGGAAAAAGTCAAGGGGTCTGAATATTTTCCGAAGGCTCTGTATGTACATACAGTATGTGTGTATGTAAGTGGGTCAGTGTGTTTGCAAGAGTGACAGTGTAGGCGGAGATACATACATGTAAACAGAACTGGGAAGTGACTGGTAGCAGGACTATATAAATACTTAGTAACTAGGCTACAGTTGAAGTCGGAAGATTACATACACTTAGGTTGGAGTCATTAAAACTTGTTTTTGAACCACTCCACAAATGTCTTGTTAACAAACTATAGTTTGTGCCCTCTGCCCTTCTCCATGGAGGAGATGGTTGGGTTCATTAGCTGCAGGTTCTCAGGATACCCAGCCTCTGTGCAGGAGCAGGCTCTGCTCTGGCTGCATGTGAGTATAAGGCCTGTGGCTTTTTATGAGGATCCATTTCGTATTGTGTGGTTGAAATGAAATGAACAGGTTGTCATGATGTGTGAGTGCCTGGGCAGGGGCTGTACTGAATATGTAACTGGGTCACAAGGCTAGCATGAGACTGGAGTTCTGAGAGTGAGAGAGGAAGGATTTTGCTTTTGATTCCATATGCACTCTCAGCCTGCTGTCCTATATACGTGGAAGGGTTTCTTTCACGACTGTGATAACAGACACCAAAGTAATTCAATCTGAATATATAGAGTTGAAGTCGGAAGTTTTCATACACTTAGGTTGGAGTCATTAAAACTCGTTTTTCAACCACTCCACAAATGTTTTGCTAAAACAAACTATAGTTTGGGCAAGTCGGTTAGGACATCTACTTTGTGCATGACACAAGTAATTTTTCCAACAATTGTTGACAGATTATTTCATTTATAATTCACTGTATCACAATTCCAGTGGGTCAGAAGTTTACATACACTAATTTGACTGTGCCTTTAAACAGCTTGGAAAATTCCAGAAAATTATGTCATGGCTCTAGAAGCTTCTGATAGGCTAATTGAGTTTATTTTTTATTTTTACAGGGACAGTGCACATTAATCAACGTTTCAGTAAAAGTGACGGTTTTAGCCAGCCGGCCAATTTTCAACCGCAGTCCCTGGGCAGATTTATTAAAAACAATTACAATATAGACTAATTGAGCAGTGAGCACACGCAGAGCAACATAGGACAAGCAAGACATAGCATACAGATAGAGCAACATAGGACAAGCAAGACATAGCATACAGACAGAACAACATAGGACAAAAAGAAGCCAGATAAATTTCATAAAAGCAACAAAGTGTTTCCACACCTCACAAGCTACAGACAACATGGAAAGCGGCAATACACAGCTAGGGATTATGTTCACAAATCTGATTGACCTTTAGCCATGTCTTCATGCATTTTGTGAAAGTGTGATAGGTGGTGCAGTTATGTGTGTCTGATGGCAGTGTATTCCAGACATGGGAAGCTCTCACAGAGAAAGCGGATTTACTAAAGGTGCTTTTCCTTAAGGGAACTATAGTCACCTCTCATGGCAGACCTTGTGGATCTGCTGCCATATATTTGGGTTTTCTGTTTAACAAAAATACTGAGTGGAAGGGGAGGCAGGCCATTTAGGATCTTGAATACAAGACATGCGTCGGTGTATTGTACAAGATCTTCCCAACTCAGGAGCTCATGCTTTCTGAGGATGTAACAGTGATGATGGCTATTGTGCTTCCTATCAAGCACTTTGAGAGCCTGTTTGTAGACAGACTGAATAGGTTTTAATGTTGTACAGCAAGCTTGGGTCCAACTAGTCAAGCAGTATGTTCAGTGGGGGAGTATCATAGATTTGAAGTACAGTTTTTCTACCTCTGTAGTCAAACAATTTAGTATAAATCGGAAATTAGCAAGGTTGAATTTGGTTATCGGAATTACCTTTTTCACATGCTTTTTAAAAGAGAAGTTGGAATCAAGTATGATGGCAAGGTACTTAAAATCAGATACCACCTGGAGCTTCTCCCCTGACACATTGCCATCTGGCTCCGTAGCTTCTGTTGCCCTCTTTGTGAAGAACATGCAAACAGTTTTTTTTCACATTGAGATGCAAACACGAGTCACTGAGCAACTTTGTAACCTGGACCATTACAGTAGTGAGTTCTTGTGCAGCTTGTTGTTTGCTCTTTGCATGCACATATATCACTGTATCATCTGCATACATTTGAACTTCAGATCCAGTACAGACAGAAGGCAGATCATTAATGTACAGGCTGAACAGGAGGGCCCCCAGTATTGACCCTTGGGGCACGCCCACATCATAACTAAGAGTGGGCGACAGCTCATTGCTCGCTCTGACACACTGAGTTCTGCCTTCAAGGTATGATTTCATCCATCTCAAGGCATCGGGGGAAAAGTTGAACTTGGACAATTTTGTGATGAGAATTTCATGGTTAACAGTATCAAAAGCCTTCCTTAGGTCCAGAAACACAGCCCCAATAACGCCCCCTTTGTCCATGTTGGACTTCACATTTTCCAGAAGAAAGCAGTTGGCCGTTTCTGTGGAGTGTTTCGCTCTGAAGCCAAACTGCATGGAATGTAATGTGAAGGGGCTGTTGTTGAGGTGGGCAATCAGTTGTTCTGCTACACACTTTTCAACAACCTTTGACACCACAAGTAGTATACTAATGGGCCTGTAGTTACTCACGTCAGCAGGGTCACCCGATTTAAAGATGGCCTTTATTATGGCCGACTTCCATACCCTTGGAAACACCCCGAGACCAATAGATGTGTTGGTGACCTTAGTAATGGGGCCAATGAGTGACTCTTTGTAGTTTTTAAGAAAGGTAGAGTCCAGCCCAAACACATCTTTGGCTTTCGAGTTCTTTAGTGAGCTAATCACCTTGTTCACCTTTGACTCAGAAACCTCCCTTATGATGAAGACAGGTTGAGTGTCATTTACTAGCACTGAGCCCAAGAAACCAGTGGAGGGGATGTATGTTAGTACCCTGACAGAGTCAATAAAGTAGGAATTGAAGGCTATTGCTATTTCAACTGCATCCTGTGTTGGATTGTTATTCACCATGATATCTAGTCTTTTTGCAGTGTTACTATGGTCTTTCCCTGTTAACTTTTTTAGATTCTCCCAGATCAATTTAGAATTTCCCTTTGCTTCACCAATTATGTTAATATTTTTTTTTTTGCCTTGGCCTGTCTGATTTCTTTCATCACCTTATTTCTCAACATGGTAAACCTACGTTTGTCATGCTCTAATTTGGATCTTAGGGCTATTTTTAGAGCATAATCTCGTTCTTTCATCAATTTCCAGATTTCTCAATTTAGCCAAGGAAGAGTGCTCTTTTGGCCAGGTTTGGATTTGATTTTCTTTAGGAAACCATTTATTGTAGTCTGGATTGTGGATAGAAAAACCTGACTATCAGCTTCCACGTCTGTATAGGACAAGAGATCATTCCAGTTAATTCCCTTAATTGCGTTTTCAAAATCGTTTAATTCACTCTTAGGTATTCTTAGTTGATCCGGCTTTCTAACAGTAGAGAGGTTAAACCTGCTCTTCGACAGCTTTCTGGCTATAAGTGTCAGATTATGATCAGACAGCCCAGTAACCATATTGAATGATTTAGTCACTCTCTCTGGTTTATTACTGAACACCAATCTGTGTTTTAGAGCAACAAGTCACCCTGGTTGGCCCTTTAACTAGCTGTGTAAGGTCAAAGGTATTTGTGATCCGTTTGAGGGTTTTCCTACTAGACTTGTCTTCATAATTAATATTAAAATCTCCCATTAAGATGACCTCTTTCCCAAAATCAGATTCCCCAAGCATGTTATTAAACTGATCAAAAAACACACCTTTGGTGGAAGGTGGCCTATTCTTTCCAATAAGGGTAAAATACATTTGGGGAGACAGTGTAACATTCAGGCCAATACATTCTAGTTCATTGTCACATGACCACTCAATTTGTTGTTGGATATGTTCTTTAATGTAAATCATCACACCCCCTCCACTTCCTTCAATCTTGTCTCTCCTGAAAACATTGTAGCCAGGCACAATCACAGCAGCATATGGAGAGGTTTTATGGAGCCGTGTCTCTGAGAGGCAGAGGAAGTCAAGGTTGGAGTCTGTGAGTAGATGTTGAATTTGATCACTTTTTGGAATGACACTACGAATGTTCAAGTGCCCCCTAGTAGTCCCTTGGGCTTAGCTCGTGGGTCCCAGACGATTCGAGAGTGATTGACACATTGAAAAAAAAAAAATTCTGACGGCTGGGTTTAGGCCGTTTTGATTAGGGGCAGTTCGGTAGCGCAATTAACAATCCCTCCCGCCTGCACTGGATGCCGGGAATTAATTAAAACAGCTTGCGTACCAGAAGCAGAGTCAGCGATCGCATATAGCAACTTGGGTATGTTTGAAGAGTCAAAACTATCCTGGAGCCGGGTGAGTCGAGAGAAAACATGGGACCATAGCACTCACTGACGATCAGTGGAGAGGCCATCCACTGCTTTCCACTCGGGTGAGTATAGCTGGCTCGGTGATGTTAGGTCCAGGATTGAGTTGCACATCCCCGGAGAGTGGGAGGATAGTGAACAGGTAGTTTAAAAGTTGCCGATAAAATGTTGGACTTGTGTTTGTTACGCCTAAACGGTTCAGTGGAATAGGGAGCGAGGTAGGATTGGCCATTATTCAGAACATTGTGGTATGCTGTGTACTGTCCGCTCCCGTGGAACGGTGAACCAATGTGCTTGGTGTTGATATTCTCGGTAGTAGACTGATTGTGTCATCCCAGCAAGGACGCACTGAGATTATCAGTAGAGCAGCTACATAACTGACAATCATGGCAAAGTACTGGAGATAAAACACATAATTGAGCTTTAACTCTTTGCATGAGTTACTTAGCTGGGGTCGGCGTACACCTGATGTTTTAGATAAAATAACAGCCTTCGTATGAGACGCGGCACCAAAATTGACATCATTTGAGTCAATAGGAGGTGTACCTGTGGATGTATTTCAAGGCCTACCTTCAAACTCAGTGCCTCTTTGCTTGACATCATGAGTAAATCAGCCAAGACCTCAAAATAAATTGTAGACCTCCACAAGTCTGGTTCATCCTTGGGAGCAATTTCCAAACGCCTGAAGGTACCACATGCAGCCGTCATAGCGCTCAGGAAGGAGACGCATTCTGTCTCCTAGAGATGAACGTACTTTGGTGCGAAAGGTGCAAATCAATCCAAGAACAACAGCAAAGGCCAGACTACGGTTTGCAACTGCACATGGGGACAGTGATCATACTTTTTGGAGAAATGTCCACTGGTCTGATTAAACAAAAATAGAACTGTTTGACCATAATGACCATCGTTATGTTTGGAGGAAAAAGGGGGAGGCTTGCAAGCCGAAGAACACCATCCCAACCGTGAAACACGGGGGTGGCAGCATCTTGTTGTGGGGGTGCTCTACTGCAGGAGAGACTGGTGCACTTCACAAAATAGATGGCATAATGACGAAGGAAAATTATGTGGATATATTGAAGCAACATCTCAAGACATCAGTCAGGAAGTTAAAGCTTGGTTGCAAACAGGTCTTCCAAATGAACAATGAACCCAAGAATACTTCCAAAGTTGTGGCAAAATGGCTTAAGGACAACAAAGTCGATGTATTGGAGTGGCCATCACAAAGCACTGACCTCAATCCTATAGAAAATGTGTGGGCAGAACTGAAAAAGCGTGTGCGAGCAAGGAGGCCTACAAACCTGACTCAGTTACACCAGCTCTGTCAGGAGGAATGGGCCAAAATTCACCCAACTTATTGTGGAAGGCTACCTGAAATATTTGACAAGTTAAACAATTTAAAGGAAATGCAACCAAATTTGGGGTTGCAAAGCTAGCAAAGCTGCTTTTGGACCTAGACTTGGCGCTCCGGTACCGTGCGGCAGCATGGTACCAGAGCCTTCCTCTCACACCGCCTGGTGTAGAGGTTATGGGTAGCAGGAAGCTTGACCCCAGTGAACGCACAACCCTCTGTAGTGCCTTGCGATCAGAGCCCGAGCATTTTCCATGCCAGGCGGTGATGCAACCAGTCAAGATGCTCTCACTGGTGCAGCTGTAGAACATTTTGAGGATCTGAGGACCCATGCTAAATCTTTTCAGTCTCCTGAGGGGGAATAGATGTCGTGCCCTCTTCATGACTGTCTTGATGTGTTTGGACCATGATAGTTCGTTGGTGATGTGGACACCAATGAACCACGATCATCTCCCTTGTCGTGATCACGTTAAGGGAGAGATTGTTATCCTGGCACCACACTGCCAGGTTTCTGACCTCCTCCCTATAGGCTGTCTCATCGTTGTTGGTGATCAGGCCTACCACTGTTATGTCATCTGCAAACTTAATTAAATCAAATTTTCAAATAAAATGTATTTATATAGCCCTTCTTACATCAGCTGATACAGTGCCTTGCAAAAGTATTCGGCCCCCTTGAACTTTGCGACCTTTTGCCACATTTCAGGCTTCAAAGTTCAAGGGGGCCGAATACTTTCGCAAGGCACTGTATCTCAAAGTGCTGTACAGAAACCCAGCCTAAAACCCCAAACAGCAAGCAATGCAGGTGTAGAAGCACGGTGGCTAGGAAAAACTCCCTAGAAAGGCCAAAACCTAGGAAGAAACCTAGAGAGGAACCAGGCTATGAGGGGTGGCCAGTCCTCTTCTGACTGTGACGGGTGGAGATTATAACAGAACATGGCCAAGATGTTCAAATGTTCATAAATGACCAGCATGGTCAAATAATAATAATCACAGTAGTTGTCGAGGGTGCAACAAGTTAGCACCTCAGGAGTAAATGTCAGTTGGCTTTTCATAGCCGATCATTAAGAGTATCTCTACCGCTCCTGCTGTCTCTAGAGAGTTGAAAACAGCAGGTCTGGGACAGGTAGCACATACGGTGAACAGGTCAGGGTTCCATAGCCGCAGGCAGAGCAGTTGAAACGAGCAGCAGCACAGCCAGGTGGACTGAGGACAGCAAGGAATCATCATGCCAGGTAGTCCTGAGGCATGGTCCTAGGGCTCAGGTCTTCTGAGAGAGAGAGAGAGAGAGAGAGAGAGAGAGAGAGAAAGAGAGAGAATTAAATTCACACAGGACACCGGATAAGACAGGAGAAGTACTCCAGATATAACAGACTGACCCTAGCCCCCCCGACACAAACTACTGCAGCATAAATACTGGAGGCTGAGACAGGTGGGGTCAGGAGACACTGGCCCTATCCGATGATACCCCTGGACAGGGCCAAACAGGCAGGATATAACCCAACCCACTTTGCCAAAGCACAGCCCCCACACCACTAGAGGGATATCTTCAACCACCAACTCACCTTCCTGAGACGAGGCCGAGTATAGCCCACAAAGATCTTCGCCACGGCACAACCCAAGGGGGGGCGCCAACCCAGACAGGAAGATTACGTCAGTGACTCATCCCACTCAAGTGACGCACCCTTCCTAGGGACGGCATGGAAGAGCACCAGTAAACCAGTGACTCAGCCCCTATAATAGGGTTAGAGGGAGAGAATCCCAGTGGAGAGAGGGGAACCGGCCAGGCAGAGACAGCAAGGGCGGATCGTTGCTCCAAAGCCTTTCCGTTCACCTTCACACTCCTGGGCCAGACTACACTAAATCATATGACCCACTGAAGAGATGAGTCTACAGTAAAGACTTAAAGGTTGAGACCGAGTCTGCGTCTCTCACATGGGTAGGCAGACCATTCCATAAAAATGGAGCTCTATAGGAGAAAGCCCTGCCTCCAGCTGTTTGCTCAGAAATTCTAGGGACAATTAGGAGGCATGCATCTTGTGACTGTAGCGTACGTGTAGGTATGTACGGCAGGACCAAATCGGAAAGATGGGTAGGAGCAAGCCCGTGTAATGCTTTGTAGGTTAGCAGTAAAACCTTGAAATCTGCCCTTGCCTTAACAGGAAGCCAGTGTAGGGTGGCTAGTGTTGGTGTTGTGCTTGGCCATGCAATCATGAGTGAACAGGGAGTACAGGAGGGGACTGAGCTCGCACCCCTGAGGGGCCCCTGTGTTGAGGATCAGCATGGCAGATGTGTTGTTACCTACCCTTACCACCTGGGCGCCGCCCGTTAGGAAGTCCAGAATCCAGTTGCAGAGGGAGGTGTTTAGTCCCAGGGTCCTTAGCTTAGTAATGAGTTTTGAGGGCACTATGAGGTTGAACGTTGGGCTGTAGTAAATTAATAGTTCTCACGTAGATGTTCCTTTTGTCCAGGTGGGAAAGGGCCGTTTGGACTGCAATAGAGATTGCATCATCTGTGGATCTGTTTGGGCGGTATGCAAATGGTAGTGGGTCTAGGGTTTCTGGGATAATGGTGTTGATGTGAGCCATGACCAGCCTTTCAAAGCACTTTATAGCTACAGACATGAGTGCTACGGGTCGGTTGTCATTTAAGCAGGTTACCTTGGTGTTCTTGAGCACAGGGACTATGATGGTCTGCTTGAAACATGTTGGTATTCCAGACTCTTGTGAGGAACAGATTGAAAATGTCAGCGAAGACATTTGCCAGTTGGTCAACGCATGCTCGGAGTACCTGTCCTGGTAATCTGTCTGGCCCTGCAACCTTGTGAATGTTAACCTGTTTAAAGGTCTTACATCGGCTACGGAGAGCGTGATCACAGTCATCCGGAACAGCTGGTGCTCTCATACATGATTCTGTGCTGCTTGCCTCAAAGCACGCATAGAAGTAATTTAGCTTGTCTGGTAGACTCGTATCACTGGGCAGCTTGCGGCTGTGCTTCCCTTTGTAGTCCGTAATAGTTTGCAAGCCCTGCCACATCTGACTAGTTTTGAAGCCAGTGTATTAGGATTCAATCTTAGTCCTGTATTGACACTTTGCCTGTTTGATGGTTCATCGGAGGGCATAGCAGGATTTCTTAGCGTCTGGGTTAAAATCCTGCTCCTTGACCGCGGCAGCTCTACCCTTTAGCTCAGTGCGGATGTTGCCTGTAATCCGTGGCTTCTTATTGGGGTATGTACGTACGGTTACTGTGGGGAGGATGTCATCAATGCACTTATTGATGAAGCCTGTTACTGATGTGGTATACTCCTCAATGCCATTGAAGAATCCCAGAGCATGCTGATAAAATGGATTTAAGTTTCCCTGTATTAAAGTCACCGGCCATTAGGAGCGCTGCTTCTGGATGAGCATTTTCTTGTTTGCTTATGGCCATGTACAGCTCGAGTGCGGTCTTAGTACCAGCATTGGTTTGTGGTGGTAAATAGACAGCTACGAAAAATATAGATGACAACTTTCTTGGTAAATAGTGTGGTCTACAGCTAATCATGAGATACTCCACCTCAGGCGAGCAAAACCTCAAGACTTCCTTAATATTCGATTTTGTGCACCAGCTGTTATTAACAAATAGACACAGACCGCCAACTCTTGTCTTACCGGAGGCAGCTGTTCTATCTTGCAGGTGGAGCGAAACTCCAGCCAGCTGTATGTTATCCATGTCGTCGTTCAGCCACAACTCGGTGAAGCATAAGATATTATAGTTTTTAATGTCCCATTGGTAGGATAGTCTTGATCGGAGCTCATCCAGTTTATTATCTAATGATTGCACGTTGGCTAATAGGACGGATGGTAGAGGCGGATTACCCACTTGCCGTCGGATCCTTACAAGGCACCCCGACCTATGTCCCCTATATCTCTGTCTCTTCTTCATGCGAATGACAGGGATTTGGGCCTTGTCCGGTGTCTCTCTCCGTGGAGAACAATCCACGTCCCGGGTGGCTCACATTTTTCGAAAATGTTCATCCCTTTCTCAGACACCGCCTGGCATGTACCGCCTGGCATGTACGTCCTGGATGACTGGGAGCTCACCCCCAGTGACGCGCTGGGACATCCGCACCACCCAATTAGCAAGGAACTGCTAGTCTCAACAGTCTGCTCATGTCAGGCCTGAGTACTGTGTACCCCGTGCAGCAACTGGAGATTGTAAGGATGGGGACCATATTATACATTTTTTGGGGCAGTGAGGAGAGGAATTTTGAGATTCTCTGTATTGTACTGCTGCCTTCCATTTAAGGCCGAAATAAGCACATTTATACATAAGCAGACATTTGGTTAACACTGCCTGCTAAACCAATTCATGCATTATTCAAGAGTCATCCACTCAGCTATTTGCTACGTGATTTGCAGTGCAGGTCACATGACTCCAAGCAGATGGCGCTGGAGAGTAATGTATTGGGAGGATGCAGACAGTGGACTCCTATTCCTGTTTGCTGCCTGCCTCGCTGCCCTCTACTCTGGGTAGTTAGGGGAGAAATTATCCATGGTGCACAGATTCCTCTGCTCTGGGGACTAGCTTGGCCAGGCTTCACAGCTCCGCTTACTGTAAACAGGACTGATTTCATCAGCCCACCCTCTCATCGTGTCAACTCCTTTTAGAGAGCTTATGTGTGTCACCAGTGTCGAAATAAACACAATCCTGAAAAGCCTAAGACGTAATGCATGTTATCCAGTGGTGTAAAGTACAAGAAAATTGGACAAGAAAGGACAAGAAAATTGTCTAATTCACACACGTATCAAGAGAACATCCTTGGTCATCCCTACTGCCTCTGATCTGGCGGACTCACTAAACACTTGCCTCATTTGTAAATTATGAGTGTTGGAGCGTGCCCCTGGCTCTGTAAATTTAAAAAACAAGAAAATGGTGCCGTGTGGTTTGATTAATACAAGGAATTTGAAATAATATATACTTTTACTTTTGATAAGTAGATTTAAAACCAAATACTTTGGGACTTTTACTCAAGTAGGAGCGTACTGGGCAACTTTCACTTTGAGTCATTTTCTATTAAGGTATCTTTACTTTTACTCAAGTATGACAATGGGTACTTTTCCCACCACTGTTGTTATCTCCCTTGCCGTCTTTTGTCTAGAAACAGGCTATGAATGGGAGGGCTGCCTGTAAATGGACTCACCAGGAGATGACGTGTTGGTAAAGTAGGGGTATAGCTTTAAAACACTGATTATGGTTAACGTAGTAAGTTTACTTTCGGTTTTGGATGCAATTGTGTGTGACGGATGTAACCGAACTATGAGCAATGATCTTTTTGCTCCGTTAGCCCACTACTATATTACTACCGCCAATGATTTCCAGTTAACTACTTCAGTGGCATTCCAGACTAACTCGTCATTAGCAGCGAATAAGATCCCCAAGTGTGGCAATTACCCCAGAACATCTGTAAATTGCTCTGGTCCTGGAGCTAGCAAGTAAAGGCTCCCCTGAGCCGTAAAGGCTCCCCTGAGCCGTCCCGACTACGGTCTGGAGGCGCAGCGGGAAAGGTAACGCAGGTCTTCCTGTGAAGAGCCAGGTCAATATTGTGTACTGCAGGCTGAGGAAGCTGAAGGCCCACGGCTTGGAGAGGGAAGGGGCTGTGCACCTGCGTCAGTTGCAAGGTGGGCCAGTAAAGATGCTTCTCTCTTGAGATTGTGTTTTGCCATGATTTATTCAAAGCACAGTGCAGCCACTGTTGTTTTTAGCTATTTGATGTGGAACAGATTGCTGTAGCTAACCGTTTCATTGTTGTCTCAGCCCTTTGGATTGGATAAAGGTGGAGAGCTGTTTCCATTGAATATGTGTTGTCATTTCTGCTCGGAGGGCCTACTGGATGAGTCAGACACTGTCCTGGCCTGTGAGAACTGAGGCACCATAAAGCAAGGAACTGCTAGTCTCAGGCCTGGCATAAGCAGACGGTTGAGTACTCTGGACAGCATTCAGCAACTGGAGATTGTTTAACTTAAGGATGGGGACCATCTTTTTCATTTATTTGTTTGGCAGCTATTAACTGTAGATGTAACCTAACACAGGGTTTATACCATTTGATGAAAGTAAAATATTGTTTCTTCTATCTCTGAGTTAATTGAGAAGGAGACTGAACTGATGGCTTTCCTACAGCAGATTGCTGATGAAGGAAAGGTGAGGTGCTGTATGTTTATTGTTTACTGAGGACAAAATGTCTGGTGATAGTTCCAGAATATTTCCAATAATTCTGAGAGCACATAAACACAGCATAAGAAACCAAAATCTATGAGCAGCAGTCCATACTGCAGGTTACTTGACACGTCAGCACTGAATGATTGAATGTATATACTTGATTTGCTTGGGCCCAAACAGTAGCTGAAAAGCAAAACAAGTACTGCAGATCTACTACTTTGGTCGTTCACCTCATCCCCATTGAACCACTCCTCCCCTCTCCCTCTCAGGTCATCACAGCAGAAGCCATCCACCAATTCTTTGGGGAGCTGATGAAGAAGAGGCAACAGATGAACAGCTGATGTCATTCTGCCCCACGGTGTCCTGTTGTTTACTTGTGCAATTTTGTAATGTTACTTTGGGTTCATAGCAAAACAGTTCTGTCCACCAAACACCTTCTGCTTTAAATAACAGTGCTGCTCTAAAATATGCTGTTACTGAGGTTTATGAAGTTGAAAGTTTTGCCCAAAAAGTTGTTCTCGAATGGCTCTCCATGGATTTCAAATGGCGTTCCATGTCTCATGAGAAGCTGAAGTAGCATGTTGTTAGCAGGCTTGGAGAGATGCTGATGGAATCTAGTCATTTTAGTCATGGACTTACTATTATTTGGTCAATTATGTCTTAGTTGTCATTAGAATTTCATAATAATGTGACACCTGATGAGGATGCACTGCCATTCATTTTGAAACAGATCCAGTATGTGACCATTTCATGTTGTCACTAGCATTCCTGTTAATTAAACATTTGAATAGTTCATCCAGCATACTCCGTGACGTGATTATGTGGCTACTTGTCCTCCAAATACCAGAAGGTACTTCTTAAAAAAATGTAATTTTTTTTTTTAGCCCTTTTTCTCCCCAGTTTTGTGATATCCACTTGGTAGTTAGTCTTGTCCCATCGCTGCAACTCCTGTACGGACTCGGGAGAAACGAAGGTCGAGAGCCATGCATCCTCCAAAACACGACCCCCGCAAAGTAGCAGAGCTTCTTGAACCGGAAAGTACTTCTTAGATGCCTGACTCATTGTTATTCTAGGTTGAACTCAATGACTTAACACAGTCTAGAATTATATTAAAGCAGTTTATTTCAAAGATGCCCAAGTTCATCACTGTTATGCACCTTTTAAGGTAACAGTAGAAAAATAGAACCAGTGAAACTAAATACAACTTAGTACAGGAATCTACAGAAGTGTTTATATAGATCAAACGAGTACAAAGTACCCGTTCAATTCTAAAATTCTCAACAAATAACCAATCACAGTTCCAGAGGGTTCAATTTCAAAAGGTACCAAAAAACACACTATGTAAACAAATAATTAGCTATATGAGTTTTGCAAAGGACTATTTGATGCAGGTTGGTAAGCTTGTAGAAAAGCCTTGCATAGGATATCAGTCACTTCAACAAATGCCCAGTTTGTGGCAGGGGAAGGCACTGACAGCAAAAAAGAAGGCTTTTTATTCAAAGGGAACACTGTCCTGGAAAATAAAGCAACTAACCAACATGAACATGAGGAATCTGAAGTTTAGAATGTTTTTTCCCAAAGCAAACTGGATGGAACAAAAACATGTTTCTGCCCTGCAACTTCATTACTACATGGCAGAGTGAATATCTACAGATCATCTACATGTTCCTGCGCTAATTTAAAAATCCTGTGCTAGATTTAAAAATAAAATGTATAAAATCTACACAATCGTGGTATTCTCACCAATAACAATATTAAACCATTTCCATAAAACAAAACATTTAAGATTATTCTTTCTAGGTGAAATGTGGTTCTAAACAACTTCACACTGTAGTCCTCCACAGCTACAAAACAGCTGAATTCATATAAATCCACTAAGATGTAATAACAAGGATTTCTGTTGTACAGTATATCAAATTATTATTTACAGGCAATGCTCAGGATTTCTGAATGGTAGAATGCAGGTGATGGAGGCCATACAATTTTATTTACTAAAGAATGATTTAGGTGTTCTGGATCCCTTTTGTTCTAAATTCATTTGTTCATATTCCCCCCTGCTCCCATGTGAAATGGATTGTTCCTATAGTGCAATGTTGTATCTTTATGTATCATGGGTTTGTCAGTTTGTCATAGGAGAGACAGGTGTGGGTGATCTTACAGGCTCTGATGTGTGCACTTTGGTTTCTGTAGCAACAGGCCCGATAGCTCTCATTCAGTATGCCATAATCTCTGATGGCAGAGAGAGAGAGAGAGAGAGAAAGAGCAGGTCTTTGCAGGTCCAGGATTGGCCAAAAGGTGGCGTGATGGTGGTCACATAGAACAACCAAAATGAACATTAGACAGAGTACATTGGAATGGAGTGTGTGTGTGTGTGTGTAGAGGTTGTACAGAAGAGTCACATTGACAACTAGGAGAGCCAGTAGTGGCTTGTGATGAATTCCGTTTGGTCACTTCAAAATGTGGATTAAGGCTTCTAATTGTTAATTCCATTGAAAGAGCAAGCTGGTTTCAAGCATATTGGCCATACCATTCTATGGTCGGTCACTGGTTAATCATCTCAGAGCCTCATGTTGATATGTAAATACAGACCTGATTAAAGATGGATACTGAGTCTACAGTACTGATACTGTTTAAACAGTTGCCTGGGAGTACGAAACCACACACACGTTCTGCTGAATACAAACATCTCCTGACAAGCGCGTTCAATCACACACCACTGTACAACAGTTGCCATGGCACCCTTATCTTTCCCAGTGTACCTCAGTCATCAACCTATGCCCTCACCCTCCTGTCTCATTCTGAAAACCCTAGGCTCATGCTTTTGTGAGAATATAAAAGCCAGAGACTGTGCAGAAGCAGCACTGGTGAGTTCTGGACAAACAATAACCCAGAAGACAACAGCGGTATCCAGAGAGAACAATGACAGCCTCCACAGCCCTACTCCCCGTCTGATCCACTTCCTGCCTGATCCGAACCAGCCAGAGCCTAGTACTCATCACCAGGAAGGGGAAATCAAATGTAACTAATCAGGTGAGGTACGTACTGGAGGAATGCTACAGGAAGAGAGAGGAAATACAAATGAGAAGAGCAAGAAAATACAGACATGTTTTTACATAACTTTATCATGAAGATAACTCTGTTTGGAGCTACGTGCTGGTGTTCACTAGTTTATACTGAGATCCTATGTATATATCTCCCAGGTAAAGTATATGCTGATGACTACAGTCCTTATATCACATGTCCTCAGCACATATTTCAGCTATATTACACAATTGTTATGATCGTAATGATATGATCTTTATTCCTGACTCCCACATCTAAGAGGTTACAACAAACCTCTGTGTGCAACAAGGCTCAAGGAAAATAGGCAAAACCCCTCCTAAAGAGTACTGCTGGAATGATATTGTAAAACTGCAGCACTGAGGTTGGCTTCGGCAAGCTTCAATTCAACAGTCAGACTGAAACACTACAGTCACTGCTGTTTCTCTAACCTACAGACTAGATGCCGCTAGTCTGTAACAATCAGAGGAGACGTGAGGTGAAGACAGCACTATGTCATAATGGGAGGGCTGGAGGAGGTGGGATATTTACACACGCAATCTATAAATAGAAATCATTAGCCAACCCTTCACACACTCATTAGTGCTCTGATGTCCATGACTGGAGGTCATTTTCCCCACCTTTCCCTTTAGACAACTCAACCCCCACTCCTCTCCAGGGGTTAAAGTGCTGACTTCTTGTAAGGGTAGTCAGGCTTGTTAGGCGACCTGCGGTCTCTGTTAGCCTCCTCGCTAACACTATTTATATGAGGCTGCTGGGCCCCTGACCCTGTGGACTCGCCAGTAACCCCCATCTCCTCCTGGGGTTCACTGTGGGCCGACGGCCTCTCCTCATACCCTTCTAGGTTTCGACTAGCGGAGCCCCACAAGTGGCCAAGGCCGTGAGTGAGGTCAGTCTCATTGTTTGATTGTCCTCTGGGGACATGTCCTGCCTTGGCATGGGAACCAGAGGGATTAGCCAGAGCTCCATTCTGCCGTTGAGGGGGCAGGCCCAGCACGTCCAAGCGCAGGGGGTCAGAGCGTGCCTCAGCTGTCCATCCCTGGGTGTCAGACACGTAGGAGGGAGGGAGGCTGCTGGAGGGGCTGTGGCTGTAGAGGTCTGGCCCTGCGAAGGGAGGAGCCAGGGGGTGGCTGGAGGTCGGGGTGGCTGGTCGGCAGGAGAAGTCGTAGAGGTCAGGGAACTCTGCCTGGGCCTCCAGCTTTGGCTCTGGAGCGTGCCTCTTACAGGAGTGAGTGTGGCCATGGCTGAGGCGAGTTGAGGGACAGGGTCCGGGGGGGAGGTGTGGGGTCGGGGTGGGGCCATGAGGGGGAGGGTTGTGACCGTCCCTGTTCCCCATACGGTGCTCCCTCAGGGTCATGACAGAGACGCCCAGAGCGATGTCAGGCATGAACTCCCTCATCACAGGCTCCATGCTCAGCTGGAGAAACAAAAAGAAGCACACAAACACAGCTAGTTAGAGCTATACAAGACCACAGCACAATACACTTCTACAGCTACACTGACCAAATGCAATCCACACACACAGCATGACATGTGGACCTTCACCTGTGGTTCTGCGAGCAGGGCTCGACCCATGGCCTGGGGATTGGTGCAGTCTGGAGGCGGAGGCCTGGGGGCAGAGGGGTAGTCAGGGCTACCATGCTTGGCTGAGGCGTGGAGCTGGGTGCGGTTACAGGGGTAGGAGAAGGAGCGGGTGGGGGGTGGGATGGGCACACGGGGCCTCCATGCCCCCTTCAGCTGGGCATGGCTGGGGGTGGCAGGGGGGTGGTATGGGGGTGGAGGGGGAGGCAGCGGGGGGTGAAACCCAGCCAGGCCCTCCAGGTCTGAGAACATGCTGTCCATCGCTGGGCTGCTGTTGACTCGACAACGTCCTGCCTGGCGCAGGGCCAGAACCGGACTCTCGTCTCCAAAACGCTCCTCTGGGAAGAACTTGAAGGGGTTCTGAGAATAAACAAAAGATTTTGCATTGGTATCTAAATGGTCTACAACTACAATGCATACAAGTCATCAGCATAGTACACCAAGTCTATCAGTCTATAGCCTGGTTACTTTCTCAGACCTGGTCCTCCCTGTACCTTTCCCCTCACCTGCAGTAGCTCAGTAGCCCCGTCCGCCAGGCCAAACTCCCTCAGCACACGCAGCTGCAGCTCATAGCTGACAGTGGCCCCCTCGCCACAGTTGAGGGCGTAGGCCCTCTGGACCTGGTCTGTGTGCCTCAGCTCCTGTAGCCTCCGGATCATCTCCTTCACCACCGCCAGTCTGGGTACTGACAGGACACACACACAGAGGATTAGTGGACCATGTCAATGTTACTAATATGTTATACAAAATGGCTTCCTTTTTGGCACCAGTCTTCTCCTTTAACCTGGGATCTCATTGGCTACCACGGACGGGACGGTGGACTGGTTGTTGGCCATCTGCTGATGGTTGATCATGTGACAGCACTGTGGCACGGCGTTGTTGACCATGTAGAGGGTGTCAGGCACGTTGGACATGCGCACCAAACGCAGACGCACCAGATCTGTCTGTTCCACCATCATCTCATCCAGCACAGACTGAGGGGAGGAGGAGACGGGTTAGGAGTCTGTACGACCTCGGCCTGACCCAAACCCTCAGAGATGAGATCAAACAGAGAAAACCTGCACTGCTAATCGTCATTAACCCCTCGATGCTGAGTGTCTTACCTTGGCTTCCTCTACATAGGGAGAGAAGAGGCGGGGCCGCACGTAGATGCCAGCGTTCTTCTGTCGCAACCAAGAATTGGCCTTGCCCCCATCTGTCGTGGGCAGCATGTCCGAGGGAGGGGTGCTGATCAGACCCCTCTTCGTCTGTGGACGGGAAGAGGAGGGGGGTGATTTAAAGAGAACACAAAAGAACACACCTAGAGGGACAGGTCAGTCAACATGATAGATAGATTGATTGCACTTTATGTATTGACAGCAGAAACTGTATTGAAGCCAACATATGATGAATCATCCATGACTACTGACCGCGTCAGAGAGGATGTCACTGTTGGCAGGGAGGATGTGCTCGGTCCGGATGAAGGGCAGCAGCGGGGACAGGATCTCCTTCAGTTCTTCCACATCCAGGTCCCTCCTCTTCACCCCCCGCTTGTTCACACTGTGGGCCGTCCCACTCAGCACGTTGGGCTCTGGGAAAAGAAACCAGATGCAAAAAACACACAGTTTGTAATTCATTCTATGGTTAGGACGGCCAACATACACACTACACTCATTATTGTTTTATGATACAGTATTTTCAGTCGGGTTCAGAGCTACACAAAAACAAAATACTGCAATCTACAACTGAGGTGCTTCAGAGTCTCCCATTTTAAGGATAAAACTTGGCTTCTTTTATAGCCTTTTAGAGTGTATTTTCCCAGAGCCATTAGGGGGCCTGCTCTGAGGGTAATTATGGAGTGTATTATCTTACCCCTGTCTGCCATCCTCTTAATAAGCTGCTGCTCGCCCCACTTAACAACGTACTTGAGAATGTCCTGCTCACTCGCCTGTGAAAGGGAGAGAGGAGGGCAGGGGTGCAAGAGAAGAAGATTGGGGGATGGTGATAGGTAAGGAAAAGAGTAAGAACAAGGTTAAACATTGTAGTGAGGATGCTTGCATATGTGGTTGATGGTGTAGTTGTGGCTGAGTGTTATATTTGTCTGGTTGGATTACAGCGTTTCACCTCAGCCGTCCTGTGTGATACCCAGGGAGTTTGGCACAGCAGAGCAGACCAGAGCTCAGCTTCATTTAGAGTCCATCCTTGAAGGCAATGCCTCCAGGGAATGTTCTCACTCAGTTTGTGCTCCAGACTACACGTGTTTGGGTTTGTGTTTATGCATCTGCGTGCGTGTTGCCACTTCACTAAATAATTATATCAAACCAATCATACCCTAGCTGCCTCGCAGATTTACGTGAAAATTGGATGGTTGAAAATACGTAAAAAAGTGTTCTTGTTTTGTCAGCCATTATAATCAAAGCACTGACTACAAATGGGTAATTTAGACGGGATAACATAATTGGTAAATGCATTCAGTCCAATCACACAGACAGCGGTAGTCACCTGCAGGTAGTCTGACTGGATGGCGGTGAGCAGGTGCTCCTTGCTAAGCTCGTAGAGAACGTCAGAGGTCACAACCTGGCTGAACTCCTCACACAAGAAGTGCAGGGCCTGGCGGTAGACCCACTTGGAGCCGTAAGGCTGAGAGCTCCACTTCAGGATGGGGACCAGAGAGTCCAGGGACAGGCTCTCCACCACAATGTCCTCACAGCCTGGGAGAGGAGACAGGAACACACACCACAGTGGTTAGATACCTCAGCCTCTTTAATAGCCTGGTTGTCCAGTCAGTTTGTGCTTCAACCAACTCCTCTGTGTGGCTACAGCACGTACAATATGGGCCCAGGATACATTTTTTAAATCTATTGTATGGGAAGTCATACACTGTTAGAATGGTGGTAAGAGTTTTAATGGGTGATTTAATTGAACCATAAATATCCCGCAATACAGTCACACAGCGGTCACTTCTGGAGCCATTCAGATGGCTGCAGTAGTTCCCCTCCTATTTACCACCACAGGGAGCACTCCCCTTCCCCTAAGCCCCCTGCACCACAACCCCCTCCCTGCGTTTTCTAAATCAGAGCACATACTAGAACAGCAGGCAGTGGTTTAACTCTGTTACACACAACCCCACAGAAATGCCTTTGATACCTTCATGTGCTTCAGTCACTCTACCTCCCATTCACCACACTAAGTAAACACAGCAGCCAGAGGGAAGTATGCTGCGCAGACACACACATCGTATAAGCACACATGCATGTGTGCACATCCGCACACACACAAAAAACATGGACAAACGCACACACACTCTCGTGCACATGCAAACACACACAAATGAATCAAAAACGAATTAAAAGTCGCAGAAGGTTTATGAATTAGGTACCTGATATACTGTAGCTATTTGAACAAATCTGGGGTGAAATAGAATTTAAGAAATGGCTATAGTGGTAGTCATAGTAGCAATTGTAATCGAGATACAAGCAGAATAAACATCAAACAATCAAATTATGTTAATGTAGATAGGAAACTAGTACATGTCCACAAGGGCACATCAATAATTTGGCTTTCTTTTTGACAGTCAACACAGTGGAAATGATACCAGGCAGTGTGATGTCAGTGATAGAGCCACACCGTGTGCCTCTGAGACAGACAAACAGAGATACTGGTCTGCTTTAATGTGGCCACTGCCCAGCCCTGACCCTGCTGCTGCTGGCTCTGTATGGGTCTAGTGGAGCCGAGCAGCCTGCCCTGCCCTGGGAATAGCTGGGTTATGAGCTCTAGTACCAGCGCTCCTATGGGACTCTTATCTGTGGGCTGTGTGAGATCTTGGTGTCCACATCACCAACAAACTATTATGGTCCAAACACACCAAGACAGTTGTGAAGAGGGAACAATGACGCCTTTTCACCCTCAGGAGACTGAAAAGATTTGGCATGGGTCCTTAGATCCTCAAAAAGTTCTACAGCTGCACCATCGAGAGCATGGTTGCATCACTGCCTGGTATGGCAACTGCTCGGCCTCTGAACGCAAGGCACTACAGAGGGTAGTGCGTACGGCCCAGTAAATCACTGGGGCCAAGCTTCCTGCCATCCAGGACCTCTAAACCAGGCGGCGTCAGAGGAAGGCCATAAAAATGGTCAAAGACTCCAGCCACCCTAGTCATAGACTGTTCTCTCCACTACCGCACAACCGCTTAACAGCTTCTACCTCTAAGCCATAAGACTCCTGAACAGCTAATCAAATGGCTACCCGGACTATTTGCATTGTCCCCACCCCACCCCCATTTTTACGCTGCTGCTACTCTGTTTATTATCCATGCAATCACATTACCTTTACGTACATGTACATATTACCTTAACTAACCGGTGCACCCACACATTGAGTCTGTACCGGTACCCCCTGTATATAGCCTCCATACTGTTATTTTGTTGTTGCGCCTTAATTATTTGTTATTTTTCTATTTTAGTTATTTTTTTAATATAGTTTATTTTAGTAAATACTTCAACACTTTTTTTTCAAAACGGCATTGTTGGTTAAGGGCTTGTATAAGTAAGCATTTCACTATAAGGTCTACTACCCCTGTTGTATTTGGCGCATGTGACAAATACAATTTGATTTGATCTGCTGCACTACCATTCGCCTTTGAAACTGCTTTGAAAATGCACTCTGGGAAATTGACTCCTGCTCTCTTGCTTCGGCATTTAAAAGGCTTATTTCCCTTCAACTGTCACACACACTTAAACCTACATGTTCGGTCCCTTCCTTTGCTTTTATTAGCTAGGCAGAGATTCTAGCAGACCCCCATAGAGTTTTAAATGCAGGATGGAAATCGTTAAGAGGACAGATTAGGTTGAAACGTGGACACGGGCATTTTTGCCTTTTTATCTCCCATAAACAGTCTAGAAGAGGGAATGGATTCCACACTTCTCCCTCCCTCCCACTCTGTATCCCTCAGTTGTCACTAGTTACCATTGCCACAAAGTAAAAATGGTCTATATTGTAAAAATGTATGATAACTAGAATTTGCTTTTGGTTTTAATTTAAGGTTAGAGTTAGGCATAAGGTTAGCAGTGCGGTTAAGGTCAAAATTAGGTTTAAAATCAAATTTTAAGAATAGAAATAGGTGGGGTTTAGACATAATTATGACTTTGTGGTTGTGGTAACTAGTAACGACGTATCCCTCTCATCTTGTCCTCATCTCTGCATATTTCTGCTCGCACTCTGAGCAGGGGTAGACACATAGACAGACACACACGATCCTTTTGAAAGGTAAAGATTCCCAATTGGGGACCAGCAGCACATAAAAGCAGACGGCTCTGTTCTCTATTAGCCCATTAGAATTCACAGCACCATTCAGCCTTATAAAGAAAGCTTTGCACTGTTATTATGAGCCGGAGATTAGAATCAGCATTATATGTAATACTAAAGCCATTTCCCCCCCTTCTTCCTTCCCCTCCTCTCTCCCTCCACGGGTGGCACTATGCATTCACTGGAGCCTAGTAGACTGGCAAGAATATCAATACAATGAGTGTTATGGCAACCACATCTTTGACACTGCAATAAATGAGGCATTTTGTCTTGCTGTTTTTATTTGGAGCTCTGTGTTTATGGAACACAACATTTCCAGACCCACTTAAACATCAGCTGCACTCAGGACCTGTAAACACCATGCTGGACTTGAATCATGTCTGATTACTCAAGGACCTAGTTCTTTGCTGTCTCAAACAAAACAAAAAGGAAGGAGGAGAGACTTAAACAGAATGATGGGCTGTGCTCTGACTACCTGAGGTTTAAGTCCAACTTCTAAGTTAACCGATAAGCTGAAGTTCTGCCCAGGAGCAACTGGAAATCCCTCTCTGCTTGGAACACAAGTAGGCCCAAGGCTAACAAAAACACTACTGGACTGATATCTGTGGAGATTCAGTCTCGCTTGGTCCAATTGCATTAGGGTTCACTCACGTCATAGGTCAAGCTCTGCCTGTTAACCAGAGAAATGACTTGATCAGACTGCAATATCACAGACCAAGACTTATCCTTAAAACATAACACAACAGCTGACTGATTCTCCTAATGGAAGGCTGTTAGTCACACACAGGGCCGAGCAACAGCCTCGTAGATGCAACGCCAAGTTTAGATTTAAATTCATATCCCATTCACTACCACTCTTAACACTTTTACATCGGCAAGCAGCTCTGAAGACTAACTGACTAACGTTATTTATTTCCTCCCAAGGTGTGCGGCAGTGTGGTCATTAATCGTATTAATCAATGACTAAAAAACTCACTGCACATGAATTATGATTGTAATGGGCCGTAGGGCTCCACAGATGAGTCATTACTCTCTCTCTCTCTCTCTCTCGCTCTCTCTCTGTGTGTGTGTGTGTGTGTGTAAAGAGAGAGAGGAAGTAGAGAGAAAATCTGCATTGTGTGCTGAGCCACTCATTATCATCACTCTCACTGTGCTTGAAAGGCTTTTAATGTCAGTTAAGTGAGAGTGAGTAAAAGAGTGAGTGATCTTCTCTGGCTAAGAGGCAGGTAGCCTAGTGGTTAGAGCATTGGGCCAGTAACTGAAAGGTTGATGGATCGAATCCCTGAGCTGACAAGGTAAAAATCTGCTGTTCTGCCCCTAAGCAAGGCAGTTAACCAACCCACTGTTCCCCGGGCACCGACAATGTCGTTTAAGGCAGCCCCCCACACCTCTCTGATTCAGAGGGGTTGGGTTAAATGCAGAAGACACATTTCAGTTCAATGCATTCAGTTGTACAACTAACTAGGTATCCCCTTTTCCCTAATAAGGTTGATAATTGCTGATGGAGAAAGAGGCTGTCAGATTGACCCCTACCTCTAGTGAAAGTGTACCCTGGCCTCAAACAGACGGATAGGAAGCAGTGAAGTCACATAGAAGAGGAGAAGGAAGAGACTGCCAGATGACAGAGCTCCACCACAGCCCTGGACATCAGCATACCAAGTGTCTCCTGAGATAGCTTGCAGCTACCCAGGTCTCTGACAGGCAGCTGAGGTCACTTAAGGTTGTCACATGGAAATGAAATCATGGGCCTTCCCAGCTCATTTGACACATGAGTGAGTGTGTGTGTGTGTGCAATCATGTGTGTGTGTGTGTGTGCATGTTAAAAGGTTAGTGTGTCACTGAGAGGAGGATAACTAACACAGGAAAGAGAAAGAAAAAAAGGAATATGGAGAGATGAAAAGCAGGGAAGTAAATAGAGGGCTATAGCACAGACAAAATGAGAGGACCTTGATACTCAACATACACCACAGCCATTCCACACAACATGGGGTTTCATGGGAACTGATGTTGCTTCTCTGTGGGAGAGAGAGAGGCGATATAAATACCCTAGAGTAGGGGCTTGGAGTAGGGGGAGGGGAGGTTTGAAGGGATGACAGTTTGCCTGGTGCTAAAGCTGCTTTGGCGACCCTGAGAGTGACAACGCAGGGAGGGGGAAGGAGGATCTGGCCAGCTGTGTGTGTGATCCATCTCTTCCACTGTGCCTTCATAACCGGCAAACTGACTGCACTATTCCACTCCTCCAACCCCTTATCTATTCTCAAGTTTTCCACGTATTAGTGTTGTGTATTATGTGCAGTGACTTCATTTGTGTTCTTTGTGCTCTATGTTCTTTTAACAGTCACTTTGGGATTTACATAAAGCTGTATAAAAATGTTATTGTCATCAACATAATGTGTTTGTTGTCTGACAGATTGAGGTTTTAATCATCCCATTGTCTCTGCCTCTATGGCCCAGTAGTTTCCTGCATGTGATGCTGCTGGTGACAGTAGCGTGACAGAGACCATTTCCACAATACACTAATCCCTAAATGAATGTAAGACAATCGTTATTGAAATAAAAAAACAACTCATATTACGGAGCGAGCGGTAAAGCGTCATATGACACCATTTTATGCTTTGTAGCACCTATAGATGAAACCTTATAGAGTCTTAAAGGAGATCTGGGTAAGGCCAAAATGTCACAAATGTTCCAACTTCAATTCATTATTTCTTAATTATGCTTTAAGATACAATGTTGTGAAAATCCCCAAAATCATGGTATTTTTTTCTAGTTTCGTGAGGAAACCCTACACTTTGAGATTTACATGGAACGTTTTAGAAATAAAAATGTTATTGTTATTAACATTTTGTGTTTGTTGTCTGACAGATTGAGGTTTTAATCCTCTCTACGGCCCAGTAGTACATCGTTTCCTGTCTGTGATGCTGCTAGTGACTGTAGTGTGACAGAGGCCACTTTCACAATACACTAATCCCTGTGCCTGTGTGATGGAGTGGGTGGGCAATGGCCATAATCAGGGACTTTACTACTGAATCTGTAATACAGTCAAAACCACACCGATCTCCAAGAGAGATGGAATGTAGCTGTTGAAGACAGAAGGGCAAATGGAATCTTTTCACCCTCAGTTCTCTATATATCGATATTTCAAGGTGTATTTTGACGGAGGGGCAGGTTTTTCAAATAATTCAACCTGTCACTCAGCTGTCAGAGAAAGGTGTGAGGGGTCTCCCTTAGCAGCACACCACACATCATCATGACCGCTGCCTAGCGGAGGTGAGAAACAACATACCTCCCATGTGTGACTTAGTACATTTATATTCAACTGAACCTCACAGTCATGAAGAGAGCAACCCCCCCTCAGGTTTAAAACACCATCTCTCATTGCAATGGGAGGTGATGGTAATAAACTGACAACAGCTCCGCTTTCGTCTCCATCTGACATTCTAGGGAGCTCTGGGGGTCAACTCAGAGTGCTGAGAGTGACAGCAGCCAGAGAGAGGGAGAGCAAAGGAGAGAGGGCAGCTGTCTTGTGATAAATAAAGGAGTGATGGAGCCCTGACAGCAGCGCTGGCTGGCTCTCTGCTCAGCAGAGCTGTGTATCAATAAGACTGTCTGTCACTGGAGACCTCTACAACCCCCTGCCTGGAGCAATCTGTTACTGGGAGGGAGGGCAGAGAAACAGACCTGTTTTTTTCCATTTAAACTGGCCTAATGTCTGCAAATGACAAAAACTTTACCAAAACAAGCAGGGAATTTGAGATGAGGATATATGGAGAATACAGCCATAGGAATTATAGTAGGGGTGGGGAACATACGGCTCTGGATCTGGGCCACGAGCCCATTCAATCTGGCCCGGGGAGGTTTGAGTAAAAAAATAAGAACACTATATATACAAACGTATGTGGATTTCAGCCACACCTGTACCTGACAGGTGTATAAAATTGAGCACACAGCCATGCAATCTCCATTGACAAACATTGGCAGTAGAATGGCCTTACTGAGGAGCTCAGTGACTTTCAACGTGGCACTGTCATAGGATGCCAACTTTCCAACAAGTCAGTTTGTCAAATATCTGACATGCTAGAGCTGCCCCGGTCAACTGTAAGGGCTGCTATTGTGAAGTAGAAACAACGGCTCAGCCAAAGTGGTAGGCCACACAAGCTCACAGAACGGGACTGCCATGTAAAACTTGTCTGTCCTCGATTGCAACACTCACTACCGAGTTCCAAACTGCCTCTGGAAGCAGCATCAGCACAAGAACTGTTTGTCAGGAGCTTCATGAAATGGGTTTCCATGGCTGAGCAGCTGCACACAAGCCTAAGATGACCATGCGCAATGACAAGCGTCGGCTGGAGTGGTGTAAAGCTCGCTGCCATTGAACTCTGGAGCAGTAGAAACGCGTTCTCTGGAGTGATGAATCACACTTCAACATCTGGCAAAATCTGGGTTTGGCAGATGCCAGGAGAACGCTACCAGCCCAAATCCATAGTGGCAACTGTAAAGTTTGGTGGAGGAGAAATAATGGTCTGGGGTTGTTTTTCATGGTTTGGGCTAGGCCCCTCAGTTCCAGTGAAGGGAAATCTTAACGCTACAGCATACAATGACATTCTAGATGATTCTGTGTTTCCAACTTTGTGGCAACAGTTTGGGGAAGGCCCTTTTCTGTTTTAGCATAACAATGCCCCCGTGTACAAAGCAAGGTCCATATAGAAATAGTTTATCGAGATCGGTGGAAGAACTTGACTGGCCTGCACAGAGCCCTGACCACAACCCCATTGAACACCTTTGGTATGAATTGGAACGCTAACAGCGAGCCATGTCTAATTGCCCAACCTCACTAATGCTCATGTGGCTGAACGGAAGCAAGTCCAAGCAGAAATGTTCCAACATCTAGTGGAAAGCCTTCCCAGAAGAGTGGAAGATGTTATCGCAGCAAAGGGGAACCAACTCCATATTTATGCCCATGGTTTTGGAATGAGATGTTCGACGAGCAGGTGTCCACATGTAGTGTGTGTATATATATATATAGATATATACACATATATATATATATATATATATATATATATATATATATATATATATATATATATATATATATATATATATATATACACATATATATATATATATATATATATATATATATATATATATATACATATATATATATATTATATATATATATATATATATATATATACAGTATGTGTGACGATTATGAGGCACTATACAAATTCCACAGTCACAAGACGAGACTTCAAATAAGCCTATGGCACATCAAGGGAACTGTAGCCTACTGTTCAGATGGGTTAAATGGAAACTCTGGACACCGACTGTAGGTCTTTAACCTATCACATAGCAGTAATATTAACTCCTACACAATTAAGCATTTCTTGCAGTAAAATTAGAAACCAGATGTAGGTCAATTTTGACTTGGGAGCAGGAGTGGAGAAATATGATTTCTTTCTTTCAGCATCTTAAGAGAATGTGAAAAGTGCAGTTAGATACCATCTGTGGGGGTGCTATCTTTATCAGAATCATACAAGCTGATTGTATTTCTACCACATAAAATAGGCATCCAAGCCAAACTGAAATCTGATCAGTTTTCACAGCTTTCTATATCCTTACAACGGGTCAAACTGATGTCATTTGGACATTTTGCACAGAAAATCTTTCCAGTCTTTTTTTGTTATTGCATTTCTCCACGGTCCATAAACGTCTTTGCTCCGTGAAAGAAGCAGAGATGACAGAGACAACTTTACCGATGTCAACTGGATTAAAGCCTTCATTCTATCATTTATGGCATTATTCTGGTGAGTACGGGTTTATTTAGTCTTCTAGGGCAACAGATAATGACAGGGGAGAAGCTGCATGTATCTAATTACAGACAATTACAGACTAACAAATAGCCTACCAAAATGTCAGGACTGATAGAACAGAAACCTATCTGAAGGACCGTCCACACCAAGGACCAGAACCATTTGTAATGCATCAGCGCAACAATGTTATGATCACTGGCCAAAGTGATCACACCAATGCACTCTCTCTCCATAACTTTCCCTGACAGTTCCTTTGGCCTAGGCCTATTTTACATTCAGCAATTAGCAAGAGGCAAGAGCCTCTCCATGAAAAGGCTATTAAGCATACTATATAAAAAAAAAAAGCTCAAAATAAATGTCCTATAGCTTTTGCAGCCTAAACCTTTTCCTGAGATTTCACATGAGGAATAGCGGAGTGGCTTGCGTAGCCTATTATGCACAGGAACAGCTGGATATGTGTAGCTAAATGTTAGCTAGATAATTGTAATTATTTATTTTACTAGGCAAGTCAGTTAAGAACAAATTAAAATGTTCAATGACATTCGAGGAACAGTGGGTTAACTGCCTTGTTCAGGGGCAGGACGACAGATGTTTACCTTGTCAGCTGGGGGATTCGATCTTGCAACCTTTTGGTCACCAGTCCGACGCTCTAATCACTAGGCTACCTGCCGCCCCCCTATTATTAGGCTCCTCATTAGCTAAATAGTGTAGATATAAATAGTTGCCTGTCAAAGTGCAAGAAAAAAAGTTAAGTTATGAAATGGTAGATGTGTACATTCTTCCAGGCAGCAGTCGGGCACGCAAAGCTCCACTATTGATTAGGCCTACGTTGAGACAATAACATTATTCTACCTAGGCTACAACAACACACTGCAATGAGGAAAGTATTATTGTTATCAAGGTAGTGCACAATTATTGTCTAGGGCTGTAAACTGCAATGATTTAGGCTAATTTGAATAACTGCTCAAACGTCCTGTTTTGAATGCTTCTTGACAAAAAAAACTGCATACAGCCTAGGCCTGATTATGCAACCATATGGATCAGTTTAGTTCTATTCTCGACAGTTTACAAGTTCCAGAAAGGTACATTAGCAGGCCACTCATGTGGTGTACTTTGATCACACCATGGTGTGCTCTCTCTCCTTTAAAACTCTCCTATTTTACATTCAGCAAGCTGAAATCGCTCCTTGATAGGCTATTAGTAAATAAACTTCTTGAATTAAATGTACAACAAGCCATTGTAGTCTAGCTTTTCCTGGGACTCCAAGTGTTAGGAGGAATAGCTGTAGCTGAGAAGCAGTGGAGAGGTCAGGTGCGTATTTGCACAAAGAGAACTGTGAAGACAGACTACCCACTAGGCACAGACGTCAGTTCAACTAATGTGAATGAAAAAATGAAATAAAAAGTCACCATGTCATTGGATTTAGGTTAAAAGTTAGGTGTAAAAATGACCTTATGTTGTTAACTTTTTGCAAATCCAAACAGTTTTCCACGTTGATTCAATGTTATCACACTGTTTTGGTTGAAATGACTTGGTAACATCGATTCAACCAGTTTTGCCCAGTTTTTAATTTTTGTAATTTTACCTTTATTTAACTAGGCAAGTCAGTTAAGAACAAATTCTTATTTTCAATGACGGCCTTCCGGTTACTAGTCCAACGCTCTAACCACTAGGCTACCCTGCCGTTGGTAGAGATGTGCAGCATAAGTTAGAAGTGTATGCAACCCATCATTCGTTAGCTAAATATTAGGCCTAATAATGCAGCGAATAGCCTATACCCAATGGATTTACACATTGAAATAGATATTTTTACATCAGATTATGAAATGACAAGTAGCCTAGGATAGTGTGCTCCCTAGACTGCGCTCCCAGTCCCTGCAGGCACGCAGCTCGGAAGTCTCCCCAATTGATTCAACTTTTTAGGGACAAGAAAATGATCACACCTAGGCTATAACAACACAATGCAATAATGCATTTTTATAAATAATTATATTCTAGGCTGTAAACTACAGTGAATATGCAATTTCAATATCTGCTAAAAATCCCTGAGTTTTGAATGCATGTTTCATTCTGAATAATAATAATCTAGTTCTGGCCTGATTAGGCAACCACTTGGATCAGTAATGGGTATTTTCTCGACAGCTAAGGTACAGAAAGGCACATCCTTCACCCAAGTTGTACTATAATTAATGTGGCCCACCAATATGCTCACACATGCCCAGTTATTCAGGCAAGCTTAGCGTGCGCTCTGCCTTCTCTCCTCTCTGAGCAGCCTTACGCACCTAGACCGCTTCAATAGAACGCGTTTTTGATCAGTTGTCAATATTTTATAGTCGTTGTAGTCTGAACGCTCCTGTTCACTTAAATTTGAACACATTTTATTTTCTTATTCGTTATAGTGACCGTTATAGTTATCGTCCTTGGTTTGGACGGTCCTTAAAATCAGGCATAAAAAAATTGCACCCCCGTCAAAAAATCTTTCACTTTCTATATTAGCGGGTTAGGGTCGGTTGCAGGCCTCAGATTTTCATTTTTTCACATATAGTGGGGCGGTTGCGGATTAGTTATTAGCAATTGCGGGCAGGTGTGGGTGAACAAACAGCTGTCTCAAGCACCACTAACAGACCCCCAGAAATCGTCTGATTACCCTCTAGTGGTGAAAATAAGAACTGCCAAACATGCACAGTCAAAGAGGAGAATAATCATTTGAATTTTTTTGTGACAGAATAATAATTATCTGGAAACAGAGGCATACTGAGAGAAAAATAAACAGGACAGTGTGTAAATGATAAATTAGTGCAGGAAATCAACACATTAATTAAAAGGATGGAAGCAAATGCTGGAATTAAACAATTACCTATACAAATGAGCAAAAGCTGTGTGCATTAAGGAAATAGGCACCTGGCTCAAATAGAAGCCTGTCTCTAATG
This sequence comes from Oncorhynchus mykiss, assembly GCF_013265735.2. Lineage (NCBI taxonomy): Eukaryota > Metazoa > Chordata > Actinopteri > Salmoniformes > Salmonidae > Oncorhynchus > Oncorhynchus mykiss. The sequence continues at coordinate 21,869,395 of NC_048589.1, read as the reverse complement.
TTGTGTTCAGTGATTGAAGCAAATAAACACCTGGGCTATTGATTTAAGTTTTATGGTATATCTTTTTGTAAATTATTATTTGGGGTTAAAAAACACTCCAGGCCACTCTTAAACATCTTAAACTAGATAGAAATACGTTGAAATTACAATGGCCTGCAAATTGTTTGAAATCAGTCCCCCAAAACAATCTGTGCATGGATGGATCAATTGAGATAGCTTTTTCAGTTGTGCCAATGCCCAGTCTACATTAAAGCCTTGAAGTTGGCTCACACTCCTGTCCTGCTAACCTATGATAGATTTCAGCATTCAGAGATGCAGTTATATGAGGATATCCATCCCCAGTCAGACCCATACTGTCACAGAGCCAAGGGCAATATCACGTGGACACCCATGCCATTAAAATAACACTCCTAGCATGACAGATTGACATTCAAATTCATTACGCAGCCCAGATTTAAAATGATATAAAGCATCAAAGTATATTCTCACTGGCTGTTACAGGCAGTCTCCCAGACTACCATTCATCATCATATACTGGACAGATTATAAGGGGATCTGGGATGACCTCAACATGTACCGCCAGGTTGAATGTAAACACCAGCACACTCTACTGAGAACCATTCATTCATGGTTGATACCGTAGCTTACCTTGTGCCAGCATGCTGAACTCAAGGAAGAGGGCGATGTGGTAGAGCTCCATGGCCTCCTCAGTGCAGGTGCTGGCTCCTCCCCTGCCCCCGGCAACTAGGACCTGCACCTCCCCCAGGCTCCCGGCCGAGGGGCTCCCCCTCATCACCAGCCCTAGCTCCACCAAGTCTGTATACATGCAGTGCAGGATTACCCGCACGTACTTTCGCGGGATGATGGACTCATCCAGCACAATGCGCGTGGGTGTCTGGAGTGTGCGCTCAGTCATCTCCTCCCCCGTGCGGATGCGCCGCTGCAGAAGGTTCCGGAAAAAGGGCGAGCGGGCCGAGAGCACGGCCTTGTGGGCCCTCAGGTTCTCATCTGTGGAGCCCAGCCCCCCACCGCCCCCTGTGGCCACGCTCCCTCCAGCCCCCCCACTGCTGTAAGCCTCCACCAGCTCCGCGTCGGAGGAGAAGCTGAGCAGGGCGTCATAGTAACACATGTAGTCAAACAGACCTCTCATGTCTGCCTCCAGGGAGTTGGGCGTGCCAAACTCCTCGCTCAGCTGCACCAGCACGTCCACGTTCTGCAGCCTGGTGTCCTCCGCCCCGCCCACCCCAAACTCCCCCGTGTACAGGTAGTGCAGCAGTGCAGAGAACATGGGCACGTCGATGCCTGCCGTCTCTATGTCCATGAGGACCTCGGCACCGTACCCCGGGGAGGAGGACAGCAGGGTCTTGAAGAAGGGACAGCGGGCTGCCAGCACAGCGCGGTGGGCGGGGAAACAGGTGTCCTGGAAGATGAGGTCCAAGTCGGTGCAGTACTTGTGCTGGTAGAGGGCAGACAGGTCACGCTGCAGGCTGGGTGCCTCGGCCCGCGCCAGGCTGGCATGGAAGCTCAGCTCCTTGAGGGAGGATGTGCCCTCGTACTCCTCCACCAGGGAGTTGGCATCACGCACATCCCACCCCGTCAGGAGCTCCCGCATCAAGCGGGCATGGTCGGCAGAGCGGCTGGACTTACGGCGCTTGATGAACCTCCTCTTGAGGGTGGCCAGGCCCAGGCTCTTCTTCTTCCTGTCATGGGGCTTGTCGTGACTCTGCTCCAGGCTGTACAGCTTGGACTCCCAGCCATAGCCCTGCTGGGAGTATGACGACGTCCCTGCAACACATAACACAGAGGTCAGCTGGCTCAAATGTTGTGGTTGTTTTTTGAAATGGGAAAGAAGTCATGTCAGGATTTTATTAATATGATACACGTATCTTGTTTTCCCCCAGCCGTTTTATAAATGCAGTCAATTCCTCGGGCTTGATATTATCCAGTTTGCCTGTTCAATTCTGAAATCATGACCATATGAAACCCAAGCGGTATTTCCTCCTAGGCTGGTCATTTGACCTGGCAGTCTAGACACTCTCCTCTAACTCCCCCATAGCGTGCTTGGCACTCCCTTGATCTAGTGCCCCAGTCTCATTTCACAGATAATTCAACTGTCTGTGTCAAGGAACAGGCCATCATTATCAAAATTACATCAGATGTCATCACAAGCATCAATAAAGCTGACTTTGATTAAGGCATGGATGGAATTAGAGGACAACAGCAAGTAGAACATGGACTACAATGTTTTGGATTGTCAGTCTGGGGGTAGGAAAGTCCCCCCTCCTATGTAGTCTTATGCAATACACTTGTCCAGCCATACACAAATGAACTACCCCTAATATCAGTGATGTTTGGCTGGAGACAGGGGACCCTTGCGTCAGAGGCAACACTGCCAAATAGAAAAGTCTCTCTATGGCCTCCCTTCCATGAACATCCATCACAGTGACCCACATAGTAGTCATTCTAATACTGTGAATCAACCTCCATCTACGCCTGCACAGCAGCGACTTCAGCTTACAACCAACAATCCTTAGAACTGGAAACAACATCAGTTTATTTCTGAAATCTACAGGGCTTTCAACTCAATCAAATCTCCATGAGCTTGGACCTACTGTATGTATCTAGGACTACAGACAAGAAAGGCGCAACAGGAAAATGAATATAAACGCCTGGGGTTTTCCTTACGCAGACATTGATTGAATCCAAAACTATCTCAAAAAGCCTATAAAATCTGAGTAAATTCATAAGCAGCCACTCATAAATGGCCATCAATAAGGCCTAGAAAATGAATGAGGGATTGATGCTTGGAGTCTGAAATGGAAATGAACATAGAGGCAGCGGTGGATGACTGAACAGTTCTCTGCGAGAGCCGCAAGAGAAAATAAAACTGATAGAATGCAGCTTGTACACTTCCAACAAACCAGACACAGATGACTTCAACTTCATAAGTCAAGAAAAAAAAGTTGACTGACAGAACTCAGTTTGTAAAAACTAGAGCCTAAATCAGTTGCTGGAACTGAAAAGATAAACTCCAACCAACCACCCTCCACAATGACTTGCACATTCCTGTATCGCAGTGAAGGCTGCTGAGGGGAGAACAGCCCATAATAATGGCCGGAACGGCGCAAATGGAATGGCATCAAACACCTGGAAACCATGTGATTGATGTATCTGATACCATTCCACAGATTCCGATACAGTCATTGCCACGAGCCCGTTCTCCCCAATCAAGGTGACACCAACCTCGCTGTATCATGCATCATATTTTAAGCATATCATTTATCTATGTTCATATCCTTGCCATGAGGGTCTGTTGTGGACACTGATGATATGTCCCACTGAGGACTTTGAAGAAACAAAGTTGGGGCAGCCTAGTGGTTAAAGCGTTGGACTAGTAACTGAAAGGTTGCAAGTTCAAATCCTTGAACTAACCAGGTACAAATCTGTCGTTCTGCCCCTGAACAAGGCAGTTAACCTACTGTTCCTAGGCCATCATTGAAAATAAGAATTTGTTCTTAACTGACTTGCCTAGGTAAATACATACACTATTACATTGAAACTTACCTATGAAGGTCTGTTGTGTCTGTGTGTTCCCCCCTGTACGAGGGGAGCATGAGTGCGGGTAGCTGGATGCATTAGCACCCATCGTCACTCTTCTTCACTTGTTGTTCGGGGATCTCGCCTCCTGCATCTTCATTCTGCCCAGGAGAAGTGCTTAGTTCCTCAGCCGTCGGCTCTCTCTCTCAGGTCCTGAGCCTCTTTAGACACCCAAGCCCAACCTGCCATGCCTGAGAGGGGGAAAGGAGAGGGAGCATTGTATTGTTTTGAGTAACGTGCCATGGGGATCAAGGCCTGATGAAATTGGTCTGTTTGAATTGTATTAGTCAATACATAACCATATATCCTGTTACTTCGACTGATCTCAACCCCCCCATTGTTAACGTCTTATGGCTTGGGGGCAGTATTGAGTAGCTTGGATGAATAAGGTACCCAGAGTAAACTGCCTGCTACTCAGGCCCAGAAGCTAAGATATGCATATTAGTAGTAGATTTTGATAGAAAACATTCTGAAGTTTCTAAAACTGTTTGAATGATGTCTGTGAGTATAACATAACTCACATGGCAGGCAAAAACCTGAGAAAAAAATCCAACCAGGAAGTGTGAAATCTTAGGTTTGTAGTTTTTCAACTCTTGGCCTACCCAAGATACAGTGTAAATTTGGTCCGATTGACCTTCCTAAGGCTTCCACTAGATGTCAACAGTCTTTAGAACCTTGTTTGAGGCTTCTAATGTGAAGGAGGAGAGAATGAGAGCTGATTGAGTAAGAGGTCTGCCAGAAGGCCATGAGCTCATTCAGGCGCGCTCCCATGAGAGGTAGCTGCATTTCTAAAGACAAAGGAATTTTCCGGTTTAAATATTATTGAAGATTTGTGTTAAAAACATCCTAAAGATTGATTCTATACATCGTTTGACATGTTTCTACGAACTGTAATGTATTTTTTTTTACTTTTCGTCTGGCCTGCGCGTCGTGAATTTGGATTTGTGAACTACAGGTGCGAACAAAAAGGAGGTTTTTGGACATAAATGATGGACTTTATCAAACAAAACAAACATTTATTGTGGAACTGGGATTCCTGGGAGTGCATTCCTGATGAAGATCATCAAAGGTAAGTGAATATTTATAATGCTATTTCTGACTTCTGTTGACTCCACAACATGGCAGATATCTGTATGGCTTGTTTTTGTGTCTGAGTGCCGTACTCAGATTATTGCATGGTGTGCTTTTTCGGTAAAGCTTTTTTGAAATCTGACACAGCGTTTGCATTAAAGAGAAGTATATCTAAAGTTCCATGCATAACAATAGTATTTTCATCAACATTTATGATGAGTATTTCTGTAAATTGCACAATTTTTGGAAGCAAAACATTACTGAACGTAACGTGCCCATGTGAACTGAGATTTTTGGATATACATATGAACTTTATCGAACAAAACATACATGTATTGTGTAAAATGAAGTCCTATGAGTGTCATCTGATGAAGATCATCAAAGGTTAGTGATTAATTTTATCTATATTTCTGCTTTTTGTGACTCCTCTCTTTGGCTGGAAAAATTGCTGTTTTTCTGTGACTAGGTACTGACCTAACATAATCAGATGGTGTTCTTTTGTCGTAAAGCCTTTTTGAAATCGGACACTGTGGTGGGATTAACAACAAGTTTATCTTTAAAATGGTGTAAAATACTTGTATGTTTGAGGAATTTTAATTATGAGATTTCTGTTGTTTGAATTTGGCGCCCTGCACTTTCACTGGCTGTTGTCATATCAATCCCGTTAACGGGATCTCAGCCGTAAGAAGTTAAAAAATAACAAATATATATTTTTCAGATAGAGGATGAAGATTCCTTTTGAAAATCAAATCATTAACTTCTTCTTGTATAACACTCTCTATATGTGCTATATATGTGCAAGACCTACAGACCCTTCGCACAGTTGTCACATTTCACTGCCTTAAAACAAAATCTAAAAAGGGATTCAATTAGATATTTTCTCTACAGAGCTATGATCTGCTACACATTTTCAAAGTGAAAGAAAAAAATAGATGTAAAAAAAAAAAATGAATAAAAAACAAGGATCGCTTGATTGCGCATGGCTTCACACCCCCAAAGTTAATACTTTGTGGAAGCACATTTGTCAGCAATTAAAGCTGAAAATAAGTTTGAATAAGAGAATAACAACTCTGCACAACTCAATATTGCTGAAGCTCAGTACATTTGGTTGGGAATCATTTAAGGACAGCAATAGTTAAACCTTGTCACTGATTTTCAAGCAGCTGTAAGTCAGGACTGAGACTGGACCCCTCAGGAACGCTCAACAACTCTTGGCATTAAAATGTGTGTAATTGTCCCACTGAAAAATAAAAACTCTCATCCAGGGTTAGGTATTCAGAAGACTGAGGCAGGTTTTCAACTTTTTACCTGGGCTTTGCTCCTTTCATATTTATTTTAATAAATAAATAAATAACTGGCTAATGTGAGAGAACCGACATGTAACTAGCTAGCTAGGTAAACAATTAACCATGATCCCAACTCATGACGTTACTACCCTGCATGAATCTACAGGTAGCTAACCAACCAGGTTCAATGTTAGCTTGCTAACATTAGGCTATAACTAGCAAAGCAAATGGCTCTGAGATACGAATAATAAGACCATACACGTAACGTTAGCTAGTGAGCCAGCTAGCTAACGTTCGCAAGCTAGCTAACAGTACACTTTAACTTTAAATGACTTTGTCAAAATTAGAAATGTGTAATATCTGAAAATATAGCTAGCTAGACTATCTTACCCATATACATTATGAATGGACGCCTCTCCTGTCACGAATGCCATGGTTGCCCTTAGTTTGAAGATGTAATTTGGAGACCGGTGTTTTCTCCATGTCCTTAGCTATCATACTCTAATTCCACTGATTTAAAAACTCGGTCCTCCAGAAAGTGGAGAGCAACACTAATGCAGTTCTACTACACAATACATTTTTTTTAAAGCCGCGTTAGACAGGATTACCTACACATACTGACCAGCTCAAATAGACAGAAGCGTGCTTCATGGCAGACCAATCCGAACTCATCTCTCGGCATGTCCAGCCCACTCATTATCTCAGCCAATCATGGCTAGCGGGAAGGTTGCTGTCGTTTTCTGTGGCTAAACCAACCAGTCTCGTAATTTAACAATTTGATTCGTATTTACAGATGGCATACACGTCTGTTATTAAGGCACATGCAAGTAAATTCACATGTTCCAGAAGGCATTTCTGCCAAAAAACGCATTTTGATTTTAAAAGAAAGGTTACGTTCAAATGGCTCTCCTGTGAAGTAGTGAGCCTAGTTTCCGGAAACTAATCACACAATTCTAAAAAAATGTTTTTGCTTTCTCCTTATGGGGTATAATGTGTAGATTGATTAGGGAAAAAACAATTGAATTAATTTTTGAATAAGGCTGTAACGTAACAAAATATGGAAAAAGTTAAGGGGTCTGAATACTTTCTGACGACATTGTATATGTTGCTCTAAGAGTTGTGCAAAGTTGGTAGAATCTAATTCAAAATTATTTACAGCTGTAATTGCTGACAAAGGTGCTTCCACCAAGTATTAACTCTGGGGTGTGAAGACATTACTATTCATTTCAAGCATTTCTATACTTTTCTTTCACTTTGAAAATGTGGAGCAGGTTGTGTAGATATGGAGGGAAAATTTTTAATTTAAACCCTTTTTAGATGTAATTTTAAGGCAGCAAAATGACAACTGTGCAAGAGGTGTGTAGACTTTCACTAGGTACTGTAGCTCCTCCATTGACCAAACCTGGACCTAACCCTACTTTGAACTGTGGTTGACAGCAGTTTGAGATCTGAAATATGAAGTAAACCATCTGCAAGTCTTTATGTCTGTTGGCAAGTACAAGTCACGGTGGTCTGCTACTGGTCTGCTGCTGTCAGTTTTCAAACGATAAATGGGAATTTCCATCGAAAAGGACCAATTAGCACCAATATGTGAAGCATGGCCGGTCCTTGCCGTTCTGCCACCCTAGGTGAGACCAAAAGATGCAGCCCCCTCACAAAACTACAATAGTCCCCCAGTAAGCAAAATGACATTGAAAAGATGTCTAAAATATGTATTTTCCAGACTTTGAGTTACAATTAAATTAAGGTTCTGAATGAAAGGTGAAAATATATTTTCTGTATGTTTAAAATACATATTTTCAAGGATGTTGAAGAGGCATCTTTTCCGGACATTGAAGAATACGTATTTTCCAGACGATGAAAATATGTATTTTCTGGATGTTGAAATCAAGCAAATTTTTGCTTCTGAATTAAAGTTCAAAAGTAATTTATGAATGTGTCAGGAGTTCACCTAGGGGTCATGATTGGGGATGTACCAAATGATGGATGCATTAGAATAATTGATTATGCTTATGTTGTATTAATAGAAGGGGAGGGGTTATAAGACCCCTCCTTCTTTACATTTATAGGGTCCTAGACTACAGATTAACAATATATTGAGGTTTTAATATTGTTCCACAGTTGTTTTCTATTTCTCTCTCTCTCTCTGCCTCTTATAAAAGAGACCCCTCTGAGAAATGTGTGACTGAGACAGAACTCTGCAGGGGAGTGTAGAAGATAAGACTTGTCAGACATTCCACTATAAATCAACTTGGACATTTACTGCTAAGCTTTTAGATAACACACTAAAAGCCTTGTTTATATAGCTGTGTAGGCATGGTTTTGGTCTCATGAATAAAAGATAATGACGTAGGCAGTGACATCACTTCGGGGATGATAAAATAATATGGGACCTTATTGTCATAATGCTAATTTCACCAATGAGCCAATGATTGACAAGGCACAAGGAGGAACGAACCCCAACAAATGCCCAACTATGTGGAAAGCCTGCTGTTTGTAAAACACCAAACAAAGATGTCAGATCCAGACAGGAACAAAAAAAAGACGTCAGCTCGTGCTTACTGGGGTATAGCCTACCATGTTGGCCCCAATGGAATTTCATGAATGCCCATCCATGTGGTAAGCCCACCGTTTGTAAAACAGGTCACTGCATTGGCTTTATCAACCCTGATTCCCATGACTAATCAATTTGGCCATTTAAGCTCTGAATATCAGCTATCCAACTTTATCAGGAGTTACCGTGAGCCTATTCACAATGTGTTTAAATATATATTTTTATTGAACCTTTATTTAACTATGCAGAAGTATTTTCTTTTTCGCTATGAACAGCTGATCATGACAATGGGGTGAAACTTCTGGACAAAAGTTGTGATTGTCCCTTCCATATTGTCCATTTTACTTGGACCTATCCTGTTTTTAGGATATACTGTTTGTTAACATGACAGCACATTTTTTATTTGATTAAGCACCATTTAGGTTAGGCTATTTGATCGGAGAAACATGCATGATGTAAAAAGCATCCATCTCACTACGTTGTCAAACATTTTATCTCCAGATTTTAGGCTACAGAAAAGGCCACATACTCTTTTTACCATATCCTATACCTGCTTTTACACCATTTTTAAATGGTGTAAAATACTATGATCTATGTTTGAGGAATTTTAATTATGAGATTTCTGTTGTTTTGAATTTGGCGCCCTGCACTTTCACTGGCTGTTGTCATATCGATCCCGTTAGCGGGATCTCAGCCCAAAGAGGTTTTTAAGTAATGGTAAATGTACCAATTATTTATAGTGATTTTACTGATTTGAAATCCGTTTATCAAGTATTAGGTGGTTAAAACTCATGAACCAAAAAATCTGTAACAGAATTACTGCAACTGAAATAGCTACAATGGGAAATCATAATAGTGATAAACCACAGTTGGGTCACCTGCTACTGTCCTCCCTTCCACTTGCATACTGTTATTTTCAGCTCATAACGGTTTTATTTGTCTTTCTGTTGTCTGGTGGAAAAACCCTCCCTCTCCTTTTCCCCTTCTCCTCCCCCCTCCCTCTCTCTGCCTCTCGCTCTCACTCTTAAGTTAATGTCACCTCTCCCAGCTCTTACTGACACCTACCCAGGTGCCACCTTTCTTTCCATTTACTGTAACCAGCATCTACACTCACTGAGTACCGGCCGACACTGGGCGTCCATGGACATTGAAAAGTAGTTGAAATTTGTTGGCCGTTATGTTAACGTCCACAAACGGACCGGGCCACATCCGAACCTAACATATATGTACATTATCGGTCAAAAGTTTTAGAACACCTACTCATTCAAGGGTTTTTCTTTATTTGTACGATTTTCTACAATGTAGAATAATAGTGAATACATCAAAACTATGAAATAACACATATGGAATCAGTAGGAACCAAAAACGTGTTAAACAAATTATTAAAAGTAGCCATCTGCTATTATTCGACAATGTAGAAAATAGTCAAAATAAAGAAAAACCCTTGAATGAGAACGGTGTTCTTAAACTTTTGACTGGTAGTGTATGATTCACAAGTTTGAATAGCACAGTACAGTACAGTACTGTACAGTGAGTAGAGCACAGTAGACTACAGTCCAATACAATACAGTGAAGAAAAGTAGAGTATAGTTCAGTAATCTATGCTGTACTGTACTCTACTGTACTGGGATGTCCAAACTTGTGAAACATCAGGGGAATAATTATGCAGCGAATGGGAGACCCATGAGGCAACGCACAATTGGCCCAGCGTTGTCCGGTTAGGGGAGGGTTTGGACGGCCGGAATGTCCTTGTCCCATCGCGCTCTAGCGACTCCTGTGGCGGGCCGGGTCCATGCATGCTGACACAGTCGGCAGTTGCACGGTGTTTCCTCCGACACATTGGTGCCTGCTGGCTTCCGGGTTAAGCAGGCACAAGGCTCTCGACCTTGGCCTCTACCGAGTCCGTACGGGAGTTGCAGCAATGGGACAAGACTGTAACTACCAATTGAATATCACGAAATTGGGGATAAAAAAGGGTAAAAAGCACAAAAAAATATATATAATAAGAAAAATAAAGCTAACACCCAGTTATTTCTGCAGACATCTTTGAATCTTAATTCGGAGCAGATATTTAACAGTTTTTGTAATTATGTTACCAAAGTTACTGTAATTACATTACCAAAGTTTGCATCTGCACAGTTCTTCTACTAAATTAGTTTTGTACATGTTTCTGTGGAATTGGTTAATAGAGTTGTATGGTTTGTTAAACTTTGAAATCAATTTTTTGGGGCATACATTTTAAAGTGAATAAACTGAGTCAAAGCGTAATTCCGTTACCATGAAATTGCCATAATACATCACGTAATTTACATTGCCTATAGCAAAACAATTTTTGATACAAAACTAAAGATTATGTAACCATCAACAACCCCATCTCCCCAAAACCAACAAAGACACACACACAGTCTAGCAGCTCCTGACCCTCTGGGAGGCTGGCGGGGAATTCCAATGTGATGGGAGATCTGCTTTATCTCAGAAGGCAGTTTTTCCTCCAGCACACTAATAAATCACTGTGTCTGCTCCCATTGAGCAGCTCTTTAACCAGCCTCCCAGGGGCTCCCAGGAAAACCACACGCTCTTAATCAATACACACAATGGTAAACCAAATATCCACACTGCAATACACTAAAACCTAATAAAACTGTGCCAGGCTTAAAGGGGATTTGTGTAGAGAATTTGAATATCCAGGATGAAGAGAGAACCCCTGAGATGTGCCGTCTTGTTTGCAGACAAGAGTCCTCTGAGGGGTAGGATAGATGTAGAGTAAACAATACATCCCTTAACGCCAGCTAAACAATACACCCCCCCCCCCCCCCCCCCCATACACAGCTAGAGCCCAAACAACAATCAACTGCAAGAACCATAATTACCACATATTCAACTAGGATCCTGGAAGCACATCCTAATGTTTGGAAAACAACTATTTTCTTGAGACCTGGACACTGTGTCTCCTCAGCTTCCTGAGTCTAACCCCACATGCTCTCTTTCTCGCTGATGTTGAACGGGAAGAGGAAGGATGTCTGGTGGTGTGGGGGAGGGAGACAGCTGGGCTGGAGCAGGGTGTTGGGACTGGGACTGGGATGGGCCTGTGGTGGGTTTGGGGAGGGGAGTGGCAAGGTTAGCTGGGCTATGTGTCGCTAATGAGAGGTGACAGGGGAAAGGCTAGCCTACACGCCACCCCACTACCCATCCCCCATTTTTCATTCTGTAGCTCGCAAACACACACCACACACACACCTCACCAGAGTGGGTTGGGTCTCTGTATTTAAATCAGCCATTTACAGAGCAGACCGAGTACCTCAGCCTCCCACAGCACATTACCATACAAAACGCCAGGCAGAAATAGGATCAATGCATTATTCAAATTACAGTGAAGTCACTTTATCAATCATTTATATGGATTTCTTCCTCCGAAATTGCAGAAAGACAAAAGAGGAGACTCAAATCAAATATTTTTTGGGGGGTCACATACACATATTTAGCAGATGTTATTGCAGGTGTAGCGAAATGCTTGTGTTTCTAGCTCCAACAGTGCAGTAGTATCTAACAATTCACAACAATACACACAAATCTAAAAGTAAAAGAAGGGAATTAAGAAATATATAAATATTAGATTGAGCAATGTTGGAGAGGCATTGACTAAAATACAGTAGAATACAATACAGTATATACATTTGAGATGAGTAAAGTAGTATGTAAACATTATTTAAACATGATTAAAGTGACTAGTGTTCCATTATTAAAGTGGCCAGTGATTCCAAGTCTTTGTACATAGGGCAGCAGCCTCTAAGGTGCAGGGTTGCGTAACTGGGTGGAAGCCGGCTAATGATGGCTATTTAACAGTCTGATGGCCTTGAGATAAAAGCTGTGTTCCAGTCTCTTGTCCCATCGTTGATGCACCTGTTGATGCACCTGACCTAGCCTTCTGGATGATAGCGGGGTGAACAGGCTGTGGCTCGGGTGGTTGATGGCCTTCCTGTGGCATTGGGTGCTGTAGGTGTCCTGGAGGGCAGGTAGTTTGCCCCCAGTGATGCATTTGGCAGACCACACCACACTCTGGAGAGCCCTGCGGTTGCGGGAGTTGCAGTTGCCGTACCAGGTGGAGATACAGCCCGACAGGATGCTCTCAATTGTGCATCTGTAAAGGTTTGAGAGGGTTTTAGGGGCCAAGACAAATTTCTTCAGCCTCCTGAGGTTGAAGAGGTGCTATTGCACAGAGGTGCTTATTGCACCTTCTTCACCACACTGTCTGTGTGGGTGGACCATTTCAGACCGCCAGTGATGTGTACACCGAGGAACTTTAAGGAACTATGTTGAGAATCAGTGAAGTGGAGGTTTTGTTTCCTACCTTCACCACCTGGGGGCGGCCCGTCAGGAAGTCCAGGACGCAGTTGCACAGGGCGGTGTTCAGACCCAGGGCCTCAAGCTTAATGATGAGCTTGGAGGGTACGATGGTGTTGAATGCTGAGCTAAAGTCAATGAACAGCATTCTTACATAGGTATTCCTCTTGTCCAGATGGGATAGGTAGTTCAGTTACCTTTGCTTTCTTGGGTACAGGAACAATGGTGGACATATTGAAGCAAGTGGGGACAGCAGACTGGGATAGGGAGAGATTTAATATTTCCGTAAACACTCCAGCCAGCTGGTCTTTGCATGCTCTGAGGATGCGGCAAGGGATGCCGTCTGGGCCGGCAGCCTTGCGAGGGTTAACACGCTTTAATGTCTTACTCACATCAGCCACGGAGAAGAGCCCACAGTCCTTGGTAGCGGGCTGCGTCGGTGGCACTGTGTTATCCTCAAAGCAGGCAAAGAAGGTGTTTAGCTTGTCAGGAAGCAAGATGTCGGTGTCCGAAGTGGCTGGTTTTCACTTTGTAGTCCCTGCCACATACGTCTTGTGTCTGTGAGATCTCTGGGTCCAATTCATATCCTACTAAAATTTCAGCTCTCCCAAAACCCTCCTGTTCAACCTTTATCAGATCATTAACAGTGGCTGTCATCTCACGCCACAGTACAGCTCACACGTGTGCACAGCCATGAATTTGCATAAGGTAGACAGTAACAATTGGGATAACTTGATCTACTAAGTGTTCTATAGTTAAAGCAGAGGCCAAATGCCGATTTGACTACTGTTTATGCAATGCCCCAGATAGTCCAGAGTTGCAGATTGGTATAGTTCTTCAATTGGTTACTGTGCCATTTAGTTCAACATTCCAAAAGGCACTGTGCATTGAGATTTTCTCATTGAATCAGTGTTCTTCACACACACATGCATAAACACTCCACACGCTTGGACGTGTCAAAGACATATGTGTGCTGGTGACCTCACCTGACCCATACCGAATTTGCACTGAATGAAATTGAGGATTAAATCACTTCAAATATTCCTCTTTTGAAAGAGCTTCAAAATCTCTTTAGGACCAATCAACATGTCATTGACACAAAGAAAGAAAGCAGATGACAAACACCAGCAGTAGAAAAATACATACATTCACTGCATTGTAAGGTAACAAGTAGCACATTTGATCCTCATTAAAAAGTGTCCAAGATAAGGTTCTCTTTCAGCACCTTATCAAATTTAAGCTAGGTTTTATTATTTTCCCTGTCATTAATACAACTATTTTAGAAGCCAGTCATCAGGCTGCTGATTATCCCGCACACCTTTCACCATCGTCTCGCACACCTTTCACCATCGTCTCGCACACCTTTCACCATCGTCTCACGCACCTGTCCCCATCGTCTCACGCACCTGTCCCCATCGTCTCGCACACCTTTCACCATCGTCTCGCACACCTTTCACCATCGTCTCACGCACCTGTCCCCATCGTCTCACGCACCTGTCCCCATCGTCTCACGCACCTGTCCCCATCGTCTCACGCACCTGTCCCCATCGTCCCGCACACCTTTCACCATCGTCTCGCACACCTTTCACCATCGTCTCGCACACCTTTCACCATCGTCTCATGCACCTGTCCCCATCGTCTCGCGCACCTGTCCCCATCGTCTCGCGCACCTGTCCCCATCGTCTCGCACACCTTTCACCATCGTCTCGCACACCTTTCACCATCGTCTCACGCACCTGTCCCCATCGTCTCACGCACCTGTCCCCATCGTCTCACGCACCTGTCCCCATCGTCTCACGCACATGTCCCCATCGTCTCGCACACCTTTCACCATCGTCTCGCACACCTTTCACCATCGTCTCACGCATCTGTCCCCATCGTCTCACGCACCTGTCCCCATCGTCTCGCACACCTGTCCCCATCGTCTCACGCACCTGTCCCCATCGTCTCACGCACCTGTCCCCATCGTCTCACGCACCTGTCCCCATCGCCCCGCACACCTTTCACCATCGTCTCGCACACCTGTCCCCATCGTCTCGCACACCTGTCCCCATCGTCTCACGCACCTGTCCCCATCGTCTCACGCACCTGTCCCCATCGTCTCACGCACCTGTCCCCATCGTCTCACGCACCTGTCCCCATCGTCCCGCACACCTGTCCCCATCGTCCCGCACACCTTTCACCATCGTCTCGCACACCTGTCCCCATCGTCTCGCACACCTGTCCCCATCGTCTCGCACACCTTTCACCATCGTCTCGCACACCTTTCACCATCGTCTCGCGCACCTGTCCCCATCGTCTCACGCACCTGTCCCCATCGTCTCACGCACCTGTCCCCATCGTCTCGCACACCTGTCCCCATCGTCTCACGCACCTGTCCCCATCGTCTCACCACCTGTCCCCATCGTCTCGCACACCTGTCCCCATCGTCTCACGCACCTGCGCCTCATAACACTCACCTGGACTCCATCTCCTCCTTGATCATCTTCCCTATACCTGTCACTCCCCTTTGTTCTTTCCTCAGGTGTTATTGACTCTGTTATCATGTCGGTGAGTTGTTTGTGTTTCGTGTTCATTGTTTATTGTTTATTTTATTTATTAAAACACTCACATCCTTGAACTTGTTTCCCGACTCTCAGCGCACTCGTTACAAAAACACCAAAGCCTTGAATTGATAGTACACTATAACAGTTCACTCATTCATATAGCCTTTAGCGCTCCATAACCCACAGGGATTTTCTCTTCATTTACTTACAATGAAGATGTAGAAGAAGGCTATTGATTTCTAAGGTCTTCTCTAATCATTTAAGGTGCCCTGACAGTTCATTGCTCGAACATCCAATTAGCATTGTCTTAGAGCAAAGCTGTCCCAAGTTATCGTCAAAAAAGTCAGGATGTGTGGCTCCCTGAGCTGGAAATTGAGGTTTGGGACACCAAACCTCAGAAGAGAAACTCTGTACTGGTCTTCTACCAACACATCTCAGCTGATTGTTGACTAGGAGAGTGCTGGGGGAATAACAAGTAGGCTCTCTCTGCGTCATTCTCGTTGAGAGCTTTGCTTTACTACTGTGCTAACTAATGAGCCGGACTCTAACTTCACAGCATCATCTCAGGCAGGATGGCAGACAGTCAAAATCCCCATTCCCCAGGCCAATTGCTGAGCATGTACTAAAACAGCTGGTTCACAATCAGTAGATCAGCTGTCTGTTCCAGGAGAATGAGCAAGTGGTTTCACCATTGACACTTCTGTGAGTTCAGACTTGACACACACCTGTGGTGTGTTTACGGACATATTCAATCGCTCCCTATCCCAGTCTGTTGTCCTCACATGCTTCAAGACAGCTACCATTGTTCCTGTACCCAAGAAGGCAAAGATAACTGAACTAAATGACTACTGTCCCGTAGCACTCACTTCTGTCATCATGAAGTGCTTAGAGAGAATAGTCAAGGATCATATCATCTCCACTTTACCGGCCACACTAGACTCACTTCAGTTTGCACACCGACCCAACAGGTCCACAGACAACGCAATCGCGATCACACTGCACTATCCCATCTGGACAAAAGGAATACCTATGTAAGAATGCTGTTCATTGACTACAGCTCAGCATTCAACACCATAGTACCCTCCAAGGTCATCATCAAGCTAGAGGCCCTGGATCTCAACCCCGGCCTGTGCAATTGGGTCCTGGACTTTCTGACGGTAGGAAACAACATCACCACTTCGCTGACCTTTAACACTGGGGCCCCACAAGGGTGCGTGCTCAGCCCCCTCCTGTACTTGCTGTTCACCCACGACTGTGTGATCATGCACGCCTCCAACTCAATCATCAAGTTTGCAGACAACACAACAGTAGTGGGCTTGATTACCAACAACGACGAGGTGAGGGCCCTCGGAATGTGGTGTCAGGAAAACAACCTCTCACTCAACGTCAACAAAACAAAGATGATCGTGGACTTCAGGAAACAGCAGAGGGAGCACCCCTCTATCCACATCGAAGGGACAGCAGTGGAGAGGGTGGAAAGTTTTAAGTTCCTCGGTGTACACATCACGGACAAACTGAAATGGTCCACTCACACAGACAGTGTGGTGAAGAAGGCGTAACAGCGCCACTTCAACCTCAGGAGGCTGAAGAAATTTGGCTTGTCACCCAAACCCTGACAAACTTTTACAGATGCACAATAGAGAGCATCCTGTTGGGCTGCATCACAGCCTGGTATGGCAACTGCTCCGCACTCAACCGCAAGGCTCTCCAGAGGGTGGTGCGGTCTGCACAACGCATCACCAGTGACAAACTACCTGCCCTCCATGACACCTACAGCACCCGATGTCAAAGGAAGGTCAAAAAGATCATCAAGGACTTCAACCACCCGAGCCACTGCCTGTTCACACTGCTACCATCCAGAAGGCGAGGTCAGTACAGGCGCATCATAGCTGGGACCGAGAGACTGAAAAACAGCTTCTATCTCAAGGCCATCAGACTGCTAAACAGCAATCACAAACTCAGAGAGGCTGCTGCCTACATTGGGACCCAATCACTGGCCACTTTAATAAATGGATCACTAGTCACTTTATACAATTCACACTAAATAATGTCACTTAATAATGTTTACATATCTTGCATTACTCATATCACATATACTGTATACTGTATTTTATACCATCTATTGCACCTTGCCTATGCCGCTCGGCCATCGCTCATCCATTTACTTACAATTGAAGTCGGAAGTTTACATACACCTTAGCCAAATACATTTCAACAGTTTTTCAACAATTCCTGACATTTAATCTTAGTAAAAAGTCCATGGTCTTAGGTCAGTTAGGATCACACCTTTATATTAAGAATGTGAAATGTCAGTGGAGAGAATGATTTATTTCAGCTTTTATTTCTTTCATCACATTCCCAGTGGGTCAAATAGTATTTGGAAGCATTGCCTTTAAATTGTTTAACTCTGGTCAAATGTTTTGCGTAGCCTTCCACAAGCTTCCCACAATAAGTTGGGTGAATTTTGGCCCATTCCTCCTGACAGAGCTGGTGTAACTCAGTCAGGTTTGTAGGCCTCCTTGTAGGCCTCGCACACTCTTTTCAGTTCTGCCCACAAATTTTCTATAGGATTGAGGTCAGGGCTTTGTGATGGACACTCCAATACCTTGACTTTGTTGTCCTTAAGCCATTTTGCCACAACTTTGGAAGTATGCTTGGGGTCATTGTCCATTTGGAAGACCCATTTGTTACCAAGCTTTAATGTCTTGAGATGATGCTTCAATATATCCACATAATTTCCATTCCTCATGAAGCCATCAATTTTGTGAAGTGCACCAGTCCCTCCTGCAGCAAATCACCCCAACAACATGATGCTGCCACCCCCGTGCTTCACGGTTGGGATGGTGTTCTTCGGCTTGCAAGCCTCCCCCTTTTTCCTTCAAACATAACCATGGTCATTAAGGCTAAACAGTTCTATTTTTGTTTCATCAGACCAGTGGACATTTCTCCAAAAGGTACTTTGTCCCCATGTGCAGTTAGTCTGGCTTTTTATGGAGGTTTTGGAGCAGTGGCTTCTTCCTTGCTGTGCGGCCTTTCAGGTTACGTCAATATAGGACTCGTTTTACTGTGGATATATATACTTTTGTACCTGTTTCCTCCAGCATTTTCACAACGACCTTCGCTGTTGTTCTGGGATTGATTTGCACTTTTTGCACCAAAGTACATTCAGCTCTAGGAGACCGAACGCGTCTTTTTCCTGAGCGGTATGGCGGCTGCGTGGTCCCATGGTGTTTATACCTGTGTACTATTGATTGTACAGATGAACGTGGGACCTTCAGTCGTTTGGAAATTGCTCGTAAGGATGAGCCAGACTTGTGGAGGTCTACAATTTTTTTCTGAGGTCTTGGATGATTTCTTTTGATTTCCCCATGCTGTCAAGCAAAGAGGCACTGAGTTTGAAGGTAGGCCTTGAAATACATCCACAGGTACACCTCCAATTGACTCAAATTATGTCAATTAGCCTATCAGAAGCTTCTAAAGCCATGACATCATTTTCAACTTAGTGTATGTAAACTTCTGACCCACTGGAATTGTGATACAGTGAATTATAAGTGAAATAAACTGTCTGTCAACAATTGTTGGAAAAATTACTTGTGTCATTCACAAAGTAGATGTCCTAACCGACTTGCCAAAACTATAGTTTGTTAACTTCTTACGGATCAGTGGGACGCTAGCATCTCACCTAGAGAACATCCGGTGAAATTGCAGAGCGCGAAATGCAAATTTCAGAAATCGTAATAAAAATTCATAAAAATATAAGTGTCATAATCATTTAAAAGCTCAACTTCTTGTTAATCGAGCCGTGTTGTCAGATTTCAAAAAGGCTTTACAGCGAAAGCAAACCATGCAATTATCTGAGGACAGCGCCCCACACACAAAAGCATTACACACATTTTCCAACCAAGCAGAGATGTCACGAAAGTCAGAAATAGTGATAAAATAAATCACTTACCTTTGAAGATCTTCATCTGGTTGCAATCACAGGGGTCCCAGATACATAATAAATGGTCCTTTTGATTGATAAAGTCCTTCTTTATATCCCCAAAAAGTCTGTTTCATTGGCGCGTTAGACTCAGTAATCCACCTGTTTCCCTCGTTCAAAATGCATACAAATGAATCCCGTAAGTTACCAATAAACTTCTTCCAAACATATCAAACAACGTTCCTAATCAATCCTCAGGTACCCTAATATGTAAATAAATTATACAATTTAAGACGGAGAATACCGGAGACCATTACCGGAGATAAATAACGAAGTACGCGACCTCACCGGAACGCGCAACAAACACTACAGCCAAAATGGGAACCACTTACCGAAAACAAGCCTGAAACTCTTTCTAAAGACTGTTGACATCTAGTGGAAGCCCTAGGAACTGCATTCTGGGAGGTCTTCCTTTTATATTCCCATTGACAGCCATAGTAATCAAGGGTGCGCTGATTGTGTTTTTTTTCTGGATGGATTATCCTCGGGTTTTCACCTGCCATATCAGTTTTGTTATACTCACAGACATTATTGTAACAGCTTTGGAAACTTTAGAGTGTTTTCTATCCAATACTACCAACATATGCATATCCTAGCTTCTGGGCCTAAGTAACAAGCTCTGGGCACCTCATTCATCCAAACTTTTGAATATTGCCCCCTAACCTGAAGAAGTTAACAAGAAATTTGTAGCACAAGCATATCGCTACACTCATGTAAACATCTGCTAACCATGTGTATGTGACAAATACAATTTGATTTGACCTGGCCACCTTTGCCCAAATTACATAATGGATCAATCACCATTCAGTCAGAATCCACCCTACACATTTTACCCTAAAGGACAGAAGAAAAAAACATTGTGTCGTTGTGTCGTCTGTGAGTCACAGGGACAGACTCACGGAGGCATGCAACAAAGGGCTTAGCGCTGCAGTGCTCTGGTCCACCAGGCATATCAGTTGGGCAGTGAATCCACTCATTCTATTGATTACAGCCTTCGTTCGGACAGCTACCAGAAACAACTGGAACAGATGAAAAAAGAAAAGCACACTGACCAAACAAAACAACTGAGGACACAAAAGGTGGTCTGCATGTCAACACAACTCATGGAAGCTAGTGATCCTCTGTGTTATGCTGTGTGGGCAAATGAATGAGTGCATCATTCAACAGTCTGCCTTGACATTACAAACAATGAAGGAACTGGAAGTCTGTGGTAAACTGGCCTGAGCTTGAGAGTCTATAGCCAGTGTCTCATGGTGACATTCAACATCTTGGGAAAAAAAGGCAGTGACCTGCTTTTTTAAAATTTGGGTCAGCAAGCATTCAACAGGAACTTTAAATGAGAAGCAGTGAGTGTATGCTTTTAATGATTATGTAAGCAAAGGCCTGAAGTGTCTGCCTCCAAAGAGGCATCTTAAGCAATAATTGATGTTCCCCGTAGCATTAGCATGAAAACAGTGGCTTCTTTGCCTCACAGATTGTTTAGTGAGCACTCACTTGTCCATTGTTAGTGAGCTCTATATTTTCCGGTCCCAGAGTCAACAGCATAGAAGGCCAAAGTCCAACTGATCATCCAAGTGCTCATAGGCTCTCAACAACCTACACATGCCAACATAGGTATAAACTGTGTGCTGATGTTTGTGGAATTTGGAGGATGATGGAGGCAACAGGGGAAAGAGTCTCAGAGCCACAAAGTCCCTTGCTCTTGTCAGCATACTTGGGGTCCAACATGTACACTGCAGCGTGTATGGGCTTCAGGCAGAAGTCTTCACGCTTTTTTATGTATTTCAGAACTACAGTTTCCTCTGCTTGGAACAACAGTGAAGTGGGCAGGGCGGTACAGATTTCTTCTCTTACATCTGCAAGCAGAGTCTGAACATCAGACAGGATGGCATTGTCTCTCAATCCGTGCAATGGCTACTGCTATCGGTTTCAGGAGTTTCAGGCTGATGGGGCTGTCCATATCGGTAGATTGTGATATGGACATTTCTTGGAGACTCCTTCCCCTCCAGGAGACTGTCCAAAATGATGACACCACCACCCCAAAGGGTGCTGCTGGGCAGCTTCAATGTGGTGATCTTATTATTCTGGGGCGGCAGGGTAGCCTAGTGGTTAGAGTGTTGGACTAGTAACTGAAAGGTTGCAAGTTCAAATCCCTGAGCTGACAAGGTTGTTCTGCCCCTGAACAGGCAGTTAACCCACTGTTCCTAGGCTGTCATTGAAAATAAGAATTTGTTCTTAACTGACTTGCCTAGTTAAATAAAGGTAAAATATTGATGACCCTTCACATACCTAACCATTTCCTTGGCTCTCTTGTAGAATGTATCCATTGTTTTCAGTGCCATGATGTCCTTGAGGAGCAGCACAGCCAATGGGTGTAATGTGAGGTAGAGCTCCTCCACTTTAGACCAAGCAGCCTTCACAGCATTGTCTGTCACCAGTGCAAATGCCTTCTGTGGTCCACGGTCATTGATTACTGCCTTCAGCTCACACAGAACCCATAGTGCATAAATGTATTTTGTCACCCCACACCAAACGCGATCATGACACGCAGGTTAAAATATCAAAAAAAATTCTGAACCAATTACATTAATTTGGGGACAGGTCGAAAAGCATTAAACATTTATGGCAATTTAGCTAGCTAGCTTGCAAATGCTAGCTAATTTGTCATATTTAGCTAGTTTGCTGTTGCTAGCTAATTTGTCCTGAGTTATAAACATTTAGTTGTTATTTTACCTGAAATGCACAAGGTCCCCTACTCCGACAATTAATCCGCACATAAAACTATCAAGACCGAATAATTTCTCGTCATCTCATCTTCTTCTAGGCATTTTCTTCTCTTGACTTTATATTGCGATTTGGCAACTTTCATAAATTAGGTGCATTACCGCCACTGACCTTGTTTGTCTTTCAGTCACCCACGTGGGTATAACCAATGAGGAGATAGCACGTGGGTACCTGCTTTTATAAACCAATGAGGAGATGGGAGAGGCAGGACTTGCAGCGCGATCTGCGTCAGAAATAGAACTGACTTCTATTTTAGCCCTTGTCATCGCAGACGCTTGTTGGCGCGCGCGAGCAGTGTGGGTACAATAATTTTATAATATAGAGTTCTACATTTATTTTGCAACACTCGCGTACGCGTTTGCAAGTCTGTCATCTGCAATGTATAGACCGGTGTGTCTGTTGTCCCTTGTGTCTGTGCTCTTGTAGAATACTGGTGCAGGGGTGGAGATGTAGTTAATTATTTCTTGCCCACGGACATTCGACCACCCATCAGAGATGATTGCAATCTGGTCTGCTTTCTATGATTTGCTTGACCTTCATTTGAACTCTGTTGAACTCTGCATCCAGCAAATGAGTAGATAAAGCATGTCTGGCTGGAGGGGTGCATGCTAGGCGAAGAACATTCAGAAATCTCTTCCAATACACATTGCCTGTGAGCATCAGAGGTGAACCAGTTGCATACACAGCTCGAGCAAGACATTCATCAGCATTTATCAGACTACGTTCCTCCATTGAGTCAAAAAATCTTCTGATTCCAGGAGGACCATGAGCTTTTGCTATCGATAAGGTGTCTGACTCATCATTTTCAACTCGAATAGAAGCAGAAGGACTTTTGTCAGAGGTTGCTTATTGTGAGCGCTGAGGGAACTTCATGCACTTGGCAAGATGATTCTGCATCTTTGTTGCATTCTTCACATATGGTTTGGCACAGTATTTTCAAATACACCCCGCTTTTTCCTTCTACATTAGCTGCAGTGAATTGTCTCCACACGTCAGATTGTGCCCGTGGCATTTTCCTGTAAAGATTAGAAAAAAATCTGTAAAAAAAGCCTAATACAATTCCATGTCCAGATAAATAGTTTAGCAGTTAGGTTAAACAACTCCTTTGTTAGATAAATGTTTTATAATGAAACATGTATGGAAACATGTGAATTAACACTCCTCAGTTAGCAGGCTCAATCAAGCTAAAACCCACATGGTAGCAAAAACTAACTAGCAGAAATTGTTTTAAATGATTTAAACACACTTTGCTGATGGCTACTATTTACTAGGTAACAAAAAATAATGTATGTCATAAAATATATTCACCACCCAGTGTTGTAATCAAAACTTACCAGAAAGCATGTAGTCCTTGGGTCAGACAGTTTAGTAGGGTAGTCTCAATAGCATCTCATTAGTGTGCAAGATCTGGAGAATCAGCTGTACATGTGATGGAAGAGTGCACTGCACATGTGATGGATGAATGCACTGTGCATGCAGAGGGTTACAATTCCATTGAATTGGGGATACTTTAACCAAAACATGTCACAAGACCTAGAATTGCCTTATGTGTTTCCCACAAAAAAGGTTCAATGTTATAAGCTAACTTTTTTTGATGAATTTAAGCAAAATTCCCAGACTTAACTTCTCATGGAAAATAGCAGGGAAAATTAGGGAAATTTACTGGAAAGTTTCCAACCCTTTGCAACCCTAGACCTGACATTCTACTAGCTTCTACTTTTAAAAATCCACCTTTCCAGAAACAAGTCTCTCACTGTTGCCGCTTGCTAAAGACCACCCTCTGCCCCAGCTGTGCCCTGGACACTATACACAGTATGTGAATTGATTGCCACCCATCTATCTTCAGAGCTCGTGCTGCTAGGTGACCTAAACTGGGACAAGCTTAACACGCCGGCCATCCTACAATCTAAGCTTGATGCCCTCCATCTCACACAAATTATCAACGAACCCACCAGGTACAACCCCATATCCGTATACACGGGCACCCTCATAGATATCATCCTAACCAACTTGCCCTACAAATACACCTCTGCTGTTTTCAACTAAGATCTCAGCGATCACTGCCTCATTGCCTGCATCCGTAATGGGTCTGCGGTCAAACGACCACCCCTCATCACTGTCAAACGTTCCCTAAAACACTTCAGCAAGCAGGCCTTTCTAATCGACCTGGCCCGGTATCCTGGAAGGATATTGACCTCATTCCGTCAGTAGAGGATGCCTGGGTATTCTTTAAAAGTGCTTTCCTCACCATCTTAAATAAGCATGCCCCGTTCAAAAAATTTAGAACCAGGAACAGATATAGCCCTTGGTTCTCTCCAGCCCTGACTGCCCTTGACCAGCACAATAACATCCTGTGGCGTTCTGCATTAGCATCGAATAGCCCCAGTCATATGCAACTTTTCAGGGAAGTTAGGAACCAATATACACAGGCAGTTAAAAAAGCTAAGGCAAGCTTTTTCAAGCAAAGGTTTGCATCCTGTAGCACGAACTAAAAAAAGTTCTGAGACACTGCAAAGTCCATGGAGAATAAGAGCACCTCCTCCCAGCTGCCCACGGCACTGAGGCTAAGAAACACTGTCACCACCAATAAATCCACTATAATTGACAATTTCAATAAGCATTTTTCTACGGCTGGCCATGCTTTCCACCTGGCTACCCCTATCCCGATCAACAGCCCGCCACTCCCCACAGCAACTTGCCCAAGCCGCCTTCACCCAAATTCAGATAGTTGATGTTCTGAAAGAGCTGCAAAATCTGGACCCCTATAAATCTGCCGGGCTAGACAATCTGGACCCTCTCTTTCTAAAATGATCTGCCGAAATTGTTGCAACCCCTATCACTAGCCTGTTCAACCTCTCTTTCGTATCATCTGAGATTCCCAAAGATTGGAAAGCTGCCGCAGTCATTCCCCTCTTCAAAGGGGGAGACACTCTAAACCCAAACTGCTACAGACCTATACAGTGCCTTGCGAAAGTATTCGGCCCCCTTGAACTTTGCGACCTTTTGCCACATTTCAGGCTTCAAACATAAAGATATAAAACTGTATTTTTTTGTGAAGAATCAACAACAAGTGGGACACAATCATGAAGCGGAACGACATTTATTGGATATTTCAAACTTTTTTAACAAATCAAAAACTGAAAAATTGGGCGTGCAAAATTATTCAGCCCCCTTAAGTTAATACTTTGTAGCGCCACCTTTTGCTGCGATTACAGCTGTAAGTCGCTTGGGGTATGTCTCTATCAGTTTTGCACATCGAGAGACTGACATTTTTTCCCATTCCTCCTTGCAAAACAGCTGGAGCTCAGTGAGGTTGGATGGAGAGCATTTGTGAACAGCAGTTTTCAGTTCTTTCCACAGATTCTCGATTGGATTCAGGTCTGGACTTTGACTTGGCCATTCTAACACCTGGATATGTTTATTTTTGAACCATTCCATTGTAGATTTTACTTTATGTTTTGGATCATTGTCTTGTTGGAAGACAAATCTCTGTCCCAGTCTCAGGTATTTTACAGACTCCATCAGGTTTTCTTCCAGAATGGTCCTGTATTTGGCTCCATCCATCTTCCCATCAATTTTAACCATCTTCCCTGTCCCTGCTGAAGAAAAGCAGGCCCAAACCATGATGCTGCCACCACCATGTTTGACAGTGGGGATGGTGTGTTCAGCTGTGTTGCTTTTACGCCAAACATAACGTTTTGCATTGTTGCCAAAAAGTTCAATTTTGGTTTCATCTGACCAGAGCACCTTCTTCCACATGTTTGGTGTGTCTCCCAGGTGGCTTGTGGCAAACTTTAAATAACACTTTTTATGGATATCTTTAAGAAATGGCTTTCTTCTTGTCACTCTTCCATAAAGGCCAGATTTGTGCAATATACGACTGATTGTTGTCCTATGGACAGAGTCTCCCACCTCAGCTGTAGATCTCTGCAGTTCATCCAGAGTGATCATGGGCCTCTTGGCTGCATCTCTGATCAGTCTTCTCCTTGTATGAGCTGAAAGTTTAGAGGGACGGCCAGGTCTTGGTAGATTTGCAGTGGTCTGATACTCCTTCCATTTCAATATTATCGCTTGCACAGTGCTCCTTGGGATGTTTAAAGCTTGGGAAATATTTTTGTATCCAAATCCGGCTTTAAACTTCTTCACAACAGTATCTCGGACCTGCCTGGTGTGTTCCTTGTTCTTCATGATGCTCTCTGCGCTTTTAACGGACCTCTGAGACTATCACAGTGCAGGTGCATTTATACGGAGACTTAATTGTATTGGATTGTATTTATCATCATTAGTCATTTAGGTCAACATTGGATCATTCAGAGATCCTCACTGAACTTCTGGAGAGAGTTTGCTGCACTGAAAGTAAAGGGGCTGAATAATTTTGCACGCCCAATTTTTCAGTTTTTGATTTGTTAAAAAAGTTTGAAATATCCAATAAATGTCGTTCCACTTCATGATTGTGTCCCACTTGTTGTTGATTCTTCACAAAAAAAATACAGTTTTATATCTTTATGTTTGAAGCCTGAAATGTGGCAAAAGGTCACAAAGTTCAAGGGGGCCGAATACTTTCGCAAGGCACTGTATCTATCCTACCCTGCCTTTCTAAGGTCTTCGTAAGCCAAGTTAACAAACAGATTACAGACCATTTTGAATCCCACCGTACCTTCTACGCTTTGCAATCTGGTTTCAGAGCTGGTCATGGGTGCACCTCAGCCACGCTCAAGGAACTAAACGATATCATAACCGCCATTGATAAGAGACATTACTGTGCAGCCGTATTCATTGACCTGGCCAAGGCTTTTGACTCTGTCAATCACCAAATTCTTATCGGCAGACTCAACAGGCTTGGTTTTTCAAATGATTGCCTCGCCTGGTTCACCAACTACTTCTCTGATAGAGTTCAGTGTGTCAAATTGGACGGCCTGTTGTCCGTACTAGAGGTTGACAGATTATGATTTTTCAACACCGATGCCGATTATTGGAGGACCAAAAAAATGCCGATACCGATTTTTGTACCTTTATTTTTTGTTTGTAATAATGACAATGACAATAATGAACACTTATTTTAACTTAATATAATACATCAATAAAAATCTATTTAGCCTCAAATAAATAATGAAACATGTTCAATTTGGTTTAAATAATGCAAAAACAAAGTGTTTGGAGAAGTAAAAGTGCAATATGTGCCATGTAAAAAAGTTAACGTTTGAGTTCCTTGCTCAGAACATGAGAACATATGAAAGTTGGTGGTTCCTTTTAACATGAGACTTCAATATTCCAAGGTAAGAGGTTTTAGGTTGTAGTTAATATTGTATTTATAGGACTATTTCTCTCTATACCATTTGTATTTCATATACCTTTGACTATTGGATGTTCTTATAGGCACTACAGTATTGCCAGTGTAACAGTATAGCTTCCGTCCCTCTCCTCGCCCCTACCTGGGCTCGAACCAGGAACACATCGACAACAGTCACACTCGAAGCAGCGTTACCCATCGCTCCACAAAAGCCGCGGCCCTTGCAGAGCAAGGGGAATAACTACTCCAAGTCTCAGAGCGAGCAACGTTTGAAACGCTATTAGCACACACCCAGCTAACTAGCTAGCCATTTCACATCGGTTACACCAGCCATTAGGCTGATAGGCTTGAAGTCATAAACAGCGCTGTGCTTGCGAAGAGCTGCTGGCAAAACGCACGAAAGTGCTGTTTGCATGAATGGTTACGAGCCTGCTGTTGCCTACCATCGCTCAGTCAGACTGCTCTATCTAATCATAGACTTAATTATAACATAATAACACGTTAGACTAGTTAACTGTAAGGTTGCAAGATTGGATCCCCCGAGCTAACAAGATGAAAATCTGTCATTCTGCCCCTGAACAAGACAGTTAACCCACCGTTCCTACGCCGTCATTGAAAATAAGAATGTGTACTTAACTGACTTGCCTAGTTAAATAAAGGTATAAAAAAATATATATATATATATATATATATATTTTTTTTTTTATCGGGAAAATTGGCGCACAAAAAAAACGATTTCCGATTGTTATGAAAACTTGAAATCGCCCCTAATTAATCGGCCATTCCGATTAATTGGTCGACCTCTAGTCCGGAAGTCTGGCAGTCTCTATGGGGGTGCCACAGGGTTAAATTCTCGGGCCGACTCTCTTCTCTGTATACATCAATGATGTCTTGCTGCTGGTGATTCTGATTCACCTCTACACAGACGACACCATTCTGTATACCTCTGGCCCTTCTTTGGACACTGTGTTAACTAACCTCCAGACGAGCTTCAATGCCATACAACTCTCCTTCCGTGGCCTCCAACTGCTCTTAAATGCAAGTAAAACTAAATGCATGCTCTTCAACCGATCGCTGCCCGCACCTGCCCGCCCGTCCAGCATCACTACCCTGGACGGTTCTGACTCAAAATATGTGGACAACTACAAATACCTAGGTGTCTGGTTAGACTGTAAACTCTCCTTCCAGAATCACATTAAGCATCTCCAATCCAAAATTAAATCTAGAATTGGCTTCCTATATCGCAACAAAGTATCCTTCACTCATGCTGCAAAACATACCCTCGTAAAACTGACCATCCTACCAATCCTGGACTTCGGCGATGTCATTTACAAAATAGCCTCCAACACTCTACTCAACAAATTGGATGCAGTCTATCACAGTGCCATCCGTTTTGTCATCAAGGCCCCATATACTACCCACCACTGCGACCTGTACACTCTCGTTGACTGGCCCTCGCTTCATACTCGTCACCAAACCCACTGGTTCCAGGTCATCTACAAGTCTTTGCTTGGCAAAGCCCCGTCTTATCTCAGCTCACTGGTCACCATAGCAGCACCCACCCATAGCACGTGCTCCAGCAGGTATATCTCACTGGTCACCCCCAAAGCCAATTGTTCCTTTGGTTGCCTTTCCTTCTAGTTCTCTGCTGCCAATGACTGGAATGAACTGCAAAAATCACTGTAGCTGGAGACTCATATCTCCCTCACTAGCTTTAAGCACCAGCTGTCAGAGCAGCTCACAGATCACTGCACCTGTACATAGCCCATCTGTAAATAGCCCATCCAACTACCTCATCCCCATACTGTATTTATTTATCTTGCTCCTTTGCACCCCAGTATCTCTACTTGCACATTCACACACACACACATACATACACACACACATATATATATATATACGTATATATATATATATATATATATATATATATATATATATATATATATATATATATAGATTCTGCACATCTACCATTCCAGTGTTTAATTGCTATATTGTAATTACTTCGCCACCATGGCCTATTTATTGCCTTATCTCCCTTATCCTACCACATTTGCACATACTGTGTATAGAATGTTTTACTGTATTATTGACTGTATGTTTGTTTATTCCATATGTAACTCTGTGTTGTTGTATGTGTCGAACTGCTTTGCTTAATCTTGGCCAGGTTGCAGTTGCAAATGAGAACTTGTTCTCAACTAGCCTACCTGATAAAATAAAGGTGTAATATATTTTTAATTATTTTTTTTTAATCTAATCAGATGACTGTGTGAGCCATTCTGACGCAACTCAATGACATACTGGTGGATTTCACACTCCATAGGGTCCTCCTATACACTAAACATCCTAAAGCAGACAAGTAAACACTCTGCTACCTGAGATAAGCCCAACAACTAAATTCAAGTTGCCATAAAAGGAAAGAGGTTATTCAAATGGCGTTACTGTTGGAGTCAAATGTAAGTTTAATACATTGATCTGCCAACGTGAAATTTTTTTGGAATGTTTGACGTTGACAAAATTGGGACACCACTCATTGCAACGCCGCATCCGTCACTTCAACAGTAAAGAGGCGATGTATAGGCTAGCAATAAATAACAACAACGTTTCACTTTTTATTGAATAATAGTAGAGGCCTTTATTATTATTTTTTGTATGTACAATTTAACAAGAGGTGTTCTAGTTAGGGGAATAGCATACGGATCAGACCGTTCTGTGTCGCTGCAACTTTGCCTACAAAAAGGCTACATAACAAGCCAGAAGAATGCAGTGGAAAGGCTTTGTTAGTAAACTATCGTAATCCATTAGCCATACCACGGAGCTATTGTTGCCTTGCAGACAGCGGTTCGATTAATCCTGCTAAAACCTTAGCATGCCCATTCCTCGTGTGGAATAGGTTCGGCTGAATCGGAAATTAATCAAAGTAAAAGTGGCCATTAAAGCAAACAAGTCCAGTGCAAAAACGCAAAGAAACATTTCGGTAGCCTGTTAGCCACGTTCATAACCCTGTAATTACATGTCGGTTGCTACGTCCACTTTGACTAGTGCGCGGAGACTTGACAAGTTTTGTAAATGTTCATTAATAATATAGGTCGTTGACTGAATAGTTTGAGATGTCATACCTTGAGCCGACTTCAATATACTCGAGCCTTCCTTTCCTTCTCTTCTTGCAGAAATTATTCTTCCTTTCAAGTTGATTCCCGACTCAAGTTATGATAATTCCTTTTAGATTTTTTTTTGTCAACAGCACAAATCCCCTTTGTAACACCGAGCATCACGCATAGATCGACGCCATATCCAACGAGAGAATGCCTTTAGATCCACTTTGCCTCGACTTTTCAACAAATTCCATGTTTTTTTAGCAAGAAAATAAACTCAAGACGTGACCCTTTGCTTGGATTTGTTTTCCTGAAAAAAAACATCCTTGCACGGCGCTTGGTTGGTTGGGTGGGTGGTGTGGCCTATCCGGAGGCTGTTTGCTGACTGGTTCAAATCTGTAATGAGTCGGGAATTGTCAGCTTGCGAGCGCCGTCTAGCTGTATGGGCGAGCAATATAGGTAGGTCATATAATAGGCCTCCTGTACTCATTAAATATTGAAAGTGTAGTTTATGAGTATTTAAAAGCCACAGTCTGGAAAATTGTAAACGATCAAAGAGTGGGTTACCAACATGTTAACAATGGAGCAAATACATGCAATGACAGCTACACATGCACTTTCACTAGATGTCTCTGTTATACTTCTTATGGCTGGGGGCAGTATTGAGTAGCTTGGATGAATATGGTGCCCAGAGTAAACTACCTGCTACTCAGGCCCAGTTGCTAATATAGGCTCCAGTTTCAACTATTCTGCCTTATTATTATTCGACCATGCTGGTCATTTATGAACATTTGAACATCTTGACCATGTTTTGTTATAATCTCCACCCGGCACAGCCAGAAGAGGACTGGCCACCCCACATAGCCTGGTTCCTCTCTAGGTTTCTTCCTAGGTTTTGGCCTTTCTAGGGAGTTTTTCCTAGCCACCGTGCTTCTTCACCTGCATTGCTTGCTGTTTGGGGTTTTAGGCTGGGTTTCTGTACAGCACTTTGAGATATCAGCTGATGTACGAAGGGCTATATAAAATAAATTTGATTGATTGATTGATTGATATATGCATATTATCAGTATATTTGGATAGACAACAATCCGAAGTTTCTAAAACTGTTTGAATGATGTATGTGAGTATAACAGCACTCATATGGCAGGCAAAAACCTGAGAAAAAAATCCAACCAGGAAGTGGGAAATCTGAGGTTTGTAGTTTTTCAAGTAATTCCCCATCGAATATACAGTGTCAATGGGGTCATATTGCACTTCCTAAGGCTTCCACTAGATGTCAACAGTCTTTAGAACCTTGTTTGAGGCTTCTACTGTGAAGGAGGGGGGAATGAGAGCTGATTGAGTCAGGGGTCTGGCAGAGTGCCATGAGCTGATCACGCTCGCTCAGGTGAGAGTTAGCTGCGTTCCATTGCATTTCTACAGACAAAGGAATTCTCTGGTTGAAACATTATTGAAGATTTATGATAAAAACATCCTAAAGATTGATTCTATACTTCGTTTGACATGTTTCTACGAACTGTAATATGACTTTTCGTCTGAACTTTCACATGGACTTTCCCGCGCCTCGTGAGTTTGAAAGTGTGTACTAAACGCGCAAACAAAAAGGAGGTATTTGGACATAAATTATGGACTTTATCGAACAAATCAAACATTTATTGTGGAACTGGGATTCATGGGAGTGCATTCTGATGAAGATCATCAAAGGTAAGTGAATATTTATAATGCTATTTCTGACTTCTGTTGACTCCACAACATGGCGGATATCTGTATGGCTTGTTTTTGTCTCTGAGCGCTGTACTCAGATTATTGCATGGTGTGCTTTTTCGGTAAAGCTTTTTTGAAATCTGACACAGCGGTTGCATTAAGGAGAAGTTTATCTAAAGTTCCATGCATAACAATTGTATTTTCATAAACATTTATGAAAGAGTATTTCTGTAAATTGATGTGGCTCTCTGCAAAATCACCGGATGTTTTGGAAGCAAAACATTACTGAACGTAACGCACCAATGTAAACTGAGATTTTTGTATATAAATATAAACTTTATCGAACAAAACATACAATATATCACAAAAGTGAGTACACCCCTCACATTTTTGTAAATATTAGAGTATATATTTTCATGTGACAACACTGAAGAAATGACACTTTACTACAATGTAAAGTAGTGAGTGTACAGCTTGTATAACAGTGTCAATTTCCCTTCGAAATTACTCAACACACAGCCATTAATGTCTAAACCGCTGGCAACAAAAGTGAGTACACCCCTAAGTGAAAATGTCCAAATTGGGCCCAAAGTGTCAATATTTTGTGTGGCCATCATAATTTTCCAGCACTGCCTTATAGGCCTATTTGTAGACAGGGAATTACATTCCATGAGAGCAACAATGAGCTACCATGAAGACCACACAGTGTGCATACATACACCTGCATCTTCTCTAGGGATTTCAGATTCTTTACCGACTGACACCTGTGCAGTTGCGGTGTGAAGATTGTAGATCAGAACCTTTTAAACAATCAAACAAGCCTAAATAATTCAATAATAAGCTATATACCTAATACATTATTTACTTGTGTGTTTTGTCTTATTTGTATTCTTACAAAATAAGTGGCTAGGCCACAATGATAGTTGATTGCACTTAATGGTCTTCCGTGTGGAATTTACAGTCATCACTGAAGTACCACTGTCCTCCAACTGAGGGCGACCGGTTACATAAAGTTGATCCTGACCATGGATTCTGACTTCTCCAGAGAAAGAGTATTCGGCTTCTGTAACTATTTTCAAAATTATACTTTTTTTATGAAAGAAAATGTGAGTTCTTCCCGATTGCTTAAGTTAATTTCTTATCAAAAAAGCCAAGGTGGTTATTCAAATATGACATTTTTACAATGATTATCTTGTGGTTGGCACAGGCCATCAGTTCCTAAATCCATTATCTTCTGCACTCTTCTATTCAAGCTGACATCCTATAACATTTCCTGAATGACAATATGAATGTGCATTTACAGCAATACAATCTGGTCAAATGTGTTGTTATGGATGTCACATGTCTGAGTTTGTCTGCACAAACTGTATTGTAGCACATGCCCATGAGAATAGTGTTTTCTAACTTGAGTGCATCATATCAAAATCACCTTTAGATAAGTATGTTTACAGTAACCAGGCTGTATGTTTACTCTTTAAGAGTCTCATAATGACGAACATACGTTTCAGCAATACCCACAACCTCCTGGTTCCTAGCGACCTATGACACATGACACAGCTTGCTATTATTTTTGTTGTGTTGACCTTATGTCTTCCCATGTAATCTGATTATACATTACAAATGTGATATGGTCATTCTGCACTAGCTAAATATTCATGTAGAACTCATCAACTGTGAACCATTGCAATAGTGGGCTGCAGTCAGTGTTACTTTTCTCAAGGTGTCAAGCAAGCAGGCTTCATTTTAAGCTGAAACATTTCATAGAATTTTTTTCGATACCATTTGATTTCAATTAAACCAAATTATATAAAACCAGTCTTCAATATGATTGCATGTATAATATGTTTTTTGGACTATGGTGTGTTTTTTAGTCTGGGCCCTGTTATAGTGACTCCTCACTTTGGATGATGATGATGGGAAGGCTTGATAAAGGCCCAGTGTCTATCTGATTCTATCATACAGGAAGTGCTGCTGGAAAGTGTTTGTGTTACTAAGAAAGGGTCTGTTGTCCAGAAGCTGAGAGAACCTGACGTTAGCCACATAGGACTAAGTAGAGCAATGTTTGCTCTTTTTAGGGGACTCACTGGGTTCCTTGTTCGAACAAAGGCGGTTCTGCTGGACCACAGATCAAACATCTACAGCAAGCCACCAAAGGACAAGATTGGGCCTGGTGTAGGAACCAAAGCTTTCCATTTTTCTGTCTAACCTTTTTATATATATATATATATAGATTAAGGCCTAATATAGAGTATATATATGTATATAAGGTAATCTTATTACCAAAAAAACTTTGTTTTGGAATTGTCTCTTTTGGCATTTATTTCATTATGTCAATGTTAAGAATTTATTTAGATCTTTTGCATTATTTTCTTGTTGTTGTCTGCAAATATTTTAAAGTGCATGGTACACTATATTATCATCCAATGTCAGAATTGTAGGGTCAGGCAGGTTTAGGCAAAGCTCATAGGAATTTAATTAAAAGAAAGCTAACTTTTACAAGTTGTTGCCCACTGAACTCCTAACATCACACAAGAAACTACAACATAACAACGAAGTTTCAGTATGAGGCAGCCATATCTGTAACATATCACTTTACATTCTCTAATGTGGTGAATTCAAGTGAGGTGGGTTTTCCAGCCGAGAGAGAAATATGTTTTATTTATTTGTTATTTATAAGTTAGTAGAGCCAAGCTTTCCCCTCGGAATGATGACTGAGATGTGAGACAGAGCCCAATGTTGGTCCAGCTGTCCGCTCTGCTCTCCTCAGGGACATCCACAGGGTTTTTAATGGATCATTTATGGGTGTTGCTATGAAGTCTACAGTGCCAGGGGAGGATGCTATGGAGGCAGGGAGATGGAGACTGTGCTAGGGAGACAACGATATATTATCATCAGAGCCAAGGTTCATGAGCCTCTGGGGGGGAAGGTCAATTGGTCCGCCAAGCTGTAAACCTACAGCTTGAGGGGAAGTTGGTTTCTATGAGAGGAAGAGATAGAGAGTGAGAGAGAGGGAGCGAGGGAGAGAGGGAGAGAAAGAGAGCGAGAGATGGCTTTACACAAAGCATAAAAACCTGAACAAGGTTATTACAGTGTTATTACACTGTAACGTAGCCTAGCAGTTAGCGCATTGGGCCAGTAACCAAAAGGTTTCTAGTTCAAATCCCCAAGCTGACAAGGTGAAAAATCTGTAGATGTGCCCTTGAGGAAGGCACTTAACCCTAATTGCTTTAGGGCCACCAATGATAATGGCAGACCCTGGCCATGACCCCACTCGCAGAGGTGTCTCAGTGAGAATTGGGATATGCAAAAAACATATTTCCAATTTACACATATTATATTATTAATACACGCTTGCACATGTGTGAAATATGACAAATATAAGCACCCATCAAATTACACTGAACAAAAATATAAACGCAACATGTAAAGTGTTGGTCCCATGTTTCATGAGCTGAAATAAAAGATCCCTAAAATGTTCCATATGCACAAAACATTTGTCTACATCCCTGTTCATGAGCATTTCTCCTTTGCCAAGATAATCCATCCACCTGACAGGTGTGGCATATCAAGAAGCTGATTAAACAGCATGATCATTACACAAATGTACCTTGTCCTGGGGACAATAAAAGGCCACTCTAAAATGTGCAGTTTTGTCTCACACCACAATGCCACAGATGTCTAAAGTTTTGAGGGAGCGTGCAATTGGCATGATGACTGCAGGAATGTTCACCAGAGCTGTTGGAAGCGAATGTAATGTTAATTTCTCTAGCATAAGCTGCCTCCAACGTCGTTTTAGAGAATTTGGTAGTATGTCCAACCCGCCTCACAACCGCAGACCATGTGTATAGAGTCGTGTGGGTGAGCGGTTTGCTGATGTCAACATTGTGAGCAAAGTGCCCCATTGTGGCGGTAGGGGTTATGGTATGGGCAGGCATAAACTAATCCATAGATTAAGGCCTAATGAATTTATTTTAATTGACTAATTCACTCATATGAACTGTAACTCAGTAAAGTCTTCGAAATTGTTACATGTTGCATTTATATTTTTGTTCAATATATTATTATTATTACAAGACTAAGGCGTTACATTCAGGTGGTGCCTGTTAACCGTTTGATTCAGTATTTGCACAGCAATGTTTTACATGCTAAATATGTATGTGGTCTCCTTGTTTCCCTCACAGCAATCTCTCTTCACAATGTCAGTGTTTGCGTTCACTCTCCTAGTCCCGGCTGGATGGATCATGCACCGTATCCCAGTTTACCGCCAGAGACCCCTCCAGAACACTGACTCGGCTCCACCAAAATGTATGAAAGGACATCACTGAAAAATCACTGAACCACCATCTTAATAATGTATAAGATGAATTAATGTATAAACACATAAACTAAACCGCAGTCATTTACCAGGTGGATGGTATAATGTTTAATATGTCATTTTGTAATTTATTTAGTTTCTAAAGAGATTGAATCATGAAATTTAGTATTTTTGTCTTGATGGCATTGCATTATTGCTTGTCTTTATTGCAGACACTTAACATTGTTTCAGCAGACTGACACCCGGCGCACTCCGTTTTCACCTCCAAAATTCCAATCTGCATGTGCCTTCAGTTGAATGAGTGGTTTTTGAGATCTTCTAGTGGACATACAGAACCAGGAACCAGTGAGTCCACTCAGAACCAGGCTCCAGACACAGGATGTTGTTACTTTATCAGATGGAGATGGGAAGGGGAATAGTCTAGTCCTGGTTCTTGACAAACACTAAGATCTGTTGAGAAGTATAGTTAAGGTTGTAGTGTCTATTCTCTTGCCTCAGAACTGAAATTCTTGTTTATCTTTTAGCTGGGGTGAACTGGGAATAATTCTAATTGTTTCCTGTAAAGAAAAGAAAACCATTCCTGATATACTGTACCAGTCAAAAGTTTGGACACACATTCAAGGGTTTTTCTTTATTTTTACTATTTTCTACATCGTAGAATAATACTGAAGACATCACATCTATGAAATTGTCACGTTCGTTATAAGGATCGGACCAAGGCGCAGCGTTGTATGCGTACATTATTTATTAAAAGAATGAAACACTTAACAAACTAAAAAAACAAACCGCTATACAAACAAGTGCTGACAGGCAACTATACATAGACAAGATCCCACAAACACCAAAGGGAAATGGCTACCTAAATATGATCCCCAATCAGAGACAACGATAAACAGCTGTCTCTGATTGGGAACCATATCAGGCCAACATAGATATACAAAAACCCCTAGACCTACAAAACCCTAGACATACAAAAACCCTAGCCCTAGACAATACAAAAACCCTAGACAATACAAAAACGAACGTACCCACCCTAGTCACACCCTGACCTAATCAAAATATAAATAAACAGATATCTCAGGTCAGGGCGTGACAGGAATAACACATATGGAATCATGTAGTAACCAAAAAATAAAGTGTTAATCAAATCAAAACACATGTTATATTTGAGATTCTTCAAAGTAGCCACCCTTTGCCATGATGACAGCTTTGCACACTCTTGGTATTCTCTCAACTAGCTTCATGAGGTGCTCACCTGGAATGCATTTAATTTGTGGAATTTCTTTCCTTCTTAATGAGTTTGAGCCAGTCAGTTGTGTTGTGACAAGGTAGGGGTGGTATACAGGAGCTAGCCCTATTTGGTAACATACCAAGTCCATGTTATGGCAAGAACAGCTCAAATAAGCAACGAGAAACAACAGTCCGTCATTACTTTAAGACATGAAGGTCAGTCAATGATTTCAGAACATTTCTAGAACTTTCAATGTATCTTCAAGTGCAGTTGCAAAAACCATCAAGCACTATGATGAAACTGGCTCTCATGAGGACCGCCACTGAAAGGAAGACCCAGAGTTACCTCTGCTGCAGAGGATAAGTTCATTACAGTTACCAGCGTCAGAAATTGCAGCCCGAATAAATGCTTCACAGAGTTCAAGTAAGACAACAACAGATCTCAACATCAACTGTTCAGAGGAGACTACGCGAATCAGGCCTTCATGGTCAAATTACTGCAAAGAAACCACTACTAAAGGACAACAATAATAATAAGAGACTTGCTTGGACCACGAGCAATGGACATTAGACCGGTGGAAATCTGTCCTTTGGTCTGGAGTCCAAATTTGAGATTTTTGATTCCAACCGCAGTGTCTTTGTGAGACGCAGTGTGGGTGAATGGATGATCTCTCCATGTGTATTTGCCACTGTAAAGCATGGAGGAGGTGTTATGGTGTGGGGGTGTCAGTGTCAGTGATTTATTTAGAATTCAAGGTACTCTTGAACAGCATGTCTACCACAGCATTCTGCAGCGATACGCCATCCCATCTGGTTTGCACTTAGTGGGACTATAATTTGTTTTCAACAGGACAATGACCTCCAGGCTGTGTAAGGGCTATTTGACAAAGGAGAGTGCTGCATCAGATGACCTGGCCTCCACAATCACCTGACCTCAACCCAATTGAGGTGGTTTGGGATGAATTGGACCGCAGAGTGAAGGAAAAGCAGCCAACAAGTGCATTCCAGGTGACTACCTCATGAAGCTGGTTGAGAGAATGTCAAAGCTGTCATCAAGGCAAAGGGTGGCTACTTTGAAGAATATAAAATATATTTGGATTTGTTTAACACTTTTTTGGTTACTACATGATTCCATGTGTAATTTCATAGTTTGATCAAATAAAATAAAACTTTGATCTCTTCGCTATTATTCTACAATGTAGAAAATAGTAAAAATAAAGAAAACCCCTTGAATGAGTCAGTGTCCAAACGTTTGACTCATACTGTAAATAGTCAGTTGCCATAACTCCCCAGTGACAATGGAAAGACTGTTGGAAAAGCAAAAAACTACAGTGGGGCAAAAAAGTATTTAGTCAGCCACCAGTTGTGCAAGTTCTCCCTCTTAAAAAGATGAGAGAGGCCTGTAATTTTCATCATAGGTACACTTCAACTGACAGACAAAATGAGAAAAAAAAATCCAGAAAATCACATTGTAGGATTATTAATACATTTATTTGCAAATTATGGTGGAAAATAAGTATTTGGTCAATAACAAAAGTTTATCTCAATACTTTGTTATATACCCTTTGTTGGCAATGACAGAGGTCAAACGTTTTCTGTAAGTCTTCACAAGGTTTTCACACACTGTTGCTGGTATTTTGGCCCATTCCTCCATGCAGATCTCCTCTAGAGCAGTGATGTTTTGGGGCTGTTGCTGGGCAACACGGACTTTCAACTCCCTCCAAAGATTTTCTATGGGGTTGAGCTCTCTAGACTGGCTAGGCAGCTCCAGGACCTTGAAATGCTTCTTACGAAGCCACTCCTTCGTTGCCCGGGCGGTGTGTTTGGGATCATTGTCATGCTGAAAGACCCAGCCACGTTTCATCTTCAATGCCCTTGCTGATGGAAGGAGGTTTTCACTCAAAATCTCACGATACATGGCCCCATTCATTCTTTCCTTTACACGAATCAGTCGTCCTGGTCCCTTTGCAGAAAAACAGCCCCAAAGCATGATGTTTCCACCCCCATGCTTCACAGTATGTATGGTGTTCTTTGGATGCAACTCAGCATTCTTTGTCCTCCAAACACAACGAGTTGAGTTTTTACTAAAAAGTTATATCTTGGTTTCATCTGACCATATGACATTCTCCCAATCTTCTTGTGGATCATCCAAATGCTCTCTAGCAAACTTCAGACGGGCCTGGATATGTACTGGCTTAAAACATGTTATGGCTGCGATCCTCGTACAGGGATCAACATCAGGGGAAATTTCAGAGTGACAACTAAAAATACAACTTCGTAACATTAAACATTCTTGAAAATGCAAGTGTCTTACACCCTTCAAAAGATTTGAATCTTGGTAATCAAACTACGTTTTCCAATTTAAAATAGCTATTACAGAGAACAAATCCCATGCTTTTGTTTGAGAAGAACAATCAACAACAGAAACATTTTCCGCCATGACAGTTTTTACACATTCACATCTGAAGGTAAAATTATGACTTACATTCTGATATCTTGCTCTTATTTCTCTTCCTGAGGGTCCCAGTGATCAAATGAAGTGCAGTTTTCTTTGATAAAATCCGTTTTTATAGCCTAAATCTAAACATTTTGTAAACTGTTTGTGCCGTGAATTCAGATTTTTTGTTTGAGGATTCTTGTAGTGTTATGATTCAAACGAACTGAGGAGCTGTTTCTGCAAGGACAGGATGTACTTCTGGACGGGTAAGTGCTAATGCCATTTTATGAAATATAAAAATATATATATTTATATATATATATTTTTTGCAATGAAGTGTGGTTTGTTTGTGTGTGTGTGTGTGTGTGTGTGTGTGTGTTGGTTTGTTTGTGTGTGTGTGTGTGTGTGTGTGTGTGTGTGTGTGTGTGTGTGTGTGTGTGTGTGTATATATATATACAACAATGGCCGGAGTTGAATGTAACAGCACTTCACCTTAGTGACTGTTCCCTCTGCTCTATACAATACATATCTGTTTATTTTATGTGATGATAAAAGGCTCATACAATACAAATATTTTTTTAATGTTTTCTTTCACAGTGATAGCGACTCCGACTGGGAGCCCCCGGTGCCAAGCTGCCCGCTCTACCTGTGCCCCCAGTGGTGTTCATATGCCACAGTTCATTACTGCAAAAAGGGCACAGCATGGGCCAAAAAGGGCAAAAGGCCACAGCATGGAGGCGTCGTTGTGTTCTGTGTCGCATGAAATGCACCACTTGTTCAGTTTGCCTCTGCTTTACATCAGAAAGAGACTGCTATGGGACATGGCACAGGCAGCAAAATATTGTGACGAGGACGAGGACTGTTTTTTTTTTTTTTTAATTTTTTCGAATATTTTTTTAAACATTTTTTTTGTGTGTGTGTGTGTTAGAATTGCTTTTTGATATGTTGTATATAGTTATTTGCACTGCTGTATATAGTTATAGGTCTTTTCACCAATTCGCCCACTTGGGTACATTTGGGCAACTTGTGTGGGACACCTGGGTGACTTCCTGCTAAATGTCATGTAGCTCACCCATTCCTGAAGTTATCAGTCTCTTTGCACACCTACAGCTGCCCTCTTGTGTTATCCATCAAAATGATCTCCAGCATCCTATCTGACTGTGTGGCTATTCTAGTACATGTGAAAGATGATACTACAACAATAAAAAACAGAAAACGAATGCTCTTTCTTTCTCTTTTCTTCCACCAGATCTACTGTGTTATATTCTCCTACATTCAATTAACATTTCCACAAACTTCAGAATGTTTCCATTCAAACGATACCAAGAATATGCATATCCTTGCCTCTGGGGCTGAGCTACAGGCAGTTAGATTTGGGTATGACTTCAGGTGGAAATTGAGAACAAAGGGATGCAGCCAGCAGGGGGACACTTCTGGAACTGCAGGATTAGAGTCCCTGGCGGCGTAGTGTGTTACTGATGGTAGGCTTTGTTACTTTGGTCCCAGCTCTCTGCAGGTCATTCACTAGTCCCCCCCCCGTGTGTTTCTGGGATTTTTGCTCACCGTTCTTGTGATCATTTTGACCCCACGGGTGAGATCTTGCGTGGAGCCCCAGATCAAGGGAGATTATCAGTGGTCTTGTATGTCTTCCTTTTCCTAATAATTGCGCCCACTTTTGATTTCTTCAAACCAAGCTGCTTACCTGTTGCAGATTCAGTCTTCCCAGCCTGGTGCAGGTCTACAATTTTGTTTCTGGTGTCCTTTGACAGCTCTTTGGTTTTGGCCATAGTGGAGTTTGGAGTGTGACTGTTTGAGGTTGTGGACAGGTGTCTTTTATACTGATAACAAGTTCAAACAGGTGCCATTAATACAGGTAACGAGTGGAGGACAGAGGAGCCTCTTAAAGAAGAAGTTACAAGTCTGTGAGAGCCAGAAATCTTGCTTGTTTGTAGGTGACCAAATACTTATTTTCCACCATAATTTGCAAATAAATTCATTAAAAATCCTACAATGTGATTTTCTGGATTTTATTTCTCATTTTGTCTCTCATAGTTGAAGTGTACCAATTATGAAAATTACAGGCCTCTCTCATCTTTTTAAGTGGGAGAACTTGCACAATTGGTGGCTGACTAAATACTTTTTTGCCCCACTGTATAGGAAGCAATTTCCCTTCACCACTACATACTGCGGTTCTCAAATTGCCTATAGTAGTTTGATAGTATCCTCTCTAAACATGGTCTTTGTGCATACTGTCAAAATACATTGTTTAAAAATGCTACCCCTGATGCTCTTTATAAATTACAGTTACAAAATCTCTGAAAACCATCTGGATTATAAATTATGTAAAATAGTGATATATAGCCTATAGTTTAAGAGGAGCAAGTATACCACCACCTTTGAAACTCACTCTTTGAATCTCAGCTGATTCAAAAGAGCTTTAGCAGCTTCGTGTTGAGTCGGGTGTTAAATATCACTTTCTTGAATGACAATTTGTCAGAGTCGGACCAGTCCATTTTGAAAGGTATGTGCTGATTTGGGTCTGGCTTTTCTATCAGCACAATGATATATACATTCCCAAATTATAAAAATGTCCACCGCATGCATTTAAATGATTTACAAGGCCAATGCAATTGATTGCAATTTCTGTTAACATGCTTTTTATGGAAGCAGTGGTACAACCAGAGAGAGCCTGTGAGCGAGGGGGGATTATTCACTTTTCCAAGACTGAGGGGGAACAACACCGTAGGGGAAAAACAAACATTTGACAGTGTTTGTTTTAGGATTCGTGAAGTGTTCCCACAATGTCTACGAAAGCAGAGCAATGTAAGTACCATTATTTAAAATCCACCCATTTTTAGGTGTAATTTTCTAGTAAGAAAGCGAAGGAGGGGAGCTGTCCTTGGTGATGAAACCGCGGTTGCTAAGGCAGGTTGCAACACGTACTCGCTCTGCAGATGATGGCTCTAGGTAGGGGCTAGTGTAGGGGATGCGCTATTTTCTGGCGGTGGT
Organism: Oncorhynchus mykiss; assembly: GCF_013265735.2. NCBI lineage: Eukaryota > Metazoa > Chordata > Actinopteri > Salmoniformes > Salmonidae > Oncorhynchus > Oncorhynchus mykiss. The sequence continues at coordinate 21,826,151 of NC_048589.1, read as the reverse complement.
CAACACAACGATATGGGGAAAACATAATAATAGATATTAACCTTTCATTTTTGATTGACACGTTGAAAGAAAGGTTGGTGCGGAGAAAGATATGTAGGTTATTGGTTTCAAGGTCGATTTGACAAATGCTCCGCTAAACAATATGGTGGCATTGGCGATCAGTAATGTGGTTGCTTTGCTTGTTCTTTTACTTACTTGACATAATATGAGACGAGTTTTTTTCTTCGTCATTTGCGTCTGAAACAGGTGGATAAGCATACTGCGGTTACACTGTATATGATCAACTGAATCAATGCACAGTGTAATAAACAATTGGTGGTTTGTTGTTGTTGTCAGTCAACACACCTTGGAGAACTCAACATTACTCAAGTAGGCATGTGTTACTTGGTTTCGAATAGGCCTATAGTAATAACTGGAAGAAACAAGTTCATATAGGCCCATCTACATTTATTTGGTATAAAGCCTGCTCAATATCGACTTGAAATGTACTTGGCCATGTTTGGGGCAACATAGAATGTTCTATAGGCTAATCTATGGTCCCATGTAGGCTATGTATTGTAAACATCGCAAGAAAGGGAAATAATCACCATTTGAACTCTAGCCTATAGACGATTTGTGTTGTTTCTCCTTTCTTCAGTACATAGACATTACTGAATTGGTCGGACATTAGTTTGCACAAGTCTCACAAATTTTAGCCCTTAAAACAACAGTTGAAATTGTTTTTTGTCAGGCAAAAACTAGAGACAGTAGATGTCCAGATTTTGCACCTTTGCTAATCTCGTCCACTCAGCAGGCTCTAGCAAGTGAGCCTGTGAATGAGGTTACACCTTTGCTCACATTTCTGGTTTTGCAAAGTGTGTCTGAAGGTAGCCTATTTTGGCAATGCAGTCATTCATTGCTATGAAATTTGCAAAAAATAACACACTCATACACCCACGTAGATAACCTAAACACACTAATTGACGTACACATCTACACACACACACACACACACACACACACACACACACACACACACACACACACACACACACACACACACACACACACACACACACACACACACACACACACACACACACAAACAAAGCCTGTGGGTGTTGTTGTTATTTTTGGGACTTGTCATTTGCAGGTCAGCGAAAGCTAACCACTATTCCTCTCTGAGTCACAAAATGGCACCAAAACGACCCATTCCAGGGTTGGTTGTGACCTAGCTGGCCAAACACAAATGCCACTTAAAGAGAGACAATGAAGGTTCACAGAGACCCTCGCCCTTTGCCATGCTTATGGGGCAGCATATCAATGACCAGGCTTATACTGTACCAACCATAACCCATTGCCACCCCCCCCCCCCCCCCCCCCCCCCTTATGTGAAAAGGCTTCATCAGATGTCATATGTTTGTCACTCTGCTCTTTATCTTGTTTAGTTGCCTCTAAGATAAGATACTTGCAAGAGTATCACAACCGCGTGCAACACAATATTTACCCCGTGCCCTCCGGAACAGACATTGCAAACACATTGAAATACTTTTCCCAAACCCTGCTCAGGTAAGTAGCCTGCGCTGGAACCACAGGTGAAGTAACGGAGTGTAACAGTATTTGGTGTTTAGTTTCAGAGGAGAGGTGACTGGGGTTAAGCCTAATTCTAATACATGCACAGCAATAAGACAGGATTACTGCTGGTAGGAAGTCAGTTGGAATTAAAAGATAGAAGTGGAAATATGGGAAACGGTATTCTACAATGTAACTTTATAGTGTGCATCATCATTTAAGAATCCTAGTTGAAAACCCTCAGGTAATTTTCAGAGAGGGAATTGTCTTGCTCCATCCTCTGCCTTTGTGATACCATATGCTTCATGTTGCTGTATGAGGACCATGATCCTACAGTATCTCATCAGTGCACTATAACATTCTGACCAAACTGGACGCCATCGCGCCATGTTGATTTTGTACCCCCACACCAGACATGATGATCAGGATCAGGACACGCAGGTTGAAATATCAAAACAAACTCTGAACCAATTATATTAATTTGGGGACAGGTCGAAAAGCATTAAACATTTATGGCAATTTAGCTAGCTAGCTTGCTGTTGCTAGCTAATATGTCCTGGGATAGAAACATTGGGTTGTTATTTTACCTGAAATACACAAAGTCCTCTACTCCGACAATTAATCCACAGATAAAACAGTATACACCAAATTCCTTTCACGTTATCTCTCCTCCTTCCTCAGGCTTCTTTTTGACTTCTTTGGACTTTATATAGCGGTTGGCAACCAACTTTATGGTGCATTACTACATCCGACTGGAGTGTGGACGTCAGTTAATCTTTCAATCACCCACGTGGATATATGCCCATAAACACCAATGAGGAGATGGGAGAGGCCGGACTTGCAGCGCATTGAGCATCACAAATAGAACCTATTTCTATTTTACCGCCTGGCCTGCCAGACACTTGCTGAGGCGCGCGAGCAGTGTGGGTGCAATGATTGAATAACATGTATGTGTACATTTATTTTTGCAAAGCTTGCGCACGAGATGCGAGTGGTGTGGTCAGCATGATAGAGTCAACAACATGTTCCCCCTCTTATCATGCCATGGCTGTTTGGAAAAGTATGCTCAAATTGAGACAAGCCAATAATGGCAATTTTGGTAGATTTGAATTGTGTTGATGTTGTCTGCAAGTAGGAGGTTATAAATGTTAATAATGATGTTATCTTGCTGATTATACCGGGTATGGTTTGTTTTATATTTGAGAATTTAAAAATAAATAAATAGGCAATCTCAACCCCTCTGTAGGTTCAGTGTTAGCTTTCTAGATGTACATGTCCATGGGATGCCCTGGAGTCTCACTCCCAAAGGGGCTAGGGGAGGTCTGGTCCTCTGGCTCCTTGGGTCTGAGAAGTCCCCAATGTGCTGTGACAGAGGACGGGAAGGAACAACACGTCCCCTCAGAACAGGTCAAGAAGCCAGGGCAGCCATTATGGCCATAAGCAGTATGTGACATTTAAGGCTTTGAGTTTGAGCAGAGCTCTCTGTGAAAATGAGCTGTGCTTTGATCATTGGCTACAGAAATCATCATCATTAGGCACAGTAATCTAAAAGGATGTGCATGAGGGAGACAGAACTTTCATGTTCCACTTTCATGAAAATTATGGGATTATGACGATCCCTTTAATTCCATCACACAGTGGACATACAGTAATAGTGTACTGTGAATACATTTTACTGTGGCCAAATTTGGATTATTTTCAAGTCAAACATTGGTAAAGTATCCTGGATCTTTCTGACTTTGCTGAGAGAGCTAGCAGCCCTTGTGAGTGTGTTGTTACAAGCCTGGCATCCTATTTGTCCTTGGCACAGATGGAGCGTGATGGGGGCTGTGATTGTACGAGCCTGTGTTGTGGCAGTTAACTCGAATGACAATTGTGTCTGTGAGGCGCGGTATCGTTGGGGTGTGAAGGGAATCCTGCTGGTATGATACTGTAACATTCGTCTTGTGTTTTCCTTGAGCTAAATCTCCTCCCTCCTAACTCACACATCAAGCCATGCCTCCCACATTGAAACCACTCTGCACTGCTCAGTAGACTCTCAGACATTCAGACAGACACCTGTGTTTCATTGGCCTGGGGTGCACTGAGGCTTGAAAACTGGAATGAGCATATGTCAGGTTCCTGAAAAGAAAGAACCCTGCACAGACAGAGGATGGAGCGGCCAAATTAATATTTCATAAATTCTGCAGCATAGTAAGAAATCAGTGTAAGACATTGACGGTATTGGTTTAAAGGGATGGGGCTACCCATGGGCTCAATTTAAGGTGGTTTACCCCAAGGGGGTGTTATGTAACATGTCATAAATAATTAGTCAAATATGATATAGTTGCCAGATTTTCCTCCCAGCCAGTCATCTAGAAAGTAACACATACCAGCCAAGCTCTCTAGCTCTCTGCATCAATGAGCCATGGATTCACAGTCGCCCTGACCCCATGCCAAATTCCATCATTCATTAGAGTGACTGTGAGGAACCAACTGACACTGAAAACAGATAATGAATCTGGCATGAACAAGTCACACTCAAAGGAAATCAAAAATCTCACATCTAGCTATTTGAGACAAAAACAGGGGCTATTACGGTATTGTATCCCCGAGCTAATGCTTCGTTACAGTAATGCTACTTATAATCAGTGGCTCACTCATGCTTGAGAGCAACTACACATTGCCACAGTTAGAGAAAACATTTGGAAAATAGCGTTGCTTTGATTGGAAGTGTAGGATGTTTTATCTGATCTGAGATGTGTGTCTAACTCTGTGCGCATAACCTGAGTCTGTGTACTGTATGTGGGTTTGTCTGTGTGCTTGTCTGTCTGTGTGTTTGTGTGTGTGTGTGTGTGTGTGTGTGTGTGGGGGGGGGGGTTTGCTCAATTGAATTCTTCAGTTTGATATGTGCAAAGGGCTCAGTGATATTAAGTTATACTCCACAAGATGTAAAGCTGACCCCCCCCCCGATTGTTAAACTGACTATCCATTCCAACTCCCCGAGAAAAACGTTAACGTTTTTCACACTTTGGTTACTGGTATTTAAAACTGTCCAACATATCCAAATTCTTGCGGAGTGTAACTTTCAGGGGAATTGTCAGAGTAAAGAAAGTGCGTAATGATGTTGGTATTGTAAAATGTTATAATAGTAGGCTATTCTGTATTTCTGCACTATAATCTCCTTACTCACACCCCTCTAGAAATGCTATACCTCTATCTCTATAAAGGACCTTTCAAAAACACAATACATCAGCATTTGTAATCTGTGCTCTCATGCTAAGTACCTCCAAATCATTTTACTGATAGAAAAGCTTAGTTCTTTTACATAATGTTTAGTGAAAGAGAAGGGCTCTCCACCCCCCCTCCCCCCTCCCCAACGCTAGAATCCTCACACACTAACCAACCAACTCGTTCTCCGTCTCTGGTGAGATTTCCACCTTGCCAGGGGACAGAAAACACAAACGTCCATTCCACATTAGCTCACAAACATAATGCTACCGGTCATCCCGTTTGAAACAACCTATTCCTTTGTCATTATAGTTTCTCCCCTACCGTAGATTAGTTCTTACAATTATTTAAGAGACTCGAATCCATATGCCTGTTGGATCTCATTATTAATCCTGATGATACTGATACAGTATCATAATGTATGCGTACAGACATTTCTCTGGTGCAATAAACATGTGTTGTGACCCAGGAATTCTTATCTAACCTCACACACATATTTATTACTAGCTGAAGCATGTTTCCAAAGTGCCACCTCTGTATTTTTCCTAAACGATGTGGTGTTGCTCCCATCCTTCACGACAGCCCCACAAAACAGGATATATTTCCCTGAGAAACATCATGGCCCATTGGCCTCACTGTATGGCTGTTGCTGAATCGATCTGATCGGAATATAGCAGCCATAGAGGGAAAACCATTTGCAGTTTCCCCTTTGGAGAAGTATGGGGTTGCCACTGAAAACATGCCATTTTTTACATTCTTGCTCCTTGTCACCAGATACGCATGAGATGCAGTGGTCATTGCAGTTTTTGCAAACATATTTTTTGTTTTTAGAAGACAAAGATGTACAAAAAGTGAAATAGAAAATGTCAGTAATTCTATATGACACTGAACAGATAAAGCAGGGAACAATTCCCCATGCCTTCAGTGAAATATTACAGACACTGCATCCTATGTGGAGTCTATCTGGGTTAGTTTTTTTCTATTTACCCTGTCTCTGTAGTGCCATTTCAATGTAATGTGCTGTTTCTTTGTTTCTTTGTTGTCTCTTTTTTCCCTTGTTCCCCCCTCCCCCCCTACCCCCTCACTCCCGGAGCAGCATTCTGTCCCGCACAGGCAGGAAGGAGAACCAGGAAGCATCCAATTTGGCCGTGCCCATGACCATGTGTCTTTTTCCTGTGCCATTCCCACTCACCCCATCTCTAAGACCACAAGTCAGTTCCATCAACCCTACAGTTACTCGCTCCCTCCTTTACAGCGTTCTGCGTGATGCCCCGTCAGACCGCGGGGGGCAGGGGCAGCAGAGTCGGGACGCTCAGCTCTCAGAGTACCCCTCTCTGGACTATCAGGGGCTCTATGCGACCCTCGTGACCCTGCTTGACCTGGTGCCCCTGCTGCAGCACGGTCAGCATGGTGAGTGAAGCCAGGGTGTCCTCTGTACATGTCCCCCCCCCCCCCCCCCCCCCCCCCCCGCCTCATTTCCACCAAGAGAGGAGTCCCACAGATTATCTGAAGGGATGCATGGGGTGATGGGGAACGAACACGCTGGATCCTGACAGCTCACTTTGTTGATAACATAGAACATGGAATTTACAGACATACTGTAGTACTGTAAACATGTATTAACTGTTTGCTTTGTAAATGAGAATGTGAAATTGGAAAAATGCATTGAAAATGTATTTGCAGAAAAGCCATTTAAAGGTTAAATTGCTATGGCTATCATATGTTGTGTATCTATTAACTGCACCAGGGAATAGTAATCGGTCAATAGCAAGTCTGTTAATACAGTTGAAGTCGGTAGTTTACATACACCTTAGCCAAGTACATTTCAACTCAGTTTTTCACAATTGCTGCCATTTAATCTTAGTAAAAATTCCCTGTCTTACGTCAGTTAGGATCCCCACTTTATTTTAAGAATGTGAAATGTCAGAATAATTGTAGAGAGAATTATTTATTTCAGCTTTTATTGTTTCATCACATTCCCAGTGGGTCAGAAGTTTACATGCACTCAATATGTATTTGGTAGCATTGCCTTTAAATTGTTTAACTTGGGTCAAACGTTTCAGGTTGCCTTCCACAAGCTTCCCACAATAAGTTGGGTGAATTTTGGCCCATTCCTCCTGACAGAGCCGGTGTAGCTGAGTCAGGTTTGTAGGCCTCCTTGCTCGCACACGCTTTTTCAGTTCTGCCCACAAATTTTCTTTAGGTTTGAGGTCAGGGCTTTGTGATGGACACTCCAATACCTTGACTTTGTTGTCCTTAAGCAATTTTTCCACAAATGTGGAAGTATGCTTGGGGTCGTTGTCCATTTGGAAGACCCATTTGCGACCAAGCTTTAACTTCCTGGCTGATGTCTTGAGATGTTGCTTCAATATATCCACATAGTTTTCCTCCCTTATGATGTCATCTATTTAGTGAAGTGCACCAGTCCCTCCTGCAGCCAAACACCCCCACAACATGATGCTGCCACCCCCGTGCTTCACGATTGGGAAGAGGATCTTCGGCTTGCAAGCCTCCCCCTTTTTCACCCAAACATAATGATGGTCATTATGGCCAAACAGTTTCATCAGACCAGAGGACATTTCTCCAAAAAGTAGGATCTTTGTCCCCATGTGCAGTTGCAAACCAGCTTTTTTATGGCGGTTTTGGAGCAGTGGCATCTCCCTTGCTGAGCGGCATTTCAGGTTATGTCGATATAGGATTTTACTGTAGATATAGATACTTTTGTACCGGTTTCCTCCAGCATCTTCACATGGTCCTTTGCTGTTGTTCTGGGATTGATTTGCACTTTTTGCACCAAAGTAGGTTCATCTCTAGGAGACAGAACGCGTCTCCTTCCTGAGCGGTATGACAGCTGCGTGGTCCCATGGTGTTTATACCTGTGTACAATTGTTTGTACTGTACAGATGAACGTGGTACCTTCAGGCATTTGGAAATTGCTCCCAAAGATGAACTAGACTTGTGGAGGTCTACAATTATTTTTTCTGAGGTCTTGGATGATTTATTTTGAAGATTACATACACTTAGGTTGGAGTCATTAAAACTCGTTTTTCAACAACTACACACATTTCTTGTTAACAAACTATAGTTTTGGCAAGTCGGTTAGGACATCTACATCTAGTAAGTTTTCCAACAATTGTTGACAGACAGATGATTTCACTTATAATTCACTGTATCACAATTCCAGTGGATCAGAAGTTTACATGCACTAAGTTAACTGTGCCTTTAAACAGCTTGGAAAATTCCAGAAAATTATATCATGGCTTTAGATGCTTCCGATAGGCTAATTGACATCATTTGAGTCAATTGGAGGTATACCTGTGGATGTATTTCAAGGCCGACCTTAAAACTCAGTGTATCTTTGCTTGAGATCATGGGTAAATCAAAAGAAATCAGCCAAGACCTCAGAAAAAAAAACGACGAGACGGCCTACAGGGAGGAGGTGAGGGCCCTCGGAGTGTGGGGTCAGGAAAATAACCTCACCCTCAATGTCAACAAAACAAAGGAGATGATCGTGGACTTCAGGAAACAGCAGAGGAAACAACCCCCTATTCACATTGACGGGACAGTAGTGGAGAAGGTGGAAAATGTTAAGTTCCTCGGCGTACACATCACGGACAAACTGAATTGGTCCACCCACACAGACAGCGTTGTGAAGAAGGAGCAGCAGCGCCTCTTCAACCTCAGGATGCTGAAGAAATTCTGCTTGTCACCAAAAACACTCACAAACTTTTACAGATGCACAATCGAGAGCATCCTGTCGGGCTGTATCACCGCCTGGTAGGGCAATTGCTCCGCCCACAACCGTAAGGCTCTCCAGAGGATAGTGAGGTCTGCACAACGCATCACCGGGGGCAAACTACCTGCTCTCAAGGACACCTACACCACCCGATGTCACAGGAATCCCAAAAAGATCATCAAGGACAACAACCACCCGAGCCACAGCCTGTTCACCCTGCTATCATCCAGAAGGCGAGGTCAGTACAGGTGCATCAAAGCTGGGACCGAGAGACTGAAAAACAGCTTCTATCTCAAGGCCATCAGACTGTTATACAGCCATCACTAACATTGAGTGGCTGCTGCCAACATACTGACTCAATCTCTAGCCACTTTAATAATAGAAAATGGGATGTTATAAATGTATCACTAGTCACTTTAAACTATGCCACTTTATATAATGTTTACATACCCTACACTACTCGTCTTATATGTATATACTGTACTCTATACCATCTGCTGCATCTTGCCTATACCGTTCGGCCATCGCTCATCCATATATATTTTTATATACATATTCTTATTCATTCCTTTACACTTGTGTGTATAAGGTATTTGTTGTGAAATTGTTAGATTACTTGTTAGATATTACAGCATGGTCGAAACTGGAATCACAAGCATTTCGCTACACTCGCATCAACATCTGCTAACCATGTGTATGTGACAAAAACAGTTTTATTTGATTTGACTCTGGTGCGAAAAGTGCAAATCAATCCCAGAACAACAGCAAAGGACCTTGTGAAGATGCTGGAGGAAACAGGTACAAAAGTATCTATATCCACAGTAAAACGAGTCCTATATCGACATAACCTGAAAGGCCGCTCAGCAAGGAAGAAGCCACTGCTCCAAAATCGCCATAACAAAGCCAGACTATGGTTTGCAACTGCACATGGGGACAAAGATCGTACTTTTTGGAGAAATGTCCTCTGGTCTGATGAAAAAAAATAGAACTGTTTGGCCATAATGACCATCATTATGTTTGGAGGAAAAAGGGGGATGCTTGCAAGCCGAAGAACACCATCCCAACCGTAAAGTATCATGTTGTGCGGCTGCTTTGCTGCAGGAGAGACTGGTGCACTTCACAAAATAGATGGCATCATGAGGGAGGAGAATTATGTGGATATATTGAAGCAACATCTCAAGTCATCAGTCAGGAAGATAAAGCTTGGTCGCAAATGTGTCTTCCAAATGGACAATGACCCCAGGCATACTTCCAAAGTTGTAGCAAAATGGCTTAAGGACAACAAAGTCAAGGTATTGGAGTGTCCATCACAAAGCCCTGACCTCAATCCTATAGAAAATTTGTGGGCAGAACTGAAAAAGCGTGTGGGAGCAAGGAGGCCTACAATCCTGATTCAGTTACATCAGCTCTGTCAGCAGGAATGGGCCAAAATTCACCCAACTTATTGTGGGAAGCTTGAGGAAGGCAACCTGAAACGTTTGACCCAAGTTAAACAATTTAAAGGCAATGCTACCAAATACTAATTGAGTGTATGTAAACTTCTGACCCACTGGAAATGTGATGAAAGAAATTAAAGCTGAAATAAATCCTTCTCTCTACTATTATTCTGATATTTCCCATTCTTAAAATAAAGTGGTGATCTTATCTGACCTAAGACAGGGAATTTTTTACGAGGATTAAATGTCAGGAATTGTGAAAAACTGAGTTGAAATGTAAACTTCCAACTTCAACTGTATATCTGAGTATATAGAATGTTAGCAACAGTAGTGTTTCATGACTAATTGATTAGTTTAAAAAAATGTAAAAGCATGAAAGCCTAACTTCTTGACTGGAAAGCCCTACCCTTTGCTGAGTGTAAGCATCAGTATCACAATGCTCTCTCAGGATGTTGTTGTTTTTATACCAAACCTGGGTTCAAATTCTTTTTCAGGTATTTTAATTACTTTTCAATATATTTCAAGACAAGTATTCAGATTCCAATTTATTTGAAGTATTTTAATATTGGAACATATTTGGAAAATACACTCAAATATACTCCCATGCATTTAACCCAGCAATTAGGAAAATAGTATTTGAAATAAAGTATAAAATACTTTCAAATACAAGTTTGTCGTCTATTTGATTTTTACAAATAACCATTCAAATACTCAAATAAAAGTACTTGTTTTGGGATGTGTATTTCAAAAATACTCAAAAACACAGAATAAAAAAAATAAGAAAATACTCAAATACACAAATATCTGAACAGATCTGATTATACAAATTCTATATATTTATGCGTTTCCTTTAAGTTTTAATGCTATATTTTTAATTTACTTTGCAAAATATGTACATTTCATTGAATTTCTGTCTCTCTGTGTTTGTGCGTTTTGGCTCTCCCTTCTCCCATCAGATCTTGGACAGTCCATATTTTACACAACAACTTGCCTCCTGCCCTTTCTCAGTGACGATATTCTCAGCACTTTACCCTACACTATGATCTCCACTTTAGCTACATTCCCCCCATTCCTTCACAAAGACATCATTGAGTACCTGAGCACCTCTTTCCTCCCAATGGCTATATGTGAGTACAGCCACTCTGTATCAAACATCCATCTACATGCATGTGAAAAAAACCCACTGTTGAATTCAAGACAAGTCATTAAGTGGGATAAGTATAATTTAATATGAGTAGTCATATCTTTTTAGCAGAAATATCAATCGCATCACCATATCAAAGGAACTGTTTGGTTGGTGTCCTACTCCTACTGAGGCGTGGGTTGTTTCTTCTCTTTTCTGCCCTTTTTTAGTGGGTTCCACTAGAAGAGAAGGGGGCGTCCCAGCATATGTCAATCTCTCTGCCTCCTCCATGCTAATGATTGCTATGCAGTACACTTCCAACCCAGGTAAACGTGGAACTTAGGTTATTCCCAACCAGTACAGTACATCACAGTTTTTCTGTCATGTTTTGATTTCATACTGTGTTGTACCTTACACCTATGTGACTTAAATCTTTGTCTATTTGTTTCCAGTATACCACTGTCAGTTGTTGGAGTGTCTTATGAAGCACAAGCAGGAAGTGTGGAAGGTATATGTTCACAAATGGAATGTGTCATAATTCACATAGATAAGATGCCCAAACAACTCTCTCATACAGATGTAGGATCTTCATTTGATCACCCTGTAGAAGGAGAACTGCAACAGGGTGATTGATGTCCATGAATTATAATCCACATAATCATTTACATTTTCTGTTGCTGCAGGATTATTTACCTGCTGTAGCAAACTTGCTCAAATTAAGATCCTACATCTGTAGATATGGAAAGTGTCAGTGAAAAGCTTTGTGACGGTCTTACACGTTAGCTCATCACTATGGCCTGTGTTGTGCTGTGGCAGGACCTGCTGTATGTCATTTCGTACGGACCATCCCAAGTCAAGCCTCCAGCCGTGCAGATGCTCTTTCATTACTGGCCAAACCTAAAGCCCCCAGGAGCCATCAGTGAATACAGTGGACTGCAATACACAGGTGAGGTTGCTTATGGTCTGCCTGTCAGGCTGTGCTTGTATGCAATACAGGTGTAGGATTTTTATTTGATCACCTTGTTGCAGGAGAACATTCCAGCAATTCAGGACATACAGGACATTTAAAACGTATAGTGTATTTCAGGTTTGAAAATGCTTCTGAAGTTTGTAATTTCCACTTTGAAATTTGACTTGATTTTCCTTTTACGAAAAATGTATCAACCCCTACAAAAATGTCCATTAATTATAATCCACATAAATAATCCACATTTCCAGTTGCAGCAGAATTATTTGCCTGCTGTAGCAAACTGTCTCAAAATAAGATCCTACATCTGTAGATCTCAGGTTGCAGCAGTCTAACCTTCCTTCCACACTACCTTTTCCCCTTTCCTTCTCTCCCTCTATTCTATTTCCCCCTGCCACAGCCTGGAACCCCATCCATTGCCAACACATTGAGTGTCACAATGCCATCAATAAGCCTGCTGTCAAGGTAACGTTTGAGTAACTGCTGTGCACTGTAGCCAATATAAAACACTTACAAGACCGATATATTCAATCCATTGTGTACACAAACATAAAGTGAATACACACAGTATGTGCCAGATTGCCATGGTATGTTAGCGTCTTGGTGTTTGCTGCTGTAAGTGCCACGTTAAATGAGCCAGGGATTGCTTGAGACACTGTGGTAGTTCCGTGGGGTAATGATATCAGTGGCCACCCGACTCAAGGCCTGTTTGCTATGTGCTCAGCCTGTCTCTGCTCAACTGTGCTAAAAACAGACAAGTAGAGCAGAGACGGGAACAGGGGCAGGGACAGGGGCCGGATTTCAATTACCCAGGATTGCAGAGGGTGTGTTTGGGGGAGGGGGGGGGGGCTAATTGGAAGCGATGACCCCATGCCGCCCCTGGGGATAGGGCGCCTGTAAGCGAGAGCAGTAAATTACAGAACACCATCTGAGCATCTAGGCCATAAGCACTGTAGCTTAATACAGGGCCATGCACAGATCATAGAGAACTGAACAGAACCATATGCATGCAGCCAGCTGCAGAGACAGGTATAGCGGACATTACACACACACACACACACACACACACACACACACACACACACACACACACACACACACACACACACACACACACACACACACACACACACACACACACACACATACATTTATTTGAGTTTGAGGTGTTATCACGTGTCAGGGCAGAAGCAGTGGAGAAGTAAGGTGTGGTATACACTTCTTCTGACCCCTAAAGCTAGATATCACTGCTACTACTGTATATTCCATCTGGATTCAGTAACTGTCTGTTGTCGCCCTATAGATGTGCATCGACCCCACCCTCTCCGTTGCACTGGGAGACAAGCCCCCTCCTCTATACATCTGTGAGGAGTGCAGCCAAAGGATAGCAGGGTATGTGGTTGTAACCTCTTTCTCTCTCCATAGATGCCATTCCAAACATCACCTGCTGTCTGCTTCATTATTCTGGTCTTTATCCCAAGGGAGAAGCATCACCATGGTTGCATAATTCCTTTGCTGGAAGTGTATTTTCAACGGAGGTATTCTCAGCTAACTATAATTTGATTTACATATTCCTGTGACCTTTACAGAGACCATTCAGAATGGCTTGTTGATGTGCTCTTGCCCCAAGGTGAGTGTTAGCAAACAAGTATTAGCGTTCAGGTTGCCATCTCTCTCTGTCTCCCTCTCTCACACACATATACAAGTACATACACGCACACATGTACGTACCTCAATACCCCCAAAATCGAGTCAATCAGAGGGGTTATTTAGGCTGAGTGAACCCATTGTCTGTGTGTATGTTATACTGAATACCTCTGTGGCCTCATTTTTACAGCTGAGATATCTGCTATTTGTCAAAAGAAGGTAAGACATGAACGTTGGTGCATTGATATGTGTTTGTGTTTGTGCTCTCATCAGCTCACGCAGTATTCATAGTGGTAAAACTCATGGCTAAACAAGAGCACCCCTTTCTTCTTCATATTAGAGCAACAAGTGAAGTAGACTGGTGAATGGAATTGTTTGCTAGTATTTGTTACTTCTCTGTTAGATGGCTTTGCGTACATAATCATGGACTGTGGCTGTGCCTCCCTTGCTATGTCATTGCTGGTTGTGTATAAATATCATGCCTTCATGCCAACATCCACCCAGTGTTCATTTAACCATGAGCAATAAAACTGCTGTGTAATTGATTTGAGGACAGGAGAGAGATAACCACTTGTGTCATTTTAAGTGGTGGAAAAATAAACACGATGCTAGCCTGCTACAGGCTAACGAGGCCCAAAGAAGCTACAACTTGCACTTCGACATTTCATATAGCAGACCATCACATTTATCTCTGAAGTGTTTAAGGACCGTGCACTTTCATTTGGAGAGTCCATTCACTCGAACACTCTGTTCATTACTTGTCTAATGGATGGTCCAGTCTTAATGGAACTGGCAGGGCATGATGTTTGTTCCGGAACACAGTCCAAAGGCATAAAAGTTCCCCCTTGGTTCCCACGGAGACTGACACACAAATCTGTCAGGTAGTGTATCAAATCAAATCAAATGTTACGGGTGTAGACTTAACCGTGAAATGCTTGCTTATGAGCCCTTCACAACGAGAGTTTAAAAAGTATAATCAAAAGAAAAGACTAAGCTGAGCAGCCCAGGGTTGTCATGGGAAACAGCTGTCCTATATCTAGTTCATCCAGCAGTAGTTTTAATCCTCACACAGCCTTTTCAATAGGCTTTGTCCCACTGCAGAAAGCTCTTACCTGGATCCACGCCAACTCTCTCATTATCAGCACACACATCATTGTTCTATCTGAGATGTGATTGCTTGTCAGAGTTACAGCTAGAATAGGGATTGCTTTCACAGTGCTCTGCAGTTACAGTATAAGATATACTGTAGTGCAGTGTTCCCCAACCCGCAGGTGATTTTATTTGGCCCCCCAAGTTATCTGAGCAAAGTTGTTTTTTATTTGTTTTTGTTGGACATAGAAGACTGTAAAAACACCAGTAAATCAGCTCCAAGTGATTAGAATTTTTGAAATCTGTTCCAAAGGATTCCCATGCATAATAGCGAGATACAGTATATGTGATCATATACAGATGTAAGCTAGGTTTGAAATGATGATGCCTTAGTATCTGTTTGGGCTTCTTGCGGTCAATTTGCTGTACTGTATCCATTGACCAGGTTTTCACCATTGTCAGTTGTATGTTTTTGTAAAGATTACAGAGAGAGAGGGGAGAAGACAGGAAGACAACAGAGAGAGAGGGGAGAAGACAGGAAGAGAACAGAGAGAGAGGGGAGAAGACAGAAAGAGAACAGAGAGAGAGAGGGGAGAAGACAGGAAGAGAACAGAGAGAGAGGGGAGAAGACAGGAAGAGAACAGAGAGAGAGGGGAGAAGACAGGAAGAGAACAGAGAGAGAGGGGGGAAGACAGGAAGAGAACAGAGAGAGAGGGGAGAAGACAGGAAGATAACAGAGAGAGGGGGGGGAGACAGGAAGAGAACAGAGAGAGAGGGGAGAAGACAGGAAGATAACAGAGAGAGAGGGGGGAAGACAGGAAGAGAACAGAGAGAGAGGGGGAAGACAGGAAGAGAACAGAGAGAGAGGGGAGAAGACAGGAAGAGAACAGAGAGAGAGGGGGAAGACAGGAAGAGAACAGAGAGAGAGGGGAGAAGACAGGAAGAGAACAGAGGGAGAGGATCTGTTCATTTGAAAGGCCAGAGGTTTCAGTGGCTGATCAGATGAAACCAATAAGACACCATATGTACAGTCTCTATCTAAGAATGATGCTATCTGTCCCATGGCAGCCTATTCATTAGCATACACACACAAAAAGAACACCACTCGTTCTTTTAATTTAGGACGTTTACACATCAATGAATTTATTGAGGCATAGGACCTTTTAAGGATAGCTTTTTTTCACAGTGAAAACAGTTTATTAGGATTCTTATATTTTCTCAGTTTATAAATTATACGAGGAGTTGTTTTAACTCATTGTCCCCTCTGTCTTGTAGAACTGTAGCTCTCATGTCAGGAGGGCAGTTGTCACCTGCTTCTCAGCTGGTTGCTGCGGGCGCCATGGCAACCGACCCGTCCGCTACTGCAAGCGTTGCCATGTCAACCACCACAGCAGCGAGGTGGGGACTGCGGCGGAGACCCATCTGTACCAGACCTCCCCACCTCCCATCAACACCCGCGAGTGTGGGGCAGAGGAGCTGGTGTGTACTGTGGAGGCTGTTATCAGGTATTTTTATTTGTATTTGGTGCATTTCATTTTTTTTATTTAACCTTTATTTAACTAGGCAAGTCAGTTAAGAACAAACTCTTATTTAAAATGACGGCCTACCCTAACCCAGACAATGCTGGGCCAGTTGTGCGCCGCCCTACGAGACTCCCAATCACGGCTGGTTGTGATACAGCCTGGAATCGAACCAGGGTCTGTAGTGACGCCTCTTGCACTGAGATGCAGTGCCTTAGACCGCTGCGTCACAGCATCACAGACAACACAGGCAACCAACCGCATGCTTCACAGTAGCACTGTATACAACCACAGTTATCTCTATCACTATCTGTCTAACTCCCTCTGTCTTTCTGTCTGTCTCTCTCTTTATCCCCCCTCTCTCTCCATCCATCTATCAACATCAGTCTACTGAAGGAGGCAGAGATCCACGCGGAGCTGCGTGAGTTTGAGCTGAACAGGCGTCGTCAGATGGGCCTGTCTGCCTCCCACCACTCCCTGGACAACATCGACTTTGACAACAAGGAGGACGACCAGCACGACCAGAGGCTCCTCAGTCAGTTTGGCATCTGGTTTCTGGTGCGTGGCTCGCTGGTCTATTACTCACTATCACAGTTGAGAGATTAGGATGTTGACACACCTGTCTGGGCTCTTATTACCAGCCTGTGCTGTACTCTCTTCATAGTGCAACATTATAATGCTTTAACCGTATCCGTCTCCGATCTTGGAGGCCCCTGACTGACCATGTTACACCCCATCCTTGCCCCCACCCCTGAAGGTGAGCCTGTGCACCCCCAGTGAGAACACGCCCACTGAGAGCCTGGCGCGGCTGGTGAGCATGGTGTTCCAGTGGTTCCACTCCACAGCCTACATGATGGACGACGAGGTGGGCTCCCTGGTGGAGAAGCTCAAGCCCCAGTTTGTCACCAAGTGGTTGAAGACCGTGTGTGACGTGCGCTTCGACGTCATGGTGATGTGCCTGCTGCCCAAGCCGGTGGAGTTTGCCAGGGTGAGGAGGAGCGGGGAAGGAGAAGGGGTGTTGGAGGGTAAAGGCGGCTCAGTATGTGTTTGTGAGGGGTTGTAAGGTGTAATGTTGGGTGTAGGGTAGTATGAGGTTAGGAATGTTTCTCTGGGGACAATGCACACTGGAGGGACAGTGTGTGATGGTTGTGTTTCTTGGTGAATATCCCCCTTGGTTATACCTGACCTTGTGTATGTGTCTATGTACCCATATCCCCAGGTGGGGGGTTACTGGGATAAGTCTTGCAGCACAGTGACCCAGCTGAAAGAGGGGCTGAACCGGATCCTGTGCCTGATCCCCTACAATGTGATCAGCCAGCCGCTATGGGAGTGCTTCATGCCAGAGTGGCTGGAGGCCATCCGCACTGAGGTGCCTGACCAGCAGCTCAAGGAGTTCAGAGAAGTGCTCAGGTACTGTATACTGGACCTCCTCCAAGTCACCCAGTTCACTGTACCACCACCTCTAGTTCAATGGTGTCCTATGGTTACTGATCATGCACAAATAATTTTCTGTCTTGTGCGAATAATATAATGTTAAGTAAAATGATATGTGACTATGTGTAACACACAGTGAAAATGGTTTCCATAGTCTCACCTGCTAGTGATACACATGAGAGGGGATATACCAAATGCTCAACTTTAAAAGCATGGCCCCTCACTCCTCACCCCTCTGCTCCCCCTGCAGCAAGATGTTTGACATTGAGCTGTGCCCTCTGCCCTTCTCCATGGAGGAGATGTTTGGGTTCATTAGCTGCAGGTTCTCAGGATACCCAGCCTCTGTGCAGGAGCAGGCTCTGCTCTGGCTGCATGTGAGTATAAGGCCTGTGGCTTTTTATGAGGATCCATTTCATATTGTGTGGTTGAAATGAAATGAACAGGTTGTCATGATGTGTGAGTGCCTGGGCAGGGGCTGTACTGAATATGGAACTGGGTCACAAGGCTAGCATGAGACTGGAGTTCTGAAAGTGAGAGAGGAAGGATTTTGCTTTTGATTCCATATGCACTCTCAGCCTGCTGTCCTATATACGTGGAAGGGTTTCTTTCACGACTGTGATAACAGACACCAAAGTAATTCAATCTGAATATATACAGTAGAAGTCAGATGTTTACATACACTTAGGTTGGAGTCATTAAAACTAGTTTTTCAACCACTCCACAAATTTCTTGTTAACCAACTATGATTTTGACAAGTCGGTTAGGACGTCTACTTTGTGCATGACACAAGACCTTTTTTCAACAATTGTTTACAGGCGGATTGTTTCACAAATCCAGTGGGTCAGAAGTTTACATACACTAAATTGACTGTGCCTTTAAACAGCTTGGAAAATTCTAGAAAATGACGTCATGGCTTTAGAAGCTTCTGATAGGCAAATTGAGATCATTTGAGTCAATTGGAGGTATACCTGTGGATGTATTTCAAGGCGTACCTTCAAACTCAGTGCCTCTTTGCTTGACATCCTTGGAAAATCAAAAGAAATCAGCCAAGACCTCAGAAATAAAATTGTAGACCTCCACAAGTCTGGTTCATCCTTGGGAGCAATTTCCAAACGCCTGAAGGTACCACGTTCATCTGTACAAACAATAGTACGCAAGTATAAACATCATGGGACCACGCAGCTGTCATACCGCTCAGGAATGAGACGCATTCTGTCTCCCAGAGATGAACCTGCTTTGGTGCAAAAAGTGCAAATCAATCCCAGAACAACAGCAAAGGACCTTGTGGAGATGCTGGAGGAAACAGGTACAAAAGTATCTATATTCACAGTAAAACGAGTCCTATATCGACATAACCTGAAAGGGCACTCAGCAGGGAAGAAGACACTGCTCCAAAACCGCCATAAAAAAGCCAGACTATGTTTTGCAACTGCACATGGGAACAAAGATCGTACTTTTTGGAGAAATGTCCTCTGGTCTGATGAAACAAAAATAGAACTGTTAGGCATAATGACCATCGTTATGTTTGGAGGACAAAGGGGGAGGCCTGCAAGCCAAAGAACACCATCCCAACCGTGAAGCATTATGTTGTGGGGGTGCTTTGCTGCAGGAGAGACTGATGCACTTCACAAAATAGATGGCATCATGAGGGAGGAAAATGATGTGGATATATTGAAGCAACATCTCAACATCAGTCAGGAAGTTAAAGCTTGGTCGCAAATGGGTCTTCCAAATGGACAATGACCCCAAGCATACTTCCAAAGTTGTGGCAAAATGACTTAAGGACAACAAAGTCAAGGTATTGGAGTTGCCATCACAAAGCCCTGACCTCAATCCTATAGAAAATTTGTGGGCAGAACTGAAAAAGCATGTGCAAGCAAGGAGGCCTACAAACCTGACTCAGTTACACCAGCTCTGTCAGGAGGAATGGGCCAAAATGCACCCAACTTATTGTGGGAAGCTTGTGAAAGGCTACCTGAAACATTTGACCCAAGTTAAACAATTTAAAGCAAATGCTAGCAAATACATATTGATTGTATGTAAAGTTCTGACCCACTGGGAATGTGATGAAATAAATAAAAGCAGAAATAAATCATTCTCTCTACTATTATTCTGACATTTCACATTCTCAAAATAAAGTGGTGATCCTAACTGACCTAAGACAGGGCATTTTTTTTACTAAGATTACATTTCAGGAATTGTGAAAAACTGAGTTTAAATGTATTTGGCTAAGGTGTATGTAAACTTCTGACTTCAACTGCATATAGGTCACACATACTACAGGAATATGTGTAGAGTACTACTTATACATTTCTATCTGCTTATATACGTCTTCTCTTTTGCCTCTCTGAATGTCTCTGTTGTCTGTTTGTGTGTTTTATGTGTGTGTGTAAACCTGTTAACCTAAACCTGTTGTCATTAATGTGTCTTGTATGTGAGTTTGGTGTGCATCTTTGCATGATCTCTTGTGTGTTTGTGTACCTGTTGGTGTATGTGTGTGCGTGTCTGGTTGGACACAGGTGTTGTCAGAGCTGGACATTGTGGTGCCTCTGCAGCTGTTGATCGGGATGTTCTTTGACGGGGTGAACTCAGTGAAGGAACTGGCCAATCAGAGAAAGACTCGAGTCTCTGATCTAACTGGTGAAAATACTGAGGCTCGGAGGGTGAGATATCGTACTAGTCATCAACTATACAGTTTACATCCACAATCTGAAAATGCTTGTTATCTATTTACCCAGCCAGCACATAATGTTCTGAGAACCATATGTTTCTTAGAGTTTGGTAAGAGTGTGGTTGGCCTATGGTTATTTTGCATACAACCTTCACACAACTTTCTGGGAATGGTGCAGGATAGCTGCTTGGTTGCTTGGCAGCACATTTAAGGAACTTGACCAAAAAACATTATTTGCTTGGTATTTCATTACTTTAACAGAATGTTTCCTAAAAGTTCAAGCATATTTTGGTGATGTTCTAGGAACGTTCTCCAACTGGTTTGGCATTGGGAATGTTCTCAAATAGATCAGAGAACGTTAAGAAACAATGTTTTTTTGTGGGAATTTCAATACTTCAGCATAACATTTCCTACAGGTTTCCTCATGGTTCTATTTAAAGTCATGTTCTCAGAACATCAACAAAAAAAAACACAATACTTCAGCATAACATTTCCTACAGGTTTCCTCATGGTTCTATTTAAAGTCATGTTCTCAGAACATCAACAAAAAAAAACACAATACTTCAGCATAACATTTCCTACAGGTTTCCTCATGGTTCTATTTAAAGTCATGTTCTCAGAACATCAACAAAAAAAACCCACAATACTTCAGCATAACATTTCCTACAGGTTTCCTCATGGTACTATTTAAAGTCATGTTCTCAGAACATCAACAAAAAAAAACCACAATACTTCAGCATAACATTTCCTACAGGTTTCCTCATGGTTCTATTTAAAGTCATGTTCTCAGAACATCAACAAAAAAAAAACACAATACTTCAGCATAACATTTCCTACAGGTTTCCTCATGGTTCTATTTAAAGTCATGTTCTCAGAACATCAACAAAAAAAAAACAATACTTCAGCATAACATTTCCTACAGGTTTCCTCATGGTACTATTTAAAGTCATGTTCTCAGAACATCAACAAAAAAAAACCACAATACTTCAGCATAACATTTCCTACAGGTTTCCTCATGGTTCTATTTAAAGTCATGTTCTCAGAACATCAACAAAAAAAAAATACAATACTTCAGCATAACATTTCCTACAGGTTTCCTCATGGTTCTATTTAAAGTCATGTTCTCAGAACATCAACAAAAAAAAACACAATACTTCAGCATAACATTTCCTACAGGTTTCCTCATGGTTCTATTTAAAGTCATGTTCTCAGAACATCAACAAAAAAAAAACACAATACTTCAGCATAACATTTCCTACAGGTTTCCTCATGGTTCTATTTAAAGTCATGTTCTCAGAACATCAACAAAAAAAAAACACAATACTTCAGCATAACATTTCCTACAGGTTTCCTCATGGTTCTATTTAAAGTCATGTTCTCAGAACATCAACAAAAAAAACCCACAATACTTCAGCATAACATTTCCTACAGGTTTCCTCATGGTTCTATTTAAAGTCATGTTCTCAGAACATCAACAAAAAAAAAACACAATACTTCAGCATAACATTTCCTACAGGTTTCCTCATGGTACTATTTAAAGTCATGTTCTCAGAACATCAACAAAAAAAAAACACAATACTTCAGCATAACATTTCCTACAGGTTTCCTCATGGTACTATTTAAAGTCATGTTCTCAGAACATCAACAAAAAAAAAAAAAACACAAGAAAACCTTAGTCACGTTCAAAGAACATTTTAATAATGTTATTTAAAAACACACATTCCATTCTCAGCATCAGCAAAACTCTATCTCTCTATCCTCTATCTTGTTAAGTGTGTTCAGGTGTGTAGGCCGCACCCAATAATTGGCCACACGTGATCTTAATGAGTGCTTGTTTCCTTTGACATGGGGTCTGTTTGAATAGACTGAAATGAACAGCTTTGTATGAGTAAAAAAAATCATGTCTACATTCCATGGATAGATCCATGGATCCATGTCTATCCATGGATAGAGAACAGAAGATCATAGGTTTCAATCTCCCTGACGCCGTGCAACAACAAAAAATAAATGTGTGAGCATGATTAATGACTAAGCAAATCAATGTCCATGTGTACTATTTGTGATTGGAGTTCAAAACAGTTAACCTAAGCAAGCAGTGTTATTAATAGTCATATTGAATTATGTTCTCAGAACGTTATTTAATTACCTTAAAATAACCTATCAAACCTCCCAGGAAAACTTTCAGGGAACCGCAGTTAAACATTCTCAGAACCTCTCTGCAATCTAAAAATGTACCTCCCAGAACAGGCAACATTTTCACTTCTGTTCTACCAGTCAGGGAACAGTCAGGGAACTTCCAGTCAGGGAACTTCCAGTCAGGGAACTTGCCTTCGTTCCCAGAACCAATGGGAAACCAAAAAAGTATGTTCCTACAACTTCCAAGGAACCAAATATGCTAGCTGGATACCCTCTACTGTCAACCATCCACAGGCATATGTGTTGCCCTGGTAACTGCTGAAGTCTAAATATAGTTCTATTTAAGGGGCTTAATTGAGCTCTGCCATCATTCAGATTTATTTGTGAAAGTTAAACCCTTTGGCTCATCTATCCACAGCATATTTCTACACCTGAATACACCTTGATAACTTGGAGGGTAGATCTCATGACAGCACAATTATGGAACACGATGATACCTGTGTGTGTGTGTGTGTGTGTGTGTGTGTGTGTGTGTGTGTGTGTGTGTGTGTGTGTGTGTGTGTGTGTGTGTGTGTGTGTGTGTGTGTGTGTGTGTGTGTTATGTCCCTAGGAAAGCGTGGTTTCAGATCCAGGCCATCTTGGGCCGCACAACACTGTGAGCCCGTTCCCCAGTCCGTTCCGGAGCCCATTCCGGAGCCCCCTGCACTGCAGCCCCTTTAAGAACCTGGGCCATGCTACGGGACACTGTGCCCTGGACCTGGACTGTGATGACGATGACATGAACCTGGGCTGTTTCATTCTCATGTTCGACCTCATCCTCAAACAGGTGGCAAGCCTATACACTGCAGACATGGGTTCAATTATAGAGTACTGTTACATTTTACAATACCTCATTGAATACCTCAGAGCCACCAAGCTGAGTTCTGTCCCACTTTCTATTTCTGTGGGTTCTCCTGTTCAACAATGTTGTAGTGGTTCCTTACTTCTAATAATAATTTAATCCATTTGTAAAGCGCTTTCCATTATACAGAATAATCTCAAAGTGCATAATCTAAAAAATAAAAAGCAAATAGAAAAAAATGGACACAACTAGACAGGGCAACTGACACAATAAACCCAGCTACAATGTTCTTGTTCAGATGGAGCTCCAGGATGACGGTGTGATGCTCGGTCTGGAAAGCAGCCTGGGGAAGGACATTGTGGGCATCATCAACAACGTCTTCCAGGCCCCGTGGGGGGGCTCCCACACCTGTCAGAAGGATGAGAAGGCTCTGGAGTGCAGCCTGTGCCAGTCCAGCATTTTGTGCTACCAGCTAGGCTGTGAGCTCCTGGAGAGACTCACCCCCAGGGAGGAGATACGTCTGGTGGTAAGACACACAAGCAAACTCCTGTAAAAACAGCATGTCCTGAATCGGTCCATTTGTTTTTCAATGGTTTGTAATTCTTACTGTATTTGGTTGTCAGTAGACATTATTGTGTCTTGACTATAGGAGTCAACAGACATCTTGGAGGACACATTGCTGTTGCCTCAAGTGTTTGGGCCTGAACAACGGACAAAGCAAGGGGCAGAGGAAGCGGACAACCCTGCCAGCACACACACTGACAACCCTACAATTCAAAGTTACTCTCCTGACAACCCACGTATGTATCCATGGCGAAATAAAGCTTGGGTTGGAAGGGTTTTGGATTGAGTACAGAATATCTCAGTGTACTGATACAGATCTGATGAAACACAAGCAGAACAATTCTCAGTTGTGTAGGTGTAAATACCTCAGCATTACCAAAATCTAATCCCAAATGTATTTTATGACATGAAGAAAAAAATATGAGATGAACACTTCTCTGTAACAGTTCAGAGGCTGCGTACAACATGAAAAGGAAATACTGCATAGTTTCTCCTCTGCTGGGGAATTCTCTCTTTTTACAGCAAAGATTTCTCTCTTACAGCAATGAAGAATAATGCTGATAAGAAGTTTTCCTACCAGCAGCTCCCTGTGTCTCTCAAGCTAATATACACTATTCTGCAGGTACCTGCCAGTCCACCCTTATCCAGTGTTAAGTCATCTTGTCAAGATATAACTTGTCTATAGAATATAATAGATGCCTAATCAAAGACAATAATCCTGTATCCTCATTAGAAACGATTGAGTGAGCAAAGGAAATGTACCTTTTGTTCCCTTTGTAGGAAATGTCTAAGTTTGAGGAGCCTGATATCCTGTTCAACATGCTGAACTGTCTGAATATCCTGTGTCTCCACGGAGAGTGTCTGTACCTGGCCCGTAAGGACTACCCCCATTTCTTGGCCCACATCCAGGAGAAGATGCTCATTCCCAGGTCAGCAAAGTCACCATCACCGCATGGTGCCCCTCCTGCAGTTTCACACGTAGCTTGTTTGTTTACAGAAATCTCTACTAGTACTTTCTTTAAACATGCCTTGAGCCATGAGATGTAGCTACATGCAGAAACTGAAATCGTTGATCACGATCTTGATGTCAGTTGAACTTGATCATCAAATACGTGAAGAGCAGCCAGGTATGCGTGTGTGTCTAATGTGATAGTGTGTTCCAGCCTGTGGACCATGCTGAAGTCCGAGTTCTGCCAGCTGGCCTCCTTGGCCGTGCCCCAGCTCCTGCATGCCCTCTCCCTCTCCCACGGAGCAGACATCTTTTGGAACCTGGTGGACAGCAACTTTAACAGCAAGGACTGGAAGATACGCTTCGAAGCAGGTGAATTATATATGAGCCTTCACCTCACGTATGTGTGTGTGTGTGTGTGTGTGTGTGTGTGTGTGTGTGTGGGGGGGGGGTACTGTATGTGATGATATGAATAGATACAAATATCTATCTTTGGATTCATTTTTTGCTGTTTTATTGTTGACAATGTCACAGAGCACCAATCAAGGGAAAGGAAAGGGAAAGGAAAGGGAAAGGGAAAGGGAAAGGAAAGGGAAAGGGAAAGGGAAAGGAATGGAATGGAAAGGGAAAGGGAAGGGAAAGGGAAAGGAAAGGGAAAGGGAAAGGAAAGGGAAAGGAAAGGGAAAGGGAAAGGGAAAGGGAAAGGGAAGGGAAAGGGAAAGGGAAGGGAATGGAATGGAAAGGGAAAGGGAAGGGAAAGGGAAAGGGAAAGGGAAAGGGAAAGGAAAGGGAAAGGGAAAAGGGAAGGGAAAGGGAAAGGGAGGGGAAGGGAAATGGAAAGGGAAGGGAAGGGAAGGGAAGGGAAAGGGAAAGGAAAGGGAAAGGAAAAGGGAAGGGAAAGGGAAAGGGAAGGGAAGGGAAGGGAAGGGAATGGAAAGGAAAGGGAAAGGGAAAGGAAAGGGAAAGGGAAAGGAAAGGGAAAGGGAAAGGGAAAGGGAAGGGAAAGGGAAAGGGAAAGGGAAAGGGAAGGGAATGGAATGGAAAGGGAAAGGGAAGGGAAAGGGAAAGGGAAAGGGAAAGGGAAGGAAAGGGAAAGGGAAAGGGAAAAGGGAAGGGGAAGGGAAAGGGAAAGGGAAGGGAAGGGAAGGGAAATGGAAAGGGAAGGGAAGGGAAGGGAAGGGAAAGGGAAAGGAAAGGGAAAGGAAAAGGGAAGGGAAAGGGAAAGGGAAAGGGAAGGGAAGGGAAGGGAAGGGAAAGGGAAGGGAAAGGGAAAGGGAAAGGGAAAGGAAAGGGAAAGGAAAGGGAAAGGGAAAGGGAAAGGGAAAGGAAAGGGAAAGGGAAAGGGAAGGGAAAGGGAAAGGGAAAGGGAAAGGGAAAGGGAAAGGAATGGGAAAGGGAAAGGGAAAGGGAAAGGGAAAGGAAAGGGAAGGGAAGGGAAAGGAAAGGGAAAGGGAAAGGGAAAGGGGAAGGGAAAGGAAGGGAAGGGAAGGGAGGGAAAGGGAAAGGGAAGGGAGGGGAAGGGAAGGGAAGGGAAAGGGAAGGGAGGGGAAGGGAAGGGAAGGGAAGGGAAGGGAAGGGAAGGGAAAGGGAAAGGGAAAGGAAAGGGAAAGGGAAAGGGAAAGGGGAAGGGAAAGGAAGGGAAGGGAAGGGAGGGAAAGGGAAAGGGAAGGGAGGGGAAGGGAAGGGAAGGGAAGGGAAGAGAAGGGAAGGGAAAGGGAAAGGGAAAGGAAAGGGAATGAAAGGAAAGGAAAGGGAAAGGAAAGGGAAAGGGAAGGGAAAGGAAAGGGAAGGGAAGTGAAAGGGAAAGGAAAGGGAAGGGAAGTGAAAGGGAAAGGAAAGGGAAAGGGAAAGGAAAGTGAAAGGGAAAGGAAAGGGAAAGGAAGGGAAGGGAAAGGGAAAGGGAAGGAAAGGGAAAGGGAAAGGAAAGGAAATGAAAAGGGAAAGGGAAAGGAAAGGGAAAGGGAAAGAAAAGGGAAAGGAAAGGAAAGGGAAAGGGAAAGGGAAAGGAAAGGGAAAGGGAAAGGGAAAGGAAAGGGAAAGGAAAGGGAAGGGAAAGGGAAAGGGAAAGGGAAAGGAAAGGGAAAGGAAATGGAAAGGAAAGGGAAAGGGAAAGGGAAAGGAAAGGGAAGGGAAAGGAAAAGGAAAGGGAAAGGAAAGGAAAGGGAATTGGAAGGGAAGGGAAGGGAAGGGAAGGGAAAGGGAAGGAAAGGGAAAGGGAAAGGAAAGGAAAGGGAAAGGGAAAGGGAAAGGGAAGGGAAGGGAAAGGGAAGGAAAGGGAAAGGGAAATGAAATGAAAGTGAAAGGGAAAGGGAAAGGGAAAGGGAAAGAAAAGGGAAAGGAAAGGAAAGGGAAAGGGAAAGGAAAGGGAAAGGGAAAGGGAAAGGGAAAGGGAAAGAAAAGGGAAAGGAAAGGAAAGGGAAAGGGAAAGGGAAAGGAAAGGGAAAGGAAAGGGAAAGGGAAAGGAAAGGGAAAGGGAAAGGGAAAGGGAAAGGGAAAGAAAAGGGAAAGGAAAGGAAAGGGAAAGGGAAAGGGAAAGGGAAAGGAAAGGGAAAGGAAAGGGAAGGGAAAGGGAAAGGGAAAGGGAAAGGGAAAGGAAAGGGAAAGGAAAGGGAAAGGGAAAGGGAAAGGAAAGGGAAAGGGAAAGGAAAGGGAAAGGGAAAGGGAAAGGGAGATGAAAGGGAAAGGGAAAGGAAAGGGAAAGGTAAAGGGAAAGGGAAAGGGAGAGGAAAGGGAAAGGGAAAGGGAAAGGAAAGGGAAAGGTAAGAGAAAGGGAAGGGAAGGGAAAGGGAAAGGGAAAGGGAAAGGAAAGGAAATTAAAGGGAAAGGGAAAGGAAAGGGAAAGGGAAAGGGAAAGGGAAAGGAAAGGGAAAGGGAAAGGAAAGGGAAAGGGAAAGGGAAAGGGAAAGGGAAAGGAAAGGGAAAGGAAAGGAAAGGGAAAGGGAAGGGAAAGGGAAAGGGAAAGGGAAAGGAAAGGGAAAAGGAAAGGGAAAGGGAAAGGGAAAGGAAAGGGAAAGGGGGATATCTAGTCAGTTGTACAACTGAATGCATTCAACTGAAATGTGTCTTCCGCATTTAACCAAACCCCACTAAATCAGATTAGAATATAATATAATAATATCAGTCTGTTAAATTCACATGAAGTCATTTAACAGACTCTGACTTCAAACAGCATAGAAAGCAGATGTTTATTGCATATTGCTTGCAAAGTAACATTGCAAAATAACATGAACAATTGCTAAGGGAAATGATGTGTCATGACTACAGGTTGTGTACACACGTGAACCGTAGGATGATGATCATGAATTTTAATGATCTAATTATGGCCTCATATTAGCTATTCTGAAACATGGTAATTTACCTGTTTGTGTGAATCAACCCAAAAAGATACCAGTTGGGTGCCAAAGCATCACTATGGCCCACAGGCAATCTGGCTACAATAATACTATCTCCACTCCCTCTACCGCCACACTGCCATCTAGTGACACTGTACATTACCCATCAGTGTTAGAGTGATGCTGCTTTTAACATTATCCTTTGCAGTGTCCTATCAAACTAAATGTGACATGGCGCTGAGATGTTGTCTTGTGCCCTGTCTGTGTTGTCATGGGAACTCCCAGTGGAGAAGGTGGCGGTGCTCTGTCGGTTCCTAGACATTGGTTCTTTGACGAAGAACCACCTGCTGAAGTACTCCCTGGCCCACGCCTTCTGCAGCTTCCTGGCCTCTGTGGAGGATGTCAACCCGGCTGTGGCCACACGCGCCAGGCTGCTGCTGGACACCATCAAGAGCCCAGCACTACAGGTGATTAACATATATCTATCTAGGCCAAGATAAATACTATTAAACTGCCATACAACCACTTTTCATGTGACAATTGATAACGTGTATGGAGTCTTTCTTATCCTGGAGGACAAATTGCTTCGCAGCAAGTCAGCAAACAATTTTTTATTGATGAATAACAAAAAAACATGTAAGTGCAGTGCTAACACTTGTGTATGTCTGTGTCTGTGTGTTTGTGTGTCTGTTTCTGTATATCTGTGTGTTTGTGTGTCTGTGTCTGTGTGTTTGTGTGTCTGTGTCTGTGTGTTTGTATGTCTGTGTCTGTGTGTTTGTATGTCTGTGTCTGTGTGTTTGTGTGTCTGTGTCTGTGTGTTTGTATGTCTGTGTCTGTGTGTTTGTGTGTCTGCAGGGTTTGTGTCTGTGCCTGGACTTCCAGTTCGACACGGTGGTGAGGGACCGGCCCATCATCCTCAGCAAGCTGCTGATGCTGCACCACCTGAAGCAGGAAGTCCCTGCCCTCAGCTGGGAGTTCTTTGTCAACCGCTTCGAGACGCTCTCCCTGGAGGCCCAGCTCCACCTGGACTGCAACAAGGAGTTCCCTTTCCCCACTAGTATGCCCAGCTGGGGGATTTGATCCGTTACATTGTCTGCAGAATAGAATTTTCACTATGACTTATGTTCAATACAACAAACCAAGCATGTAGGGAAACATAAACCTGTGAAATCAGAACATTACAGTTCATGTTCGTGTGGTGGAGGTGTGTTAAGTGTTATGAGACATCGGCACGTTGATGTATGTTATTTATCTTTCCTTCCTTGCCTCTCCTTGTCAGCCATCACAGCTGTGCGTACCAACGTGGCCAACCTTAGTGATGCAGCGATGTGGAAAATCAGACGGGCGCGCTTTGCCAGGAACCGTCAGAAGAGTGTGCGTTCCCTCCGTGACAGCATCAAGGGCCCGTCCACAACCAAGCGAGCCTTCTCCCTCCCAGAGACTCTGTGTAACCGACTACGTGAGTGTCCATCGGTTGGTTAGTCTACTAGTCCGTAGGTCTCAGCTTTTGTCTGTCCCATGCTTCTACTGTTCCTCTCGTCATCAATTCACCTCTCTGTTCTGTTAGTATACCTACAAAATCTTTATTCCTGTTTGTTTCACTCAATTGCATATTTTCTCAGTGATTTGTTATCTTGCTGGAGGTAAGAGGTTTGTCTTCTCTGTGATTTCCTCATTGACCCTGCACAGGATGCGGTCTGAGTTTCTGGGAGAGGGGGTTTACTGTTGGCTTTAGACTGTGTGGTTGTTGAGCTTGAGTAAGCAAGTGGAGGTGAAATGATTAATAGAATAACTCGGAAAAGTCTCAGCATCCAAATACATATTAGGATCACTTTATGTGAATGGTGTGAGACATTGGGATGTATAGGGTTATCTGGAAGCTCAGACTTGTGTCCTGTGCTACCTCCCAAGAACATTCTCCTAAATTGCATTCTTCATGTGTGGTTTTTAGCTTTAAGGCTTACGAGGCAAGAGCACTCTGCCCCGACTCTGGGAGATATGATAGAGAAAGTCCTGCCAGGTAAATAACAATCCAAATCTAAATATAGAAACAGATCAACATTCCCTTAAGCATAATCGCATCATATGACTAACTTATGGCTACTGATAAAGTTGATGGGCATCAGGAAACTTGATGAAAAAGCAATGTTTGCTCTTCACTGACATTCATTGCTTTTCATCCAAAATTCATAGATACCCACTGGGCATACACTGGTTGAATCAACGTTGTTCCCACGCCATTTCTATGAAATTAGGTTGAACCAATGTGGAGTAGACGTTGAACTGACATCTGTGCCCAGTGGGTTGTCCGTTACTCTTGCTATCTTGATAGCTTGTCACATTTTCTGTTTGCATTTGACATATTCCATGACAATGTTAAAGTGACGTCCATATAGGTAATCACCCGGCCAAATGTAGACCAAGTTAGATGACTGTCGTACCCTCCCCCGAGCTTTGTTCCCCTGCTTCACTGCCCCTCTCCTCTCCATCCGCTCCCATGTCGGCAGCACACTTCCTCCTGCCTTTTAACCCTGATGCTTTGGCCCCTCTCCAAGGCCACAGCCCCTCAATGGAGGATGACTCGGTCATCAGGGACCTGCTCCCAGAGGATGCTGGGATAGATCACCAGACGGTGCACCAGCTCATCATGGTACTCATGAAGTTCATGGCCAAAGACAAGAGCAGTGCTGAGGCAGACATCGGCAGTGCCAAGGCCTTCAACTCGGTGAAGCGCCACCTGTATGTGCTGCTGGGCTATGACCAGCAGGAGGGTTGCTTCATGATCGCACCCCAGAAGATGAGGACCTCCACCTGCTTCAATGCTTTCATCGCTGGCATCGCACAGGTTAGAGGATATCATTAACCCTATAAATGACTCTGTGTTAATGCTGTACTAGTTCTAACATTTGTTTTAAAGACAATCCTTGAGTAAATCTAGAGTTTAACCCCGAGAGAAATCCTGCTTCAGTTGGGAGTACATGAAAGATGGGAGTTTTTCAGATTGTTTCCCAATGTAAAGTTTTAAGTATTGTGTTGCTGCTGCTGAATGATGTGAATTATGACAATCTGTCAAGCATCAAGAAGAACCTGGTGTGATGTGATATCTCCTCCAGGTGATGGACTACAACATTGGGCTGGGGAAGCAGCTGCTCCCCCTGGTGGTCCAGGTGTTGAAGTACTGCACCTGCCCCCAGCTCAGACACTACTTCCAGCAGCCGCCGCGTTGCTCTCTCTGGGCCCTGCAGCCACACATCAGACAGATGTGGCTCAAAGCCCTGCTGGTCATCCTCTACAAGGTACACACCACCCACAGTTGGAATATAATGAAATCTTATTCACTATGTGAATGTGTTTACATTGTAAACTTTATAGATGCAGTGTGTCTATGATTGATTACCAGTAATTGTGAAAATGTAATATTGAGGACAGCTAATCTATATATATTAAGTTGCTTTGTACTCTCTTACCCTTCACTTCTATCAATCCTGTGTGTGGTCTCAGTACCCCTACAGGGATATGGATGTGAGTAAAGGGGTTCTGCACCTGATCCACATCACCATCAACACCCTGAATGCCCAGTACCACAGCTGTAGACCCCATGCCACTGCTGGACCCCTCTATAGTGACAACTCCAACATCAGCCGCTACAACGAGAAAGAGAAAGGTGGGGACAACAGCGATTATCACATGCCTGGATTGTAAATATAGGCTTTTATTTTAAATGATCAGGAATAAGAATGGAGAGTTTTGGACATACATTACATTTACATTACATTTGAGTAATTTAGCAGACGTTCTTATCCAGAGCTACTTGCAGTTAGTGTATTTATCATAAGATAGCTCGGGGATACAACCACATATCACAGTCATAGTAAGTACATTTTCCTCAATAAAGTGAGGAGTGGATGCGAGGGTGGTGCTGTGGGATTATTTAAGATACTCTTTGAAGAGGTAGGGTTACAAATGTTTTCGGAAATATGGGCAAGGTCTCTGCTATCCTAGCTTCAGGGGGAAAGCTGGTACCACCATTGGGGTGCCACGACAAAGAGCTTGGACTAGGCTGAGTGGAAGCTGCCCTCCTGTAGGGGTGGGAGGGCCAAGAGACCAGAGTTAGCAGAACGGAGTGCTCGGATTGGGGTGTAGGATTTCAGCATTTAACCTTTATTTAACTAGGCAAGTCAGTTAAGAACAAATTCTTATTTACAATGACGGCCTACCCCAGCCAAACCCTAACCCGGACGACGCTGGGCCAATTGTGCGCTGCCCTATGGGACTCCCAATCATGGCCGGTTGTGATACAGCCTGGAATCAAACCAGGGTCTGTAGTGACACCTCTAACATTGAGATGCAGTGCCTGAGATGCAGTCCACTCGGGAGCTCTGAAGGTAGTGAGGGGCAGTTCCTCTTGTTGCATCGTAGGCAATACCAGGGTCTTGTAGTGGATGCGAGCTTTGACTGGAAGCCAGTGGAGTGTGCAGAGGAGCGGGGTGACATGGGAGAACTTGGGAAGGTTGAAATCCGCTGCTGCATTCTGCAAAAGTTGCAGGGGTTTGATGGCACAAACGGGGAGCCCAGCCAACAGCGAGTTGCAGTAGTCCAGACGGGAGATGACAAGTGCCTGGATTAGGACCTGCGCCTCTTCCTGTGTGAGGTAGGGTCGTATTCTTTGGACGTTGTAGAGCATGAAGGAGGACACGACAGCGCCGAGTAACTTGGTGTATAGAGAGTAGTGAGAGTACAGTGCCTTGCGAAAGTATTCGGCCCCCTTGAACTTTGCGACCTTTTGCCACATTTCAGGCTTCAAACATAAATATATAAAACTGTATTTTTTTGTGAAGAATCAACAACAAGTGGGACACAATCATGAAGTGGAACAACATTTATTGGATATTTCAAACTTTTTTAACAAATCAAAAACTGAAAAATTGGGCGTGCAAAATTATTCAGCCCCTTTACTTTCAGTGCAGCAAACTCTCTCCAGAAGTTCAGTGAGGATCTCTGAATGATCCAATGCTGACCTAAATGACTAATGATGATAAATACAATCCACCTGTGTGTAATCAAGTCTCCGTATAAATGCACCTGCACTGTGATAGTCTCAGAGGTCCGTTAAAAGCGCAGAGAGCATCACGAAGAACAAGGAACACACCAGACAGGTCCGAGATATTGTTGTGAAGAAGTTTAAAGCCGGAGATGGATACAAAAAGATTTCCCAAGCTTTATACATCCCAAGGAGCACTGTGCAAGCGATAATATTGAAATGGAAGGAGTATCAGACCACTGCAAATCTACCAAGACCTGGCCGTCCCTCTAAACTTTCAGCTCATACAAGGAGAAGACTGATCAGAGATGCAGCCAAGAGGCCCATGATCACTCTGGATGAACTGCAGAGATCTACAGCTGAGGTGGGAGACTCTGTCCATAGGACAACAATCAGTCGTATATTGCACAAATCTGGCCTTTATGGAAGAGTGGCAAGAAGAAAGCCCTTTCTTAAAGATATCCATAAAAAGTGTTGTTTAAAGTTTGCCACAAGCCACCTGAGAGACACACCAAACATGTGGAAGAAGGTGCTCTGGTCAGATGAAACCAAAATTGAACTTTTTGGCAACAATGCAAAACGTTATGTTTGGCGTAAAAGCAACACAGCTGAACACACCATCCCCACTGTCAAACATGGTGGTGGCAGCATCATGGTTTGGGCCTGTCTTTCTTCAGCAGGGACAGGGAAGATGGTTAAAATTGATGGGAAGATGGATGGAGCCAAATACAGGACCATTCTGGAAGAAAACCTGATGGAGTCTGCAAAAGACCTGAGACTGGGACGGAGATTTGTCTTCCAACAAGACAATGATCCAAAACATAAAGCAAAATCTACAATGGAATGGTTCAAAAATAAACATATCCAGGTGTTAGAATGGCCAAGTCAAAGTCCAGACCTGAATCCAATCGAGAATCTGTGGAAAGAACTGAAAACTGCTGTTCACAAATGCTCTCCATCCAACCTCACTGATCTCGAGCTGTTTTGCAAGGAGGAATGGGAAAAAATTTCAGTCTCTCTATGTGCAAAACTGATAGAGACATACCCCAAGCGACTTACAGCTGTAATCGCAGCAAAAGGTGGCGCTACAAAGTATTAACTTAAGGGGGCTGAATAATTTTGCAAGCCCAATTATTCAGTTTTTGATTTGTTAAAAAAGTTTGAAATATCCAATAAATGTCGTTCCACTTCATGATTGTGTCCCACTTGTTGTTGATTCTTCACAAAAAAATACAGTTTTATATCTTTATGTTTGAAGCATGAAATGTGGCAAAAGGTTGCAAAGTTCAAGGGGGCCGAATACTTTCGCAAGGCACTGTATGTGGTGCATCAGTAGTGAGAGTACATGGTGCAGACACAGATCCTCTCTACGTCACCTGGTAGGAGCGGCCTGCCAGGTAGGGGACAATCCAAGAGTGTGCAGCGCCTGAGACGCCCAGCCCTGAGAGGGTGGAGAGGAGGATCTAATGGTTCAGTGTCGAAGACAGCAGATAGATCTAGAAGGATGAGAACAGAGGAGAGAGAGTCAGATTTGGCAGTGTGGAGAGCCTCCGTGACACAGAGAAAAGCAGTTTCGGTTGAGGGACCCGTCTTGAAACCTGACTAGTTAGGATCAAGAAGATCGCTCTGGGAGAGATAGCGAGAGAGATGGTCAGAGACGGAACGCTCAAGTGTTTTGGAAAGAAAAGAAAGAAGGGATACCGGTCTGTAGTTTTTGACGTCAGAGAAGTCGAGTCGGGATGTTTTGAAGTCAGAGGGGATTCAGCCAGTGGTCAGGGATGAGTTGAGGGAAGTGAGGAATGGAAAAAGGTCTCCAGAGATGGTCTGGAGAAGGGAGAAGGGAGGAGGGGATGGAGTCGAGCGAGCAGGTTGTCGGGCGGCCGGACTTCATTAGTCGCAGGATTTCATCTGGAGAGAGATGGGAGAAAGAGATTAAGGCGTAGGGTACTTCTGTGCGAGTGGGACCAGAGGACTCAATAGGCTGAGTGTATGAGGAGTGGTTGACAAAGTGGTTGACAAAGTTGTCTGCAGAGAGGGAGGAGGAGGCGGTGGAGGATTAGGGAGGGAGGAGAAGGTGGAAAAGGGTTTCCAAGGTTAGAGGCAGAAGCTCAAAATTTAGAGTGATAGAAAGTGGCTTTAGCAGCGGATACAGAGGAAGTGAAGGTAGAGAGGAGGGAGTGAAAGGATGATAGATCCTCCGGAAGTTTAGTTTTCTAAAATTTTCGCTCAGCTGCACGCAGAGTAGGGTCCAAGAGGCAGAATCAGGAGACAGGAATGAGAAGGATTTAGCAGAAGGGAGATATGATAGAATAGAAGAGGAGAAAGTAGTGGGAGAGAGAGAGCGAAGATTGCGACAGCTCATGACCATCTGGGTAGGGGCTAAGTGACTAGGGTTGGAGGAAAGGGAGACAGAAAAGAAAACAAAGTAGTGATCAGAGACCTGGAGGAGGGTTGCAGTGAGATTAGTATGCCGAACAGCCTCTAGTAAAGATGAGGTCAAGCATATTGTCTGCCTTGTGAGTGGGAGGGCACTGGGAAAGATGAGGTCAAGCATATTGCCTGTCTTGTGAGTGGGAGGGGACTGGGAAAGATGAGGTCAAGCATATTGTCTGCTTTGTGAGTGGGAGGGCACTGGGAAAGATGAGGTCAAGCATATTGTCTGCCTTGTGAGTGGGAGGGCACTGGGAAAGATGAGGTCAAGCATATTATCTGTCTTGTGAGTGGGAGGGCACTGGGAAAGATGAGGTCAAGCATATTGTCTGCCTTGTGAGTGGGAGGGGACTGGGAAAGATGAGGTCAAGCATATTGTTTGCCTTGTGAGTGGGAGGGCACTGAGGCAAGGAGGGGAAAGAGAGAGTTGGAAAGAAATGAATTGAAGGCAGATGTCAGGAGGTTGAAGTCGTCAAGTACGAAGAGCAGTGAGCCATCATCAGGAAATGAGCTTATCAAGGTTTCAAGCTCATTGAGGAACTCTCTAAGGACACCTGGTAGGCGGTAGATGACAACAATGTTAAGCTTGAGTGGACTTCAAATGAGGAGATGGACAGGTGAGGGAGGGAGAAAAAATCTAATCTCCACATAGGAGATTTCTACCACGATGACCAGATGCTCTTGGACTATGAGAGAAATTAAGAGAGAGCAGCTGGAGTAGCAGTGTACTCTTGGGTGATCCAGGTCTCCGTCAAAGCCCAAAAATACAGGGATCTTAATTTGACTTATATTGTTGCAGCAAAATAATCATTCAGCAACAGGATTTGAAAAGGATTAGTCCATAATGTTGCTTGATCGGTGGTTAGGTTATTAGCTGGCCAAAAAATAGTCTGCATGAAAAGGCAATACTGTTAATATAACTTGTGTGTTAATGTGGGTT
The DNA here is from genome assembly GCF_013265735.2 of Oncorhynchus mykiss. Classification (NCBI taxonomy): domain Eukaryota; kingdom Metazoa; phylum Chordata; class Actinopteri; order Salmoniformes; family Salmonidae; genus Oncorhynchus; species Oncorhynchus mykiss. The sequence goes on along the minus strand of NC_048589.1, from coordinate 21,789,534 downwards.
TTCAGTGAATTTATGTAAATCACAAAGCTCATCCGCATTTCCTGCAGTGCAAGAAAATAGTTAGCAACAAAAGACTGATGAAATTAAGATCCTACATCTGTAATGTGTATGATGTTTTTTTCAGAGGAGGACAGTGTGTTTGATGAGTCTGACGTTCATGACACACCAACTGGAGCAGGCAACAAGGAGTCTCAGACCTTCTTTGCCCGTCTGAAAAGAATCGGTGGCAGCAAGTCTGTCAAGTACCAGCCGGTAGAGCTGAATGCACAGAAAAGTATGAAAATCGTCTCAAAGGATGACCTATTTTATCCAGCAATTACATTCATTGAACTTAAATGCTTCGCTGACATGAACTGAGCATTCACAGATTTTCCCAATCAGATATGATCTATCTTTTGATCCTCTCTTTGTCTGCGTCAGGTGAAATTGAGCTGTCTGAGTACCGCGAGGCCAGTGCAGTGCAGGACAACATCTTGCACTGTGTGAGGGAGGAGAGCACCAGGAAGAAGCGTCTGCAGGCCATGCACAAGCAGAAGTCCCTGGACATTTCCAACACTGACTCCATCCTCTACAACCTGGACGAGCACCGACGCAAGTCCTGCATAGACCGCTGTGACCTGCAGCATGGTCTCCCCGGGCCCCCCTCCTCCACCACCTCCCACCCCAGGCGGACAGGGGGCCATGGGAAGGGCTCGTCAGACGGCTCCTCAGGCCGAGCAGAGGGCAGTGACCACCAGGACCGTTCAGGAACCCGGGGGGGGCACTCAGACTGCTCCAGGCCTGTCATCCCAGAGGTGCGCCTCAGCTGCATGGAGACGTTTGAGGACAAGGCCGACTTGGACTCCCCTCTTACAGGCGGCTCTTCTGCAGAGAAGGAGGACCAGGACCTCATTGACCTCTCCTCCGACTGCACTTCAATCCCAGAGAAGCACTCCATCCTCTCCATGTCCGACAGCGACTCCCTGGTGTTTGAGCCCCTACCACCACTGAGGATCGTGGAGAGTGACGAGGAGTTTGACCTGAACATGGTGATGGGCCCCAGGCTGAATGGGAGTGCCAGGCCCCCTGCTTCCCCTGCCAGGTCCCCTGCCTCCCCTGCCAGGCCCCCTGCCTCCCCTGCCAGGCCCCCTGCCTCCCCTGCCAGGTCTGCTGCCCCCCCCACCAAGCCCGTTGCCTCCCCTGCCAGGCCCCCTGCCTCCCCGGCCAGTTCTGCTGCCCCCCCTGCCAAGCCCGTTGCCTCCCCTGCCAGGCCCCCTGCCTCCCCGGCCAGGTCTGCTGCCCCCCCTGCCAAGCCCGTTGCCTCCCCTGCCAGGCCCACTGCCTCCCCTGCCAGCAGAAGCACCGTGTGCCTGTCCCCCATGGTGCAGGTGAGCATGGAGGACTGTTCTAAGGAGAAGAGGACCACAGACTCCCCATCAAAAGAAAGCCCCCAACAGCCTCTACAGAGGCCACGCTATGCAACCCCCACCACCTCCCTGGAGCTGCCTGACCGGTCAGAGCACCCTGGCCTGGAGAGCCCCATGACTCTCAGCTTACAACAGAAGAGGGACCTGCTGAGGAAGACCCCTGCTGTCCCTGACACCTCCCTGGATGACTTTGTGCATCCTGAGGACTTGAAGGCAGGGGTGGGTCTGGGGACCAGTCCCTCTGGCAGGATGATCTTCCTGGACATCCCTGAGGACACAGTTGAACCCCTCACCTCTCTGGAGGGGAACAACAATGACGAAGAGGAATATTATGAAGAAGATGATGAGGACCTTGATGACAGTGACTTTAAACCTGATGATGATGATGAGAACGGCGAGGCAGAGTTTAAGATCCAGATAGTTCCCCGGCAACGCAAGCAGAGGAAGATAGCTGTGAGCGCCATCCAGAGAGAGTACCTAGACATCTCCTTCAACACCCTGGACAAGCTGGGTGAGCAGCCCACTGACACAGGTAAGAGAGACCAGGGTCCGGGGAGACAGGAGCCTAAGTCCAGAGAGAGGGGTCCCTCTGCATGGACTTACAGCTGCTGTATCCTTTTTCTGTGCCCCTGAGATAAGTATGCTGACTTCATGCACAATGTGCCTTTGGATGTATGTGTGTTTCAGTGATGACATCTCTAAGGTTTGAGGGGGATTATGAGATATGATTGATAAAATACGTTTTCTACTAAAGTGTCTGCTTAGAATTGCAGAACCACATGAACAAAATATAAATTGTCTAGTTGCATATCCATGCTACCTCAAATCTTTAGTCAACTGGTCACCATTGCTGTTTCCTGTCCTGTGGCTTTGTCTCTCCCTTTTCCCATTCCAACCCATGGTAAACTTCTGAAAAGCCTACTGTAAAAGAAAGTCTGAGAAACCGAGTAAATATCAGTACAGCGCCTTCAAATTACTGCAACACACTTTCCATAAATAGCTGTCCATATAAGAACTAGTAATAGCCTAAATGAGAAATTATTTTTTTACTAAATAGTACATCAATAAACCACATCTTCATTTCCGATTGCTCTCTTTCACTAGGACTCAATGTATACTTGCAGTTAATTACTTGTAGCTCAACACTACATTTGTATTGGCGTTGGGTGTCTGCAGCATCCCATGCGCTAACCAGTTGTCTACATGTGAGGTAAGGAGGAGGCTGAGATGCTGAAGCAGCCACTATTCCGCACCATCACTCACCCACATTGCCTTGCAGATCACAAAGTTCTGTCTACCCTGGAAAAGCCACGGGAATCCGCCTCAGCCCCCACCCTTGAAGCTGCTATCCCAGAAACAAGCAACCGCTCTTCAGTATCAAGTAGGATCCAAATACTTCCACATTGTCATGTGTTTAAATCACCCCAAAAAACAGGTGTGGTCATTACACCAGGAACTTTACACTGTTCAGACATTTGGCCTTGACTTTTAAAGGTGTAAAATACTTTTTTTTAGTAGTGTTTTTCTCTGCCTTTTGTTTATTAAGACAACAGTGCAGTTTTTTCATGGTTATTTTCTTTTTCTGATCAATAGATCAGGATTCTACCAATCTGACTATATATAAATGAATGAATATACGCAACTAAGCCATTAAATCATTTCATTTTTATATTTACCTCTGTGAGTGTCTTCTACCCCCCATTTTCCTGACAGTTGCTTTAAAGGGCAATTCCACCACTTTTCAACCGCATATTCATCATCTCCTGCACCAAACCAGAGTCTACATTATGTGACCGACCGGTTCGATTTGGTCTTATGTTGCAAAATTTGAAATTGTGTTTTTTTTTTTTACATTAGATAAAAGTAAAGACTCAGAGCTAGAAAATGGTATACCATACACTGCAGTTGAGGAACAATGGGAAAGTAATTCTGCTCTGAAAGTTGATAAACTTGTTACCCCACTTTTGAGAAAATGTTCCTTGAATGTTTTGGTACCTTCTTTGTCTACACCCATTCAGCATCGTTCACAGCTTTAGCCCCACCCATCTCTTTAATGATTCACATGTGAGGCTATGTGTTAAACAACCAAAGATTTCAAGACTAAAGGCTAGTTTATACTACGGGTGTGTTAAAAATTGGCAGTCCGTAAATTCAGAGTGTTCCGCTCTCGGAGCATTCAGATTACAGACAGGACACTCTGGACAAAAAGTAGGGTTGATCCAAGCGTTCTGACCTAACAACAGCAGTCAAGCACCAAAGCTAACTGGCTGACTTTGACTAGCTACTTCCAGACACCAATGAGAGAACAGCTCACTCTGACCATTTTACTCGCCCTTGCAGAGCTAGTTACGCTGTTTTTATGTTATCCAGAGCGTTGGTGACTGCAACTGTGCTGCTGGCTACAATTTAATTACATTTTTTTGCCAACGTTTACTCACACCGGCCATATTCAACGGATGTTGAGCGTTCATAAATGTGTCAGTTATTCTGTGCTTTGGCACACTCAGACGAAAGTACTCTGAAATTGGAATAGGTTGCCAGGGCGAATTTATCAGCTGCCAGCGACAGATGTCGCAGTGACATCATAAACATTTTATTGAAATAGGTATTTGCATAGTGGAGTCTTTTGTTTAGACATGTAGCTAGCTAACTAAACAATGAACCATAATCCCAACTCATAACGTTACTACCCTACAGTACACTTTAACTTGAAATGAAAATGACTTTCTGACAAAATTAGAAACATGTAATATCTGAAACTGTAGCTAGCTGGACTCTCTTACCCGTATATATGGATGGAAGCTTCTCCCTCTCTGTCATGGATGCCATGGTTGCCCTTAGTTTGAAGATGTAATCCAGAGACAGGTGTTTTATACAACAGCCTTCTGTGTGTTCTTTTTTCGACTCCTTCTGCATATTTACAATCAAACGCTCTAATTCCACTGATTTCAAAACTCGGTCCTCCAGAAATTGGAGAGCACTTATGCAGTTCTACTACGTGATATCTTTAAAAAAAAGCTGCGTTAGAAAGGATTACCTACACATACTGACCAGCTCATATTATAGACATGTAGTGTGCTACATGCAGACCAATCCAAACTCATCTCTCAGCATGTCCAGCCCTTCATTATCTCAGCCAATCAGTGTTGAGCTACAAAGTTGCTGACATGTTTTATTTACATTTTTTCACCCCAATTGGTAGTAGTTACAGTCTTGTCTCATCGCTGCAACTCCCGTACGGACTCAGGAGAGGCCAAGGTCGAGAGCCATGCATCCTCCGTAACACAAGTCAACCAAGCCACTCTGCCCATCCAACCCAGAAGCCTGCCGCACCAATGTGTCGGAGGAAACACTGTGCACCTGGTGACCGTGTGAGTGCGCACTGCGCCCGGCCCGCGAGTCACTAGTGCGCGATGAGACAAGGATATCCCTGTCGGCCAAACCCTCCCCTAACCAATTGTGTGCTGCCCCATGGGACTCCCGGTCGCGGCCGGCTGCGACAGAGCCTGGACTCGAACCCAGAATCTCTAGTGGCACAGCTTGCACTGCGATGCAATGCCTTAGACCACTGTGCCACTCGGGAGGCTGCTGACTTTTTCCATGGCTAAACCAACTAGGCTTGTAATTTAACAATTTTATTTGTATTTACAGATGGCATACACGTTTGTTATTAAGGCATATGACAGGTCACATGTTCCAGAAGGCATTTCTGTCCCAAAAACGTTTATGTTCAAATGGTGCTCCAGTGATGTAGTAACATGCGACACACGCCTAGTTTCCTGAAAAGAGTCACATGTGAAACAGCATATTTCTATGATCAGTGGTTAAACATATAAGAAGAAAGATCCTAAAAAATGATTCTCTGTGACATCACAGGGTAGAATTAAAAGTAAAAAACAGGGACTTTCAAAACCTGCAATGAGTTTCTAGCACAAGGTAGAAATGCATCGTTGTCACAAATGTTGGCACTGGCATTGTGCTGGAGATAATGAAAATGAGGTTGAAAAGTGATGGAGTTGCCCTTTAAGTAAACCAGACATTGAAATTAAAATAGTGGCGATAGAGGGAAAGTACCAGGCAGCTCAGTCCTTTGGGTGTGTGTTTGTCGCACCCCCAGCTCAGTACCGTCAGGCAAAGCGAGGGTCGTTGGGAGCTCTAACCATGAGCCAGCTGATGAAGAGACAGCTGGAGCACCAGTCCAGTGCCCCTCACAACATCAGCACCTGGGAGACAGGTTAGTCACTGCTAACTATCTCTGGTCCACCTCTCCAGAGGGAAAAACATCTAAACCGATTTTTAATGATTGGGTTTGACTGTGCTGATTTTAGTGTTTCTCTCTACAGGCCCCACCAAGACCAGCCTCCTATCTGCCCCCAGTACAGTCAGCATGTTTGTGCCTGCCCCTGAGGAGTTCATTGATGACCAGCCCACCACCATGACTGACAGGTGAGAGAACCAGCCGCCAACCACCAACACTGACTGGTGTGCCATTCAGGATCGCAGACACTGTGTACATGAATGGTTATTCAGTGTTATTAATGATAATACTGTGTGGTCACTCAGGTGTCGTGACTGTGGTGCGGTGCTAGAGGAGTATGATGAGGAGACCCTGGGCCTGGCAGTGGTGGTGCTCTCCATGTTCATCCACCTCAGCCCTGACCAGGCCGCTCCACTGCTGCTGGACATCATGCAGTCTGTGGGCAGGTCTGGCAACTACAGCAGCTCCTGTACCAACCCTATTATACTTCGACATACACAAACCTGATTGTTCAGTAACATTTTTGCACACTCTCTGTCATGTCTCCGATGTTAAATTCAGATTTGTGTCTTTCAGGCTGGCGTCTAGTGCTAATTTCTCTGGGCAAGCTGAGAGGTATGACACATCACAACCAGACATACCTAGTATATTATTATATTGTGTGTGCTAAACTCGGGTGTAATGTGGATGCTGATGATTTGTTGACGCTGGCTGTATTCTTGTACACAAATGAGAATATATGCCAACATGAGGTGCAGACGTTCTATGTGTGTTGATGTCTCTGTTGGTGTAGCATGCTGATCCCTGGCAATGCAGCAGGTGTGGCTAAGCAGTTCCTCCGCTGTGTGTTCCATCAGCTGGCCCCCAATGGCATCCTGCCCCAGCTCTTCCAGAGCAACATTAAAGGTCTACTCATACACACCACAACATGTCTGCTGTTAGGAGCAGCTCTCTGAGGGATATGGTTGGATCCTTACCATCATTCTTTTCTGTGCATTTTCAGATGGAGGTTTTCTGAGAACATTGGCCTTTTCCCTGATTGATTTTAATGAACTGAGTTCTGTGGCTGCACTGAACCAGCTACTGGAGGTGGGACGTTTTCCTGCTTAGTGTAATGCTTAAAGCTCAGCACTTGGCTGAAGGTTCTATGCGGTGTGTGTTTGTGTATGGGCTTTTTATTTTTTACTTTCATTTTATTTAGTCAATATTTTCTTACCTCTATTTTCTTAATTAAAACTGAATTGTTGGATACGGACTTGTAAGTAAGCATTTCAAGGTCTACACCTGTTGTTTTCGGCAAATGTGACAAATAAAATTTGATTTGATTCAATCGCTAACACAGAAGATCAGCGTTACAACGCGATTGACATTAAAGGCATTTTTTTTTTCGCATTCATAGTAAATGCTGCATATGTCGGCTCTTTCGGAAATTACCTTTAAATTTCAATCGCGCAACAACGCACATCTTCCAGAGTTTGAATTGAATCGAGCCCTCTGTCTTGAGTCTCAAGAAAAATCTTCACTTTCATCATGTATCCAGCAGGAGGAGCTCTTGTATAAATTGACAAGACTAACACTGCTGTTTGGATAGCGTGATACTAAAGCAGATAATGAGTACTGCTGAAGAGCATGCCTCTGCATGGTTATTCCCAATATTTACTCTGCACTATTAACTTGGTTTGTTTTATTTAGCAATCTTACACTGTTAAAATGTTAAAGCAATAGCACTTATGATAGTCTATCTCAGTTCACTCCTTTGGCTCATAACAATCAATAGTCCAAACCACGTTTAGAATATATTTTTAAACAAAATTGTTACTGCTGGTAAGGGCTCTATGGCAATAAATTGTAACCCTGTTATCATTTATGCCACTGTCCTCAGGGTCTGAACAACAAGAAGAGTCTACCAGCAGGGGGCACCATGCTGCACTGCCTGGAGAACATCGCCACCTTCATGGAGTCCCTGCCCATGGACTCCCCCAGCAATTTGTGGACCACCATCTGCAATCAGTTCCAGACCTTCCTCACTAAACTACCCTCTGTGCTGCCTCTGAAGGTACTGGACCTCGCTCTGCATATAGGCTGCATTGATTGTTTTTTTAACTGTGATCAATATAGAGCTATGGCCTTATGAAGAATGTGATGACGTCTCTCTCAGTGTCCCCTGGACTCCAGTTTGAGGATCATCATTTGCCTGTTGAAGATCCCCACCACAAGTGCAACCCGGGTGAGTCTGTCTGTGTTTGCTTGATATACATTAGGACTACTAACCAAATGGTGAGGTCAGTCTTCATTTGAGTGTCATAAGTAACCCTATCCCAGGCCCTGAGCAGGTTATGATTGGTTACATTCTGACTCTTTACATATGATGACTTAGACCTGATAACATTCAGTTATGTCAGATCAGAGGAAGGCCCGGAAAATTGCCAAAAGACTCCAGGTGCCCAAGCCATAGACTGACTGTTCACTCTGCTACCGTCTGGCAAACGTTACCTGTTACCATTGGCTCTCGGACCAACAGGCTCCGAAACACCTTCTACCACCAAACCATAAGAGTGCGAAATAGTTAACTAATGGCTACCCAGACTATCTTGAACTGACTCAATGAACACTCACAAGACTATATATACACACCATACACACACACTAGACTGACACACTAAACCCACACACATTCACAACATTACGCACACACGCACACGCACACGCACACACACACACACACACACACACACACATAACACAAACACACATGCGGATACCGACACAACACACACACCTCTGTTCTTTATTTGACTATTATTATTATGATCTATCCTGATGCCTAGTCACTTTACCCTGCATTCATGTACACATAGTATCTACCTCATATCCTTCCACATTGATCCTGTATATACTGTAGTTCCATTGAGCATTTTATTATTCGTGTTATTATTTTTATTTTTATTATGATCATTTTTTAACTCTGCATCATTGGGAAGGGCTCGTCAGCAACAATCACATGGTTAAGTCTACAACAAATAACCTTTTGATTTGATTTGAGGTCTTGTTCAGTGGTCAGTGAACAGCTCACTCACATTGACTGTCCTTTGCATGACTGAACCCAGAAGTCTTAATCATTTAGAATAAGCAGAAAAAACAACAAAACCACTGGTGTGGTAAGATCCCCTCACCCACCCACCAGGCATTGACCCTTAACTCCCTCTCTTCCTCTTCTTCCTCAGAGCTTACTGGAGCCCTTCTCCAAACTGCTGAGCTTTGTCATCCAGTATGGAGTGTTCAGCCTCTCTTACCTGGTGGAGCTGTGTGGCCTCTGCTACAAAGCCTTCAATAAGGTAAGATATTTACATGTTGGCTTACATTTGATATTAGTATATTTGTTTATTATGTACAAATGTAGGATCTCAATTTGATCACATTTGTTGCTTTATTTTACCTTTTTCCATTTTAACTGAGAGCTGCACTATCTTCCTCTATGGGCCCCTCGACCTCTCCTTTGTCCTTGCTCTCTTACTTGGTCTATTTTTACAATAAGCAACTCAGAAGTGACCTCTTTTATGCATGAATAAGGACTGATTGCTGATTGAACAATTGTGCAAAGATTTTTTGGACACGTGCAGAAGAGGTTCACATTCATGGGAGTAATTTGTATCAGCTCTGACCAAATGTTCAAATTTTGTCTGACATGATTTACTCAACTAACTTGCGCATTTTGTAGAAAGTTGTGTTTACTGTTTTGTAAAAATGTGCTTAGCATTTGCATTGTGTTTGAAAGCAATGAGAAATGACTGTTTTGCAAAAAAGACAACTGTTGTGCTCATTAGGTTATGATGGAAAGCAAGTGGACCCCAGTTTCATTAAAAGTGTCTTAGCAATCCAGAAAAACTGTACAATTATTTGTCGCAGCGATTTTCCTTAATGAAAAATGTATAAATCCCTACAAAAAATGTACATTATAATCCACATAATAATTCACATTTCCTGTTGCTGCAGGATTATTTTCCTGCTGTAGCAAACTGGCTTAAATTAAGATCCTTCATCTGTAGCAATGCATTTATCTCACGTGAAAGGCCCAATTAGAAAAGCGATACAGAAATATAACTTTCCCACATTGTTAAATATAAAACCATGTCTGCAGACCTTTGTATACAGTAGTTCTTGGTTGTAATACTTATCCCCAGCCTCTCCCGCTAGACAGCAAGGTGGCTGTGTGTCACAGATGATTAAGTAGGCAATCAGCCAGTATTGATTTACATGATTAATTTGGGCTCTGGGCTGAGGATGTATGGTGTGTATCTGAGGGCAAGCCTCCCTCTGTTAGAGCTGGGGCATTGGCTGTCTCCTGCTGCAGGAATGATGGATCCTCCCCCTGCTACTGCTGTCACAGCGCCATGCTTTATGTCTCCAGCTCTATTGATTTCCTCTAGCCTTTTAAATCCCTGCTATATAACATCCGTTTCTCAATATGCAAGTCAACATGACTGATAATGTCTATTTAACTGTTTCCTGTGCACCTCTTATGAGGTGAGCTTTCTCAAATACAAGTTTAAGGAGGATTTTTCATTGGGTTATTGTAGACGTATGGATGTTTGGGAAGTTATGTTTATCACTAATGCACTATACATTGAACATTTTAACAAATGTGACCCCAAATCAACTGTACTGTATGTATTGGGGTTTCATGCTAATGAGAAGGGAAACATTTATTTTGTAATATACAAAAGTATGTGGACACCCCATGCAATCTCCATAGACAAACAATGGCAGTAGAATGGCCTTACTGAAGAGCTCAGTGACTTTCAACATGGCACCATCACAGGATGCCACCTTTCCAGCAAGTCAGTTCATCAGTGCTGTTATTGTGAAGTGGAAACGTCTAGGTGCAAGCTCAAGCTCTCAGAACGGGACCGCCGAGTGATGATGCGTATACCGTGTAAAGATCTTCTGTCCTAGGTTGCAACACTCACTACCGAGTTCCAAACTGTCTCTGGAAGCAACATCAACACAACAACTGTTCATCGGGAGCTTCATGAAATGGGTTTCTTGTTTCAGCATGACAATGTGCACAAAGCAAGGTCCATACAGAAATGGTTTGTCTAGATCAGTGTAGAATAACTTTACTGGCCTGTACAGAGCCCTGACCTTAACCCCATCTAACACCTTTGGGATTAATTGGAAAGCCAACTGCAAGCCAGATCTAATTGCCCAACAGTTTTTTTTTTAACCTTTATTTAACTAGGCAAGTCATTAAGAACAACTTCTTATTTTCAATGATGGTCTAGGAACAGTGGGTTTACTGCCTTGTTCAGGGGCAGAACAACAGATTTTTACCTTGTCAGCTCACGGATTCGATCTTGCAACCTTCCGGTTACTAGTCCATTGCTCTAACCACTAGGCTACCTGCCGTGCCTGACTTCCCTAATGCTCTTGTGGCTGAATGGAAGCAAGTCCCTGCAGCAATGTTCCAACATCTAGTGGAATGCCTTCCCAGAATGCCCTTGATTTTGGAGTGAGATGTTCAACAAGCATTTGTCCACATACTTTTGTAGTGTAGTGTATGAACCAATATGTACCACTACCAACATGTATAATAAGGTGATAATAAGGTAATTATTGTTAGCTATGCCATAAGTATACTATAGAGAGAGAGAGAGGATGACAGTCTAGTTGGTAAACAGGCAGCAGGCAGAGCTTTGTATTGAGTGGATGATTTAACAGAGAGCAGTGGCTTATCAGGCTGACAGGCTCATCTGAACTGGATCTCTGGGAGAGAGGAGATCTAGACTGGGTGCCGTGCTAATCAGCTCCTCTGTCTCTCTGTCTTTATCCAGAACACATACAGCCTTTATACTCCAGTACACACAGGCAACACTGTATGAGCACTGGAGAGGCAGAGAGATATGGTGCACAACCCTGTAATATTAAATAAGACAACCACTCGGCAAACCTTCTTCCCCCAGTATGCCTAAGAGTTTATCTCACATGGTTCCCCTAAAATTAATTACAACATTTGTACACAGTGGTTTTCTATATTCTCTCTCCACTATCCTTATTTCCTCTATCCTGAGCTAGTTGGTGTGTTTTGTTTGCCCAGGAGAGAGATAAGTTCTATATGTCCCGTATTGTGGTGATGGAGCTTCTACAGGCTCTGAAGTTCAAGTCTCCTCTACCCGATACTAACCTGCTACTGCTGGTCCAGGTAAACAGTTGTACAATCAGAACTACTTGTGGAAAAGACTTTAACTCCAAAGTACCTAAGATGACTTTGCATATTTATTTATGTTAACTGCATCCGTGTATGTTGTCAGTTTGTTTGTTCAGATATTGGTACGAGGCTAGCAGAGTCTACTGTTCTCTCAAAGCACATGATCTCATCTCTTCCAGGGGTAAGACAGTACATTACATTGGTTCTATGGGTCCCTTTATGATGACCTAATGAAACCAAATGAGATACAGATATGGTCCTTTTGATTGTTGCGCTATTCTCTCTGTCTTTTTCAGTGCACGACAGCAGCAATGGAATGCATGAGGCAATACATCAGTGAACTTCTAGACTTCATAGCGGATATGCACACGCTGACCAAACTAAAAGTGAGTTTCCTCCTCATTCACCTGTCTTACATAAGTCTCACCTCTAGTCATCTCGTCATGTGGGTGGGTGCTTATATTTGTCCTATTTCATACATGTACAAGTGTGTATAATACGCAGGTGTGAATTGGAAAAATGTTTGCGTATCCCAACTCTCCCTGAGACACCACACCTTGAGAGTGGTGTCACTGCCAGGCCCTAGTCATGTGACCTATCCTGTGATCATGTGACACTCTCCAGAGCCATATGAAGGCATGTTGTCAGCCACTGCACGAGGACACGTTCGGAGGGAACCTGAAAGTGGGCCTGGCACAGGTAGCTGCCATGGAGATCAGCAAAGGCAATCACCGTGACAACAAGGCAGTGATCCGTTATCTGCCCTGGCTCTACCATCCCCCGTCCGCCATGCAGCAGGGGTGAGAGGCACAGACAGTCACAGCACAGATGTCACTTTCAGTGATCTCACTATTAATAACCATGAAGATAGAACTATATGTCACAAATGGTATAGCAGACTTGACCAGTTAGATTTCTGTAGTTTTTAGTGGAATGCTGTCAGTAGAAGTGCTTCTATACGTCATTACAATACATTGGGAGACTAATAAGACTGTAATGTATGCTCAAAAAGTGTTTAACCTCTGTCCTCTCCCTAGACCTAAGGAGTTCATTGAGTGTGTGTCCCACATCCGCCAGCTGTCCTGGCTGCTCCTGGGCTCCCTGACCCACTATGCCCTGCACCAGGGCTCCACCTCCTGTATGCCCATCCCCCTGGATGCCGGCTCACACATCGCTGACCACCTCATCGTCATCCTCATCGGCTTCCCTGAACAATCCAAGGTCTGGACAATGTCTAAATGTTCTATGCATAAATGTTGAAGTAAATGCTACGTAAACGTATGAAGATTTTTATTTGTCCTCCCTCAACTGAAGTCTAGGATGAGATAAAGACCAAAGTGTCACTGACCTCTCTCTTCTTTCTATCCTCTGTCTGCAGACGTCAGTGCTGCACATGTGCTCCCTGTTCCATGCCTTCATGTTTGCCCAGCTGTGGACCATTTACTGTGAGCAGTCGGCGGCCACTCCGGCCCTGCAGAACCAGAATCAGACAGAGTTCTCCTCCAACGCCATTCTGACCGGCCTGGAGTTCTGGAGCCGCGTCACACCCAGCATCTTGCAGCTCATGGCCCACAACAAAGTGGTGAGGAAGATCCACACGCTTATCTCTCTGTCAGCTGCAAGAGGGGGTGGGCTGGAAATAGGATGTGCATGGAGATATGTGCAGTTGAATATGAAATGTAAAGCCAGGCTATTGTCACCTCGGCAAACTCCTACCCAGATTTTGGTAGTTGTCAATGTGGCAGAGGAGTTGGCTAAAGCACAAGCAGATCCTTGTTGTGTCTGACAGGACATTGCTGTTATGTAAGCCCAATCGGAAAAAACCTTTAAAGCATTGACCAAATACACAGTCAGATTGAATCGCGGCCTAAGAATCTGCTTTGCCATGATATATTTTGATTCATATTTGGAAGCGGGGTGATCATAAATCATGTTCTGATCCCTTGCAGTAAAACAAATGTGTCATTTCTAACTTTCCAAGATGGTGGAGATGGTGTGTCTACATGTCATTAGCCTGATGGAGGCTCTACAAGAATGCAACTCAACTATCTTTGTGAAGGTAAGAGGGGCATTTACCCACAATTTCCCCTAACATTTGATTTTACACTTTATTTTGCCTCTTCATGTTGCTTTCTATTTCAACTCAAAATTCCCCTCTTCTCTCCATCAGTTAATACCTATGTGGTTGCCCATGATTCAATCTAACCTAAAGGTAAGAGTTAAATTGCAATTCAAATAGGATTTGTATTATGTTTATATATGGATATAGATGCTCACATTTTCTTCAGAACAAAAAACTCTCACCCTGTCCCATGCAGCACCTGTCTGCAGGTCTACAGCTGCGGCTGCAGGCCATCCAGAACAGAGTGAACCACCAGTGTGTGCAGGGCCAGGCGGCCGGGGCCCTGCCCTTCGCCCTGCGCAAGTGGCTGCAGTGCACACAGTTCAAGATGGCTCAGGTGGAAATCCAGTCATCCGAGGCTGCCTCACAGTTCTACCCCATGTGACCTGCCCACCTCTCACTATGGGAGATCCTCCAAGACCCAGTCCTCCTCAGGACCAGCATGCATCTGTCTGCTGCCTGCCTGACCATAAATATCAGGAAGTCGACTCCTGCATAAACTGACTCTCGCCGTCTTAAGACACTGCTTCTGATGTAATCATCTTCAGCACCTTCTAAACTTTGTATATCTATACTATTCTTTGGTGCAATGAAAGGATAGGTGAGTACAGGTTGGGCAGGTGTGCAGATGTAGGGGGATCACAGTTCTGTAGATAGGAGGTTAGATGTCCAACATGCTGTGTGCTGCATCAGAGGTCAGAACAGACGGAGAGAATATATAGCAGCAGATGATAGTCTGGATGAAGAATGCTGAAGCTCAGACTTGTTCACTTGGTGATGCTCATGGTCTATATCGATATGTTCAGTTGCTTGGTTGCAAGCCTGATAAAAATAATAAAATCAAGACACATTTTCTAAATACTGTTGTCACTGTCATTTCTACAGAGGACAGTTAAAGTGCACAAAGTGTGATATGATTGCACATCTGCACAGTAACTACTACAGTATATCTTCCCTAAGGTTTATGGGAAAACTAAATGACTGCAAGAGGATCTGTTAAACCCAAAGACTGTATAGGAACCACCCATATCCTAGCTCAGAAGAAACCATTAGCAATCATACTATATATCTTATCAGTAAATCCAATTAGACTTTAGGGCTCCTGTCTCACCTCTTCCTCTGCTCAGTTCCAACAGGTTGCCTCTCGCCATCAGAGCCCAGATCGATCAGACACAATGTGGGTTGCAGTAGCAACAGAAGCAGCAGCGTTGTAACTCGATCAGGATGAAACCAAACAGGGGAGGTAAACAAGACAGGCTAGTCCATGTTGACCGCCCCCTGTAGAACCTAGCCATCATTTTCCACTGACATGGACCAAATACAGTTACCTCTGGTCTAATGTGGTTTGTCATGATAAAGCATTGTTGTGGAATCTAATGACATTATGGAAAGGGCACTTGTCAGGGAATGCCATGCCACCTGAGAGCTGGGCTATACCGTATGTTTAAATCAAAGCTTGATCTCACTCACTTTTTTTCTCTACATTGTTTCCCCTTTATTTTCAAGTTGAATTAAAAAGCTATTTAATGCCATGGTTGTCGGACACAAAATAAAAACAAGCAGGGCAGAATTAGATGAGTCCTGTAGAATGTATCATATTTCATAACTTCTCTACGCCTGCACTTCGTAAAGGGATCCTCTATGAGAGGCGTGTGTCAAATGAGTCACCAGCTTTGAGTGCTGTCTGATGATATCACACACACACACACACACACACACACACACACACACACACACACACACACACACAGGTGACTCCATCAATCTCTGTGCTTGGCTCATCAAATAGCCTCTCGGCAACAGTGTTCCTATGTGTGTGTGTGTGTGTGTGTGTGTTTAATCAAGTGAAATCCCCTTGCACCGGGGCTGCATCTGCCAGCCGTTGCCACTGTCATGATCGTTTGAACTTGCAGCTCTTTTTTAAAGAATCTCTTATTAGCAGCTGCTTATCTAATCAATGTCCCAAAGGTACCCAGCACTCTCCCTGCCCCGGCCTGCCTGCTGGCCTCCCTCCTCCTGGAGGACCATATGGGAGCACTGACCTGATGAGCAGGCAGTTGGAGATCTAGTGGGTAATTAATGCTGACCAAGGGCTCTCAGGCAGAGAGTATCCCCAGAGCAAGCAGCCCTAGATTGCGAAGGTCAGCTTTGAGACACACACAGCAGCATGGACATGCATGGATTTTCTCTGATATAAAGGGTAGCCTGTACTGCTCAACAGCAGTTAAGCCTTGAGCTAACAGCCACAAATAAGAGACACACAGAAACACTCATTGGATGTCTAATAACAATTAAAAATTGGGTGGTTTGAGTCCTGAATGCTGATTGGCTAACAGTCATATCAGACTGTATACCACTGGTATGACAAAACATTTATTTTTACTGCTCTAATTACGTTGGTAACCAGTTTATAATAGCAATAAGGCACCTTGGGGGTTTGTGGTATATGGACAATAAACCACAGCTAAGGGCTGTATCCAGGTACTCTGTGTTTCGTCGTACATAAGAACATCCCTTAGCCTTGGTATATTGGCCATATACCACACCCCCTCGTGCCTTATTGCTTAAGTATATACTCATATATAACCAATAGTGCAAGTGTCCTCTGATTGGTCATAATCAGTCAATAGCACATAAGAAGCCTAACTCTTGTAATGATAGAAACGATCTAAGACCACAATCGCTATATTACTGTCAAGAATGGATCGAATTTGCTGCTAAACAAATAACAAGGTGATTATTTTCCCATTTACCCTGTTGGAATACATTGTCTTTTATCTTGGAAAGCCACACAGAGCTTGTTGAGATAGAGAGGATCCCTGGCCTTCCTCTTCAGGCCTGTCAGATCCTTTTTATTACAGAGCAACTCAGAGTGCCCTGGCTGGACAATGCATGAATGTTTAAATTGCCCAGAGTGTCCCATGGCATTATCATCAAGTGGCACATCTAAAGCAGGAGAAGGCAGACTAGTGTGTGGTCTCTCATTCCCATTCCTCTCTCCCTCTCTACATGGCTCAGCTTGGACCCTGCTGGATTTCTCCCCCTCTGAAGTGGCTGTGTTTCTAATGGTCTCCCCTTTTAAAAGAGGAACATTCTCAAGAATATGGACTTATTGATTCCTTGATGACCTACCAGAGCCCATAGCTTTTCCCAATTCTATTATCTATTGACAACATTCATGAGGAGAGTACATATTCCCAGATTGTATGATTTGGGTTGGTCAGTTGCTGTATTCACCCATGTGTCACAATGGCCAGAGTGGTAGCAGAGCAGAAGTGGCTGACCAGTCCTATGTACATAATGTGGTTTGTGTACAGGGATTGGGCCGTGCCAAGACCCTGACATCAAAAGAACCCCAGTGGCCCACAAGTTATCCTGTTTGCATGACCGAGCCCCAGGGAGATGGCCGTGTTTGATAGCTGTTCATTAAAAATGAACGGTGTGAGACAGACTGAGAACACGTCCTGCGCCCAGGGGGAGCCCAGAAGAGGACCAGCACAGAGCTCTCTTGAGACATGGAGAGGAGAGGCACCATGGGTACAGGCTAAAAAAAAACATTAACATACACTGGCTTTATCAATGTTGTACTGTACGCCATTCAATTAAACCATGTTCTAATTGTGTCTCTCCTTTTGATGCTTATGTGATAAGACTATAGGCCTGTCATTCTGTTCACCTTTATTTACAACTGAAAAAGTCAGCAATTAAATCAACTGAATGCACATTATCGATGTATACATAGGACTCTATGTATCCTTTTGGTATATAATGCATCAATTGTAAAATAACTTTCATTGCCAAATATACAAGAATGGCTTGCTCCATAAACATGATAACATTGATTTAATTCTAATTGGTAGCACATTGTTTAATTTCTACTATGTATAAACATATTTTCTGTTACACTGTACATGTTATTAACAGTCCAGAAGGCAGATATTTTTAAATATCAATATTTACATTCATGCATCCAAGGTTATTTCCCTCTATGTACAGTATTAGTGACGTATCTTCAGTTTCTGGGTACATTACTGGTAAGATATGCTAATTCCTATGCATTTCACAATGCAAGGTCTGTGTTTACAAAATTCAACAGTAATGGAACATTTTCAGATACTGCCAGCCATACATGTATTGTGCTCTCTCTCACGCACACAACACGCACTAATATACAAATGAACTGCACCTATGCCAACACGCAGCGTAATAATTGAGTGATGCTTTAAATCAACTGTGGACTGTTTATTGCAGAAGGATGTTGGGGATGCCTGCGAGTGTGAGTGCACTGAGTCACATGTCCCTTTTTGAGGCCATCCTCTCTGCAACTTGATATCCAGATCAGCCTCTGTTTGGAATCCCGTCCTCCACCAATCAGCATGTCAGTCCTGGGATCATGTGCACTGTTTCTATAGTGATGGGTTCTCTCCTTGCTGGGAGGTGGAACAATTAAGACTGTAAAAATCACATCAGAACACGGCAAAGGGCTTCCCATTGTCCCCCACTACCTCCCCCTGACTGTCTAACCAGTGAGATGTGACAGCACAAAATGTAATACCATGTTAGTCTTGTGATAAAGAATTGAGGGGTAGAATAAGCTGCTAAAAGCACGGTCAGAAAACACACATTCACAAACTCGCATCACAGACATCCCCATCATATTCGCTGAAGTCGCAGGGGAACACAGAAAGGCATATCAAACAGCAAGAGATGAACAATTGAGCGCCAAAACTCTTTGCAGATGTGTTTTCTGCATCAGCGTCTGTAGCAAATTAAAAGTGGGCTTGAAGCGTCAGACCATTAAAATGAATGATATGATTACTAAATAATTCATATAAAAAGAAAACATTTCAAATCATTAAACTGACTGAATTAAACAATAACATACATAAGCAGACAAATTAATGAATAAATACAGTAAATAAATAAATGAACAAATTAGATAAGTAGATAAAGTTTGTCCTCAGGCTGTTCTCAGTTGTGTTGTTGGTATGGAACATAGGAACTGACTTGATCTTGTTGTTTTACTTCCCACTTGGTATGACCTGTAAATGTATGTTTTAATTGCATAGTCAGATGAGCACTATACATCTCAAACCACAGCAAGAACCTGCAACTGTGCCAGTATAATACAAATTCTGCTTTAATAAATGAAAAAGAAAAACGGTCAGATGAGAATAGATGAGACAGCCCGACCGTAGAAAAGAATGTTGCTGCGTGCACATTTTGTTCTTGATCTGGTCCTCCGCAACCTCCTATCCCATCGCAGTGCTTCAGTGTCTGTTCCTACATCGAAGTTGTCTGTGAGAAGTGTGGAGCTGTGTAGGTTGACAGATTAGCAGTCAACCATTCCCCTGTCAATGACACTTCTTGTCGACAATTTGGTGTAGAACTTCTCAATTCACTTTTTTACTCATTCTCTGAATCCACTTCCATGTTTAGTTTTTCTCTCTCTCTGGTTCTCGCAACTCTCCTTTATCTGGACGTTGTCATTCATCCAGGCAACATGCTAGGAGAGAAGGAAAGGCGTTTATGCATTTTTAACAGGTCAACCCCCTGTTGCGTAATAGGAGTTTTGGGTAGGATAGGGTGGGTAGTGGGGATGATGGTGATGTGACTTCCTCTTTCTGTCAGTGGACAGTCTACACCACAGTGTTGTTGGGGCCCATGGCCTTCTTTTTGCGTACACTCATGGCATACTCCCCACGACTTGTCCCGTTCTCCTCTTTCCGTAGTGGTTTCCTGCAAACAGACACAATTTATGTCAGGACAGTAAAGGGGCTTTAGTCAATTTCAGGAAAAACATCAATCATTCTACTAAAGCCTGTGTCTGTTCACCTACGGAGAGATTGGATTCCATAAGCTAGTGTGTTTGGATGCACTGGTCAGCCATCTTCTCTAATAAGCTGAACATTAAAAGGTCACATTACTCTCAGAGCCATGAAAGGAAAGACAAGATGCAAATCAAACAGAAGAGTTGGATGTGGCATTTAGACACACTCTCCATTGATGGTGGCGAGCCACATTCGGGATAAAAACAAGCCGAAGCACATGATCCTCCACTGTAATTGCTCTGTGAAAAGCAGTATCCTTCAATGCAAGACCTTCTCATGCATCCCTCAGTGCTTTTGTGGTTATTATTATATTTGTCCAGTGTACTGTGTCTTTTGTGCCGACCCCTTCAGCTGCTCTCCTCTGTCCAGGCTTATGTAACCCAGAGACAGATCTGAATACAGTCAGTATCCCACTCAATACTGTACATAGCCTTCAGTGGCACAGGGGACCCTTAAGCTACATCTCAGGTCAGTGTCTCCATCCCTCCCTTCTTAAAGCCACAGCTGGCTAGTCTTACCTGACTGACAGTCATTCTCAGTTGAATCCACAAATGTTATGTCCACAAAATGTGTATTTTATTTTTGCATTTATGTTTTTTTGTGGTATGGTTTTTATGTTTCAGCCCTTGGGCTTCCAACCGCACCTGCACACAGTATTAAATATAGATATTTTTTTAAATATGTATTGTTGTTTATCACTTGTTTCCGTTGGTGCAAATAAACTAAACAAATCATCAACCACAAATGCTCTGTCTTCTTGTAAAAAGAGCATGTTTAATCTCCATGGTTAATGTCCTGTGTTAATGTCTCTGAACCCATTCCCTCTTTCCAGTCTTAACTTAGAAACACTTAACTTGGAGTCACTCATTAGTATAACTGAATAGTCACTAACGAGTACTCAGTAGCTTCCTTACTAGCTTCCTGTCTGGGGGTGACCGTTGGCTTCCTAAATCTCAGGCAAGGTTACCCATCACACGAGACAATGATAGTGACTCAGTGCACTTCCTGTGCTTTCTGTAAATGTGTCCTGTAGTGCCGGACGGTGATGGTGATGGCTAGACAGACGCCAGCCCTGCTGATAAACAGATGCTGTGTTCTCCCTCTGGGACAACCTGCCTGGGAGAGGAAACTCCTGGGTCCAAGTGCATCCTGCTGGGACATGATGTGCTACTGCTGGGGTGTATGTGTGCGCGTGCATGTGTTCGTGATTGGAGGTAGCTAGGGGAGATGGGATACACCAGACTTCCCCACTGCAGCCTCCACAGACCACTAAAGAGGTGTTTTAACATTCTCAAAAGGCACTGACCTAGTCTCTAGTCAATGATCAATGTTTTTCTAGGAAGGCCAGCATAGAGGGCAGGGTGTTTGGACCTCACAGCGACCTCTCCCCAGGCCTTCAATAATAGATGTCATGCTGTTGACACGTGGCAGGTGGCTACACAACACTTCACAGGTCAGATTCATATTTCATATCAAAGCTGTGCAATCGCAGCACACATCCGTTTGAAGTTTGGGGAAGGGATAATGTTGAGGTTGGGACATGTGTTGAGCTGTTTACAGTTATTCTCATCCCATCAGGATATTAGAGGAACATGCTACTGTTCATAGAACCCTCACATAGTGGTTTTCACTTTCACTGTTTTGAAAGTTGTTGTGGTAATTAAATATCAAAACACCATAATAGATAACCTACTATGTAATATATGTATTACCGATACAGTATATTTAGCTTCCTCATTAAATCTTTCCATAACTGAATGGTTATGGTGGATTTACCCTGAAACACAAACTGTCCTAATTTGTCCTCCTTGTTGGACAGAAATCCCTGAGGAGCAAGTAGTTGAAAAAAACCGGAACAGATTCATTAGTATGTTATCTTGTTTTGTTGTGGTGTTTAGACTCCCTGCATTGCTGCCAGCATGGACTGCAGCATCATGTCTGCGGTTTGGATAGCACAGCACTGTCACACAGCATGGCTGAATCTAACAGCAGCTCCCCTGACGCTACAAACCTAATTGAATTGAATGGAATGGGTTTCGTCCAACCTCATTCGCTCTGGCAGATGACTGGCGGAATAAGATTATGAGACAACAACAAAAAAAAGGCCAAATGTGTGCAGCCCGAGCTAAGGGACGGCCGGGGCTTACAGAGATCGCTCCTCTAGTGTCTGTGCTGCTGGGGCCTTGGCCAATCTCCAGCTGATTTTCATTGGGAAAGCCCTGACCACTGAGGGGCCCGGAAGGGCTATATATAACAGGCTCTGCTTTTCTCACTGACAAACCCACTATCACATTGTTATTGACAAAGACATCCAATTACTGCGGTTTCCCAGCTTTGGTAGACAACATCCGTATCTGTTCCTGTATCTTTCATCTCTCTGGCTGTTTCTCTCTCACACTCAGTCAGAGAGGATGCATGATTATAGCGCCAATTACAATTTTCAAATCAATATTTTCTATTTCTAATTTCCTCAGTTTCCTCAGACTGATTTTTCATTGGCTCAGGACTAATGAGTGTTCAATGTGGGCAATCAGACTGGACCTTAGAGTGTTTCTCCCTCCTCACTCAGTCAGAGAGGATGGAGGCTTGGTGTTTCACAGATCCTGCCGTCACAGAGCCCACTTCCATCAGAGCTTCAGGACACGACCTGCTTGCATGTATAAAAGATGTGGCCTGCGACTGAATGACTGCGCAAATTAATTCATAAATAATGACTTGGGTTTGAGGCTACAGCGGCCCATATTGCAACAACACTTTCCTGCCAACGCTGCATTAAAAAAGGTGCCCCTTGGCGACAGAGGGGGCTGGAAAATTGCCATAATGAATTCCTGAGCCAACCGCCTATTAGTTCCACTGCCTGACCTTGCCTGTTTGTCGTTTGAGAAAAGTAGAAATATAATCCTGAGGAAAGACATATGTAGCATCCATTCTTTACAGCTTTATGATTAACAATTTGATGTTTTCAAATAATGTGCAGAAACGTATCTACAGCTGTGTCTGTATGCATTTCTTCTCGCACATTCATATTCTTTAGTAACACTGTGTCTGTTAGCATGTGTTTATGTGTGTTTATCATGTGTGACTGTGTCCAGCACCTTGCACAGTATATGTGTGTGTTTATGTGTCTGAACGAGTGTTTCTGGGTGCCTGTGTGACACACTGTGCTGCCTGAATATCAGACAGGGAATTGGGTCTTGGTTGTGCTGCAGGCTAAAACCCCACATGGCCTTTCCTTTGATGAACTAATCGAAACAGTACATATCTTCTCTACGGCGAGAGGGACAGGGGTCATGGGCTTTCTCCGGTAAGCCATCTTGCCTTTACTTTCGCAAACATTCAGCTGGTAGTCTAAAAAGCTCTGTACAATTACACAATTGAGAAATCAGCCCACTCCGAGAAATAGAACCCGCCGGAACGGCTCATAGGCTCCTGCTCCTATCTCCTGTTTCTCTAGCGTGAGGCAACTTGATGTACAAGTACATCCCCTAGACAGGACGCTAGTCTATCACAGGGCCTTACCCCCAATCTATCTCCTTAATGCTTAACGTCAAGTTAACAAACAGATCACTGACCATTTTGAATCCCACCGACCTTCTCCGCTATGCAATCTGGTTTCCGAGCTGGTCAAGGGTGCACCTCAGCCACAATCAAGGTCCTAAATGATATCATAACCGTCATCGATAAGAGACAATACTGTGCAGCTGTATTCATCGACCTGGTCAAGGCTTTCGACTCTGTCAATCACCACATTCTTATCGGCAGACTCGACAGCCTTGGTTTCTCAAATGACTGCCTCGCCTGGTTCACCAACTACTTCTCAGTCAGAGTTCAGTGTGTCAAATCGGGGATTCTCTGATCCACCTCTACGCAGACGACACCATTCTGTATACTTCTGGCTCTTCTTTGGACACTGTGGTAACTAACCTCCAGAAGAGCTTCAATGCCATACAACTCTCCTTCTGTGTCCTCCAACTGCTCTTAAATGCAAGTAAAACTAAATGCATGCTCTTCAACCGATCACTGCCCACACCTGCCCGCCCGTCCAGCATCACTACTCTGGACGGTTCTGACTCAAAATATGTGGACAACTACAAATACCTAGTTGTCTGGTTAGATTGTAAACTCTCCTTCCAAACTCACATTAAGCATCTCCAATCCAAAATTAAATCTACAATCGGCTTCCTATTTCGCATCAAAGCATCCTTCATTCATGCTGCCAAACATACCCTCGTAAAACTGACTATCCTACCGATCCTTGACTTCGGCGATGTCATTTACAAAATAGCCTCCAACACTCTACGCAGCAAATTGGATACAGTCTATCACAGTGCCATCCGTTTTGTCACCAAAGCCCCATATACTACCCACCACTTTGACCTGTATGCTCTCCTTGGCTGGCCCTCGCTTCATATTCGTTGCCAAACCCACTGGCTCCAGGTCATCGATAAGTCTTTGCTAGGTAAAGCCCCACCTTATCTCAGCTCACTGGTCACCATAGCATTACCCACCTGTAGCACGCGCTCCAGAAGGTATATTTCACTGGTCACCCCCAAAGCCAATTCCTTGGCCAATACTTTTTTGCGTATTCTGAATGGATGTAGGCTATAAGAATGTCACCACAGACTCTTCCATGCCAATCGCATTGCCAGCTAACCAACATACCTCTTTATGGCCTTGTAGCAGATGATCATGGCTGAAAGGAGGAAAACAGCTGAGGCACAGCCCCCTGTCCCAAGCACTAAGATCTCCATCCACCACGGTCTCAACAGGGGCAGAGGGGACTCAACCACTGGGAGGGAAGAGAAGTGGGGATGGACAAAGGGAGAAAAAGACACAGTAGTTTCATTTTTCAAACATCATTAGCATTCTAACAGCATCAGCACTTGGCCGCTTATCGAGATTAGGTTATCATGCAAACTGCTTTAGCCTAGATACTGTGTTTGTTCTATGTATTACATCATAACTGCTTCATAGACTGCCATTATAGCTGAAGATAGCATGATGAAAGCTCATCATTAATGCAGCCCAACCACTGTCCATGTTGTAAATCAACTTGCTGAATAAAAATGTATTGATTCTCAGAAACCTTTCATTACTATACCATTACGTGTGGAAGACACATTTCAGTTGAATGCATTCAGTTATTACACCATTATTACACCACACCATTACACCATAAAGCTCTGGATCTGATTTGCTTACTAAATCTGGGTAGCAGGGTGGTGCTCACCTGTTCTAAGGTTCAATGCTCAGAGATATCTAACCCTGCTCCATTAATCATTTAAAATGCAGTCAGTCTTTATTACAAAAGCACTCCGTGTCCAAATGGATTTCACCTGCAGGAGCACCATGTTCTGGTCACATTATGTCTGACTGAGGGTAGAACCATGTACAAGAAGACATGCCAGGGACATTGTATTACACTCAGTGCAGCTTAGCAATTTACAGTATCAAGAGTGTTCTCTCTCTCTCTCCATGGAGACCGATTTGAACTATGTGGCACTGACAATACTGCTCATTTTGACAGGAGGGAGGTTTCCAGCAATACGCATGTCTCATTCTGTCAGAGAGGGGATATATTTTATTATATCTAAGTATGAATGTGGCTGTATTCTGGATATAATAATCTAGATCAGGGATTGGCAACTTGATTTACATTTGTGTGAACTCAGTCAGTCTCAACTTACTGTTGAGAGTTAGAATACAAAAGGTGGAATTGTGATATTTGGTTGTGCATCAGCAGTTTCTCTCTTGTTATGTCAGTCACCGACAGTCACTCAATTAACCCATGTCAGCTAACATTTCTTATATTGGTAAGTTAGTTTAGCCAGCTATCTAAAATTGTAGTAATCATAGTCAAATTACTGACCGGGGGGCCCCCATTGATTTTCTTAGTCACTCTCACTCAGATATCATATTAAGAACTGCAAACATTTCTCCCCACTTTTTGGCAAAATGTTTAGGATTGCAGGAAATTAACTCTAAAACATATATTTTCTCTCTCTGCTGTCAAGAGGGTGGCTACTAAAATGTTTTGTTCACACAATTTCACTTAGGGCCCCCAAAAGGTCAGGGCTGGCTTTGACTGCATGTGTGGGTATGGATGTGGGTACACAGACCCGCAAGACACTGTGGCCGCTCA
Organism: Oncorhynchus mykiss; assembly: GCF_013265735.2. Classification (NCBI taxonomy): domain Eukaryota; kingdom Metazoa; phylum Chordata; class Actinopteri; order Salmoniformes; family Salmonidae; genus Oncorhynchus; species Oncorhynchus mykiss. The sequence continues at coordinate 21,763,570 of NC_048589.1, read as the reverse complement.
TGATGAGTTCAGATTTTTTGTGTCCCCCACCTCCATCATAGTTGCCCATCCCTGATCTATGTTTACCATCCAGTAACAGAGAGAAATGCAATAATCACATACCCAGGTATTTGGAGTATAGTTATGTTGTGAACGAGAGGGAGGAATTGACTCCATGGTAACACATAACCCTTAGTAATGCTGTGGAATATTCCAACACTGCATATTTATCCAGAGCAAATGACAAGGCACGTTTCTCCCCAGTACACCACGTCATGAGTCACTATGAATGTAAAATCTCCTCTGAGCCCAACTTCGGTTTTAATCCTACATTTTGTCAACGGCTGTAAGATTTAATTCAGTCAAGGGTAAGGATCTACTTCCTTGTGATAAACCTCTCTCCTTTGAAAGGTCTTCTGATCCATTTTTAGAGCACAGACTCTTACTCAACACTGCCAATTTCCCTTATTTGAAACTTTTTGTAGATACAGTCTCTCTCATTGTCCCACTTTCATGCATACTTCATGCATATTCATGTATTATTTTGGAACCTCTGAAAACTCCAATCAGCTCCCTTATGCATCTGGCACATACCAAAACAAACAGATTTTATAGCAGCAATGATGACAGTTAAATCATTTACGCTTCTCATTTATTCAGAAAACTCTCACTAAGGCCAGATGATACATGTTTTGCCTCCCTCCCAATACATAAACAATATAAATAAGTGCCTCCCTCCCAATACATAAACAACATAAATAAGTGCCTCCCTCCCAATACATAAACAACATAAATATGTGCCTCCCTCCCAATACATAAACAACATAAATAAGTGCCTCCCTCCCAATACATAAACAACATAAATAAGTGCCTCCCTCCCAATACATAAACAACATAAATATGTGCCTCCCTCCCAATACATAAACAATATAAATAAGTGCCTCCCTCCCAATACATAAACAATATAAATAAGTGCCTCCCTCCCAATACATAAACAACATAAATATGTGCCTCCCTCCCAATACATAAACAACATAAATAAGTGCCTCCCTCCCAATACATAAACAACATAAATAAGTGCCTCCCTCCCAATACATAAACAACATAAATAAGTGCCTCCTTCCTAACCACCATAGGCTATTATAAAAAGCTGATATTTTCAAAATGTACTCAAAAAATGAGTACTTCTTTTGCTGGGGCCAAGAGGTTTTTCTTTGCAGTTGTAATGGTTCTCTTCTTGTCATACTGCATAACAAACACAGAACGACATGCTGCAATGTACAGTCAGAGAATCTCATAAAATGATTCTGAGAATCTTCCCATGCAGAGGCCTTGACAGCAGTCACACACAGAGGTCTATAACCAAAGAAATAGAACAACATACATATAAACCGTAGATAACTCTCTAGATTCAGAAAAAGGGAATTACAATATGGTGAGAAGATACACAACCAAAACTAGAAAGTAGACCAAGTTTGCAGAAAACACCCAGTGGAAGAGTCCGGCATTCATGGTGGACATTGTGGACTCATAAATCAACAGGTGGCAGATAGGTCAGGTAAGTTAGAGACACAGTGGTCAATGAAAGCCCTATGTATATGTTCATAGATGCCTCATGTGGTGATGCAGGATGAAAAGAGGCTGAGTTGAGTTGACCAAATCTGAGTTGACCAAACAGAGGAAATAATTTAAGCTGATTGAACCCTTTCCACTGCTGTCTGTCGAGCATTTGTTGAAAGAGTGCTCCTCCTTACTCTCAGCATGAAGTCTTCTGGCTGACTGATTTTTAACAGTCTCAGTTTTGACCTGGGATGACTGCACCAGCAATGCCTGTCCCATATTTCATAGCTTCTCATTACAGTATTCATGACAACATACAAATCATATCAACTGTCATATTAACAAACTATGCTCCTTTCCACCATCGCAATGTCATACACTGATTCATATAGTTAATACAACTACTTTGTCAATGACAGGAATGTCACAGTTTCAGATTGGATACATATCTCATCATTAATTAAGCACTGAAGTATGTTGAAGGAGACATGGAGACTAGTAAGGAAAGAAAACTGCGTGACAACAGACACACACACACGCATGCAAGCACACCCAGTGCCCCCGGCTCGACGGGACTGCCGTGATAGTTCATTAGTCCCCTTCTCTGTATCAAACCCCTAATTGAATTTACTCATCTGCTTTTTAAATCAGGGGGTCCCCTCCAGGGGAAAACCAACCACTGAGCCTTGCAGCCCAGCAGGCAGAGATTTCACATGAAACTAGGAACTCCCCAAGGTCAAGCTAAGCATAAATTAGCCCTTTGTTCAGCTGTCAACATTCTGCCGGCTCTATCACGCACTCGTAGTCTTCTCATAAAAGCCTTTCTACATCAACACACAACACACTCTTCCACTACCTGGTTTTAAATTCTTCTCCCCCTAAGCCCCTGGCTCTTTTCTGAGAGGAGATATACTTTATTCCACTATAGATGCTCTGGTATAAGGCCACTGTACTGCAAAGTGCTAGCAAGAAATTTAGTTTAGGTAGATACAGGCACTGGCAATGAGACAGTTGTGAGTGAAACAGGTGACAGTGAGACAGGAGAGTGAGACAGCAGAGGCTGGTTGATGTGGTGTGAGCAGGAGTGTTGAGCCTTACCTGTGGCCAACAGTAGCCGTGGGGGAGGTGGGGGAGGAGGCGGGGGAGGAAGGGGAGGGTAGCTTCTACACTGACATGCCAGCTGGCAGTGTTCGCTCACTTTCTCAGTTACAGTCTGCGAGCATGACCTCTGGAGTTCACCCTTATGGACAGAGACAGAGAGAGACAGACAGAGAGAGACAGACAGAGAGAGCGAGAGAGAGACAGAGAGATAGAGAGAGAGAGACAGAAAAGAGAGAAATAGTTTGACTATTCATTATGCATTCAAAATTAACTTTCATTATCCACCCCCAAAAGGCATATTTCAGAATAAATCAGCTTTTTTATCAGTAAAATAGGAGGGCAAGATGAGAGCTTAGAATGTTAATATACTGTAGCATAGCCTACCTGCTGCAATATTCCCCGAGTACCATTAGTGCTTGGGCATCAGCAAACTAGATCATCATGGTTTGTGGTTTGGAAACAATAGTGCCCAAGATCCTATCCCTCTACTATATTGCTTCCCCAGAAGCTGCATACATAGACATAAAGGATGGTATCATGTCACGGCTGCAACCCTCTCCCTCAGAGAAACCACCCACCAACAGAGTGGGCAGCAGGCTGCCCCTGAGGAGTGTGTGTGGGTGGACTTGGAAACTCGAGCAAATCATATTACACATGAACCCTGGCAACATCCCGCGCCTGCATAGAGGCTCACTGCTCTCTGTAGGCAGTATCACGGGCCAGGGGTTAGAATACTCATCCTCAACATAATATTCCAGATGGGAATCTATAGCTCACTCTGTGCTACTTTCCAGGAGTCTGTCGTGTTCTGTCTGTGTGTGTGTGCGTTCCAATCACCAATAGCCTACTTCACATGAAAACATTGTAACAATTGACTGGGGATTACAGCTGTTTACCACTAAAAACGTATCATAGTTGATGCAATAGTGTGAGGGTGCAGAAATGAACCAGGCACCTCAATAAACATGGCATTGTGTGTTTAAAAATGTATATATTTGATATTACGTTAAAAAAAATATTTGTTTAAAGGTGACAAGCAGTTCACTCAACCAGGATCAATAGCCAGTATCATCAAAAACACAGTACAGCTCCACTTAGTGTAATAACTCGCCATGTGTAAAATTACAAGAGCGTGTCGGCGCGCACGAACACCATACCTACCTGGCATGAGAGTAAAACCAACGAGAGAATGCAATGACCGAAGAGAAGAGGCCAAAAACTTAAAGTAAATGGTATTAGATCTTGGACCAGCATTCCTCCTGCGCTCTTCTCGAAGACACTAGATAGTGTAGCGAGTAAACAAGCACGGTATGCATAGGATTTGACCGTTTGGGAAATTCTCATTCACCCTATCCAAGTCGGCGGCGATATCTGTGACTGGCGTCTCCAGAATTAGTTTATGCCATATTCATTTTGCTGTTGAATTTACGTTGTCGGTGGCATATGACTGACAGGGAACGCAGGTGACCAAGCAATCCCAATATATAAAGTTATTTCTCTGGGCACTCAAACGTACTCCGAATCACGGCGCTATAGTTCGATGTCCAGCGCTGCGAATCCAACCGATGCTCCCTTACTCCGTGTGATGTGAGAACGGTAGACCGGCCATAGGCTACCTTACATTCTTGCTTGTCAACATGCATGTGTGCAAATACTCAAGCCATCCGAAGTTGAAGCCAACGATGAAGAAATATCCTTACACTTATTGTCCAATACAATTCCCCAAAATAGCTGCAGCACCTTTACACATTTCCTCAACTTATTTACTAAATATTACTTAAAGGCTATTTACAAATATGTGCAACTCTGGAGAGCAGAGCAAAGGGTTAAAACGATGCATCCCTCTGCCTAAAGACTATAGATTAGGCGGGGAGCCTCACCGTACCATCGCGCATCCAGTGGAGTGCCCTTCCTTCCAGCGCAGTCATATTTGACTGCAAGTAGGCTGCTCTCGAATCGCACGAACGGTAGGAAAAGTTAAACAGACAAGAGACGTTTACCGAGACATGTAGGTCGAAATGTCCAGTATGCAAGACGAATTATATGTTACTAAAATCCGTGACACTCCATTTAGTATGTGACATTATGTTAGGTTACATTATTTGACCCGTTTAGTCACGTTCGATAAAACAGTAGGTTATTTAAACTAATCTTTAGCCGAACTTTAAACCCTAACCCAGCTAGTGTTAGCGACCTAACTAATGTTAGCATTAGCAACCTAGCCACCTAGTGTTAGCCACAAAAAAATTGAATTCATAACACATCATATGTATTGCAAATTCGTAACATATTGTACGGATTCAATCAAAATCAAATTTTATTGGTAATATGCTTTGTAAAGAACAGGTGTAGACTAACAGTGAAATGCTTACGGTCATTCCTAATAATGCAGAGAGAAAAAAGAGAAATAATAGATAAGTAATGACAGGAGGAATAAATACACATGGAGTAATGATAACTAGGCTATATACGCAGGGTACCAGTACCAAGTCGATTTATAGGGAGGGATACGAGGTAATTGAGGTAGATATGTACATATGGTAGGGATAACGTGATGAGGCAACAGGACAGATAATGTAATAACCAGTAGCAGCAGCATATGTGATGAGTCAAAAGAGTTAGTGCAAAAGGGTCAATGTCTGGGCAGCTATTTGGGTGACTATTTAGCAGTCTTATGGCTTGGGGGTAGAAGCTGTCACCGGTATCACTTTTTTTCACCTTTATTTAACCAGGTAGGCTAGTTGAGAACAAGTTCTCATTTACAACTGCGACCTGGCCAAGATAAAGCAAAGCAGTGCAACACAAACAATAACACAGACTTACACATGGAATAAACAAACATACAGTCAATGATACAATAGAATAAGTCTATATACAGTGTGTGCAAATTAGGTAGGATAAGAGAGGTAAGGCAATAAATAGGCCATAGTGGTGAAATAATTACAATATAGCAATTAAACACTGGAGTGATACATGTGCAGAAAATGAGTGTGGAAGTAGAGATACTGGGGTGCAAAGGAGGAAAATAACAGTATGGGGATGAGGTAGTTGGATGGGGTATTTACAAATGGGCTATGTACAGGTGCAGTGATCTGTGAGCTGCTCTGACAGCTGGTGCTTAAAGTTAGTGAGGGAGACATGAGTCTCCAGCTTCAGTTATTTTTGCAGTTTGTTCCAGTCATTGGCAGCAGAGAACTGGAAGGAAAGGTGGCCAAAGGAGGAATTGGCTTTGGGGGAAATATACCTGCTGGAGCGCGTGCTATGGGTGGGTGCTGCTATGGTGACCAGTGAGCTGAGATTAGGCGGGGCTTTACCTAGCAAAGACTTATAGATGACCTGGAGCCAGTGGGTTTGGCGACGAATATGAAGCGAGGGCCAGCCAACGAGAGCATACAGGTCACAGTGGTGGGTAGTATATGGGGCTTTGGTGACAAAACGGATGGCACTGTGATAGACTGCATCCAATTTGCTGAGTAGAGTGTTGGAGGCTATTTTGTAAATGACATCGCCGAAATCAAAGATCGGAAGGATAGTCAGTTTTACGAGGGTATGTTTGGCAGCATGAGTGAAGGGTGCTTTGTTGCGAAATAGGAAGCCAATTCTAGATTTAATTTTGGATTGGATATGCTTAATGTGAGTTTGGAAGAAGAGTTTACAGTCTAACCAGACACCTAGGTATTTGTAGTTGTCCACATATTTTGAGTCAGAACCGTCCAAAGTAGTGATGCTGGACGGGCGGGCAGGTGTGGGCAGCGATCGGTTGAAGAACATGCATTTAGTTTTACTTGCATTTAAGAGCAGTTGGAGGCCACGGAAGGAGAGTTGTATGGCATTGAAGCTCATCTGGAGGTTAGTTAGCACAGTGTCCAAAGAAGGACCAGAAGTATACAGAATGGTGTTGTCTGCGTAGAGGTGGATCAGAGAATCACCAGCAGCAAGAGAGACATCATTGATATATACAGAGAAAAGAGTCAGCCCGAGAATTGAATCATGTGTCACCCCCATAGACACTGCCAGAGGTCCAGACAACATGCCCTCCTATTGGACACACTGAACTCTATCTGGGAAGTAGTTGGTGAACCAGGCGAGGCAGTCATTTGAGAAACCAAGGCTGTTGAGTCTGCCGATAAGAATGTGGTGTTTGACAGAGTCAAAAGCCTTGACCAGGTCGATGAATACAGCTGCACAGTATCGTCTCTTATTGATGGTGGTTATGATATTGTTTATGACCTTGAGCGTGGCTGAGGTGCACCCATGACCAGTTCGGAAATCAGGTTTGCGAAGCGGAGAAGGTCGGTGGGATTCGAAATGGTCAGTGATCTGTTTGTTAACTTGGCTTTCGGAGACCTTAGAAATGCAGGGTAGGATAGATATAGGTCTGTAGCAGTTTTAGTCTAGAGTGTCTTCCCCTTTGAAGAGGGGGATGACCGCAGCGGCTTTCCAATCTTTGGGGATCTCAGACGATACGAAAGAGAGGTTGAAAAGGCTAGTAATAGGGGTTGCAACAATATCGGCGGATAATTTTAGAAAGAAAGGGTCCAGATTGTCTAGCCCGGCTGATTTGTAGGGTCCAGATTTTGCAGCTCTTTCAGAACATCAACTATCTGGATTTGGGTGAAGGAGAAATGGGGAGGCTTGGGCAAGTTGCTGTGGGGAGTGGAGTGCTGTTGATCGGGGTAGGGGTAGCAAGGTGGAAAGCATGGCCAGCCGTAGAAAAATGCTTATTGAAATCTCAATTATCATGGATTTATCGTGGTGACAGTGTTTCCTAGCCTCAATGCAGTGGGCAGCTGGGAGGAGGTGCTCTTATTCTCCATGGACTTTACAGTGTCCCAGAACCTTTTGTAGTTTGTGTTACAGGATGTAAATTTCTGTTTGAATAACCTTTGCTTTCCTAACTGCCTGTGTATATTGGTTCCTAACTTCCCTGAAAAGTTGCATATCGCGGGGGCTATTTGATGCTAATGCTAATGCCACAAGATGTTGTTGTGCTGGTCAAGGGCAGTCAGGTCTGGAGTGAACCAAGGGCTATATTCATTACTGGTTCTACATGTATTGAATGGGGCATGCTTATTTAAAATGGTGAGGAAAGCACATTTAAAGAATAACCAGGCACCCTCTACTGACGGAATGAGGTCAATATCCTTCCAGGATACCCGGGCCAGGTCGATTAGAAAGGCCTGCTCGCTGAAGTGTTTTAGGGAGCGTTTGACAGTGATGAGGGGTGGTTGTTTTACCGCAGACCCATTACGAACGAAGAAAATGAGGCAGTGATTGCTGAGATCCTGGTTGAAGACAGCAGAGGTACATTTGGAGGGCATATTGGTTAGGATTATATCTATGAAGGTGGCCATGTTTACGGATTTGGGGTTGTACCTGGTAGGTTCATTGATAATTTGTGTGAGATTGAGGGCATCAAGCTTAGATTGTAGGATGGCCGGGGTGTTAAGCATGTCCCAGTTTAGGTCACCTATCAGCACAAGCTCAGAAGATAGATGGGGGGCAATCAATTCATATATGGTGTCCAGGACACAGCTGTGGGCAGAAGGTGGTCTATAGCAAGCAGCAATGGTGAGAGACTTGTTACTGGAAAGGTGGATTTTTAAAACTAGAAGCTCAAATTGTTTGGGCACAGACCTGGATAGTAAGACACAACTCTGCAGTCTATCTCTGCAGTAGATTGCAACTCCGCCCCCTTTGGCAGTTCTATCTTGTAGGAAAATGTTATTGGTGGTCAGGGTTTTTGGTGGTCTTCCTAAACCAGGATTCAGACATGGCTAGGACATCTGGGTTGGCAGAGTGCGCCAAAGCAGTGAATAAAACAAACTTAGGGATGAGGCTTCTAATGTTAATTCAAAACAACAGAAATCTCATAATTAATATTCCTCAAAGATACAAGTATTTTACACCATTTTAAAGATAAACTGGTTGTTAATCCCACCACAGTGTCTGACATCAAAAAGGCTTTACGATGAAAGCACACCAAACGATTATGTTAGGTCTGCACCTAGTCACAGAAAAACACAACTATTTTCCAGCAAAAAGAGAGGAGTCACAAAAAGCATAAATAGAGATAAAATTAATCACTAACCTTTGATGATCTTCATCAGATGACACTCATAGGACTTCATGTTACACAATACATGTATGTTTTGTTCCATAAAGTTCATATACAAAAATCTCTGTTTACATTGGCGCGTTGAGTATTTACAAAACATCCAGTGATTTTGCAGAGAGCCACATCAATTTACAGAAATACTCATAATAAACATTGATAAAATATATAACTATTATGCATGGAATTATAGATTATACACTTCTCCTTAATGCAACCGCTGTGTCAGATTTCAAAAAAGCGCACCATACAATAATCTGAGTACAGCACTCAGACAACAAATCAAGCCATACAGATATCCGTCATGTTGTGGAGTCAACAGAAGTCAGAAAAAACATTATAAATATTCACTTACCTTTCATGATCTTCATCAGAATGCACTCTCAGGAATCCCAGTTCCACAATAAATGTTTGATTTGTTCGATAAAGTCCATCATTTATGTCCAAATACCTCATTTTGTTTGCGCGTTTAGCCCAGTAATCCACATTTATGACGCGCAGGCCAGACAAAAAGTCAAAAAGTTCCGTTAGAGTTTGTAGAAACATGTCAAACGAAGTATAGAATCAATCTTTAGGATGTTTTTAACATAAATCTTCAATAATTTTCCAACCGGAGAATTCCTTTGTCTTCAGAAGTGCAATGGAACGCAAGCTAACTCTCACGTCAACACGCGTGACCAGCTCATGCCACTCTGACAGACCACTGACTCATTCAGCTGCCATTCCCCCCTCCTTCACAGTAGAAGCATCAAACAAGGTTCTAAAGACTGTTGACATCTAGTGGAAGCCTTAGGGAGTGCAATCTGACCCCATAGACACTGTATATTCGATAGGCAAAGAGTTGAAAAACTACAAACCTCAGATTTCCCACTTCCTGGTTGGATTTTTTCTCTGGTTTTTGCCTGCCATGAGTTATGTTATACTCGCAGACATCATTCAAACAGTTTTAGAAAGTTCAGAGTATTTTCTATCCAAATCTACTAATAATATGCATATATTTGCAACTGTGCCTGAGTAGCAGGCAGTGCACTCTGGGGACCTTATTAATCCAAACTACTCAATACTACCACCAGCTTAACATGCATGAAACCAAGGCTTTTACAGTTACAGAAGTCAACAAATGAGAGCGCCTGGGGAATGGGAGTGGAGCTGGGCAGGGTGCCTGGATGAACCTCTACATCACCAGAGAAACAGAGGAGGAGTAGGATAAGGGTACGGCTAAAGGCTATAAGAACTGGTCGTCTAGTACGATCGGAACAGAGAGTAAAAGTATCAGGTTTTGCCGTGCAGTAACAGAGAGAACAGTCTATAACTTTTCAGCTTCCTGAGGGGGAAGAGGTGTTGTCATGCCTTCTTCGTGACTGTGTTGGTGTGTGTGGACCATGATAATTCCTTAGTGATGTGGACACCAAGGAACTCGAAGCTCTCAACCCACTCCACTACAGCACCAATAAAATGTGGATATGGGTGTGCTCAGCCCTCCGTCTCCTGTAGTCCACGATCAGCTCCTTTGTCTTGCTGATGTTGAGGGATAGGTTGTTGTCACTGACCTCCTCCCTTATAAGTTGTCTCATCGTCGTCGATGATCAGGCCAACCACCGTCATGTCGTCATGCTTAGTCCCCTCACCATTGCTGCTTGCGGCAATGCAGTTGTGGTTGAACAGGGAGTACAGGAGGGGACTAAGCATGCATCCCTGAGGGGCCCCTGTGTTGAGGTTCAACATGGCAGATGTGTTATTGCCTGCCCTCACCACCTGGGGTAACCTGTACATGATATAAAGGAAACATAAACTAAAAAGACAAACGGTTTCAGGAGTTTCTGGGTTTGCTCTTAAGTAATTATAACATTTACAAAGTAACTCCAGTTGCAGAGGGAGGTGTTCAGTCCCAGGGTCCTGAGTTTAGTGATGAGGTTGGAGGGCACTATGGTGTTGAACGCTGAGCTATAGTCAATGAACAGCATTCTCACATAGGTATTCGTCTTGTCCAGGTGGGAGAGGACAGTGTGGATTACAAAAGAGATTGCATCATCTGTGGATCTGTTGGGGCAATATGCAAATTGGAGTGGGTCCAGGGTGTCTGGGATGATGGGTTTGATGTGAGCCTGAAGAAAGCACAGCGATGCCGAAACTTTGGTGATTTATCCAATAAATTACTGGGAGTTTATATATAGTATGTGACTATTTTTATAGTTGATGTGAGCCATGACCAACCTTTCAAAGCATTTCATGGCTACAGATGCGAATGCTACAGGGCGAGTCATTAAGACAACATATCATACAAATTGTAATTCGTAACATACCATACGTCCTACAATTCCTATCATATTGTACGACTGCTATTACATTGGTAGACCAATGTAATGTAACCTAATGTAACATATATTAACTGGAGTTGCACTGATTTTAGTAACATACATTGTATAACACGTTTTGTTCTGAGACCAGGTTGGCCAATTGCAGACCCTTCTGAAGGAACATTTAGAGAGGAAAGTTGCGTAACAGTTTGGATGTGCATGCAGTCTTCTGTAAATAACAGGACAGGATCCACTGAGTCTAGTCCATGTTTACAGTGTCTCTCTCACGACCTCAGTGGACAAGCCAATGTTGTACTCTCCTTACCTGCTTGTCTCCATATAATTATCCTCCTCTTCGCATATCTCCATGATCAGCACAGAGTGGAAATGGTTTATGCATACTAAAGGTCAATTAATTCTTCTAATTAGGCAAATCTACTCTAAACACTCTGGAGGGGAAAACACTGGCTAGCCTGATGTCAATTAACTCTTTAATGTGATGTCTAGTCTACTTTCCTCACATCATTATCCATTCCTGTGGTAACTAAACATGATGGGGGAAAATACTATGTATGGAGGGTAATAAATGAATGTTGACTTTAATTTATGGACCATGAATGAAGGTATGACTCTTTACACAGCACATCGAACTCTATTGACTTTTCTATTGCAGTGGCAAAGGGGATATATTTTTGATGTGGTATTTAATTAATATTTCTAACACCCAATTTCAGACTCAATATTTCCTTCTTCGTATATATATATATATATATATATATATATATATATATATATATATATATATACACCTTTAATCAAGTCAAAGCACCGTTGTTATATGCCTATATGACAAGCAATCTGCTCATTATAAGGTGGCGGCCAGAGGGGAGGGTTGGCATTTAAGGATCTACTGACTAGTGCAATATAAATTACAGAGCTCGCAGCCCCTCTGTCATGAGATAAGTTGGACAAGACCTGGCATTTAAGAACGCTGTTGGCACCAAATCATATTATTCAAGTTATTTTTGATGAAGAACAATTCAGTCAACAAGTATACTGCAGCAACGCAGTGCATTCCGTCTTGTATGAAACAAAGATTTGCTGCTATCAAATGTGCACATCCAGAGAGGATTGCATTAAAGCTGATTACACATTGATGAGTACTGGCACGGCAGTAAAAATACCTTTTCAGATTCTGAAGTCTTAAGTGTTGGCATACATGTCTTCTCTAGATGGTTTGAGTTCTTCTGAGGGAGCTGTTTAGTGGTTTTGCTCCTCTATCCTCCACTCCAGTCTATCCCTGCATCGATTAACAGACAAGAAAGAAGCTCTACATCATCCACTCATCATGCCCTGCTTACTCAATTTGATTTCAGCAACCACAAAACACCTGCCAGTGCCACAACACCATCCTTCACATCCACACGCTCCATAGAGACAAACATCACACAGAATTCAGGTTAAGACTCTCTTGCTGTCTTTTGCTAATCAAGATAGATTGGTTGTTTACCTTATTACAGCATCATACAGTGTAGTCTACAGTGCAGACTATAGAATGAAGTACTCATACCCACTAAAGACCTGTCATCTTGTGACCAGTCCTTGTAAAATAAATGTTTAATCCCAATGGGGTAACCTGTACATGATATAAAGGAAACATAAACTAAAAAGACAAACGGTTTCAGGAGTTTCTGGGTTTGCTCTTAAGTAATTATAACAATTTCAAAGTAACTACTGATATTAAATATTGTTCAATAACATCAAAAATATGGTCCCTCAGTGTTATTATTTTAAACAAAGCTTTATACAGCACTGACTTGCTTGTCCTCATTTACTGCATTCTAGACTGTAGAGGTGTATTGCCATCTAGTGGCAGAGTTGATAATGTAAGAATAATCTGATTTACCCAAATACTGTATATTTATTATTGTGCATCATCACATGACAATTAGGGGGTAAGTGGTTAGAGAATAAAATACTAAAAACACTCTAATATGATGGAATATGTGTCAGGATATGATATTAACATAAATAACAAATTAATATAATGTTGATACTAAAGTAATTACAGCATTACTACATGTACAAGTGTCATAATGTAAAGTGTTTATTAGTGATGCTGGAGTGTGGAAGTATGCAGGCTGGAGTGTGTTAAGTGGATGTGCCATATGATAATGAGGGTGCTGGTGTAACACCCAGAGAGCAGGGCTGTCTGGGGGTCAGAGGGCAAGGGGGGTCTTGTGCTGTCAACTCAGTGACCGATTGGCAACCAAGAACCAGGGAGGTTGTTGTGGTGTTTGTGTGATTACAATCTGATCTGTCTAATAACAGCAACACAAAGTTACAAGAGTACCGGAAATAAGTGTTATTACACAAGGACAAGAGCAACAGTGTTTTACAGTGATTGACTTTGAATTGATTAGTGCTTCCTTTCCGGTCATAATTCTGATGAGGTTCAGCACTTCATTATTCTATCATCTACCCTGGGTCCCATAACACATCACATCCAATCTGAAATGGCTTACAAACCTCTCTTCCATCCATCTTACTCAAACTGGCATGAGGACAGGGACACATAGTGGGATTTATTGTTTATTGGTGCCACTATACTTCCCCTTTCTCTCTCTCAGTCACTTCAAAAGCACAGGAGTAGGGCGACAGGGCAGGGGAGGGGTGCACAATTGTTAATTGGCCCTTTGAGAGGAACAGAGAGGTGAATGAAGAAGAGATGGGGACAGTAGGGTCCTGTTGCCTCTCCAAGGGCCAACAGCCTGAGCAGTAGATGAGAGATCACCCCATCATACCAGGCACTGGACTAGTCAAGATACATTATGGAGGTTATACATCCTGAGAGAAATAACAAGTTAGTATAGTTTTAGTTGTAACATATGATATGCCTATAGAGACATTGCAGGTGCAAACATTACAATATATTAACTTTTAATTTGACTCTGAGAAGTCAGAAAATATGAATATGAAATGTTCTGCAGTCAGGGCTGATGGCAGCAGAGCGGTATTGTGGTTATGGTCATGCTGAAACGGTTGCCTCAACTCTCATGCCACACTGATGCAAGAGGTGGTTGTTCAATGGAACGATAGGTACTCTTTTTTTCTTCAATAAGGGGATGGACCTAAATTAGCATTTCACAGGTCCCCTTTTCCTCCTCTATTGCAACCTTCCCCGCAGAGCCCTTGCTTTCCCCGGGGATTGTCCTGTTTTTGGCACTTGTTGCCGTTGGCAGGGTGACAGTATTCGAGTGTGCAAACTTGTGCTATTGTCCACGGGCCAGAAGGAGCCATGGAGACCCACTAATATGACACAGGAAAATGTTTACTGATGGCAATTCTATGGGCTTTGTCTAACTCTTTCTCCTTCATGACGACTCGATTTAAGTCTCTAAATGTTTGACTACAAATGCAGGAGTGCTATCCAGCTCCTTTCCTTTTGTCCCGCGAGGTTTGAATGAGTAATTCAGCTTTTGTGTCGCTCGATTGAGGGGGCAAATAGAAAGACAAGATTCTTGAGCGATCAACCCCCCTTTCCATGGATATGTGCTCTTTAGATCCCCCTCCCCACTCCCACCAAATCCTACATCTGACAGCACTCTGGAGGGAGGGGGGGGGGGGGGGGGGGGCTATATCACAACAGTTGAAATTGTCTCGCAGGGATGAAGCATACCCATACCATTAACAGCCTATGTCAGACTAATCATGCACGGTAGTTCTTGGGGCATATTTAGAAGTTTGGATAAACTATTGTAAGGGTGTTCCATGAGCGCGCGGAAGACCGGGCAGAAATATTGCATCTATTAGCCGCTTTTCTTGGAGGATCTCCGTGACAACAATTTGCGATGGCAAAGAATTCAATACCGGGGGCTCGGAGGCTGATTGGGGTGCATTGTGAGGGGACTGAGGTCGCTGATTGGTTCAAGGAAAGCACCAACACTACACGCAGTTTATATTCATTCAACTTGTTGAAGCACTCAGACTACTTCTGGGAGAGAGACAGGAATGAGAATCCTCAACAGGGGACATGGTAAGTTTTATTTGTAGTTATGAATGGATAACTTGCAACCTACGTGTTGTTAGGCTATGCGTAATTCCTGTTTTATTGGGCCCTGTGCGTAATTGTGTGATTATTGTGGTATTCCTTATGAACTACAAATAATGTGAGTATAAAGTTCTAAATATTTTTCTTAAATATTTATATCTTATGATGCTATTCATTTTTTTCAGATTTTAAAGATGAAGAAGAATATAATTTGCATGGACTTGTTTGGTGGTATGGATTAAAATATTTACACTGTAAAATGGCAAGTGCAGACAGTGATGTGAAAACGTTACTGAACTTTGTAAACTTGGCATCCAGTGACATCAAGGCGGCTCTGGACAAATCAGCCCCTTGCAGGCGCTCTGTGGACCACAGGAAATACCTGCAGAAACAGCTCAAGCGGTTTTCTCAGAAATACGCTCGGATGCCCAGATGCCACACACACAGGTCCACGGAGTCTAGCATCGCCAAAGATGTGGTGAACAAGTCCAGCGAGTATTCATTGGAGACAATTCACCCGAGCACGACGCGCATCAACGAAAAAGGGGGTTCGGATGCGCAAGACGTAGAGAACGCAAGGATGGCTCAAACCCCAACTGTAGACAGTGATAACAGTAAGCAAGAACAGGTACCCATGAGGAAACGTCAACTCCCTGCATCGTTTTGGGAGGAACCCCGATTATCCCAAACCAACACAGACTATTTGCAGTATGGATGGAAAAAGAGCCAATGTGTGATAGGAATCAACGATGTTGAAAAAATAAAAAAAGCTCACGAGGAACTAACACCGAGCTTGCTTCTCTGCAATAGACGCGGCTCTGTTGAGAAAGAACCGCTCAAACTGGACGTGGCCTCTCATAACGTCAATGTTTGCGGTTTCTGTCCGTTTCAGTACCACGGACACCACGTCTTTCAGAGTCACGTAGTTGTTCCACAATCGGCTGTGGGACTCTGGGGGAAAGCCACAGTGGCTGAAACGGAAACACCCGACATAACACACCGACATAAGAACTACACGCATGTCGTGGTCAAACCCATACCGACTAAACCCACGGTCCCGCCATCCATTTTCAACGTGTTTGGGTTCATTTAAACACAATTACAGACGTATAATCATAGCTTAATAATTGCCTAAGCAATAATGAAGATGTAAATATTAATTTGTTTAGTTCGATATGCCATTTCTTTTTAATTTCAAACTTTGCATTTCTCTTTTTTTAAAGAGTAGTCATAAGCACTTAAGTAGTCTTAAATGTCATACCAAACATTTCTGCTTGGAACACCTGCACCTTTACCACTTGGGTTCCATAACGTCTAAGGAATTTATTATAAAATCATAGCACCGTCTCAAACTGAAAAATGTAGACTACTTCATCTTTCTAATTTTTTAAATGGAAGGGAATATATGTTGATATAGGAATGGAGTGACATTTGACGTTGTCCATTTTTTGATTCGTTGTGATAATCTATGCTAAAGGAGAGGTATACGGGTGTGTTGATTACCTCAGTGTATATATCTCTTAAATACACTGGTTTAAAAATGAATTGATCAAAATTACTTGTAGTTCACTTGTGTTTGTCAACAAAAAGTTAAACACAGACTGACAGATAGTTCCCCACATTATTTCTTGATATTTTTTGTTTGTAAATAATACTTGTGAAATGGAGAAATTACATTTATTTTTTAAATAAACAGTAGATCTTTAGATTTCTTTCTTTGGTTCGAACACCTTTTTCAATAGCCTTTTAGCACTGACATTTACAATATGTTACAACAACAACTCAACTATAATATACACTCATTACACTAGGTGTGTTGAAAACACACTTTCAAAACATATTACAAAATCAGTGCTGAATATCAACAAGTAAATTCCATCCAAGCAAGCACACTTCATAAAGCCTCATATTGATTGTCTCCCTTTGTTAAACTCGGCCTAAACATCTGAAAGACAGGTATTTTAAAAGCTTACCTTGAGTTAATTTTAGCTCAGTTATGCTGCACTTCTTCAGGAGACTATCAACTGCTGTGCCTTTATCTATCATCATTCGTCAGCCCATCCACACAGACCTGCAGCTCACATCCACTGTATGTGCACACGACACACACATTCCACGTGCACACGACACACATATTCTCCATTACACACATTTTGCACAATCACTACCCCCGTAAATACCATTTTAAAAATCCTGTAAACTGGTAACGTAATATACTATAAGGCACAACACACAGGAACACTGACAAGCCTTATTTGCCATCAGGGCAGAAGTCATCAAAGCTGTGTCTGGTCAGGCTGAGGTACTGCAGCAGTCTCTGGGAGGGGTAGGCTGTCCAGAGACCTGAGTCTGGACACAACCATCTGCTCATGGATCCTTAGCCTGCACAGGTGCATCAGTGGATGGGCTGACACTGAGGAAACACTGTATTAGATTGTCCCAGCTGTTTGAGTGTGTGTGTGTCTGTGTTCATTGATGTACTCACATGACTTGGTCTTGATGCTGGGCCATTCCTGCCATCCATCCAGGAGCTTGTTGAGTCTGGCACACAGTTGAACATCACCAACGTAGTCCAGCAGTAAGTCTACGATGGGCCCTGCCCAGTTACACACAGTTGATGAGATCAACTCACAAAACTAAGGGATATAAGAATGAACAGAAAAAAAAGATAATGAGCATCATGCCCCCCTCTCCCAAAAAGGCTATTTATCAAGTTCCCAGAATAATCATGATCACAATAGGAGCCTACTTTGCCTTACCTGTACTTTGCTGGCAACAAGTCATGTGCAGGTTAAAAGAGACATGATTGATGTCGATGACTATGATGTCCTGGGCTGGGTGTGGGCTGCAACCATATGCACATCTGAAGTAGGCCCAGATACCACAGCCATTGACCAAAAGCCACTTGAGAAGAGGTAGGTTATTCATACAAAGTATGATAGCACTAGGGA
This sequence comes from Oncorhynchus mykiss, assembly GCF_013265735.2. Classification (NCBI taxonomy): domain Eukaryota; kingdom Metazoa; phylum Chordata; class Actinopteri; order Salmoniformes; family Salmonidae; genus Oncorhynchus; species Oncorhynchus mykiss. The sequence goes on along the minus strand of NC_048589.1, from coordinate 21,745,516 downwards.
AGGTGGTAGGACAGAATGGAATGCTGATGTTATCTCCAACTGGTGACTGGGACAAGCATGTACACAATACTGGAACAAGGGGACATTAGTACTGTACATAATACAAGAGACACGACAGGAGAAACACAGTGCACTCGTACATACTCATGGTGTCCATACGGAGCAGCAACATGTAGAGGTAGGATTCCTGTCTTGGTGGGTTTATTGGCGTCTGTGATGGAAGAGAATTGCAGCTCCACTATCTCCCTGTGGCAATTTTTACTGGCCTCATACAGGGCTGTAGCACCGTCACGTCTGCATGTTGATGTCAGCACCTGAGGAAAAAGTGACTTTGGAGAAAACTGAATGAGTCTAATAAGAATGAATGTATCTCCTGTCTGTGTGACTACAGTAAAAAGCCATATGTACTATAAGGCCAACCATGTCATCTGTTACAGCATTGCACACACTGTAACCTACCTTCCCTAATGAGGTATCGCATGGCCTCTACGCGTCCTTGCTGGGCTGCTACTATGAGTGCTGTAGGTATTGGGAGGATTAATGATGGCTCCTGCCCTAACCAGCAATTTTTTTGTGTGTCCATGTTTCAACCAAAGACAGTCCCTTGCAAAAGTATTCATCCCCTTTGGAGTTTTTCCTATTTTGTTGCATTACAACCTGCAATTTAAATTGATTTTTATTTGGATTTCATGTAAGGAACCTACTTAAAATAGTCCAAATTGGTGAACAAAAATTTCAAAAAATAAATGGAAGTGGTGCATGCATATGTATTCACCTCCTTTGCTATGAAGCCCCTAAATAAGATCTGGTGCAACCAATTACCTCCAGAAGTCACATAATTAGCTAAATAAAGTCCACCTGTGTGCAATCTAAGTGTCACATGATCTGTCACATGATCTGAGTATATATACACCTGTTCTGAAAGGCCCCAGAGTCTGTAACACCACCAAGCAAGCTGCACCATGAAGACCAATGAGCTCTCCAAACAGGTCAGGGATAAAGTTGTGGAGAAGTACAGATCAGGGTTGGGTTATAAATATTTAAAAAACTTTGAACATACCATGGAGCACCATTAAACCCACCAAAACTCACGGACCAGGCAAGGAGGGCATTAATCAGAGAGGCAACAAAGAGACCAAAATAACCCTGAAGGAGCTGCAAAGCTCCACAGCAGAGATTGGAGTATCTGTCCATAGGACCACTTTAAGCCGTACACTCCGCAGAGCTCGGCTTTACGGAAGAATGGCCAGAAAAAGCCATTGCTTAATGAAAGAAAGAAGCAAACACGTTTGGTGTTCGCCAAACGGCGTGTGGGAAACTCCCCAAACATATGGAAGAAGGTACTCTGGTCAGGTGAGACTAAAATACATTTTTTGGGCCATCAAGGAAAATGTCTGGCGCAAACCTAACACCTCTCATCACCCCGAGAACACCATCCCCACAGTGAAGCCTGGTGGGGGTAGCATCATCATGCTGTGGGGATGTTTTTCATCAGCAGGGACTGGGAAACTGGTCAGAATTGAAGGAATGATGGATGGCGCTAAATACAGGGATATTCTTGAGGGAAGCCTGTTTCAGTCTTCCAGAGATTTGAGACTGGGATGGAGGTTCACATTCCAGCAGGACAATGACCCTAAGCATACTGCTAAAGCAACACTCAAGTGGTTTAAGGGAAAACATTTAAATGTCTTGGAATGGCCTAGTCAAAGCCCAGACCTCAATCCAATTGAGGATCTGTGGTATGACTAAAAGATTGCTGTACACCAGCGGAACCCATCCGACTTGAAGGAGCTGGAGCAGTTTTGTCTTGATGAATGGGCAAAAATCTCAGTGTGTCACGTTCTGACCTTTATTTCCTTTGTTTTGTCGTTATTTAGTATGGTCAGGGCGTGAGTTGGGGTGGGCAGTCTGTTTGTTTTTCTATGATTTTGGGATTTCTATGTTTCGGCCTAGTATGGTTCTCAATCAGAGGCAGGTGTCATTAGTTGTCTCTGATTGAGAATCATACTTAGGTAGCCTGGGTTTCACTGTTTGTTTGTGGGTGATTGTCTATGTTAGTTGCTTGTGTCAGAACAGTTCTTATGATAGCTTCACGGTCGTTATTTGTTTATTGTTTTTGTACAGTTTACTTCGTGTTTTTCGTCATCTATTAAATGATGCATTCACACCACGCTGCGCTTTGGTCCGCTTCTTACGACGATCGTGACACAGTGGCTAGATGTGCCAAGCTTACAGAGACATACCCCAAGAGACTTGCAGCTGTAATTGCTGCAAAAGGTGGCTCTACAAAGTATTGTCTTTGGGGAGGTGAACGCACGCTCAAGTTTTCCATTTCACAATAACAAATATTTTGCATCTTCAAAGTGGTAGGCATGTTGTGTAAATCAAATGATACAAACCCCTAAAAATATATTTAAATTCCAGGTTGTAATAAAACAAAATAGGAAGGGGGTGAATACTTTCACAAGGCACTGTACACATCAGCAACCACAGCTAATGAAGTAACTGAAACCCTTAAAGACTAGCAGTCTGTTTTGAAATGGGTTGACAGTAATATACTGATCCTGAACATCTCTAAAACTAAGAGCATTGTATTTGGTACAAATCATTCCTTAAGTTCTGGACCTCAGCTGAAACTGGTAATGAATGGTGTGGCTATTGAACCAGTTTAGAGATTCAATTACTTGGCATTATCTTAGATTGTAACCTGTCATGGTCAAAACATATAGATTAAATGGTTGTAAAGATGGGGAGATGTCTGTCCGTAATAAAGACTTGCTTTGCTTTTTGACACCACACTCCAAACAGCAAGTTCTCCAGGCTCTAATCTTGATTATTGTCCAGTCATGGTCCAGTGCTGGCAAGGAAATACCTAGTTAGCTGCTGCTGGCCCAGAACAGAGCGTCACGTTTTGCTCTTCATTGTAATCAGAGGGCTGATATAAATACTATGCATGCCAGTCTCTCTTGGCTAAGAGTTGAGAAGAGAATGACTGCATCACTTATTTTCATAAGAAACATTAATGTGTTGGAAATCCCAAATTGTTTGCAAAGTCAACTTACACACAGCTCTGACACACACACTTATCCCACCATACATGCCACCATGAGTATTTTCACAGTCCCCAAATCCAGAACAAATTCAAGAAAGCATACAGTATTATATAGAGCCCTTATTGCGTGGAACTTCCTTCCATCTCATATTGTTCAAATAAACAGCAGACCTGGTTTAAAAAAACAAGATAAAGCAACACCTCACGGCACAAGGCCTCTCCCCTATCTGACCTAGATAGTTTGTGTGTATGCATTGATATGTAGGCCTCCATGTGCCTTTAAAAAAAATGTATGTAGTTCTGTCCTTGAGCTGTTCTTGTCTATTGATGTTCTGTATTATGTCATGTTTTCTGTGGACCCCAGGAAGAGTAGCTGCTGCTTTTGCAACAGTTAATGGGGATCCTAATAAAATACCTAAAATACCAAATCTCTATGTTGTCCCTGCACACTGCCTCGTGGAGGGCTGTCCAGCCCCGGTTACACCTCTGGTTCACTGTGGCACCGAATGACAGGATGAGGCTCACCATTTGGGGCTCCCGAGTGGCGCAGTGGTCTAAGGCACTACATCTCAGTGCAAGAGGCGACACTACAGTCCCTGGTTTGAATCCAGGCTGAATCACATCTGACCGTGATTGGAAGTCCCATAGGGCGTAGCACAATTGGCCCAGCGTCGTCCGGGTTTTGCCGGGGTAGGCCCGTGATTGTTAAGGTTAAATAAAGGTAAAATAAAAATACATGTAAAAAAATGTCCATGTTCTCCCACTCACACGCTAGAAGGCATCAGAGAACATTGGGTTAGACAGACTGGCAGAAGACACCATGCTTCAGTACTACATAATCCTCAAAGCCATTATCGTACCTGCTATAGCCACGTAGGGTGCTGTACCTTTGTATAGGGGAGTCTCTTTGTTCTTGCTGCTGATGTCAGGATCTGACCCTGCCTGTAGGAGGCATTGCACACATGACAGTTGTTGCACGGAAAATGACAGGAGGAGAGCAGCCTGTTCTTAGAGGGTGTGCTTGTCAACTAATCCTGGTTGGGCTGGAGGGAAAATAATATACACATAAACAAAATGCTTTAACATGCTTTAACATCCAGTCTATAATTCAACCCCAATTTAATTGAGCCCCATTAACAAAGGCAAGGATTTGCATTTAAAGACTATAAAAATTAAGCTTTCAATGTGTACCTTTCAGCAGTGCCTTTATATATTCAGCTTGGCCACAATATGCAGCCTCATGCAAAGGTATTCATCCTTCTTTGTTCTCTTTCGTCAGGCTGAGTGGTGCAGTCACTGACAGCTCTTTCACAGCTTGAGCATCTCCTCTCTGGATGGTAAACACTGTTGGATCTATATCTCTACAATGAAGAGGGAAGGCAAATGACTTGGAGACAATGCAGAATGTAATTGATGCAGGTTTGTGATACCAAGTTCTCTCATAAATCTAGTTGTTCATGTTTTTAAATAAAGAGTAAGCACGTCCGTGATTTTATTTTCTAGTGTTTAGATTTAATGGAAATAATGTAGGGTCCTTGTAAATCAATAAATATTATAATTAATGATATTAAATACAAATGTTTAATAGACTGAAACAGATCCCACTAATTCAGTCCACGGGGATTGCCCTGCGCTTCACAATTAACAAAATACTCACTCAGCTGACATAAAGTATTTTTGCCGTTGCCGATCAACGTATTTCTATATTTATATTTAACCTTTATTTACCTAGGAAAGTCAGCAAATTATTAACAACAAATTATTATTTACAATGACTGCCAACCGGCCAAACCCTAGCCCGGACGACGTTGAGGGAATTGTGCGCAGCCCTATGGGACTCCCAATTACGGCCGGTTGTGATAGAACCTGGAATCGAACCAGGGTCTGGTGATGAGATAGCACTGAGATGCATTGCCTTAAACCGCTGCGCCACTCGGGAACAACATCGTTGTATACTTTACCTAAAGACGGTTTGCTCTTGTTCCCATCATAAGAAATTGCGATAGATACTCAGAATAAAAAAATCTCATCATTATTTTAGCGCATCCACACGCGTTGTAGAGGACACGCGGCAGAGCAGCGGTCGAGCAATGACAGCAGCGGGGGGAGGATAGCCAGGGCTCAGCGGTGCATTCTGAGATTATTTTAGGACCGTATTGACATGTGAAGGCACTCCAGCATCCTCCGCCCAAAGATAAAGGCAAATTGCATCAGGATACTTTGGGCATCTGTTCTCCATTACCCCGTTAGTTTTTATTATGACATTTGCAAACAGGCAGGTGTTTTTATATTTTGGTACATTAAAAATAGGTGTTATATTAATTTGACTGGAATTTTCAAATGTAAAAAATGGCCCTGGTTATTTGAACAAAATGATTAACCCAACTCCATTCGGAAAAAAGTCAAATTATTGCTTGTTTACCATATAGCATCTGTGCAAAAATGCTGAACAGCATGGAAATCATAACAATATGAGCATAAGTGCCTATTGCCTGTTACCACATGATGCTCTTCAGAGTTTGATGCCTATGGCTGCTGTATATCCCACCATACAGTGAGTGAGTGATAGGGGTTCAGGTATTTATTTATATTATCTTGGTTGAAACTATATTAAATAAAATTAAGTTAAACTAACTTGATCCTGCAGAATGTTGGAGATAGTAGAATAGACTCAATTAGACAAGAGAGGGAATAAGAATACATACAGGACATATCTTCTTTGTAAGGACTCACCTTAACATCTTGATGGATGAGGGGATTGTAGGCAGAGTCTGATGGTTAGATATGTCTGCGTTATCTTCAATATTTAGTCTCTGGCATAGTGTTATGGACAGGCTGTCTGGGAAGGTCACATTGGTGGTCACTATATTGCCCTAAACAACTAGGTTATCCAGCCCTTCCCTGTTGTCCTCATAGCCCAGTGTTGGTCCTGGAGTTAAAACACATGGACCTGGAAGGAAGTTGAAAGCATGAATGAATTCATCATAAAACAAAATATACCTCTCAGTCAAACATAGAATTAAGAATTTCCCTTTAAAATCCTGCAGTCATGAAATAAGAAGGGCGAAATGAGAGCGCACAACAAAATTGAGCTGCATCACCTTGATTCATGAAAGAGGTGGCATGCAAAATCAAAGGCAGAAAATGTTCAATCCTGAAACAAATAATGTACACAGTCATAGGTTTTCCACATGTGGAGTAACCTAAGAGCCAGGCACTCCTGTTGGGAGAGAGAACAGCTATCTGTGCTGCCAGACTAGGGAGCAAGTAGCCCCAGCAGTGGTGATGCATGTTTAGCTTTGTTTGGTTCCACTTGATTCCACTGCTCTTATTAAAGGCCTCTCTGGCTTGAGGGCTTACATGGCTATGGCAGAGGTTATGAAGGAGTATTACAATCACCCACACAAGAGCTTGAATTACAGTCCCTGGTGATATCTATACAACTTTATTGACACATAAGATAATCACTCAGTGATAAGAAAATAAACAGTCAACATCCAGAAATAAGATTAGCTCTGCAAAAAGGCAATGTTAAAATGTATTGGGGAACAAAAAAGCCTGCTCCAGTATATAAAACAATTTTTCAGACAAAGTGTAAAACATATTTATAGATAAACATACGTATTATGAAGTTAATGCTGCATTTCTCCATCTTTGAATTCCCAAAGCTCTCTCTGACAGTCTCAGAATAACATTCCTACTTCAGAGCACCCCAAAGCATATCTCCAATATCTGTTATTAGACAATAATACTGGTTAAGGCTGTGGGTTCATTGGTACTGATTGCTATTTCCTGTCTAACTGTCAAGTCTTCACAGTCTAGTAAATGTGTCTTGGTCTGGTCAAGATTCAATTTCATACCATTACATCTTAAAACATGACACCACCACTGTAACCAGCACAATGGTTACTTCTGATGAGTGAGACAATCCTGGCTTTAAGTTCTAAATGTAATAATTACTGCCTTTCTGATGTATCAACACATCTCCTTAAAACAGGTTTAGCAACTTGCTCAATTATATTTTCTGAAAATTGCAGAGCATCAGTTGTTGACAGACACTGTTGGAAATGGTTGCGGTGTAGATTATAAACTACCCATTGCAAACCAAAGTGGTATTCAGTTGATACTTTGTTAAATTCAAAGTGTAGCCTACTGACTTGGCTGTAATAAAATAATTCATTTTTGGTGTCAAATGAACTCAGCCTGGTCTCACAGACTAGACTTAACACAGTAAACATGAATCCCAAAACATGCCTTTGGTATGGTTACATAAGACAGATAGTTACTTAAAGCAAAAATGAAAGAAGGGTGGTTGGTTGGGATGGATGGGTGTATAATGTGAATGTCCAGCAAACCAAAAGGTTGACAGTTTGCATCTCATCACGGACAACTTTAGCACTTTAAGTAATTAGCTAATTTTTGGGTTAGATGGGTGGGTATATAATGATAATGTCTAGCAACACAAAGGTTGCGAGTTTGAATCTCATCACTTACAACTTAGCATTTTAGGTAATTAGCAACTTTAACTACTTACTACTTTTTAGCTACTTTGCAACTACTTAGCATGTTAGCTAATCTAACCCTAACCCTTCCCCGATTCCTAACCTTAACCCCTAGCCTAGCTAACGTTAGCCAGCTAGCTAACATTAGCCACCTAGCTAGAACTCGTAACATATTATACTTTTATCAAATTCGTAACATATTGTACATAGATTGTTGGACTAGAAACCAAAAGGTTGCTGTATCAAATCCCAGAGCTGACAACGTAAAAATCTGTCATTCTGCCCCTGAACAAGGCAGTTAACCCACTGTTCCTAGGCCATCATTGAAAATAAGAATTTGTTCTTAACTGATTTAAAGGTACACACACATATACATATATATACACTGCTCAAAAAATAAAGGGAACACTTAAACAACACAATGTAACTCCAAGTCAATCACACTTCTGTGAAATCAAACTGTCCACTTAGGAAGCAATACTGATTGACAATACATTTCACATGCTGTTGTGCAAATGGATAGACAACAGGTGGAAATTATAAGCAATTAGCAAGACACCCCCAATAAAGGAGTGGTTCTGCAAGTGATAACCACAGACCACTTCTCAGTTCCTATGCTTCCTGGCTGATGTTTTGGTCACTTTTGAATGCTGGCGGTGCTTTCACTCTAGTGGTAGCATGAGACGGAGTCTACAACCCACACAAGTGGCTCAGGTAGTGCAGCTCATCCAGGATGGCACATCAATGCGAGCTGTGGCAAGAAGGTTTGCTGTGTCTGTCAGCGTAGTGTCCAGAGCATGGAGACGCTACCAGGAGACAGGCCAGTACATCAGAAGACGTGGAGGAGGCCGTAGGAGGGCAACAACCCAGCAGCAGGACCGCTACCTCCGCCTTTGTGCAAGGAGGAGCAGGAGGAGCACTGCCAGAGCACTGCCAGAGCCCTGCAAAATGACCTCCAGCAGGCCACAAATGTGCATGTGTCTGCTCAAAAGGTCAGAAACAGACTCAGTGAGGGTGGTATGAGGGCCCGACGTCCACAGGTGGGGATTGTGCTTACAGCCCAACACTGGGCAGGACGTTTGGCATTTGCCAGAGAACATCAAGATTGGCAAATTCGCCACTGGCGCCCTGTGCTCTTCACAGATGAAAGCAGGTTCACACTGAGCAAGTGACAGACGTGACAGTCTGGAGACGCCGTGGAGAACTTTCTGCTGCCTGCAACATCCTCCAGCATGACCGGTTTGGCGGTGGGTCAGTCATGGTGTGGTGTGGCATTTCTTTGGGGGGCCGCACAGCCCTCCATGTGCTCGCCAGAGGTAGTCTGACTGCCATTAGGTACCGAGATGAGATCCTCAGACCCCTTGTGAGACCATATGCTGGTGCGGTTGGCCCTGGGTTCCTCCTAATGCAAGACAATGCTAGACCTCATGTGGCTGGAGTGTGTCAGCAGTTCCTGCAAGAGGAAGGCATTGATGCTATGGACTGGCCCGCCCGTTCCCCAGACCTGAATCCAATTGAGCACATCTGGGACATCATGTCTCGCTCCATCCACCAACGCCACGTTGCACCACAGACTGTCCAGGAGTTGGCGGATGCTCTAGTCCAGGTCTGGGAGGAGATCCCTCAGGAGACCATCCGCCACCTCATCAGGAGCATGCCCAGGCATTGTAGGGAGGTCATACAGGCACGTGGAGGCCACACACACTACTGAGCCTCATTTTGACTTGTTTTAAGGACATTACATCAAAGTTGGATAAGCCTGTAGTGTGGTTTTCCACTTTAATTTTGAGTGTGACTCCAAATCCAGACCTCCATGGGTTGATAAATTTGATTTCCATTGATAATTTGTGTGTGATTCTGTTGTCAGCACATTCAACTATGTAAAGAAAAAAGTATTTAATAAGAATATTTCATTCATTCAGATCTAGGATGTGTTATTTTAGTGTTCCCTTTATTTTTTTGAGCAGTGTATATATATATATATATATATATATATATATATATATATATATATATATATATATATATATATATATATATATATAGCCATCACTAGCACATTAGAGGCTGCTGCCCTATATACATATACTTGAAATCACTGGCCACTTTAATAATGTTTACATATTTTGCATTACTCATCTCATATATATATACTATATTCTATACTATTCTACTGGATCTTAGTCTATGCCACTCTGACATTTCTCATCCAAAAATGTATATGTTCTTAATTCCATTCTTTTACCTTAGATTGTGTGTATTGTTACATATTACTGCACTGTTGGACCTAGAAACACAAGCATTTCATTACACCCGCAATAACATCTGCTAAACATGTGTATGTGACAAATAACATTTGATTTGGCACATTTGTAACATATTGTACGTTTTGCAAATTCGTAACATATAATACGAAATGGGTAATGGACATCCACAAATGAATACATACCATACAAAATGTAACATGTCATACTAAATGGAGTGTCTCAGATTTACATACAGAATAATGTGAAATGCTCTGAGGCTAGGTTGATGAACTAGATCCTGGTCTACTCATCTGGAAAACTATCTGAAGTCAATATAGAATCAAGAAAAATGCTGGCACCGATCAAGAGGCTGGATACCTTACAGTTATTGACCATGCATGCAGATATCTATATATAGTACCAGTCAAAAGTTTGGACACACCTACTAATTCCAGGGTTTTTTCTTTATTTTTACTATTTTCTACACTGTAGAATAATAGTGAAGACATTAAAACGATGAAATAACACATATGGAATCATGTAGTAACCAGAAAGGTGTTACAAAAACCAAAATATATTTTATATTTGAGATTCTAGCCATTTTATATTTGAGATTCTTTAAAGTAGCCACCTTGATGACAGCTAACACACTCTTGGCATTATCTCAACCAGCTTCATGAGGTCACCTGGAATGCATTTCAATTAACAGGTGTGCCTTGTTAAAAGTTCATTTCTGGAATTTCTTTCCTTCTTAATGCGTTTGAGCCAATCAGTTGTGTTGTGACAAGGTAGGGGTGGTATACAGAAGATAGCCCTATTTGGTAAAACACCAAGTTCATATTATGGCAAGAACAAGCAAAGAGAAAAGACAGTCCAAGATAGTTTAAGACATGAAGGTCAGTCAATGCGGAAATGTCAAGAACTTTGAACGTTTCTTCAAGTGCAGTCGCAAAAACCATCAAGCCCTATGATGAAATTGGCTCTCATGAGGACCGCCACAGGAAAGGAAGACCCAGAATTACCTCTGCTGCAGAGGATAAGTTCATTAGAGTGAACTGCACCTCACAGCGTTCAAGTAACAGACACATCCACTGTTCAGAGGAGACTGCGTGAATCAGTCCTTCATGGTTAAATTGCTGCAAAGAAACCCCTTCTAAAGGACACCAATAAGAAGAAGAGACTTTCTTGGGCCATGAAACATGAGCAATGGACATTAGACCGTTGGAAATCTGTCCTTTGGTCTGATGAGTCCAACCGTCGTGTCTTTGTAAGACGCAGAGTAAGTAAACAGATTTCTGCATGTGTGGTTCCCACCATGAAGCATGGAGGAGATTTTCTGGTGACACTGTCTGTGATTTATTTAGAATTCAAGACACATTTAACCAGCATGGCTATCACAGCATACTGCAGTGATATGCCATCCCATCTGGTTTGCATATTAGTGGGACTATAAATGTTTTTTCAACAGGACAATGACCCAAAACAGACCTCCAGGATGTGTAAGGGCTATTTGACCAAGAAGGAGAGTGATGGAGTGCTGCATCAGATGACCTGGCCTCCACAATCACCCGACCCCAACCCAATTGAGATGGTTTGGGATGAGTTGGACCGCAGAGTGAAGGAAAAGCATTCAACAAGTGCTCAGCACATGTGGGGACTCCTTCAAGACCGCTGGAAAAGCATTCCAGGTGAAGCTGGTTGAGGGAATGCCAAGAGTGTGCAAAGCAGTCATCAAGGCAAAGAATCTAAAATATGTTTTGATTTGTTTAACACTTTTTGGGTTACTACATATGTGTTATTTCATAGTTTTGATGTCTTCACTATTATTCTACAATGTAGAAAATAGTAAGAATAAAGAAAAACCCTTTAATGAGAGTTAACTTTAATCACAGTTATTTAAAGCCCTTCTTACATCAGCTAATGTCACAAAGTGCTGTACAGAAACCCAACCTAAAACCCCAAAACATAAAGCAATGCAGGTGTAGAAACACGGAGGCTAGGAAAAACTCCATAGAAAGGCCTAGAGTAGGTGCATCCAAACTTTTGACAGGTACTGAATTTAAAATCTAATGTATAAGAATTATTCTATTTAAATTGAGACAAAGTTTATGATGTGTTCGCAATGTCAGGCTTAACAATTTATAAAGGCGACTGTCTTTTGTGGAGTACCTTTCAGTTGCTTTCCATCCGTGAATTAGAACGCCTCCCGGGCAGTTGCTATGTCAACCGGGAAACGATCCCCTGGCATTCCCTCTCCCCTCCCCCTGGTTCCTCGGCAACATGTAACACAAATTCAGGAGGACACCCAATCCGGAAGACTTTTGTTGCTCTCTTGTTCGTGTGCACGGAACAATTCTTTCAGGAACACAACAAATGCTGCGTTTTATAATCTTATTGGAGTTCTGTTCACTCTCAAGGATCACTTATTTTCTAAAATAAAAGTTGCAACGCCTAAAAATATGGAGACTCTTCCTTGTATAAATAAAGGTGATCCTCGTCTAAAGCTGAAAGTGGAGAATAGAATGAAAAACATTTTTGTAACGCAATTTGAGGAAACTAGGTATGTTACAATCAACTTTTATAATCTTATGCATTATGCACGATAATTATAGCCCATCTGTTCACCTTCAGTTTTGCTAATCCTTCTGGCCACAATCATTATGTCTTGATAAACTTTAATTGAATGATCATATCTTAGGTCCATGACAATTGGATGCATCATGATTTGCATTTTAATTATATTGCACAATTATGCAGCTCAAGTTTAGTTGTAATGGACGACCAATTTCAGCACTACATTGCCATTAAACGTTTGGATTATATATTTCCCCTGACATAGACAAGAAGATGAAAATGTCAATCACATACCTGTTATAACAGAGGTAAGTAGTCCTAATTAGATTTTATTTGAACACAAAACATAGGCCAGTGTCTTGGTGTAGATATATTTGATGTTAAGTATTCTTGTGACTAGTGATTTCCCATGTAGACCGCTAGCAGAGTCCTGGAGACAGGAGTGAACACATTACAGAGAACCCTCGTCCTGAAGAAGCAGGTGGAGGTGGATGAAGTGGATAGGCAGCTGGCACAGAAACGACAGGAATTCAAAGGCCGCATGCTGGCCCTTGCACAGAGGAAGGCAGAGCTAGAGCTGAAACAGCAGGCGGTGAGTTACATTTAAGGAATAAGTCCCAAGAGGGTGTGGTATATGGCCAATATACCACGGCTAAGGGCTGTTCTTCTGCACGACAACGCGGAGTGCTAGGACACAGCCCATAGCTGTGATTTATTGACCATATATTACACTTCCCAGACAAACCTTATTGCTATTATTAACTGGTTACCAATGTACCAACGTAAGAGCAGTAAAAATAAAATGTTGTCATACCTGTGGTATACCACGACTTTCAGCCAATCAGCATTTAGGGCTCGAACCACCTAGTTTATAATACACAATTCACGATGAGCTAAGGCATTTCAAATCCATGGACAGGTGAAATTATACAGATACTGTATAGGCTTAACATAGAACCAAGATATACAGTATTGACCTGCTTATGTGTACGTCATCTCTTGACTCTTTCCTTTGGGTTTATGATCTCACCCAGACTAAAGACAGAGCTAAGAAATTTGAGAAGTTTGTTGAGGACAATGAGGTAAAGCGCCGTCGGGCCCTGAAGAAGTACCAGGCAGCAAGGAAGCAGAACGATCTGAAGCAGAACGAGAAAGAGGAGTTCACTGAACAGCTGGAAAAACTGCAGGCCAGGTGAATGGGAGCTGGTTTTTGGATTGGGAAATTTCTTGCACAAATACTTGTTGGACCCTCTTCATCTGATATCTTTTTTCCCAATCCCTACAGGCAGCAGTATTTAAAGGACAGGGTGACCAAGTATAAAATGTACGAAGACTACATGATGAAAATGTTAGATTTTCTCCCGGAGAGTAAGTTCATGTTTTTTGTAGTTGAATATACTGTATTTTCTTAGTTTATTATTTTAGTTGAATAAATACCTAGATCTAGAAAACTATTGGATTGGATTGTTGCCTCCAACAAATAAACATAAAATGACAGTGTTGGTTGTGAGGTACAATACAATAAGTATGTTTGTTTCTTAACCTGCCTGTGAATGCAGATTACCTGGAGTATGGGGCAGATTCCCTGGTGATGCCCATCATTCGGCGCCATGATACCCTGTCCCTCACTCATCAGGACCTGGTGGAGCGCCTGGGCCAGCTGGTGGAAGAGCTGGAGCAGGGCCAGCGCAGCCTGGACAGCCTGAAGCAGGAGCATAACACCAACAAGCTGGTCAGACATTCACGTACAGTACCAATCAAAAGTTTGGACACACCTTTTCATTCCAGGGTTTTTTTTGTGTTTTTTTTTGAATATTTTATTTTTGCATTTTCCAATTAAGAACATTCAAAACAAAAGTGAAAAGATATTAGACAACGATAGGACAAAGTGACAGTAACAGACGAGCATAACAAAAAATATATATATATAATGATATATACAAACATACAATAAGAAAAAAATAATAACGAGACATTGGATCACCTGCCGTAGTCTACATATTATACATTACGTGTGAAACATTATGTAAGGATTATATATAGATTCAATCAATGAGATGTGGGGGGAGATTCTCCATATAGTCAATAAAAGGTTGCCAAATTCTGTAAAATGTCTTTAACTTATTCCTCAAGCAGTAAGTGACTTTCTCCAACGGGATACAACTATTAACTTCCGATAGCCACATTGCAACTGGCAGGGAGGAATCCAATTTCCATTTCAAGGCAATACATTTCTTGGCAATCGCTAGCAATATTTCTGTTAGCTTTATAGTATGGCTTTGCCTAACATTGGTGTTAGTAAAGTTACCCAGTAGACAGACCTCCGGGTCTAAAGGAAATGCAACCCCGTGAATTGAGGATATGGTATCGCATACCCCCTGCCAGAAACCGTGTAGTTTTGAACACTGCCAAGTGGAATGGAGGAATGTTCCTTCATCTGAGCCACATCTAAAACATAGGGAGGAGATATCTGGGTTGAACTTGTGCAGTCTAGATGGGGTGATATAGAGCTGATGGAGGAAATTAAACTGGATCAGTCTGTATCTGGAGTTCAATGTGGATGTAACACAATCCCTGCATAGGTCACTCCATAGATCCTCATCAAGATCAATACCCAGATCTTTTTCGGGGTTTATCTAGCCCAGGCAGTGTTAGTCCTGACATAAGAGCATCGTATACACGGGAAATGGTCTTGAACAGTGGTTGGTCTGCGTGGCAGAGTTGTTCAATAGGTGACATCTTAGGTAGGTTCCATTGTCCCTTGAGAGTCACCCTAATAAAGTTTCGTAGTTGTAGGTAGCTAAAGAAGTCCCATGCCAAATCTTTTTAGTTTCCTGAGGGGGAATAGGCTTTGTCATGCCCTCTTCATGACTGTCTTGGTGTGTTTGGACCATTCTAGTTAGTTGTTGATGTGGACACCAAGGCACTTGAAGCTCTCAACCTGCTCCACTACAGCCCTGTCGGTGAGAATGGGGGCGTGCTCGGTCCTCCTTTTCCTGTACTGCACAATCATCTCCTTAGTGTTGGTTACTTTGAGGGATAGGTTGTTATTCTGGCACCACCCAGCCAGGTCTCTGATCTCCTCCCTATAGGCTGTCTCATCATTGTCGGTGATCAGGCCACTGTTGTGTTGTATGCAAACTTAGTGATGGTGTTGGGGTCATGCCTGGCCATGCAGTCATGGGTGAACAGGGAGTACAGGAGGGGACTGAGCACGCACCCCAGTGTTGAGGATCAGTGTGGAAGATGTGTTGCTACCTACCCTCACCACCTGGCAGAGGGAGGTGTTTAGTCCCAGGATCCTTAGCTTAGTGATGAGCTTTGAGGGTACTATGGTGTTGAACACTGAGCTGTAGTCAATGAATAGAATTCTCACATAAGTGTTCCTTTTGTCCAGGTGGGAAAGGGCAGTTTGGAGTGCAATAGAGATTGCATCACCTGTGGATCTGTTTGGGCGGTATGCAAATTGGAGTGGGTCTAGGGTTTCTGGGATAATGGTGTTGATGTGAGCCATTACCATCCTTTCAAGCACTTCATGGCTACAGACATGAGTGCTATGGGTCTGTAGTCATTTTGTCAGGTTGCCTTTGTGTTCTTGGGCACAGGGACTATGGTGGTCTGCTTGAAACATGTTGGTATTACAGACTCAATCATGGACATGTTGAAAATGTCTGTGAAGACACCTGCCAGTTGGTCAGCACATGCCCGGAGCACACATCCTGGTAATCCGTCTGGCCCCGCTGCCTTGTGTATGTTGACCCATTTAAAGGTCTTACTCACATCGGCTACAGAGAGTGTGATCACACAGTCACCCGGAACAGCTGTTGCTCTCATGCATGCCTCAGTGTTGCGTGCCTCGAAGCGAGCATAGAAGTGATTTAGCTTGTCTGGTAGGCTCTTGTCACTGGGCAGCTCGCAGCTGTGCTTCTCTTTGTAGTCTGTAATAGTTTGCAAGCCCTGCCACATAAGCCGAGCGTCGGAGCCGGTGTAGTATGATTCAATCTTAGCCCTGTATTGACGCTTTGCCTGTTTGATGGATCGTCGCAGGGGATAGCAGGATTTATAGTCAGCTTCCGGGTTAGAGTCCCGCACATTGAAAGTGGCTGCTCTACCCTTTAGCTCACTGCGAATGGTGCCTGTAATCCATGGCTTCTGGTTGGGGTATGTACGTACAGTCAATGTGGGGACGACGTCCTCAATGCACTTATTGATAAAGCCAGTGACTGATGTGGTGTACTCCTCAATGCCATTGGAAGAATCTCAGAACATGTTCCAGTCTGTGATAGTAAAACAGTCCTGTAGTTTAGCATCTGCTTCATCTGACCACTTTTTTATAGACCGAGTCACTGGTGCTTCCTGCTTGAATTTTTGCTTGTAAGCAGGAATCAGGAGGATAGAGTTGTGGTCGGATTTACAAAATGGAGGGCGAGGGAGAGCTTTGTATGCGTCTCTGTGTGTGGAGTACAGTCGATCTAGAAGTATTTTCACTCTGGTTGCACATTTAACATGTTGATAAAAATTTGGTAGAACAGATTTAAGTTTCCCTTCATTAAAGTCTCCAGCCACTAGGAGCGGCGCCTCTGGGTGAGTGGTTTCCTGTTTGCTTATTTCCTTAAACAGCTGACTAAGTGTGGTCTTAGTGCCATCATCTTTCTGTGGTGGTAAATAAACAGCCACGAAAAGTATGGCTGAAAATTCTCTAGGCAAGTAGTGTGGCCTGCAATATATCACAATATACTCTACTTCAGGCGAGCAAAATCTAGAGACTTCCTTAGATTTCGTGCACCAGCTGTTTACAAACATGCACAGACCACCCCCCTTCGTCTTACTGGTTGGTGTGTGCTGTTCTATCTTGCTGGTGCAGTGTATATCCCGCTAGCTTGCGTGTGCCATTGCGCGCATGTTGATTTTGCCCCCCCCCCACACCAGAAGTGATCAGGACACGCAGGTTGAAATATCAAAACGAACTATGAATCAACTATATTCATTTGATTACAGGTCGATAAGCAAACATTTATGGCAATTTAGTTAACTAGCTTGCTGTTGCTAGCTAATTTGTCCAGGGATATAAACATTGGGTTGTTATTTTACCTGAAATGCACAAGGTCCTCTACTCCAACAATTAATCCACAGATAAAAGGGTAAACATAGTTAGTTTCTAGTGATCTCTCCTCCTTCAAGCTTCTTCTTCTTTGGACTTTATATGGCTATTGGCAACTAACTTTACGGTGCATTACTACAACCGACTGGAGTGTGGACCTCAGTTTATCTTTCAAATCACCCACGTGGGTATATGTTCCTAAAAACCAATGAGGAGATGGCACGTGGGTATATACTTATAAAAAAACAATGAGGAGATGGGAGAGGTGGGACTTGCTGCGCATCAAGCGTCACAAATAGAACCAAGTTCTATTTTAGCACCTGACTACGCAGACACTCTTTGACACACGCGAGCAGTGTGGGTGCAATGATTGAATAACATGTAGGTGTACATTTATTTTGCAACTCTCGTGCACGCGATGCGAGTGGTGTGGTCAGCATGTTAGAAATACATGTACCTAGCCTTCCGAAAAGTATTCATACCCCTTGACTATTTCCACATTTTGTTGTGCTACAAGCTCCCGAGTGGTGCAGCGGTCTAAGGCCCTGCATCTTAGTGCTAGAAGCGTCACTACAGACCCTGGTTCAATTCCAGGCTGTATCACAACCGGGCCGTGATTGGGAGTCTCATAGGGCGGCGCACAATTGGCCCAGCGTCATCTGGGTTAGGGTTTGGCCGGAGTAGGCCATCAATTTAAATAAGAGTTGGTTCTTAACTGACTTGCCTAGTAAATAAAGCTTAAATGAAATGGATTAAATTCAGATTGTGTCACACAATTCCCCATAATGTCAAAGTTCAAATTAATTAGAAATGAAAAGCTGAAATGTCTTGAGTCAATAAGTACTCAACCTCTTTGTTATGGCAAGCGTAAATAAATTCAGAAGTAAAAATTTGCTTAACAAATCAAATATTAGGTTGCATGGACTATAATAGTGTTTTACTAGTTAAATAAAGGTTAAATACAGAATAAAAATATTCCTAAAAGTAGGCTACTTTGATGAATAACCTACAGTGGGACAAAAAAGTATTTAGTCAGCCACCAATTGTGAAAGTTCTCCCACTTAAAAAGATGAGAGAGGCCTGTAATTTTCATCATACGTACACTTCAACTATGACAGACAAAATGAGGGAAAAAAATCCAGTAAATCACATTGTAGGATTTTTTATGAATTTATTTCCAAATTATGGTGGAAAATAAATAAATAAAAAATCCTATAATGTGATTTTCTGGATTTTTTTCCTCATTTTGTCTGTCATAGTTGAAGTGTACCTATGATGAAAATTACAGGCCTCTCTCATCTTTTTAAGTGGGAGAACTTGCACAATTGGTGGCTGACTAAATACTGTTTTGCCCCATTGTATATAGCCTATAGATCAGATCAAGGACCCAAGCGACCAAAAGTATGTGGACACTCGTTCGTCGAACATCTCATTACAAAATCATGGGAATTAATATGGAGTTGGTCCCCCCTTTGCTGCTATAACAGCCTCCACTCTTCTGGGAAGGCTTTCTAATAGATGTTGGAACATTGTTGCGGGGACGTGCTTCCATTCAGCCACAAGAGCTTTAGTGAAGTTGGGAACTGATGTTGGGCGATTAGGCCTGGCTCGCAGGCAGTGTTCCAATTCATCCCAAAGGTGTTTGATGGGGTTGAGGTCATGGCTCTGTGCAGGCCTGTCAAGTTCTTCCACACCGATCTCGATAAACCGTGTCTGTATGGAACTCGCTTTGTGCAGTGGGGCGTTGTCATGCTGAAACAGGAAAGGGCCTTCCCCAAACTGTTACCACAAAGTTGGAAGCACATAATCATCTGGAATGTCATTGTATGCTGTAGAGTTAAGATTTCCCTTCACTGGAACTAAGGAGCCTAGCCCAAACCATGAAAAACAGCCCCAGACCATTATTCATCCCACACCAAACTTTACAGTTGTCAATATGCATTGGGGCAGGTAGCGATCTCCTGGCATCTGACAAACCCAGATTTGTCTGCTGGACTAACAGATGGTGATTCATCACTTCAGAGAAGGCATTTCCACTGCTCAAAAGTCCAATGGCGGAGAGCTTTACTCCAGTCCTGCAAATGCATGGTGATCTTAGGCTTGTGTATGGCTGCTCGGCAATAGAAACACATTTCTTGAAGCTCCCGACTAATTGTTTGTGCTGACGTTGCTTCGTGAGGAAGTTTGGAACTCGGTAGTGAGTGTTGCAACTGCGCTTCAGCACTTGGTGATTCCATTCTGTGAGCTTGTGTGGCCTACCACTTCGCGGCTGAGCCGTTGCTTCTCCTAGACGTTTCCACTTCACAATAACAGCACTTACTGGGGCAGCTCTAGCAGGGCATAAATTTGATGAACTGACTGCGTGGCATCCTATGACAGTACCACGTTGGAAGTCACTGAGCTCTTCAGTAAGGCCATTCTACTGCCAATGTTTGTCTATGGAGATTGCATGGCTGTGTGCTCGATTTTATACACCTGTCAGCAACGGGTGTGGCTGAAGTAGCCGAATCCACTAATTTGAAGGGATGTCCTCAAACTTTTGTATATGTAGTGTATGTTGAAAACACAAATGCAGATTTTTGAAGACTACGCTCTTATTTATTTTTCAGAGAGCTTGCTTTTTTCTAAAATGAATAAATCAAAAAAAATTCTCACCCATCGACACACAATACCCCATAATGACAAAGTAAAAACATGTTTTTAGAAATTTTAGCAAATTAATTGATGTCATTTATATAAGTATTCACACCCAAGTCAATACTTTTTAGAAGCACCTTTGGCAGCGATTACAGCTGTGCGACTTGTTACAGATTATGTGAGTAAAGCACATTTTTACTTCTGAATATATTTAGGCTTGCCATTACAAAGGGGTTGAATACTTGACTCAAGGAATTTCAGCTTTTCATTTTTTATTAATTTAAATTCAAAAGGCACTCGCACACCTGAGCAATCTAATTTGCAGGTGCATGGCAACAATTGAAAAAGATGAAGGAAAAAGGAAACCGCACACTGCTCTTGATAGTATCACTGATCTTTAATAAGCTTACGTATCGACCTCACGGCTCTGACGAAGCCCGTGAGGTCGATACATAAGCTTATTAAATATAATTAATTTAAATTCTAAAATGTGTCAAAAAAAATCTAAATTGAATCCATTTTAAATTCAGCCTGTAACACACCAAAATGTAGAAAAAGTCAAGGGGTGTGAATACTTTTGGAAGGCACTAATTTACTATACACTGAGTATACCAGTGTATAGGAATGCCTTTCTAATTATGAGTTTGAACAGCCTCATTTCATCAGGGCATGGACTCTACAAGGTGTTGAAAGCGTTCTACAGGTATGCTGGCCCATGTTGACTCTAATGCTTCCCACAGTTGTGTCAAGTTGACTGGATGTTCTTTGGGTGGTGGAACATTCTTGATACACACGGGAAACTGTTGAGCATGAAAAACCAAGCACTGTTGCAGTTCTTGACACAAACCGGTGCGCCTGGCGCCTACTACCATATCCGTTCAAAGGCACTTCAATCTTTTGTCTTGCCCATTCACCCTCTGAATGGCACACATACAGTACACAATCCATGTCTCAATTGTCTCAAGGCTTAAAATCCTTCTTTAACCAGTCTCCTCTTCATATACACTGATTGAAGTGAATTTAACAAGTGGCATCAATAATGGATCATAGCTTTTACCTGGATTTACCTGGTCAGTCTGTCATGGAAAGAGCAGGTGTTCTGAATGTTTTGTATAAGGCCTCTTGCATTGTTTAATGTATGAATGTAATGTATAAAAAAACCTGTGTGCTTGGTTATTCACTTTTCTAAATACGCATTTCAAATGTATAATCCAACTTCCGTATATGTTTGTAAAATGTAAAAAGTACAAAAAAATACAATAATATTGTGTCTGCGTAGAGCTTGTAGTAAGCTTTATACTGTGTGCTCTTCCCTCGTCGGAGGCAGATGATGAACAGGGAGCTGTCTGAACTGCAGACCCAATGGGACAGAGCCAAGGAGAAGAACAACCAGACTGAGATAAAACTGATGATGCACCAAGGCCAGTCCAGAGACCAGGTCTGAGCACCACCACCATTTTACACTAATAACCAATAATAATACCATAATAAACTCCACTCCACCTCTCTTGTTAGGTTGAGGAAGTGGGTTGCCTGCTGATAGCTGTGAAGAACCTTGCAGAGCAGTGCTACTTACAGCACTATGGGCCTCTGGAAGAGATAGACATGCTGACGATGATGGATATGGTAAAGGTAATGTCTAATTGCATTGTTATTAGTATTTACCTTGAAATTAGTCCCCATTTGTTCTCACACTTAGTTTATATAGAATTTTTAATATTTTTTTTCTTCTGAATTCCAGATTTTGTATACTGTAATCATATCTTGTCTCCCCAATCAAGATTGCAACTACCAATTTATTATTTTACCTACCATATTTACAGGAATACATTCTGGAGAGGGCAGACATCGAGATGAGAGCAACACGACTGATAGACTCAGGCACCGTATTGACGAGTGCCACAGAGCACAGAAGATCACTGAAAAACATTAACAGTAAAACACAACTGAAGAGCACCAGCAAGACCAGTGGGAGGAGTGGACTGTCTAGTTGATCAATGCAGAATAGACCTTTTGCGAGTTTGTGGAGAAACACACAAATACAATCATGTAAGTGCACGCACGCACATGCATACGGACACAGTAAAGGATGCGAGTGCAATAGAAGTTACTTTCAACTTGTTGTAGTAGTGTTATAATTGTATAGTTCTTTGTGGTGATATGTTAAAGTTGCTGATGAAGGAAATTGCTGTGGTTGTAGTTCCAAAGAAGTTGTACATGCATTTCTCATATAGCCTAATATAAGATTGATGATTGAAATTTGTTAGGATGAATTCAAATATTAATTTGTTTGCTTGATTTATTTCAGAATATTACAAGTTCTCTTTGATATTATGAATATAAACAGTTGAAGATGGGTTGTGGCTGTTGTTTTTTTAAATAGGAAGATTGTGGAGTTAAATTGCAAAACATTTACCAAGTTGAGGGAAGTTCCTACGGTGGTTGTAATCCACCGAAGTTTGAAAATACTACAATAGTAGGCCTACACAGACAAATCTAGGCCCATTTATGGATATTTCGGGGAGGTTCCTCGAACAAAAATAATCAATGTCCCAAAGATACTGGTAACTAAAGTTAGCCCTTTTGTCTGTCAATGTACTGTCCCTTTAAACACAAAGCACGTGGCAGTTCTAAATATCCGGTTGTTGTGGTTGGTACTGTTGCTCGAACATTTCATCTATTATGTCTTTCGATGTTACATTTCATTCCACTTATTATTGCGTACAACAGTTGTATTTTGCCACACGCTTAGCCTTGTGAGACAGGATGGCAATTTGTGGAAATATGTGTTTCTACTTAGTTAGCCATGTTTATCTTAGTAGCATGCTAACCTAGTCTTTATGAAGGTGGACAGACAAAATTAAAAATCAAATCAAGTTTTATTGGTCACATACACATGGTTAGCAGATGTTAATGCGAGTGTAGCAAAATGCTTGTCCTTCTAGTTCCGACCATGCAGTAATAACTAACAAGTAAATCGAACAATTTCACAACAACTACCTTATACACGCAAGTGTAAAGGAATGAATAAGAATATGTAGGTATGCAGCATACCACCCTGTATACCACTGCTGGCTTGCTTCTGAAGCTAAGCAGGGTTGGTCCTGGTCAGTCCCTGGATGGGAGACCAGATGCTGCTGGAAGTGGTGTTGGAAGGCCAGTAGGAGGCACTCTTTCCTCTGGTCAAAAAAAAATATCCCACTGCCCTGTGCAGGGTGCTGTCTTTCGGATGGGAAGTTAAAGGGTGTCCTGAATTTCTGCGGTCATTAAAGATCCCATGGCACTTATCGTAGGGGTGTTAACCCTGGTGTCCTGGCTAAATTACCAAGCTGGCCCTCAAACCATCACAGTCACCTAATAATCCCCAGTTTACAATTCATCTCCCCTCCACTGTAACTATTCCCCAGGTCATTGCTGCAAATGAGAACGTGTTCTCAGTCAACTTACCTGGTAAAATAACAGATACAAAAACATATACAGTGGGGAGAACAAGTATTTGATACACTGCCGATTTTGCAGGTTTTCCTACTTACAAAGCATGTAGAGGTCTGTAGTTGTTATCATAGGTACACTTCAAAAATCCAGAAAATCACATTGTATGATTTTTAAGTAATTAATTTGCATTTTATTGCATGACATAAGTATTTGATCACTGACCAACCAGTAAGAATTCCAGCTCTCACAGACCTGTTTGAACTTGTTACCTGTATAAAAGACACCTGCCCACACACTCAATCAAACAGACTCCAAACTCTCCACAATGGCCAAGACCAGAGAGCTGTGTAAGGACATCAGGGATAAAATTGTAGACCTGCACAAGGCTGGGATGGGCTACAGGACAATAGGCAAGCAGCTTGGTGAGAAGGCAACAACTGTTGGCGCAATTATTAGACAATGGAAGAAGTTCAAGATGACGGTCAATCCATGCAAGATCTATGCAAGCTCCATGCAAGATCTCACCTCGTGGGGCATCAATGATCATGAGGAAGGTGAGGGAACAGCCCAGAACTACACGGCAGGACCAGGTCAATGACCTGAAGAGAGCTGGGACCACAGTTTCAAAGAAAACCATTAGTGACACACTACGCCGTCATGATTAAAATCCTGCAGCGCACGCAAGGGCCCGCTGCTCAAGCCAGCGCATGTCCAGGCCCGTCTGAAGTTTGCCAATGACAATCTGGATGATCCAGAGGAGGAAAAGGTCATGTGGTGTGATGAGACAAAATAGAGCTTTTTGCTCTAAACTCCACTCGCCGTGTTTGGAGGAAGAAGAAGGATGAGTACAAACTCAAGAACACCATCCCAACCGTGAAGCATGGAGGTGGAAACATCATTCTTTGGGGATGCTTTTCTGCAAAGGGGACAGGACGACTGCACCGTATTGAGGGGAGGATGGATGGGGCCATGTATCACAAGATCTTGGCCAACAACCTCCTTCCCTCAGTAAGAGCATTGAAGATGGGTCGTGGCTTGGTCTTCCAGCATGACAACGACCCAAAACACACAGCCAGGGCAACTAAGGAGTGGCTCCGTAAGAAGCATCTCAAGGTCCTGGAGTGGCCTAGCCAGTCTCCAGACCCGAACCCAATAGAAAATCTTTGGAGGGAGCTGAAAGTCCGTATTGCCCAGCGACAGCCCCGAAAACCTCAAGGATCTGGAGAAGGTCTGTATGGAGGAGTGGGTCAAGAACTACAGGAAACGTATGATCTCTGTAATTGCAAACAAAGGTTTCTGTACCAAATATTAAGTTCTGCTTTTCTGATGTATCAAATACTTATGTCATGCAATAAAATGCAAATTAATTACTTAAAAATCATACAATGTGATTTTCTGGATTTTTGAAGTGTACCTATGATAACAATTACAGACCTCTACATGCTTTGTAAGTAGGAAAATGTGCAAAATCGGCAGTGTATCAAATACTTGTTCTCCCCACTGTATGTGGATGAGCGATGGCCGAATGGCAAGATGCAAGTAGATGGTATAGAGTACAGTATATACATATGAGATGAGTAATGTAGGGTATGTAAACATCATACAAAGTGGCATTGTTTAAAGTGACTAGCGATACATTTTATAACATCCAATTTTTTATCATTAAAGTGGCTAGAGATTTGAGTCAGTAATGTTGGCAGCAGCCACTCACTGTTAGTGATGGCTGTTTAACAGTCTGATGGCCTTGAGATAGAAACTGTTTTTCAGTCTCTCGGTCCCAACTTTGATGCACCTGTACCGACCTCGCCTTCTGGATGATGGCGGGGTGAACAGGCAGTGGCTCAGGTGGTTGTTGTCATTCATCTTTTTGGCCTTCCTGTGACATCGGGTGGTGTAGGTGTCCTGGAGGGCAGGTAGTTTGCCTCCGGTGATGCGTTGTGCAGACCTCACTACCCTCTGGAGAGCCTTACGGTTGTGGGCTGAGCAGTTGCCGTACCAGGCGGTGATACAGCCCGACAGGATGCTCTCAATTGTGCATCTGTAAAAGTTTGAGTGTTTTTGGTGACAAGCCAAATTTCTTCAGCCTCCTGAGGTTGAAGAGGCGCTTTTGCACCTTCTTCACCACGCTGTCTGTGTGGGTGGACCATTTCAGTTGGTCTGTGATGTGTACGCAGAGGAACCTAAAAATGTCCACCTTCTCCACTACTGTCCCGTCAATGTGGATAGAAGGGTGCTCCATCTGCTGTTTCCTGAAGTCCACGATCATCTCCTTTGTTTTGTTGACGTTGAGGGTGAGGTTATTTTCCTGACACTCCACTCCCAGGGCCCTCACCACCTCCCTGTAGGCCGTCTCGTGGTTGGTAATCAAGCCTACCACTGTAGTGTCATCTGCAAACTTGATGATTGAGTTGGAGGCGTGCATGGCCACACAGTCATGGGTGAACAGGGAGTACAGGAGAGGGCTGAGAACGCTCCCTTATGGGGCCCCAGTGTTGAGGTTCACTGGGGTGGAGATGTTTCCTACCCTCACCACCTGGGGGGCGGCCTGTCAGAAAGTCCAGGAGCCAGTTGCACAGGGCGGGGTCGAGAACTTGGGTCTCAAGCTTAATGACAAGTTTGGAGGGTACTCTGGTGTTAAATGCTGAGCTGTAATCGATGAACAGCATTCTTACATAGGTTTTCCTCTTGTCCAGATGGGTTAGGGCAGTGTGATTGCGTCATCTGTGGACCTATTGGGGCGGTAAGCAAATTGTAGTGGGTCTAGGGTGTCAGGTAGGATGGAGGTGATATGATCCTTGACTAGTCTCTCAAAGCTAGTCTGAGGACGCGGCTAGGGATGCCGTCTGGGCCAGCAGCCCTGCGAGGGTTAACACGTTTAAATGTTTTACTCACATTGTCTGCGGTGAAGGAGAGCCTGCAGGTTTTGGTAGTGGGCCGTGTCGGTGGCAATGTATTGTCTTCAAAGCGAGCAAAGAAGTTGTTTAGTTTGTCTTATGACTATTCTTTGAGACGCCTCAGGTATGGTAATGTTATCTTTTAGCAACAAAACATTTTGAACGTAGGAATTAACAAAGCATTACTTTTTACTATTGTCAGTACACCATTTACAGACTTCTATTAATTTGGCAAACGCCTGTTCTTCACAGATGGACGCACAACAGTTTGTTTCAAGTAGAGAAGAAATACCTACTGGAGGAGGAAGCTGCAAAGTATTGGGTAATGCCTATTCATATAGCTAGCTAGCCATTGCAAAAGGCTGACAAGAAAGATCATAACGTGAATGATGCTACCTAGATACAAAGCTTTTACTTGTCTGCTGTGAGATCCCCGACTTCATTGGATAGATATGCCTTGGCTATCTTGAAACAATTGTAATGAAATGACACTAATAAGGAAACTAAAAAAGTGTTACCAAAAATTATATGGACTGTTAGTCAAATCAGGAGGTATTAAATAAAATATAAGACCGGCTAGTGAAATGAAATGACTTGTTTGAATTTGACAAATTCAAAAACAGTAACATCTCTTCTGTTTTGATGGACATTTTCAGCCAGTATAAGTACATCCAGGAAATCAGGGGAGAAGGCAATTGCTTTTACAGAGCCCTATGCTTTGGACACCTGGAATCATTGTTGCAAAAGGACAGAGCTTTGCAAAGGTCAATTCCTTCCTACACATAGCCTTTGCCATGTGCATTTGTAGAATGTTTTGGATTCCAAGAATGTGCCTTTGCCTAAGTGTGGCTTTTCCACTTCAAAATAATGGAGGAATATGCATGTCTCTCAGATTCAAAGAAATAGTGATACAAAGAGGCAGAGTTATTGGATGAAGGCATTGATGAGAACTCTTTCAAATACTTGCTTAACATGGTAAATGTATCTACCTTGGTACTATTTTCTAAAATCAAATATTGCATCTTCACAATAATAACCGCCAGACTCATGTAACTGAAGCCTGTTGATTAATGACAAGGGTTGATTATCGGACAGTTCAGCTTTTAGTATGTAGGTGTTCTGGAACAATGTGAAGCTGATGAGCATGGTGACACGTTGCTCCAGCTCTTTAATGAGCAAACTACCTTTGACAGTATGGTGCAGTACCTAAGGCTGCTCACATTAGCCTACCTGCAAAACCATTCAGACTTCTTCAGCCACTTTGTGGAGGCACCCAGTCTCAAGGTTTACTGCACTCAGGTAAGTATGAGTTGCGCTCAATAACATATTGCTATCGTCTCCTGTTTCGTTAATATGCTATGGAAGTGTGCCTGGTGCTGCTGATTTTCTCCGTAGACAACTCTACCTTGTCCCAAGGAGTTTCTCGCCACTCAAAACTAGTGTCTGAAAGTGTTTTGCTGCTCTCTAGTGTTGGTGCAATAAATGAAAGTAAATGGGGTATTTAAGTAGGCAAGTCAGTTAAGAACAAATGCTTATTTACAATGACGGCCTACCCCAGCCAAACCCTAACCCGGACGATGCTGGGCCAATTGTGCGCCACCCTATGAGACTCCCAATCACGGTCGGTTGTGATACAGCCTGGAATCAAACCAGGGTCTGTAGTGACGCCTCTACCACAGATGCAGTGCCTTAGACCGCTGTGCCACTCTGGAGCCAGGGAGCATTTACTGACATTACTTTTTTGCTAACTGTAATTTGTGATCAAACCTATCAACATTTGTATTGACCACACATCATGATGTTTCTGCATGGGTAGATACTTACATAATATCCATTCTTGACTTATCCAGGAAGTGGAAACCATGGCAATGGAGTGTGACCACATAGATATCCTGGCTCTGTCAGAGGCCTTAGGCGTTAGCATCCACATTTTTTCCATTGAGGTGGAGACGGACAGTGTCTGGCCCACCACACCATTCCAGAGGGAACCCAGCCCTCCCTACACCTCCTCTACAAAACAGCCCACTACGACATTCTCTACCCACATCATTGCCATTGAGGGGCCTGATAAAGGACTCCACATATCTCAGGTTTACAGGAGGTTTAGTGTTAATAATTTATTTTAAGAGTTAAAAAAAATATTTTTAAAAGTTTGTAGCATTGTTCTGTAATATCGTGCATTCGGAAAGTATTCAGACCCCTTGACTTTTTCCACTTTGCTACATTGCTTATTCTAAAATTGATTCAATAATTTATCTACATACAATACCCCATAATGACACAGCGAAAAGAGGTTGACATTTTTGCAAATATATAAAAAATAAAATAAGTACCTTATGTAAATAAGTATTCAGACACTTTGCAATGAAACTCGAAATTAAACTCAGGTATATCCTGTTTCAATTGATCATCCTTGAGATGTTTCTACAATTTGGAGTTCACCTGTCATAAATTCAATTGATTGGACATGATTTGGAAAGGCACACACCTGTCTATATAAAGGTCCCACATTTGACAGTGCATGGCAGAACAAAACCAAGCCACGAGGTCATAGAAATTGTCCGTAGAGCGTCGAAACAGGATTGTGTCGAGGCACAGATCTGGGGAAGGGTACCAAAAAAAAAAGTCTGCAGCATTGAAGGTCCCCAAGAACACAGTGGCCTCCATCATTCTTAAATGGAAGATGTTTGGAACCACCAAGACACTTCCTAGAGCTGTCCGCCCGGCCAAACTGAGCAATTGGGGGAAAAGGGTCTTGGTCAGGGAGGTGACCAGGAACCCGATGGTCACTTTGACAGAGCTCCAGAGTTCCTCTGTGGATGGAGAGAATGGGAGAACCTTCAAGAAGAACCATCTCAGCAACCAAATCAAGCCTTTATGGTAGTGGCCAAACAGGTGCCACTGCTCAGTAAAAGGCACAACAGCCCGCTTGGAGTTTGGCACCTAGGCACCTAAAGGACTCTGACCATGAGAAACAAGATACTCTGGTCTGATGATACCAGGATTGAACTCTTTGGCCTGAAAGCCAAGCATCACGTCTGGAGGAAACCTGGCACCATCCCTACCGTGAAGCATGGTGGTGGCAACATCATGCTGTGGGGATGTTTTTCACTAGCAGGGACTGGGAGGGAAAGATTAACAGAGCAAAGTACAGAAATCTTCGATGAAAACCTGCTCCAGAGCGCTCAGGACCTGACCTGGGAGAAGGACAACTACCCTCAGCACACAGCCAAGACAATGCAGGAGTGGCTTCAGGACAAGTCTCTGAATGTCCTTGAGTGGCCCAGCCAAAGACCAGACTTGAACACCATCAAATATCTCTGGAGATCTGAAAAAAGCTGTGCCGCAACACTCCTTATCCAACCTGACAGAGCTTGAGGGGGATCTGCAGAGAAGAATGCAAGAAACTTTGCAAATACAGGTGTGCCAAGCTTGTAGCATCATACCCCAAAAGACTAGATTCTGTAATCGGTGGCAAAGGTGCTTCAACAAAGTACAGAGTAAAGGGTCTGAATACTAATGTTAAGGGGATCCGTTTTTTTAATACATTTGCTAACATTTCTAAAAACCTGTTTCTGCTTTATCATTGAGGCATTGTCTGTAGATTGACGGGAAGAAAACAATTTGATTAATTTTAGAATAAGGCTGTAACGTAACAAAATGTGGAGAAAGTCAGGGGATCTGAATACTTTGAACGTACTGTACAGTAAACAAATGCGGATAACTCCTCTCCACTTTCTTGAATGTTGCAAAGAAATAAACACACGACTCTGATATCTCTTAAAATCATTTTATGTGAAAATGTTACAATAATTGCACTGTATTTCCATTTATGAAAATGAAATGACATTATAATTGAGACTACACTCATCAACACTACTGCTGCTTTTTCTTTTGTTTCTGTCTTTTCTTCTGATTGGAGACACTGGTCAAGGCCGTTTCCAAACCATGTAGGGGCATGTTGGGCAGGGAGAGCTTACCCATCTGTGTGGGGTACTTGGTCTTCATCACATTCTTAAATACAGGCTGAGAAATCAGGTGTTTCAAGTGCTTCTTCATGCCCTTCACCATCTTCTGTTGCTGCCTGTCGTCCTCCTCGTCCTTCCTCCCCCCTGAAAAAATTAAATGTCACTTATCTATTGATGCAAGTCCCTTTAATGTCTGGATTTCTCATGAGCCAACCTCCCACTCCTAGATAACTCATTTAACTATGTAGTCTTACCAAGCAAAACATCATCATCAAGATCCACCTCCAGAGCTGCTGCTGCTTGCTTAAACCAAGAGTTGTGCTGCTTCTCTCTGCTGTTGTGGAACTCAATCTTCTCTATCTTCCTGGCCATGTTGACTCGCTCCTGTCAAGGCAGACAAAACATTGTACCATATGTCATATTATGAAAGAGAAGTAAATATGTGCAGCTCCTAGCTCAGATTGATCGTGTGATATATAGGTGCCTGGTTAGGTGCCTACCTTGATGGCAGCCATGCACTTGCTCTGTATGGGAAACATGGGAACCTCCTCATCCTTTCCCAGAGCTCTGTAAATTTTCTTGAAGTTCATCATGTCATCTGGCCCAACCAGGAGCAAACTGAGCCCCTCTTTGGTGGCTCGTGCTGTCCTACCACTGCGGTGGACATAAGTCTCTGATGTCCTTGGAACCTGAGACACACAATAATGTTCTTAATTTAAGGAATAACTGTCAGAGACAAAGCATGACAGGAAGCCACCAAAGGTGTCAAAATGCATACCTGGTAATGAATGACATGTTGAACATTTGGAATGTCCAGCCCTCTTGCAGCCACATCAGTTGTCAGGAGCACACAGCTGTAAACATCAATGTGTACTATAGTCAAAATAGTTTTTGGTAGAGACAAATTTGCTGACCCACTCAAGGCTAATCCAATCCATAACTAAACCGATATGGATAATAACTAGCCTGCAGCATATACATGTCATTTTTCTATGCCTTACCTCTCCCTCTCAGCGAACCTCTCAAGGTTCTTTAGGCGCTGCTTCTGGTGCATGTTGGCATGCAGTGGCAGTGGAGTACGGTCCAGGATGACCAGCAGAGAGTTAAGCCGCTTGATGCAGTCAATACTGTTGGCAAACACCATAGTCCGGCCTGGATACTGGAGCAGGAAGTAGTACAGGAAGAAATCCTTCTCTTCCTTTTCACAGTGTATCCGTGTCTCAGTCAGGGTCTCGACTGTAGCCTCCTTCCGGGTCAGATCAATGACTTTAGGCTTGGACCTGATCCCAACTTTCTCCATAAGGACCTCCAGCTTGCTTCGCTGGTCCACCTTCTTGCCCTTCTTCTGCAGGACACGGGTGGGCAAGCTGTGGGCCATGGTCAGGGTGGCAGAGAACACAAATGTCTGCCTCTTTGGGTTGAACTGGACAGTGTTCAGCATCTCCAGCAGACTTTCCAGCTCAGCAAAATGGCCTCTTTCCACCATGCGGTCTGCTTCGTCAATGACTAGACACCTATGAAAAAATAAATTTAAATCATGACTGGTATGAGGGAAAGAAAATGTACTTTCCAGGCCAGATATGGACAAACATGTGCATTGAATATGCATTATACCAACTATTTAAACACACTAGTGATTACATTGACGCTACCAAAACAAACTGCTTCATCCTGACCTCTCACTGTTTACTTGTATGTGCTGTGTATGTAATTCACCTTTTAGTTGCCAAGTACGGACTACATGTAATGTCATAAAACTACACATTTTGTATTTTATATACCTTAGCTGCCTTAGGTTGACCAGATGTGGATGCCTCTCTTTGATCATCTCCCACAGGCGTCCTGGAGTAGCAATGATGATCTCAGGTCTCCGTTTCAGCATCCTGATCTGTTTCTGCTGAGCCATTCCACCGACCACAATCGCTGTTTTTATACCTGCACACAGGAACACATCAGTTGAATCTATTCATTTAAATAGCTTTGTGAAATCTCATTCAAATCAGATTCTTGAAAGCCCACACCTACTTCATGAATAGGGTTACCACATTTTTTTATGAATCAGTGGTTTCTCACTGCCTTTCGCACTCACCAGTAAACTTGGCCACAGCATCAATGTGATGTTTCACCTGTACAGCCAGCTCCCTGGTAGGGCACAGAACCAAACCTAACAATGGCTGTTTCTCACTGACTTTCAGAGTATCATCTTCTTCTGCTGTGTTGTCAAAGTCAAACTCCATATTCTCAATGACTTTGACGCACCCCATCTTTTCAGAGTCACTCTCATCCTCGTCCTCCTGATATATTTCTTCATCATCCTCAATTGTTTTTTCGTCACCCTCCTCAATGATTTCTTTGTCATCAGCAGCATCGTCTTCCTCTGCTACATCTTCACTCCCCTGCTCTTGTGGATCTTCCTGCTCTGTGGTTTCCTCAGTGCAGGCCTCTTTAGACTCAGCACTGGTCTTTGGAGCTGGCTCAGTGACCTTGTTGCTGGTGTCAATGGAAATACTTGTCTCTACAGATTCTTCCACAGTCGGCAGGTACAAGCTTTCCACCTGTGTTCCCGGCTCAGTCTGGCCATCCGTCACCCCCTCACTTTCATCTACTCCCTTCTTCCACTCCAGGATATGATGGATCATGGGGATGCCGAAAGACAGCGTCTTACCACTACCCGTCTCGGCGGCCCCAACAATGTCCATATGGTCTCTGATAGCAGGTGGCAATGCCAGAGCTTGAATGGCCGTGGGTGATCCGAACCCTAGACTGCTCAGTGCCTTCAACACTTGGTCAGGGACAAACAGATCCTTCCACGCTGTCACATCTGAGTTTTGGTCAGAACCAGAACGCGCCGCATTGGTCCAATTCTTTGCTTTCTTTTTGGTGAGTTTAGACATTTTGCCTTGAGGGGGTAACTCTGTCTGTGACTCCTGCGCTAGCTGTGACTCTGGGACCGTCTGCTTTTCTACCTTTCTTTTCCTTTTCCTCTTTTTCTTATTTTTGCCATCAGTCATTGTATTGTTTGATTGTGGCTGAGCATCCTCAGGACACGTAACAGCATCTTGTGAGACAGTTTCTTCAGGGGCATTTTCCTTTTCCTCCTTGACCACAACGTTCTCTGAACCATTTTCAAGGTTTTGGACTTCGTCCCTCACCTCCTCACCTTTCACTTTACTGTCCACAGAAACATCATTCTGTGTGGTTGGATCATTTTGTTGGGCTGTTTTCTTTTTATTCTTCTTCCTAGCTGGTTTTTCGGACGTTTCATTTTTGTCACTACCTCCCTCACATACCTCCTCCTGTTTCCCTCCATCCTTATCTCCCTCACTAGCCTTTCTTTTCTTAGCTTTTTTCTTTTCTTTTCTTTCTTCTCTCTTCTTTTTATCTTTTTCTGCTTTCGCTTCTGCTTTAGCTTCTTCCTTGGCAGAGTCTATCAGGCGGTAGTCTGTCAGCTCCTCAAAACAGACCAGTCCCCCCATGCCCTCTTCTGAGAAGAGACTGGGGTCCAGTTCTACTGCTTTCCAGCTGCCCTTCACATGGATCCCCCGTTTGGCTGACTTCGGCCGAGAGAAAGGGCGCACATTTTTCATCTGGCTCCTGTTGGGCTTCATTTTCTATGAATAGATAAGTTAAACAGTTAATGATTAAGACTACATTCATGTTCAACAGTAAAATGAACAATTATGTGTATTCCAATTAGATATTTTGATCTTAGTACAGTACAAAGTGCCGGCTAGATTGTTACAAAAAGTGTCCTTATACCAAAGCGTGTAGCTGAAGCAGCTAGCCATTAGCAAACTAGCTAGCTATGATGACAACAAACGCATTAGTTGTAACTAGCAGCTACTGGTAGATAAAACCCCTTGAATTGCTGTATTCTAACTGGTACGTGCTATAACTGGTGAAAACAAATATAATAAAAGGGAAGTATTCACTATCTAAGTAATTGAAAGGTGTAACCTAGCTAGCCAGTCTGACATATTAGATAGAACATCAGCATGGTAGCTAGCTATTTTATAGCTGTCCACATGAAACACTGCACCACAAATTAATGTATATTCAATACAGTTTCACGAAATATAACTACATAAACAGATTTAAAAAATAAATAAACAACCGTTGACTGTTCACAGGAATTACCTCCGATAAGGATAAATCACACGACTTGATTGGACTCACATATGACACGAGGACGCAGCCATGGCATTTGTAATCACGTGGTTTGAAAAACTTTATTAGTAACCTTTCAGCTTGAGCAGAGAGCAGTGTTGCTCGAATGTGTGTCGGAAGTGATGGAGAAGACATCATTGACAATGCAGATCAGACACTTCACATGAATAGGTTTTCTATAATGTAACATTAATTGGACTCTAACATTGGTCATATTTGCTTAATTTTTTAGATAATATGTGATACATGCATTTAATTTAAGGACTCGGGCAGGGTTGAAATGTTTAGGTTACGGTCTTTATATTAGCAAGATCACCAAACCAGTTGAATATCTGTTCATCTTTTAATACATACGAACTGAACATATTACATGTACAACACCTCTCCAGACACCAAATACACAGTACTCTTTACAATCAGTTTTTGGTGGGGTCAATCACTCGGCCCATGAACAACAAGCTGTTAGTGGCCTCATGGTAAATAAAAAAGAAGAATGGTCGGTTGACAATGAAGGAAGAGGGTAAGGCATATCCAGTGATGGTGCCTTCTGTGGCAGCGGCTGCAGTGGTGCCTTTCTCATCCACCTCAATCACTGCCTTGTGCAACACCTGCAACCAAATTATCATTGCAATAATATGTTATTTGTTATTTATCCACAGTGTGTAATTTAATTATATATTTCTCAATTGATATAGATGGAAATTGGTTAAGGCCTGTTAATCCAACTGACCTCTGACACCTTCAGGCCTGGGTCTTTGCTCAACCTAGTGAGGTTAGCGGTGTCATGGAAGATACTGGATATGCCCAAATCTGGAAGGATGCTGTGCATAGCGTAAGATTGCTCCATCTTGAACTTGGGCAGTTGAACTTCCAGTTTCCTGTGAAATAACAGACAACTTTCATAAAACACAAAACACCGCTTACAAAACCAATGGAATTTTGCAATGTTTCATCACAAAATACACTTGACTTTTCTATTTACATTTTTTTCAGGTTTTTGATCCAGCTGAGGAATCTCTTAGTTGTGATCTCGTCATCTATTGTGGTATAATCCAGGCCTTTGTTGGGTAGCAGAATAAGCATTGAAACGCCCTCCCGGTAAGGTAGCTTCAGCACCTTGGCTTTCAGGGGAATGTCATCCATTGTGTAGAACTTATCCTCCATTCTAAACATCATGGGCACCTGGACAATGTTGTAGTTGTCAATAAAGAAGCGTCCATTTTCTGTGTGATTGGGGTTGAAGGGCATTTGCCATTCACCTAAATTCCAAATATGACAAAGCATATTTATTGGGAAGAAAATGTGTTATTGTGGTATTTTAGGCAATGCAATTCAACTTTGAAAATTAAATGTATTAAAACATGGTTCTACCATAATTGTATCCCATCAGTATATCTTTAAATAAGATTTTATCAGTATATCTTTAAATAATTATGGTAGACCCAAGTCTAAACTAAACATACTAACCAGTAAAATGTTATGTTTTTTAAATGATATGGTGGAACTGCTTAAATCAGAGAATGCATGACATAGTTGCTCACCCTGAAAGAAAATGGTGTTGATGAGCATGAGTTGGGTGAGTGGATCCAAGTTAGAGACCACCTCCTTGACTTTGTTACCAGTCTTTCTCGTTATGTAGTCATTGATCAGGGCTACGCTAGCTTTTCTATCTGCAAAATCAACATGGTTGATGTCAGCGTTAAAGAATTTCTTGACCTGGTCACTGTAGTCTCTCTCTACCTCAAAAGTTTGGCGGACGAAGAGGGCGGTGCTCTGGTCAAATTTCAATGATCCATCTTGTGTGATGTTCCCTTGGAGGTGTTGGAAGAGTTCTGGAATTATGTCTGGCTGGTTCTCCCGATCTAGGTGGGCCAGGTTGAGCCCCTTCACTATCTGGTCTCGTGTGGGACCCTGCGCTGCCATGGAGAGGGTGGCAAAAGCTGTGGATATGCTCAGGGGTGAGAAAAATATGTTTTTATCATGGTAACCTGCAATCTTTCTGTAGAGATTCATGGCAAAGTCCATGTTCTTGTAGGTCAGGTCTGTAATGTTGGGGCTCCGCTCTTGAGTTGGGTAGACAGGGGTGAAGGTGCAGACATAGGTCAGGAGGAAAAGGAGTCCCACCTTCATCATCATAGTTCTTTGGTGACTTATTTGATCCAACCTGCAATAGTACTATGGGCAAATTGCAAGAGATAGGTTTGGAATCAATAACTAATGCATTGTATCAGGACTCATACACAAAGAAAACTGAGGCAGAAAAAAATTCAATGGAGTCATTTCAAAATAAATTTGTTTGCTAATTAGGGGTTTCAAAATCACAACTCCCAAATAAGTCACATTTCAACAATTAAAGCAACAATGTATATCTTATCTAATATACCTACATATACTATTACAAATAGTTATATACTGCTCAATAACAGACCTACCTTTCAGCTTGGGTATCAGCAAGATATGTCAAAACCCTCCATTTACTATTTGGGGAGACAAAGTGCAAGTGTGCCTTTAGGGTTATCTATTAACTATGGGCTAGGGTTACTCAAACTGGTCAAGTCTGTTTTTTTGGTTTATTTAACAACTAAAGTATTCACTTTCAAAAGTGGAAATGATTAAACAATTCGCCATGGTTATAGATCAATGAAGCAAGATTCCATAGACTTCAGTAGGAGCAAATATAATTTTAGATAGAGCAAAGGAATGAGCATGATGTAATAACATGGTGTTGTGGAGTATAACAAACATTTGATTGTTTAGTGCCTATTGAAGAATGTCAAGAAGTGAAAATTATGCAATCATAAAAAACATCACAACTGTAGTAAAAATGTTGTTCTCTAATAAATACGAGAACAATTTCAAGAATAGATTGAAATCAAGGAATTAGCAGAGAAGTCAACTTTGAGCACATCTCAAACTTTACATGGGATATTACTGTACTGTAGTTCTATTTTAATGGGGGGGGGGGGGGGGGTCATGTGTAATACATGCTTTGAACTGGCACATCCGAACTGGACAATTCCATGTAAACACCATAATTGTTAGCGACATTGATCATTTTACTAGACGTGTTTATCTACACTACTTCAAAAAAACAAATCAGTTTGTGAACCATGGTGGTGGCCTGGGTGCTTAATAAAATAGCTGTGGCAAATCAGGTCAGCCCTTTAAAATAACCCACACTACATAATGCTGTTTATATAACATGTTTATTTTCATGATGCACTAATACAGCTAACAATGACTTCACCTCACTACTGGGTACCAATCATTTATTTGTTTTTTCTAGGGAAATGGTGACCTCTTACAAGACCCAAGTGAAAGAAGACAAGAGACTCTGATGGTCTTTATCAAACCAGTGGTCCCATGTTGCACTCCCATACTGAAGGCTAGAGGATTATCTTAGGTAATTCCTGGTTTCCTGTCTGTAACACACCTCACCATTGTGCCCATCTACCACACACACCTCGGCACAGTAGGCTCCATTAAGACCCCTCCCAGAGGAAGATAACATGTGTAGGAATAAACCCCCCCAACCTGCAATAGTTAGACAAAGAAGGCGCTGTGGTAGAAAGGCCATCATTGGTTTCAAATAACTGCATCGTCCCTCTTCCTGGCCTCGTCCCTCTTCCTGGCCTCAGCGTCACTTGCGTTAGATGAGACTAGTGCTTTTTAAAATTGTTGTTATTTTCTTCTCTACAACCTGTCAGCAAACTAGCCAAGAGAGCCGTGTCAACCTTCTGGCCGGCCATAATGTTCGCTCATGGGAAGAGTTCGAGGGGATGAGGTTTCCCCGTGATGAGGGTACCAGCCAAGGCAGGTAGTAGTCAACGTAGGCTTCTGCTGGACCTCCCTCCACCTTACTGTCTGCGTTTGGCTTGTGCATCCTCCTCTGTGCCACTCTTCCCGGATTCTGGAAAAGATGAGGGAAGGTAGCATTTGCTCTTTGAGTTTGAGTCTCAACCTATTAGCGCAATTCATAAGGTAGTACTCCAAATATTACTGTATGTACTCATTTCCCCCTTACCTGTGCTTTCTGTAGATTGTTTCGGTGAAGTGGGCTGAGCCAGCTGTTGGGACTGTCTACATGGTAAACAGAGTGGATTTACAGGTTAGCGTTACCTAGTTTAGGTCTTTTTTATAACCACACACACACAGTCACAAACATAATAATATTCCAAAGGTTACAGCACTCACCTGTCAAAGTAGGCTTGTCTCCTCCTTCGCAGTTCCTCGGCTGAGAGTTTCTCACTCTGAGGTGCTCCCCCTGCAATACTCCCTGGTGCCTGGTCTGACGATGTTGTCTTGGCAACAAGCCCCCTTTTCGACATTGACTTATCGTTCATTACTGGCCCTAGGCAGACAAAGACAAAATGACAGATATTAGTGTGGAGATACTTTTTTAAAATCACATTGTCATACATGATGCAAATTGGATATTGACTGTGTTAGCAGTCTGCTCATATATACAGGTCTAAATCAGGAAATGTATCATGAATCTATTTTGTGTGTGATATTCTGGGTGATTTTGTAACTGTTGCTTACCCAATATAGCCTTACCCTGCATGCTGAGCTGTATGGCCCTGCGAAGGTCAGCCTCTTCATCCTCCACCTCCATGTCCTGTGTACTCAGGGCCAGGGCCTTCCTCAGCTCCTCCTCATTCTCTTCCACCACCCCCTCTTCCACGCCAGGGCCTGTCTCCAGCACACTACCCTGCCCTGATGACCTGCTACTCAGAGTGAAAAGAATTGTGGGGGTTAATTCTCTCCCCTTAGCAAATACAAATTACTTGAGATGTTTAAGTTTGAGATGTTACAAAATCTGACAGTATGGGGGAATGGTGGTCATTTTTGATCTGGAGCCTACTCTTTTTCTGTAGGCCTACTCTTTTTCTCTTACCCCATGCCACTACTCGACTGAGCCTCATTCTCTCCAATCAGCTTTGGTCTCTCTTGCTGCTGCACCTTCATGATCCCCAGTATCTGCTCTGCGTCACACCCTGGGAGATTTCCACGGATCACAAATATGGAATACCCTACAAGAAGACAGGCTTTCTTTGACCAACTAGCAAATCTGAGAAATCAACAGCACAAGAATATAAACAAGGAAAATCACATGTCAGGTTGTTTTACCTTCTTGCTGTAACTGTGCAAGGAAGAGGGCTAGGTATGTGTCTGATATCAGCTCTGGTCCAGTCAATAACAAATTCAGATTAAACCACTGCAATGACAAATAGGGTTAAATCAGGAGGCTATATCATCTGTCCCAGATGTCTGAAGTGAAATCAATTATAAATGATAAAAGTGTATTTATTTTCATTTTTATCACAACTTATACCTGTTGCCCAAGTTTTCGTATTGTAAACCAGTGCTCCATGTAGTTGCATATAAATGCCTTTTCATTTCTGAAACATGAGGACATTAATTCAATTGATGTGCCAAGAGGATATAAACCAACCAATAAATTCATACAATTTCAAGGTAGGAATTTGAAGATTTGTATCACATCCAGTGTGTTTTTACATTGGGTTTATCATAAGCCTCTGGTACTCTCGACTGTTGAAGAGAGTCAGCTCCAAACCCCACACTGATAACGCAGTGCTGATAACCTGATGGAGAAATCACAGAATAGTGTTATCATGAGATAATCTTGATATGCTGATTTTGAATAATTCCACTTTTTCATCCCTCAATCCCAAATATTATGATTATTATGTGTTCATTGGTTGCACTAATTCCACTGTTTGGAAAGAGGATTCATTAGAACGAGGCTGCATTCAGGTGTGTAAAGAGTTATCTAGAAACATTACTGCATATTACCCTTCTGGGATGTACTTTTTAAAACATTTTTATTTTAAATTTACTGCGAAACACCATGACCTTCGACCATGCTGGGTTCAGGACGGAACAGCCAATCAGCTCGCAGTATTCGTTTGTTATTGTTTACACACGCTAGATCGATTTTTGTGATAGACATAACACGAATATATAACAAGACACGTCTTAGTGTAAAATCAGATGAATTCATAACACCTGTGTATTATATATAGTTAGCATTTATTTTAATACAACAGTTTGAGGCGAGGTCAGAGATATTGGAGAAAGGCAATGACTGGTAAAACATAAGGCCCCATTCAGCAGACTGTCTTTCAATCGCGTTCACGTTGTCATGATGCGTCACGAAATCCCGTCTCAAAGTCAGGGTATTAGTCGATAAACCTGCCGATTTTCTTCGAATATTATGTAATGTCACGATTCTAATGCTATACGATATTACAGCGAACACGTTAATTATCTCGGGAAATATTTGTAATGTTGTACTTCTTGTGCATGAAATGAATGTTAAGGTTCGGTTTTTGAGCTAGCACCCAATTGATTTCCATTTACTCCTTGAAGGAGAGCTCTCCTTGTCCCAGAATCGCCCAAAATGGACAACGCGACCCACTGACGGCGCATGGGCATTTCGTATCTCCTCAAAAGTATTTATGGCTAGGTCGAGAACCGTCGCAAAAAGAACGCCAGAACCAGGACGTCCCACTGGCAACAACAGTTTTACCGAATATGTCAGTAGGCGATAAAAATTTAAAAAACTCAGTAAGGTATGGTATAGTTATGTGCTAAATGTAATTTGTATAGATTACACGCGTATTTAATTGACTCGTTCAATTTTATAATTTACCGAAGATATGGTTTCACTTGATATTTGAAAGGTGTTTTACTTGGTGGACGCTACGCACCCCTCGCTAGCTAACTGCTGGCAACATTTGCTAGTTAATAACTAACGTAAACCCGTACATCGCCTTGGTCCGTACAATTGCCCTTATTTTAGTGCCCCAAAAACGTAATACTTCCAGATCAACTGTAATGTCAATACCATGGTAAAGCACAATTTCTCCCCTTTCCAACAGAATCAATTACATGACCTAAACGCTGCCCGTTTCTGCATAATTCATGCAGGCAATGAGCCCCGTTGGGTCTTTAAAAAAATGTCAGGTGGGGAAGCGAAACTAATGCGTGATAGTGAGAAGGAGAGATTTTGTTAGGGAAAATTGTTTTTTTTCACTCAATCTGTCCAATTTATCACCTTATCGCCTCTAAAATATAAATAAAACACTATAAATAGTTTACATAATGTGCCATTACATACCTATTTGAAGGTTTGTGTCAAATTTGAATCGGGTTTTTAAGGCGGTACTAAAGTGATCTTAGAAGTAAACGGCGGCTTTGAGAATGATGATCGCATGCAATGATGACACAAAAAAATGACTAGGTATCCCCCCTTACCCCCGTCAATGTCCATTTCTTGTTAATAAAGGATGATAGTGGTGGAGAGAGATTGTAAGACAGAAATAGTTGCTTTATGCGTGCTGTATGTTACAACATTCAACTTTTCTCCAATACTATAGAGCCATTACCATGTGGATCAACTCTTGAATAGAAACCTAGTTCACACCCCTGATTTTGACGTCAACACAGTCGCTACAGTCCCATTAGTTTTCTTTGTAGCCTCGTTTGAATGTTGCAGTTGAGCACATTTGTAGGGAACGAGGTGAGTTTATGTTAACGTTAATGTTGCAAGAAACCTATTTTGGTGGGCATCACATTAGCTAGGTAGTTAAGATACACTACATGACCAAAAGTATTTGGACACCGGCTTGTGGAACATCTCATTCCAAAATCATGGGCATTAATATGGATTTGGTCCCCCTTTTGCTGCTCTAACAGCCTCCACTCTTTTGGGAAGGCTTTCCACTAGATGTTGGAACATTGCTGCGGGGATGTGCTTCCATTCAGCCACAAGAGCTATAGTGAAGTTGGGCACTGCATTCCAATTCATCCCAAAGGTGTTAAATTGAGGTCATGGTTCTGTGCAGGACAGTCAAGTTCTTCCACACCAATCTCAACAAACCATTTCTGTATGGACCTTGCTTTGTGCATGGGGGCATTATCATTCTGAAACAGGAAAGGCCTTTCCCAAACTGTTGTCAAAAAGTTGGAAGCACAGAATGATCTAGAATTTATTTGAATGCGGTAACATTAAGATTTCCCTTCACTGGAAGGGGCCTAACCCCAACCATGAAAAACAGCCCCAGACCATTATTCCTCCTCCATCAAACTTTACAGTTTACACTATGCATTCGGGCAGGTAGTGTTCTCCTGGCATCCTCCAAACCCAGATTCGTCCATCAGCCAGATGGTGAAGCGTGATTCGTCACTCCAGAGAATGCATTTCCACTGCTCCAGAGTCCAATGGCTGCGAGCTTTACACCAGTCCAGCCGACGCTTAGCATTTCTAATCTTAGGCTTGTGTGCGGTTGCTCGGCCATGGAAATCCTTTTCAGGAAGCTCCTGACGAACAGTTCTTGTGCTGACATTGCTTCCAGAGAGGGTTTGGAACTCGGTAGTGAGTGTTGCAACCGAGGACAAATTATTTTTACGTGCTTCAGCACTTGGCGGTCCCGTTCTGTGAGCTTGTGTAGCCTATCAATTTGCGACTGAGCCGTTGTTGCTCCAAGATGTTCCCACTTCAAAAGAGCAGCACTTAGAGTTGACCGGGGCCACTCTAGCAAGGTCGAAACATGACGAACTGACTTGTTGGAAAGGTGGCTTCCTATGACGGTGCCATGTTGAAAGTAAGGCCATTCTACTGCCAATGTTTGTCTATGGAAATTGCATGGCCACGTGCTCGATTTTATACACCTGTCAGCAACTGGTTTGGCTGAAATAGCCGAATCCACAAATTTGAAGGGGTTTCCACATACTTTTGTATGTATAGTTGTATGTCTGGTAATTGAATTGTGTTCACACAGCTAGCTAGTGAAGATGTTCTTGTTGCTAGTTAGCTACGTTGTTACACAGCAATTGAGAATCTTGAGTGTTGTTTTGTGGGTGCATGTCGAGGTTTGCTTCTGCACCAATGTAA
Organism: Oncorhynchus mykiss; assembly: GCF_013265735.2. Taxonomy (NCBI): domain Eukaryota; kingdom Metazoa; phylum Chordata; class Actinopteri; order Salmoniformes; family Salmonidae; genus Oncorhynchus; species Oncorhynchus mykiss. The sequence continues at coordinate 21,702,020 of NC_048589.1, read as the reverse complement.
CTTAGCTGGTGTGAGTCTCCCGGGGTGTGTTTGTGTGTGCCTGGTGAGCGTGAAATACACTGATCCCTTATTGATATGACTTGCTAAATCCACTTCAGTCAGTATAGATGAAGGGGAGGAGAGGGTTTAAATAAGGATTTTTAAGCCTTGAGACAATTGAGACATGGATTGTGTGTGTGTGTGCCATTCAGAGGGGGATTTTAAATACCTTTGAACAGGGTATGGAAATAGGTGCCAAGCGCACTGGTTTGTGTCAAGAACTGCAACGCTGCTGGGTTTTTCAAGATCAACCGTTTCCTGTGTGTATCAAGAATGGTCCACCACGCAAAGGACATCCAACCAACTTGACACGACTGTGGGAAGCATTTGGAGTCAACATGGGCCAGCGTCCCTTTGGAACGCTTTGGACACCTTGCCCCGATGAATTGAGGCACTTCAATATTAGGATGGTGTCCTTAATGTTTTGTACACTCACTGTGTAAAATATATATTTTATGCTGCCTTAGGTGAAAAGAGTTAGTATTGTGTGGTGTGTACCTACAGTTGAAGTCAGAAGTTTACATACACCTTAGCCAAATACATTTAAACTCAGTTTTTCACAATTCCTGACATTTAATCCTAGTAAAATTCCCTGTCTTAGGTCAGTTAGGATCACCACTTTATTTTAAGAATGTGAAATGTCAGAATAATAGGAGAGAATGATTTTATTTCAGCTTATATTTATTTCATCACATTCCCAGTGGGTCAGAAGTTTACATACACTCAATAAGTATTTGGTAGCATTCCCTTTAAATTGTTTAACTTGGGTAAAATGTTTTGGGTAGTAATTTGGGCCGATTTCAAGTTTTCATAAGAATCGGTAAGAATCGGTTACTAGTTTATCTAGCTTGTCCTGTGTTGCATATAATCAATGCGTGTCTGTTACCAAACGGGTGATGATTTAACAAGCGCATTTGCGAAAAAAGCACTGTCCTTGCACCAATGTGTACTATAAACATCAATGCCTTTCTTAAAATCAATAATCAAGTATATATTTTTAAACCTGCATATTTAGTTAATATTGCCTGCTAACATGCATTTCTTTTAACTAGGGAAATTGACAACACATTTCTGTACACATCTGGCCCTTCTTTGGACACTGTTAACAAACCACCAAACGAGCTTCAATGCCATACAACACTCCTTTCGTGGCCTCCAACTGATCTTAAACACTAGTAAAACTAAATGCATGATCTTCAACAGATCGCTGACCACACCCACCTGCCCGACAAGCATCACTACTCTGGACGGTTCTGACTTAGAATATGTGGACAACTAAAAATACCTCTGTGTCTGGCTAGACTGTAAACTCTCCTTCCAGACTCATATTATATTAAGCATCTCCAATCCAAAATTAAATCAAGAATCGCCTTCCTATTTCGCAACAAAGCCTCCTTCACTCACGCTGCCAAGTATACCCTCGTAAAACTGACCATCCTACTGATCCTCGACTTCGGCGGTGTCATTTACAAAATAGCCTTTTTGTTTGCTATCACAGTGCCATCCGCTTTGTCACCAAAACCCCATATATTACCCACCACTGCGACCTGTATGCTCTTGTCGGTTGGCCCTCGCTACATATTCGTCGCCAGACCCACTGGCTCCAGGTCATCTATAAGTCTTTGCTAGGTAATGCTCCACCTTATCTCAGCTCACTGATCACCCTAAAACCCACCCGTAGCACGCGCTCCAGCAAATATATCTCACTGGTCATCCCCAAAGCGAACACCTTTTTTGGCCGCCTTTCCTTCCAGTTCTCTGCTGCCAATGACTGGAACAAATTGCAAAAATTGCTGAAGTTGGAGACCTATATCTCCCCCACTAACTTTAAGCATCAGCTGTCTGAGCAGCTCACTGATCGCTGCAGCTGTACACAGCCCATCTGTATATAGCCCTTCCAACTACCTGCCTCATCCCCATATTGTTTTTAATTACTTTTTTTGCTCTTTTGCACACCAGTATTTCTACTTGCACATCATCACCTTCATATCTATTACTCCAGTGTTAATTTGCTAAATTGTAATTGCTTCGCTATTATGGCCTATTTATTGCCTTACCTCCTTACTCCATTTGTACAAACTCTATGTAGATTTTTCTATTGTTATTGAATACTTTTGTTTATTCCATGTGTAACGCTTGTTGTTTTTTTGTCGCACTGCTTTGCATTATCTTGGCCAGGTCGCAGTTGTAAATGAGAACTTGTTCTCAACTGGCCTACCTGATTAAATATAGGTGAAATTAAAAATAAATCATCGAACCCACAAATGCTGATGCTCCAGATACTAAACTAGTCTATAGAAGGCCAGTTTTATTGCTTCTTTAATCAGAAAAACAGTTTTCAGCTGTGCTAACATAATTGCAAAAGGGCTTTCTAATGATCAATTAGCCTTTTAAAATGATAAACTTGGATTAGCGAACACAACGTGCCACTGGAACACATGAGGGATGGTTGCTGATAAATGGGCCTCTGTACACCTACGTAGATATTCCATTTTAAAAAATCAGCCGTTTCCAGCTACAATTGTTAATGTTGTAAATGACTATGTCTACACTTTATTTTTGATCAATTTGATGTTCTTTTAATGGACCAAAAAATTGCTTTCTTTCAAAAACAAGGACATTTCTAAGTGACCACAAACTTTTGAACAGAGTGTATGTATTAGCTGGTTGGTTTAAAGTGAATAAGTTCTTCCCCCTGTCCTGTAGCTGTGCCATGGAGCTAGGAGAGTTGTGTGTGGTGGTAGTGGGGCCTCCAACGGGGCTCCACCCCGGCTGAGAGGGAGGTGCTGTCCTCCATCCTATGTCAGGAGGAGCAGGAGGTCCAGACCTGCTCCCCAGCCATGGTGCAGACTGCCCGTGTTCAGAGGTCCACTGTGCTCACACATTCCCGGAGGAAGACTGGCCAACAAGGGTCAGTGTTCCTTTTCAGTCTCTATTTGAGTGACACACAGTACTCTCTGACAACACTACTATCATCTCTGTTTTCATTACTGTTGAACATAACACCCATAGTAACTTTGCAATATTATTTAAAGGCCCAGGGGCAGTCAAAAAATAGATTTTCCTTTGTTTATATGCATTTTCACTAAGGTTGGAATAATACTGTGAAGTTGTAATAATGCTAATACCCTTTTAATATAAGAGTTGTTTGAAAATGCAGCAGTTTTGGTGGGATAGAGTTTTGGCCTGCCTGGTGACATCAACAGGTGGAATATTAGCTCATAGACCAATAAGAAAGAGAGTTCCAAAACACTGCCAATAACAGCTAGTTTTCAGTATTCCCCTCCCCACAGACTAATCCCAGACAGTCCTAATACAATTCTTGCTTGAGAAACTGCTCTTTGCAAAGAAACTATTTTTGTTTCTTTTTGACCATTTCAATTGGAAACAATCACAGAAAGGTACTTCATTGTTACACAAAAATGATTCTATAATGAGAACGTCTGCATTGGACCTTGATAGGACCTGAGGTGTTAAAGGATGTCCAGTTCGTATTCTTGTGTGTGACAGAGGCCTCATACCCCCTCTTCATGTTAGTCGCCATCATCCTGGTTCAATTATATGAAAAGATAATGTATGTATACAAGCAATGTCTATACTGGTCAAATGCAAAAGTATATCATGAGAAATTTCACTTTTTTACTGTGGTGCTTGTAATCTGAGTACTTTTGAACATTTGCCCTTGGTGTGTATAATACTTTTATTTTGGCTGTAATTCCCTATTTTGCCAACCTGATACAATCATTAGATGCTTTCTGTACACATAACTAATCTAACAAGTAAATAAGAGGACATCACTACTACTACATTAGTGTGTTTAAGACAAGGATGTACATTTTATGGGAGGGTACATGAAAAAGACTCATCGCTATAATAATACAGTTGATATTTGTACATCAAACTTTTCAGGAAAATGACATTTTGTGCATAAATTGTATGGTTTTATTTTTCCTAATTTGCGTTGCTTGACATTGTATGATAACAAGGCTGTCTGAATAAAGACGCTATTGTCTAGATGATTAGTTATTGTGCTCTCTGTGTCTGACTGGGAATAAGACCAGAAATGCTGTGATTGTTCATCAGTTTCTGCTTACTCTTCAGTGTCTGAAAGGAGAGTCGATCACAAAAAAATATATATGACTTGAAAGTAATTATATCTTATCAACACCATCACGTCGTATGTCAGGTCATTGACTTGCACAATGACATCAACTCCCATTTTCCTATTATGCAGTGCCCTTAACTCATGTTTCCTGCAAGAATTACCTACATGTATAATACCCACTTTACCACTAAGCTCTAATAACTGCTCTTCCTGGCAGCACTTGACTGTTGTAAGTATTTATGCAGCAGCTATAATACTGTTGATTGTTGCTCAGCACCTGTGCTGTCTAATAAATCAGACTTGCTAATATGACTTTCCTCTCACTGTTTCATTCCACAGTGAGGGACCAGGCACAGAACTTATATAGTTTTGCTTAAAGACTGAAATAAGGTAGCCTCTTTCATATCTCCTCCAAGATCGCATATTGTGTTGATTGGTAGTGTCGTATCTGTCATGCTCAGTAGTTGAAACTGAGCCTTAAGTAGTCTGGTGTAGCTCTGGCTCTGTGCCCGTAATAGACTGTGTGAGTCCGCTGATTGATTGGAGGTGAGAGGTAAATGTGAAATCCCATTCAGACACAGATTAGGGGTAATCAGAGGCAGTGGGGGTCCTTAGCTCAATTCTGCTATTGCTTAGAAATCTCAATCTTGGTTGTCACTACTATGCTTACAGTCTTGCTGCACAGGAATACTTTATTGTACAAGTTCATCACATGTCATGGAAAGAAAATAAAGACATGGTGTTTTATTTTTTGAGTACAGTAGGAAAATGGCACCAGTGATATTTATTTTAAGTGCCAACACTTGTGTGCTTGGTCTTCACATTTCTCCTACAGAATGTGTCTTACCAGTCATTGTTTTTCTTGTACTGAACAAAACCAACTAGCAACTATCAGCAAAATCTTGATAACTGTATACGTTCCAAAATGATTTTGTATTTATAGGCTTATTCAGTCTTTCACTTTTAGGATTTCCATCTGTAGGCAATGTCTATCCCACAAACCCTTCTAACTCACATGCATCCTTCCCCTGTTGACATATTTGTAACATTTCTTGAAGGCTTGGTTATAATGAGTAAGACATGCTGAGTTGCATTGGTCTATAGCTGTAGAAAACTAGAGTGAATATTTGTAAAAGCCTAAATGGGTATTTTATCAAGACTCGGCACACATTTAATTGCCATGTTTTTCTACAAGCTTGTCCCAATACAGTGGGAAAAGGTCTGCATATTTTCATTTTGACCAATGTCCTTATCATTACATTCAGGCTGAGGCACATTTAAATGTAGGTAGGAACTTGAAGTGACTGACTGTTTGTTTTGTTTTATTTTATGTCTGTGCTATTTCAGTTAACAAGTCTCTGGCTCTCTTGAAATAATTAAATGTTTGACCTAAATGTATTGTCAATGAAGGGTTCACAAGTTGAAGGCGGAATAACACAGTTTGGCTTTCACTCCTTTTTAAATGAATTTGATTATGGGTATATGAAAAGGTAACAAGGTGATGATGGCATAGAATCGAAGACGCATTGATTCTGTTTTATATGCTCTTGCTAAACAATCTCTGCTATCCATTTCCATGTTATCTATTATAATTGTGTTCTGTAACAATCTGCAATGGGTTGTCTCTTTTGCAAAAACATTTGCATACTGTCATATCTCCTCACCCAATCCCCCTGTAATGGCAGTCCTCCCTTTTACGACCATTGCTCGGTTTGCCACATCGTCCTATTCTGCCTCAATTCCATGTTTCTTTCAGGCAAGCTTTTATTGCCCGAGGCAGTTCCTGTTCTTTAGACAAACTTTTGATGTGTATTGCCTGGTCCCTCACCTTTTGAGGGCTCTGTGGAGTGGGCTATATAAGGTGTCTGAGCAGGTGTCAACTGGCCACAGGAATCTGTTTTGGGGGCAGGTTGTCTGGTCCATAGTAGGCTGTGGAGGGGACATCGATGTTGGGATCGCCGTTGTTGGCTGTGTCAATCTGGTTGCACTTCCCCAAGCTCTTTATGATATTAAAGTTGGATCTGGCTGTCTCCACAAAGCTGTTCTCCAGGAGCCAGCCATCGGACTCTGAGTCTGGGTCCCCCTGTCTCAGCACGTTCTCCAGGGATGTCTGGAGGTAACGCACCCCCGTCAGCACCGACAGCTACAACAACACACACACATTACTGAGGAAATCCCTAGACCATGTAATATATCCTGATGACTGTAACTTTTGTTTATCATTTATAGTGGACCAGAGTAAAATATGTGGGTCCCAGAAGTAGCTGTAGGTTTGGGATGTGTATTTTGGGACAGCTCCATGTGACCCAGTAGAGGACAAAGGGTGAGTCCACACACAAAGCTGAGCATGGATAACCCGGAGCCAATGTCACAAAAGAGATTTGGTGTGGGATTAGGGAGCATGCAAAGTGAATGAACAATTTATCACTCTAAGGGAGGATAAAGTGCATGGGAGGTGGACCAGAAGCCCTGAACTGCAAGGACAAGGTGTCAGACAGAATACTGCAATATAGATTGCGTTCTTTCTAATTAGTGGTTTGCTGAGACTAAATAATGGGTTTGGTGTATGTCAGGTAAGTCTCAGGCACCATGTTTTACTTATATTCAAACCACATCAGTCTGTTTGTAAGAACACACCTATGCCTACCTCAAACAGCCAGATGATGAGGACGGTGAGGCCAATGGACTGCATGATGTGTGTGTAGTACTCCAGCAGGGCCTGGCGGCAGCCTTTCTTCCACAAGTTGAGCTCTTCTGTCTGGTATTCATAGTTGAAGTGGGCTGAGCTGTTGGTGATCTGGTGCTGGATGCAGGGCCGTGGTGAGTTAATGTTACAGCAGCTGAAGGGAACCCCGTCCATCAGGTATTTCCCTTCCACGTTACTCCTCAGCCGGCTAGAGACGGGGAGAGGGGAAAAGGGAGAGACCGAGACAGACGGCATCACTTGGGGCATCTAGAGCCTCAAATTCAAGAACCTTAAGGTCATAGTATATATGGGCACGGAGCTGAGCTCTGTGTCTGATCTGGCAGGTAGGGTATCACTATTCTAGTCTGTACTTACGCCACAACCTCCCTGCAGGACATGTCCAGGTAGCGGTTGCTGATCCACTGGATCTGGAACCAGTCTCTGAAGCCGAAGTTGCCGCAGCACTGGAACTGAATCTGCAGCAGGTCCACAGTGCGCTTCAGGAAGCAGCGGCCTGGTGTGTCCGTGTCCTTATAATAGCGCATGGCGTCCCGCAGACCCAGGTCCAGAGCCTCCTCTAGCTCCCCGCGCATGCCGTAGCACATGAGTGCCCCCACCAGGATGCAGAAGGTGAAGAAGAAGGTGCAGATGACGTAGGGCAGCATAAGCAGCTTCCAGCGCAGGAACTTAGTGGTGTCCGCACAGTCGTAGCAGATTTTCCCGCCCAGGAAGTTTATGCCACAGGCGATGAGGCCTGTGGCAATGAGCATGTTGGGGACGTAGTGGAGGTCCCTTTCTGCCATAAGCTCCCAGCGCTTGTTGATCTCCACCTTTAGGAAGAGCCCCAGGCTAAACAAAATCAACCCCGTCACCACGGAAACCCAGTTGAGGATCCACAGCACCTGGGCAAGCTTGTCCCTGTTGGTCTTGGTGAATTTCACTTTCAGCACGGCCATCTTAAATATGTTTGTTTAGTTTTATCCAATGTCCTGGTAGGATGCTGGATGGGGGAGAGGATAGGGGAAGGAGTAAGAGGCACAATGGGTTGTGGATGGATAAAGGGAGGGGCCAGGGTTGTAGATTGAAGGTTTCTGCACACCCTCACATAAGCAGCTTAGCTCAGTGATTTATATTACATTTCTTGACTAGGGGTCTCCTGTTTATAATTGTTGGCAGCCCTGCACCACACGGTATGATCAAACATAGTCATGAATATCTGAATCACTGCAGGAACATTTTCTCATGCAGTAGCTGTTACACAAATATTAAAAATGACCAAATTGGATAATGCACACCTCTGGACTGTCACCTCTGCTGAACCCACTATTAACACAATACTTTGCTAAGAAATTAATCTGAAGAAATAGAATGGAATAAACTAGAAATAGAATCGACTATAAAATTGAACAAAAAATCATTAAACAGCAGCATTCAGTGGGACCTACCTTATCTCAGCAGCCTTCACAGTGTCCGTCTGATCTGGCTCCCATCTCTGTTTAAGGGTTTGTTTTGTTCTTCACTGACAGGCATCCTAAGACTTGGCCTGGAGAGAGGCGAGCCGTAGTGGCACAGAAGGAGTAGACAGACACCCGCCTGCAGCAGCATCAGAGTGAGTCCGCTGGCCAAGCCCCCTGACCCTCCTAATAATCCCCTCTAATCAGGCCTGTAGGATTTGGATGTACCTTCTGCCACCTGCACAAATCTGACTGCAGCACCACAAAGAGTTATTGGCCAAGGGTCGTGTGTGTGTGTGTATGTGTGCGTGTGTGTGTGTGTGTGTGTGTGTGTGTGTGTGTATGTGTGCGTGCGTTTGACAGAGGGGCTGATATTGAATGAATGGACAAATACATTTCTTTTCTCAAAGACTAAATTACTAAAGTATGAATAGCCTATTCCATTTACACTAAACTGTGCTCTGCTATTCTTTCTTTTAAATGGAAGCTTCACTGAAGCAAAGGAAACAAGGTCACTTGTAAACTCATATAGTGACAGAGATGAAACAAAGGTAAGAAAAGTAGGGGTTTACAGGGGTGTGTATGTCAGTATGTATGTGTGTGCTTCTAGTATTGTGTCCAGTGAGCCCTCTTCTGGGTCTGTGAGTCTCCATCCCTGAAACAGGTTGAGGACAAGTACGGCAACACATACGTTTGTGATGACAAGTGTTATTCCCACAATATCAAAGAGGACAATATTAAGCTCATAAGCAAACACTGAAAATGTGTCAGATTGTTTGATAATATGCCTTAATGTGATCAGGTAACAACATTTCTGCTACCCACTAGTCAGTGCTTTGGTGACACTATGTATGCTTCAGAGGGGAAAGGAAATGGGCCAAGAATCGCTTAACACTGACAATCAAAAGCTCCAAATACCTTAATACAATCTCCTTTATCCTCATGGTGTAATTGCATTTGCAACAAAGCATTTTCACCTACTCCTCCCCTCACACACACGCTCTCCTATTCCTGTCACTCTCTCTGTCTCTCACGCACACGTCCATACACATCCACACAGCCAATCAGCCAATGCGATCTCGAGTGAGATTGAGATTACTTGATTATCATGGCCCAAAGGAGCTTGTGTAAGAGGAGAGTTCTACTGTGGACACACATTAGTCAAGTCAGCACATCCACAGGGAGAGGGATGGTCTGATCCTTGAGTGGAAGGGGAGCATGGTTACTGTGGCAGGTAAGTGCTAGAGACTACAGCTTCTGATCACATATTAGTTATGTGATAAAATGGGCTATTACTTCGCTGTATCTGCTGTACTTAGATCTGATGGTGGATATCATAGGCATGAATAGTAGCCCTCTAGGCTTTACGGCACTGCAAGTTAACTACGTTCTTAAAGCCATATCCATAACGTTGGTCTTCCGTTCTGTAAAGTGATGTATAAATGTACAGTACCAGTCCAAAGTTTGGACACACCTACTCATTCAAGAGTTTTTCTTTATTTGGACTATTTTCTACATTGTAGAATAATAGTGAATCCATCAAAACTATGAAATAACACACATGGAATCATGTAGTAACCAAAAAAGGGTGAAACAAATCAAAATATATTTTATATTGGAGATTCTTCAAAGTAGCTACCCTTTGCCTTGATGACAGCTTTGCAGACGGGTGTAACAATATGGGGACACTACAAAGAGAGCTGTTTTCTGATTAATTGGTGGCTGTCTCTCCTCCGTGTGTGTATAGGTTTGGTGATCCCATGTGTGGTCTGCAGGGTCGACTGTGGCTCCTCAGCAGTGAGGCAGGACTGCTGGAATCGGGAACGCAGAGCTCTGAAGCAACACATCTGGCTGGGTCGGCCGGTACAGTGGTGGGGCATCACCGGACTCCTGCCCAACTACCCTTGTAAGGATGCATACACTAATCTTACACACACAGTCAAACTTTACAAACCCACACTTTACATCACAGAGTTGTTATTACTGTGTAACTATTCATATAAGTACAGTGTAACAAGAGTTGCATTGTTACGGTTAGGGTTATAGCTAGGGTTCGGATTATTGATACAGTTAGGGTTGGCACTTCAGCTGTAAGTACAATCAATGTATTACCACTCAAGGGTTAGGGTTAGTCTATAGTATTTATACGTACACTGACACTTCCTCTCAGATGCTCAAGAAATAATTCAGATCTCTCAGATATGGAGAGAGATGGATCAGAACCATCGCAGGGCTTGTCTCCACACTCCCGGGTAATCCTTAAATCACTGATAGGCGGTCACTCTCACTCTCTTTCTGTCTTCCTCCTTTACGAGGAGGACTGCACCGACCAGGGGTACCCACCCCCTAACCTGCAGGCTTTGCTGAATCTGGTGCTGGTGCCTCACATTGACAACATATCTGTTCAGGCCATTGTATCCAACCATGGAGAATCCATAAAATGTCCTCAAAGGTATGACTGTGACTGTCATGTGAACTGAAGTGTATATACAGTATTCTTGATCATGTAAACTACACTTAAGACAGCCTGTGCACAGCTCATGTACTTTTTTCTACAGTGTGAAAATGACCTCCTGCAGTCCTTTTGCCATGCCTTCACCATCCCTCCCAGCTTTTCCCAGCAGATCTGGGCCTTCTGGCTGCTCGACCATGGACACTTACCAGTATGTTGACCTTTGACTGGTATCACAGCACCACTTAGTCCATTGGTGTACAGTGAGTGAACAAAACTAAAAGAACACATTCCTAATATTGAGTTGAACCCCCCTTTTGCCCTCAGAACAGCCTCAATTCGTCGGGGCATGGAACATTGCAGTTCTTGACACAAACCAGTGCACCTCTGAATGGCACAATCCATGTCTCAGTTGTCTCAAAGTTTAAAAATCCTTCTTTAATATGTCTTCTCCCCTTCATATACACTAATTGAAGTGGATTTAACAGATGACACAAATAAGGGATCATAGCTTTCACCTGGTCAGTCTGTCATGGAAAGAGCAGGTGTTCTTAATGCCTTCTAAGCGGGATGCAATAGAGCCAAATGGGGGTTAGAGTGCCCTATGGCTACACTCTTAGAAAAAAGGGTTCCCAAAGGGTTCTTTGGCTTTCACCATTGAATAAACCCATTTGGTTCCAGGTAGAACACGTTGTTGTTGTTGTTACAGGTTCTATGTAGAAAGGGTTCTACATGGAACCCAAAAGGGTTCTACCTGGAACCAAAAATGTTTCTTCAAAGGGTTCTCCTATGGGGACATAACCGAAGAACTCTTTAAGGTTCTAGATAGAAAAAAAGGTGCTAAGAGTGTATGTCATTACATCTGTATAGGACGCAACGGAGCTGCTGCTGAGCCCCAGGTCTGAACCACCCTGGTTCTCTTGGCAGCACCACTGCATCATCCACAGTCTGCTGAGGAGAAAGCAGTTCTGCTTGGCGCTGACGTATCTATACTGGATCAGACCAGCCACAGACAGCCCCTACAACCTCAAGCTCTCTGTCGATGTACTCCTACAGAACAGGTATAGATATACAAGGATATACTATACTGCATAGACTACTGTATGAAATACTGTTTCTCTGAATATGAAAACTGAAAGCCATACAATCTAGCCTTTTCTGCCCCTTAGCCATATCTCAGATGCCTGGTTCCTCCTAAAGAAAGGCCACACAGGAAGTGATGACATGTCAGGTACTTCCTCAATGGATGTGAGAGGCTTGGTCTATGTGTGGAGGCTTCAGACTGCATGGAAGCAGTATGGAAGGTGATCCCCTTTGTAACACATATCATAACAGATGTAAATACATATAGACATATACAGTACATGCAGTGTGTTTGTCAGTCATTTTCTATTGAAAAACTATCTTTATTAGGATGTAGGCCATTGTACTAATCAGTCGGAAGAGACTGAGAGTCAGTGTGGAATAGAGGGGCTTCCTCAGCGTTGGTGGACCACAGGGATCCCTATGGCAGTGAAAGAGCCAGGTACAGATCAGTGATTGTGACTGATACTGATTTCAGAAATATCATCACTATCAAGTATTCTGAAAGTCATTGAAATGTTGGGAATTGCAGGGGTTCCTATTTGTCCGTTCTCTGCCCTGCAGTATCAGTCTCAGAACAGCAACACTCTCTCTCCAGAGGATTGGATCAGACTCCTCAGGGAATCTATGATTGAACTCAGACAACTCCAGCCAACAGTGAGGTACAGTCAATAACAGCGCCCTTAACCACTGCGCCACCCGGGAGGCAACTATACCATTTTCTGACAAGATAGAACTGCCAAAGGGGGCGGAGTGGCAATCTACTGCAGATATGGCTTACAGAGTTCTGTCATACTATCCAGGTCTGTGCCCAAACAATTCGAGCTTCTATTTCTAAAAATCCACCTTTCCAGAAACAAGTCTTTCACTGTTGCCGCTTGCTATAGACCAGCTGTGCCCTGGGCACCATACACAGTATGTGAATTGATTGCCCCCCATCTATCTTCAGAGCTCATGCTGCTAGGTGACCTAACCCGGGACATGCTTAACACCCCGGCCATCCTACAATCTAAGCTTGATGCCCTCAATCTCACACAAATTATCAATGAATTTACCAGGTACAACCCCAAATCCGTAAACTTGGGCACCCTCATAGATATTATGGTGTCTTCAACCAGAATCTCAGCGATCAGTGCCTCATTGCCTGCATTCGTAATGGGTCTGCGGTCAAACCACCACCCCTCATCACTGTCAAACGCTCCCTAAAACACTTTAGCGAGCAGGCCTTTCTAAATGACCTGGCCCGAGTATCCTGGAAGGATATTGACCTCATCCCATCAGTAGTGGCTGCCTGGGTATTCTTTAAAAGTGCCTTCCTCATCATCTTAAATAAGCATGCCCCGTTCAAAAATGTAGAACCAGGAATAGATATAACCCTTGGTTCAGTCCAGCACAAAAACAACTTGTGGTGTACTGTATTAGCATCAAATAGCCCCCGTGATATGCAACTTTTCAGGGAAGTTAGGAACCAATATACACAGGCAGTTAGGAAAGCAAATGCTAGCTTTTTCAAACATAAATTTGTATCCTGTAGCACAAACTCAAAGAAGTCCTGGGACACTGTAAAGTCCATGGAGAATAAGAGCACCTCCTCCCAGCTGTCCACTGCATTGAGGCTAGAAAACCCAGTCACCACCGATAAATCCACGATAATTGAGAATTTCAATAAGCATTTTTCTACGGCTGGCCATGCTTTCCACCTGGCTACTCCTACCCCGGTCACTGCCCTGCAACTCACCCAAGCTTCCCCCATTTCTCCTTCACCCAAATCCAGATAGCTGATGTTCTGAAAGAGCTGCAAAATCTGGACCCCTACAAATCATCCGGGCTAGACAATCTGGACCGTCTCTTTCTAAAATGATCTGCCGGAATTGTTGCAACCCTTATTACTAGCCTGTTCAACCTCTCTTTCGTATTGTCTGAGATCCCCAAAGATTGGAAAGCTGCCGCGGTCATCCCCCTCTTCAAAGGGGGAGACACTCTAGACCCAAACTGCTACAGACCTATATCTATCCTACCCTACCTTTCTAAGGTCTTCGAAAGCCAAGTTAACAAACAGATCACCGACCATTTAGAATCCAACCGTACCTTCTCCGCTATGCAATCTGGCTTCCGAGCTGGTCATGCGTGCACCTCAGCCACGCTCAAGGTCCTAAACGATATCATAACTGCCATCGATAAGAGACGATACTGTGCAGCCATATTCATCGACCTGGCCAAGGCTTTTGACTCTGTCAATCACCACATTCTTGTCGGCAGACTCAATAGCCTTGGTTTCTCAAATGACGGCCTCGCCTGGTTCACCAACTACTTAGACAGAATTCAGCGTGTCAAATCGGAGGGCCTGTTGTCCCGGACCTCTGGCAGTCTCTATGGGGGTGCCACAGGGTTCAATTCTCGGGCCGACTCTCTTCTCTGTGTGCATCAATGATGTCGCTCTTGCTGCTGGTGATTCTCTGATCCACCTCTACACAGATGACACCCTTCTGTATACTTCTGGCCCTTCTTTGGACGCTGTGCTAACTAACCTACAGACGAGCTTCAATGCCATACAACTCTCCTTCTGTGTCCTTCAACTGCTCTTAAATGCAAGTAAAACTAAATGCATGCTCTTCAACCGATCGCTGCTCGGACCTGCCCGCCCGTCCAGCATCACTAACCTGAACGGTTCTGACTTAGAATATGTGGACAACTACAAAATACCTAGGTGTCTGGTTAGACTGTAAACTCTCCTTCCAGACTCACATCAAGCATCTCCAATCCAAAATTAAATCTAGAATCGGCTTCCTATTTCGCAACAAAGCATCCTTCACTCATGCTGCCAAACATACCCTCGTAAAACTGACCATCCTACCGATCCTCGACTTCGGCGATGTCATTTACAAAATAGCCTCCAACACTCTACTCAGCAAATTGGATGCAGTCTATCACAGTGCCTTCCATTTTGTCACCAAAGCCCCATATACTACCCACCACTGCGACCTGTACGCTCTCGTTGGCTGGCCCTCGCTTCATATTCGTTGCCAAACCCACTGACTCCAGGTCATCTACAAGTTTTTGCTAGGTAAAGCCCCGCCTTATCTCAGTTCACTGGTCACCATAGCATTTCCCACCCGCAACATGCACTCCAGCAGGTATATTTCACTGGTCACCCCCAAAGCCAATTCCTCTTTGGCCGCCTTTCCTTCCAGTTCTCTGCTGCCAATGACTGGAACGAACTGCAAAAATCGCTGAAGCTGGAGACTCTTATCTCCCTCACTAACATCAAGCATCAGCTGTCAGAGCAGCTCACAGATCATTGGACCTGTAAATAGCCCATCCAACTACCTCATCCCCATACGGTATTTATTTATTTATTTTTGCTCCTTTGCACCCCAGTATCTTTACTTGCACATTCATCTTCTGCACATCTATCACTCCAGTGTTTAATTGCTATATCGTATTTACCTCGCCACTATGTGTTATGGTGAGTGAATGAGGACCCAAAAGCGAACTAACTTAAACAGAGCTTCTTTAATAACCAAACATAGGTAGGCTCAGATAGACCGGCAGATTCCGACAGGACAGGACAAGGTTACAGCAAACATGACGATAGTCTGGCTCAGGCATGAAACACAAACAAGAATCCGACAAGGACAGGAACAGAAACAGAGAGAGATATAGGGACCTAATCAGAGGGAAAAAGGGAACAGGTGGGAAACGGGGTGAATGGGTAGTTAGAGGAGACAAGGAACAGCTGGGAGAAAGCGGGGGAGAAAAGGTAACCTAACAACGACCAGCAGAGGGAGACAGGGTGAAGGGAAAGGACAGAGACAAGACACAACATGACAGTACCCCCCCACTCACCGAGCGCCTCCTGGCGCACTCGAGGAGGAAACCTGGCGGCAACGGAGGAAATCCTCGATCAGCGCACGGTCCAGCACGTCCCGAGAGGGAACCCAACTCCTCTCCTCAGGACCGTACCCCTCCCAATCGACAAGGTACTGGTGACCACGGCCCCGAGGACGCATGTCCAAAATCCTGCGGACCCTGTAGATGGGTGCGCCCTCGACAAGGATGGGGGGGGGGGGGGGGGAGACGAGCGGGGGCGCGAAGAACGGGCTTAATACAGGAGACATGGAAGACCGGGTGGACGCGACGAAGGTATCGCGGAAGAAGAAGTCGAACTGCGACAGGATTAATGACCCGAGAAATACGGAACGGACCAATGAACCGCGGGGTCAACTTGCGAGAAGCCGTCTTAAGGGGAAGGTTCTGAGTGGAGAGCCAAACTCTCTGACCGCGACAATATCTAGGACTCTTAGTTCTACGCTTATTAGCAGCCCTCACAGTCTGCGCCCTATAACGGCAAAGTGCAGACCTGACCCTCTTCCAGGTGCGCTCGCAACGTTGGACAAAAGCCTGAGCGGAGGGGACGCTGGACTCGGCGAACTGAGATGAGAACAGCGGAGGCTGGTACCCGAGGCTACTCTGAAAAGGAGATAGCCCGGTCGCAGACGAAGGAAGCGAGTTGTGGGCGTATTCTGCCCAGGGGAGCTGTTCTGACCAAGACGCAGGGTTGCGAAAAGAAAGACTGCGTAAGATGCGACCAATAGTCTGATTGGCCCGTTCTGCTTGACCGTTAGACTGGGGGTGAAAGCCGGAAGAGAGACTGACGGAAGCCCCAATCAAACGGCAAAACTCCCTCCAAAATTGAGACGTGAATTGCGGACCTCTGTCCGAAACGACGTCTGACGGAAGGCCATGAATTCTGAAAACATTCTCGATGATGATTTGTGCCGTCTCTTTAGCAGAAGGAAGCTTAGCAAGGGGAATGAAATGAGCCGCCTTAGAGAACCTATCGACAACCGTAAGAATAACAGTCTTCCCCGCTGACGAAGGCAGTCCGGTGACAAAATCTAAGGCGATGTGAGACCACGGTCGAGAGGGAATAGGAAGCGGCCTGAGACGGCCGGCAGGAGGAGAGTTACCGGACTTAGTCTGCGCGCAGACCGAACAAGCAGCCACGAAACGACGCGTGTCATGCTCCCGGGTGGGCCACCAAAAACGCTGGCGAATGGAAGCAAGCGTACCCCGAACGCCAGGGTGGCCGGCTAACTTGGCAGAGTGAGCCCACTGAAGAACGGCCAGACGAGTAGGAACGGGAACGAAAAGAAGGTTCCTAGGACAAGCGCGCGGCGACGGAGTGTGAGTGAGCGCTTGTTTTACCTGCCTCTCAATTCCCCAGACAGTCAACCCGACAACACGCCCCTCAGGGAGAATCCCCTCGGGGTCAGTGGAGGCTACTGAAGAACTGAAGAGACGAGACAAAGCATCAGGCTTGGTGTTCTTAGAGCCCGGACGATAAGAAATCACGAACTCGAAACGAGCGAAAAACAGCGCCCAACGCGCCTGACGCGCATTAAGTCGTTTGGCAGAACGGATGTACTCAAGGTTCCTATGGTCAGTCCAAACGACAAAAGGAACGGTCGCCCCCTCCAACCACTGTCGCCATTCGCCTAGGGCTAACCGGATGGCGAGCAGTTCGCGGTTACCCACATCATAGTTACGTTCCGACGGCGACAGGCGATGAGAAAAATACGCGCATGGGTGGACCTTGTCGTCAGAGAGGGAGCGCTGAGAAAGAATGGCTCCCACGCCCACCTCTGACGCGTCAACCTCGACAACGAACTGTCTAGAGACGTCAGGTGTAACAAGGATAGGAGCGGATGTAAAACGATTCTTGAGGAGATCAAAAGCTCCCTGGGCGGAAACGGACCACTTAAAGCACGTCTTGACAGAAGTAAGGGCTGTGAGAGGAGCTGCCACCTGACCGAAATTACGGATGAAACGACGATAGAAGTTCGCGAAGCCGAGAAAGCGCTGCAGCTCGACGCGTGACTTAGGGACGGGCCAATCAATGACAGCTTGGACCTTAGCGGGATCCATCTTAATGCCTTCAGCGGAAATAACAGAACCGAGAAATGTGACGGAGGAGGCATGAAAAGTGCACTTCTCAGCCTTCACAAAAAGACAATTCTCTAAAAGGCGCTGGAGGACACGTCGAACGTGCTGAACATGAATCTGGAGTGACGGTGAAAAAATCAGGATATCGTCAAGGTAAACGAAAACAAAGATGTTCAGCATGTCTCTCAGGACATCATTGACTAATGCCTGAAAGACAGCTGGAGCGTTAGCGAGGCCGAAAGGAAGAACCCGGTATTCAAAGTGCCCTAACGGAGTGTTAAACGCCGTCTTCCACTCGTCCCCCTCCCTGATGCGCACGAGATGGTAAGCGTTACGAAGGTCCAACTTAGTGAAAAACCTGGCTCCCTGCAGGATCTCGAAGGCTGAAGACATAAGAGGAAGCGGATAACGATTCTTCACTGTTATGTCATTCAGCCCTCGATAATCTATGCAGGGGCGCAGAGACCCGTCCTTCTTCTTGACAAAAAAAAACCCCGCTCCGGCGGGAGAGGAGGAGGGGACTATGGTACCGGCGTCAAGAGCTACAGACAAATAATCTTCGAGAGCCTTACGTTCGGGAGCCGACAGAGAGTATAGTCTACCCCGGGGGGGGGTGGTTCCCGGAAGGAGATCAATACTACAATCATACGACCGGTGTGGAGGAAGAGAGGTGGCCCTGGACCGACTGAACACCGTGCGCAGATCGTGATATTCCTCCGGCACCCCTGTCAAATCACCAGGCTCCTCCTGTGAAGAAGAGACAGAGGAAACAGGAGGGATAGCAGACATTAAACATTTCACATGACAAGAGACGTTCCAGGAGAGGATAGAATTACTAGACCAATTAATGGAAGGATTATGACAAACTAGCCAGGGATGGCCCAAAACAACAGGTGTAAAAGGTGAACGAAAAATTAAAAAAGAAATGGTTTCACTATGATTACCAGACACAGTGAGGGTTAAAGGTAGCGTCTCACGCTGAATCCTGGGGAGAGGACTACCATCCAGGGCGAACAAGGCCGTGGGCTCCTTTAACTGTCTGAGAGGAATGTCATGTTCCCGAGCCCAGGTCTCGTCCATAAAACAGCCCTCCGCCCCAGAGTCTATTAAGGCACTGCAGGAAGCTGACGAACCGGTCCAGCGTAGATGGACCGACAAGGTAGTGCAGGATCTTGAAGGAGAGACAGGAGTAGTAGCGCTCACCAGTAGCCCTCCGCTTACTGACGAGCTCTGGCCTTTTACTGGACATGAAGTGACAAAATGACCAGCGGAACCGCAATAGAGACAGAGGCGGTTGGTGATTCTCCGTTCCCTCTCCTTAGTCGAGATGCGGATACCTCCCAGCTGCATGGGCTCAGCACCCGAGCCGGCAGAGGAAGATGGTAGTGATGCGGAGAGGGGGGCGACGGAGAGCGCGAGCTCCTTTCCACGAGCTCGGTGACGAAGATCAACCCGTCGCTCAATGCGAATAGCGAGTTCAATCAAGGAATCCACGCTGGAAGGAACCTCCCGGGAGAGAATCTCATCCTTTACCTCTGCGCGGAGACCCTCCAGAAGACGAGCGAGCAAGGCCGGCTCGTTCCAGCCACTGGAGACAGCAAGAGTGCGAAACTCAATAGAGTAGTCTGTTATGGATCGATTGCCTTGACATAGGGAAGACAGGGCCCTGGAAGCCTCCTCCCCAAAAACAGATCGATCAAAAACCCGTATCATCTCCTCCTTAAAGTCCTGATACTGGTTAGTACACTCAGCCCTTGCCTCCCAGATTGCCGTGCCCCACTCACGAGCCCGTCCAATAAGGAGAGATATGACGTAGGCGACACGAGCAGTGCTCCTGGAGTAAGTGTTGGGCTGGAGAGAAAACACAATATCACACTGGGTGAGGAACGAGCGGCATTCAGTGGGCTCCCCAGAGTAACACGGCGGGTTATTGATTCTGGGCTCCGGAGATTCGAAAGCCCTGGAAGTGGCCGGTGGATCGAGGCGGAGATGGTGAACCTGTTCTGTGAGGTTGGAGACTTGGGTGGCCAGGGTCTCAACGGCATGTCGAGCAGCAGACACTTCCTGCTCGTGTCTGCCTAGCATCGCTCCCTGGATCCCGACGGCTGAGTGGAGAGGATCCGAAGTCGCTGGGTCCATTCTTGGTCGGATTCTTCTGTTATGGTGAGTGAATGAGGACCCAAAAGCGAACTAACTTAAACAGAGCTTCTTTAATAACCAAACATAGGTAGGCTCAGATAGACCGGCAGATTCCGACAGGACAGGACAAGGTTACAGCAAACATGACGATAGTCTGGCTCAGGCATGAAACACAAACAAGAATCCGACAAGGACAGGAACAGAAACAGAGAGAGATATAGGGACCTAATCAGAGGGAAAAAGGGAACAGGTGGGAAACGGGGTGAATGGGTAGTTAGAGGAGACAAGGAACAGCTGGGAGAAAGCGGGGGAGAAAAGGTAACCTAACAACGACCAGCAGAGGGAGACAGGGTGAAGGGAAAGGACAGAGACAAGACACAACATGACACTATGGCCTATTTTATTGTCTTACCTCCCGTATTTTACCTCATTTGCACACACTGTATATATACTTTTTTTCTACTGTATTATTGTTTATTCCATGTGTAAGTCTGTGTTGTTGTTTGTGTTGCACTGATTTGCTTTATCTTGGCCAGTTCGAAGTTGTAAATGAGAACTTTTTTTCAACTAGCCTACTTGGTTAAATCAAGGTGAATTTAAAAAAAAAAATAATAATAAAACATGACCCCGCAAATGTTATAAAGCAATACCCAATATCACTGTGTGGTTGGTATATCTGCTGGCCCAGGAGGAGGCGGCATGGCCTACCAACAAGAGAGGAAAAGGAGCTGTCGGAACCTCCTCCCTAGCCCCTCCCCAGTGGATATGATGACTGACAGGCTGGGAGAGCAGGGAGACACAGAGCCACCTAATGACGATCCGCCTCTTATAGCTGAGGTACTTTACTACTGTGGCTCTGTCTGAGAGTGAGCGTGCTGCGGTATAATACTTGGGCAATGATGGTTATTAAAATAATGAATTTCTTTGTCTCAATGCAGGAGAAACACTGGACTCCGGCACAATCCCCATCCAAGGAGAGCTCTGAATCTATGTTCTCTTTCAGCGCTGCCTCCTCTCTGCTCCCGCTGAGATGGGGCATCCCTTATGTGTATGGAAGCACAGTGATGCTGCAGCAGATCTCCTCCATGGAGGATGGTGTCACAGCAGGCAGGATGACAGCCCATCCCTCCCAGCAGACATACTCTACTCAGGCTGCCCTGACCTGCCTCTGACACTAGAGGGCTCCACAGACTGTCTCCTTCAATAGCCTGAGTAAAGACACCAGGAATGTTTATTTTTTTCACCTGCATTTAACCAGGTAGGCTAGTTGAGAACAAGGTCTCATTTGCAACTGCAACCTGGCCAAGATAAAGCATAGCAATTCAACACATACAACATCACAGAGTTACACATGGAATAAACAAAACAGAGTCAATAATACAGCAGAACAAAAGAAAACAAAAAGTATATGTACAGTGAGTGCAAATGGGAGTTAAGGCAATAAATTGGCCATGGTGGCGAAGTAATTACAATATAGAAATTAAACACTGGAATGGTAGATGTGCAGAAGATGAATGTGCAAGTAGAGATACTGGGTTGCAAAGGAGAGGTAGGTAGATAGATGGGCTGTTTACAGATGGGCTATATACAGGTGCAGTAATCTGTGAGCTGCTCTGACAGCTGGTGCTTAAAGTTAGTGAGGGAGATATGAGTCTCCAGCTTCAGAGAGTTTTGCAGTTCATTCCAGTCATTGGCAGCAGAGAACTGGAAGGAAAGACGACCAAAGGAGGAATTGGCTTTGGGGGTGACCAGTGAGATATACAGTGCCTTGCGAAAGTATTCGGCCCCCTTGAACTTTGCGACCTTTTGCCACATTTCAGGCTTCAAACATAAAGATATAAAACTGTATTTTTTTGTGAAGAATCAACAACAAGTGGGACACAATCATGAAGTGGAACAACATTTATTGGATATTTCAAACTTTTTTAACAAATGAAAAACTGAAAAATTGGGCGTGCAGAGCCAAGTGGCCCAAGTGCAGAGAGAGGCTCTACCCTGGAGGGGGAACTGGACAGTGGGGGCTCTGGGAGGAATATCCGGCCCTTCTCTCTCCAGGACTCCTCCCTGCTCATCCCCCGTCGGAGGTCCGTACGCTCCAGACAGCTACAGGTCCCTGGAGTCCCTCTGTCCCGCAGGAACAACTCCAGCCGCAATCCTCCAGCTCAGCACCTCCTCAGCCCCAGAGACAGGTTACCTGGAGGGGAGAAGGCCTTGCACAAGGAGGAGGCAGCATGCTTCAGATGCACCCCAGAGGATAGGCTGGGTCACTGTAAGCTGGGCAGCTGGTGGAAACAAGCCCTGGAGACCCAAAGGGCATTCTCTGGCCTACTACCTGCCATAGAGCAGGTATCCACCATCTCAAAGGTTAGTGTGTTTTTTTTACTGTATGTTTATATGCAAATCAATAATTTTGTGTGCTTCATAGTGACACATTCTGCAGACTCCACATATGCACTATTTTATCTTACGTTTATCTTATGATTATATTATATGAAAATAGACTAGCTTGTTATTTATATCCATCTTACATGTAGAAAAACTATTTAGTGTCACAGTTACCAAAGGTCTAATAATTAATAGTTTGTAATTTTGCACAGATTTGCTGATTTTATAAAATTTGTAATTATTTATTGATATACATGCAGGTGGTGTGTTTTTGTGTATGAGTTTGTATTGAAGAATAAATGCCTCTAGTAACATCTTCCTTTGTCATTGTGATGGGGAACATTAAGAGAGTTCCCCTTTGGAACATTAGATTGATGGAGCATTAGAAACAGCAGCAGCCCTGGAAGGAAACTAGTGTTGTTTCTCACGTCTGGCTGTACAGACTGTACAGTGAATGCCTCTCTTCAGAGTAAATGTGTGTACATCCATGTGTGTGTGTGCACGTGAGTGCATGTAATGCATGCTTGTTTGTGTGTGTGTAAGTGTGTGTGTGGCCATTGCTGGCCTGTTGCTGTCACTCAGTGGGGAGTCTGTGCCCGGAGTGGGACTCAAGTGCATGTACTGGTGGGCAGGGGGTCTCCACTGCTGGGAGAGGGGTGATGAAGGATGAAGTGCAGAGAGAAGGTGGTGTACTGTACTGTAATGTCAGACCAGGACTCTCTCAACCTTGTCATAGTTACTCATCCGTGACCCCCACCCCTTGCTCTCCCTGGTAGGGGCCACTGGTGTTACCCAGAGCAGATGGAGCTCTGCTGGGCCTTGCTGATCACCGCTGGGCCTGGGGCAGTGAAAGCTGCTGAGGGGAGGACAGCTCATAATAATGGCCGGAACAGAGCGAAGGGAATGGCATAAATGCATGGAAAACATGTGTTTGATACCATTCCATTCCAGCCATTACCCATTAGGGCGGCAGGTAGCTTAGTGGTTAGCACGTTGGCCCAGTAATCGAAAGGTTGCTAGCTGACAAGATAAAAATCTGTCGTTCTGCCCCTGAACAAGGCAGCTAACCCACTGTTCCTAGGCCGTCATTGTAAATAAGAATTTGTTCTTAACTGACTTGCCTAGTTAAATAAAGGTTAAATAAAAAATAAATACAAATGAATGTGCCACCAACCTCCTGTGGTCTGGGGGAACCATGGCCCCACTCACCACACTGATATCCTGCCACATCCCTGGGACCTGGGCTTAAGAGACCAACACACAGCAGGGGCCAAAAAAAAAAAAAACTAAACTTGATTGTTTCAGAGGTCCATTATTTACCCCTTGTGTCTCATGGAATGACTTTTATTCATCCACAGAAAAGAGGGTCTCCCTCTTCCCTGGGCGACCCTACTCCAACAGTCTGGTCAGCATCCAGGAGTCTCCATTCAAGCAGAGAGGAGACAAGCAGGAGGTCAAATATGTAGAGGTCATCTCTATGTGGTCACTGGGCTTACATGGAGGGTGTCAGTATGGAGGGAAATATGCTCCTGTTGGCCAATGGAGGGCGTTGTTGTCCAAGCTTGGAGGTTTTTATTTTGTCTCTGAATAATCTCACACCTGGGGGTGACGAGCCCATCCCAGCATGTAACCGTTCCCCTTTCTCCTCCCTTGCCCCTGTCACAACCAACTCATATTTCCTCATACAGAATCAGTAGTGTCATCTAAAGATGGTGAAATTATATTTTGGCTTACATTTTTTTAAGATGTTATATTTAATTGGTAATGAATAGAGCTAATGAACTTATCTTATGTGATTTAAATACTGAAGTCAACCTCACCACTTTGATGGTGCAGGTACTACATTTACTTTGTGTTACTCTGACAAAAGTTGCAGACTGCTTTCTTGGCTCTGTCTAATCTCTTTGTCTAATGCATTGATGGAGCTCACAGTTGATGCGTTTGACCCCATGACATCATGATGTCAGCAGTGGATGTACAGCATGTGTACTGTAATGTTGCTACACTGATAAAATGAGACAGTTGTTCAACTGAGATTGAATTAGGTAAATGTTTAATTGGGATGTAATGATCTTACTGTTTGGTGGGAGTCATGTGAACCATATGGAGCCTGGCAGGATAAATGTTATTACATGAATGTAATTCATGATGACATAGACAATGATTATACATTTGGAATATTGACTGGTGAATGGACTATCTGTGTGAATGGTTGATTGCTGATATTGTACAATTCTAAATTAGTACCCATCATAAAAGGGCAGGTAACCTAGTGGTTAGAGCTTTGGGCCAGTAACCGAAAGGTTGCTGGATCGAATCCCGAGCAGACAAGGTAAAAATCTGTCGTTTTGTCCCTGAACAAGGCAATTAACCTGCTGTTCCCCGGGAGTCTGTCTTTGTAAATAAGAATTTGTTCTTAACTGACTTGCCTAGTTAAATAAAGGTAAAAAATATATAATTCTGACTTCTAATACGTTACCAAAAAAACTGCTTAGATTGATATTATAAAGATATTATCACCTGGATGTTTTATTCCATGCTGTATTCAATGTTCCCTCTTTGTATGGCCACAAATCTGTATTCCAGTCTGGTGTGGTGAGTTGATCATCTATCTAGGCCCTGGCTCCACCTGTGGTAGACAGAGAGAACAAAAGTGTTTGAGGTTTGATAAATTGGCAGATTGAGAGATATTGATGACTAATGTGAAAATATAAACGTGTCTACACCAGTAGTAGCATATTATCGAACCATCTTCCGTTAAAACAGCAGCAGCTATGGATAATCAGAGTGCACGATGACCATAAACATGTGGTCGTTAATGTAAAACATACATTCGGAATATTAATGCCCTTTATAACGTCATGATCAGATTGGTTATGCTGAAAGGAGGTTGGGATGTTCATGAATGGGATGCTCATCAACAAATGAGTAATCTAAAAGTACGTTTGTCATTTATTGTACAGATCCAAAGACATCACTGTAAGATTTTAGCTTGTTGATCAACTTGTGTGCATCATTATGAAAACCTTGATGTCTCTATGGAGAGAGGCAGGCTGAACAAAGATAGTTATCTGTGTGGTGGTGACACATGGAGGAGTTTTACAGGGAGATGAATGGCCTCTATTAGGAACATTTAATCAGTGCCTGTCCTTGTGGTTTCAGTCACCCTCAACGCCCGAGGAAAGATTCATGGCCACAGGATATTTCATCACCCCTCCATTCCCCAACCCAATTCCCCAACTAAATGAGAACAAGTTCTCATTTACAACTGCGACCTGGCCAAGATAAAGCAAAGCAGTGCGACAAAAATAACGACAGAGTTACACATAAACAAATGTACAGTCAATAACACAATAGAAAAATCTATGTACAGTGTGTGCAAATGTAGAAGAGTAGGGAGGTAAGGCAATAAATAGGCCATAGAGGCGAAATAATTACAATTTAGCATTAACACCGGAGTGATAGATGTACAGATGATGATGTGCAAGTAGAGATACTGGGGTGCAAAATAGCAAGAAGATAAAAAAAAAAAAAACAATATGGGGATAAGGTGTGCTATTTACAGTGCCTTGCGAAAGTATTCGGCCCCCTTGAACTTTGCGACCTTTTGCCACATTTCAGGCTTCAAACATAAAGATATAAAACTGTATTTTTTTGTGAAGAATCAACAACAAGTGGGACACAATCATGAAGTGGAACGACATTTATTGGATATTTCAAACTTTTTTCACAAATCAAAAACTGAAAGATTGGGCGTGCAAAATTATTCAGCCCCCTTAATTTAATACTTTGTAGCGCCACCTTTTGCTGCGATTACAGCTGTAAGTCGCTTGGGGTATGTCTCTATCATTTTTGCACATCGAGAGACTGACATTTTTTCCCATTCCTCCTTGCAAAACAGCTCGAGCTCAGTGAGGTTGGATGGAGAGCATTTGTTGATTGATTGGATTTGATTGGATTCAGGTCTGGACTTTGACTTGGCCATTCTAACACCTGGATATGTTTATTTTTGAACCATTCCATTGTAGATTTTGCTTTATGTTTTGGATCATTGTCTTGTTGGAAGACAAATCTCCGTCCCAGTCTCAGGTCTTTTGCAGACTCCATCAGGTTCATTCTTCCAGAATGGTCCTGTATTTGGCTCCATCCATCTTCCCATCAATTTTAACCATCTTCCCTGTCCCTGCTGAAGAAAAGCAGGCCCAAACCATGATGCTGCCACCACCATGTTTGACAGTGGGGATGGTGTGTTCAGCTGTGTTGCTTTTACGCCAAACATAACATTTTGCATTGTTGCCAAAAAGTTCAATTTTGGTTTCATCTGACCAGAGCACCTTCTTCCACATGTTTGGTGTGTCTCCCAGGTGGCTTGTGGCAAACTTTAAACAACAATTTTTATTTATCTTTTTATTTATCTTTAAGAAATGGCTTTCTTCTTGCCACTCTTCCATAAAGGCCAGATTTGTGCAATATACGACTGATTGTTGTCCTATGGACAGAGTCTCCCACCTCAGCAGTAGATCTCTGCAGTTCATCCAGAGTGATCATGGGCCTCTTGGCTGCATCTCTGATCAGTCTTCTCCTTGTATGAGCTGAAAGTTTAGAGGGACGGCCAGGTCTTGGTAGATTTGCAGTGGTCTGATACTCCTTCCATTTCAATATTATCGCTTGCACAGTGCTCCTTGGGATGTTTAAAGCTTGGGAAATCTTTTTGTATCCAAATCCGGCTTTAAACTTCTTCACAACAGTATCTCGGACCTGCCTGGTGTGTTCCTTGTTCTTCATGATGCTCTCTGCGCTTTTGACGGACCTCTGAGACTATCACAGTGCAGGTGCATTTATACGGAGACTTGATTACACACAGGTGGATTGTATTTATCATCATTAGTCATTTAGGTCAACATTGGATCATTCAGAGATCCTCACTGAACGTCTGGAGAGAGTTTGCTGCACTGAAAGTAAAGGGGCTGAATAATTTTGCACGCCCAATTTTTCAGTTTTTGATTTGTTAAAAAAAATTGAAATATCCAATAAATGTCGTTCCACTTCATGATTGTGTCCCACTTGTTGTTGATTCTTCACAAAAAAATACAGTTTTATATCTTTATGTTTGAAGCCTGAAATGTGGCAAAAGGTCGCAAAGTTCAAGGGGGCCGAATACTTTCGCAAGGCACTGTACATATTGGCTGTGTGCAGGTAAGCTGCTCTGACAATCTGAGCACGGTGATGATCGTCACCATGTCTGTCATGGATGGCCTCTGGTCCAGTGACCCTGCTATACCACATAACCTCTACTGTCACCTCTCATCATCACCTCTCCATCTGACTTGTCAGATTTGTTGTGACAGGTCCTGATTCCTTTGGAGACCTCTTCCCTCCTATGGGCTGCTGGTCGAATCTCTTGACCCCCTCCTCTTTATATAGTTATACGACACACACCAGAAACAGCTCATCAATAGTCAATCTCTCAGTAATTATTTATAAGGGTTCAATGATTGAAAAGCCTACTTCTTGAACCCAGTGGATTCTGTGTCATGCACTGTATGTATTGTCTCAATGATCTGACTAGATGCAAGGTCGTTTGGACTGACTAAGAATAAAGATAAACGCTGTTATAACCATTTCTAAAAGCACCAAATGGTGTCCTTGGTTATCAGTTAACTGTTGACAGTTTTCCCCCTTTTTTAAAAAGGATGTTTGCCTTGCTGCTATTCCAACTCATGAAAAATGGATGACCTCCCAATGCTAGCTGCTGCTGCCTTCTCTCCTCACATTTGCACAGTACCCTGGGATTGCATTTAGGTTAGCATCCCTCCCCCATCTCTCGATTTGGGAGGTGGAGGGCGTTGAATAACTTAACACACATTTCAACTTGACACACTTCTGCTTGGGGTCTCCCTTGGGTCTCCCGTCCACAAGCAGGGCCCACACACACACTGCATTATTCAGAGAGGTGTGAGTGTGTGTGTGTGTGTGTTACCTTCTGGAGTTGTTGGGCCTCCCAGCATGACCTCACCAGGTGTGACAACTCTGATACCCAGTTGGTGGATGGCCGGAGGGACAGGACCAGCTGGTGTTTTGGATGCTTTAGTTTACACCTCAGCAATCATGACTAGGCTTGTCTGCTCTGTTGAATGTTTTTGAAAATAACAAAAACCTTTCATATATTAAAATATCTTAATCCATTTTACAGTGCAAATAAAAAAAGCATTGTGTAGAAATTCATGATATGAGCACAAATAAAGTGGAAATATTCAAGGAACAAAAACCTGTCTGGAAATAATGATGCTCAAAAAGATATCAGGACACGCAGTCTGGGAATGAAATCCATTTTCTGACCACACACATCCAATAACTCACACTAATCTGAAAACTGATAACAATCGTGGAAACCTGGGCTCTGCAAAGCAACAAAATGACACATAAATCATGTGCATCGCAGACGAGACTAAAAAGCCCAACCAAACGGGATGGATACAAATGTCTGCCTGATGTTTGTAAACCGTTCTTATAAAGACTTGTTTGTGTGCGACTGGAGGCATGCTCTGGAAAATACAGGACGATTAATACTTACTAAGGGAACATTTCTCCATGTGAGTCCTCTTTCGGACCAGTATTATGTACTTTTCATTGCTAATTCATCTCTGTCCTCATCATCTTCAAAACGAGCGTCCTTAACCTTCTTCCAGTTTAGATTAATATACAATGCTCAAAAAAATAAAGGGAACACTAAAATAACACATCCTAGATCTGAATGAATGAAATATTCTTATTAAATACTTTTTTCTTTACATACAGTGCCTTGCGAAAGTATTCGGCCCCCTTGAACTTTGCAACCTTTTCCCACATTTCAGGCTTCAAACACACAGATATAAAACTATTTTTTTGTGAAGAATCAACAACAAGTGGGACACAATCATGAAGTGGAATGACATTTATTGGATATTTCAAACTTTTTTAACAAATCAAAAACTGAAAAATTGGGCGTGCAAAATTATTCAGCCCCCTTAAGTTAATACTTTGTAGCGCCACCTTTTGCTGCGATTACAGCTGTAAGACGCTTGGGGTATGTCTCTATCAGTTTTGCACATCGAGAGACTGACATTTTTTCCCATTCCTCCTTGCAAAACAGCTCGAGCTCAGTGAGGTTGGATGGAGAGCATTTGTGAACAGCAGTTTTCAGTTCTTTCCACAGATTCTCGATTGGATTCAGGTCTGGACTTTGACTTGGCCATTCTAACACCTGGATATGTTTATTTTTGAACCATTCCATTGTAGATTTTGCTTTATGTTTTGGATCATTGTCTTGTTGGAAGACAAATCTCCATCCCAGTCTCAGGTCTTTTGCAGACTCCATCAGGTTTTCTTCCAGAATGGTCCTGTATTTGGCTCCATCCATCTTCCCATCAATTTTAACCATCTTCCCTGTCCCTGCTGAAGAAAAGCAGGCCCAAACCATGATGCTGCCACCACCATGTTTGACAGTGGGGATGGTGTGTTCAGCTGTGTTGCTTTTACGCCAAACATAACGTTTTGCATTGTTGCCAAAAAGTTCAATTTTGGTTTCATCTGACCAGAGCACCTTCTTCCACATGTTTGGTGTGTCTCCCAGGTGGCTTGTGGCAAACTTTAAACGACACTTTTTATGGATATCTTAAAGAAATGGCTTTCTTCTTGCCACTCTTCCATAAAGGCCAGATTTGTGCAATATACGACTGATTGTTGTCCTATGGACAGAGTCTCCCACCTCAGCAGTAGATCTCTGCTGTTCATCCAGAGTGATCATGGGCCTCCTGGCTGCATCTCTGATCAGTCTTCTCCTTGTATGAGCTGAAAGTTTAGAGGGACGGCCAGGTCTTGGTAGATTTGCAGTGGTCTGATACTCCTTCCATTTCAATATTACCGCTTGCACAGTGCTCCTTGGGATGTTTAACGCTTGGGAAATCTTTTTGTATCCAAATCCAAATAAAAAAGTTTGAAATATCCAATAAATGTCGTTCCACTTCATGATTGTGTCCCACTTGTTGTTGATTCTTCACAAAAAAATACAGTTTTATATCTTTATGTTTGAAGCCTGAAATGTGGCAAAAGGTCGCAAAGTTCAAGGGGGCCAAATACTTTCGCAAGGCACTGTAGTTGAATGTGCTGACAACAAAATCACACAGAAATTATCAATGGAAATCAAATGTATCAACCCATGGAGGTCTGGATTTGGAGTCACACTCAAAATTAAAGTGGAAAACCACACTACAGGCTGATCCAACTTTGATGTCCCAGATGTGCTCAATTGGATTCAGGTCTGGGGAACGGGCGGGCCAGTCCATAGCATCAATGCCTTCCTCTTGCAAGAACTGCTGACACACTCCAGCCACATGAAGTCTAGCATTGTCTTGCATTAGGAGGAACCCAGGGCCAACCGCACCAGCATATGGTCTCACAAGGGGTCTGAGGATCTCATCTCGGTACCTAATGGCAGTCAGGCTACCTCTGGCGAGCACATGGAGGGCTGTGCGGCCCCCCAAAGAAATGCCACCCCACACCATGACTGAACCACCGCCAAACTAGTCATGCTGGAGGATGTTGTAGGCAGCAGAACGTTCTCCACGGCGTCTCCAGACTCTGTCACGTCTGTCACATGTGCTCAGTGTGAACCTGCTTTCATCTGTGAAGAGCACAGGGCGCCAGTGGCGAATTTGCCAATCTTGGTGTTCTCTGGCAAATGCCAAACGTCCTGCACGGTGTTGGGATGTAAGCACAACCCCCACCTGTGGACGTCGGACCCTCATACCACCCTCATGGAGTCTGTTTCTGACCGTTTGAGCAGACACATGCACATTTGTGGCTGCTGGATGTCATTTTGCAGGGCTCTGGCAGTGCTCCTCCTGCTCCTCCTTGTACAAAGGCGGAGGTAGTGGTCCTGCTGCTGGGTTGTTGCCCTCCTATGGCCTCCTCCACGTCTCCTGATGTACTGGCCTGTCTCCTGGTAGCGCATCCATGCTCTGGACACTACGCTACATAGCAAACCTTCTTGCCACAGCTCGCATTGATATGCCATCCTGGATGAGCCACCTGAGCCACTTGTGTGGGTTGTAGACTCCGTCTCACCGCCAGCATTCAAAAGTGATGTGCATTCAAAAGTGACCAAAACATCAGCCAGGAAGCATAGGAACTGAGAAGTGGTCTGTGGTCACCACCTGCAGAACCACTCCTTTATTGGGGGTGTCTTGATAATTGCCTATAATTTCCACCTGTTGTCTATTCCATTTGCACAACAGCATGTGAAATTTATTGTCAATCAGTGTTTCTTCCTAAGTGGACAGTTTGATTTCACAGAAGTGTGATTGACTTGGAGTTACATTGTGTTGTTTAAGTGTTCCCTTTATTTTTTTGAGCAGTGTACATTAGGTGGCTGCTAAAGAATATTCCACTGATTTAGCACAATAATGTAAAATGACCTCATATACAGATAACGGCTGCTACTTTCCATAATATGGAAATATACACTGTTGCACCCCCTAATATTGTCATCTGTAATTAAGGGCTTGAAATCATCCTCAACAGTAGCCTAGCTCGAGGGGAGACTGAACAATGTCATTTCATGGGCATCCTACCTGATGTTGAATGGAGTGGGGGGAAAGGCAAGACGGTGGTTAAGACCAGAGAGCAGGCAGATCATCAGATACCATGCCCACTGGAGGGCAGTGTCCCGGGCAGGGACATGGAGCTGGGTGGCTGAGAAGGAGGGATGGAGTGAATGGAAGGGAGAAGTACCTGGGTTTACTGTACACCAGATGGCTTCACTGTAGCATGGCCAATGAGTCTGACAGTTACCTACGTCTCCTTGAAGGCTGTCACCACGTATCAGGAAACCATCACTCGTGTGTGTGTGTCCATGCATGTATGTGTGGGTACACATGAGTGTGAATGTACATGTGCAGCGTGCACTGTTCCCTTGACTGCAAAGCTACTTTGACCAAACCAAACCACATGACAAATGGCACTTTCTTAGGTTGAATATGTTATTAGAGGTCCAGTCATCTAGGAAACCATGCATACCAAATGAATGCAAATTGACTTGTACAGGGCCTTATATGGCATTTTTGTAGGCGAGGCCTACTTTCAATGGTAAACAGTATTATTATTATTAAAGCGATAATTATCAAGTGAATTAACATTGATGATGAGTAAATGGAAAGTAATTCATTTTGTATGCACTTGTCTCTCTATGCGTATTCTGACCTTTAATTTAAGCATGAGAATAACATGCTATTCACCCGCTATTTGTTTGGGGTGGAGATCTATTAAATGAAGGTGTTTCTACAGACACTCTGTATTCTGACCTTGACTTATTTCCCTCATAATTCCACCACCTTTACACAAGGTTATTTACAAATTGATAAAAGCTATTGATTTGGATAAGGGGATTGTAAATATAAATTACAATTGTTTTAGATCAATTTTACCTTATGATCGCTGGAGACAAACATGAAACCACTCATATAGCAGCAAACTGAAGCATATCAACATGTCACCTTTTCCACAGTGACGATTATGAAATGCTGACCTTAGCTGACCAAGCAAAAGGCATCTGTAGCAATGCGCAAATGATAGTATAGCACCTAACCTAACGAGTTCATTTATGATTTCTAGAATATTTTGAATTAATTAATTAATTAACTAAATGTTATTTTCGTGTCAAATCGCCAATTGGCAATCCCTTATGGGATTAATTGACACTGTGGCGTACAGCAGGTCAGCCACCAGGGGGAGGCTCGTCGAGGCCTGGTGACAGACGGAGTATACATCTCGAGGCGATGGCTCCATCTGCTGGACGTGTCAGGTCTCGATGGGCTCTCCGGCCAGGACTAACTGGGGCTGATTGGTGATTGGTGAGTATTCAAGGGCTGATTGCTCACCAGCTGTGCAAGTCCCATAAAGCTGCCAGAAGGGCAGCACACAGGGGAGAGACTGGGGGAGGAAAGGACTCCTGTATAGTTGGAGACAGTACCAGAGGTAACAGGAGGGAGTTCAGTTTTGATCCTCACAGGATACAGCAAGACCCGGAGCCCAGAAGACGGTATCCCGGAGAGGGTCTCTTGTGGGAGACCTATTCTTTTCTTTTGGACTATTATTTTAATAAACACCTTTGAAACTGAGCTAATCCTACTCTGTCCGTGTCTGATCTGTGTAAACGTTTAGATCCAACAAGCGATGGAGAATGTGGGAACTCTGACAATGTGGTCAGATTAGGGTTGACGTTTATGCAACATTAGCATGGACGAGTTGATAGCTCAGTCCAGCCGGGCCCAACACGCAGTTCAGGAACGAACGCTGGAGGAACAGCGGCTACAAAACGTCCACCTCATTGAGGAAATCAGGAAGCTACAAGGAGGAGCGTCTACTGAATCACATCCAAACCAGTTTTTAATCAAGCTAACAGAAGATGACAACATCGAAACCTACCTCTGTACGTTTGAACGGACAGCACTACGTTCCTCTCTGGGAATGCCCAAAAGGTGTATTGGGACCTGAACGATGAACAGGCGACTAACTACGATGGACTCAAATGGGAGATACTCAGCCACTACGGGTACAGCTTGGCCCATCGGGCTCAACTATTTCACAACTGGAGGTTCGTAGCCAACGCATCCCCCCGAGCCCAGATGAGCGACCTACTGCGCGTCACCAGGGGAAGGCTCCTAACCGACGTACCCACCCGCTCCATCCTAGACAAAGTGGTCCTGGATCGCTTGCTACGGGCACTACCCCACGACATGAAGAGGGCAGCGAGTCTATGCGCACCCCAGACCTTGGAGGGCCTCCTGTGAGCAGTGGAGATGCATCAGAACACTCAGGCCCTGCTGAGTGGGAGCCGGGCCGAGTCGGCAACCCATTCAAGGTGTCGGAAGGACAGCCCCACTGCGGGGTACCCCAAACCGACAGTCGGCAGGGCCAAAGGACCGCAAACCCATGGAGAGAAGGCTGGGGTAGGGCTGACCCGCCACCCATGACCCCAGGTAGATGGAGACCAAAGGAGGTGTTTTGAGTGTGGCACCAGGGGGCACATGGCCTGGAAATGCCCGGCTCGAGAGGAGTCGATGCCATCAGCAAGCCCCGGAAGCGAGGTGGGTCACGCAGTGAACTGTTGGGCACACCACAAATCAACTGCACCCATGGTCCCGGTGAAGGTTGACGGACATGACATGGAAGCTCTATTAGACTCTGGAAGTATGGTTACCCTCGTAACCACGAGCCTGCTGAACCAGAAGACCAAACGTGGTAGGACGATGTCCATTTCCTGTGTTCACGGGGACACAAAGCAGTATCCAACCGTATGGGCCAATATCGTGAAGCCACAAGGGAACTGCCAGATGATGGTGGGTGCAGTACCAGAGTTGCCGGTACCTTTCCTAGTGGTACGAGATTGTCCACTGTTCGCGGCCCTGTGGGGGCACAAGCTGAAGAAGAAGGTACGAGCCGTCCGAAGACGAGAGAGAGGACGACCCATCGCCTGAGTGGCCCAGAAGCAAACGGTTGACCAATCTGTATCTAAGGGTCCAGAGTCAGTGCCACCCATGCTCCCCTGGTCTGGATGGCCAGGGAAAGGGACACAAACGATCGGGTAACCAGGTGGTTCTTGTCCCTTCAACGCTTCTCTTTTTCTGTTGTGCACAGGTCAGGGGCAAAGCATGGAAACACGAATGCCCTATCGAGAAGGGAGACATACGTCGCACTGATGACAGTCCCCTCTACTACAGAGCTAAGGGGGGGGGGGGGGGGGGCGCACAGCAGGTCAGCCACCAGGGGGAGGCTCGTCGAGGCCTGGTGACAGACGGAGTATACATCACGAGGCGATGGCTCCATCTGCTGGACGTGTCAGGTCTCGATGGGCTCTCCGGCCAGGACTAACTGGGGCTGATTGGTGAGGAATCAAGGGCTGATTGCTCACCAGCTGTACAAGTCCCATAAAGCTGCTAGAAGGGCAGCACGCAGGGAAGAGACTGGGGGAGGAAAGGACTCCTGTATAGTTGGGGATGGTACCAGACGTAACAGGAGGGAGTTCAGTTTTGATCCCCACAGGATACAGCAAGACCCGGAGCCCAGAAGACGGTATCCCAGAGAGGGTCTCTCTTTTGGACTATTATTTTAATAAACACCTTTTGAAACTGAGCTAATCCTACTCTGTCCGTGTCTGATCTGTGTAAACGTTTTGACCCAACCCCCTGGTCAGCCACAACACATAAACAAACATTACAATAATTCACTATGGCAATTAAATGATCATTCTTCTTCCGGTGTTCTCTGTAGTGCGCATCGCATAAAGAGTAAAAAAAATATCAATACATAATAGTAAATAAGGTTATCCAAACAATAATTATATCCCTAGAGCAGCACAATAATATATATACATACAAAATGGAGCCAAGATGGATTTTGGCCAGAGGGACAGAGGTCACTTCTGAATTCTGGCAGCTCTGAGAAGAATTTCAGCAACAGGGAGTTATTATTCTGGCATTTGATGCTGAGTTGATGCTATGGAGTCTGTGCTTGTGAATCTATGAGTTTCCATCAGTCAGCTAGATTAGTCTGACTCTTCACCTCCCACACTCACCTGAGAACCTCCCCAAATACAGTTGAAGTCAGCCGTTTACATACACCTTTGCCAAATACATTTAAACTCAGTTGTTCACAATTCCTGACATTTAATCTGAGTAAAAATCCCCTCTTAGGTCAGTTAGGAACACCACCTTATTTTAAGAATGTGAAATGTCAGAATAATAGTAGATAATGGTTGTATTTCTTTCATCACATTCCCATTGGGTCAGAAGTTTACATGCACTCAATTAGTATTTGGTAGCATTGCCTTTAAACTGTTTAACTTGGGTAAAACGTTTCGGGTAGCCTTCCACAAGCTTCCCAAAATAAGTTGGGTGAATTTTGGCCCATTCCTCCTTACAGAGCTGGTGTAACTGAGTCAGGTTTGTAGGGCTCCTTGCTCACACATGCTTTTTCAGTTCTGCTCACAAATGTTCTATAGGATTGAGGTCAGGGCTTTGTGATGGCCACTCCAATACCTTGACTTTGTTGTCCTTAAGCCATTTTGCCACAACTTTGGAAGTATGCTTGGGGTCATTGTCCATTTGGAAGACTCATTTGCGACCAAGTTTTAACTTCCTGACTGATGTTGCTTCAATATATCCACATAATTTCCCTTCCTAATGATGCCATCTATTTTGTGAAGTGCACCAGTCCCTCCTGCAGCAAAGCACCCCCACCACATGATGCTGCCAACCCCATGCTTCACGGTTGTGAGGGTGTTCTTCGGCTTGCAAAGCCTCCCCCTTTTCCCTCCAAACATAATGGTCATTATGGCCAAACAGATCTATTTTTGTTTCATCACACCAGAGGACATTTCTCCAAAAAGTACGATCTTTGTCCCCATGTGCAGTTGCAAACCATAGTCTGGCTTTTTTATAGCAGTTTTGGAGCAGTGGCTTCTTCCTTGCTGAGCGGCCTTTCAGGTTATGTCGATATAGGACTCGTTTTACTATGGATATAGATACTTTTGTACCTGTTTCCTCCAGCATCTTCACAGGGTCCTTTGCTGTTGTTCTAGGATTGAGTCGTGTTTTTCGCGCCAAAGTATGTTCATCTCTAGGAGACAGAAGGCGTCTCCTTCCTGAGCAGTATGACGGCTGTGTGGTCCCATGGTGTTTATACTTGCGTATTATTGTTTGTTCAGATGAACGTGGTACCTTCAGGCATTTGGAAATTGCTCCCAAGGATGAACCAGACTTGTGGAGGTCTACAATTTTTTTTCTTTTTTTTCTTATTTTAATTTTTCCATGATGTCAAGCAAAGTGACACTGAGTTTGAAGGTAGGCCATGAAATACATCCACAGGTATACCTCCAATTGACTCAAACGATGTCAAATAGCCTATCAGAAGCTTCTAAAGCCATGACATCATTTTCTGGAATTTTCCAAGCTGTTTAAAGGCACAGTCAACTTAGTGTATGTAAACTTCTGACTCACTGGAATTGTGATACAGTGAATTATAAGTGAAATAATCTGTCTGTAAACAATTGTTGGAAAAATTACTTGCGCCATGCACAAAGTAGATGCCCTAACCGTCTTGCCAACACGATAGTTTCTTAACAAGTAATTTGTGGAGTGGTTGAAAAATTAGTTTTAATGACTCCAACCTAAGTGTATGTAAACTTCCGACTTCCGACCATCCATATACAGACAAATAAATACAGAAAAAAAAGAAACAGAAGTCAGAACCCAATTCTGGCACAAAGAGAATATTCATATGGGAGACAAGCCTATACAGAATCTATATACACAAGTGCCATTTACCACATAGACGCTAAATATTTGTACTATTTAATTATTGTTAGCCCTTTTTTTCAGGCTTTATCTAAATATTCTGCTAACGGAAATACACAATGGACAAAAAAACATTTCAGTTTCTCCTCATCACTCAGCCACACAATGCCAGGGTATATCTGGTGTGCTTTCTTGAATAAGAGGAAGTGTATATCTTGGTACGAGGTCACAATAGTTACTTAGTCTTTCCTCTTCCATTTCACCACAATACCGACCTGTTTAAATACGCAGAGGCAATATCCTGATCTTACCTGTGCACATAGCGATCTCATGCTTTCAGGTAGGTTATACATAATATGTCTCTCACACACGAATTCACCCGAATTCACCCTTAATCAAACAAAAGGTTCTCAATTTGGGTTTATGATTACTATTGCATCAACAGTTGTTTTAATTATTTTCCCAGACTTTTCGGTGTATTTTTTTTAAACAATTTGTATTGTGTTAAATATTAGCCACTATTGGTAGCCACTGTCAGTTATACCCACATACATGTATAACTGTCACTTTAGTGTTAGTTTCCTTACATTTTGCACCATTCTATTTACCTTTCTTTCCAATGTCATGTTAGTGTGGTTGTGGTTGTTCCTGAGGATTGCTATTTAGGGGAAAAATAATAAAGAAGGAAAATATATGAAAAATAATAATAATATATAGTATATATTTACAAAAAGATAAATATGAGGGATTGTAAATGATGCCGATAGAAGCCACAACCTATCTACAATATTAAAGTTGATCTCCCCCCTACACACCTACTGAAGTTATTTTTTATTTGTGCTATTTTCTACATTGTAGAATAAGTGAAGACATCAAAACTATGAAATAACAAATATGGAATCATTGGTTAACCAAAAAAGTGTAAGAAAAATCTAAATATATTTATATTTCAGATTCTTCATAGTAGCCACACTTTGCCTTGATGACAGCTTTGCACACTCTTGGCATTCTCTCAACCAGCTTCCTGGAATGCATTTAAATTAACAGGTGTGCCTTGAGGATGAAAATGGTGCCGACAGAGATGGTCACTTAGTTTCAGGTCCTTAGAAAACTATGCAGTTGTTTGTTTATTTATGTATTATGTCTTACATTGTTAGTACAGAAAATCTCAAGTGTTATTAAATACAGCCGGGAAAAAGTATTGGATATAAAAGCGATGTGAACTTACCATCATTACAACCAGGAATACGTCTTTCCTGAAGTGGATCCTTTGTTCGGACCTCCACGCTGGACATGTGATATTATCCCAGAGGCCGACCCAAAACAACGCGGTCGCCGCAGGAGAGGGAGACGGAGCGGCTTACTGGTCAGACTCAGAAGGCGAGCACACCATCCACTGCTTCCGAGCAAATTACTCGCCAATGTCCAATCTCTAGATAACAAGGTGTAACATTCTCTGTTTCACAGAAACATGGCTCACTCGGATATGTTGTCAGAGTCGGTACAGCCACCCAGTTTCTTCACGCATCGCGCCGGCAGAAACAAACATCTCTCTGGTAAGAAGAAGGGCGGGGATGTATGCCTGATGATTAACGACTCATGGTGAAATCACAACAACATACAGGAACTCAAGTCCTTTTGTTCACCTGATCTAGAATTCCTTACAATCAAATGCCGACCGCATAATCTTCCAAGAGAATTCTCTTCAGTTATAGTCACAGCCGTGTATATCCCCACAAGCAGATCCCTCGTCGGCCCTGAAAGAACATCACTGGACTCTATGTAAACTGGAAACCATACATCCTGAGGCTGCATTTATTGTAGCTGGAGATTTTAACAAAGCTAACCTAAGATCAATACTTCCTAAATCCTATCAGCATGTCGAATGTGCGACACAAGCTGGTAGTATTCTGGATCATTGCTACTAGAACTTCCATGATGTATACAAAGCCCTCCCCCGTCCTGCCTTTGGCAAGTCTGACCATGACTCCATTTTGTTGCTTCCAGCCTATAGACAGACACTAAAACAGGAAATGTCTGTGCTCAGGTCAATATAACACTGGTCTGACCAATCGGATTCCACGCTTCAAGATTGCTTCAATCACGTGGACTGGGATATGTTCCAGATAGCCTCAGACAACAACATTGATGTATACGCTGACTCGGTGAGCGAGTTCATTAGCAAGTGCATCGGAGATGTCTTACCCTCTGTAACTGCTACCTTCCCTAACCAGAAACCGTTGGATTGATGGCAGCATTCGTGCAAAACTGAAAGCGCGAACCCCCGTTTTAGTAATGGCAAGATGACCGGAAACATGACTGAATACAAACAGTGCAGCTATTCCCTCCGCAAGACAATCAAACAAGCAAGGCGTCAGTATAGAGACAAAGTAGAGTCGCAATTCAAGGGCTCAAACACGAGACGTATGTGGCAGGGTCTACAGTCAATCACACATTACAAAGAGAAAACCAGCTCCGTCGCGGACTTCAACGTCTTGCTCCCAGACAAATTAAACAACTTCTTTGCTCGCTTTGAAAACAATACAGAACCACTGACACGGCCCTCTACCAAAGCCTGTGGGCTCTCCTTCTCTGTGGCCAACGTGAGTAAAACATTTATATGTGTTAACCCTCGTAAGGCTGCCGGCCCAGACGGCATCCCCAGCCGCGTCCTCAGAGCATGCACAGACCAGCTGGCTGGTGTGTTTACAGACTTTTTCAAACAATCCCTATCCCAGTCTGTTGTTCCCACATGCTTCAAGATGGCCACCATTATTCCTGTTCCCAAGAAAGCTAAGGTATCTGAACTAAAATTACTATCCCCCATTGCACTCATTTCTGTCATCATGAAGTGCTTTGAGAGACTAGTCAAGGATCGTACTGAAACTGAACATACAGTTCATACTGAACTGAAATGGTCCACCCACACAGACAGCGTGGCGAAGAAGGCGCAACAGCGCCTCTTCAACCTCAGGAGGCTGAAGAAATGTGGCTTTTCGTCTAAAACACTCACAAACTTTTACAGGTGCACAATTGAGAGCATCCTGTTGGGCTGTATCACCGCCTGGTACGGCAATTGCAGGCTCTCCAGAGGATAGTGCCGTCTGCAGGACACCCACACCACCCGATGTCACAGGAAGGCCAAAAAGATCATCAAGGACAACAACCACCCGAGCCACTGCCTGTTCACCCCGCTATCATCCAGAAGGCGAGGTCAATACAGGTGCATCAAAGCTGGGACCGAGAGACTGAAAAACAGCTTCTATCTCAAGGCCATCAGACTGTTAAACAGCCATAACTAACATAGAGAGGCTGCTGCCAACATACGGACTCAAATCTCTGGCATCTTAAATAAATGGACTTAATAATGGTATCACTAGTCACTTTAAATAACGCCACTTTAATAATGTTTACATATCCTACATTACGCATCTCATATGTATATACTGTATTGTACACCATCTACTGCATCTTGCCTATGCCGCACGCCATCGCTCACCCATGTACATGTATTTATTAATCCCTTTACACTTGTGTGTATAAGGTAGTTGTTGTGAATTTGTTAGATTACTTGTTGGATATTACTGCATAGTCGGAACTAGAAGCACAAGCATTTTGCTACACTCACATTAACATCTGCTAACCATGTGTTTGTGGCCAATAAAATGTTATTTGATTTGATTTAAAAGTTCATTTGTGGCATTTCTTTCCATCTTAATGCGTTTGAGACAATCAGTTGTGTTGTCATAAGGTAGGGTGGTATACAGAAGATAGTCAGTCCTATTTGATAAAATATTATGATAATAATAATATAATATCCATATTTTGGCAAGAACAGCTCAAATAAGCAAAGAGAAATGACAGTAAATCATTACTTTAAGACAAAAGTCAGTCAAATCAAGTGTAGTCACAAAAATCATTAAGCGCTATGATAAAACTGGCTCTCATGACGACTGCCACAGGAAAGGAAGACCCAGAGTTACCTCTGCTGCAGAGGATAAGTTAATTAACGTTACCAGCCTCAGAAATTAGCAATAAACTGCACCTCAGATTGCAGCCCACATAAATGCTTCACAGAGTTAAAGTAAGAGACACATCTCAACATCAACTGTTCAGAGGAGACTGCATTAATCAGGCCTTCATAGTCAAATTGCTGCAAAGAAACCACTACTAAAGGACATCAATACGCCATCCCATCTGGTTTGCGCGTAGTGGGACCATCACTTGTTTTTCAACAGGACAATGACCCAACACACCTCCAGGCTGTGTAAGGGCTATTTGGCCAAGAAGGAGAGTGATGGAGTGCTGCACAAGATGACCTGGCCTCCACAATCACCCGACCTCAACCCAATTGAGATGGTTTGGGATGAGTTGGACCGCAGAGTAAAAGAAAAGCAGCCAACAAGTGCTCAGCATATGTGGGAGCTCCTTCAAGACTGCTGGAAAAGCATTCCAGGTGACTACCTCATGAAGCTGGTTGAGAAAATGCAAAGAGTGTGCAAAGCTCTCATCAAAGCAAAGGGTGGCTACTTTGAAGAATCTCAAATCTAAAATATTTGTCGATTTTTTTTTTAACACTTTGTTGTTTACTACATGTTTCCATATGTGTTATTTCATAGTTTTGATGTCTTCACTATTCTACAATGTAGAAAGTAGTAAAACAATTTTTTAAACTTGAATGAGTTGGTGTGTCCAAACTTTGACTGGTACTGTACTTTGTGTATATATAGTGTAGCTCTCTAAAGCATGCAATGAGGAACTGATGATGCACTACCCAATTTCAAAATTGCTCCTTGTGCATTCTACTGTTACAACTTTCAGGAGTAAGTTTAAAGCAGGAGTAAGTTTATAGCCGGACTCCTCGCACCCCCTCTTGGGGGCATGGCTCACAGTTTGGGAACCACTTATTTAAGACATATGTGTCCAACCGGCTCGATTCGATCTTATGTAAAAAATGTAAATTGTGTTTTATAAATTGGATAAAAGTAGAGACTCAGAGGTAGAAAATGGTATATCATACACTACATTCAAGGAACAATGGGAAAGATTTCAATACTAGAAGCTGGTTTATACTAGGGGTGTGTTTGTAGCTTGCTAGCTACTTCCAGACACAAATGAGAGAACAGCTCACGCCGACCATTTTACTCACCCTAGCAGATCTGAGGTTGTTTTTATGTTATCCAGACTGTAACTGTGCTGCTGGCAACAATTTAATTACATTTTTTTTTGCCAACGTTTACAGACACCGGCCATATTCAACGGATGTTGAGTGTTCGTAAATACATCAGCTATTCTGCGCTCTGGCACACTTAGACGAGAGTGCTCTGAAATCGAAGTAGATAGCCAGAGAGAATTTACTAGCTACGTCTATCGACAGTTGTCGCAGTTGACATCAAGAACATTCTATTGAAATGGTTACTTCCATAGACAGTGGAGTCTTTTGTTTAGACGTAGCTAGCTAGCTAAACAATGAACCATAATCCCAACTCATAACGTTACTACCATGCATGAATCTGCAGGTAGCTAACCAACCAGGTTCAATGTTAGCTAGCTAACATTAGGCTATAACTAGCAATGCAAATGGCTCTGAGATATGAATAATATTACTACATAGATCATACACGTAATGATAGCTAGTGAGCCAGCCAGCTAACGTTACCTAGATAGCTAACAGTATGCTTTAACTTTAATAAAAATGACTTTCTGACAAAATTAGAAATGTGTAATATCTGAAAATGTAGCTAGCTAGACTATCTTACCTGTGGATGGACGCTTCTCCCTCTCTGTCACGAATGCCATGGTTGCCCTTAATTTGAAGATGTAATCCTGAGACAGGTGTTTTATAGAATCACCTTCTGTGTGTTCTCTTTTCGATTCCCTCTGCACATTTGCAATCAAACACCTGCATTTTCTCCATCTCCTTAGCAACTCATACTCTAATTCCACTGTTTTAAAAACTCGGTCCTCCAGAAAGTGGAGACCAACACTTTTGCAGTTCTACTACGTGAAATCTTTCAAAAATGCAGCGTTAGAAAGGATTACCTACACCAGCTCATATTATAGACAAAAGCGTGCTACATGGCAGACCAATCCGAACTCATCTCTCGGCATGTCCAGCCCATCCATTATCACAGCCACTCATGGCTAGCGGGAAGGTTCCTTCCTTTGACCATGGCTAAACCAATTAGGCTTGTAATTTAACAATTTTATTCGCATTTACAGATGGCATACAAGTTTATTATTAAGGCACATCAAATTTCACATGTTCCAGAAGGCATTTCTGCCAAACAACGCATTTTGCGTTAAAGTTTACCTTC
This sequence comes from Oncorhynchus mykiss, assembly GCF_013265735.2. Taxonomy (NCBI): domain Eukaryota; kingdom Metazoa; phylum Chordata; class Actinopteri; order Salmoniformes; family Salmonidae; genus Oncorhynchus; species Oncorhynchus mykiss. Next base: position 21,658,082 of record NC_048589.1, on the reverse strand, counting down.
AAATGGCTCTCCTGTGGAGAGTAGTGAAGCACGACATACGCCTAGTTTCCCGATACGAATCACATATAACCTATTTGAATCATTATGGAACGCAGACCATATAGTAGCATTTTAAACCTGGAGCCTGGCGCACGGTTCACTCCAGCTGGACCACTACAAGGAGCCACCTCTTTTAAGATGAGAAACGATATTGCAACACTGCGCTACGCTCCGTCGGTCCAGTCTACATATTCTCTGTAGATGCCTTTAGAGATTTTTATGCATGCCTCGGAGCATCAAATGTAGCATCACTAGAGCCTCTCGTCAGAGATCGCATTTATTTTAGGAGATTGCAAAATATTACCTTTCATTCAAGACAGGAGAAACATATTGTTTCAGGTGATAATAAATCATGTTTTGTTAAGTTACTTTTTCCTCAACTTGTTTCTCTAACTTTGTAGCAAGTCAAGCTTGCTTGCAGAGCAGCCAGCTAGCTAAAAGCTAGGCTAGCTTGAAGATACCGCATTGTAGCTAGTGACTTCCACCTAACAGTTACCATCAAAAACAAATGTCATTACCATCACAATTAACATATACTGGAGGCAACAGTAATTTAATATAATTAGCTTAACAGCCAATGTGTATTAACGTTATTTAACATTACTTGTACTCACTTATAGGAATGGATAATTGCTTAGAACTTGCTAGCTATCCCATAAAGCCATCTTCTTCTGTGATTTTGGTAACCTGTTTTTGCCAGACTCTGGCTGCATCCATTTACCTTTGCCTTGTGCCCTTGGGAGAATCCCCGCGGGCATCTTTGTCGTTGGTCCAAATTATTAGCCAAGCAAGGGAAGTTGACAATGTAAGCCCATCAGCCCTCGTTTTTGCGAGTGTACAATTATGTTCACTCTGGGGCCTGAAACACCCCATAATTTAATTTGCGATGATTGTACATGTGCTAAGAAAAGTCAGCCAAAACTTAAAACCGACATTAATATGGAGAAGTCAACATACACGTGTAAGTAAAAACGAATGTAAATAAGTTAGAAATTGTGCTAGTAATGCACAGGATGGCTCAAACACGTATCAAAAGTAAGGTTTTTGTTTTGTTATCTTTTGGAAACATTAGCTTGTGCACATTACTTTCCCCGACATCACACTTATACATTGTAATTTTCAATATAACTTTAGTAGGATGGCTAACATACGATGTCTGTGGATGCGTTGTCTTTTAGCCAAAATATGAAATGCAATCATAATTAACTGTAGTGAATATAAGGCACACACAACAGTTCCATGATGACTGAAAATACAAGTGGGATGAACGAGTAGTGGTACATTTCTGGGCAAGAGTGGTTTATTTAAAATGTATTAATTCTTCCCTTGCCCTGCAAGTATCAACTCGTTAGACGTCATGATAGGTCATCAGAAGTGTCCACTTATATTGAGGGCTCAGGAGAGAGTGTGTGTCTTTTAAGTGTTTGGAATGCAGCCTCTGGCTGGACTGAAGACCACACAAAGTTTGGAAAAATATCAAGTATGCGTCTCGCAACAGAGTCTTCAACCGCAAGGGGGCGTTGCGATTCCACTCCATTGTCGGCGTCCACATTGAAATTAATGACAACCGGTGCAATGTAGAGGAGTGCTTATGGTTAATGTGAACGAGGCTTTGTCTGAATCGGTCCCATTGAGCCTGCTGCTCCAGCACGAATGATGCTGATGCTGCGCCCACGCTCAAATGTCTCTACTGCGCAGTCGCCGATGCAACGAACGCAGTAAGAGAAAGGAGACGCAATAATGGCCCTTGATAATTTAATCTTCGCCCAATGCATCCTCTATTTTTTGGCGTTTGTGTTTGGTTTTATTGCCGTAGTGCCTCTCTCTGAAAACACGGAGGATTTTCATGGAAAATGCTTGCTTTTCACGCGTGGTATGTGGCAGAATGAGAACATCACAGTCTCAAAGCAGCGCTTTATCGTTGAGGAGTGGGGACCGGAGTCTTCCTGCAGTTTCATCACTTTTGTCGGGATAGCATCTCTCATCCTGTCCGCAGTGCAGTCATGGAGACTGCTGTTGTTTCTTTTCAAAGGCCACGACGAGTGAGTGTCAAAATCACTTGTGGTTCTTGTGTTTTGATTTGCAGGTTTTCTTTGTGTTTATTCTATCTGAATTATTTAAATAGAGAAAATAGATGGGATGTGTTTCAAGTAGCCCATGCCCATCCACTCCCACACCCGAATGATCAGTGATCCTTCTTGATTAATTACAGCCTTACGTTCAATTTCTTTTTCTGAGGTCTACAGATGTAGCCCTCAAAAAATGTTAACGTATGTTTTTGCTATGGCAAAATCTGCCCATCTTGCTGCTTTGCTCCGTAATCAATATGTTCAATCAGCCAGAAGGAAGACATGCCATTTTCTGCCTTTCAACAGAGGTGCAATTACAAAAACTGCATTGATTAATAGGCCTTATATAATGATTAGACGCTTGCAATCTTTATAATAACCGTTTTGCTACTGTGCAATGCAGAGGTTTTCATTAGTCTGTCGTTGTTTCATTCTGACATAAGGTGGGTAGGGTAATCTATCCATCCACTTAAAAAACATGTATCTAAAACTAATAATTAATTCATTATTGGCATACAGATACACCACCAATCTCCTTCTATTGGTCATATCGTCCATTAGAACGCAACATAGTCACAGTTAAATGAATTATCATCTAATCAAGTCCAATACATACAACATTAGGCAAATGAGCCAGGGATGGTAATGATAGAACAATTACATTATTGAACCTGTCTTACGTTCTCTCTCTCACTTTCTCTCTTGCTCTTTCACTCTGTCTCTGTGAGTGCAGTTCCCTGTTCAATGCCTTCCTGAATCTGTTGATCAGCTCCTTGATGGTGTTCACAGTGTTCCTCTCCAGCACCATCATTAGTGTGGGCTTCAACTTGTGGTGTGACGCCATCACAGAGGGCGGGGGCATGCCCAGCAGGTGAGGCTCATGACCCCATCTTATGGCTCTTGGACAGTCCGGAGAGTTATTTTCCTAAGCTAACTTTGTCTTGTATCTCAGCTGTGAGGACATGCAGGACACCGATCTGGAGTTAGGATTGGACAACTCCTCGTTCTATGACCAGTTTGCCATTGCCCAGGTAAGGGTCAGACGGATGTATATTGTCATACACTTTGTTGATATCTTAGACTTATTAAAACATGTTCAATGAACTTGGAAACCCCTAGCCCTTGTTTAAATCTGTGAGGCTATGTAATGTCTGTTAAACGTCCCCCCCTGCCTCCCCGTCTCTGCTGTGCAGTTTGGTCTGTGGGCAGCGTGGCTGACGTGGCTGGGCATCACGGTCATGGCTTTCCTCAAGGTCTACCACAACTACCGCCAGGAGGACCTTCTGGACAGTCTGATCCACGAGAAGGAGCTGCTGCTGGGACACTCGTCCCACCGGGGCTCCGATGCCAACCAGTTGAAGAGTGGCATGATCTAACACCCAGAGGGCACGTGCACATTACTGACACATATCCTCCTATCCTACCCCAACTGCCAGCCCCTGTCAATCTACACTGAGTGTACAAAAGATTAGGAACACCTTCCTAATATTGAGTTTCACCCCTTTTTGCCCTCAGACAGCCTCAATTCGTCGGGCCATGGACTCTACAAGGTGTCGAAAGTGTTCCACATGGATGCTGGCCCATGTTGACTCCAATGCTTCCCACGGTTGTGTTAAGTTGGTTGGATGTCCATTTGATGGTGGACCATTCTTGATACACACAAGAAACTGTTGAGTGTGAAAAACCCGGCGGCGTTGCAGTTCTTGATACAAACCGGTGCGCCTGAGACCTACTACCATACTGTACTTAAATCTTTTGTCAAGGCCATTCACCCTCCCTCTGAATGGCACACAAACACAATCTATGTCTCAGCTGTCTCAAAGCTTAAACATCCTTTTTTTAACCTATATCCCCCCCTTCATCTACACTGATTGAAGTGGATTTAACAGGTGACATAAATAAATAAGGGATCATAGCTTTCACCTGGATTCACCTGGTAAGAGCAGGTGTTCTTAATGTTTTGTACACTCAGTGCAATTTTCAATCAAGTGAAATCCATTAACTGTTCCATTTAGAGATCCATTTAGAGTGCATAATAATGTCTTGCTTGGACATACTCCTCCTCATATGTTTCCTGATTTTCCCCTTGAAAACGCTGCTGTTGACTGTAAAGCGCTGTAGGGTAAAGAGATTCCGGCTGTATTGTGGAGCTGATTCAATCCATTTGTCCACTTGCTATATTTGTATTTGATAATGAGCTACTGCTGACATGTCTTCCCCTTCAAGGCACACACTGGAGCGTAAATGAGCTCAGAAAATCAGGGTCATTTAATGAGGATAGAAATGGTGCATTGAGACTCGTTTTTACCTTGATTTCCATTTAGCTGCACATAGATGGTGACTCACACAAGGTGGTTAAAGAATGGTTCAAATGGATCATATTTTCTTTGTTTTCATTTTTTGCATGTACTGTGTGAATATAGACAGTGTGAGCAGGCTGACATGTTTTTGTGTTGGGCAATATATTATTTTGTAACAGTCGAATACATTCATGATAGGCTTTCAGTAATGTGTGAATTCTTTGCATGCATGCAGCAACAGAGTATGATGTATGATTTTCAGTCTATTATGCAGTATCTACAATTACCAAACAGTATTTTTTTTTAAATGTATTTATTTATTTTTTTAAATGCAAAGTGTACTTTGTAAGAACTTTGTCAATGAACTTAAACTGACTGGAACAGATCTCAGGATGAAATGCCTGAAAATCACATAAGTAGCTAAATCAGTCAATCTGTTCATCCTGATAATCATAAAAGCTCAGGCTGGCCCCTCCTTTGTTATTTGACACAATCTTGACGGAAAAAAAATGTTTTGACAGTGAGTGAGAAGCCTGTAACATAGACGGGATGACACATTATCCAAGGCTAGTTCTGTGTTGTTGTGCGTGAGGAAATGTAGCCTGCGGCGTGGAAAGATGGATCATCATTTTATTGCACACATGCATGCTCTCGCTCTCACGCCAACACACACACACACACACACACACACACACACACACACACACACACACACACACACACACACACACACACACACACACACACACACACACACACACACACACACACACACACACACATTCAAAAGCATGTTAGACTTTAAAAAGCTAGTCACCACCCTCACTGACTTTGGTATGCAATGACAGTTTTATTTAAAATTATTCAATTAAATAAAAAAAGATAGAAACTAAGAAATCCTTCTAAAAGGCACTTCTTTCAAAGTGACCACATACAGATTGTCAGCAGTGAAATGCAGCTACTAACCAAAATGTGCAGATACAGGCCATGTTTACTTGCTAGTTATTTGTGCTGCTAATGACAGTAGTTCCGCTTGAGAGTGTAGAGAAAACCTTCAGTCTCAGTATCTCTTCCATTCAGACATTGGTTGCATCGTATTGCTCAGATTTTTTTCCAACACTGACTCTTTACTATAGTTGTGTTCCCTGAAAGCTGTATAAAGAATATGTATTATTGGAAACAATGTCTTGTGTTTTATTGCTCAGATTGACATGTATTTGATAAGCATCACATTGCCCTTTAAAGCTCAACACCTGTAAAGAAGAGACTCAATTTCTAAATGCTCCATATTTGAATGGTGCCAGTTAATGAAGGTCCCACAGTGATGCTTCAATTAGTGTCACAATGTTGCTGCATCTTACCCTATATCACTGGACCGTACAGTTAATGTACGTACCTTTTATTTACTTTGCATCATAAACATTTGCTCTAATTTAAAGTATGTTTCAATCCCAAAATAATCCACAGCTTTTAAAGCATTTGACATGAAGATTAAAACCTGAATATCGGATCAATCAAAAAATAGAAATGCAACAAAAGCCCTTTCAAAATGTGTAAAGAAAACAAAAGTATTGGATATTTGAGTAGATGCAGATATGCAGTATATAAGAAATAAATAACATTTAGAGGATAGAGGATGTTACTTGTGGCATTTTAGCATTTACCAAGAGGTACACTGTCATAATCACTCTTTGAATTTGAGTACATTCCCAGGAAAGAGAGCATTCATATTATTGTGCTGAAGTTGTCATCTTTGTCCAACTGGGATCACAACATTTATCTGACCTAAAAATGGTCAGACTACAGTTCTTATGCTGTAAAAGAAAGATGGCTTTGTCAAACAATTTGCTAGATCAACCTGGCACTGTGAATTGAAGCAGTCCTGTGTCTGTTTCAGAAATCATTTTTAAAAGGTGTTCACATTGTGCTTGACTCAATCTATAATCCTTATTTTAGACAGTAAGGGTGTTTTTTTTTGCCAATTTAAAGCAGTTTTCACATTTTCTACATTCAATTATGTGCAATAACAAGGCGTAATATTGTGATAATCCTTACTATACGGTATATAGACATTCATATCTGTAGTAATCTTTTAAGTACACAAAATTACGTACTGTAGTACTGTAATAAAATAAATACAATTGATTTTGCAATCCATTAAACATTTACTCACATACAATAGATTTTGTCAAGAATGGAAAATGTAAATGATTGTAGCAATTAAGTGAGCATAATCAGTGAGCGTCAACATTGCTGATGTGCAAAACGTCTTATCGATAAAACAAACATGGCTGCATACCCACCACCAGTGTACAGGTGTGGAGGATACGTACTGTATCTCTGAGATTACACATTTCTCCATATATGGGTGTGAGCGTAGCAGTAGGGGTGCACATCTCAACACCATAGATAGATAGTCAGTGTGTATGACTGAGGTGTGCTCGTGGACCAAGCTGGGTAAGGACACCTTAAGGGACATGTAGTGAGGAAGAGAGTGAATTCACTACTCCACATCTCCCCCTTCGGTGGCTCCCAGTCACTGCATGGTTAGCCAGATCCAGCAGCCCCACAGCAGCTGTTTCATGTGTATCAGATAGACAGCCAATGAGGCCTCCAGCTCCTCACACACACGCTGTGGGCGCCGGCGGTCCGTGCTGTACATGACCACGCCCAGCAGTGACATCAGCAGGAACAAGCAGGTGAACAGGGCCAGGTGGGGGCGTGGCGGTGACGTGTCATAGGCTGTGAACCAAAAGAGACCAACAACAAACTGTTGAATGATTTATGAATTGCAATGGCTCATCCAGTCTGCCCGCTCAGGTGTGAGGGGCATGGCATCTTCCTGATTCCAAAATTAATTTTCTCCACCCATTGTAGCTAGAGGCCTGCTTTTTTTTTGTGTTTTTGGTAATGGCTCTTTGTTAACTGTATAAAATGTTCCATACACCAGATACGGGACTGGAATATGCAATATCAACAGTGGAAAAAAATGGGCCAGTTCATTTTGCATGGCCCGGTGCCCCGGTGGGTGAAGATTTCACTTAATGTGTAATGTGCAAATTCCTCCCACCTGGGGCAACGGGCCATGCAAAACGAACTCACTGGAGGGAGGAAAACCCATGCATCACAGTACAATATTAAAATGTCTATGATGGCATATTTTGACATGAATCACCACACAACAGTATTCCATAAACGGGTTTACTATAACAAGTCAGTAATGGCCAGTCAGTAAGGGTGACACTTGCTTCATGCTCTTAGTAAGTTAATAATTGGGACCACTCTCAGACAGACTTACCAACTAAACAGTCATAGTATGGAACGTCTGCGAAACCGATAGATAATAAACAAGTAAATAACAGCTTCACATTGCACCTAGACATCTAGCTGCAGCCACAGTACACACATGCCTGGTGGCGTACAGCTACAATGGATGGCTGCACGTCATTAGCTATCTCTGTGTCACAGATTGTATGCTAACTCATTTGCATGCATAATTCATCATGAAGTGTAAATCACTTGAACATGTTTGTTCTTTTTCTAAATTCAGCATTGCATTAAATACTACAGTATCCTCAAGGGACAGTGTTTTACGATCTAATCACAGGATTTTACTGTATCTTGTTCATTTTCTTTTACAGCTACGCCATAACAATGCAGACCCCTTTGTGAGGTACATTGCCCCATAGAGAATGAGGAGAACAGTAGATTTAGCAGTATATCTCACCAATGTATTACTAAGAATTGCTTTATACATTTTGATATAGTGAGTGTTTAACTCCCCAAACCCAGTGGAATAGAGCTGAGTCAGTCCAATGATAAATGTGTTTCTTGTTTCTGCAGACCAGGGCCTCCGAGTGCAGTAAAGAAGTCAGAGTGATTGGGTAGAGGTGAGAATGCACCAGAAGGTAACCCTCTCCATCAGCTATAGTCTGACACACACGCTTTATCTCTCCTCGGCTCGTTACATGCACTGAATGGGCCCAGACTTTTAAAGCTAGGACAGGTCTTGTCCTCATGGCCTCCCTATGTTTGGTATTTGATCTCTTATCCTGCTGTGTCTCTCTCACCATGCACAGTGGTCTCAGGCTCCCGGAACCGGACCCGTCGCTCGCCTTTCCATCTGTGGCTGGGCTCCGAGTCTGATCCTGAGCCAGACCTCTTCAGTATGGACGTAGGGATTTTACCGTTGGTGACCTGAGGAGAGGGTGAGATATCATTAGAAGTGAGGACACAATGGATACCAGTTTTAAGTACATTGACTGGAAAAAAAAGGTATTCTTAACAAAAGAGTGTCACCTTCGGTTTTGGTGTGTCATCCTGTGGACTGGGGTCTTTCCTGTGCCAGACCTCAGTGTGTTTCTCCCGATGGGAATGGGAGTGGGAATGGGGAAGACCGTTGTTGAGTTTGTCTCTGAAGGACTCGGCAGCAGCAAACCTCTTGGACAGCACTGACACACACTGGTCCAGGGAGTCTAAGGAGTTAACCATGAGTAACCATTAGTCTCTAACTGTCAATGGAACCTGGAGTCAAGGTACAAGTAAACATGCAGACAAATACTGGGTAGATAAAGCTGAAGATGAAAGTTCAAAATACAAAACAAACATTTCTGTGTTGACTCCATCATGGCCATGTACACAGTTATAAAGCAATACACTAGCAATGTGTTATGATAGCTGTGCAATAGAATGAATAAGCAACATGTAGACGGCCCAACTATCAATAAAGGAATTTATAGGAGGCGTGCAGCACACATCCATAATGACAACTCCATGACAGCGATTATAAGTCACAGAGAAATCACACTTTGTGTGTGAAACTAAGTTAAGGTTACACAGAGAGAAAACAGAGTCATTTGAATGAAACGTGTACCCCGATAGTGACCTGGATTACATTGCAAAGACAAACTGTGTTCTTGCTTCAGCTGTTCTCTGTATTTATTTACAAATCTATTTTACCTTGGATATGGCCAAGAAGGTCAACCGGAATTAATGACAACGTACAATGTGAACTGTTGTCTTAGCAACCCAGGTTCTACATAACCTGCTTTACTGAGCACCCTAGTCTGTGAAAGCTGACTCAACAGTTGATCTTAACATCTAGGGCACATTTCACCCAATGCAGACTTCTCTTCCCTAAAAATGTCAACTTTGGGAAATAATAGAAAATGCATCTACCTCTTCATGCAAGCGAAGCATGAGCACAACATTACAGTGGCCTCAAACTGTCAAAGTATTTTATGTTCAGCTCTATATAAAACCACTTTGATGTCCAACAGCACAGTGAGTGTGTTATTTAATTTAACATTTCCTTGAGCTGACATCGTACAGTACAAAGGTTAATTGGAATTCTGTATGCCACTTACAGTGCGGTGTGTGAGCTGAGGCAAGGTGGCTGTTCTTGGGTTTGTCATGCCACTGGAGAGTGCTTTGTGTTAACGTGGTGACAAGGTCTACACTACATCACCTCTCAGTGTACAGTGTGCATTTTTAACCACAAACTATCAAATATAAAACCCTTCGTCTGCCTGTGTGCTGTAAGGAAGGCTTGTCTGTCATACTGACAGTACAGTACATGCTGTCACACTCAGCCACACTCATGACCATTTAAAATAAGCCTATGGCTTTTATGTCTTTACTCAGCATGTCTATGGCTTTTACCTGAGTATTCTGTCTTGCCGATCTCTGCGTAGACGGTGGCCAGCAGCTCCAGACTCCTGTCTGTGATGGGGTGGTCGTTGCCAAAGGCCCTCTGATGGATCTTAGTGGCTTTCCCACTGTACTCTAAAGCAAGATGAGGTCTGAAAGACAAAGGACAGGAACACATAGATAAGTAACATTTTATGGATTATTTTTGTATCAGTAGTAGTTTGTATCAGTAGATTATTTTTGTATCAGTATACTCATAACACTTGAACTAGAAAAAGCAGTTCATGTCATTCCAAAGAATCAACCTGGGCTTGGATTCGTGCTGAAATATATATTGTCTGGCACCCTTGGTTAATTTAATCCCATAAATAAGTCCTTTCAGGGAGCACAACAATGGCTGACCTTAATCAAGCTTAGTGGGACGTGCTGCATTGTCAGGTGTGAGGATCGATGTCGGTGTTTGAAGCAGAGCAGCATGACAAATACAAACACACGTGGGCTGAGCTGTGATTAGATTTGGAGCAACGAGGCTGGGCCGATAGGGCTGTGGGCTCAGGGCCAGAGACCCAACCTTATGAAGCCAGTGGAAACGTCCAGGGCCTGCCAACTGCCAAGCTGCTGCCCTCATCCTGGTTCCAGTGTGAATTACAAATGCCATGGCCCCCACAGGTTGGTTTACTCTGCACCCTTCCATGGCTATCCCCCTCTGGAACAGAGTTAGGTGGGCATAGCATGGCATTACAGATTCCAACTCTGCTGCGCTCTCTGTATCTGTATCTGCCCGTGGGTAACACCACGCAAGGTCCTTTATCACCCTCATGTGTGGCCATAGATGAGAGCAAGCCCCGTTTAGTGTGGCAGATTTCAGGATCGCTGTTCCACAACCATTATTCCCTTCAATTAGTAATGGCCAGGTGTCCTTTTGCACTGTTTAGAATGTCCTTTGAGGACATCCTATCGCCAAAGTACAGAGAAGCCCTTCAACGGCCGAAGGACTTCATGCCACAGCGTTGAAAGATTCAGGAAGCACCACAAGAGAAGATGGGGGCTGGCGACTACAACAGCCTGTTATATTAGTCCAAAAGAAGTTCCTGTCCATCTCTTCCAGTTATCTCTTATTAGATCACAAATTCTAGCTAGGTGGCTGAAGTTAGCTAGTCTAGGGGTTAGGGTTGGGGGTTAGGGTTGAAGTTAGGGTTAAGTTTAGGAGTTAGGTTAAAGGGTTAAGTTTAGGTTTACGGGTAGGGTTAGCTAATAGGGTTAAGTGTTAATGTAACAGTATAACTTTAGTCTGTCCCCTCGCCCATACCCGGGCTCGAACCAGGGACCCTGGCGCACCACCGCTAACTAGCTAGCCATTTCACATCGGCTACATTAAGTAACAAGTACTTGCAACGCAGCTAAAAAGTAGTAAGTACTAAAACCGTTACTAATTAGCTAAAATGCTAAAATTGTCTCTGATGAGATTTGAACTCTGAACCTTTGGGTTATACGCCGACCAATCCACCCACTTTAGTTTTTGCCTTCAGTAACCATCTGTCTTATGTAACCATACCAATCAAAACATATATTTACATTTACATTTACTATGTTACCTATAGTCTATGAGACCATTGTGCTGGAGACCCAAAACCAAAAGTATTGTACAAGAATGAGGTCAAACAGCAGAAACCAACTAGTGCTTGTCATTGTTTGCCCAGAAACCCAAGACCCTGGGTACAGCCATAAACAATCTCTACAATCTCATTCAAGATGAACCAGCTTCCTCACCTTATCCAACCATCACACCCCTCTCCCTATGCACCTGTTCCCCCCTTCCACCCTCTCAAGACAATCAGGCTTAATGCTTTAATCTTCCAACCAATGACAACATGGACAAATAAATGTTGATGTTACTGTCTTTGTGGCAGAGTACCCCTGCATCAAGGACCAGATCCCTGTGTTCTGGTAACATTAGAGATGGTGGCCCTTTTCTCCAACTCCTCAAGTGAAATCAACCAATTCATTTTTGCATGGGGACCACGGATGCAAACACTTATTCCTGCACTTGTTTATTGGATGAGGAAATATCCATCCTGATGACATATGTTCAAAGCACTATGAAGATATAATCCGTCTTTCACTAACAATCAGGGGAAGGGGCAATGTGTTACTGAGTTCAATCAACTGAATACGGTACATTTCTGTTAGAAATAAGAAAAGAAAAGCTAACCATTTTGGAGACAGTTCCACCACATAGACAGTTCAGAAATGTTCTATTTAAACAATGCAAACAATGTCTCTGTGAGATAGCCTCTGGCACAGTAATATCACTGTTAATCACCTTTTAAAGATATTGTACTCTCATATACAGCCTTTGTAAAGTACAAAGAGCTAGACTGAGTATCAAAATACACAGCATAAATATAACTACAGCCTTTTTTTTGCCTCTATACCCCTCAAACTCAACTTTGGACCCTGAAGCCAGTTCCACTGCATGTATTTATTGTTCCAACTGCATGTTTTCATTGTTCCCCTCTAATCAGGGACTGATTTAGACCTGGGACACCAGGTGGGTGCAATTATCAGGTATAACAGGAAACCAGCAGGTTCCTGACCTAGTAATAGTTGAATACCCCTGGTCAATACTGTATATTATACCATCTATACTGAGTGGACAAAACATTAGAAGCACCTTCCTAATATTGAGTTGCACCCTCTTTTGCCCTCAGAACAGCCTCAATTCGTCGGGGCATTGACACTGCAAGGTGTCCAAAGCGTTCCACAGGGATGCTGGCCCATATTGACTCAAATGCTTCCCACAGTTGTGTCAAGTTGGCTTATTTTCCTTTGGATGGTGGACACACGGGAAACGGTTGAGCGTGAACATCCCAGCAGCAACCATTCTTGACAGACTCAAACCGGTGCGCCTGGCACCTATTACCATACCCTGTTGAAAAGCATTTAAATCACCCTCTGAATGGCACACACATACAATCCATGTCTCAGTTGATTCAGGGCTTAAAAACCCTTCTTGAACTTGTCTCATCCCCTTCATCGACTTTGATTAAGTGGATTTAATAGATGACATCAATAAGGGATTATAGCTTTCACCTGGATTCACCTGGTCAGTGTATGTGATGGAAAGAGCAGGTGTTGTTAATTGTTTTGTACACTCAGTTTATACCAGTGGTGTAAAGTACTTCAGCATAAATACTTGAAAGTACTACTTAAGGAGTTTTTTTGGGTATCTGTACTTCACTTTACTATTTGTATTTTTGACAACTTTTACTTTGAGTTCACTACATTCCTAAAGAAAATGATGTTCTTTTTACTCCATATGTTTTCCCTGAAAGCCAAATGTACTCGTTACGTTTTGAATGCTCAGCAGGACAGAAAGGGTCCAATTCACACACTTATCAAGAGAACATCCCTGGTCATCCGTATTGCCTATGGTCTGGCGGACTCACTAAACACAAATGCTTAGTTTTTAAATGATATCTGAGTGTTGGCGTGTGTCCCTGGCTATCCGTAAATTTAAAAAACAAGAAAATTGTGCCGTCTAGTTCGCTTAATATAAGATTTATTTTATTATTCATACTTTTACTCTTACTTTTGATACTTAAGTATACTTAAAACCAAATACCTTTAGACTTTTACTCAAGTATTATTTTACTGGGTGACTTTTACTTAAGTCATTTTCTATTAAGGTATCTTTACTTTAACTCAAGTATGTCAATTGGGTACTTTTCCACCACTGTTGTATACTGATATATGCAGAATTGGACAATTATTAATATACACAATTACATTATTGATATTAAAAAATGTAATTAGCGATATAAAAAATTAAAACAATTGTATTAAAGATTGAATATAAAAAATGCAGTTCCTAATGTTTTGTACACTCAGTGTATAACAGGCATTTTAACAAGATAATTCTCTACTTGTTCATCCCGCCCTTACTTGAAACCCAGTATAGACCAACAAAAGTACAGAAAGGTCAGCAGAACAGAAACAGCTACACATCTTTTTTAATGAGAGGAAAACCAACAGTACTAAGCAACACTGTCCTTATTGCAAGTGAGGACATTTTGTGTTCTACTTGTTCACTGGGCCCAGAGAGCCTTTAGACACACAGAACACATAATACATTAGCCTATTTTTAATTACATACAGTATTGTAACACACAGCGGAAACAGCCTTTCACTTTATTCATCTCTACGCACCTTTTACTCACGATGCAGAGCTGGGCTAGCTGCTCCAGGTGCTGTGCCTGAGAGGCCTGATCCGATAGCTCCTCTGAGGACGCCCATCCTGTCCCCGCCGAGCCCAGCAAAGCCTCCTCCTGGGGGCCTGTTACACACACACAGGTCATGTAATCAGACGCAGTCAGCTGCCCGCTAATGTCTGTCTCTATCCTTCTCTTTCTCACGCTCTATCCTTCTCTCTCTTTCTATCCCCCTAACTCCCTCTCGCTCTGTCTCTGTCTCTCTCCACAGCAAGTAAACAGAATCCAAAAGGCTGGCGACGTGGTCTCTGGCAGGGCTGGCAGTGTGGAGATGAGAATGGAGTTTGAACAGCAGGGTACAGTGGAGCCAACAGGATAGTGAGCAGAGGAGCAGAGGTAAGAGGGCAGGGAGAAGATACTGTGAGTCAAAACAAAACACTCACCACGCCCACAAGAGCAGTGACACAGCTACCAGCTTACACAGGCAAATACACAACTGACCTGACCCTGTTGGAAGTGGAGATTAGCCTACATAGAAACGTTTACAGCCTAATGTTACAGAGAGGTAAAAGGAAAAGTAAAGTGGTTCAGAAATAGCAATAAGCAGACGGAAACTTTGACCAGGATGAGGTAAAAGAAAGAATAGGAAATAGGTTAGGTCCAATATCTTTGACGGAGAATTAGAGAATGTGGAAATGGGCAAAGGTTTGAACAGGAGATTGAAGAGAGAGAGAGACAGAAGGTTGGTGGAGTGATTGTGATACCAGAAGCAGAGAGCAGGCACAGTGCTGAATCAGGGGCCTCAGTATTCCATGGCGCCACACAACTCTTTATGAGATAATGCCTAGCATGGCCATTAGTCTTCCCTGTCTGTCTCATAACTCCTGCTACCTCCGGCCCACGCAACACTGAGCTGCTGCAGCATCAGCAGCCTCCCGGCAGACAGACAGCAGCCTCCCGGCAGATGGACAGAGAGCAGCCTCCCGGCAGACAGACAGAGAGCAGCCTCCCGGCAGACAGACAACAGCCTCCCGGGCACACAGACAGATAGCAGCCTCCCGTCAGACAGACAGAGAACAGCCTCTAGGCAGACAAACTAAGAGCAGCCTCCTGTCAGACAGACAGAGAAAGAGAGACAGACAGAAAGACAGAGATGAATGCAGATGTCTGCAGAGGAGAGGCAGCAGGTGACCGATGACTGGACACTTGAGGTGAACACTGTCTCAGAGCTATGCTATGTTTACAGCAAATAAAGATGGACCGAGGTGAAATGAATCACATGGTGCTTGTTGGGCTGTAAGGAATACGCCAGGCTCTCTGGTGAAGGTTTGTTTCTCTATTGTACAGAATCACACATTGCTCACTGGTATCAATTCAAATTTGTATATAACAAAAAGCAGGTAACCCCCCCCCACACACACACACACACTGTATGTCATACTGTATACCGCAAAGTTGGCTTCTAGCAATTGCATTTCCTTGGGTACCATTACGACACTCCCTAATCACCAAGTTAGAGTGATAATACCCCCTTAATGCCCCCATGGTATAGATCTAAATGTACTTGCCTGTGCTCCCCTGAACAGCAGTGAGCTCGATCAGAGCAACCTCATAGAACATCTTCTCAGCCTGAATGAACTGCAGGGCCTTGCCGTCTGTTTATGTAGGTGAAGGATCAGTTGTCTCAGGGATTAAGTCAGTTGTTGAAGTCAGAAACAGTGCTGTCGCCAGGCTCAACTGCAATGTGTTGTTGTTTTTATTGGCCTCAACCTCGTGACCTCAGCAAGTAACAAGCTCATCACCAATATTCTAAACAGACAAGCAACTGTAATCATAGATTCCAACATTCTAAACAGACAAGCAACTGTAATCATAGATTCCAACATTCTAAACAGACAAGCAACTGTAATCATAGATTCCAACATTCTAAACAGACAAGCAACTGTAATCATAGATTCCAACATTCTAAACAGACAAGCAACTGTAATCATAGATTCCAACATTCTAAACAGACAAGCAACTGTAATCCTAGATTCCAACATTCTAAACAGACAAGCAACTGTAATCATAGATTCCAAGATTCTCTGTGAAGGCCTGAACTATAATAATCTGGACAGTCTCTTGTTTGTCCATGTTGATGTGCCAGAGTCTCTTGTATCTGATTCCATAATAACACACTAAATATGTGTTTTCCCTAAACATAGACTCAGGAGCCGAGTTTGTTCACTTTGTCAAAGGCATTCTGCATACTGAAATAAATGCATCCCTTTGTAAGTCAACACCATTTACAATTGGCAAGGAAAATGTGCCTAAAATAAACCCAGACATAAACGGCCTACTTAAAAGTAGGAGCTCTCTGTTGCACATGAGACCAGCCTTTGCTTGGTTCTATTTCTGAATTGTTGTGGGTGACCTATTGACTTCTGTTAAAGTAGCACAGATACAAATTAAAGCTTTTTTTTTTTTTTTTTTAAGTATGTGTCGTATACAGTGAATACAGGCCACCAGAATGTTGGTAACAGCTTTCTACCTCTGTCAGAGCTAAAAAACAAACCAATGATTTGACTTGGATCTGAAAAACACAGCAGCTGGTCTCACTCATGGTGTCACTAAGAAAGAGTCCTCTGCCTGCACCACTCCCTTGAGCCCAGTTTTAAGGGCACATGTAAGCCTGCTCTTTCGAAAACATAACAAAATGGTAGCCTATGAAGACAGTAGCCTATAAATCCCGAACATAACTGTCCGTGTGAAAGGAAAGAGGCTAACTTTTATGACTACACAGTAAAATCGCAAGAGTTAGTTAAACTCGTATGGAGTCAAATGTAATGGAGTTTATATGGTCTCACCCCCATTTTGTGTTAAAACTACTCTGGTCATGGTGTTGATATTTTTGGGGTTAAAACTTCACTAAATGGAGTAAAATCCAACTCAGAGAGTTGCTTAAATGTAACTCCAATTGCCATTTTAGACTTTTCGTGTTGTTTTGAATAAACAGTCAACTCCAGAAGAGTACATTTCTCTTTCCGTTTACTTCCTTTGAGTTATACATGTCTAAAGCCTTATTTGAATATTTCTAAAATGTGTCACAGTATGGTGCTTTGCAACGTGATCTCCTCCCCTTCGTCTCTAGACTGATTGAAGTGGACTTAACAAGTGGCATCAATAAGGGATCATAGGTTTCACCTGGATTCAGCTGGTCAGTCTGTCATGGAAAGTTCCTAATGTTTGGTACACTCAGTGTATGTGTATTTGAACCCATAATGTTTGAATTGAAGTTGTTTAAAAACTCCACGCAAAAAAAATATATATTATGGTATTTGTTTCATTATGTCAGTAATCAAGTTTAAGATATATAACTTTCAAAATATAGAAATACAGTTGGTATGATGCATTTTGCAACTCGTTTCATGGCTTAATACTGCATTCCGTTGTTTCAAGTTCTGTCTTTGCATTGTCATCAACTCCAATTCAGCTGGGGGCACAGAATATACTCATCCTAGTCCATTGTGGATTGATACTACAGTTTATGAAATGTCATAGGCTACAGTCATGACTAATACAACAGTAAAAAACATCAAAGCTGTGTTCGAATACTCATACTAACTGCACTAACGGTACTATTTATGACATAAATTGAGTATGTAGGATGTTTATTGGTCATAGTATAGATATTGTTAGTATGCCAAAAGTTCCTGGATATCATAATACACTACCGTTCAAAAGTTTGGGGTCACTTAGAAATGACCTTGTTTTTTAATGAAAAAGTAATAGGAAATATAGTCAAGACGTTGACAAGGTTATAAATAATGATTTTTAATTGAAATAATAATTGTGTCCTTCAAGCTTTGCTTTCGTCAAAGAATCCTCCATTTGCAGTAATTACAGCCTTGCAGACCTTTGGTATTCTAGTTGTCAATTTGTTGAGGTAATCTGAAGAGATTTCACCCCATGCTTCCTGAAGTACCACCCACAAATTGGATTGGCTTGATGGGCACTTCTTATGTACCATACGGTGAAGCTGCTCCCACAACAGCTCAATAGGGTTGAGATCCTGTGACTGTGATGGCCATTCCATTATAGACAGAATACCAGCTGATTGCTTCTTCTCTAAATAGTTATTGCATAGTTTGGAGCTGTGCTTTGGGTCATTGTCCTGTTGTAGGAGGAAATTGGCTCCAAATAAGTGCCGTCCACAGGGTATAACATGGCGTTACAAAATGGAGTGATAGCCTTCCTTCTTCAGGATCCCTTTTATCCTGTACAAATCTCCCACAGTTTTCAGCTGGATTAGCTAACTAATCCAACAGTTTGCCTTGGATTAGCTAACGTACCATTGGAACACAGGAGAGATGGCTGCTGATAATGGGCCTCTTGTATGCCTAAATAATCTGCAGTTTCCAGGTACAATAGTCATTTACAACATTAACAATATCCACACTGTATTTTTGATCAATTTGATGTTATTTTAATGGACAAAAAATATGCTTTTCTTTCAAATACAAGGACATTTCTATGTGACCCCAAACTTTTGAACGGTAGTGTATGACGTATACAAGCATTGGACACTATTTCCGTGCTTTTAGGGCCCATAATGCAATCCTTCTGAAAATGAGCGTGACTTCCCAACATTTTCAGATTTGAAGTAAATGGCGGAAATATGCAGCCGAAGTCCGACGAGAGCGGATACAAATTCATTATTTTAACTTATTATGACAGATGTTAAGAAAATATTGAGCAATGTAATAAAGTAATGATTTTTCAAATAAGTTACGTTGCCCGAAAATTTGTTAGCTACGCTATCCTTATCATCAAATCAAATGTATTTATATAGCCCTTCGTACATCAGCTGACATCTCAAAGTGCTGTCCTGAAACCCAGCCTAAAACCCCAAACAGCAAGCAATGCAGGTGTAGAAGCACGGTGGCTAGGAAAAACGGCATAGCATTCATTGCATTATGCTACCAGTATGCAGTATGTACGGGTATGTTAGCTAGCTACCTAAAGTAACGTTAGTTGGTTACTAATACATCGAACGTGCCAGTATATTATCTATATGCTATCTAACTAACTACCCAATGTTTATTGACTTGATTATTCACGTCATTCTTAACTTAGCTAAGTGGTATAGTCGTTGTGCCTTCTCAATGGACATTGTTAATTCGCTCTGGCTATCTACTCCGATTTCAGAACACTCTCGTCTGAGTGTGCCAGAGCGCAGAAAAACTGTTGAATTTATGAACGCTCAACACCATTGAATATAACCCGCTCACCAATGCTCTGGATAACATGAAAACAGCCTAACGAGCTCTGTTAGGGCGAGTAAAATGGTCAAAGTGAGGTGTTCTCTCAATTGTGTTTGGAAGTAGCTTGCAAGCTAGCCAACGTTAGCCAGTTGGCTTGGGTGCTTGACTGCCGTTGTGAGGTCAGAATGCTTGGATCAACCCTACACCTCCGCCAAAGCATCCAGTGTGCACTCTGAACGCCCCGAGAGCGACGAATGCCCAGAGCGCGCTCTGGCCCTCCAGATTGAATTTATGAACACACCCGAAGTCGTATGATGTTTAGATAGTACTTTGTTACACTAAATAGCTAGCAAGAGGTTGCATAGCGACAGCATCAACTGCCGGTAGACAGGCGAAGTACTAGTATGCTCAACTGAAAGGATACTGTTCATTCAAAGTATATTAAAATGAACTAATAGTATAAAGTATGTAGTATATACTCATTAAGTATGTAGTATACCGTATGTTAGTATGGGTATTCGAACACAGCTCCAGTGTTTTGACAGTCAACATAGATGAAATTGGTTTCAAGGAGTATAGGCCGAAATATCTTTACGCATCACACTTCTCCTCAAACAAAAAATACTAGGCTCCCACAAATTGTTTTGTATGTGTGAGGCACGTTCTCAATAAGCAAGATAAAGCATAGGCCTACCATTGACATGGCATTATAGGACTGACATTTTTTAATAGCCTATGTTTGGAGGACCATATCTTTGGTAACTGGACAAGAGACATGGGTACCATCCGAATGGAGTATGCACTGCAGGTAGACCTACAGTACCAGTCAAAGGTTTGGACACACCTACTCACAAATGCTAAGAGTGTGCAAAGCTGTCATCAAGGCAAAGGGTGGCTACTTTGAAGAATCTAAAATCTATTTTGATTTGTTTAACCCTTTTTTGGTTATAATGTGTTATTTCAGAGCTTTGATGTCTTTGCTATTATTCTACAATGTATAAAATAGTAAAAATAAAGAAAAACCTTTGAATGAGCAGGTGTGTCCAAACTTTTGACTGGTGCTGTATGTGAATTGTGAATAATGCAAAAGCATGTAGGCAAAGTTTGTTAATGAAATGAAATGGAAAACAAGCAGTTGTTACAGGAAAATAACAACAACAAAATCTAAAATAGGAGTGTCACCAGGTTATCTAATCTCTCATTCCATGATGGACATTTAACTGCCAAGCTTGATCTTTTAATACAACTTTGGTGATTAAGATTTATTTCTAAATGTCTCATGAGCCAAACACTTTATCGATAGTCTTAACTACTTGGCCAATGCATTGGACATGACAAAAAAACAGCCTTCATTGCTGTGATTGGTTTTTAATCAAATTAAACTAAATGGGCAAAAACATTTGTTTTTTTAATGTACCTCAATACAAGGTTTACGGGCATGAAAAGCACATCCCTCTTGTTCCATGTGCGTCCTGGTTGGATAGGCTGCCCTTCCGTTGTCAAAATCAATGCCATAACCAACCAAGTTACCACTACAACCAGCTTTCGGTTGCTCTTAAATATCCTCACCAGCGCATACTGAAATTGGCACTTTGGTGCACATTTCTAAGGACACACCTCTGATATTGCCACCCTTCCCAACTCAGTGCAAGCAAGGTCATATTAGACAGGTAAATTACCAATCCTGGCTCTAGGATTTGAAAAAAATTGTGCTTAATGGCAGCCGAAAATTAAGCCCTATAGCTCGTATATAAAAGCCCGGCTGAGGTAGACATATTGGGCTGATGACAGACAGTTGTGGGTTAACTCCAGGGTTTACTGGGCCACTGATGTAATGACTGTTGATGGTCATTACAGACACAGCACTTTTCACAGGCCAATAAATCAGATGTCTGGAGATGCGTTCACAACTAATACATTCAGTATGGATTACCAAACAGATAGAACTGCATTGTATTTCCTGGCATATTAACTGTACCCACTCAATCCATCTCTTTACTTTTTCATGAACAAGCATTCAATACAACGTGATGCCGCAAGCAAGTTACAGAAATCAGCCCAAAGTGAAATGTGCAATCTGAAATTAATGTGCTTTCAAATTTCTTTCAATCCTTTCATTCATGGCCACTTGCTCATCTGGGCCAGGGGCTCTTTAATTAGGTCAGGTGGAAATGTCCGACAGATCTCCATTCATTAAAAGGAAGAAAATCGACATTGCCCGATCTCGTTGCTTTCTCTTCCTTAACTCCATCTAATCCAGGCATTCTGTGCCTCCATGAATCCACACTTCCCAGTAAATGTACCACTTTATGGTTAAAGGAATTCCTGCCTCAGTCTCATTCATTCTTCTGTCATCTGACCGGTGCCCTATTCACCTTAACTGTCAGTCATCCTACCTATCCAGCTACCCACACAGATTCCACAAATCTTTCAAAATCATTGGAGAGTGAAACTGAATTGACAGATGAGTATACTTTCCATGGAAGAAATGTCAATAAACAAAATGGAGCCAAGATGGATTTTGGCCAGAGGGACAGAGGTCACTTCTGAATTCTGGCAGCTCTGAGAAGAATTTCAGCAACAGGGAGTTATTATTCTGGCATTTGATGCTGAGTTGATGCTATGGAGTCTGTGCTTGTGAATCTATGAGTTTCCATCAGTCAGCTAGATTAGTCTGACTCTTCACCTCCCGCACTCCCCTGAGAACCTCCCCAAATACAGTTGAAGTCAGAAGTTTACATACACCTTAGCCAAATACATTTAAACTCAGTTTTTCACAAATCCTGACATTGAATCCGAGTAAAAATTCCCTGTCTTAGGTCAGTTAGGATCACCACTTTATTTTAAGAATGTGAAATGTCAGAATAATAGTAGAGAGAAGGATTTATCACATTCCCAGTGGGACAGAAGTTTAAATACGCTCAAATAGTATTTGGTAGCATTGCCTTTAAACTGTTTAACTTGGGTCAAACATTTCAGGTAGCCTTCCACAAGCTTCCCACAATAAATTGGGTGAATTTTGGCCCATTCCTCCTTACTGAGCTGGTGTAACTGAGTCAGGTTTGTAGGCCTCCTTGCTCACACACTCTTTTTCAGTTCTGCCCACAAATTTACTATAGGATTGAGGTCAGGGCTTTGTGATGGCCACTCCAATACCTGGACTTTGTTGTCCTTAAGCCATTTTGCCTCAACTTTTGAAGTATGCTTGGGTCATTGTCCATTTGGAGGACCCATTTGCGACCAAGCTTTAACTTCCTGACTGATGTCTTGAGATGTTGCTTCAATATATCCACATAATTTCCCCTCCTCATGATGCCATCTATTTTGTGAAGTGCACCAGTCTCTCCTCCAGCAAAGCACCCCCACAACATGATGCTGCTACCCCATACTTCATGGTTGGGATGGTGTTCTTCAGCTTGCAAGCTTCCCCCTTTTTCCTCCAAACATAACGATGGTCATTATGGCCAAATAGTTATATTTTTGTTTCATAAGACCAGAGGACATTTCTCCAAAAAGTACGATCTTTGTCCCCATGTGCAGTTGCAAACCGTATTCTATATTTTTTATGCCGGTTTTGGAGCAGTGGCTTCTTCCTTGCTGAGCGGCCTTTCAGGTTATGTCGATATAGGACTCCTTTTACTGTGGATATAGATACTTTTGTACCTTTTTCCTCCAGCAAGGTCCTTTGCTGTTGTTCTGGGATTGATTTTCACTTTTCGCACCAAAGTACGTTCATCTCTAGGAGACAGAACGCGTCTCCTCCCTGAGCGGTATGATGGCTGCATGGTTCCATGGTGTTTATACTTGCATACTATTATTTGTACAGATGAACGTGGTACCTTCAGGCATTTTGAAATTGCTCACAAGGATGAACCAGACTTGTGGAGGTCTTGGCTGATTTCTTTTGATTTTCCCATGATGTCAAGCAAAGAAGCACTGAGTTTGAAGGTAGGCCTTGAAATACATCCACAGGTACACCTCCAATTGACTCAAATGATGTCAATTAGCCTATCAGAAGCTTCTAAAGCCATGACATTATTTTCTGGAATTTTCCAAGCTGTTTAAAGGCACAGTCAACTTAGTGTATGTAAACTTCTGACCCACTGGAATTGTGATACACATTGAATTATAAGTGAAATAATCTGTCTGTAAACAATTGTTGGAAAAGTTTCTTGTGTCATGCACAATGTAGATGACTTAACTGACTTGCCAAAACTATAATTTGTTAACAAGAAATTTGTGGAGTGGTTGAAAAATTAGTTTTAATGACTCCAACCTAGTGTATGTAAACTTCCGACTTCAACTGTGCAACCCAGAGAGCATTGTTCAACTCTGGCTCTGCCCAGCCACATGACTATCCTGTTTTAATGTCTTCAGGGACCAGGGACTCTAACTGACTCTGTCATGTATCCAACTATTCTCTGTGTCGACAAAAATACATGTCATACTGAGTTTCACATAAAGTTCCATAATAACAACTCAAATTACTTTGTGAATGAATAAAAATATCTACTTTAAATCATTACAGTGTTAATGATATACTTGCTGTAGTCAGAGTAGCTCACATGGAGACGCAACCCATGACCTCTGCCTATAAAGTTTATATAATGTTACTGTTAACAATTCTTCCATAATTATTCATGATCCTATGTGTCTGGTTCATGTCCAAAGACAATCCTGCCATGACCGATGAGCCTCTTAACTAGATGAATTCTGAGGACATGAGCAGACTATGAATAGCCCTACTGATGAAGTCAGCCCAGTAAATCAACCTATTTTGGGAGATGGGTTGTGAAGAGCTGGGTCTTGCTGAGGCAGATAAGTTGACCTGGCGTGTAAACTGTTTCAGTGTCTCAGTAACAGATAGGAGTGCCATGGGAAGAGGTTATAGATCCTGCAACACTACACCCATCTTATCTGAGCACTATACTGCACTGGCCTATAGTGGATAATGGCGGTGGTGGTGACACACAGCCACTGCAGAATACAGGTTAATTCGTTTTCTCATACTCTGTGTTGTGGGGAGATAAGCACTTACAAATCCTCTTAGGAGAAAGACACAGGGTTTGGGCCCTATTCAAAATCTTGAGCATTCTGGGACAAAGCCGTGATTATATTCTGGCCCAAGGACACTCTTTCTACAGTGCATTCTCTGTACAGTCAAATCACATTTTGTGCTGGAATTCACCATGCCCGCTGCCACCAAAAATGGAAACAATCTTCTGTTCCCCATTATACTCACAGGTGTAGGCTTTTCATGCAAAGATAGTACTAATAGTTCTCTGGAAGTGGGGGTCAGATAAGGGCTAGGGGTTTGGTTTCACAAGGCCTCTGTTGGTGTGTAAAGGATACAATTATTTTCGGAGATGAAGAGTTCAGCAATCTGTAATCACAGAGGAAAACACATATCAGGATTGTATGATATGAATACGCTACACAATGAATTTACTATCTGCATTCTACTCAGATCACCATGTATGAGCCTTCTCAGTCCACTATTCTCATATCAGCTACTATATTGTGGTGAGGAATGGACAACTCCTCTCTGTCAGAACTGTAGGTAATTCCGTACTGACATACTGTATTATACACTATACATGGACCAGTTCAAACACTCTTATTCTTGCAGAGCAGTTGACATATTTACAAGTTTGGCATTATGGCATATTACTTACATTCAAAAGAGCCATTTGACATTTTTCTGTCTGTTCTTGTGCTAGACAGACAGACAGACTCCTTCTCTTCACCGTGTACCGTGCACTGTCAACAGGAAACATGCTGATCCTGTGCTGTGAGTGGCAACATGATGTTTCACATTGGTGAAGGTTGTATTGGTATGTATAGTGTGACTTGTGTCTGTATAGTATATGGTAATGTACAGTATGAGTAACACACTGCGAATCAGTAAAAGTGTCAGTACTGTATGTTACAGTATGTATGGTATCAGTATTGTGGTGAGTGTGTTTTGTGTCTGTGTGCTCATATGTATGTACACCACAAGTGTGTGCATTTGTCTGTTGACCCTGGACGTTTGTGTGCGCAAACATGCATCTACAGTATGCGTGTCTGTGTATGTATACATATGTGTGGGAGAGTGAGTGATCATCCAGACATCAAGGTCGTTGGCTCACCTGATGCAGGCAGTTGGGCAGCGAGGTAAAGCTCTGCACATGCCTCAACCCCAGCAGAGAGCTGAGGAAGCAGTGTAGGGCGGCCTGGTACTCCCCCTGCTGCTGGAGCTGCTGTCCCAGCTGAAACAGGCCCTCCCTCCCCCCGTTCAGCATCCCCAGTCCCAGCCAGAGGCAGAGCTGCCTCCCATCGGAGCTCTGCCAGCCAGGGACAAATGCTCCACTCCACCCAACTCCACTACAGCCCCAGAGCAGAGAGGATAAAAAAGAATGAAAACAGCCCTGAGATAAAAAATACAGCAGAGATAGGGTTTAGAAGAGTCAGACTACAGAACGGCTTCCATTCAGTCTCATCTATCCACAGGAACTCAAGGGCAGGTGACGAGCTGAGCTAAAGAGCAAGCGGAGGCAGGCTGAGAGAGGCTCAGTGGCTGAGAGAAGACAGATCCACGCCCCTCCCTCTCCTCCCACGCTGCATCAGGAAAGGAGGAGAGGAAGTCAGACGGGATTTGTTCACTGACTGGCAGAGCCCACGACCAATCACTGTTTTACTCACGTACAGTAGCCCAGCCAGCGTGTGTGAGCAGTCTCAGCAAGTAGGAAACGGAGCTGTCGACTGAGCACTGTGGCTGGCTTTCCCTCACTCCTTATGAAACCAAACAGCAGGGCTTTAAGCTTCTGCAAGGATTCACTACTGTGCACGCTTAATGTATTAGATTTGTTCATTTCATATAATTTCAGGATACACTGACCTAATTTGTCTAGTGCACTCGTACAGCAATTTTGTGCAAGTGTGAAAACATGTCTTAGGGGAAAGGAATTAAATCAATAAATCTTAATGCTTTACTTATGGTTTATAAATGAGAAGCCTGTGAAAATGTGCAATGTCCATACACAGACTTGAGAATGTGCTTGAGAAAGAAATTCAAAATGTCTACATGTTTCCCTGAGTAGAATAAAGCACATGGACCTTTTAACATATATTCATAACATTTTTTTATTGATATATATTTTTTTTATAGCAATAATGACATATTTGATATCAATAATTAAACCATTTTTATATCAACAATTTTTGTGGATGTTAATGCACTTCATGAAGGCAGGATTGCATGTGCATGCTTCTACATACAGTCGCTAGTCTACACACCCTTTGTACAATCTTCACATTTTGCTGCCTTAAAATGTAATCTAAAAGAGATGTGCAAGGCTAGATTTATTTCCTATAGATCTACACAATTTGCTCCTCTTTTTCAAAGTAAAATAAAAATTATAGAACATTTCACAAATGAATACAAAAATAAGAAATTAAAATGTGTTAATGACGTGTCTTCACACACCAGAGTTAATATGTGGTGTCACGACTTCTGCTGAAGTTGGTTCCTCTCCTAGTTTGTGCGGTGTTCGGCGGTCGACGTCACTGGTCTTCTAGCCATCGCCGATCCATTTTTCATTTTCTATTTGTTTTGTCTTGTTTTCCCACACACCTGGTTTTCATTTCCCTCATTACTTGTTGTGTATTTAACCCTCTGTTCCCCCCATGTCTTTGTGTGGTATTGTTTGTTTGTAAGTGCTTGTGCACATGTTGACTGGTGCGTGTCGGGTTTTGTACCCATGTTGTTATTTTATTGATGCCGTTGGTTTTGGTATTAAACTGCTCTGGCTATTACCTAGTTATGCTCTCCTGCGTCTGACTTCCCTGCACCCCTTACATGTGGTGGAAGCACCTTTGGCAGCCATTACAGTTGTGAATCATTTTGAAAAAGATTCTTCTAGCCTTGCATGACTTTAATGGCAACATATCCATTGCTTTTATCAAAAATACTCAAACTCAGTAAATTTGATTGGGATTCATTGATGGACAACAATATTCAATTCTTGTCACTGATTTACAAGCAGATTTAGGTCAGGACTGGGACTACAAGATCCTTTCATGAACACTCAACACCTCTTGGAAAGCCATTCTGGTGTGTCTTTGGCATTAGAATTTGTGTAATTGTTACACTGAAAAATATAACTATCCAGGGTTAGCTTTTCAGTAGACTATGGCTTGTTTTCCTCTAACTTCTTACCTATCCTTTGGTCCTTTCATTTTTCTTTTGATCGTAACTCCCCAGCCGGTACCAAGTATACCCATAACATGATGCTGCCACCACAAAACTCATCTTATTCAAAATGATTCACACTTGTAATGGTATTCCCCTATCCTCTATTACCCTTTCCTCTTCACGCTGTATACAAACGACTACGTGGTTAAGTTCTCGGAAGACACCGATGTCCTAGGGCTCTTAAACAAAGGCTTTGACACCAATGGGTACAAGGCAGAGTTTGAAGGATTCACCAGACGGTATAATGAACATCACCTACAACTGAATGTGAAAAATTCTGAGGAGATGATCATTGACCCTAAGTCCGTTGGGGACCACAGCCCCATTGTGGTACACAGAGAGAACATTGAGCAGGTGAACTCTTACAAGTACCTGGGGGTCCACATTGACAGTGGGCTGTGCTGGTGCACCGATGTGGAGAGCGAGTGCTCACGCATCCAACACACTTGCACTTCCTGTGTTGCCTCAGGGTCTATGCAGTTAACCAGATCATGCTCCTCTTTTATAGATCCATCAATGCATCAATCCTACGCTACGGTATTGCTACATTGTTTGGTAACATGGCAGTGCAGCTCAAAGCCAAAATCTTGAGACTGACCAAGACAGCAGGGAAGATTATTGGCATGAAATTTCCATCCTCTCTCCAAGACATTTTCGAGGAGACCATCAGCAGCCAATAGCCTCAAGGTCATATCGAACCCCACACATGCACTGAACACAGGGTTCTAGCTGGGTGCCTACAGTGCATTCGGAAAGTATTCAGACCACTTGACTTTTTCCACATTTTGTTACGTCACAGCCTTATTCTAAAATGTATTGAAATATTATTTTTCCTCATTCCTACATTAACCTACACACAATACCCCAGAATGCATGCTTATTAAAAACAGAAATAACTCATTTACATAAGTATTCAGACCTTTTGCTATGAGACTCGAAATTGAACTCAGGTGCATCCTGTTTCAATTGATCATCCTTGAGATGTTTCTAAAACTTTATTGGAGTCCACCTGTGGTAAATTCAATTGATTGGACATGATTTGGAAAGGCACACACCTGTCTATATATGGTCCCACAGATGACAGTGCATGGCAGAGCAAAAATCAAGCCATGAGGTGGAAGGAAATGTCCATAGAAGGGTACCAAAACATTTCTGCAGCATTGAAGGTCCCCAAGAACACGGTGGCCTCCATCATTCTAAAATGGCAGAAGTTTGGAACCACCAAGACACTTCCTAGAGCTGTCCGTCTGGTCAAACTGAGCAATTGGGGGAGAATGGCCTTGGTCAGGGAGATGGCCAAGAACCCGATGGTCACTGACAGAGCTCGAGAGTTCCTCTGTGGAGATGGGAGAACCTTCCAGAAGGATAACCACCTTTGCTGCACTTCACCAATCAGGCCTTTATGGTCAAGTGGCCATACGAAGCCATTGTTCATTAAAAGGCACATGACAGCCCGCTTGGAGTTTGCCAAAAGGCACCTAAACACTCTCAGACCATGAGAAACAAGATTCTCTGGTTTGATGGAACCAAAATTGAACTCTTTGGCCTGAATGCCAAGCGTTACGTCTGGAGGAAACCTTGCACCATCCCTACAATGAAGCTTAGTGGTGGCAGCATCATGCTGTGGAAATGTTTTTCAGCTGCAAGGACTGGGAGACTAGTCAGGATCGAAGGAAAGATGAAAGGAGCAAAGTAGGGAGAGATCCTTGATGAAAACCTGCTCCAGAGCTCTCAGGACCACAGACTGGGGCGAAGGTTCACCTTCCAACAGGACAATGACCCTAAGTACACAGCCAAGACAATGCAGGAGTGGCTTCGGGACAAGTCTCTGAATGTCCTTGAGTGGCCAAGCCAGAGCCTGGACTTGAACCCCATCGAACAGCACAAAAGTAATACTGCAAAGAAATTGGCAAACCAATTCACTTCTTATGCTGAACAACAGGTGTTGACTTAAATCTACTTGAAAATCTATGGCAAGACCTGAAAATGGATGTCTAGCGATGATCAACAACCAATTTGACAGAGCTTGAAGACATTTTTAAAGAATAATGGGCAAATGTTGCACAATGCAGGTGTGGACTCACAGCTGTAATTGCTGCCAAAAGGGTTTCTACAAAGTATTGACTCAGGGGTGTGAATCAGATAAATTAGATATTTCTGTAGTTGATTTTCATTTTTAATCTAAAAATATGTTTTCACTTTGTCATTATGGGCTGTTCTGTGTACTGTAGATGGGTGAGAAAAAACATCAAGTTTGAATTCCGACTGTAACAGAACAAAATGTGGAATACTGTAAGTCAAGTGGTATTAGTTCTTTCTGAAGGCACTGTATGGAAATTTTGTGTGGGTGGGGAGGGCGGTGTACGATGGTGTGTTCATTGTAGTATTGATATAAAATATAACAAATTTAATGAAAATATGTAAAAACGTCTTTCCATACATACACTCATGTGTTTAGTAATGCGTGACAGACAGTGAGTGTAAACACTGAGCCATTAGTAACACCCGCTGTATGTGTAGATAGAGAGCACTCCACTGTCCAAAGAAGGATGACTAATATTTTTCCACCGGCCGGGCTGCCTCAGATGTTTGCACTTCCTTCACACTCTGCTAATCAACATTAAACCAGGGACAATCTGTCCAGGGAGAGGGTGTGATCTGCCCACAACACTTGACATGATCTAGGTGAATATGAATGGGTCCTGACGTCCAGACCTGACCTCTTCTATGACGACAGAGCCCTGCAGAGCCATGGTGGCTCTCAAACCAAATGAAAGGGGAAGCACAAACCAAATGGCCAGAGTCGGTCTCCATTTACGTCTGATCCACCTTGCTTCACAGGATAGGATTTTAATGGCTGTGAATGCCAAGTCGCAGGAAGATCAGAGAGCATTAAAGTTGCATGGGCAGGTCAGGCTGAGGGAGGGAGCGCCACGCCATGGAGCACTACGTCTCAGCTAATAGCATCAAGAGGACTGATGGGAGTTGATTATGCTAATGATGTCCGCACTATTCATTCTCCTTCACTTCTCTTCAGTTTCACTACATGGTATGATTCAGTCTGCTGGCAGAGCAGGAGCCCCTGATGTGACGGAGCAGCTCTCCGACTCTCATTGTTCAGGCCATTTTGTCCAAATTGAAACAGAACAGGATCCATCTGCACATTAGAGTCCAACCAAGCTGAAACTACACCTGCCTGATCTGATAAGGCCTTGGATGTTCCTCTGTCCATGTTATCAGACTTCAAGCCATGCCATGGTAAACCCAACCAACATTACATGCTTTCACCTACCACAACATACCGAACAACACCCTTCTGTAATTATCCCGCAGAAAAGGTTCAAAGTTATACTAGGTGACTACATGCCATTGTCTTCTGAGAAGGTTACAGTGGGATGCAACCATAGCGAATGTATCGTATTATTGCAACCTCATTTATACTGTAATTCTAGTCACGTTTTGAGAGGTTGAGTTGGCATATCACTCGATTGAAATAGCTACAGCTCCATTTTACAGTAAAGAACAAAGTAGTTGTTCTGAACACATTCCTTCACTTATGTAATAAAAAATGTAATTAACCCAGGATGCCTTTTCTAATATCCCTAGGGTGACCACTCCTTGCTGACTGCATGGGCCTATTCTGAAAAAAAGAAAGTCTACATTCACACATATGCGTTGACTCAAATCTGCTTTTGTTAATGTTTCTTATGCAGTATAATGGCTATTCTAAATACCATGCTTTAGATTTGTAAGTCTTGCAGCGTTCCAGACCCTACCTTGTACCTGTGGTGCAACTTGTTTTGACAAGCATATTGATTGATGTTCAACGGCCCTAGAATCTACCTGCAATTGGAATATTGATTGCCTGACCTGCAAGCTTCCTGGACAAATACTTTACATCAGTGTGATCAGTAGACACTGTCTAAGGCCCCTGTCTTCAGACAGGCCCATACACCATACATTTATATATATATATATAGTTTATAATATATATAGTTTATATATACATTTATAATATATAGTTCAGATGTAACCTTACAAAGTGTTTGCACAGTAAGGTGTTGAGCCTTTATGAACTCAGTCCTCAGTGAATAGTGTGTCTAGTGTTAGCTACATGGTATAATAAGTACTGACTTAAACACTAGTAATCCAAGTGAACATTTGCCATCTTTGGATGTGCCATTTTATCCCCAAAGGACCCCGTGTCTGAACCAACCTGACCAGAGCTGATTCATACAGTATAGCATTTGTTGGAGAAGTCAATTTTGCATAGTCCAGTAAGTTCAGAAAAGGAATTTGCTTCTCTTGTGTCCTTGTGTTGTTGGACATCACTGCGCATGGCCCTACATCAGCATGTACTATTTATATTTACTGCACCATACAGATATACACTACACAACAGTATGCAGTCCTCTCTCAACCAATGGTCTTGTGCTGTGGAAAATGTTACATTCAGCGAAATGTCAGTGAATATGTCCCTAGTTACAATAATGTCAAGTTAACTGACTTGAGGACATATAAGATACACCTCAATCTTCCATGGATATTCTATAGACGTTGTTTTCCCTATAGCAGTTTACTTTCTCCAGTGACCAATGACCCGAGAAGGTACAGGGAAGGAGGACCCTATGAAATCATTAAGAATAACATTTCTTCTTAATCAATCTAGATATGCAGTGGTAGACTGTCTCCTCTGTACAGCAGCCTGGTGAGTCCCGGGCTGCAGAAGAATTCCCTTCAGGATTCATGCTCTGGGTGTTTTTATGTACTTGGCCTGGTCATCCCCTCTCCTAGTGAAGATACTTTTATGACCTCCATGTAATCAGCAGTAAACGCTGCCACCATCTGTCTCTTTTTACTCAATTATCTGATCCAATGACTTTTACTGACAAACACTGGCCCAGTAAGTACTGTAAGGCAAACTCCAGCTATGTCTATGTCTATGTCACGTTCATAAATCATCCAGCATTCACTTTTTGTTCAATTCTCAGAGCCAGTCAACTTTTCTAGTAAACACTGTCCTTGAGCATAGTGCAGGAGGCCATTTACTGTTGTTCATCATATATCAAGTACAGTTTTGGCTTCAGGCTAATTGTTCCTTTCACACTCATTACACTTGTCACGTTATAACGACTTGTACACACCAGGGGTCCTCCCCAATGTCTCTGTAAATGTTCACATTGAGTACAACAAAATGATTGTGTTTATAATGATGGTCATTATTATTACACTGTAAATACCATTCCCATTAATTTGCTCGGAATTGATTAACTGTGGCCTGTACTTGCGCTGAAGTGAGAATTGCATATTTTGCTCCATTCTAGTGCCCCCCAGTGGATAATGGAGAAACATCTACCAGCTTCAATGGGATTTGCCTGTCTACCGCAGATAACCGACCCTCTAGTAACTACACACAGAGGCAGTGCTTTAAAGCAAATGAAATGTGTTTTACTTTTGGAGATTTCATAATGGATATTTCCGTGCTGTACAATAATAATATCTGCTACTCTCAGCTCTTTATTTCTAACGACGAGCCACGTACAGAGCCAGGAGAAGAGTGCAGATTGACATTAGAAGAGCGTACTGCGTGGGATTACTGTTGCTGTGTGGAGAGCTAATTGGGAGACACTATGAAGTGTTCTGGGATGCCATTTACCTCCCACTGTGGAAGTAATCAGTCTCACACAATGACATAATACAACTGGTGAAAGCCTATCTGATCCGCAATTAACGGTACTTCTCCTCTCTCCAACTCTAGATCTCAGATGCCTCCCCTCTGTAGTCCTGCATCTATTCGCCTCTCCTCTCTCTGCCAATCATACCCTGCTCTCTCTTGTCTTCTACCCTCAGCTGTGTTGTCACAGCAGCTCGTCTTGCCCTGCTATGAGTCTGGTAGGGAACTGTGGACAAAGTACGCCACAGGTGTTCTTCAGCCTGTTGGGACCGAGGGTGGAGCATGCCAGCATAATTGTCATCCTCACAGGATTAGAGATCTCATTGATTGTATTACAAGCAGCATCATTAACAGCAAGCCCCTTTGCCTTTTGTTTGCCATTTGTGCTGCAGTGCTTCACACACACTAATTCATGGCCATGATTATGTGAGCTCCTTGACTCAAGTGGAGAAAATGATGTGAGAACCGGGGGGAAAGGTAATTCTATTAACGTAGAATCACGACATTCCAGTGCCAGCTAACCTGCATTTATAACACTACTCAGTATAGTCCCATGACAACCAACCAGTTCTACCTTCAGAATAAGGAAATACAGAAGGGGAAACCATAATCCACGTAAGACGAAACAAACATGGCCATTTTATCTGTCAGACAAATTATTCTCATGTTTGACTGTTGACATGTCTGTGCTGTACCTCAGCTCATGTATCAGCCTTTAACTGAGAGTGTGTCAATGGCTCTCTCTTAAAAGTGTCCACCCCTGGGCTACCCATATCTGTGGGGCCATGTTCACTTTAGATATGCTGGCTGATGGTCCTCTTTGTATCTAAAGAAGGGGAGCAGGAGCCGTTGCCTGATGGCATGTGTGGTGTGACAGGTTACTGCTTTGCCCTCTGGGAGATGACCACACATCACCAGACAATCACAGCCAAACACTAACAAGACACACCTGCAGGTTATGGATGTCTTAATCCTTTCATGGTCCTCCTCCCTCCTTCGTTCCCCTTCTTCCTGCGTCATGGTACAGGTGTGGGCCACACGGCCACCCCATCCAAGCTGCTGGATTTGGTCGATTTCCCCCAGGTAGTGTGACCGAGTGGAAAAATAGTGATGGGATCTGGGAGTCTTTTATTAGGAAAGCGAAGGCCCCTGGTTTGTGCAATATGAGCTGATCAGGGCTGAATATAATGGATTCAGTCAGCAGTCTGCCAGGACTGAAAGGAGAATCTCAATCACAACTCAAATCAAACAGCAATGGAATCACAACACTGTATCCTCATCAACTCCAATTCATCTCCCCTCAATTAGTTTAAACTGTGGCACACAAGCCTATGTGATACCTTGAACAGCAAGCAGTTGGTCCAATGCTAACATCCTGTGCCAGGGGTATGATGTTCGATGTAACCCGCAGTTTCTGTTTTTGCTCATCAGAACAGACTGTAGTCACATTACTGTTGAATTTATTCATGCTCTCTTGACGACAACCATCCTCCTAACCAGAAGTGTTGTATTTTAATGAGTCAAACGGATTATATCAAACCCTCTTTTTCACCGAAGTGCATACCGTTTGTTAAATGACTTTTAGATAGGAGTTGTCAAATTAAAAAATGTGGTTATGATGAATCTGCTTCTACACCTTTCATGCATGTTAGTGGATTTCGATTGCAGTGGGAATTAGGCCTCGTAGCAATCGCTGTCAAATAAATGGGTCTGTTTAACGAGAAAGTCCCTGCGCTCCAGCACAGGAATGTGCTAATTCAATCTCTTTCATTTTAGACATACAGTATGCTGTCAAATTCTCATTTGTTAAATCAACCAAAATATGTTTTTCATTATTATTCTTTTCCACAGTGTAATGAATCCGTTCATTTTATGAATACACAGAGCACATTATCCATTTCACTTTACGGCTTCTAATTTACTTAAATACGTTTTCATATATTTAAAATCTCTTTTGTGTTTGTTGTGAGATATTGATAGCGGACTTTAATTGAACCAAAGGGTGATAATGTTTATTTCCCCTTGTCCTCTTCTCTCCATTTCAGCTGTGAGTTAAAATCACCATGGTAACAATAACACTCATACAGTAGGTCAGCCAGTCACTGAGACTCTATTTGACACAGACATCAGAAAATGCTTGGTGCCCTGCTGATAGGGCAGTACTGTTGCAGATATTACATGACTCACATCACTATATTCATAAGAGGCCTAATATCCTGGCTACGACATTGAGGAAAGTATACCTCCTCTCCGTTGGGTCTAACATCAACTTTTCATAAGAGCTACTGTAGCCTGAGCCCAAACAGGTACAGCCACCCCGCCAGATACAGAGAAGAAGACACGTGGTAAAAAGGTAATGCCTCACCACCAGTTCAGATGACATGGACCATGACCATGTATTGATGTTGCCTCAGGAACTATGTGTCCTTCAGAAAGTATTCACTTGACTTTTTCCACACTTTGCTGTGTTACAGCTTGAATTTAAAATGTATTAAATGGTGTGTCATGTTGTGTCACTGGCCTACACACAATACCCAGTAATGTCAAAGTGGAATTATGTTTATGAAATGCTCTCCCGAGTGGCGCAGCGGTCTAAGGCACAGCATTGCAGTGCTTGAGGCATCACTACAGACCTGGGTTCGATCCCAGGCTGTGTTGCACGGAGACCCATGAGGCGGTGCACAATTGGCCCAGTGTCGTCCGGGTTAGGGGAGGGTTTGGCCGTCACATTGCGCTCTAGCGACTCCTTATGGCAGGCCGGGCGCATGCACGCTGACTTTGGTCGCCAGTGCGGTTTTTCCTCCAACACGTTGGTGTGGCTGGCTTCCGGGTTACGCAAGCAGTGTGTCAAGAAGCAGTGCGGCTTGGCAGGGTCGTGTTTCGGAGGACGCACGGCTCTCGATCTTCGCCTCTTCCGAGTCCATACCGGAGTTGCAGCGATGGGACAAGACTGAAACTACCAATTGGATATCACAAAAAGGGGTAAAAATTACATCAACAAAAAAGTATGAAAATCTGAAATGTCTTGAGTCAATAAGTATTCAACCACTTTGTTATGGCAAGCCTAAATACGATCAGGAGTAAAAATGTCCTTAACAAGTCACATAATAACTTGCATGTAATCACTCTGTGTGCAATAATAGTGTTTAACATGATTTTTGAATGACTACCTCATCTCTGTACCCCACACATACAATTATCAATATTTAATCAGTATTTAAGATACTCTTTGATGGTTTCAGGGTTCTTTCAGAAGATGGGCAAGGACTCTGATGTCCTAGCTTCAGGGGGGAAGCTGGCTCCACCATTGTGATGCCAGGACAGAGAAGAGCTTGGACTGGGCTGAGTGGGAGCTGCCCTCCCATAAGGGTGGGAAGGCGAAAGAGACTAGAGGTGGCAGAGCAGAGTGCTTGGGTTGGGGAGTATGGTATGCGAGCTTCAAATGGAAGCCAGTGGAGTGTTTCGGGGGAGCAGGGTGACAGGAGAACTTGGAAAGGTTGAAAACCAGGCGAGCTGCAGCATTATGGATAAGTTGCAGGGGTTTGAAAGCACAAGCTGGGAGCCCAGCCAGCCACGAGTTGTAGTAATCCAGGCAGGAGATGACAAGTGCCTGGATTAGAATCTGCGCCGCTTCCAGTGTGAGGTAGTGTTGTACTTTATGGATGTTGTAGAGAATGAACCTGCAGGAGCAAGCCACTGCTTTTGATGTTTTCAGAGAACGACAGGGTGTTGTCCAGGGTCACGCCATGGTTCTTTGGACTCTGGGAGGGCGACACTCTTGAGTTGTCAACTGTGATGAAGAGGTCTTTGAACGGGCAGGCTTTTCACTGAAAGAAGAGCAGCTCTCTCTTGTTAATGTTGATCTTGAGGTGGTGGGCCAACATCCAAGTTGAAATATCTGCCAGTCGAGCAGAGATGCGTGTCACCACCTGGGTGTCAGAAGAGGGGAAGGAGAAAAGTAGTTGAGTATCATCCGCATAGCAATGATAGGAGGGACCATGTGATGATATAACGGATCCAAGTGACTTGGTGTACAACGATATCATAACCTCCATCGATAAGAAACAATACTGTGCAGCTCAACAGCCTTAGTTTCTCAAATGACTGTCTCGCCTGGTTCACCAACTACTTCTCAGACAGAGTCCAGTGTGTCAAATCGGAGGGCCTGTTGTTTGGACCTCTGGCAGTCTCTATGGGGGTGCCACAGGGTTCAATTCTCGGGCCGACTCTTTTCTCTGTATATATCAATGATGTCGCTCTTGCTGCTGGTGATTCTCTGATCCACCTCTACGCAGACGACTCCATTCTGTATACTTCTGGCACTTCTTTGGACACTGTGTTAACTAACCTCCAGACGAGCTTCAATGACATACAACACTCATCCTGTGGCCTCCAACTGCTCTTAAATGCAAGTAAAACTAAATGCATGCTCTTCAACCGATCGCTGCCCGCACCTGCCCGCCTGTCCAGCATCACTACTCTGGACGGTTCTGACCTAGAATATGTGGACAACTACAAAATCTAGGTGTCTGGTTAGACTGTAAACTCTCCTTCCAGACTCACATTAAGCATCTCCAATCTTAAATGAAATCTAGAATTGGCTTCCTATTTCACAACAAAGAATCCTTCACTCATGCTGCCAAACATACCCTCGTAAAACTGACCATCCTACCGATCCTTGACTTCGGCGATGTAATTGACAAAATAGCCTCCAAAACTCTACTCAGCAAATTGGATGCAGTATATCACAGTGCCATCCGTTTTGTCACCAAAGGTACATATACTACCCACCACTATGACCTGTATGCTCTCTGGTGCAGTCTGCTTTCCACCAGACACTGAGAGATTAGTCACAATTTCAGCAGGACAATAACCTAAAGCACAAGGCCAAAAGTGGAGTTGCTTACCAAAAACACAATGAATGTTCCTGAGTGTCCGAGTTACAGTTTTGACTTAAATCTGCTTGAAAATCTAAGGCAAGACCTGAAAATGCGATGATCAACATTTCATTTGAAAAGAATAATAGCCAAATGTGGCACAGTCCAGGTGTGGAAAGCTCTTAGAGACATATCAAGAAAGACGACCAGCTGTAATCTCTGCCAAAGGTGCTTCTACAAAGTATTGACTCAGGGGTGTGATATTTCTGTATTTTATTTTCAATAAATGTGCAAAAATGTTTAAAAACATGTTTTCTCTTTGTCATTATGGGGTACTGTGTGTAGATGGGTGAGAGAATAAAAACAATTTAATCAAGTTAGAATTCAGGCTGTAACACAACAAAATGTGGAATAAGGGTATGAATCTATTCTGAAGGCACTGTATGGTCAGCGTCACGGTCAATCAACCACTGATACAGGACTTAGAGAGAAACCCGCCTGGCTTTATGGTAACTCAATAACGAGGAGATTATCAAAGGCTATACAGATGGCTAGTGGCTAGACGAGACACCACGCAGTAAATGTTTATGTGTTACTCATCCTCAAAGCTCTCCTCTTTCCCCAAACCCCTGTTTCTCTAAGTCCATCATAACAGTTTTTTTTCCCTCTTCCTCAATCCTGGGATGAAGGGCAGTTAAATTTAATCGTCTAGAAAATTTGGTCAGGTTTTTTTTAATGGCTGCAACTGTAACCTACTTAACACTCCTTGAAACTTTCTGCTATTCTACATGTGAGTGGTTTAGAGAGTAAGCGAGATTGGCTCATCGTTCGATGTAGCTGTGAGGATTCTGCTGATGACATTTCCATTAACAACCGCACATAATATGTTTATTGATCCCGTTAACTTGGGCCTTTAAGTTCTCCCTTCCTCACACGGGTTCATACAGGCATGGAGGCGTTGGGGGGAGGTGTTTATAGATTGCCTATACTGTGGATGCATTGGGTCAGTAAGTTGCGCTGACAACGCATGGGATGGAGGCAGATCTGAACAGCAACATGACAACATTTCACAGTGAATTACAAAGACAATACTTTGGATCATTACTTTGTGATAATACAGTATGTTGTACAGCATCATCATAAAGAAGAGGGCTACACAGTCAATCATTGAGGTTTTATAACATAGGCTAATAATCCTATGGCTCTGCTGTACATTCTCTGACTGTTGTAGATGGATGCATGGATATAAACATGCTCACTGTTGTAGCCGTACGGTCATAGAGCTTGCATGCAATGAGTCCATTGCATCAACTAAATGTCACACACAGCCTATCATCATGAACCCAGACATGAATGAATCGAAGAACAATGCAAGAGCACCTTCCATATTTCCTGTGATTTTGCACATTCAGCTGGTCTGGTATTAACAGATAGACAACTCAAATGAAATCAAATTTTATTAGTCACATGAGCTGAATTCAACAGGTGTAGACATTACAGTGAAATGCTTACTTACGAGCCCCTAACCAACAATGCAATTAAAAAAATAGGAAAATAATAAGAAATAAAAGTTACAAGTAATTAAAGAGAAGCAGTAAAATAACAATAGCGAGACTATATACAGGGGGGTACCGGTACAGAGTCAATGTGCTGTGATGTACTGGGCCATACGCACTACCATCTGTAGTGCCTTGTGGTCGGAGGCCGAGCAGTTGCCATACCAGGCAGTGATGCAACCAGTCATGCTCTCGATGGTGCAGCTGTAGAGCCCTTTGAGGATCTGAGGATCCATGCCAAATCTTTTCAGTCTCCTGATGGGGAATAGGTTTTGTCGTGCCCTCTTCATGACTGTCTTGGTGTGCTTGGACCATGTTAGTTTTTTGGAGATGTGGACACCAAGGAACTTGAAGCTCTCAACCTGCTCCACTGCAGCCCCGTCAATGAGAATGAGGGCATGCTTGGTCCTCTTTTTAGGCTGTCTCGTCGTTGTTGGTGATCAAATCGACCACTGTTGTGTCATCGGCAAACTTAACCTCGCTAGAGGGTGTGGGAAATACACATTATAAAAATTAATGATACATACTAGTGTAATACATGGGTTTTCATCCAAAATCCAAAATTCCGAATGCTGCCCGCTACCCTAGTGAAGTTAATGATGGTGTTGGAGTCGTGCCTGGCATGCAGGAGTACAGGAGGGGACTGAGCACACACCCCTGAGGGGCCCCTGTGTTGAGGACCAGTGTGGCGGATGTGTTGTTACCTACCCTTATCACCTGGGGGAAGCCCGTCAGGAAGTCCAGGATCCAGCTGCAGAGGGAGGTGTTTAGTCCCAGGGTCCTTAGCTTATTGATGAGCTTTTAGGGCACTATAGTGTTGAATGCTGAGCTGTAGTCAATGAGTAGCATTCTCACATAGGTGTTCCTTTTGTCCAGGTGGGAAAGGGTAGTGTGGAGTGCAACAGAGGTTGCATCATCTGTGGATCTGTTGGGGCGGTATGCAAATTGGAGAGGGTCTAGAGTTTCTGGGATAATGGTGTTGATGTGAGCCATGACCAGCCTTTCAAAGCACTTCATGGCTACAGAGTGCTATGGGTCGGTAGTTGTTTAGGCAGGTTACCTTAGTGTTTTTGGGCACAGGCACAATGGTGGTCTGCTTAAAACATGTTGGTATTACAGACTCGGACAGTGAGAGGTTTAAAATGTCAGTGAAGACACTTGCCAGTTGGTCAGTGCATGCTCGCAGTACACGTCCTGGTAATCCATCTGGCCCTGCGGCCTTGTAAATGTTGACCTGTCTAAAGGTCTTACTCACATCGGCTGCGTAGAGTGTGATCACACAGTCTTCCAGAACAGCTGGTGCTCTCATGCATGTTTCAGTGTTATTTGCCTTGAAGTGAGCATAGAAGTAGTTTAGCTCGTCTGGTAGGCTCGTGTCCCTGGGCAGCTCTCGGCTGTGCTTCCCTTTGTAGTCTGTAATGGTTTGCAAGCCCTGCCACATCTGACGAGCGTCAGAGCTGGTGTAGTACAATTCAATCTTAGTCCTGTACTGATGCTTTGCCTGTTTGATGGTTCGTCGGAGGGCATAGCGGGATTTTTTATAAGCTTCCTGTTTAGACTCCCTCTCCTTGAAAGCGGCAGCTCTAGCCTTTAGCTCAGTGTGGATGTTGCCGGTAATCCATAGCTTCTGTTTGGGGTGTGTATGTACGGTCACTGTGGGGACGACGTTATCGATGCAGTTCTTGATGAAGCCAACGGCTGATGTGTTGTACTCCTCAATGCCATCGGAGGAACATATTCCAGTGTGTGCTAGAAAAACAGTCCTGTAGCTTAGCATCTGCTTTATCTGACCACTTTTTTTTATGGTTATGGTTAATTATGGTCAGATTTGCCAAATGGAGGGTGAAGAAGAGCTTTGTATGCGTCTCTGTGTGTGAAGTAAAGGTGGTCCAGAGTTTTTCCCCTCTGTTTTCACATTTAACATGCTGATAGAAATTTGGTAAAATGGATTTAAGTCTCCCTTCATTAAAGTCCCCAGCTACTAGGAGCACTGCCTCTGGGTGAGCGTTTTCTTGTTTCTTATGGCGGAATACAGCTCATTCAATGCTGTCTTAGTGCCAGCCTCTAACTGTGGTGGTATGTAAACAGCTATGAAAAACACAGATGAAAACTCTCTAGGTAGGTAGTTTGATCTACAGTTTATCATGAGATACTCTACCTCAGGCGAGCGATAGCTTGAGACTTCCTTCGATATCGTGCACCAGCTGTTATTTACAAAAATACATAGTCCGCCTAATGTCACATGTCTGTTAATTGGTGGTGAATTAGATCAAATTGTGAAATTGTATATGACCAGGTCTGCTGATTAACTCTAATCAGGTTAGCCATGGTGAGAAAGGCATCACAGACCTAGGATATGGTTAGTGAAAGGGTTCCTATCTGTGGGACAGGAGTGCAGCAAGTGGAATAGCTACAGAAAAGGAGTTGTTTGCATTAGCACAGGCGGAACAGAGATGTCCAGGAAACACAAGCAGCCAAGGATCTGGTCCATAAATATCAGTCTATCTCTAGACCAGAGAGAACATGGACAAGGTCATCCAGCACCAGAGGAACAGGATAACTCTTAACTCTTTCCACAGGGTCTGTAGATATTCCAACCAAATCAGGACATACTAGGCTATGTCAAAGATGGAGTCCATTAGGAAAACATCTGAGTGTTAATGCATTTTCACTTGGCAAATAGACAATGCAGCAAGTCCTATCCCATTGCTATGGCATTTGACTGCACATGTGGCAGCTAATGGCCTTTCCTACAGTACCTGCTGACTGCAGGGCAGACCTTTCACAGAGGGTGGGTGGGTTCTACTGCTGCTGGTGGCTCCATGGACGGGTTATTTACGAAGTCATCAAACTCTGGACAATTTCATCATGGGAAATAAACAACCTGGGTCACATCCGTCACTGGTGAAATATGTCATGTTGTCTGTGAGCCACCCCGTTAGTAAAACACTCAGACAGAAATACTTACAAGCAGAAGATGCAGAGTAAACAACTTAATTTAACTTCGTGCTTGGATGCTAAACTTCTAACCAATAATTGTGAAGCTTTTCCTTCCAAATTTGTATCTATCTTCCTAGATAAAATCCCAAATTATATGAAATGCCAAATTATTTAAGTCATTTAGCAGACACTCTTATTCAGAGCGACTTAGGGGAGCAATTAGGGTTAAGTGTCTTGCTCAAGGGCACAGACAGATCTTTCACCTAGTTAACTCAGGGATTCAAACCAGCGACCTTTCGGTTACTGGCCCAATGCTGTTAACCGCTAGGTTACCTGCCGCCCAATATTAATGTCATGCTCTTGGGAGGTACAAAATGCACAGTGGTGAGGCCTTGTTCGGATTTAAAATAGTAACTATTGAAATTAGCTCAAATATTTAATTAAGTTCATAGATTCAAAAGAAAAGTACATTGGATACAAATGCTGTATTTAAATAACGACAAGATGGTATATTTTTATCCATAGGCACTAGAGTTTAATCATATCCACACTCACCTTCAGCAGCTACTTTCTGGATAGGACTCCACTCTGTCACATCAGATTCACACACATCATTATTCCATAATTGTCACGTTCTGACCATAGTTCTTGTGTGTTTTCCTTGTTTTAGTGTTGGTCAGGACGCGAGCTGGGTGGGCATTCTATGTTGTGTGTCTAGTTTGTCTATTTCTATGTTTGGCCTGATATGGTTCTCAATCAGAGGCAGGTGTTAGTCATTGTCTCTGATTGGGAACCATATTTAGGTAGCCTGTTTTTGTGTTGGGATTTTGTGGGTGGTTGTTTCCTGTCTTTGTGTTCGCTGCACTAGATAGGACTGTTTCGGTTTTGCCACATTTGTTATTTTGTATGTGTTCATGTTTAGTTTTCTTATTAAAAAAACATGAACTCTAACCACGCTGCATTTTGGTCCTCCTCTCCTTCCCAGGAAGCAAGCCGTTACAATAATCAATCACAGGCTCACAGAAATTAGATGCTGCTTTGAAAAACAGATTCTTCTCCCCTATACTTGCTGATGCAGGGTTTGATGAATGAATCAGGAGACGGATTAATGTAACATTTGACCGTAATAGTTTTCCTGTGAAATGAATCACACCAGGTAATTCAACAGAATGAAGTACATGATCGACATGGGGATGTCCTCTCATTCTGCGCTAATAATTTAGCTGTGTCTG
Organism: Oncorhynchus mykiss; assembly: GCF_013265735.2. NCBI lineage: Eukaryota > Metazoa > Chordata > Actinopteri > Salmoniformes > Salmonidae > Oncorhynchus > Oncorhynchus mykiss. The sequence continues at coordinate 21,614,056 of NC_048589.1, read as the reverse complement.
AGACCCAACACCCTCCCCCCTCGCGCACACACAGATTTAAAAACAATTGTGATTTAATTGTTTTTATCTAGCACAGCCGCCCATAAAGCATGTCCACTAAGGACACGGCATGAGGGCCAGGAGGTCTCCTGGGAAATCTAACAGTTTGTTTGGCGGGAAACAGGAGACGTAAACAAATGGAAGCCCAGGCTGGATTTACTGCTTCCTGATCCATACATCTCTCTGGTCAGACAATCCCCCAATCTCAGCCATTGCTCATCCTGACAGGACACACCACAATGGGAATCAGAGAGACTAACCTGGAGGATCACCATCACCTCTGCTGGGACTGCTCTATTCTCTGTCATGGAGAATGGAGATGTGATGTGGTTACACTAACTCTATTTATTTAGTGATAGCCTACACAATATCGTAATTATGTCCACCACAGTGCTTCATGACGGCTGACGATATCTGATGTTTAATCAGAAACAGATGAGACACTGTTCACTTTTGTGACCTATTGTGTTTAAACTGTCGTACAATACCAGGCCTAAAGACAAGCAAGGATTGTACAGTCAGTCCCTCTGTGGTTCAATCAACCCCCCCCACCCCTCGTCCTCTTCAGGGAGGACCCCTACACCACCTAAGCGGTTTAAAAACACAGAGATTTATTGATCTACGCAATTATTTCTTACATCACCCATCTGGATCTACTGAGATGTGGACTCTCTACCACACAGGACTCTGGGTATCATGTCAAAATGTGAGATATAGTTCATCTTTGGGAGCCAGTCCCCTCCCCAAAGACCCAACAAGGGAGTCCTTTATATAGATTTTTTAGGGGGTAGATCAGCTTTAATATTGCAGATAGATTGAAGCTTCCATAAATGTAATTGTCTGCATCATTTCCAATCCCCCATATATATCTTTGGAAATATATGCAGTTGAAATCAGAAGTTTACATGCACTTAGGTTGGAGTCATTAAAACTTGTTTTTCAACCACTCCACAAATTTCTTGTTAACAAACTATAGTTTTGGCAAGTCGGTTAGGACATCTACTTTGTGCAGGACAAGTCATTTTTGCAACAATTGTTTACAGACAAAGTATTTCTCTTATAATTCACTGTATCACAATTCCAGTGGGTCAGAAGTTTACATACACTAAGTTGACTGTGCCTTTAAACAGCTTGGAAAATTCCAGAAAATTATGTCATGGCTTTAGAAGCTTCTGATAGGCTAATTGACATCATTTGAGTCAATTGGAGGTGTACCTGTGGATGCATTTCAAGGCCTACCTTCACCCTCAGTGCCTCTTTGCTTGACATCATGGGAAAATCAAAATAAATCAGCCTAGACCTCAGAAAAAAAATTCTTCAAAGTAGCCACTGTTTGCATTCTATGACAGCTTTGCACACTCTTGGCATTCTCTCAACCAGCTTCATGAGGTAGTCACCTGGAATGCATTTCAATTAACAGGTGTGGCTTGTTAAAAGTTCATTTGTGGAATTTATTTCCTTATTAACACCACCCATATTAGATTTATATTTTTCATATTCTTCAACTGTGCTGTGAGGTTTCACAAATGTTCTGAACCTTTCTATTCTCATAGTTTTAACAGATTGTAAATTACAGATAAATATTTCTGCTAAAAGTTTTATGTTATTGATCTATTGACTATTACAAGGGAGTCCTATCCAATGGGGTGGCTGTGGTCTTCACTGTTCCAATACTGAATAATGAAACACATTTCTGTTATTATAAAAAAAAATGGACAATATCTACATAAAATATTCACAAAAAGTTTGCCTCATGGCTTTTTTAGTCTGATATGAATCTAAAAAGAAAATGTACAAAGAGCCTAAAATAATGGCTTCAAAGCAGAAGTACATTAAAACGCGTGGCATCAAATTAAAACAAAAGATATCCAATACCTCCATTTCCCACCATATTTTGCATTAGTATGCCACCACTCAAGCGTTCAGCTTTTATATTACAGATTCCTTTGACTGTAAAGCTGGGCTATTGCTTTAATTCCCCAGATCTAAGCATTTATTTTACTGTGCGCTAATAAAACCCCAAATTCATCTGCAAATGGTTGACAGTTTCCCCTCCAGGAGAAATGTGCTCAGCATATGGTAAAAATCCATGAACATTATCCAGCAATATTCATTTTATCACTGATGAATCCCAACCTCATGCTGCTTTCTGTTCCAATATCATGGCTCCAGTACTGTACCAAAAGGGAGGAAATACAACCAAGAAGCAAACACACAAAATAAACACTAAACTTTCAGCTCACACCACCTCAAGCATATCTGACTCCTGTCAGTGTCTTGTCTTGTATTTACCATTCAAAGTCAATTCAGTGGAATCTTCAATAGTGTCAATGGCCTTATTTTGCTTGATGGTACCCAACTCTACAGTGACCAGATATGGGTCCACAGCCAGGTCCTCACAACCATGTCTACTACAGAATTTACAGCACGTCTGTAGAAACATCATTTTCCTGTTTGTTAAGAGGCAGCTGGTTTGGACAACCATTCATCTTCCCAAACACAGTGATTCCCTTCAAGGTAAATTGGATTGGAGTGACAGTTTCTCTGGAGAATGCTGCTTGATTGATTATTTCCCAAGGACTCTTTCAATGGCATTATTAACTAAATCCAAGAATTCATCCTCCCATTTACTACTACAGTACCACTACCATACAGCTCTACACATGGGTTGGATAGATCTCACTTGATTCATTCTTTGTCAAGAGGGTATAGACCATGACAGGTGCTTTATAGCACCATGGACCTCACTAAACCCACACATTGATCTGCTCCAGTGTCTTTTCACAGTGGATTGGATGGGATGAGAGGACTCAGTGCACAATGTTCAGGCTATCCAGCTTGATTGATCCTTTGTCAGAAAAGCCTGCACAATCACAGGAAAACCCCTCTCCACTCCAATGCAACATGGAGTTGACTAAACCCAAGCATCCATCTTCCCAATCCACTTCACACCCGCTGCCCCAAACCGACCATGTGGGGTTTCGATGGATCTGTCTTTATTAACTCCTTGTCAGAAGGGACTGATGCATCCGATGGGATAAACCCTCCATTCTGTTACTGGTGAATGATAGAAGAGTCCAGCTCTAATTCTCCTGGTCCATTCTACTGTATGGAGGTCATCTATACAGCTACATAGATTACTGCATAAAGTCATAACTCATAGAACCAGACACTGTCACTCTGGGCCCTTGTCTGAATAATAAGTACTCAATATTGGGGCCCTGGCTATGTGTAATCATGAATCAGATTGATGTAGCTCTGATATTAACCCTCTCATATTCTCACTGAACCCCAGAGTCAATCTGATTCAGAAGGCAGTCAAAGGGGAAAAGGGATTCATTTGTGTTTGGTGTGATGGGAGTCTCTGACTGTATGCTTGTGAAAGGAACATTTGAGGGGAGCAGCGTTTGTGTCCGTTTCATCTGTTAGAAACAATCTCTTTCTGACTTGACAGCCATTTACAGTCTCTTATTGTACGCTGATGTATGATGATGTCACCCTATAAATGCAATCATGAAGGTGTGTGTGTTGAGTGCTGCTCTCCAGCTGGCTGAACGCAGGCCCACAGTACAGGGCTGTTCAGTAGGACATTAGGTCTGCGATAATTGCATCCATTCTCTGAGGTCACCTGAGGTCGCTGAGTATTAGGATGGATGTGTATTACTGGTAAAACCCACTGAGGTATATGTGAACTAGAGACAACATCCAAGACGTTTTCAACGTAATCTACTCACGTTCGCATACACCGTTTCGTGGTTGCTGCCACCTTTCTATATCCGGTTTTACTGGGATTACTATGCCTGCGCACTGTGCACTAGCACTCAGTACCCACTGGACAGACAGCAGTATAGCTTGAACATGCTCTGGGAACTCTGCCAGAGCGTGCCAAGCACGTGGACATAGGGGTGCGCGATATTGGCAAATATTGCGATTGCAATTTCACTTGCGATATACACTGAACAAAAATATAAACGCAACATGTAAAGTGTTTGTCCCATGTTTCATGAGCTGAAATAAAAGATCCCAGAAATGTTCTATACACACAAAAAGCTTATTTCGCTCAAATTTTGTGAACAAATGTTTTAGTGAGCATTTCTCCTTTGCCAAGATAATCTATCCACCTGACAGGTGTGGCATATAGAGAATCTGATTAAACATCATAATAATTACACAGGTGCACCTTGTGCTGGGGACAATATAAAACCACTCTAAAATGTGCAGTTTTGTCACACAACACAATGCCACAGATGTCTCAAGTTGAGGGTGCGTGCAATTGGCAATGCTAAATGCATGAATGCCCACCTGAGCTGTTGCCAGATAATTGAATGTTAATTTCTGTACCATAAGCCACCTCAAACGTTGATTTAGAGAATTTGACAGTACGTCCAACCGGCCTCACAACCGCAGACATGTATGGCCTCCTGTTGGCAAGTGGTTTGCTGATGTCAACACTGTGAACAGAGTGTCCCATGGTGAGGGTGGGGTTATGATATGGGCAGGCATAAGCTACGGACAACAAATACAATTGCATTTTATCTATGGCAATTTGAAAGCCATGACGAGATCCTGAGGACCCTTTGTGAGGCCCATTTCTTTTAAAGTATCTGTGACCAACAGATGCACATCTGTTTCCCCAGTCATAAGGAACTTTAACTCATTGAAATTGTTGCATGTTGATTTTATATTTTTGTTCAGTATAGATCAAAACACTTGGGTGAACTGTTGGAATCAAATAAATATGATTTACATTGGATTCATATTAAGAAGCAAAGTGGAAAGCAGTATCGTTCTTGTTTGGAACAATCTGCAGACTGCTTTTGACCTAACAGAACAGCATGCAAACCATACACGAATCTAACAGCAAGGAGGAGGAACTGTGCTGCTTGAGTGACAGGGGGCGGAGAGAGACAACAAATGTTGTAAACTATAAATATGAACATTACGCCCGTCTGAGTGGTGTTTCAAAATATTGCATGTGATATGGATCTCTTGTGATATGGATATTGGCACATGTCAATATTGCAATTTCGATGTGAATTGGATTAATTGTGCAGCCCTATCTGGACAGCTAAACAAACCAACCAGCACTTCCCCATGCCAGCTGGGCATGATTATTCTTATTTTATATTTTTTGCCATTATCTTAACTCTGCATTGTTGGAAAAGGACCGAACCATGTGATAAATACAATTATATTTTATTTGAATATAACATTTAAAAACTTTAGCTGTGAGTGATGGAAAAGAAAGCAGCCTCAGCAACAATTATTTGAATAATTCAATGGGTGTTTTGTGCACAAATGTGATGACAAAAGTGTTGTGTCTTATTCGGAATTTTCTAATTTGACTTCTCTATGGGGCCATCTATGGAATTGTCTTTCTGGGCCGTAGTTGGACGAATCGACTCCTGCAGTAGTTGATAGTAGTAGTTGAGTGCTGGTCAGGAGAAATGGGCCAAATCAAAAGGAATCTAAATGCAAATAAGATATTCCCTAGACTCTCTAGAAGGTTTGAGTTCAGAACAGTAGTCTCCTTGAGGATCTGCATACAGATATACTGTAGCTGTTCTCATTCATTGACTAGACCTGAAGAGGGCAGACAAGACTTATTTTGAACATAGTCAGAGTTAGAGAGCTCTCCACAACAAATCTATTTCTCAGACTGTAATATACACTGAGTGTACAAAACAACTGCTCGTTCCATGACATAGACTGACCAGGTGAAAGCCATGATCCCTGATTTATGTCACCTGTTAAATCCACTTCAATTCTTATTATTCTTTACCTTTATTTAACTAGTCAGTTAAGAACAAATTCTTATTTTCAATGACAGCGGGTTAACTGCCTATTCAGGGGCAGAATGACAGATTTGTACCTTGTCAGCTTGGGGATTTGAAGTTGCAACGTTTCGGTTACTAGCCCAACACTCTAACCACTAGGCTATCCTGCCGCCCCGTCATAGCTTCAGTGTAGATGAAGGGGAGGAGACAGGTTAAAGAAGGATTTTTAAGCGACATTGATTATGTATGTGTGCCATTCAGAGGGTGAATGGGCAAGACAAAATATTGTGCCTTTGAACGGTAGGCGCCAGGCGCAGCGGTTTGAGAGTGTCAAGAACTGCAACAGTGCTGGGTTTTTCACGCTCAATAGTTCTGTGTGTATCAAGAATGGTCCACCACCCAAAGGACATCCAGCCAACTTGACACAACTGCGGGAAGCATTGGAGTCAACATGGGCCAGCATCCCTGTGGAACGCTTTCGACACCTTGTAGAGTCCATGCCCCGACAAATTCAGGCTGTTCCGAGGGCAAAAGGGGATGAAACTCAATATTAGGAACATAGTTCAATAATTTGGCTAGTGATCTGGAGACAAAGATGTATGAACTTTATTTACAGTTAATTTCATTTACTGAAACATTCCTATGAAATGATCATCAACTGCTATGCATATATCAACACGGTATTGTTTTCTAACACACAAAAAGAGACTTTGTCGCGTTAACAACCAACACTGTACATTTCTACACCTGAGCTGCTGTACTTCAGAACTACTAAAGCATGCTATTGTACACATGGCATGTGCAGGTCCTTGGCAGAAGCAGTCTTATCAGATCCATTCGTTACGCCAATAAAACAATGACAATGTTTTACGCATGCCCGGCAGGCGACAGCAATCAGTGAGAATAGGAGTGTATTTCTCCATGACACAGGCTATAAAACGCATCCATCCACAGTTGTGTATGTATGCAGACAAAAGGCTCTGCAGGAGCCCAGAGAATGGAAAGCAGAGAGAACGCCCATCTTATCTTTATGATGCTGCTGCCTCTGCTTCACATGGCCCAGGCTTTTACCACAGCTGGAGGTCCTCTTCTTTTAGTTTACACCTAACGTGTACCCTCCCATTGTTTCCTATCCAGCATTGTTTGTCTGCTATAGCTATTGTTTATTGAGGCGTCGATGTGGAAATGCCAACTGCTTTATTTGAGCAGAAACTACATATACTAAGATAAGAATATCAATGTGAATTGTCCTTACATACTATATATTGTACTTTCTCCAGAATACAGGTTGGATAAAATGTACCAAGAGTTACATTGTGACAGACAGTTACATTATTAGACTCACCATTTGAAATGAGTTACCTGGTTGTAGTGTGTGGTTACATACAGTATTACAGAGAAATCAACATTCCATGAAAGTACACGCTGTTGGTGCAACTAATTGTAGGAAAATGACCTCTAAGTGACCCTGCAAGAGACAGGGAGAAGGAAGGGAATAATGTTCTTAAAGCTGCTGCCAGGTATACAGTCCAGTCTGATTTTGATGGCATTGCACAATATAATATAGCAAGTGAATATTTCCAGATATCTGACCGGGTCTGTCATTAGGAACATGCTGAATCCCGCAGAAACACAAATGTCCCTCTCTAACATAGAGAGCTTTAAGTTGAAATAGACAAGCTACAACTTATGAAATGGGCCCTTTATTAAAATGGGGTTATTATGGAGAACAATACTGTGATTTCTGGAGCGGTAATAAAACAAACTGTTTTCCCAACTTAATCACATTTATGTCATGTGAATCCAGCTGTAAAGTGGTCTGGGATAGATGGATGTCACCATGGCATCGTTTGGCTGAATGACGAGAGCATGGCCACCTGATGCCATAGCATCTACTGTAATATCCCAGAAACCTTAATACAATCATCTCTCTTGGTACAGTAATGTTTCCATGTCTCCAGGAAAGTATGGGAAGACCCTCATAAGATGATACGTCTATTTTAACACCTGTTCTGTGCTGGTTAGATCTGCTTGTCTCAGATGGAATAATTACTAAAAACACTGGTGTACCTCTCCCTTTCAAAGGAGAGATGAAGATGAATCATGGAAAAAGATAAAAGCCAGACAACCTGTACAGTCCATCCTTCAGTTTAACAGCCAGCGAATGCACCACTGAGCAAATGAAGGTGGGCTCATGGGAAGAGAGGAATCTCATTATGGTGAGGGAGGGCACTTCTTGGTGGTGAGAGAGTTGGATTGGGGGTTTACAGTAAGTGTTTCTGTGTGTGGGTGTGTTGCACTGATTCCATGATATCTGCTTCCTTCCTCTCTAAGGGGACTCTGGCCTATTATTCACGGAGGCCCTCTGACTATCTGGAGCTCTGCTTGGCATTGATGCAAGGGGCACTTCTTGGTGACTTAGAACCGGTGGACAAGTCTAGCATCAGCATTTCACAGTAGGTGGTTTGCTGTCTCCTGGTAGGTGGTTTGCTGTCTCCTGGGCCGGTGACCTAATCGTTGGACCTAGCAATGAGATCACTAATCCATCAAAGTGACATGATAAACCCCCCCATGGCCAACACCTTCAGCTAGCGCAGGCTTCCGCAGACAGCCAAGAGCCTCTACAGATCCAACAGCTGCTTCGCCACGATTCCCAAAGCGGTCATACTTGCATAGCGGCAGGCACACAGGAACACTGATGCACGATCACCAGAGAGAAAAAAGAGAACTGGTCGAAAGGCTCAAGTAAAAACAGCAGGCCTACTGAGAGAGAGCTTCATTCCCCTCAGACAGACAGACAGACAGGGATGAAGTCACAGCTTTCTAAAAGTTTCAGTGTCCTTTTCCCTAATCTGATCACTGTGTCTGCTGTGTGGGGTCCTGGAGGCCGGGGTAATCTCATTACTTTGTCCCATGTAAAGGGGCTGCCGCCCGCAGGGCCCGACCTCACACCCCACACACACACAACAAGCCGGCACACACACACACAGATCTAAATCAGGTGATATGCAAACCATTGATTTTCAGCTCTTCTCCAGTATGGGTTTGAATAGGATTTCTATTGATGCGATCAAGCCGACTGGGCCATGGAGAAAGGAGAGGAGACAGGATGGAGAGATTGAGACAAGGTGAGGCAGAGCTGCGTGACGAAGCAGATTCTCCGTGTCTGGTCATCCTCAACACCAGGCATGGTCATTTAGAAGGGTTGGAATTCCATCTTCTGGAAGTTAACAACCCAAAACAGTAAATATTTGCCCATTGTCTCTTATGTTGAAGAATAAATAAATCAATTTACTAGCCTTTTTTCAATATTTACCTTTTTATACAAGTCTTGTCTTGCACATTGATAAGGAGTTTGGCAAGCTGGCGATTCTAAATGAACAATAGGCATGAATCTACTTTAGTTCAATCACAGAAATTCTCAAAACATATTTTTTTAAATAACAATGGGATAGATTCTGTTTAGCATCAAAAGCCACACAACCAAAGGAAAGTAACATTGATGAGAATAGGAGAAAAGAAGGTAAGTGTCATTCCTGTAATCTTCCCTGCTGTCTTGGTCAAGATTTGGCCTTTGAACTGCACTGTTAGGTTACCAAACATCTGTAGCATCCGAACGGTTTTGTCAAAAAACTGATATGGAAAGGGGAGACCCTCACGGACACGAAGGCATTCTCTGTTTTGTTCTACAACCCCTACAAGTGTCACAGGACTCGTCTGAAAGTAACCCAATACCGGTTGTAAAGAATTATGAAAGTGTGGAAGTAGTTTTGTGCCAACAAAAAAAGGGTTTAAATGTGTAAAAAAATATACATATTTCCTGAGTTTTCTTAAACAGTATATCTTAGATACTGTATAGGACAGACACTTCAAAACCTTATCCTTATGATTTATTTTTTGACTGTCTGTTTTGCCATTTATTAATGTGTTATTCAATGCATTTCTATGGGCTATAGCAGTAAAGACCAAACTCAATATTTTATCAAATAATCCTACAATTCTAAATCAAGTAACTAAATGATCCATGGTATAGCCACCTTAAAACAATTCCATATCATGGTTTTCCACATGGTTTTCCACGTTTACAGAGACTTTCCCTGGAAGGATCTGTAGTGGTTGACCATTTAACAAATAAAAGTATGGATACATCTTCTCTGTAAATTTGTGATTAAATGTTCTGAGGGTTTGTGTGTATGAACTAAGATCAATGAAGGACACCTCCTGTTTGTCCCACTTCAGCAAAACTCTGATCCTCTGGGTCTTCTTCTTCATTTTATAAGGTTCCCCATTAGCTACCCCAACAGCCCATATTCCACTTTCTTCTTCATCTAACTCATGTTTCCTACTAACAGACTCACTGGCCACCCCTACCCTCCAGTCATCATTTTCTCCGACTTCCACATCCCAGAAGTGTGTCCCTGAAGTGAACCCCTCTGAACCCAGGATGTCACGGTATGAATCAAACCTCTCTGGGTTGTCTGGGAGACTCTGTCCTTTATCTTCAGATCGTAGGCTGGTCAGATCTTCAGATGGATAGAGATAGGGATGTGCAGTGTTTGGTTCTAGAACTACAGGCATGTATTTCACTGCCCCCTGCATCTTCTCCCAGACCTGGAACTTGAGATTGCCCAGGTGTTTGGCCAAGTTGATCAGTGCTCCTGAGCCCAGCTGTGGGTCCTTAGGCGCACTCCGTACTCTCTCCATCATAGTCTTGTAGCGCTGCAGAAACAACAAATCATCCACTGCCAGCTTCTCCTCCACAGCCCTGATTGTGTCTGACAGAGATGACATCATCTCACTTATCTCCTTCACTCTCTCCTTTATCCTTTTATTCTTCTCCTCCTCTTCCTCCTTCAGCGCAGCTAGCCTCTCCACCTCCTCTTCTCTCAGGAAGCAGTGTAGCTTCTCAAACTCATTCATTATCTGCTTCTCTGCTAGCTGGGCCTGCGCCCTAATGTGAGCAGCCATTTTGTCACAGCTTAGCTTGGCTTTGCAGAAGGCAGACATTTTTTCCTCCAAGTCCTCCAGTGTGGGTCTGAGCCCCTCCCTCCTCTGGTCTGCTGCCTTCACGAGAGAGCAGAAGCTGTGGCCTGCATGCTCCGACACACACTCCACACACACCAGACATTCATCCTCAAGGCAGAAGAGTTGGAGCCTCTGGGAGTGTAAACCACACACACCCTGTAACCCCCTGTGGATGGTGTTTTCACCCTGTGAGGGCCCCTCTGTCGCCTCCTCTGTGGGCCCAGGAGTGTCCTTAATCTCCCTCTCCCTCAGTAGAGTCTCACAGACATGTCTCGGAGCCAGGTTGGGAGGCGACTGGTCTCTGGAGGACCTTCTGCAGACTGGGCAGTCCTGCGTCTCCTGTTTACTCCAGCTCTCCTCCAGACAGGCCTTGCAGAAGCTGTGGCTGCAGAGCAGGATCACTGGCTCCCTGAATGTCTGATAGCACACTATACACGACAGGTCCTCTTCCAGGAGAGAGAAACTGGCTGCCATCCTCACAGGAGTGCTGTAGAGTAAGTGAGAGATGAGTTAAAATGAGAGTATATATATAAATATATGTGTGTATGTGTGTATGTATTTGTGTGCGCGTAAGAGGGAGAGTAAGGGTGAGGTGTGTGAGTGGGAGAGAGATAGAAACTAAACTTAAGGCTCTCTTAGAAATGAAACTTCCTATTTTGGCACACTACCCAAAATCTGCCCAACAACCCAACATTGCAAAGTCTTGTAGTATTTATTCGGTCTTCAACGTTTGACCAAACACTTTTCTACATGAATTTACCACATACTGGGGTGGCAGGGTAGCCTAGTGGTTAGAGCACTGGACTAGTAACCGAAAGGTTGTAAATTCAAATCCCCATGGTACACATCGGTCGTTCTGCCCCTGAACAGGCAGTTAACCCACTGTTCCTAGGCCGTCACTGAAAATAAGTTGTTCTTAACTGACTTGCGTAGTTAAATTAAAAGGTAAAAATACTGTAACATGCTACCATTTGATTGCATTTACTGTGGGCTTTATTTAGACCAGTCATAAAAATGATAATTTAAACCAACCCGCTTTCAGAGAAGGACTTTAATATATCAATTTACATTGTAGACAAAATCAGAAGTTTATGGGTTTCTCTCACCAGTCAGAAAGAAAACATGTGGATGACCAACAGCCACACCTTGGGTGCAGAGTGGAATGTTTCTGGGAACGGGAAAAAGGATATGTGAAGTCAAGAGGAGGCGGAGACCGACTACCAAACTTCAGTGATTTCAAAACGCTGCTCAGCAGTCAACCATGACTACCTTAATGTACACTACATGACTAAAAGTATGTGGACACCTGCTCCTTGAACATCTCATTCCAAAATCATTGGTATTTGTATTCATTAGGATCCCCATTTGCTGCTTCCGAGGCAGCAACTAATCTTCCTAGGGTCCAAACACATTAAGGCACTTACATTACACAAAAAAAAACAAGATTAAACAGTACATCACATAACATTATTACACCACTACATATCTACAATACAAAATGTATAATACCACCATATAACAATATTACAATGTACGCATCTGTGTGTCTGTAGCTGTGTGTGTGTCTATTCAAAGTCCCCATTCTCCCACGAGGTGTATTTTTAGTTGTTTAAAAAAAAATCTGATTATACTGCTTGTATCAGTTACCTGATGTGGAATAAAGTTACATGTAGTCATAGCTATATGTAGTACTGTGCACCTCTCAATGTCTGTTCTGGACTTGGGGATTGTGAAGAGACCTCTGGTGGCATGTCTTGTGGGGTATATCATGGGCATTACTATAGAGTTGGTCCCCGTCCTTTGCTGCTGTAACAGCCTCCACTCTTCTGGGAAGGCTTTCCACTAGATATTGGTGCATTACTGCGGGGACTTGCTTCCATTCAGACAAAAGAGCATTAGTGAGGTTGGGCACTGATGTTGGATGATTAGGCCTGGCTCACAGTTGGCGTTCCAATTCATCCCTAAGCTGTTCAATGGCGTTGACGTCAGGGCTCTGTGCAGGCCAGTCAAGTTCTTCCACACCCATCACGACAAACCATTTTTGTATGGACCTCGCTTTGTACACAGGGGCATTGTTATGCTGAAACAGGAAAGGGCCTTTCCCAAACTGTTGTCACAAAGTTGGAAGCACAGAATCGTTGAGATTGTCATTGTATACTGTAGCGTTAAGACTTTCCTTCGCTGGAACTAAGGGGCCTATTCCGAAACATGAAAAACAGCCCCAGGCCATTATTCCTCCTCCACCAAACTTTACAGTTGGCACAATGCATTGGGGCAGGTATCGTTCTCTAAACCCAGATTCGTCCGTTGGACTGCCAGATGGTGAAGCGTGATTCATCACTCCGGAGAATGCGTTTCCACTGCTCCAGAGTCCAAAGGCGACAAGTTTTACACCGCTTCAGCTGACGCTTGGCATTGCGCATGGTGATCTTAGGCTTGTGTGCGGCTGCTCAGCCATGGAAACCCATTTCATAAAGCTCCTGACGAACAGTTCTTATGCTGACATTGCTTCCAGAGGCAGTTTGGAACTCGGTAGTGAGTGTTACGCCCTCACACGCATTATAGCTTTGAAATTAAAAAGAGAAATGAAGAAGTAGAGAGTCTTCTAAAGTCTATATTATATTAGAACGCATTAAAAGTGGTATGTATAGTTTTGACATACACTATGTATTTATTTGGACAGTGAAGCTACAACTAAATCAGCTCTATATGCCAGCATTTTGGATTTGAGATCAAATGTTTGTTACCTTTATTTAACTAGGCAAGTCAGTTAAGAACAAATTCTTATTTTCAATGACAGCCTAGTGGGTTAACTGCCTTGCTCAGGGGCAGAACAGCTCAGGGAACAGCCCTTGTCAGCTCAGGGATTTGATCTCACAACCTTTCGGTTACTAGTTCAACTCTCTAACCACTAGGCTACCTTGTTGAGAGTGTGTTTCAGATTGCACAAATGATGTGCAAATGATGTGCAAATATCATGACCCCATAACAAGGTTTGCATTTGGGGGGGATTGTGTATGATCTTTATTCCTCTAACTTTCACTCATCATTATCCACGATTCCACATTCATGTAGAAGTGTTCAGAAACATCTTATTTACAATAAAAGTGACTTCAAAATGTCACTGAACTATTAAATAAAGTTTCTATTGGGCAAAACATAATCCGAAACACAACCATAACAAACTGAAAATACATAGAGCCACAAGCTTGATGTAGTCATTGCTTGCTAGGTATATGGGACCAAATACTAATGACTACTTTAATACACTATAAGTTGAAAACTTCAAACTGAAAGTTGACGTTGTACTGTCGCCTCAAATGAAGCATTTGATCTCAAATCCAAAATGCTGGAGTATAGAGCCAAATGTTGACATATTTAAGCCTCACTATCCGAATGAATACGTAGGGGAGTGTACATTTTTAGATAACTGTTTGGATTAGCAGAAACTGCCTCAGTGACTGCATCCTGAGGGATAAGGGATAAGGCAACAGAGGAAGGTTAATGGAAAAGCAGCACTGATGATAATCTAAGGCCCAAACAGAGATGACTGCTGCTGCAACACTCCCCCAAGGGACAGTTTAATGACTGACATAAAAAATTATTATGAGAGACAAAAACAGTCCTGCTCCAAAATAACCCTTCTCACCCTAGTCCCCTACCGCTACAGCAGTGGTAGTCAAACCCGAGGAACTGCAGTGTTTCACCATTTTATTTCATTTACAATTTTTTTTAACAATTAATTATTTAAGAGTACAGATTATTGTATGGGACAACAAATGTTTTTGAGAAAGATAATTTGAAAATAACATTTTGAACAAATGCAACAATTAAGTTGTTCATTATATTTGGGGTGAGTTGGGGTCGCGAGAAATTCTGCCAAAATTAAAATGGGGTCCCCGTTGTAAAAGTTTGAATACCACTGCTCTACAGGCTCCCAAACCTCCTAATTTATGATAATCATGATGGTAATGAACATGTTACTTCAAACAATATTACTGTCAGTGGGTTCAATGTTTTTTTTTGGTTCTGGTGTGTTTGCTGTAACAACCCTTGTCTTTTTCATATTTTAGGGACATAACATATGTTGGATGTTGCACACCACCCTTCAGACTTCAAGACTCCACATGAGACTGGGGGGGGGGGGGGGGGGGGGGGGTGTTCATACCGTGGAATAATTCCTTTATTCATTTCCATTATCAAATTCATTTGTCATGGAAGTCATGTAAGCCATTCCTGGCTACCCTCACTAAATTCAACTCACAGGTTGACAAATGAATCAGAAATTAAGGCTTAATATTGATTTAAAGAACAAGGCAGTAGAATTAACATGAGCATCGATCATACCGGGCTTACCAAAGCAGTGGGGATATTGTCGGAATTCATTATCCAAATTACACCAATGAGTTTCTACGGCTCAATTTGCCTCGAAATACAGGGGTTAGGCCTTACATAAGCCGCCATGCTATTCTTGCACGAAAAAGAGATGAGAGAGGGAGAGCATTGTTACAGATGCCATGCAGACAGGCTATGCTGAAAGATTCCTCTGGGATGGTTTCAGACAGAGCATATTGTTTACTTAGTGTTTGTGATTGCAAACAGCCAATCGAGAGGTAAGGAATGTCTCCCTCAGAAATACAACCACACACACACACACACACACACAATCTGATTCACTGTTAGTTCTTTCCCATGTGAGTTTAGAAACAACAATATTTACAGAAGAGTCATGATCCTTTGACTTTGGTTATCTTCATTGATTATGTGAAGGAAGTGGGAGTAATGTTGCTGCTCAGCCTCTGAGGGGCCATGAATCGTCTCCTGCTCTTTTTATAATGAAAATCTCATTACCAAGATTTAATGGCCTTCGAGGTTCTCAGCAGAAATAAGCTAACCCTTCAATGGAAATGACATGATGATTACTATAAATCACAGATATGATAAAGCTGGCCACTTGTTGAACTGCGAACTGAATCCAATTAGGGATAACACCTAAAATGAAAGTCAGGAATATAAAATTCATGTTCAACTGGGATTTTGTGTGGATATTTATCAAAAATTGTACCGTGTATAGACAGCTACAAAGTCATTATAACTCAGGAGCTGCCAGTGTCTTTCTACAGTAGAGGAGAGATAGGCTGAGGCAGTGATTTGTGTGGCCCTCACAACAGTCTAATTTATAGGTCACCAGGGAACGTTAGTTCGACTTCCATGTCCAGTAGAACATGGCTTCATATTTCCATTAGAAATCCTCAGATCCCATACCAGGTATATATTTCAGACGCATCCGTCTGGCCTGGTCCACTGAGGCTTGCTGAAACTCCAGGAGGCAGAGTGAATCCCCGTCTCAGTCTCAGACAATAGGGGCAGGGGCGGTAACCAGAGAGGGATCCCTCTCCCCTTCCTGTCCTAATATCAGAGGATGTAGATGTTGGCACAGGCTCTAGTCCCCCTCAGATAATTCAAAGTTAGTTATAAATCAGTGTAAGAAGTAATCACACAAGCCCCTACCAACCCAACATCTCCAGTAAAACAAAGTCCCCAATCTAACACAGACCTGCAACTATCTGAGAATGGATATGTGTTTCATGAGAACCACCGCTCTGCTCCCATGTGGAAATAAGTCTGTTTAATGTTTAAATCGATTTCATCGGCTAGAAGAGGGCTGAGGCTAGCGATGACATCATACTTGCTCCTTTTCAGCAAACCTTTTGTGCTGTACTGCTCTGTTTTTACATACAATCTGTGATACATTCCTGATTGTACATCTTACATTTGCCCTGGGTCAACAACGTATTCACTAAGCTTATATTAAATAAATACCAATATTTAGTGAAAGTCTTGATCAGGCAGAAAAAGGTTGCAGCAATGCCAATAAGATGAATGGAATTAAAGCTGAGCACCACTACACGTCTTACCATGCAGTGACGACCTTGTGTGATTGGAAGGTGGGGCAGGAAATGCATGTGGGGCAGGAAATGCATGTGGGGGAGGAAATGCATGTGGGGGAGGTGGTGATGCAGCGCATCAAGGACTGTATTGATTTGCGAAGGAATATTTGCGAAAAGAGTGAGACATGAAAAATAAAGTATTGATCTGCTTAGAAAACATGTTCATTAAAACAGGGAGGGAAAGGGGAATTGACAAGCTCGATAATGGCTCTGAAATGGCCCCCGTAAACAGAAACAGTACTGAGAAACGGTTACATTAATGCACCAAAGAAAACCCATCAGCAGCAACAAAGTATAGAAGACATTTTTAAACCATACCTTGATGTATCTTCACTGCCTTCTATAGCGTCCTGTGATTTCCACACTCCTACTCCTTTCTCATTGGCCAAGGCTAAATCCTTCTGACAATAGACAGCCCAACGATTTCAGACCGTATGTCATCATCTCAGAACCACTGAATAAGTTAACTTTTATATACTCTCTGATTCTATCCTACCCTGAGCCCCCCCTGTTGCTCACTCATTTCCTTCGTTCCCTGCCCATGTTTATTCCGCAGCAGAAACACATTGTCAGGAAGGAAATGAGGGCGACAGAGGGAGAGTGGTAAATGTAGAGGGCGATTTAATGTTTTAATACCAAACTGTTGTCCTAATTCACAGGCTATTGAAATCTGTAATGTTATACAATGGTATGAGTGACAAAATGCCCAAAGGTCAACTACTAAATCAGGTAGACAAACAGAAGTGAGTAGTGACAGAAGAAATTACGTGTTGCTCAATGCATGCAAAGATATCAAGCATCGAAGACCAGACAGCAATACCGCCAAGACAGATTAGACCTGCTTTAAGGTATCAAAACATTTACTTTAGTTTACATTTACTTATTCCCTGGATCACAAGTCATTACTGAGATTTCCTGCTAATCAGTACACAAAGGGCTTGTGAATCCTCTGTTCTGCATGTCTGTCTGTGTGTGTGTGTGTCTGTGAAAAGCCCCCCTGTGATCAATAAGGTTGTAAGCTGTGTGTTTAAAATCACTTTGACCTCGGTTCTTAGGTAAACATCCACGTGAATGACAAGACGGCTATAGTTTTAAACAGTTTTTTTTCGGCCCCGATTCTAAACAATAAGTTATTTTTAATGTGGACCTGTGATTACATTGTCATGGTGAAATATTGGGGCCCTTGGCTGCTTAGGAAATGAACGGCCGAACGTGAATTACAACAGCATATATTACACCAGTGAGCCAGGTGAGGCAATCTTCATAAATTCTAATCTAATTTTAACAGACCTGGCAGACTCAGCCAGTAGCAGGAGACATCATGCTTTGGGGAGATGGGGCAATGAGGCACAACGCTCTGGATGTTACAGGCGGATCGAGTAGCGGTCAGGACAGCGGTTGTAACATGCTGAGGACTACTTTCACTGACTGATAGGGAACAGCCGATTCCTTTTCATAACAGTTAAATGAGAGAGAAAGAGAGAAAATAGGGCCTTAGTTGAGAAAGTGGGTGAGTGTTTTATGGGCATCTAATTTAGAACAAATTGTTTATACTTCTCTAGGTGACAGGTGTCCAGTCTTTATTTATTCCCTCACTTCCGCATGACACTGAGGAGTGAGGTCACAAATCAGAGCGGTGCCTCCCAGTGTGGTGGGGAATGGAGAGGTGCATGTCACAGCCCTGTCAGGAGGTCCTGCCATCCTAGTTTATTCTCTGCTGTGGACCACAAGTGATCACAGTTTGATAGTTCAAACTCTGCTCTCCTCACAGGACATTTGTTATAGGCATTTGGTGTGTCACAAAGCTGTCACCTGGGATTCAGGGCCTGTGGGAGGCTAAAACCATGATAGCATACATCCCATTAGCAGCATGTTGATTTCCTCAGTGTTCCTATCAGACCTTCTATACTATCAACTCTCCACCTCCCAGTACAAATTAGGTGCCAAAGCCTCATAACATGAGAAGAATATATTATAGGGAGAGCTTACTGTGGGTGTGCTTCTGTAGGTTGGATTGTGATTACCCAGAGTACATCTCCACTGTGAGGGGTATGCTGAGCTCACATACAAATCACACCGGTTACGGTTGGCTGCTGCTGCTAATCGAATGTAACATCTAAATGTGCATTTTTTCCCCAAAAAGATATACATTATACATGAACAGCTGACACATCATACATTAACCTTTGCACGGCTGACAAGTCCTTACGTATGCTAGTTAAGTTAGATCAGATGCATTGGAGGTTGGAGGTGGAGTCACATAAGTTCATTTCTGCCTCAACCTTTCCACCTAGCAATGTCTCTTCTTCCTTAAAATGTATTTTTCAGAAAGTCTCACTTGGGACTGGACACATAAGAAGCATTAAATATTGGGGGATTTTTAAGTAGTGTTATCAGTGGCCCACAGTCTGAGTAGGGCCAGTATTTTGGCACCCTCTCACCCCAGGATAGTGACATGGTACAAGGTCAAAGCCCCTGGGCGTCCCTCCTGCCGTGTCCTGCTGGCTGAGGAACTCCTGCTGAAACACTGCACCAATCAACCAACCACCAAGCTTTCATGCTCCGATGCGTCCGTCACGCTGCCCAAGCAAACAAATATATTAGCATGTAATTTACACTGCACAGATGGGACCTGCTTTACACACACACACACACTCTCTGTGTAACACTTTACTTAACACCCAGCATCATAACACATTGTGACATGGTCATAACATGTCATAACTTGACATTGTCTGTCATGACTCATATAGTTACACCTGTTGTGACATATTGCATTATTTTATGGCTGGTTATGACACCTACATAAGAGTGTCAAAACCCTAAAAAACTACCACACAAGGCAAAACATTCCATTACACCATAGACTACTTGTCAACATTATGTTTGTTATTTTAACATTTTCTGATATTGACATTATTAAATTCTCATTGTAATAGTGCACACATTGATGTTAGACATGCATCTACCCCAATGTCAGACATGCACCTACCTCTGCTGCTGATGACTGGGATGAATGCAGGAGCAGATTTCAGGATCAGGACAAGACACCCTCTGTTACTGATAACTGACATCAGGGCATGTACGTGATTGGCCTATCTGGCTTACATGTTTATGATGGTCATAATGCTTCATGACAGTGTCATAGTGTATTTTCTACAAGTTATTCAAAATATGATGGAGAAAAAAAATTACTTTAAAGAATTCACTACAACAATCACAAATAACTTAAGAAACAAACTTTCTGTAAGGGGTGCGTAACTGGTGGCAGGGAAGTCAAACGCAGGAGAATAGCCGGAGAATAGCCGGAGCAGTTTAATATATAAAACTAACGGCATGTAAAACAACACATGGGTACAAAACCTGTAGCGCACCAGTAACACATCGCACAAGAACTTACAATAAACAATTCCCGACAAGGACATGGGGGAAACAGAGGGAAAATATACAACATGTAATTAGGGAATTGAAACCAGGTGAGTGTGAAAACAAGACAAAACAAATGGAACATGAGAAATGGATCGGCGATGGCTAGAAGACCGGTGACGTCGACCGCCGAACACCGCCCGAACAAGGAATGGAAACTTCTTGGCAGGGAAAAAACACATTTTAATAAATGTGGGTTTGACACTCTTATGGCTGGTTATGACACCTCCATAAAATCATGCAATATATGTCAGAACAGATGTAACTATATGGGTCATGACAATGTTATGACAAGTTATGTCAGTTATGACATATCACAACATGGTTATGACCGTGTCATATGACGCTGGATGTCAAGTAAAGAGTTAACTACGTGGTAGAATGTATTCAAATGAGCATACTATAAGAAAATAAATAAAAGACAAAGAAAAACAGAAACTTCCTAGGATCTTGCAAATCAGAAAACGTCATCCTCCACATGAAATGACATCCATCAGAATGAATTCTGTCAATTTGGGTGTGAATCAGAAGGACAACATTTCTGAATAGAGCTCTTGAGTAGAAATACATCCCTGTTGCATGAGCAACAATTATCCATCCTATCCTCTGTCTGATTCTCTGATGCCTCTTCTAGCTTTTTGAAAGTGTCCCTCGTAAAAAACAATGTGAGATATCCCGTTTCTAATTAAATAGTGCATTATCTCAAAGACGTGTGACATGTAATATGGCCTCCAAACAGCTTACGGAAATGACTTTATCACCGACGGGTCATACTGTAATCAGGTTTATGCTGATCTCACCGGTGCCTTCTCTGTGAATTGATACTGGGGGATAAAGCTTGGTTATTACAGTGGTAATGCATCTGGGAAGATGGGAGTGTTTCACAAAAATATTGGTAATTTGAAGAGCGTTATTGGGCTGGAGATTAAATCAAGTGTGGCTTGAGAAAACCAAATGAATAAGTAAATGGGAGTCTGTTTTCATCCTAATGCTTTCTTTGTTCCCTGATAATGTTACTCATCATAAAACAGAGCACATTATTGAAGCTGAACTCCAATTTAATCTTCTAAATGGCCTCAGCTGAAAGAAAAAACAACTGTCACCTTGAGTCAGTTGAAGATAAGGCCAAAATGGCCGACAGTGAGAGGGAAGAGAGGGAAGTGTCAAAAAGGACAAAACAGACCAACCAAAATAAGAGAGGATAAGAGAAAGCTATCCCATAACTGTTCATTTGCTATAGTTGTTACTTTTTGGATTAGTGATAGGGCCATGGTAGCTTCCTCTACATTTTGTTATCCTATCGATTACTCATCTTGTGTGTGTGCATGCATGCGTGTGTCTGCATGAGGAACTCAATGTCATCCTTTCCAGCTGCATAACCTGCTTCACCTTGGGAGCAGACACGTCTTGTCTTCCCTTTCCGGGACAGTGCTCTAACGCAGCGTGTAAGGAGCATCCTTTTGTCACTTGGCCCAGGCACTGCTGATCTACTGGTAATGGCTCATTGGCCTGAATATTCCAGCATACAGTAAGTGTTCCAGTGTCAACTCACATCACACGCACCAGGTGTGATGTATGTATGTGCGTCTCTACAGTAGGTGGGGCAGGGGGGCTAAAACCCATCTGAAATCCCCAGTCAGGGCAGATGGAGGCTGTATTAAGAATGCTGAGCAGGGTAGTAAGATGTACCCGTTTCTGTCTATAATGCCTCCCACAAATACCATACACAAACACCAGCACTCAGACAGGAGGGGTTTCTCTGTAACTGAATTGCATGTAGAATTCTTGACTGACACATACTGCTATGAAAGTTTCCTGCTTTAGCCTTCCAACATGTTTTCATATGGAATACAGGGGGCAGTGTACATCACAATATACATGTAGCACAGAAACATAGCTTGTGACCCTACCCATGTCTACCAAGCCACACGCAACATAGTGAATGACCGCAGTCACAGAAAAATATGATGGTTGCAGCAAAGGCCTCTGGAATATTTTCATACCAGCCTTACATGAAAATCTCACAACAACAAATGAAGAGGAATGGTAACAGTAGAAAAAGAGTAACTTCCAGTATTTTCCAATAGCTGTGTTAGTCTGGCTGGTTTTGTGCTGCATAAAGAGCGTAAGTTCCCTGAAAGGCACCTTGTCTCTCTGTGCCATTGGTCCCTCCATGCTGGCATGGTACTTCCTGGCCAAAGCTGCCATTCAGGAGCCGTGACAGAGCAGAGTTGTTGTGTACCAGCGCCTGGCTGCCTCAGCCTGATAAAAGACACATAATTATACACAGCCATTTATCTCCGCTTGGCAACCAACCCAATCTCCACCTGATGACATACACCTTCCGTGACCGAATTCCACCCTAGAATCCAGACTGTCTAGTTCAATTTCAGATAACAATGTTTCCCACGTTCCATTTAGCAGTTTCCTTAAAATATTATTTATAATCTGACTGAACATGCACAAATTCAGACTAATGATAATGACCTGGTATCATCAGTGGGATGGCAGATAACTCAGTGGGAATGCAGCACACACCTCCTGAAATATTCAACACAGTGATCAAGAGGAGAACTAGGTTGTCTGCTGGGTGAGTGAGTGACACCATTTCCTCCAAGCGGCCGCCAGTACCACCACCACATCTGGTGTCCACACTATGCCACACTATGCCTGGCCCAGCGTGCTGCTGGTTTGGGAAAGACAGGTTGGTAACACTGTGGTGGGTAAGAAGGACAAATACAAAAGCCTGCTGCAATATATACTGTAGCATACAGTAGAATATAAAATGGATTCATGCAGACAGTCAGTGAGGTAGTTTTAGATGTTGGCCTCCACAGTGTGAATTATAGAACCTGTTTAGTGAAACGGGACCTTTCTCAGGCTCAAATGGCCACCTGCTGTTAGTCAGCAGTGTAACACTAATGAGAGCCCATCATAAGTCAACTCTGAATAATTCAGCGAGGCTAATTCAGTATTGATCCAGTCCTGGGGATGGAGGAAGTAGCATGGACTTGTCTTTACACACCACCAACAGATGAGGTAAGAATATCATAGCTTACACTATTACCAATTACCCCCCTAGATCTGCTATGGACCATGAACAATCAAATTCCCTTCAATTTCCCAAATGTCCATTGGCATTTCACTCCCCCTCCCTGGAGCAGGGACTTTATGGGGTTCTTCAGGGGAGTCATTGAGGAGAGCCAGGAGAAATGCTTTGCCACACAGGATCTCTGTTGCTCTCTAAATGTCATGGAAGGAGATGGAAATAGTGTAAACCTGCAGAGACATACAGCTAATTCTACCAGCTCTATAAATCCGCCTGAGGTTGTTATGTTGCAGGGATGCTCAGCTGCTGCCGTCCTTGAGAGCAGTAGTCTCTGCTACTGCTTTTCATTGTTCCATTTCAAGCAGCAGTGGATTTAAGCCTTGCCTCATGAGTGAGGTGTCTCTCTGACCAATCACTTCCAGTAGTTACTGGAACACTGAAGAGTTATAAAATCAACAGTAGTTGTATAAACCCTGCAATACAGAACCACATAAAGATATCATGTATTTGCTGCATGTAGTTTCAGTACGGAACTGTACGACAATCTGTCTTAAGCTCCCATTAGGTTCTTTAAAGATCTATGAATACTATCATACCATAGGAGCTAGGTATTTGAGGGGTAGATTTCTCTCCTTTAAAACATCTAGGTAAAGCTCATATCTAATCAACTTGGCATGCTTCAAGATTTAGAAAGGGATTAAGTTAGAGACTTGGTATGTTATAGGAAATGACAGGTACTCAGATCAAATATAGCATCCGTTTCAAATCCATAGAAATGTGTCAGACGGCCAGACTCGTCTTACTGGTCCGGTACAGTACTGTGTTTAGATCTACGGCAATCCTCAGTTTCCATAGAGTTGATTTACATGTGATATGTCATCTAAACAGGAAAGAAACATGTTTTGAATCTACTGCATGCACATTTGGTTTATGAGACGTCAACCAAACAAGCATAAAGGGAGTAGCAACGACAGTACACAGTGGACCTGGGAAACTCACAGCTTGGTTACTGTTAGACTTTTGAAGTTGAGCTCTCTTAATCAGTTGAACCAGGGGGCACCACCAGTTGAGAGGAACAGGTTGTTAGTCTGATGCAATTTGTTGCATAATTCATGGTAACATGCTTCCCATTTCAAGCGCCAGAATTTGAGCCAGGATCAACACAGCCTGTACGCTCCGGGACTGTGTGTGTTTGCGTGTGTGTGAACACTGCTATTCGGTGCCATCTCAATTGCTCATGGCTGTGGTTGAGCTGTTATTTTGGGTGCTTCTCTTCTTCATTAACCTACACAAGCATTCAAGTCCCAATGGATATTATCATTCTTTGTTAATTCTACAAAACTGCTAATCTTGCCACAACACTGAAAGCATTTCAAACAAGCCACAAGTCATTGTTAAAGAAGATGAATCTTCTTCACCTTAAGGCCACTGGTAGAGTGCAGCAGAGGGGCAGGGTTGTTATACAGGTGTAGAGTGCAAAATAGGGGCTGGGTTGTTATACAGGTGTAGAGTGGAGCAGGGTTGTTATGCAGGTGTAGAGACACAGAGGGGCAGGGTTGTTATACAGGTGTAGAGTGCAGCAGAGGGGCTGGGTTGTTATACTGGTGTAGAGTGCAGAATAGGGGCTGGGTTGTTATACAGGTGTAGAGTGGAGCTGGGTTGTTATACAGGTGTAGAGTGGAGCTGGGTTGTTATACAGGTGTAGAGTGCAGCAGTGGGGCTGGGTTGTTATACAGGTGTAGAGTGGAGCAGGGTTGTTATACAGGTGTAGAGACACAGTGGGGCTGGGTTGTTATACAGGTGTAGAGACACAGTGGGGCTGGGTTGTTATACAGGTGTAGAGACACAGAGGGGCTGGGTTGTTATACAGGTGTAGAGTGCAGCAGTGGGGCTGTGTTGTTATACAGGTGTAGAGTGGAGCAGTGGGGCTGTGTTGTTATACAGGTGTAGAGTGGAGCAGTGGGGCTGTGTTGTTATACAGGTGTAGAGTGGAGCAGTGGGGCTGTGTTGTTATACAGGTGTAGAGTGGAGCTGGGTTGTTATACAGGTGTAGAGTGCAGCAGTGGGGCTGGGTTGTTATACAGGTGTAGAGTGCAGCAGTGGGGCTGGGTTGTTATACAGGTGTAGTGTGGAGCAGAGGGGCTGGGTTGTTATACAGGTGTAGAGTGGAGCAGGGTTGTTATACAGGTGTAGAGTGGAGCAGGGTTGTTATACAGGTGTAGTGTGGAGCAGTGGGGCTGGGTTGTTATACAGGTGTAGTGTGGAGCAGTGGGGCTGGGTTGTTATACAGGTGTAGAGTGCAGCAGTGGGGCTGGGTTGTTATACAGGTGTAGAGTGCAGCAGTGGGGCTGGGTTGTTATACAGGTGTAGAGTGCAGCAGTGGGGCTGGGTTGTTATACAGGTGTAGAGTGCAGCAGTGGGGCTGGGTTGTTATACAGGTGTAGAGTGCAGCAGTGGGGCTGGGTTGTTATACAGGTGTAGAGTGCAGCAGTGGGGCTGGGTTGTTATACAGGTGTAGTGTGGAGCAGTGGGGCTGGGTTGTTATACAGGTGTAGTGTGGAGCAGTGGGGCTGGGTTGTTATACAGGTGTAGAGTGGAGCAGGGTTGTTATACAGGTGTAGAGTGCAGCAGTGGGGCTGGGTTGTTATACAGGTGTAGAGTGGAGCAGGGTTGTTATACAGGTGTAGAGTGGAGCAGGGTTGTTATACAGGTGTAGAGTGGAGCAGGGTTGTTATACAGGTGTAGAGTGGAGCAGGGTTGTTATACAGGTGTAGAGTGGAGCAGGGTTGTTATACAGGTGTAGAGTGGAGCAGGGTTGTTATACAGGTGTAGAGTGCAGCAGAGGGGCTGGGTTGTTATACAGGTGTAGAGTGCAGCAGACGTGCTGGGTTGTTATACAGGTGTAGAGTGCAGCAGTGGGGCTGGGTTGTTATACAGGTGTAGAGTGGAGCAGAGGGGCTGTGTTGTTATACAGGTGTAGAGACACAGAGGGGCTGGGTTGTTATACAGGTGTAGAGACACAGAGGGGCTGGGTTGTTATACAGGTGTAGAGTGCAGCAGTGGGGCTGTGTTGTTATACAGGTGTAGAGACACAGAGGGGCTGGGTTGTTATTCAGGTGTAGAGACACAGAGGGGCTGGGTTGTTATAAAGGTGTAGAGACACAGAGGGGCTGGGTTGTTATACAGGTGTAGAGTGCAGCAGAGGGGCTGGGTTGTTATACAGGTGTAGAGTGGAGCAGTGGGGCTGTGTTGTTATACAGGTGTAGAGACACAGAGGGGCTGGGTTGTTATACAGGTGTAGAGTGCAGCAGTGGGGCTGGGGTGTTATACAGGTGTAGAGTGCAGCAGTGGGGCTGGGTTGTTATACAGGTGTATAGTGCAGCAGTGGGGCTGTGTTGTTATACAGGTGTAGAGTGGAACAGAGGGGCTGGGTTGTTATACAGGTGTAGAGTGCAGCAGTGGGGCTGTGTTGTTATACAGGTGTAGAGTGGAGCAGGGTTGTTATACAGGTGTAGAGTGGAGCAGTGGGGCTGGGTTGTTATACAGGTGTAGAGTGCAGCAGTGGGGCTGTGTTGTTATACAGGTGTAGAGACAGAGGGGCTGGGTTGTTATACAGGTGTAGAGACAGAGGGGCTGGGTTGTTATACAGGTGTAGAGACAGAGGGGCTGGGTTGTTATACAGGTGTAGTGTGGAGCAGTGGGGCTGGGTTGTTATACAGGTGTAGAGTGGACCAGGGTTGTTATACAGGTG
Organism: Oncorhynchus mykiss; assembly: GCF_013265735.2. Lineage (NCBI taxonomy): Eukaryota > Metazoa > Chordata > Actinopteri > Salmoniformes > Salmonidae > Oncorhynchus > Oncorhynchus mykiss. The sequence continues at coordinate 21,587,038 of NC_048589.1, read as the reverse complement.
TAGAGTGCAGCAGTGGGGCTGGGTTGTTATACAGGTGTAGAGTGCAGCAGTGGGGCTGGGTTGTTATACAGGTGTAGAGTGGAGCAGTGGGGCTGGGTTGTTATACAGGTGTAGAGTGGAGCTGGGTTGTTATACAGGTGTAGAGACACAGAGGGGCTGGGTTGTTATACAGGTGTAGAGACACAGAGGGGCTGGGTTGTTATACAGGTGTAGAGTGCAGCAGTGGGGCTGGGTTGTTATACAGGTGTAGAGACACAGAGGGGCTGGGTTGTTATACAGGTGTAGAGTGCAGCAGACGTGCTGGGTTGTTATACAGGTGTAGAGTGCAGCAGAGGGGCTGGGTTGTTATACAGGTGTAGAGTGCAGCAGAGGGGCTGTGTTGTTATACAGGTGTAGAGACACAGAGGGGCTGGGTTGTTATACAGGTGTAGAGTGGAGCAGTGGGGCTGGGTTGTTATACAGGTGTAGAGACACAGAGGGGCTGGGTTGTTATACAGGTGTAGAGTGCAGCAGAGGGGCTGTGTTGTTATACAGGTGTAGAGTGGAGCAGTGGGGCTGGGTTGTTATACAGGTGTAGAGTGCAGCAGAGGGGCTGTGTTGTTATACAGGTGTAGAGTGGAGCTGGGTTGTTATACAGGTGTAGAGTGCAGCAAAGGGGCTGTGTTGTTATACAGGTGTAGAGTGGAGCTGGGTTGTTATACAGGTGTAGAGTGCAGCAGAGGGGCTGTGTTGTTATACAGGTGTAGAGTGGAGCTGGGTTGTTATACAGGTGTAGAGTGCAGCAGAGGGGCTGGGTTGTTATACAGGTGTAGAGTGCAGCAGAGGTGCTGGGTTGTTATACAGGTGTAGAGACACAGAGGGGCTGGGTTGTTATACAGGTGTAGAGTGGAGCAGTGGGGCTGGGTTGTTATACAGGTGTAGAGTGCAGCAGAGGGGCTGTGTTGTTATACAGGTGTAGAGTGGAGCTGGGTTGTTATACAGGTGTAGAGTGCAGCAGTGGGGCTGGGTTGTTATACAGGTGTAGAGTGCAGCAGAGGGGCTGGGTTGTTATACAGGTGTAGAGTGCAGCAGAGGGGCTGTGTTGTTATACAGGTGTAGAGTGGAGCAGGGTTGTTATACAGGTGTAGAGACACAGAGGGGCTGGGTTGTTATACAGGTGTAGAGTGGAGCAGTGGGGCTGGGTTGTTATACAGGTGTAGAGTGCAGCAGAGGGGCTGTGTTGTTATACAGGTGTAGAGTGGAGCAGGGTTGTTATACAGGTGTAGAGTGCAGCAGTGGGGCTGGGTTGTTATACAGGTGTAGAGTGCAGCAGTGGGGCTGGGTTGTTATACAGGTGTAGAGTGCAGCAGAGGGGCTGGGTTGTGCCATTTATGATGAGGGATTACTTCTATTACAGCATATTGGATGACTGTTATTCATATTCCATTCACCCAGTTCAGTGTAACAGCGATAGGTTTAGGCTACTACATGATACTCTTATTTTCCCCATACCCATCATGAGGTTGCTACAATTTAGCCTATAAATTAAAGTTTACAACGTAGGTACACAGGTTGAGAGAAATTTGAGTAATCAAGTTGACAGACATTGACAGGTTCAACTGGCCACCCCACATAGCCTGGTTCCTCTCTAGGTTTCTTCCTAGGTTTTGGCCTTTCTAGGGAGTTTTTCCTAGCCACCGTGCTTCTACACCTGCATTGCTTGCTGTTTGGGGTTTTAGGCTGGGTTTCTGTACAGCACTTTGAGATATCAGCTGATGTACGAAGGGCTATATAAATAAATTTGATTTGATTTGATTTGATTCAATACCAACAGTTCAGTTGTTTATCCCAGTTTCGTTCAGTTTGCTTCCATTTAATAAATATTATTCAACAGAATTGGTGGAATGATTAGATGCAAACAGTTCACTTTCAAAGCAGCCAGATTGTTGTATAATTCCTTTTCGCATATACGCTCACTCCTCCTCTTACCTTTTCACTTTGCTGGTGGACTTCAGTGCACAACACATCAGCTGTCTGTGACTAAGCTAAAGAAAAACATATTATACATGCTAATCACTACACACAAAAATACCATGACTTGGAAGAATTCGAGTGTTGGATAGCTAGCCATAGCCTGCTAGGTAACATAGCATCCCTCTCTGTTTGAGCTGGGTGTTTGAGTAGGCTAACCTAGCTAGCTGCTGGGTAAGTGAGTGAAAGTGAAAAAATATGAAATATAGCTCTTGCTTCTCCTTCATTTTTGAAGAAATTAATTTGTTCAAAACTGTTGAACTATTGTATTTCTCTCAGAGAGACTACTCAACACATTGTATGCAAGCAGTGTGTCATGGGCGTCATAAGAAGTAGACCAAAGTGCGGCGTGGTGAGCGTACATTTCTGTTTATTTAGGTAAATGTCGCCAACAAAACAACGACCGTGAAGCTTGACATAGGCTATAATGCCTCTAACAAAGTCAACCTCCCACAATCACAGGTGGGGAAAAAGGGCTGCCTAAGTTTGATTCCCAATTAGAGACAACAATAGACAGCTGTCCCTGATTGAGAACCATACCCGGCCAAAACATAGAAATATAAATCATAGAAATAAAGAACATAGAATGCCCACTCAAATCACACCCTGATCAAACCAAAATAGAGACATAAAAAGGCGCCAAGGTCAGGGAGTGACACAGTGCTAGTTAGCTGTAGCCTATGCTTTCAGTACTAGATTCATTCTCTGATCCTTTTATTGTGTGGACAACATGTCAGTTCATGCTGCAAGAGCTCTGATAGGTTGGAGGATGTCTGCCAGAATTTATCATCATTACTGTGTTTGTCTATGGAAAGGGGGTGACAAACACGAGGCTTCTAGGTTTTGGATTGAAGTTAATGACCCAGAGGAGAACAGACACTAGCTGTCCCCCGGCTACACCATGGTGCTACCCTACAGAACGCAGTTGAGGCTATTATAGAACTTCATTACAAAACAGTGTTTTAATCAATTATTTGGTGATGTGAAGATATTTAGTATAGTTTGATCTAAAAATGATAACTTTATTAATGTTTCACTATTTTTATGTGTATGAAATTTACTGAGGAGGATGGTCCCTCCCCTTCCTTCTCTGAGGAGCCTCAACTGGTACATATCCCAACCAGAAGCCATGGATTACAGGCAATCCGTACTGTGCTAAAGGCTAGAGCTGCCTTCAAGGAGCAGGACACAAATTCAGACGCTTATAAGAAATCCTGCTTTGCCCACCAACGAACCATCAAACAGGCAAAGCGTCATTACAGGACTAAGATCGAATCTTACTACACCGGCTCTAAAGCTTGTTGGATGTGGCAGGGCTTGCAAACTATCAAGGATTACAAAGGGAAACCAGCCGAGATTTGCCCAGGGAAGTGAGCCTACCAGATGAGTTCTGGACGACTGTATGATCACGCTCTAGTAGTTGATATGAGTAAGACCTTTAAACAGGTTAACATTCACAAGGCTGCAGGGCCAGACGGATTACCAGGACGTGGACTGAGAGCATGCGCTGAGCAGCTGGCAAGTGTCTTCACTGAAATTTTCAACCTCACTCTGACCCAGTCTGTAAAACCTACATGTTTCAAGCAAACCACCATAGTCCCTGTGCCCATTATGTGTAGGCCTAACGAACAATAAACGCACTAGCCTATGTCAATCTACTATCCCCCATAGTGCAAAAGTTGACCTATTTTTTGAATATTTGTATTTTTTTTAAATAGTCCGGGACAGTTGTGGTATACGATAGATCCCAAATGAATACAACCACTAGCATGAAAAAACTGTTTTAAGCAATGAGCCTGACAAAACAGATGAGAATGCTTGGCTTAAAATGTTGATACACTATTGAGCTGTTTCTTCACATTATAAGTGCAGCAATGCGCATACGGCAGTATAAGCTCGAATGTTCCATTAGCAGGAAAAAAACATTCTTAAAAGTGACAACAAATGCAATTATGCATGTAAGGCTTTTATTATAAAGGTGCATTTTTATGGTGAAAATCATCTTTCCCTAACTTGAAACTCACGCGCTGAATTCGTTTGCCAGATAATCCGCTTTTCAACTGGTGTAAAGCGGATTAATGTGCTTCATTTAAGAAGTTCGTTGGCCACTTCACAAACCATATACAGTGGGGCAAAAAAGTATTTAGTCAGCCACCAATTGTGCAAGTTCTCCCACTTAAAAAGATGAGAGGATTTTTACACATTGTAAGATTTTTAATGAATTTATTTGCAAATGATGGTGGAAAATAAGTATTTCGTCAATAACAAAAGTTTATCTCAATACTTTGTTATATACCCTATATCTATGCAACACGGACATTCAACTCCCTCCAAAGATTTTCAATGGGGTTGAGATCTGGAGACTGGCTAGGCCACCACTTTGAAGAAATCAACTGTGGGAGCAATTATTAGGAAATGGAAGACACGGGGTATTAGTCTACCAATGACACCCAGACAACATTAGTATTGTAGTTCTTATTGCGGGACTCTGAAACTTCTGTGAATTGAGCCACATTTATTGACAACCTATGTGTATTGAACACAGAGGAAAAACACTACCAGAGAAAAATAATACTGCGTGGATGTTTTGGAGTCTGATAACTCGGAGAAGGACATTGGGAAAAAAATATATTGGGTATTGAGTAGACTGTTACCCCTTTTCATTGATCCCAATCCTTAGAAAAAAGCTGTACAGTGCAACATGAATGTCAATACACACAATAGGCTGACTGGGGAGGTGATATCACACAGTCACAGTCCCGCGATAAGAGCTACATCGCTAATATTTGCGTAAACTCTTCCCAGTTGTGTTCTGTGGGTGTCACCGAGTAGACTGATACCCCATTTCATTGCTTCACATTCCAACCTTGTTTAACAATATCTAGTCTAAATATATCACGATTCCACCAATTGTAACCTTCTGCATCACTCTCAAAGAGGTACTTTTATTTTGAAGGCAAACCACAAATTCAACCATTGTCCCTAATCCTTATTGTACTAGCTTCATAACACATAACCCGGCCAGGTCAAGCCTCACTAGCCAGATGAAGCTAGCTGGCTGCTTATAACGTTCACTTTGGGCAACAGGGTTAAGTAGCTGGTTAGCTATTTATTTTTATGAACTAAAGTTAAATTTCAATAGGCGAACAACAAGTGGGTATCTAGCTAATACTTACTCACAAGGATTCCTAAATCATTGCTAAGAATAGTGAAAATGACTGCAGTTTCTGCTGGTTATTATATTCAGGCTGGTTCTATTGGTGCTAGCTAGGTTCCAAGCTAAAGCTAGCTAGCTATCCCAGAAGTTGAGGTCAAATAAATAATGCTTTATTACCAATGTAGTATTGTAAACACATCATTTGTGGCCGGTGTTTGCTTGTTTGCAGACTTTTTGTACAGTTTTGACAGTGCTAACTGTTAGTAGTGGTGGTGCTTGGCTTTCACGTGCAAATTCAGAACACACAACATTCTATAATAGAACTGGGTTATTTAACGTGTCAAATGAAAAGCTTATTTAACGTGTCAAATAGTGTTATTGTCAAATAGTGTTATTTGATGTGTATATTTTCTGACACGCAAAGACCCAAACGACGTTCCATAGTATGTCGTGTAGCTAACAGCAGTGACGCTATTACTGTGTAACTCCGGTAGGACAACATCTGAACAATAACACATTTGGTAACGTTAGTGTGTACCGGTGCTCGACCAGTCGCGAAAGCCAACATCACCCACAACAGAGAACGGTTGATTGTCAAGGGCAATGAATTCCATTATCTTGGCGTTAATGGATTTCGCCTTAGAGTTGTCTCGCTGAAATGTTCTTACTCTTTCAAATGACTGCTCGACTAGTTGACTGCTCGATTCACACAGCAGACATTGTGAGCTAGGTTAGGAATGCTGTGTTGCACGTGTAGCGCAAGATTTTACGTGGCGTCATGACGTCGTTATATAGGTATGCAGCTTTGACATCGGTTTTTCACATCGCTGTTAAACTCGATATCAGGCCGATGCCGATGTTGGCATTTTTAGCTAATATTGGCTGATTCCGATATGTTCCCCGATATATCGTGCTTCCCTAGTAAAGAACCAAGTAAATCATCAGCAGGCAACTCTCATCCCCCACAAACCCTCCTCCATTTCAACTGTGATTGTGAGTGTTTGTGTGTATATATATATATATATATATATATATATATATATATATATATATATATATATATATATATATATATATATATATATATATATATATATATAACTTATTGTGGGAAGCTTGTGGAAGGCAACCCGAAACGTTTGACCCAAGTTAAACAATTTAAAGGCAATGCTACCAAATACTAAATGTATTTTGCAAATTAATTACTTAAAAATCATACCATGTGATTTTCTGGATTTTTGTTTTAGATTCTGTCTCTCACAGTCGAAGTGTACCTATGGCAAAAATTACAGACCTCTACATGCTTTGTAAGTAGTAAAACCTGCAAAATCGGCAGTGTATCAAATACTTGTTCTCCCCACTGTATATATATATATGTGTGGTCCATAGAGGGAAAATAATGAATTATTGAGAGGAATTTTTATGGGCTGAAGGTCAGAATAGGAATAAAAAACCCACCCATGATTAAAAATGTATGTTTTCTTATTGTCTCCCGTGATGAGAGCTGAAATAGCCTACATCAGCAGGAATGATTATCCTCAATCCCTATGCTATCAAAAGCAGAATCCTCAAAAATATGTATGCATAAATACGTGAAAACTGATTGTAGTGACCAGCTGTAGCTCATTTCAGATGGCGTGATACAGTACATGAATGATACGGAGCGCTTTATAGAGCTCACAAAAACATCTATGCATATGAAGTGATTATTATGATGATTATGGACTCCCATTAGAACATCATAATAGATATTTAAGGACCTTCTCAGATTTATGCTTCCCCACTATGGTGAAACTTCAGTCTGATAACAAAGGTTTCCACACGGGGAATAGAAGTCTAACACAGACTAGTTAGATTGTCTGTGGGAAAATTCAACGTGATCTGACGGCTTTGACAATAATGCTGGCCCTCTTAATGAGCCCCTTTAATCACAAAGTAACACTAGCCTTCTCTTACAGCCTAATTGATATTTCATTTGAACATTTCTATTTAGGATTTGAATGGCTGTTCATGCCACAGTGCTCGGCAGAGTCATTAGGAGTCAGGACTAGCCTGAGGTTCTTGTTGAATATATAGCTGAAACTCAATATGCATCAATTGTGTTCTAATAGAGTGTGGATTTATGCTTTTACCCTTCAGTAACAGGTTTACTGGAACACACTCATTAAAAGCAGAGATGTTCTCCACACAGTACACTGAGTGTACAACACACTAGGAATACCTTCCTAATATTGATATGAACCCCCCCTTTTCCTCAGAACAGCCTCAATTTGTCGAGGCATGAACTCTACAAGGTGTCGAAAGCGTTCCACAGGGACGCCTCCGCAGTTGTGTCAAGTTGGCTGGATGTTCTTTGGGTGGATGACCATTCTTGATGCACATTACACATGGGAAACTGTTGAATGTGAAAAACCCAGCAGCATTGCAGTTCTTGACTCACTCGAACCAGTGTGCCTGGCACATACTACCATACCCCTTTCAAAGGCACTTCAATATTTTGTCATGCCCATTCACCCTCCAAATGGTACACATACACAATCCATGTCTGAATTGTCTCAAGGCTTAAACATCCTTCTTTAACCTGTCTCCTTCCCTTCATCTACACTGATTGACGTGAATCAATAAGGGATCATAGCTTTCACCTGGTCAGTGGAAAATGTTCCTAATGTTTTGTACACTCAGTGTATGTAGACACAGATACCACAATGTCTCCTCTCATTCACAAGATCCCAGTACAAACATAAAAGGATGCACAGAAAGGTAGTGTACTCATGTGATTCCAATGGATTTATCTGAATAAAACCTTAGTTAATTACACCCCAACCTGCCTCACTGGCTTTGTGGAATGCAGCAGAAGATGATGATCCATAGCCAGCCTTGCCTCACCACTGTTCCATTATCTGTGGTGGTGTATCCCGTCCCTCATTAGGGGGGAGATGGAGGGGTTCTGAGGGTGCTGGATCCCCTCCACGAGTGATCGCTCGGCGGGCCAAACATGGCACAGGCCCCAGCTGCAAACAGACCATCATTTTCTCTTTACAGCCTGATGAATGCTAATGGTCGGACCAGAGCTTTTACACTGGCAGGGGTGGTGGTGGGGATGATGGGGGTATGTAAGCAGCGAGGGAAATCTGTAAGACTGGTTAATAGATTTATCTTGCCAACAATCCTCCTCTTCCTCCTCCCCCTGCATCTGTCCCGAGACCCCGACCACATGACCATTGTCACACTATTCTTTCTTCTTTCTCTCCCTTTCTTTCTGAGACACACAGGAGCTGCTTAATGACTCTGCAGCCATTTGGAGTGAATGGGGGCATCACAGGCTTTATCAGGATGGTTGAGCTCATCCACTGATGGCTATGGATGAATAATGCCTGTACCTCATTGTTGAGTCTCTGTGTACTGTAACAGAATCAAAATGGTTCTCCCTAAATCAACACACCGGAATGCCATTCTAAATTGATATCTGGTGGGTTATTGGTGGACAAATGATATTTTCTAGAGAAACTGAAGAGATAGCAAACATATTTTCTCTGTCCATTCTTCTTTCTCACACAGTGCTATGCATCCATCACACAATAAGACGCTCAGTGTTGGAGAACATCATATCAACATGGCCGCATTACGCAGCAGAGTAGGGGGAGGACAGCACTATAATAACATAGTACAATATAGGAGTGCCTTTTACATGACAAGTTACGAGTGTATAGGGAATGGCAGCAGAACAACACTGGGGAGCACAGTACTAGGTATATCAGAGGGGATCTGGGGAGCACAGTACTAGGCATAGCCGAGAGGGGATCTGGGGAGCACAGTACTAGGCATAGCCGAGAGGGGATCTGGGGAGCACAGTACTAGGCATAGCCGAGAGGGGATCTGGGGAGCACAGTACTAGGCATAGCCGAGAGGGAATCTGGGGAGCACAGTACTAGGCATAGCCGAGAGGGGATCTGGGGAGAACAGTACTAGGTATAGCAGAGGGGATCTGGGGAGCACAGTACTAGGCACAGCAGAGGGGATCTGGGGAGCACAGTACTAGGCATAGCAGAGAGGATCTGGGGAGCACAGTACTAGGCATAGCCGAGAGGGGATCTGGAGAGCACAGTACTAGGCACAGCAGAGGGAATTTTCTCTGATCAAAGGGATAGGACTTTGATGAATGCTGTTCATTAGGCACACTACGGTGGGTTTAGTAGAAAGAACTTAAGGCTGGGGAGACCATGAGGAAGAGAGAGCGAGAGCGATGGCAAGAAAGAGAGAAAGAGAGAGAACAATAGGAGGTGGGAAGAAAGGGGAAAGGAGAGAGAGGGTGATGGAAGGAGACAAAGAGAGAGTGAATAACACATTTTTCCAAACACACAGTAATAATAGCATATGAGGATGGAACGGTCAGATGCAATACTGCACATTGCATCCGCTTTGACCATTTCACCATAACTGATGACATAAGCAGGAAATATGAGGTCCTTATGATCACCTTTTATTATCTCTGATAGGTGCACCCAGGGGCGCAACTTTCACTGGGGACAGGGGGACATGTCCCCCCCACATTCTGAAATTGCATTTGTGTCCCCCCCCAGTTTGATCATTGGAATGTGATATGATACGAGTCAACGGTGTGGTTTAGAAGCATTCGGATGACTCCGAGCAGTCCTGTAGGCTGTTTGGAGTGTTTATCCGATAGGATAAAAAAATATATACACTGCTAAAAAAAAGGAAGGGAAGACTAAAATAACACATCCTAGATCTGAATGAATGAAATATTCTTATTAAATTTTTTTTTTTTTTTACATAGTTGAATGTGCTGACAACAAAATCACACAAAAATGATCAATGGAAATCAAATGTATCAACCCATGGAGTTCTGGATTTGGAGTCACACTCAAAATTAAAGTGGAAAACCACACTACAGGCTGATCCAACTTTGATGTAATGTCCTTAAAACAAGTCAAAATGAGGCTCAGTAGTGTGTGTGGCCTCCACGTGCCTGTATGACCTCCCTACAACGCCTGGGCATGCTCCAGATGAGGTGGCGGATGGTCTCCTGAGGGATCTCCTCCCAGACCTGGACTAAAGCATCCGCCAACTGCTGGACAGTCTGTGGTGCAATGTGGTGTTGGTGGATGGAGCGAGGCATGATGTCCCAGATGTGCTCAATTGGATTCAGGTCTGGGGAACGGGCGGGCCAGTCCATAGCATCAATGCCTTCCTCTTGCAGGAACTGCTGATACACTCCAGCCACATGAGGTCTAGCATTGTCTTGCATTAGGAGGAACCCAGGGCCAACCGCACCAACATATGGTCTTACAAGGGGTCTGAGGATCTCATCTCGGTACCTAATGGCAGTCCGACTACCTCTGGCGAGCACATGGAGGGCTGTGCGGCCCCCCAAAGAAATGCCACACCACACCATGACTGACCCACCGCCAAACCGGTCATGCTGGAGGATGTTGCAGGCAGCAGAACATTCTCCACGGCGTCTCCAGACTGTCACGTCTGTCACGTGCTCAGTGTGAACCTACTTTCATCTGTGAAGAGCACAGGGCACCAGTGGCGAATTTGCCAATCTTGGTGTTCTCTGGCAAATGCCAAACGTCCTGCACGGTGTTGGGCTGTAAGCACAACCACCACCTGTGGACGTTGGGCCCTCATACCACCCTTATGGAGTCTGTTTCTGACCGTTTGAGCAGACACATGCACATTTGTGGCCTGCTGGAGGTCATTTTGCAGGGCTCTGGCAGTGCTCCTCCTGCTCCTCCTTGCACAAATGCGGAGGTAGCGGTCCTGCTGCTGGGTTGTTTCCCTCCTACGGCCACCTCCACGTCTCCTGATGTACTGGCCTGTCTCCTGGTAGCGCCTACATGCTTTGGACACTACGCTGACAGACACAGCAAACCTTCTTGCCACAGCTCGCATTGATGTGCCATCCTGGATGAGCTGCACTACCTGAGCCACTTGTGGTGGTTGTAGACTCCGTCTCATGCTACCACTAGAGTGAAAGCACCGACAGCATTCAAAAATGACCAAAACATCAGCCAGGAAGCATAGGAACTGAGAAGTGGTATGCGGTCACCACCTGCAGAACCACTCCTTTATTGGAGGTGTCATGCTAATTGCCTATAATTTCCACCTGTTGTCTATTCCATTTGCACAACAGCATGTGAAATGTATTGTCAATTAGTGTTGCTTCCTAAGTGGACAGTTTGATTTCACAGAAGTGTGATTGACTTGGAGTTACATTGTGTTGTTTAAGTGTTCCCTTTATTTTTTTTTGAGCAGTGTATAATACTTGTGCCCCCAAACTTCTAAAACCAAAGTTGCACCCCTGGGTGAAACAGAAGACCAGTAGCTTTCGCTTCCTACAGCCACCACTGAGGGGAGACAACTATCTGGAATTAAAACCCTCATGCCTTTATCTCAGACAGGGTCCTTCTCTTCTGTAGTTATATGGCCTGTAGCCGTTTTGAGTGTTAATCTTAAATAAACGGGTAGTTTGTCAATGCGAGAAAGTGGAGCGTCTTAATCTTGCGGCATGAATTATGTGTGGTCATTAAACACAATCACTCGGTGGGCATACACAGCAGTCCTGCCTGGCCTGGCAGCCTGATGGATGGCCGCCTGAATGAGGCTGACAGACACAGAGTGGAAAATGACAGATTACCCTCCCCTCATTAATATCACAGCCCGGATTAGAGTCAACTACCAATGCCTTTCCTTTATGTGAGAGCCTCTGCACATTCCCTCCTCAAGAGTCTACACACATATACTATGTATACAACATATTGTACACATATGGCATGGGAAACTGTCCAAAAGCAGATTTTCTGTGGCTGTAAGGAATGCCAAACAACAATCTGTCTCCTGTGTCTGCAGTAGAAGTGTGCAAATTGATTTGGTATGCCAGCCGCCTACACTTTTGCTGAGGAATAAGGTGTGTGGAAGGAGAACCAGATGTCAGAGGCAGTTCTCTGAAATACCTATGATTCAATTCCAGAGATATGAAAGCCATTTCAAGGAACCAGGTCTGGGTTATAAAGAGGAAAGATTTAAGCCCACACAAACGGAGAATCTACAGATAAGGGTGTTTATTTCTTCTTCATTCATACAGCAGGCCTCGCACATACTGTCAATTCCTTTGAGGGCTTCAATGTGACAATGAAGAACTTTCTGTTACAGAACATATCACCACTCTGTTGATTGGCTACAAAGGAACGCTGTGTTTAATAAGCAGACAACCTTCTGCATGCATACACTGATATGATTCTGAGGGGAAATGATTCGTGAAAGACATAATAGCGACACATATGAGATGTGCACATACAGATGTAGGATCTTAATTTGAACCAGTTTGCTACAGCAGGAAAACAATCTTTCAGCAACAGGAAATGTGAATTATGATGTGGATTATAATTCATTGACATTTTTTGTAGGGGCTGATACATTTTTTGTTAGGCAAACACAATCTGAAATGTTAACGTTTATGTTTAAACTGTGCAGAAAAATTCTCAGCAACTAAAGAGTAATCAAATTAAGATCCTACATCTGTAGACGCTAAACTAACCTTTGTGCTTTGCTGATTTTTTTTTAACGTCCATTATGGTATTGACCCGCACAGTTTAAACACACTCAAGACAGTCAAAGAATCAAGTAAAAACAGCCCAAACTTGATTTGGTCTTGTCAGACCTTTCAGGAAGAAGAAATACAAGAACATTTGATTCCAAAAACTCTATATTTAAGATTTATTTGCTAAACATATGACCTTTCTCAAAAACAAGCAATTTCTGTTTGGAGTTCATCTTTGAGTGTCTGTGTCAGAGATCTGCTGCTTTCGCAATAAGAGAAGCTTGAGAAAGCTCCTTTTCACCCAAACAGAATTATAAAAGTGCATCCAGAACCAGTCAAAACAAAATACATCAAAGACACTTGTTTATTTTGGACCCGTGCAAATTTCTATACACATGAAAGGCTCTGGGTCAAAATGACCCACAACATCATGTTTGTACACAAAATCTACGCAGACATTCCACAACAAATCAGTGTGTCCACATTATGAAGTTAGGTTCATGACCCTAGATGAGGAAAAGCCATTTAATTTAATGGAGAAAAAAAGAGGTTCACTAGTATTTTAGACAACTCAAAAGTGGAAATGGGTCAAATTGACCCGCAATAATATGAGGGCTAAACCAAGGCTGGGGCTTACTTTTGAGTCAGCAGAGATGCTGAGAAGACTGTCTTTTCAGTGAGGAATGTAGACTAGTTTGTATTTCACTGGGCTTTGTTGATAAACATCAGAGGAACGCTATGAAAGAAGAGTGACAGGCAATTAGCGTTCCCAGGACTGCTCATAAATGATATATCAATTAGGTGATAACGAGTCACTAGCAAGTTTCAGATGTCCTTGAAGCTTCAGAGGCATTGACATGAAGCAAATGTCACAGGGAAGGCTTATGTGTAATGTTAGGAAGACTGGTTCTAAAAAGAATCTTAGCATCAAAGCAATGCAAAGTATGTGGGACCGGGGGTGGTTGACTCAAGGGTTGAGTCAATTAAGCAGCGAGTCGGAGTCTGAGGACGAGCCTTCTCTTGTCTCTACTCCTCCCGTTACGGGGTCTGAGATGCCGAAGCTTCCCACCATTAGCTCTGACAAATTGAAAACTCATTGGCGACTCCATTACCCGCAGTATTAGACTTAAAACGAATCATCCAGCGATCATACACTGTTTACCAGGGGGCAGGGCTACCGACGTTAAGGCTAATCTGAAGATGGTGCTGGCTAAAGCTATAACTGGCGAGTGTAGAGAGTATAGGGATATTGTTATCCACGTCGGCACCAACAATGTTAGGATGAAACAGTCAGAGGTCACCAAGTGCAACATAGCTTCAGCGTGTAAATCAGCTAGAAAGATGTGTCGGCATCGAGTAATTGTCTCTGGCCCCCTCCCAGTTAGGGGGAGTGATGAGTTCTACAGCAGAGACTCACAACTCAATTGCTGGTTGAAAACTGTTTTCTGTCCCTCCCAAAAGATAAAATTTGTAGATAATTGGCCCTCTTTCTGGGACTCACCCACAAACAGGACCAAGCCTGGCCTGCTGAGGAGTGATGGACTCCATCCTAGCTGGAGGGGTGCCCTCTTCTTATCTACCAACATAGACAGGGCTCTAACTCCTCTAGTTCCACAACGAGATAGGGTGCAGGCCAGGCAGCAGGCTGTTAGCCAGCCTGCCAGCTTAGTGGAGTCTGCCACTAGCACAGTCAGTGTAGTCAGCTCAGCTATCCCCACTGAGACCGTGTTTCTGTGCCTCAACCTGGGATGGGCAAAACTAAACATGGCGGTGTTCGCCTTAGCAATCTCACTAGAATAAAGACCTGTCATTATTGAAAGAGATCGTGATACCTCACATCTCAAAATAGGGCTACTTAATGTTAGATCCCTTACCTCAAAGGCAATTATAGTCAATTAACTAATCACTGATCATAATCTTGATGTGATTGGCCTGACTGAAACATGGCTTAAGCCTGATGAATTTACTGTGTTAAATGAGGCCTCACCTCCTGGTTACACTAGTGACCATATCCCCCGTGCATCCCGCAAAGGCGGAGGTGTTGCTAACATTTACGATAGCAAATTTCAATTTACAAAAAGAAAAATAACATTTTCATCTTTTGAGCTTCTAGTCATGAAATCTATGCAGCCTACTCAATCACTTTTTATAGCTACTGTTTACAGGCCTCCTGGGCCATATACAGCGTTCCTCATTGAGTTCCCTGAATTCCTATCGGACCTTGTAGTCATAGCAGACAATATTCACATTTTTGGTGACTTTAATATTCACATGGAAAAGTCCACAGACCCACTCCAAAAGGCTTTCGGAGCCATCATCGACTCAGTGGGTTTTGTCCAACATGACTCTGGACCTACTCACTGTCACAGTCATACTCTGGACCTAGTTTTGTCCCATTGTAACGGTTTTCTGTATGTGAAGGAGAGTCGGACCAAAATGCGGCGTGTAGATTGCGATCCATGTTTATTGTGACTATAGCAACATGAATCTAAATACAAACGGTGCAAAATAATAAACGTAATGAAAACCGAAACAGCCTAAACTGGTGCAAACACATAGACAGGAACAATCACCCACAAACACACAGTGAACCCCAGGCTACCTAAATATGGTTCCCAATCAGAGACAATGACGAACACCTGCCTCTGACTGAGAACCATATCAGGCTGAACATAGAAATAGACAAACAAGACATGAAACATAGAATGCCCACTCAGATCACACCCTGACCAATCAAAACATAGAAAATACAAAGTAAACTATGGTCAGGGCGTGACAGTACCCCCCCCCCAAGGTGCGGACTCCGGCCGCAAAACCTGAACCTATAGGGGAGGGTCTGGGTGGGCATCTGTCCGCGGTGGCGGCTCTGGCGCTGGACGTGGACCCCACTCCATGACAGTTTTAATCCCCCTCCTAAACGTCCCTAAATAGGTTACCCACCACAATGATAACATGGGACAGAGGGACAGCTCGGGACAGAGGTAACTCGGGACAGATGGGTAGCTCAGCCCTGAGAGGAAGCTCAGCACTGAGAAGAAGCTCAGCACTGAGAAGAAGCTCAGCACTGAGAAGAAGCTCAGCACTGAGAAGAAGCTCAGGCAGGTGGTTAGATCCGGCAGATCCTGGCTGGCTGGCGGTTCTGGAAGATCCTGGCTGACTGGCGGATCCGGAAGATCCTGGCTGACTGGCGGATCTGGGAGAATCTGGACGACTGGCAGATCTGGGAGAATCTGGTCGACTGGCAGATCTGGAAGAGTCTGGTCGACTGGCAGATCTGGAAGAGTCTGGACGACTGGCAGATCTGGAAGAGTCTGGACGACTGGCAGATCTGGAAGAGTCTGGACGACTGGCAGATCTGGAAGAGTCTGGACGACTGGCAGATCTGGAAGAGTCTGGACGACGGGCAGATCTGGAAGAGTCTGGACGACTGGCAGATCTGGAAGAGTCTGGTCGACTGGCAGATCTGGAAGAGTCTGGTCGACTGGCAGATCTGGAAGAGTCTGGACGACTGGCAGATCTGGAAGAGTCTGGACGACTGGCAGATCTGGAAGAGTCTGGACGACTGGCAGATCTGGAAGAGACTGGTCGACACAGACTGGCTGCTCTGGCTGCTCCATGCTGACTGACAGCTCTGGCTGCTCCATGCTGGCAGACTGCTCTGGCTGCTCCATGATGACTGGTAGCTCTGGCTGCTCCATGCTGACTGGCTGCTCCATGCTGACTGGCAGCTCTGGCTGCTCCATGCTGACTGGCTGCTCCATGCTGACTGGCAGCTCTGGCTGCTCCATGCTGACTGGCTGCTCTGGCTGCTCCATGCTGACTGGCTGCTCCATGCTGACTGGCTGCTCCATGCTGACTGGCGGCCCTGGCTGCTCCATGCTGACTGGCGGCCCTGGCTGCTCCATGCTGACTGGCGGCCCTGGCTGCTCCATGCTAACTGGCAGCTCTGGCGGCTCCATGCTAACTGGCAGCTCTGGCGGCTCCTTGCAGACTGGCAGCTCTGGCGGCTCCTTGCAGACTGGCAGCTTTGGCGGCATCCTGCAGACTGGCAGCTCTGGCGGCTCCTTGCAGACTGGCAGCTCCATGCAGACTGGCAGCTCTATGCAGACTGGCAGCTCCTTGCAGACTGGCAGCTCCTTGCTAACTGGCAGCTCTAAGCTAACTGGCAGCTCTATGCTAACTGGCAGCTCTATGCTAACTGGCAGCTCTATGCTAACTGGCAGCTCTATGCTAACTGGCAGTTCTGAACAGGCGGGAGACTCCGGCAGCGCTGTAGAGAAGGCAGGCTCTAACAGCGCTAAACAGGCGGGAGACTCCGACAGCGCTGAAGAGAAGGGAGGCTCTGGCAGCGCTGGACAGGCGAGGCGCACTGTAGGCCTGATGCGTGGTGCTGGCACTGGTGGTACTGGGCCGAGGACACGCACAGGAAGCCTGGTGCGGGGAGCTGCTACCGGAGGGCTGGGGTGTGGAGGTGGTACTGGAAAAACCGGACCGTGCAGGCGCACTGGAGCTCTTGAGCACCGAGCCTGCCCAACCTTACCTGGTTGAATGCTCACGGTCGCCCTGCCAGTGCGGCGAGGTGGAATAGCCCGCACTGGACTATGCAGGCGAACCGGAGAAACCGAGCGCAAGGCTGGTGCCATGTAAACCGGCCCAAGGAGACGCACTGGGGACCAGCTGCATAGAGCCGGCTTCATGGCATTAGGCTCGACGCTCAATCTAGCCCGGCCGACACGCGGAGCTGGAATATACCGCACCGGGCTATGCACCCGCACTGGAGACACCGTGCGCACCACTGCATAACACGGTGCCTGTCCGGTCTCTCTAGCCCCCCGGTAAGCACAGGGAGTCTGCCCAGGTCTCCTACCTGGCGTAGCCATACTCCCTGTTAGCCCCCCCCCAAGAAATTTTTGGGGCTGCCTCTCGGGCTTCCTTGCCAGCCGTGTTCCCTCATATCGCCGGCTCCTCTCTCCGGCTGCCTCTGCTCTCCTAAGTGCCTCCACCTGTTCCCATGGGAGGCGATCTCTTCCAGCCAGTATCTCCTCCCAAGTGTAACAGCCCTTGCCATCCAAAACGTCCTCCCATGTCCATTCCTCTTTACGCTGCTGCTGCTGCCTGTTGACACGCTGCTTGGTCCGTTGGTGGTGGGTGATTCTGTAACGGTTTTCTGTATGTGAAGGAGAGTCGGACCAAAATGCGGCGTGTAGATTGCGATCCATGTTTATTGTGACTATAGCAACATGAATCTAAATACAAACGGTGCAAAATAATAAACGTAATGAAAACCGAAACAGCCTAAACTGGTGCAAACACATAGACAGGAACAATCACCCACAAACACACAGTGAACCCCAGGCTACCTAAATATGGTTCCCAATCAGAGACAATGACGAACACCTGCCTCTGACTGAGAACCATATCAGGCTGAACATAGAAATAGACAAACAAGACATGAAACATAGAATGCCCACTCAGATCACACCCTGACCAATCAAAACATAGAAAATACAAAGTAAACTATGGTCAGGGCGTGACACCCATGGAATAAATGTTGTGGATCTTAATGTTTTTCCTCATGATCCTGGACTATCGGACCACCATTTTAATACGTTTGCAATTGCAACAAATAATCTGCTCAGACCCCAACCAAGGAGCATCAAAAGTTGTGCTATAAATTCACAGACAACACAAAGATTCCTTGATGCCCTTCCATCTCCCTGTGCCTACCCAAGGATGTCAGAGGACAAAAATCAGTTAACCACCTAACTGAGGAACTCAATTTAACCTTGCACAATACCCTAGATGCAGTTGCACCCCTAAAAACTAAAAAAATGTATCATAAGAAACTAGCTCCCTGGTATACAGAAAATACCCGAGCTCTGAAGCAAGCTTCCAGAAAATTGGAACGGAAATGGCGCCACACCAAACTGGAAGTCTTCCAACTAGCTTGGAAAGACAGTACCGTGCAGTATCGAAGAGCCCTTACTGCTGCTCGATCATCCTATTTTTCCAACTTAATTGAGGAAAATAAGAACAATCCAAAATGTATTTTTGATACGGTCGTAAAGCTAATTAAAAGGCAGCATTCCCCAAGTGAGGATGGCTTTCACTTCAGCAGTAATAAATTCATGAACTTATTTGAGGAAAAGATCATGATTATTAGAAAGCAAATTACGGACTCCTCTTTAAATCTGCGTATTCCTTCAAAGCTCAGTTGTCCTGAGTCTGCACAACTCTACCAGGACCTAGGATCAAGAGAAACACTCAAGTGTTTTAGTACTATATCTCTTGACACAATGATGAAAATAATCATGGCCTCTAAAACCTTCAAGCTGCATACTGGACCCTATTCCAACTAAACTACTGAAAGAGCTGCTTCCTGTGCTTGGACCTCCTATGTCGAACATAATAAACAGATCTCTATCCACCGGATGTGTACCAAACCCACTAAAAGTGGCAGTAATAAAGCCTCTCATGAAAAAGCCAAACCTTGACCCAGAAAATATAAAAAACTATCGGCCTATATTGAATCTTCCATTCCTCTCAAATTTTTTAGAAAAGGCTGTTGCGCAGGAACTCACTGCCTCCCTGAAGACAAACAATGTATACGAAATGCTTCAGTCTGATTTTAGAGCCATCACAGCACTGAGACTGCACTTGTGAAGGTGGTAAATTACCTTTTAATGGCATCAGACCAAGGCTCTGCATCTGTCCGCGTGCTCCTAGACCTTAGTGCTGCTTTTGATAGCATCGATGACCACATTCTTTTGGAGAGATTGGAAACCCAAATTGGTTTACACAGACAAGTTCTGGCCTGGTTTAGATCTTATCTGTTGGAAAGATTTCAGTTTGTCTCTGTGAATGGTTTGTCCTCTGACAAATCAACTGTACATTTCGGTGTTCCTCAAGGTTCCGTTTTAGGACGACTATTGTTTTCACTATATATTTTATCTCTCGGGGATGTCATTCGAAAACATTATGTTAACTTTCACTGCTATGCGGATGACACACAGCTGTACATTTCAATGAAACATGGTGAAGCCCCAAAATTGCCCTCGCTAGAAACCTGTGTTTCAGACATAAGGAAGTGGATGGCTGCAAACGTTCTACTTTTAAACTCGGACAAAACAGAGAAGCTTGTTCTAGGTCCCAAGAAACAAAGAGATCTTCAGTTGAATCTGAAAATTAATCTTAAAGGTTGTACAGTCATCTCAAATAAAACTGTGAAGGACCTCAGCGTTACTCTGGACCCTGATCTCTCTTTTGACGAACATATCAAGACTGTTTCAAGGACAGCTTTTTTCCATCTACGTAACATTGCAAAAATCAGAAACTTTCCGTCCAAAAATTATGCAGAAAAATTAATCCATGCGTTTGTTACTTCTAGGTTAGACTACTGCAATGCTCTACTTTCCGGCTACCCGGATAAAGCACTAAATAAACTTCAGTTAGTGCTAAATACGGCTGCTAGAATCCTGACTAGAAACAAACAATTTGATCATATTACGTCAGTGCTAGCCTTCCTACACTGGCTTCCTGTCAAGGCAAGGACTGATTTCAAGGTTTTATTTCTAACCTACAAAGCATTACATGGGCTTGCTCCTACCTATCTCTCGGATTTGGTCCTGTCATACATACCTACACGTACGCTATGGTCACAAGACGCAGGCCTCCTAATTGTCCCTAGAATTTCTAAGCAAACAGCTGGAGGCAGGGCTTTCTCCTATAGAGCTCCATTTTTATGGAATGGTCTGCCTACCCATGTGAGAGACGCAAACTCGGTCTCAACCTTTAAGTCTTTACTGAAGACTCATATCTTCAGTGGGTCATATGATTGAGTGAAGTCTGGCCCAGGAGTATGAAGGTGAACGGAAAGGCTCTGGAGCAATGAAACGCCCTTGCTGTCTCTGCCTGGCCGGTTCCCCTCTTTCCACTGGGATTCTCTGCCTCTAACCCTATTACAGGGGCTGAGTCACTGACTTACTGGTGCTCTTTCATGCCATCCCTAGGAGGGGTGCGTCACTTGAGTGGGTTGAGTCACTGATGTGATCTTCCTGTCTGGGTTGGCGTACCCCCTTGGGTTGTGCCGTGGCGGAGATCTTTGTGGGCTATACTCAGCCTCTCAGGATGGTAAGTTGGTGGTTGAAGATATCCCTCTAGTGGTGTGGGGGCTGTGCTTTGGCAAAATGGGTGGGGTTATATCCTTCCTGTTTGGCCCTGTCCGGGGATATCATCGGATGGGGCCACAGTGTCTCCTGACCCCTCCTGTCTCAGCCTCCAGTATTTATGCTGCAGTAGTTTATGTGTCGGGGGGCTAGGGTCAGTTTGTTATATCTGGAGTACTTCTCCTGTCTTATCCGGTATCCTGTGTGAATTTAAGTATGCTCTCTCTAATTCTCTCTTTCTTTCTCTCTCTCTCGGAGGACCTGAGCCCTAGGACCATGCCTCAGGACTACCTGGCATGATGACTCCATGCTGTCCCCAGTCCACCTGGCCGTGCTGCTGCTCCAGTTTCAACTGTTCTGCCTGCGGCTATGGAATCCTGACCTGTTCATCGGACGTGCTACCTGTCCCAGACCTATTATTTGACCATGCTGGTCATTTATGAACATTTGAACATCTTGGCCATGTTCTGTTATAATCTCCACCCGGCACAGCCAGAAGAGGACTGACCACCCCTCATAGCCTTGTTCCTCTCTAGGTTTCTTCAACACCTGCATTGCTTTCTGTTTGGGGTTTTAGGCTGGGTTTCGGTACAGCACTTTGAGATATCAGCTGATGTACGAAGGGCAATATATATACATTTGATTTGATTTGGTTGGTTGTCACAGTGCTTATTACTCCCAATCTTGAGGGTGCTGTGTAATAATTTTAAGATTATAATGTGTGAATTCTCCACCTTGTCAATTCAAGTCGGCATGACAAAACATTGAGGTGAGGGGAATTTGTCTTTTTTCATAGGTGAGAAAGATGTCTTGGTATTTTCTTTATAAAGGTTTGAATTATGGGATTATACATGACAAAATCTGTTTGTTGAAAAGAGGAAAGAAAGAGCTACATTCCAAACCTTCTTCTGAGTTGCTAGGTCAAGCCACGAGGTCATTTGCATCTTAATTAGCATTGGGGGGATGGTTGTCACATGAAATGTATAGTTGGTTGTCACTATCAACTCCATTATTGTTCAGGGACATTGCCACTGCCAGTATACTGTAAATCCCCAGCTCTTTTGGGCTGTTGCTGTTGCTCTCTTCCCAGTAAACACGAACACCTTTGGCCGACATATCAAAATGTGTAGGGAATATGGAGGGTGTTTGGGAAGATTTCGCCGAGACATCAGAATAGAATGTTGATGTATAAACTGTAGAATTTAGAATGGAGGTATTCTAAATACATCTGTGAAACTTCTTGCCAATTAGCAAATGATGTCTAAACGGCATCTTCCCGATGCATCATCTGTCCATCCGTTGGGCAGAGGTATCTGTGCTCTCTCTCACAGACATATATTTTTTTCCTTCACGCACCCACACATAAACACATGCATGTGCAAACACGTATACACATACACATTTACTCAAAATGTAATACGTTGTTCTCGAAGCATAAACCCTGCGATGGGGCTGGTTGTCACAAGTGGACAGAGTGTGTTTGATGGCTTATAACTCCTTGTTGGAATAAGATATGAGGATAAAAAGGGTCCCTATTTCAACCAAAGACCTTGGTATTTCTATTAATGTCAAAAAGAGTCTTGTAAGATGTACTGGTCCTGGGAAATACACATGTGAGTAAAGAGTGTGCCCTATTGGGCATTCTGTGGTGATACTCAAAACACATCAAATGTGACATTGAAATATAAAGACCTTATTCCAGTTGGCTGTGTAGTTCGATAAACATGTATTCCAAGGCTACAACAACCCTACATGTTAGTATGCAAGTCTTTAAACCATGCTTTCTAAAGAATGCTGCTGTGTGTTGAGACAGACTACAGATATCCCCCCACATGCACCCCTTTCAACAGAGTCTCATCTCTACACACATGAAATACACAACACATGCCTACTCTGCTCTAACTGGAGGTAGATGGCCTGGGAGAGAACTGAGACAGTACAGGGGGTAAAAAAGAGAGACATAGAGAGCTGAAGTCAAAAGCCCCCTGTTTGGCTGCCTGGGAGGAGGCCAGTCTTCGAGGTGCTTTGATTTACACCATAAAGGCTTCCCTGTTCCTTTGACTGAGATTACTCCTTTTATGACAAAAGGGAGGGCCTCTGCCAGTATGGAAGGATAGCTCCGTGTACTTCTCCATGCTCACAATTAAGGTAGTCTTTTCTCCCTTTATTCTTAAAGGGCATCTCTCGAGTGATAAACTCCAAATGCAGAGTGGTTTTGAAATCTGCTCAAGTGGTTTGAAAGAGATGGAGAATAGAATAATAAAATGGAGAGGGGGAAGACAGTGAGAGGAAAACAGTGTCTCGTTTGAAATATCCTCACCCAGTTTAGATCCTCTCTGATAATCACAATTCCACTTCTACTGGCAGATAGAAGGAAAAGCTTGATGGTGATAGACTAACCACTTTAAACAGACCATCACATACTCATACAAAAGAAGATACCTAAAGGGTTCTTCAGCTGTCCCCATAGACCCAGTCAGTATTAGATAGAATGTCCGCCTGTGGGGAAAACAACCTGTGGTTACCCATTGGCTCCCCATTCTCTCACAGCAAAAACTTGACCTTTGTTAAACACAATTTTCTTGTAGTCTGCTTGTTTTAGTGAATTACACAACTACATTTTAGAAAAGTACAACATGTATTATATTTTCTTATGATATCCAGTTGGTAGTTACAGTCTTGTCCCATCACTGCAACTCCCCTATGGACTAAGGTGAGGCAAAGGTCGAGAGCCATGTGTCCTCCGAAACACGACCCTGACACTCACTTAACCCGGAAGCCAGCCACACCAATGCATCGGAAGAAAAAACATTAAGCTGCCAACCGAGGTCAGCTTGCATGCACCCAGCCCACCACAAGGAGGCACTAGAGTGCAATGGGACAAGGAAATCCGTGCCAGCCAACCTCTCCCCTAATCTGGACGACAATGGGCCAATTGTGTGCCGCCTCATGGGTCTCCCGGTGATGGCCGCCAGTGACACAGCCTGGGATCGAACCCGGGTCTGTAGTGATGCCTCAATCACTGCAATGCAGGGCCTTAGACCGCTGCGTCACTCAGGAGGCCAAGTACGACATGTCAAATATTACTTTAAAACATTGCCTTCTCCCTAGTGTTCTCACTACTTAGAAAAATGTTATGTTGTAAGGCTTCCCTCATGCCCCTTTTCATGACGATGCTAGCAGCCACTTGAGTGAGTGAGTGCTAGTTGCAGTAGCTACTGACTGGAACATTAAGCTAGCCAACACCAACAACACAAACAAAGAGACTATACAGCTACAGGTAGTGAGTGGAGTTACAAACGGACAGGTTAAATGCGTTACCTGTGATGAAATGTTTTCCACACACATAGCTACGTGTAGCCTACTTGGACACCAGGTCCCCACATTTTCCACTCTCCCACACTGAATAGCCACAGGGCTCTTTTCACAGGCTCTATTTCCCTATGTGGGAGCATTGCGAACTGTAGGCTAGAATTTATTACCTGGCTACATGCACTTTGAACAACACAGCAGCATTTTTGTTATTTCTGTATAACAAAAAATCTATGACGAATTTGCCTCTTTTACAATGGGGGTCTATAAGAAAGAATGTTGGTTTTCTCCAATTTGTGGGCGTGGTCAATGGGAATTATGTGAATATCGACTGTGACTATAGGAGAACCCTTTTGGGGTCCAGATATAACTCTTTTGGGTTCCATGTAGAACCCTTTGTGGAAAGATTTCTACATGGAACTCAAAAGGGTTCAAGCTGGAACCCAACACACATTTTTCAATGGGTTCTCCTAACATAACCTTCCTATCTCATCACACCTTCTTACTCCCTTTACTTTCTCCTTTTACTTTTCATGAAAAACAAATATTGATATCATGCAGTAATGCCTACTAAGTGCCCGGCTCATGCCCTTGACCATGTTGAAGTACCATTGAATGCTCTCTCAGACTAGCACTGAAAACCCTCTTTGAATCCCTCTACAAAGACAGGCTATCTTGATCCAATAGCATCAGCTGGCTCTGCTACTGTAGAAAGCCCTTCCTTCCTGTTGGGCAACTTAGGAAACTGCTGTCTTGTGTCTTAGCCACGGTATACACAGTGAGCACACAGTGAGCATACAGTGAGCACACAGTGAACACACAGTGAGCACACAGTGAGCACACAGTGAACACACAGTGAACATGCACTCGTTTAATTAAGAGAAAAACGTGTGAAGACTGGCATCCTGGCAGGGTGGGGTGGGCGGGTGGGGGGCTGTTTGTGAGGACCCTGTCGGGCTGGAGGTGGATGGCTGTGTTAGGTTTACACCTGTCCTGCTGCTCCTGGCTGATACCTACCAGACAGAACCCAGGAAAATGGGTCCGCAGCACCGACATCACCAGTACCTCAGACACACACTGACACTCACACTAAGAGCCCTGTGTGAGGGTGGGGTCACCCCTGTCAGACCACAGAGGCCTGTGTGAGGCTGGGGTCACCCCTGTCATACCACAGAGGCCTGAGTGAGTCTGAGGTCACCCCTGTCAGACCACAGAGGCCTGAGTGAGACTGGGGTCACCCCTGTCAGACCACAGGGGCCTGAGTGAGACTGGGGTCACCCCTGTCAGACCACAGGGGCCTGAGTGAGACTGGGGTCACCCCTGTCAGACCACAGAGGCCTGAGCGAGACTGGGGTCACCCCTATCAGACCACAGAGGCCTGAGTGAGACTGGGGTCACTCCCGTCAGACCACAGAGGCCTGAGTGACAGTGCCAAACCCATTGGAGACATACTGTGTTGAATCTGAAACTGAATCTGAAACACACTGATCTTCACAGAGACTAAGTTGACAGATAAAACCTGTCATTCAGTCTTTCTTGTTCATCCTGTCCAGAACTATAGCTAGGACTTTCAGACATACTTTCGCATTAAGATTATAGAGTGTCACATCTTGAGATATGTATCCAGGATTAAGTATTGCAGTGTGACAACGACACGAGACAGTAGCAATCTACTGTAACCGATACAGATCAGTAGACATTCCCTTTCAGTTCTCTCTAAATCTCTGGTGTATTAAAGCTCTGTGAGCTGAGCTGCAGAATTGTGTCTCCATTCATTCATTGGGTTGTAAACCCATATTGAGGAGTAATCCACGGGCTGAGCAGTCATATTGAGCGCTGCTCGAATACCCAGCCAAGCCTATCTGAGGAGGTTTGAGGCTTATAGCTCCTCTCTCTATGGTCTGCCTACAGGGCCAGATAGGGGAGGAGGAGACTCAGGCATTCATGACGACCAGTAGCAGACAGAATAATATCAATATCATCCATACTAGGCACAATATCACATACCACAGGGTGAGGATGAAGCTGTGGGTAACTCTGATTAGCTGCCAGTTGTTATTCACTCAGCAGCAAAAAAGACATCAGGGGCCACACACTGTTTACGCAATAATGTATACTACATTTGACAGGTTAAAGGAAATATTTCATAGCCTGTTATACATTAAAAAGTATTAGTAAGTTTATAGTATGTGAGGATCTTAAAACATCTAAGGTTAAAAAGATGCATTCAGTATTAGTTGATAGAGATTGATAACATTCATATAATTGTGTTAAAGTTAAAATCTGTAAAAGGGTACGAATTGTGAGAGTAATGTGTAAACGTTATATTGATTACTTTATTTTGTGGTGCCTAAAAATGTTCATCTGTGATCTACGAAATGCTCTTAATCTATGAGCCGGAGATCGATTGCTCTGGTCTCCACCCATATTTCTGGGGAAAATCGCGTCTTTTCTCATTACACTAAACGTTGAATTGAGAATACAACACCGTATCACGCTCGTGATTATTTCTCCCCTGTTTTCAGGTACTTTATTGATGATAAAAATAGTAATTTAAATGTTATAACTCGCTAACATGTCAAGAGTGTTTAAGGTGTGTCTTAGTAACGTCTTGAGGAAGTTAGTGTTAAGTTTGAAGAGAGTAATATTAGCCCTGCTCGGTTGAAGTGAAGAATAGCATCGTACTGAGAGTAGCTGCCATTTTATGTCGATTGTGAATGAACATGTACATTGTTAATAAGATATTTTGCTGTGTTAGTTGTATAATGGGTGTTCTGTTGTTTTGTAATGTGTTACTTTTGTGAAATGATTACACTAAACGTTGAATTGAGAATACAACACCGTATCACACTCGTGATTATTACTCCCCTGTTTTCAGGGGCGTAACATTTTTGGAGGCTCCGCTGAGATAGCTGCTCAGATGTCCAGTTTCCACACCCTGGTCGCTGAATTCCGAGCCAGCTAAATCTCCACATAACAACTCAGGCAGGCTGCAGTGAGGAAAGTGTTGCTGTTCGAGGGAAGTTGGAAGTTAGTGGTTAAGTACGTGTCAACTGCCCCAACACCATGCCAATCTTCAGGGGAGCGTGCCGCTCTCACCAAATGCACAGCCCAGCTCATACTGGCGCAAAGAGTTTAACATTTCTGGTCAGATAGGTGAACCGGGCCAGAAAGAAAAACTGTTTTTTTTCCAGCCTTGCCCATCAGATTGAAAATGGACTTAACAGAGGCTATCCTGAGGTAGAAATAGTAGACGCAGTAGTCAGGGCTATTTCTCCAGGCTCACAGCTACGCAGCTACTTGGAAGGTAAACCCCAGCTAACTCTTCCCACACTTAGATGTATCCTGCGTTCCCACTTCCAAGAGAAGAGTGCAACAGAGCTTTACAAACAGCTAGCTTCAGAAGCACAGCATAGCAAGGAGACCCCTCAAAGCTTCCTGATGCGCGTTTTAGATTTGAGGCAAAAAGTACTGTTTGCATCCCAGGAGTCAGAATCAGGGCTTAAGTATGACCCTGCTCTAGTCCAGAGCATGTGTTTTCACACAGTCCTTACGGGTCTCCAGAGTGACAGTATCAGGATAGACATGCAGCCTCTCCTGCTAGAGAGCAAAACATCAGATGAGGTTTTGCTAGAGAAGCTTAACATTGCTTGTGCTAATGAGATAGAAAGACGAAACAAAAAGCGGTTTAATGCCCCACAGCCTGCTACAACTGTAAGTGTAGTCCAGTTAGAAGATACGCCATCTGCAAAGTGTCCTGTGAAGGAAGCCAAAGCTAAGATACCCGCAGGACTGTTAACAGAGTTAGCTGAACTTAAGACAGGTGTAGCTTCTCTAAAAGGTCTCAGTGCAGAGATTGCTCAGATTAAGGAGACATTACAGCAGCCTATGTTTCAGTCACCGCCTTGTGCCTATGCCCCACCCCCAGTTAGGAGGCCAAATAGGGACCCCCAGCCACCTGTTTCCCAGCAGCAGTATTACAGCAGCTACAGTCGGTCCCAAGCACCTGACCCTGCGCAGCATCAATATGCACCTAACTGGTATACCAACCGCTCTGCTCAAGCTCCAAGGAGGTGTTTTGTCTGCCAGCAGGCCAGAACAGATGCACGCTGCACACACTGCTTCCGATGTGGGAGTGGAGAACATTTTCAAGCTGGATGTAAAATCCGGGGAGCCAGACCATCAAGGGAGGCCCCTTTAAACGGAAACGGGTTACCGCTGAGGGACGAGTGTTAACCGTAGCTACCAAAAAGTCCCAGAAATGTGCAAATTGTGCCAGAGAAGATTCATTTGAGAACCTGAAACAATGTTCATCATGTAAAGAGACACTGCACTGTTCCAAAGTATGTCAAAACCAACATTGGACTAAACATAAGGAAAAATGCACTCACCTGAAAATTGACTCTAATAGTGAAAGGTTTTCCTGCACAGAGGAAAATGCCCACTCCTTACCATCCCTAGCTCAAGGTTGCCACCCCCGTAAGGTCACCTCGCTAGTCGGCAGACAGTGCCTTATTGAGTGTCACCTGAATCGCCACCACCTCCAAGCTCTGTGGGACACAGGATCTCAGGTATCGGTCATTGATGAACGATGGAAAGAGGAATCTCTCCCAAACGCAAGGCTGAGAGATGTTTCAGAAATCCTGGACTCACCTGATGATCTAAGGTTGACTGCAGCAAATGGGACTGAAATGCCATACCTGGGATGGATTGAAACAACTTTTCGGCTAGCCTCTGAAACTGACCAAACAAAGGAACTGATCATCCCGGTGCTGGTACTGAAAGGCTGTCACCTATCTCATCCCATCATAGGTTTCAATGTTATCGAGCACATCCTGACAATGACCGAAAAGACTAAACGGTACAGTAAAAACAGCTTTCCCAAGCCTCAAAAGAAACAAGGTGAGAGCTTTTATACAGGCTGTTAGCGCAGAACAGACAGATGAATACGCAGTGAAAACCAAGAAAGAGAAGGTTGCTGTACCAAAACACAGTAGCATTCAGATTGAGTGCCGTGTAGCTTCCCAGCCTTTCAAAGATGACATGACAATGCTTTTCCAGCCAGACCTGAACCCGCAGTGGCCAGACGACCTTGAGTTCTTTGACACACTAGTCAGAGTCAGGAAAGGTGTTTTTCCAGTTATCCTGCTTGATGTCTCTAACACCACTGACCACGACATTGCCCTGCTAGGACGCACAATAATCGGTACAGTACAAACCATTATGACTGTGTTACCTGCCCAAGTCTTTGAAAAAACTGTCACTCCAGCCACAGTGAATCACACCAGCGTTCAAACCCCATGTACTGCTACTGAACAGTGGGATCCACCAGTAGATTTAACTCACCTAACCGAAGAACAGAGAGAGGTTGTTAGGCAAATGCTTAGAGAAGAGTGTCACTCCTTCTCCAGATCAGACAATGACATTGGCTGCATTGAACGATTGAAAATGACTATTTCTCTAAAGGACTCTGAACCAGTAAAGCGCACATACATGTCAGTGCCCAGGCCACTGTATCAGGAGATGAAGGGTTACCTTTATGACCTCATAGTCCAGGGCTGGGTTAGGAAGTCAAACTCTTCATATTCTTCACCTGTCGTGTGCGTTCGTAAGAAGGACGGGACCCTCCGGTTGTGTATAGATTACAGAGACCTGAACAGAAAGACACATCCCAACCACCAGCCCATCCCTCGGGTCCAAGACATCATGGACAGTTTAGGTGGTAATTCCTGGTTCTCCCTCTTAGATCAGGGAAAAGCGTATCACCGGGGGTTCATCTCTGAAGAGAGCAAACCACTGACAGCATTTGTGACACCGTGGGGACTCTATGAGTGGATACGTATGCCATTCGGCCTCATGAACGCTCCTGCAGCTTTTCAGCGTGTATGGAGGAGTGTTTGGAAGGGCTCCGGGATAACATCTGCATTCCTTATCTGGACGACACGCTAGTTTTCAGTAAAACATTCAACAGCCATGTGAATGATGTGCGAAAAGTTTTGCAGCGTCTCAGAGAGTATGGCATTAAACTCAAACCAAGTAAGTGTGACCTCTTTAAACCCCAGGTCCGTTATTTGGGCAGAATAGTGTCTGCAGAGGGCAGCCAAGTTGACCCAGACGATTTTGAAGCAGTAAGAGCATTGAAAGAAATCCGACCAGAGACTGTGGGCCAGCTCAGAAAAATGCTTGGTTTACTCACTTACTACAGACAGTACATCAAAGACTTTTCTAGGAGTGCCAGCTGCCTGTATGACCTCCTGAAAGCAGATTCAGAGAAATTACCTGACCACCCACGGAAAACAAAAACAAAGAATGTAAGTCATGTGGTGCCCTCAAACAAGCCAATCCTGTGGACTGACCAGCAGCAACAGGCACTTGAACAGCTGATTGAGTGTTTGCTTCACCCACCAGTTTTAGGTTTCCCTGATTTCACTCAGCCATTTGTTGTGCACACTGATGCGTCACACCAAGGCTTGGGAGCAGTTCTTTATCAAAAGCAAGAGGGGAAGCTTAGGGTCATTGCTTATGGCTCTCAAACCTTAACAGCAGCTGAGAAGAACTATCACTACCACTCGAGCAAGCTAGAATTTCTAGCTCTAAAATGGGCAATCACTGATTGTCCATGACTATTTGTACTATGCTCCGACCTTCACTGTATACAACCCGCTCTGCTACATTCTGTCTACTGCAAAACTGAATGCAACCACTTCCAGGTGGGTTGCAGACTTGGCTGATTTCCACTTTACAATAAAGTACAGGCCAGGCAGAGAGAACGGTGATGCAGATGCTTTGTCAAGGATGCCACTGGATGTAGAGTCACTGATGAGAGAATGTTCTGAGGAGCCAGTTAAAGAGCAAAAGAAATTCAGTCCAAAGACAAAATGCCTATTCAGAGAATGGGACAAATTGACAATAGACAGTGATGGCATTCTGTACAGAATCACTACAGCCCACAAGCAGTTAGTTCTACCAGAGCAGTACAAAGGTAAAGTGATGGAAGAGTTGCACAATAACATGGGACACCAAGGTACTGACCGCACTGTATCACTAGTATGTGACCGCTTCTTCTGGCCATATATGCAATCTGACATCATGCACTATGTGACTAAAACTTGTAACTGTGTCAAGCAGAAAAAGCCAGCCCATGCAACAAGAGCTCCTCTGACAAACATTGTGACAACACAGCCATTTGAACTGGTATGTATAGACTTCCTTCATCTGGACAGATGCAAAGGGGGATATGAGTACATCCTCGTGATTGTTGATCATTTTACACGTTTCACTCAAGCCTACGCCACCACATCAAAGTCAGGTAAAACTGCTGCAAATCTCATCTTCAATGACTTTGCCCTGAAGTTTGGGTTCCCGTCCCGCATCCACCATGACCAAGGGGGAGAATTTGAAAATCAGTTGTTCCATCAGTTAAAGAAACTCAGTGGCATGGCGGGGTCCAGAACAACACCCTATCACCCGATGGGAAACGGTCAAGCGGAACGCATGAACAGAACATTGTTGCAAATGTTAAAGACACTAACTGAGACACAAAAGTCAAATTGGAAGGAGTCTCTGAACAAACTGGTGCCTATAACTGTGCCTATAACTTATGCCTATAACTGCACCCGGTGCGAAGTGACTGGCTATTCACCATTTTATCTTCTGTTTGGGAGATCACCCAGGCTTCCAGTTGATATGCTCTTTGGATTGTGCACAGAGGCAGGTTCCAGTAACCAGCGAGACTACGTGGAGAACTGGAAACGAGGGATGGAAGAAGCATACGCCATTGCAAATGAAAATGCTCAGAAAGCCGCTGAAAGAAGTAAGAAGTACTATGACACTAAAGTTAGGAGTTCAGTGCTACAGCCTGGCGAGCGAGTTCTGATTAAAAACCTGACACCAAGAGGAGGACCAGGAAAACTCTGTAACTATTGGGAAGATACAATTCACACAGTGGTGAGACAAATGGGTTCAGACCTGCCGATTTATGAATTGAGACCAGAAAAGGGTAGGGGACGCTCCAGGGTCCTGCACAGAAACCTGCTCATGTCCTGTGACCACTTACCTTTTGAAACACAACCAGAAATGACCAAAGTGGACAAAAGTCAGAAAACGAGGAGACACCAGCCTACATCACAGCCTCTAGATTCTGATGAAGACAGCGGGGATGAATATGACCTTCATCATGAGCCGCTACAGGTTCCCACATCTCCTACAGTACCTGAGGAGAGGAATGCTGAACCAGCGAGAGAGTGGGAACACAGGCCCCCAACAGTGAGACAGACAGTTGCAGTGCCAGTCCCTGATACGCTACCAGCAGAGCCACTTGTTGAAAAGCGGCTGGAGGAGACAACAACAGTTAAAGACCTGCCTGCTGAGGAGATTAACTTGCCTGCTGAAAATGTGCCTGATGATCGTCCACCAAGTGCCTTTCCTTCATTAACTGATGCTGCTGAACCTGAGGAACCAGCCTACCAGCTGCCACAAAGAGAGAGACACCCTCCAAGACGTATCACCTATGATCAGCTTGGTATCCCTTCCTGCTACAGTATACAGCCACAGCCACAGTTGTTCCCTGTCTACTCTGCACCAGGACTGGTTCCATGGCTGTCACCACTACAGCAATGTTACTTTCAGCCACCTTACATGTATGGGCTTCAGCAAACATGAGGCCACAGAGTTGACATGTTTGACCATGGACTACTACTGTCTGATTTCACAGACTGTCAAAAGAGACAATTTGCAGACTATGCATATAGATCATTAAAATTGATGGACTGTTGATCAATAGTATGAGAAAAGACTGCTTATGTTATATAGCTGGTCAACAGATATGGACTGTGAATATAACTTGTTAGTTATATTTGAACTGTGACCCATGACCTCTGCTCAAGTACTACCTTACAGAAGAGGATTTTCTAGGTCCAGTGCATACGGACTGTTGAAGAAGACAATGTTGGTAATGTTGGGACAACATTTATTTTGTCGGGGAGAGTGTGACAGGTTAAAGGAAATATTTCATAGCCTGTTATACATTAAAAAGTATTAGTAAGTTTATAGTATGTGAGGATCTTAAAACATCTAAGGTTAAAAAGATGCATTCAGTATTAGTTGATAGAGATTGATAACATTCATATAATTGTGTTAAAGTTCAAATCTGTAAAAGGGTACGAATTGTGAGAGTAATGTGTAAACGTTATATTGATTACTTTATTTTGTGGTGCCTAAATGTTCATCTGTGATCTACGAAATGCTCTTAATCTATGAGCCGGAGATCGATTGCTCTGGTCTCCACCCATATTTCTGGGGAAAATCGCGGTCTTTTCTCATTACACTAAACGTTGAATTGAGAATACAACACCGTATCACACTCGTGATTATTTCTCCCCTGTTTTCAGGTACTTTATTGATGATAAAAATAGTGATTTAAATGTTATAACTCGCTAACATGTCAAGAGTGTTTAAGGTGTGTCTTAGTAACGTCTTGAGGAAGTTAGTGTTAAGTTTGAAGAGAGTAATATTAGCCCTGCTCGGTTGAAGTGAAGAATAGCATCGTACTGAGAGTAGCTGCCATTTTATGTCGATTGTGAATGAACATGTACGTTGTTAATAAGATATTTTGCTGTGTTAGTTGTATAATGGGTGTTCTGTTGTTTTGTAATGTGTTACTTTTGTGAAATGATTACACTAAATGTTGAATTGAGAATACAACACCGTATCACACTCGTGATTATTTCTCCCCTGTTTTCAGGGGCGTAACACACACACATGCATGGACGCATGTACACACACAGACAGACAGACAGACACGCACACATTTCTGTGTATATGGCAGACTGATTGGCTTGTTCTGCATGTATCATTCATAATTCTGGCTATCGAAGAAAGAGATTCTACTGGGGAAATTCCCTACAGTAGGATGGCAGCAGGCTAAATTGTGGTGAGGCGCATTACCTCAGAAAGGTAACTGGCCGGCTCTCAAACAGGGACTATTAGCACTGGAGTGTGGCCAATGGTACGGAGGCCCCCAGGGGACCCAGGGAGAGAGGGGTTGGAATGATGACTCTCCATCTACGTGTGCTTTTGCTCAACTGAGCCGGGAAATGTAAGACACTGAATACACAGACACATTTGCATGTCCATCCGTATATTCCTAATTTGAACATTAGGTTTCATGGGTAATATCTGAAGCCAATCTGGGATTTCTCTGTCATTCTCTTTAAGAACTGGAGTAGTTACATGAGCACACACAGAAGTAGTTACATGAGCACACACAGGAGTAGTTACATTAGCACACACAGGAGTAGTTCCATTAACACACACAGGAGTAGTTACATTAGCACACACAGGAGTAGTTACATTAGCACACACAGGAGTAGTTACATTAACACACACAGGAGTAGTTACATTAGCACACACAGGACTAGTTACATTAGCACACACAGGAGTAGTTACATTAGCACACACGGGTAGTTACATTGACACACACAGGAGTAGTTACATTGACACACACAGGAGTAGTTACATTAGCACACACAGGAGTAGTTACATTAACACACACAGGAGTAGTTACATTAACACACACAGGAGTAGTTACATTAGCACACACAGGAGTAGTTACATTAGCACACACAGGAGTAATTACATGAGCACAAGCAAATTCCAACCTGAACTGAATACAGATTAAGATACAATATTATCTTAACAATATCTATTATGTAACAGGTGTGGTCATACGTACATATTTCATATTACCATCAATATAAATAACAGCTGAATGCCATGTAAATGTGGTGAATCAGCCAAAGCTGTTTTACCCATTCAAATTCAATGACAATGATTACCCTTAAAGAAGATCAAGGACAATCCCAAGAGATTAAAAAAATCCGGTACAAATGATTAAACTAACGAAACCTGTGGAAGTTATACTGTATGTACCCTGTTAGGAAAATGATGTCCCACAACTTCAGGAACTTTGGGGTGAACTTTGTGGTGCGATGTGATTTTTGTGCTGGTCCCCGGCTGCAGTGCTACAGATGCCAGCTAACACGGTGCACCTTGTCAAGCTCTAAGTACAACACCTGCACCACATTCACACCGCGTTATCTCCATCAGCCAGTCCTGCGCTTCAACAAGCAACCTGTAATCCTCTTAACTTAATATACAACACCACGCAGAGACAACAGAACACACATTAACACTAACCATAGTTAGTGGGTAAATATCCTCATACATTTCCATATGATAGGATTTATTTATTTATTGTGTAAACACCAGCATTGTCTTTCCCAAGATGGATGAAAGGGAAACTAAATCCTGGGCTTCAGGGATGCGGAGCTGTAACTTTAGAAGGATTTGGGAACTCAATGTCATGGTGTGGGTCAGTGTTCCTATCCATTCCTCACACACACTCAGGAGACACAGGAGTGTGTGTGTCACTGGTGACCTTGACTGTCTCGTGGCTGTCTGCTGCTGTCACCAGACTGACACTGGCTTTGATTAGGCATAATTAATGCTCTCACATCTGGTGGGGGTCCCCTCTCCCTCTATCACCCTTCTCCAATTCTACCTCTAATTGTCTTCTACCTCAAAGCCTTTTCGCTCTTTCTCCTTCTCGCCCTTTCATATCGCACTTTTTCTGTCTCTCTTTTCTTAACCAAGTGGTGTATTATTGATTATCTGACATGTTTCCCACTTTGGTGCATTGAAAATACTCTCCATCCCTTCCCTAGTCTAACTTCCTCCAGCCGTTCGTCTGTCAGGGTGGATACGGGCGGGTCTCTCACTGTCACCTTCAGTTTTCCCTTCTTTAGATCTGGTTTCCATGCTAACCTGTGTTGTTTTCTTGGAACCTGAGCAAAGGAAGTCCCCCAGCATGATGCCTAACCAGCACCGGCTGTCTCAGGAATCACACATCACATACTCTAGAAACAACACAGGAAGAGAGGAAAATAAACAGTTGGCGAGAAACAGGCTCTTCAATCACCAACGACAGATGTGAGCATGGGAGACAGACAGAGAGAGACACATAGGGAGGGAGATGGAGGTGTAGGAATTTTAGCATGATTAGATTTCAAGAACATCTCAGAGTTGGGGACAAGAGGCAAAAAAGTATTACCTACGGTAACGCTTAGAGATGTGCATAGACTTCAGGAAGCGTACAACACCTACCTCTGCAACATCTATCAGGTCAGAATATAGAGAATGTAGAGGAATACAAATATCTGGGTGTCTTCTTGGACAATAAGCTTCAGTGGAGTAAATGTACAGACCTGATCCACAAAAAGAGTCAACAGAGACCGTACTTTCTCAAAAAGCTGGGATCGTAATGTTGACTACTATTTTGACTCTGTTTTACAACTCTTTTATTGAGAGTATTTTTACTTTTTGTATTGTTTGTTGGTTTGGCAATGCCACAGTCAATCAGAGAGATGTGCCGAGAAGGATTATCACCACAGCAAGCAAGGTACTTGGAGTCAAACAGACAGGCCTGGATGAGATCTTTAAGGTCAGGGCCCTCCGCAAGGCTCACAAAATTATTTTAGACCCAAGCCATCCCCTGTACCCGGACTTTGAACTACTCCCCTCTGGGAGCAGGTATAGGACAACCCTCAGCAGGAAAAATAGGACTAGACAATAATTTGTGCCAGGTGTGATATCCCTCTTAAATAGCTTGGTCTAATATTCCCATTGACCCAGTAAGGCCAGCAGGCTAGTCTCTTTTTATTGGTATTTAACTGTTATTAAAGTTGTATTGTCGTTTAAAAAAAAAAATGTAACCCCACTTTAAGCGTGTAAATGACACTGCAAAAATAAATCCCCATGGGGAAAATAAAGCCAGTAAAGTAAATCAACATGCCTGCCTGCCTGATACCACTGGACCCAGAACTACTGGCATGGCTCTGGGTCAGATTACCCAGACTGAACCATGATGACTGGCCAGTACTCACTGTCCTGTTCCCAGCCAGGCCAGCCAGGGGCTCTGCTGTCAACACCAGCCCATTGACTGTGGTACTGCCTGGGTCCAACCTCCCCCCACCTCTTCCCCAACCCTCCTCTAGTTCCCCTGGCCAAGGACAGAGAGCAGCTGCCTGTTAGGGAGAGGGCCATGTCCAGCCATTATCAGTCCCAGCATGGGGCAGTGGAGCAGGGCAGGGGATCCCTCAGGCTACTCTCTGCACACCGCTCTCTGGACCCACATTACCCACATCTCCTCCCCCATCTCTGCCCAGCCTAAACCACCCAGACAACACCACACAAGGGATGTCATCTCTATCTGTTTCTGAACTGATGTCTGATTTATATTTCTGAGTATATTTTAATTCATCTGGAAAGATATCCTATTGGATGCATGCTGTCAAATATGTGTCTGTGAATGTATGTGTTGGGTATGTGTACATGTTGGTGCTTGTCCTTTTAAAATGCCTTTAATCACCGCTTTTTTCTGTAGTGACAATCTGCAATCCTGCCAGCTACCTAGATGAATATATATATTTTCTATATCTGATACAGACTGATTCCATGTTTTGGTGCAGATGATAATATGGGACAGTGTGTGAATTTGAAGAAAGGGATATGCTGATTTGTGTTTTGTGGTGTGTCTGTGCGTGTAACATAACCTAGGGGGGTGGGCTTGTGTGTGTTTGTGTTTGTATGTGGAATCGAGGTGGCAGGGGGCCCGAGGGAAGGACTTGTGTGTGTGTGTGTGTGTGTGTGTGTGTGTGTGTGTGTGTGTGTCATATCTGGGGACTAGGGTATGAACATATAAACATCATCTCCTTTCCTGCTGCAATTATGCTCAGCAAGCAAGTGGTCTAGTTCAATTATTTAGACCCCAAAACGCTTTCAGCCCAGCGCCATTGGACCAAATAGAACATTTGGTTTCCACCCAGGTGATAACCAGGGATGGCTCCATCACCTCCACTTTTATGCTTGTTCTAGTTGTGTTTTCATCCATTACTAGACAGCGTATGTGTGTGTATGTCTGTCCCTGCCTGCATGCACCCGTGTGTATGCGTGTGAGGAGTGGGGGGTGTGATGTGTCTTTCCAGCCCCTCATAGAAGCAGTGGGTCCTGCCCTGGGTCTTTGTACAATACACCAGGCCCTACATGTGTGGCTCTCCAGCCCGTGAAGAGGGGTGCTGGGGCTGATAATCCCACATCTGTCAGGGCCCTGGGGGACCAGGGCCAGAGCAGCCCCTTCATCCCTCCACCTGCACACACAGCACACAAGGGCCCAGCATGCAGCTTGGAGGGGAGGACCACTGGTCATTCCCTTCAGCAGTATACAGCTCCTCTATCAACTCTCTTAACACTCTCTTAACTCTACCTCTGACCAACAACCATGTGCTCTTCCACCCCAATCAACTTCAATTCTGAGGTAGAGTGCATTTAACGATCCAAATTCTGAGAAAAATCTAAAAGCGCAAAGAAAACGTGACTAAAATGAGATGTGACTCAAATTCAATGCAAAACAGTCCAGACCATTTTTTCAATTTTTAGATATAAACAACAATTTAAGTGAATATTTTGTTGTTCTAACCCCAATTCAAAAATAATCAAGAAATGTACTTAGGCAAGCAATACAATTAGACAGAATTCCAATAGCATAATTAAAACCACAGGACTTGAGAGTTGAAAGGAGTAATCTTGAGACACTAGCTCTGTATTATTCAGCACTCTCACACTCAAATGAGCAAAGCAAAGAGCTTCAATTTACTTACCCATGTTGCCACTGATTTCACACCCCACTTAAATGGAATAAATACACCTGGAAAATGTTAAACTAATCAAGGCTGTTAAATTATGCAGGAAGGTGTGCAGTGTGGCTGACAGACCCATCCCCTGGAAGAAAGGAGGGGGAGGAGGCGGGAGATTTTAATCCCCAATCTGTGATTCATATGATGATATAACATGGAGGACAAAAGACCAAGCATTGTCGACTCGCTGCTCCGTGTTAGACACATCTAAAACACTGATGGTCCCCTATGGAAAGACAGTCATGTGACTTTCACCATGTTGGGGACATTAAGATTCATTATAAAGGTTTTGTATAATTTGAGCCAGTAGTTTTGAAAGTAGCACTCACGAGCCATAATGTGCCCCAAAAATGGTGCACAATTGTGTACGACGTCTTCCATTTCATATGATATGTTAGGCGCTGTAAAAAATCAAATAAAACATCCTGCAATTCGTATTATATGTTAAGAATGTGTGCTGGACCCTTCGCTTATGTTCGAAAACGCTATACACGAGTTATGTTCCGAGGCAATTAGTACAGGAAGCATGTCAAGATCATAAATACTGCAGATGATTTTAACCACCCAAAATGTATTTTTCAGTCACTGAGAATGTCCTATTTCAATTGCTACGGCAGATTGCTGTTAGAGCGTAGCCTGGATGACTGCTCACTCAGTTCATGGCCTGACTCTTTCCATAAATGTTGGGCATCCATGTTTCATTTTGGGGATTTGTTTGGTCATCTGACTGGGTGTATGGTCTTGTTTACAGCAGTTGAGTTGCGGCATCAGAACCATGCATCAAATTAGCATCAGCATTCTTGGAGGAAACCAAGAGGGTTCATTCTATTTTAAAAGGCTTGTGGAAGAGCACATCCTACTGACCACAGCGAAATGCATGCTAATGTCCAATCTAGGATGAATACACACACACGATTGCAGCATGTCGGCCTGGGACTCATCTAACAAGAGAACAGACCCTGGTAGAACATTTTCGGAAGATGATTTAATAATCTGCAAGAGGATGTCTGCGCATATAATAAACCCAACAAAGAATAGAATAAGATTATCCTCAGGGACTCTAATTATGGAAATCCTAACTAGAGATGTCTACTCAATTATTCCTTTTTCCTGTTCACAGAACATAATGTATGAAAGCCTAGGTCAAGGTATTCCAAGGTGCTGATGAATGCTTGATATGGTACTAAATATCAACAATGCAATATATTATCATTAACATAATAATGTAAATGAGTTGCCAGTAGTGCCATCCCCCTAGCTTAGCTTATATCCCACAGTGTTATCCTGGCCTGTCTTCCTCTTTGCTCAGTAACTGTCCACTGGCTGTCTGATGAGCACCAAATTGGCTGATCACTCCATGAGCAGGTGCTGGGTGTTGGTCTGAGCTAATGCCAACCTGCATGAACAAATGGTGTAAACTACTGTACTGATGCCACATTACTATGATCACAATGTAGACTGATTCCCCTCACTCCTGGAGCACAGGACACACTGTTTACTGGTGCTAGCAAATACAGACAAACAGAGTGACGAAATAAAGTGGCAGACAGAACAAAGCTAAGAGAGAGAGAGAGAGCGAGAAAGGCGCTGCTTACATTGCTGTGATGGACTGTATGGATTTTTCTAACGCCATTTTCCCAGACAAGCTCGATAAAACTCAAACTACTGCGGTTTGAGGGCGATGGGATTTTCCCTCATGTCTGTATTTATGACTGTTTCTCTGACCATGGAGAGTTAATAAAGTAACAATACATCATCCCCTCCCCACCTCCTACATCTCTATCTGCCACCCCACAGCCACCCCCCAACAAATCTCTCCCCATACCACCCCTTCCCCGTGGGCCTGAAAGTAAAGAAAGTAAAAAATATAAACATATGTATATGGAACAAAAATATAAACGCAACATGTAAAGTGTGGGTCCATTGTTTCATGAGTTGAAATAAAAGATCCCAGAAATGTTCCATACACACAAAAAAGTGTATTTCTCTCAAATGTTGTGCACAAATGTGCTTACATCCCTGTTGGTGAGCATGTCTCCATTGCCAAGAGAATCCATCCACCTGACAGGTGTGGAATATCAAGAAGCTGATTAAACAGCATGATCATTACTGTGCTAGGGACAACAAAAGGCCAATCTAAAATGTGCAGTTTTGTCACAACACAAGGCCCCAGATGCCTCAAGTTGAGGGAGCATGCAATTGCCATGCTGACTGTGGGAATGTCCAGATAATTGAATGTTAATTTCTCTACCATAAGCCAAATACCTGCGCAGTATAACAGTGGTGTGGAGAACGGCGAATCGGAACGATCGTTGTCACGGATGGGCTATAGCAGCAGACGACCACACCGGGTTCCACCACTATCAGCTAAAAACAACAAGAAGCGGTTCTAGTGGGTAGGCAATCGGAAACACTGGACAACTGAGGAGTGGAAAAACATCACCTGGAACATGACAGCGACTTCAGTTTACTTGAGTGGCCTGTGCAGTCCCCAGAACTCAACCAAATCGAGCATCTTTGGGATGAGATGGAACGGGCTGTTCGCAGCATGAATGCCATTGCATCAGCAAGGACCAGCATCCCTGTGGAACATTTACGACACCTTGTAGAATAACCCAAATAATTCAGGCTGTATTGGAGGCAAATAAACTGGCCAATAAGTGTATATATGTGTTGGGCTTTATAGTTTGTTTATTTGTATGTGTTGGGATTTAGCCAATATTATTATTATAAGTGTATTTGACTAGGCCTCAATTGTTCCCTGACTAGCACTATTGATTCTCACTGTTGATCATTGTAATGTTGTAACTTCATATAATAGCTGTATCCACTGGGAGAGCGTGAGGTGATTGCCATCTAAGAACCAACATATTTTTTTGCGGCAGTGTTGCCTGCCCACAGTAATTGTCTCTGATTGATTGAGAGATTCAAGGAGCTATCATCATTAAGTAACATAGTCGATGCAAAGCATTGCGTATTTACATTCATGCACTTCAAAACTATTTTTAAAAACTTTTTCCCAGAAGCATTTAAACTGCAGGGCACTCCCACATAATTTGAAGGAATGTGCCTATCTGATTTAGGGGACACAGTGAACAGTTGGGAGTTGGGGCCAATTTCATCATAAAATGTTTCCTTGGTGTTAAATACAGTCAGTGAACAAACTTAAAATTTCTACATTTATGATTCGGATTACGGGATGCCAAGGTAGTATTTTTCCATATTCTGTTCCTGTTAAAGGGTTGTTCAGATTCACTTAAATCTGTGGACCATACTTTTTAAATGCCTACCTCAGAATATGAGCCTTCCATAAGTTGTTTATATATTATAGAGATCAGTCCTATCAGGAGCCCAGATAATGTATTTATAAATCCCCTTATTGGATGGTTCAGTAGTTGGGTTTCCCAAGGGACTCCATGCTGTAAATATCAACAACATATAACATATTATCAACAAGAGCTGAATACGAGACACAATAATATACTAACTGACTGAAAAGTGATATGTCCAATAGTTATTTCATTGGACAAATATATTGAATTAGCCCTTGGTTTGGCCGGTGAGCCAGATGAAGTTTTACAAGGTTGATGCTGTAGTGTTAAATATGTCTCAGAGGCCAATGGAAGTTTAAACAAGACAGAGATATGGTTCAGGAGAAGCAACCACAGAGGAGGCATTAGAGTTTCCACCCACACAAACATACACACAAAGTCAATGTATCACACTGTTACACAGGCACACACACAACCACAGCCAGGGGTGGACTGGCCATATGGCATTTCAGGCAAATGCCAGAAGGGCTGGTCCAGTTTTAACCTAGTAGGTCTGTCTAACTTTGGTTTTGAGCTTTTTTCATTATCTGGCTAATAATGGAGGCCTCAAGGAATAAAATGTGCAGTTGTAGGGTCCTCTCTGATAAACATTTGGCCGTTATGTTAGAAATGCCAGAGCTGATTTCTGTTCCCAGTCCGCCCCTGTCCACAGCCACCTCTCTCTCCCTTGTGCACACATGCACGCACACACACATGCGCACACGCACGCACTCATACACACATACCCACACATACACACACACAAAGCCTCGGCCTAGTGGGAGAGAAAAGTAATAGGATTGCTCAATTAGGGGCCAAATGGCTTTCTGGAGGCCAGTATTTCATCTCCAATGCAGCAGAAAGCAAAGTAGATAGAAGCAATGCATTCTGAAAGGTAAGGAGAGACATTGGCTTTATTACAGTGATTTTATAAAACACAGGCTTGATAAAGTCTGGCGATATGGGCTTAAACTACAGTACCTTGATAACATGCATTCTGCAAGTAGTTCATATCCTCTGCCAAGGCAATCAGTATCGGTATGCGAGCAAAATTGCACTTTCATCGGCATGCAAGGCTATGCAACATCAGTTGGTCTGAAAACGGATTTGGAATGTAACAACCTACTGAGGACTAAATTGGTGTTCAAGGAAAATCACAACATCCACTCATGATCACCGAAGAAGCACTGGTTTCA
Source organism: Oncorhynchus mykiss (assembly GCF_013265735.2). Taxonomy (NCBI): domain Eukaryota; kingdom Metazoa; phylum Chordata; class Actinopteri; order Salmoniformes; family Salmonidae; genus Oncorhynchus; species Oncorhynchus mykiss. Next base: position 21,543,573 of record NC_048589.1, on the reverse strand, counting down.
TTTATTTCCTGTATGAGGAAGCAGTCGCATTCTTAAAACACTGCTGCAGAGTCTGCATTTGTAGGACTAGTTCGTTTCAAGTTTTAATGTCACATGCACAAGTACAGTGAAATGCCTTTCTTGCAAACTCAAGCCCAACAACGCACTGTAAAACGTAATCAGAGCCATTATTTCACCGCCTTCTCCTATGTGCATGCATCCAAGTCCATTGGCATTGTGTATAATTGGCTGTTATGAGGATCCCAAAAGGAGAAACGGTTCCATCTGAATATCGATAGTGCAGCACTGTGTCAATGGCCTCTTTTAGCAGGGAGGAATATTTAACATTCACATGTGTAGAGCATAATCAAACAAATCACTGGAAGGAAAATGAGGACCACTGGACCAGGCTCCAGTCACAATGGTCAAAATATTTAGCTTTGAAGTAGTGATTGCCCCAGACCGAACCTCGGCTTTGACCTCTTAAATTCAGTGCAGTCAGTTTGGCTTCACACCATGCAGCATGAGTGGTCAGATTAAGTCATAGACATTATGACTGATACAGTAGATACAAGTTAATCGGTCATAATGAGCAACATATATGACCTCAAAGCTAACCGTGTTCAGAGCAAACAGAGCAATACAAGGGAATCCTAACTTCACAAGTGCTGGCTGTCTAGCTACATCTACCGTTGTTTTTTATCCTACCACATTACAACACACCCACAATCTGACACACATTCCAGTCCCTTCCTCTGACGGTAAGACGGTTTGATCACAACATCTTCACTTCAACTTGTTTATACAGATCACGGTGTTTTCATGCTATCAAACGACTGAGGCTGGTTGCTTTGCGTCTGTCAGGTAAGTATTTTCTCTTCCCGATTCAGGATGGATATTTCTCCTTGCGTTACACATCAAACCCACAGCTTTTCTGTAACCTCCTAAGATCTGTCTACCGCAAATCAAATGATCATGTTTGCCAACCTTATAAAGAAACCTAGAGGAAGAAACAGAAACCGCTGAACATGAGCTATTCCTGGGCTGTTCAGCAGCACATCTAGATACAATAGCACAGAGACCCCACAGACCCTCCAAAACCTGGATTTCTTTAACTCCAGGCTACACTGGGGGATTTCTCCCAACATGTGTTTAATTTACCATATAACTAATTCAGTATGGTCTTGTTATCCAGGCCCTCCAGAAGTTGTTGCCTAATTGTGTTCATCAGATCTGGGGTCTGGAGCAATGAAATCGCTGACCAGAGCAGAAATGAGAATACCAATAAAAAGTGCCCTGGATGATCTTCGCTTGTGGCAAAACTGCATTTTGCTGTACGACTGGATGCTGGGCTTTGGAATTACAGTACATCCCTCTGAATAGTTGAAATCACTGTCCTCTGGCTTAGAGTTCATTTACTGCTAATGTTCAATATTGCATTATTTTATAAAATATTATATATTTTAGATGCACCATAAAAACAGTCTAGACATCCAGTGAAAGTTGTTTTTCTAGTAAGAAAAATATTAAAAACCCATAAAAAAACATCAGCAATGAGGACTGAACCATACTGAACACAGCTGATGATAACACTTCAGACCAATGTGCTGATGGAATAAGGACTCATCCATTTTCAATATACAATACATTTCACACAATATGCTTCGACCATGTCTTAATATCTTGACATCATTTGACACTATGGACTTACTGTCAGCTCAAAACAGTCTTTAATGCAGTGACTGTAACAGTAGGCTGTACTGTATCTGAATGCTCAGTGCAGATGTAGAGGGGCTGTCTCTTGGTTACTCTGGGTCATGGCTAGAAGGGATCCAGCTTTTGTCAGAATTGACTTTTCATAGTAGGTTTAGGAGAACTTACGTAGCAGGTTAATAAATGTCACTTAATGTCACTAAACGTCACCCAGGTTAGGAGAATTAATGTTGCACATTAGGATAATTAGGTTAAGGTTAAGGAAAGGGTTAGCTAAAATGCCCCAAAAAACAACATTTCATGTCATCTAAAAAAAGATGGATCCATCTAGACATGACCGTTACTCTGCCCTCATAAATTACAGCTGGGTTTATGGCAGTAGAGCATGTGTGTGTGTGTGTGTGTGTGTGTGTGTGTGTGTGTGTGTGTGTGTGTGTGCGTGCGTGCGTGCGTGCGTGCGTGCGTGCGTGCGTGTTTGTGTGTGTGTGTGTGTGTGTGTGTGTGTGTGTGTGTGTGTGTGTGTGTGTGTGTGTGTGTGTGTGTGTGTGTGTGTGTGTGTGTGTCTGTGTGTGTGTGTGTGAGTGTGTGTATGTTAGCATTCCAGCCATAGTGGAATATTAACTCTTGGGATAAAAATTATAATACAAACTGTATGTCAAATGTGGTTATCACTTAACAGTTGTTCTCTGTAGTGTGACATGGAAGTGTCAGAACACCGAAGGCCACAAATAGAAAAGAGTGGACACTATCTCCCTTGTAACCTTCCATACAGTACTACACAGGCAAACACAGCTGATGAACAAGACTGATGGACGATAAGAGCTACTGTACAATGTAATTCAAAATGAATCAGCCATGTCACTACAGGGATGACCTTGGGCCTAGTTTGGATAATCAGTAGTAAAGGAACCAACTGGAATAATGTGATGAAGCACTGTTGATTTTCTGTCCTCTCCACAATGCAAACAGTCCAGTCATACACTGTCAGCAGCACACGCTGACCTTTCAGTCCGTACTGCATAAGTGGCTCTTATCTGGCTCCTGCCTAATTAACAATTCATATCCCTATACTTTACATGACTATTCATATCCATGCTTTATTGTCTTGTTACTACTTCTTCCAGGGTGTTAATATCTTTCTCAATTCTCATTAGCTGCACATACAGTCCCTGTACCAGTGAGATGGGACTGACTGTGGCCTTTGGACATAATGGTTGGACTTAAGGGTCCATGCTGAGACCAGAAGGCAAATGGAAGGAAAAACAGTAATTGAATTGCTCTATATTATTAGTTTTGATACTGTAGGTGGATAACACCTATTTCAGCTGAGAGGAAACAGCAGCAAAAGCTTTTCTACAACAGCATGTCAACCTCATCCCAGGCCCACATTCAAAAGGAGGATGTTTTATTTGTCATCTCCATAATGGAGATATGCCTCTAACTCCAGGAGTCTGCCGACCCCCACCACCCCCACACACACCTGAATGTACGCATGCCCTCAAACACACAGAAGCTAGGAGAGGAAGACAAATAGGAAGATCAGTATTGCTCCATCCATCCATTGCTCCATTCTCCATTGCTAATCCCCCCAAGACTTGATCTAATAAGTGACATTTATTCATTTGCGTATTCTAAAGTTCACAAATGTAATTATGAAAGAGCAAAGTTCCCTGGCCGTTATTGCTGATTGTGATTGATGGATTGTGGTGTGTTTGTGAGGAGGGGACCTCCATATGGAAACATAAAAGCGTCACTGGATTTGAGGAGCAGCTAAATCTTTTAAGGCAGTAAATCTGATTAAGCATACAGGGAAACAGTGGAGGGGGAGCAGTGTTCAAACTTAGATTCACTGAAACCACCTCTGCCCCTGTAGAGTTCTTATAAGCACCTTATTAAGTATTTATGAATTCCCCTCATGTCACGGGTATGGAATCCACACGGTTACTGCTTTAGTAAGTGTCAACACCATATATCTCAGCTCAAATGGCTAGCTGGCAGCCCCCTGTATGACTGAAACACCCTTACTTAGTTTCTGATGAATGGGACGATACAAAACAGGCAAACGGCACAGATCTAAAAGACAGATGTACTGTAATACATGTAGGACAGGAATACAATGAAGGTGAACTAACACAGGCCTACAGAATGAATCCAAGGTGTTCATATTTTAGGTGTGAGCATATCGTCAGGTCCAATATCACCCTTAATATCTCCCCTTCCTCATTCATTGCATAGATTCAATTCCACCAGCATGTATGGACACTCTATCCTATTTGAACTGTGTCTCACCTAACTAAATTATCTGAAAAAATAATCCAATATCACAACAGTTCAGGGAAGGCCCTGTGTCCTCTGGCTGAAACCTGAATGTATGAATGTACGCTTTACATTGATTTAATCACAGTCAGCAGTTCTGCCTAATGGGACCTCTATTCCATATGCATGCAGTGTGTGTGTGAGTGTGTGACCTAGGTTAATATTGTCCCACAGTCTCACACACGTATGGCCTTTTCAATCAAGTGAAGGATTGATTCAATACTGCGACCTAGGGTTCAAAAGAGAGGATGATTGCTGTTTTAAATATGTCTCATTATATATAGAGTAGGAGGGTAATGTGTCTCTCCAGGGCAGCTCTGATGCCCAACCCTGAGAGGTGATTCATTTTTACTGACCCATCACTCATCTGGTTGGGTGTAGACAGGGACCACCCCTGCCAAATGTGTCTGATGTGTGATTGGTGGGAGGAACCCCAAGGTCTGTAATGATGACTTTAGAAGATACTGACCAGAATGGCTTGACCAGCATTCCAGGACATGTCACATGTCTACAATGGAAATGTTATACTTGAGCCAGAGGAGAAGAGAGCTTGGAGATGGAAGAGTTCCACCCACGTTGATGGCCATAAAGAACACTCCAACATGTCAACAGTCCCACGGCTTGGCAGGCAGCCTCTGTGAATAAATGGTTAGAGCCAGAGCTTTCCAGATGAATACTCCAGAGACAGGGAGGTAGATGTACACAAATGCAGAGTAGAAAGACTCCAATCAAATGTTATTTCTCACATGCGCCGAATACACCAGGTGTAGACCTTAGAGTGAAATGCTTTCTTACAAGCCCTTAACCAACAATGCTTTAAGAAGTTAAGAAAAAAAACAAGTGTTAGCAAAAAAAATAGATAAGTAAAAAATGTCAAATAGAAAATAAAAGTAACAAATAATTCAACAGCAGCAGTAAAATAACAAGCGAGGCTGTATACAGGGGGTACCGGTACAGAGTCAATGTTCGGGGGCACTGGTTAGTAATTGTCGCCTCAGATACAGTGGAGGCTGCTGAGGGGAGGACAGTTCATAATAATGCCTGGAACGGAGAAAAGGAAATGGAAATGATGTGTTTGATACCATTCCACTCCAGCCATTAACACGAGCCCGTCCTCCCCAAATAAGGTGCCACCAACCTCCTGTGATCAGAATATGCTATGTGCATACGGCAAGCGATCTTTGGGGTTTCTTTCCAGTCAAAGCAAACACTTGCAAACACAAGCAGACAAAGACGCTTTCCGAGGCGGGGGGGAACTAAGTTGACACCATGCAATAAAAAAGGCAACTCATACTTCAAACCTCAAAAATCGCTTTAGAAAAATACCCTTATTTTGTTATTCATGCAGGGGGGATAAAAGCAGCCAATCTCTTGCATCCAGCTCACATGTCTCCTCCTCTGCCTTTCCATGTCTACTGATTGTACCTCTGCTGATCAGTGGATCATTGGCCCCATTGCTGGCCACAAAAGCTTTGAGATAAAAGAGAGAGCGAAGGCAGAGAGGAATAGGGATTACCTCCTTCACCTGACCTTCCACAAGGAGAAAGAGAGAGGGAGGAGAGGGAAGAGAGGGAGGAGAAATGGATCTAACAGGGTAAGAAGCATAATCCCACTTTCTCTCAATGCGAAAGCAGGACCATCCATGCACAGACATCACTTCTGACAGCATGTGCTCATGCTATAGAACTACACTGTTCTCTCTACTCCGAGATACTGTAGGGGTGGATTCTGCTAGACACAATCCGGTGAGGATTCAAGATTCTCCACTTATAGCTTTCCTGTGAGACATGTATAGAAAATAAAAGCCCTCAGATGTAATAATGCAGATTTAGTATATCAGTACAGGGGGATTTCATAAGGAGGGGGATTCTGACACTAACAAGCAATAGATTTCAGCAATTGATTGCCAAACTCAGACCTGGACAATGTTCGCCGCTGAATGACATTACTCAGAAAAAACAACAAATCAAGCCACATGGATGCACACACCATATAGATGGGACAATATAACCAAGAGTAATTTACTACCGAGATGACAGCATCAGTTTTACAGGGGTTCTGTGTGCGTAGCTCTGTTTTATCAGGAGGAAATATGAGTATTACTGGGATGTGTTATACCTCTCAGAGGGATTACCAGCCCTGGCCAAATACGGACTTCATTACCCAGGCCCAGCACCACTGTCCTCCAACTCTCAGCCCAATAAATATGGATATGAGAAGAGATTTACTGGCCACAGTTGTTGAATGAAGCAATCACAACGCAAATTGACTATGAAATATTGTCGCTTGGATGAGCATTGACGCCCTATTACAAATGAGATGATGAAATGATTGGTTCTGCCAAGACAGATACGGAGACTAATTAGCCCTCTAATGCTGTCTTTATTACCTGGCTTTGTTTCTGGGAGACACTCACTGTCTCTCTCCCTCTCTCCTGAGGAAAGGTAGCATGGTCCTTGAACTGAAAACCGTCATTTACAACAAGAAGAAGACATCGTGGAGTCAAAACAAATGTGAAAATCTATTAAATGTTTTCACATAGTTCAGATGCATATACATCCATTATTACCAGACAGGGACAACAACTGTGTTTGTATATCCACTCATAAGATGAGGTTGGTGATCTCAGGAATGGGCCGGTGGCCAAGGCCGTCCGGCTGGCTGGCTGGTTGCAACCCAGTGGAGCAAGTCTCCTAGCCCCATTCATCAGAGCCATGGATGGCTACATTAAAGCCAGCCGCACAGGGTTCAAGATTAAAGCCGTGGGCCCAACCAGCAACTGGAAGTGGACTTTTAACCTGTCACCATCCATCACCAGTGTGTGGAGAGAGCTAAAGAGGGGCCCTGTGCGGTGTGCTCCGAGATTAGGTTGCAGGGAACTCTGACACAGGGAGGCTCCAGTCAACTTTCTGCAGCTGCACACTATAAATCTCCAGGCCTGACAACACAGTAAAGCACTTATTTCTCCTTGGTTTCTCCAGGTAATGGTATTTACACATACTAGACACAGTACCAGGCTGAGCATGTTACACAGCTCTAAAGTGACATAGCATTATTAGGGCTTTCAACATGTGTTGAAATCCATTTTGATCATGTATGTTCAGCAAACTAGAAGAAAGGCATCTTCTATTCCTTCTTCAAACCTTTGTACTGTAGGTACATGTAGTACGTACATTCCAATCATAGAATGAATTTCTCCCTCTCTCTCAGCATAGAATGAGACCTCACACCATTAACCCTATTGCCCCTTGCCATTCCAAACAGCATTCCCAAATTTGCATCCCAACTTCCCTTTCCTTAAGGCCCTCACAATGTCCGTTGTCAAATGGCATTCCTCAAACCTCCCCCCCCACTTCTCTCATCTCTTTTGCCTGCCTATTCCCATAATGCCTGCACAAGGGACCTCCCTCTTACCATGTTATTCTTCCCCAAATCTCCTCACCACATCTTGGTCAGTGAAGCACACTCTCGCCTCTGGTCGCCAGGAGCCTCTGATGAGTCTTTAATTAAGGCTAGGGTTGATGCTGAGCCTCCCCCTCTTCTCCTACGTTCTCAGCCACTGAGGGCACTGCCACATTGTTTCAGGATGGATGCCCTGTCAGGAGGGTCCAGAGGAAATGAAAACATCCTCATCCATCAAAAAAGATGGTCTTACCAACAGGGCCTTCCTCTGGCACTGCACAGGAGCCACCTGGGTCTTTGTGCCAGGGCACTGCCACTCCTCATGCAGTCATTTGTAAGAAGGCCCATTCATGACAATAATGACTGACTCAAATTCATCATGATCCAAAAAATATGGAAGAAAAACACACAGTAAGGGACTTGTTCTACTTAGCGTGTGTGTAATGTTAAAATGGGTAATCTGTGGTAAATAAATTGCAAATAAAACAAACACTGTTTTTAATATATCCTAACCACCTAAGACCCACTGACAACTCCTGGCATCCTTGAGGGTAGCGACAACAAAGGTAACCAAGCAACACCCTCTGTAACAGATGCCTCTCTGCCACAGGGTCTTCCTGTTATGGTCCTCTGTGTGTGTGTGTGTGTGTGTGTGTGTGTGTGTGTGTGTGTGTGTGTGTGTGCGGATGTCAGGATCGACCAGGAGTATTCCAGGGGGTCTGGGGAGAGTTCCCTGCCTCCTCAGCTTTGATCTCCCCTTCCTCTCTCAGGGCCATGCTCTACCAGAACACATGGCATAATTGATCTGTTTTCAACAGATATTCCACCCCTAATGCAGCAGGTTTCAATGGGCCACCATGCCTCTATAGTGGAGACCGGAGACACAGAAAGCACTGCTTCAACCTTCACATAGCCCCTGCATCTAACACACAAAGTGCAGTCTCATACAGAGGATGATGAAAACTGCACTACTATATGTCCATGCTGCAACACATGTCAACCTGTGGACCAGCAGCAATTCATTTTGTCATAAATAAATATGTTTTTTCTGGAAACCCAATTACAGTGCTGTGAAAAAGTATTTGTCCCCCCCCTTCCTGATAATTTTTTTTCACCTGTCACACTTAAATGTTTCAGATCATCAAACACATTTAAATATTACACAAAGATAACCAAGTAAACACAAAATGCAGTTTTTAAGTGATGATTTTATTTATTATTAAGGGAAAAAAGCTATCCCGGACCTTCATGGCCCTATGTGAAAAAGTAATTGCCCCCTAAACGTAATAACGGTGCCCTCAGCAGCAACAACTGCAATCAAGCGCTTGTGATAACTGGCAATGAGTCTTTCACATCGCTGTGGAGGAATTTTGGCCCACTCTTCTTTGCAGAATTGTTTTAATTCAGCCACATTGGAGAGTTTTCGAGCATGAACCGCCTTTTTAAGGTCACTCCACAGCATCTCAATTGGACTTAAGTCCAGACTTAAAGCCATTCAGAGGTGGACTTGCTGGTGTGTTTTGGATCATTGTCCTGCTGCAGAACCCAAGTGCGCTTCAGCTTGAGGTTACGAACTGATGGCCGGACATTCTCCTTCAGGATTTTTTGGTAGAGAGCAGAATTCATGGTTCCATCAATCACAGCAAGTCTTCCAGGTCCTGAAGCAGTAAAACAGCCCCAGACCATCACACTACCACCACCATATTTGACTGTTGGTATGATGTTCTTTTTCTGAAATGCTGTGTTACTTTTACGCCAGATGTAACGGGACGCACACCTTCCAAAAAGTTCTACTTTTGTCTCGTCAGTCCACAGAATATTTTCCCAAAAGTCTTGGGGATCATTAAGATGTTTTTTTGCCAAAAGCGAGACGAGCCTACAGTGCCTTGCGAAAGTATTCGGCCCCCTTGAACTTTGCGACCTTTTGCCACATTTCAGGCTTCAAACATAAAGATATAAAACTGTATTTTTTTGTGAAGAATCAACAACAAGTGGGACACAATCATGAAGTGGAACGACATTTATTGGATATTTCAAACTTTTTTAACAAATCAAAAACTGAAAAATTGGGCGTGCAAAATTATTCAGCCCCCTTAAGTTAATACTTTGTAGCGCCACCTTTTGCTGCGATTACAGCTGTAAGTCGCTTGGGGTATGTCTCTATCAGTTTTGCACATCGAGAGACTGATTTTCTTTCCCATTCCTCCTTGCAAAACAGCTCGAGCTCAGTGAGGTTGGATGGAGAGCATTTGTGAACAGCAGTTTTCAGTTCTTTCCACAGATTCTCGATTGGATTCAGGACTGGACTTTGACTTGGCCATTCTAACACCTGGATATGTTTATTTTTGAACCATTCCATTGTAGATTTTGCTTTATGTTTTGGATCATTGTCTTGTTGGAAGACACATCTCCGTCCCAGTCTCAGGTCTTTTGCAGACTCCATCAGGTTTTCTTCCAGAATGGTCCTGTATTTGACTCCATCCATCTTCCCATCAATATTAACCATCTTCCCTGTCCCTGCTGAAGAAAAGCAGGCCCAAACCATGATGCTGCCACCACCATGTTTGACAGTGGGGATGGTGTGTTCAGCTGTGTTGCTTTTACGCCAAACATAACGTTTTGCATTGTTGCCAAAAAGTTCAATTTTGGTTTCATCTGACCAGAGCACCTTCTTCCACATGTTTGGTGTGTCTCCCAGGTGGCTTGTGGCAAACTTTAAACAACACTTTTTATGGATATCTTTAAGAAATGGCTTTCTTCTTGCCACTCTTCCATAAAGGCCAGATTTGCGCAATATACGACTGATTGTTGTCCTATGGACAGAGTCTCCCACCTCAGCTGTAGATCTCTGCAGTTCATCCAGAGTGATCATGGGCCTCTTGGCTGCATCTCTGATCAGTCTTCTCCTTGTATGAGCTGAAAGTTTAGAAGGACGGCCAGGTCTTGGTAGATTTGCAGTGGTCTGATACTCCTTCCATTTCAATATTATCGCTTGCACTGTGCTCCTTGGGATGTTTAAAGCTTGGGAAATCTTTTTGTATCCAAATCCGGCTTTAAACTTCTTCACAACAGTATCTCGGACCTGCCTGGTGTGTTCCTTGTTCTTCATGATGCTCTCTGCGCTTTTAACGGACATCTGAGACTATCACAGTGCAGGTGCATTTATACGGAGACTTGATTACACACAGGTGGATTGTATTTATCATCATTAGTCATTTAGGTCAACATTGGATCATTCAGAGATCCTCACTGAACTTCTGGAGAGAGTTTGCTGCACTGAAAGTAAAGGGGCTGAATAATTTTGCACGCCCAATTTCTCAGTTTTTGATTTGTTAAAAAAGTTTGAAATATCCAATAAATGCCGTTCCACTTCATGATTGTGTCCCACTTGTTGTTGATTCTTCACAAAAAAATACAGTTTTATATCTTTATGTTTGAAGCCTGAAATGTGGCAAAAGGTCGCAAAGTTCAAGGGGGCCGAATACTTTTGCAAGGCACTGTATATGTTATTTTTGGTCAGCAGTTGTTTTCGCCTTGGAACTCTGCCATGGATGCCATTTTTGCCCAGTCTCTTTCTTATGGTTGAGTCATGAACACTGACCTTAACTGAGGCAAGTGAGGCCTGCAGTTCTTTAGATGTTGTTGTGGGTTCTTTTGTGACCTCTTGGATGAGTCGTTGCTGCGCTCTTGGGGTAATTTTGGTAGGCCGGCCACTCCTGGGAAGGTTCACCACAGTTCCACATTTCCTCATTTGTGGATAATGGATCTCGCCGTGGTTCGTTGGAGTCCCAAAGCTTTAGAAATGGCTTTGTAACCCTTTCCAGACTGATAGATGTCAATTACTTTGTGTCTCGTCTGTTCCTGAATTTCTTTGGATCTTGCTTTTTCAGATCTTTTGGCCTACTTCACTTTGTCAGACAGGTTCTATTTAAGTGATATCTTCATTCAACAGGTCTGGCAGGAATCAGGCCTGGGTGTGGCTGGTGAAATTGAACTCAGCTTTCCAAAAAATGTGATTAACCACAGTAAATGTATGATTTAACAAGGGGGGCGGGGGGCTTTGTCACATAGGGCCATGAAGGTTTGGATAGCTTTTTTCCCTTAATAAATAAAATGATCACTTAAAAACGGCATTTTGTGTTTACTTGGGTTATCATTGTGTAATATTAATATTGATCTGAATCATTTCAGTGTGACAAATGTGCAACAAAATAAGAAATCAGGAAGGGGCAAATACTTTTTCACAGCACTGTACATACAAGAGTATCCCACACAGATGCTCTGCATTCACACAGCCTTAGTGATTTGCCTTGCTGGTGGAGGGACTGCCCCAGCCTGGTCCCCACCGAGCCCTGTTATGTCTGAGGCCCAACCCTCCCTGACAGCTCCGACATGACCTTTCAACTCTCCAGACATTACTGCAGCATCTGAGCAGACATTACTGGAGGCAAGAGGCGGGGAGAGTTAGGAGGAGTTTGAGGAGCTGCAGAGACCGTACGACTGGTCCTGAAGGATGGTGGGGGAGAGGGGAGGGGGAGATGATGGAATGGAGGACGGGTGGGGGAAGGTGGTACCTTTGGGGGACTCTCAGTGGTTAGGTAGAACTGGAGGTCATAAAGGAGACCTTATAAAACCCAGGCCTGGTCCATGATTACACAGGGTGAAAAACAGAGGTTGCTGGGGTGAGGAGAGGTGGAATGATCTCTCTGACAGGAGTCTGAATCTGTCTATGAGAACCCACAATGTAGAAACACCATAGTGTACCATGAACTGAGGAGCAGGAAATCAATCTCTATTTCTTTAGTACTAATTCAGAGAACTTAATAAATTAATCATGGTGCTGCCCCCCCCTCCCAAGAATACATTATAGTTATATCCTTCCTGTTTGGCCCTGTCCGGGGGTGTCCTCGGATGGGGCCACAGTGTCTCCTGACCCCTCTTGTCTCAGCCTCCAGTATTTATGCTGCAGTAGTTTATGTTTCGGGGGGCTAGGGTCAGTTTGTTATATCTGGAGTACTTCTCCTGTCCTATTCAGTGTCCTGTGTGAATTTAAGTGTGCTCTCTCTAATTCTCTCTTTCTCTCTTTCTTTCTCTCTCTCGGAGGACCTGAGCCCTAGGACCATGCCTCAGGACTACCTGACATGATGACTCCTTGCTGTCCCCAGTCCACCTGGCCGTGCTGCTGCTCCAGTTTCAACTGTTCTGCCTTATTATTATTGGACCATGCTGGTCATTTATGAACATTTGAACATCTTGGCCATGTTCTGTTATAATCTTCACCCGGCACAGCCAGAAGAGGACTGGCCACCCCACATAGCCTGGTTCCTCTCTAGGTTTCTTCCTAGGTTTTGGCCTTTCTAGGGAGTTTTTGCTAGCCACCGTGCTTCTACACCTGCATTGCTTGCTGTTTGGAGTTTTAGGCTGGGTTTCTGTACAGCACTTTGAGATATCAGCTGATGTACGAAGGGCTATATAAATACATTTGATTTGAAATTTGATTTGATTATAGAAGTTTTTCTCTGTCCAACCATCAAAAGGATGTGTTAGGAAATCAAAGTCAGAGGCAGTTGAGTTGTTGTTTCTACTCCCACGTATAAATACAAGCAATCTATCCTCTTGTCAAAAGCCTATTATCCAAGAACGGTAATCCTTCATGGTCACTGGAAGCAGGGGTTTGGGAAAGTCCCTGAGAGAAGTCTATGGAACAGAACCTAAGCCCTGCCCTGCATTCTAAGGCTGAAGTTGCAGCAGTCACTAGTGGAGGATTCTACTATGTACTATACCTGGTGCCTGGTAGAGTACATAGAAAATGGCTAAAAAGGCAGATGTGATAACACATACAGAAAGTATAGTGTCAGACGTGAATCTCCTTTGGAGATACTGAACATTTGCTTTAGATCCTGATTTAAGGAGAGATATAGAGAGAGATCTAGAGATGTTATGCTCCCTACTCCTCATAGTGCCCGTGGATGCACCTAGCTGTGTAGCAGTTTGTCTTGTATCAACACACCTATAGCCTTTCCACATCCAGGCAGCATATGCCAGTAAGACATAAACCGTCAGTCAGCGTCAGGGAGTGCAGTAGTGGACTGTAATATATCAGGGCCAGGCTGTGCTGTCGGTGGCACTGTGGGGTTGTTGGCCATGGCTCTCTTCTGGATGTGAAGGTCAGTTTGAGCACACAGCTATTCACCTGATCAGATGAAGGCTGTAAATACAGAGAACACAAAGAAAGCTCAGACCAATTCCATCTCTGGAGAGAAGGATGGAACACGTGTACAAGCACTTAGGAGAGAACGTATGGGCCAAAGAGCCAACCAATTATGTGTATAAACCCTGGATTGCTGATGCTATGTAATGGCCAATGAGAGGCTTTGAAGCCACCAGCAGTCACAGGAATGAATTGGATTCTACAGTATTTCAATACAAAAAATTAAATACAAATTACAGGTATTTAAGTATTTCTTAGTTGTAGTGTGGACAGTAACATTTGTACTCTCATAAAACAATTGTTTGAGGAATATGTTTTTCTATTTTATGTTCAGTTTACATAATATAATTTAAAAATAATGCATTTAGGTATTTGTAATATAATATACTTGTCAAAAACTAATGTAGACATTAACAAATTAATTTATATGGCTTCCAAAATAGAGAAGTACCAACATGGCTGCTCAGTGGTTTCAAAACAGAGCCCCATAGTAATCTAGAGTTAATACATATCATTGGAGCCAACATTATCTGCTGACTGTCTATTAGGCAACACTTCTTTAAAGTGTTGAGATACTCTATACCAGGGATATTCAACTCCTACACTAGGAGATCCAGAGCCTGCTGGTTTTCTGTTCTACCTGATCATTCATTGCACCCACCATCTGTCCCATGTCTAAATCAGTCCCTAATTAGAGGAGAACAACTGGTTTCGAGGTCCAGCGTTGAGTTTGAAGGCCCTATACTATAGTGAGTCTGCATCATATACAGTGGGTCTTTACATAATGTATAGACTTGACCATTACTCCAGCTGCAGCTCCTGAAATAAAACTGAGAAGCACTGCTTGCTTCCTGAAGCTTTCAATGATTGCTAGAATGGATAATAAGTAATTGCACAAAACAATTTTGTTCATTCTAAATGAATTCCGCACTACAAGGGCATATGAGAATAAACGTGTGAAAAATGTGAGAAAATGGTCTCCCTCCATCAATCACATCCATCACCCACAGTCTAGCCGCAGTGGCCATGGGGGACTAATGGCAACAGCACTGCCTCATGTAGGTTCTCATAACATGCCTTAGAAAATCATAGTACAAGTGATCCGCTGGGGGTATTTGAATGATTATACATTGTGAATACCCCAAGGAGTGGTGTGGGAGGCCTGTGGGCCGGTGTAAATGAGGTAGGGGGATAGAGGGGGTCGATTCTGTGACTGACTGGTGAATTGACTTTTCACAACCTGTCTTGAGTGGTAATCAGTCATTTTGAGTGGCAGGGGTGTTTGTGTTCCCCTGCGCACCTCCAAGTGCACGACCTCCGATTGTCTGTCTGTCTCACGCATGTTCCCTCCAGCGTGTTCCTTCCTGCCTGAAAATGATGTTGTGATCTCGAACTTCACCGATTGCCAAAAAAGACAGTGTTCAGGATCATAAGCCTAATTAAATCCTCTCTCTCCTGTCTTGGGGAGGGGAGGATACTGTACATTAACAGCCTTGGTCTTCTCCTCACACATAATTGTTATGTAATTTCCCCTCGCTGCATCCTCATTGGCTCAAGATAAGACGGTAATAGCTCAATACAGGTGAGTGTCTCTGTTGGTGGTTTTAGGTAGGATGACAATTTCTGCTTTCAACACAAAGCAGTTTTCAATGTGCAACAAATCACACTAATTTCATGTACACATTAAATGAACCACTTACAGGTGGGGTGAAATACTGAATGTGGGGTGAAATACTGAACGTTGGGTGGAGTCCTGAACGTGGGGTGGAGTACTGAATGTGGGGTGAAATACTGAACGTGGGGTGAAATAATGAACGTGGGGTGGAGTCCTGAACGTGGGGTGGAGTACTGAATGTGGGGTGGAATACTGAGAGTGAGGTGATATACTGAATGTGGGGTGAAATACTGAACGTGGGGTGAAATACTGAACGTGGGGTGGAGTACTGAATGTGGGGTGGAGTACTGAACATGGGGTGGAGTACTGAATGTGGGGTGAAATACTGAACGTGGGGTGGAGTACTGAATGTGGGGTGAAATACTGAACGTGGGGTGAAATACTGAACGTGGGGTGGAGTACTGAATGTGGGGTGAAATACTGAACGTGGGGTGAAATACTGAACGTGGGGTGGAATACTGAACATGGGGTGGAGTACTGAATGTGGGGTGAAATACTGAACGTGGGGTGGAGTACTGAATGTGGGGTGAAATACTGAACGTGGGGTGAAATACTGAACGTGGGGTGGAATACTGAACATGGGGTGGAGTACTGAACATGGGGTGAAATACTGAACGTGGGGTGGAGTACTGAATGTGGGGTGAAATACTGAACGTGGGGTGAAATACTGAACGTGGGGTGGAATACTGAACATGGGGTGGAGTACTGAACATGGGGTGAATACTGAACGTGGGGTGGAGTACTGAATGTGGGGTGAAATACTGAACGTGGGGTGGAGTACTGAATGTGGGGTGAAATACTGAACGTGGGGTGAAATACTGAACGTGGGGTGGAATACTGAACATGGGGTGGAGTACTGAACATGGGGTGAAATACTGAACGTGGGGTGAAATACTGAACGTGGGGTGAAATACTGAACGTGGGGTGGAGTACTGAACATGGGGTGGAGTACTGAATGTGGGGTGGAATACTGAGAGTGAGGTGATATACTGAATGTGGGGTGAAATAATGAACGTGGGGTGAAATACTGAACGTGGGGTGGAGTACTGAATGTGGGGTGGAGTACTGAACATGGGGTGGAGTACTGAATGTGGGGTGGAATACTGAGAGTGAGGTGATATACTGAATGTGGGGTGAAATAATGAACGTGGGGTGAAATACTGAACGTGGGGTGGAGTACTGAATGTGGGGTGGAATACTGAGAGTGAGGTGATATACTGAATGTGGGGTGAAATACTGAACGTGGGGTGAAATACTGAACGTGGGGTGAAATACTGAACGTGGGGTGAAATACTGAACGTGGGGTGGAGTACTGAATGTGGGGTGGAGTACTGAACATGGGGTGAAATACTGAACGTGGGGTGGAGTACTGAATGTGGGGTGGAATACTGAACGTGGGGTGGAGTACTGAATGTGGGGTGAAATACTGAACGTGGGGTGGAGTACTGAATGTGGGGTGGAATACTGAATATAATTCCACTTCATTACCAATGTACAAAGTGAACACAAAATATATAGTCTATTGTAGGAAATAAAAGCAGTAAAAACATTTTTGTTCAATTAATTTGACAATCCAAGAGATGTAGAGATTGATCGAAACAGATATAAACTCACAAACACGAATGAGAGTATGTCTTCCAAACCTACCAGTACATCCCTCCAGGCCTCCTGGTGGCAGGTATATTGGACGGTGTTCTCACCCCGATCCTCCCACTCCCTATGAGTTCCTATTGAACAATCTGTGGTGGGGGAGAGGCGGTCAGTCCCACCCAGCCCTGGTAATGACATGGTAAGGAGAGAAATGGGCACATAAAGAAGACAAAGCAACCGTATCCCGGTCCTCTACTGCTATATCAATAGTGCTTTAAAAACAAGACATTACCTAATCTCAATACAGACATGGAATGGAAAATAACGTGTAAAGGCAGGAGAATTCGGGTGGTAAAACACAGGCCAGAGTAATGGAGTTCTAGAATTATTGAATGTGATTTTTTTTTATTCAATCTTCCCCCAAACAACCTATTTACCTCAACTGCCTACTGATGTATTTGTGACCTTGTGCAGCAAGATGAGTCTCTAGCCTGAATAATCATATAATTCACCTCAGAAAGGCCAAACATGCTCTTACTTTGACTGAGGAAACGCAGCATTTCAATTGCGATGATCTGCCTTTTACTGAAGACTTATCTTTTTTCATCTGTTGCCCCGTCGGTCACTGCTGGGTTTGGGTTAGGGTTCCACATCCAATCAGCTAAACATCAGTGGTGGAACTCTTGTTCATGCATGCAGGCTGTCACCTAGAAAATGCCATGGCGACAGGTTATTACGAAAACCGAACAATTTTATTCAGCCTGTGTCATTGGCTGGTCTATCCCAGCCGAGCCTGGTCCAGCCTACAGAGCAGATTTTTAAAATATTTTTTTTATTTCACCTTCATTTAACCAGGTAGGCCAGATGAGAACAAGTTCTCATTTTCAACTGCGACCTGGTCAAGATAAAGCAAAGCAAAAAACAACACAGAGTTACACATGGAATAAACAAACGTACAGTCAATAACACAATAGAAAAGGTCTATCTATATACAGTGTGTGCAAATGGCGTAAGGAGGTTAGGCAAGAAATAGGCCATAGTAGCGAAGTAATTACAATTTAGAAAATTAACACTAGAGTAATAGATGTGCAGATGATGATGTGCAAGTAGAAATACTGGAAATACTAGCATGCAAAAGAGCAAAAAAGTTCATAAAACAATATGGGGATGAGGTAGGTAGTTGGATGGGCTATTTACAAATAGTACAGCTGCAGCGATCGGTAAGCTGCTCAGATAGCTGATGCTTAAAGTTAGTGAGGGAGATATAAGTCTCCAACTTCAGAGATTTTTGCAATTCGTTCCAGTCATTGGCAGCAGAGAACTGGAAGGAAAGGCTTTGGGGATGGCTTTGGGGATGACCAGTGAGATGTACCTGCTGGAGCGCGTGCTACGGATGGGTGTTGTTATGGTGACCAGTGAGCTGAGATAAGGCGGAGCTTTACCTAGAACAGACTTATAGATGACCTGGAGCCAGTGTGTCTGGCAACGAATATGTAGCAAGGGCCAGCTGACGAGAGCATACAGGTCGCAGTGGTGGGTGGTATATGGGGCTTTGGTGACAAAACGGATGGTACTGTGATAGACTGCATCCAGTTTGTTGAGTAGAGTGTTGGAGGCTGTTTTGTAAATTACATTGCCGAAGTCGAGGATGGGTAGGATGGTCAGTTCTACGAAGGTATGTTAGGCAGCTTGAGTGTAGGAGGCTTTGTTGCAAAATAGGAAGCAGATTGTAGATTTCATTTTGGATTGAGATGTTTATTATGTGTCTGGAAGGAGAGTTTACAGTCTAGCCAGACACCTAGGTATTTTTAGTTGTCACAAATTCCAAGTTAGAACAGTCCAGAGTAGTGATGCTAGTTGGGCGGGCGGGTGCGGGCAATGATCGGTTGAAGAGCAAGCATTTAGTTTTACTAGCGTTTAAGAACAGTTGGAGGCCACGGAAGGAGTGTTGTATGGCATTGAAGCTCGTTTGGAGGTTTGTTAATACAGTGTCCAAAGATGGGCCAGATGTTTGCAGAATGGTGTCGTCTGCGTAGAGGTGGATCAATCAAGGAATCAACCACAGCAAGAGCAACATCATTGTTATATACAGAGAAAAAAGTCAGCCCGAGAATTGAACCCTGTGGTACCCCCATAGAGACTGCCAGTGATTGACATGGCCAACACAATGCAAGTCCCTATTAGTAGAGGCAGCACACTTTCACTCTGTCAGGGACAATTACAGTGCTGTACTGCTGCCATCCACCACCATCGGACAAGGCCTACATGTGTCTAATCCAGACCTAGCTGTGAAAAGAGACTATACAGAGTTGGTTCAGACGAACTTGAGAGAAGCAGCTTGTGAGCCTTTCCATTAAACAAAATGTGTAAAACTGAGTGTGTGTCACGAATATCCCCGAAGTTGGCTCCCCTTCCCATTCGGGTGGCGCTCGGTGGTCATTGTTGCTGGTCTACTAGCTGCTACCGATCCCTTTTCCCCTTTTCGTTTTGTTTGGTCTAATTGGTTTCACCTGCTCCTTGTTTGGGGTTGGGGTTATTTAAGTTCAGTTAGCCCGCCTGTGTTCGGGCTTGTTTGCTGTTTTTGGTCCAGGAGTGTTCCTGTCTTTTGGATTTTCCGCTGTACAGCGTATGTACCAGTGTAGTATATTTTGGAGTGTTTTACGCCTGTGTTCGGCGTCACCCGCTTTGTGCGCTGTGATTGTACGGAATAAAGTGTTTTTTCCAAATCCTCTGCTCTCTGCGCCTGACTCCGCACCCATCACTCTTCGAAGCCTGACAGTGTGGTTTTGGAAGATAGAGCATGACATTTTCTGACGGGAAAAGGCTGTTGCATCTTTCTTTTCTGATGAGATAAAAATGAGACCCCAAAGGAGCTGTTTTTGCATTCAGCTGATAACTTCTTTATATGCGTCTGTCTATATAGAATATATGCAAGAAGTACAAATGACCTCATCCTGAGATTCTCCCAAACCCAAGCAATCTGTTAGCAGTTAGAAGAAGGCAAGCTGCTACGTTCAGCAATTAATTCATCAGCAATAAGCTTGCCATGCATGTGAAGTATTGAATATTAATAGACACATAGCTGACATTCCCTTTCAACAGTGAAGCTAAACAAAAGCATGTGTTCAATGTGTTGACTGTCTGCTATGATTTCAGGCAGGAGATAAGCCTGTGTATATACACACTGTGACCCCCTGAGACAGCATATTTTCTGGTTAAACGGCCATAAACCTTGCATTGATTTTCAATTTGGAGCTCTCTCTATATGGTCACTTCACAATATATGATGCAGTTACCAACTGCCACTTCTACTCAAGTTTCCCATACATCAAATGGCTGTGGTCTCTCTGCTGTGCCAAGCACTTTAAAACCTCAGGAAAACAGGTGCTTCTGTTCTGCAAGCTGGAGAGGATTAACTGAAGTTACTCTGTCAAGTACTCATGGAAATGTTCAATAGTCAAGCAGACATCAGTGAGCAGAGGCACATTAGGTTTACTAAGAAGTTGACTAATTGGTCTATTAGTAGGTTGATTAGATTAAAGAATGAAACACGCAATGCAGATATAACCAATGAGTTTACAGAGGGTAGCAAGTTTATCTAAAGGAGTGGCGGCATGATGCTCCTCTTTGCCCTTGAGGAAAACTTTACCTACTATGTAACTATGTAACTATGCCATATAAATACCTGCTGCGTTTGTGAAGGCTTGGATAAAAAGTGTCAGTTCATAGGATAGATAATAATAGCAATGAAAGATAGTTACAAATGTACCACCTTGTTAAGTTTTCATTGGCTCTGCAGCACCTTGTGACCTGGGGTGTTGTTCTGTCATGCAGAGCCTCTTCCCTCCACACTACAGCAGTCTACTGTACAGTGTAGTGGTGTTGGTGCCTGTCCTGGGTAATGACAGGACTCTGTCTTTCTTCACTTCATCTCTTCCCAGGCAGACCTACTCAGCCCAGGCCCAGATAGCGGAGACTCGGGCGGCACTGGCCCTGTAATCACACAGTCACTGAGACGTTTACAGCCCAGTGAATCAGGAGCACGGACAGATTTACTATGGGCCTCTGAGGGACTGTTCCCGTCATCTCCCGACAAGAACAGACAAAACCCCCAGCTAATGACATCTGAACCTGCAGCGTGCTACACAGTGATGGATGGCTTACATAGCAGCACCAATGACTTAGCTCATCTAATTGCTTGCCCGGCAAATACCCTTCTAAATGATCTTCATAATTGCTAAAATGTTTAGATTAGGGACAAGGGAAGGCGTATCGTTTCAATCTGGTTTTATAAACTACTGCAGCAGCCTCAGGCTGCAGAGGCTGTTTGGCCACCTGTTATCTGAATGGTCCCCTATGGTACAGTATGATTGTGTTGATGTTCACACCGCTCATTGGTGAGCCTATTCGCTTGGAAGCACCGGACATTAAAGGACACTTTACCCTATCGATTCCCATCCTGTATGCCATGGGGGAGTTAGAAACCCTTTCCCCTTCCCTGCTCTTCCCCCGTTTGCCCCCTTCTCTCCTTCGATCATTCTCTCTCTCGTCATTCCCTCCTTTCTCTCTCCCTTTCTCTCAGCCTTGTGTTTCCACAGGTTTTTCCATTACTGTCTATGCCTGGTTTCCAGTCTGGTGAAGTCTGTTTTTAAAATCAGACTAGTAGTGCGTGTAGCCCAGGGGACCAGTGGGGCCGCAGCGTAACGCAGCATCCTCATCATATTCATCCTCCACCTGGAAAACGCCCACCCAAGCACCCAGGAAGAAATTCATTACTGCTCAATTGCGATTGGCGGGCTGGTTGAGTTCCTTATTGGTGGTTTTCAATAAAGAAAAATACAAGGCGTTTCCTAGATTAATCTGGGCTTCTGTGCCCCGAACAGTTGCCAGGAGAGTCTCAGGGAAACTAGCACAGGTCCTCAGCACTGCTGATGACACAGATTCAGCATGCTGAGCTGAAACACTCTTTGCTAACAGTGTTTTTAGTTGCCTCAAGCAATCAAATACCCGTCTGCAGTTATCATTTCTCTGCACAAGTTAATTTAGCCTGTTTTGAAGTTTAATTGGAATTGTGTTGGAAAACGTGTATGTGTACCACCTGAGGAAATACTGATGGCTAAACAACAAATTCCTCTCAGTTGAATTCCGACTATCAGGAAATATCAGTGAGATTGCCAAATTGGATTTCTGAGGAGTTATTGATACTGAACACTATAACAGTAACAATTTAAATCACTTCTTGCAGTCAGGGATTTGAGAAAGTAAATGAAAATCAAAACGTTCCAGAGCGCAAAACAGTTAGAAAATGGAAAACTGGTTTATGATTTCCCACATCTCCATGAGGACAAAGGCTGTTTTAGGTTTAAGGTTAGGAGTTGGGTTTAGGGTTTGGGTTAGGTTTACAGGTTAAGGTTAGGGTTAGGGTTAGGGTTAGGAAAAATAGGATCTTGAATGGAAATTAATTTTAGGTCCCAACGAGGATAGAATAAGATAACATGTGTGTGTGTGTGTATGTATATGTGTGTGTGATTAAATACACTCCAATGGCCCATTACACGTGTCCTTTATGGATCAGGGGCCCTTACGGATGCCATGCAGTCCAATCAGGAATCCTGTATAAACGTACAATGTGCCCCCCCACCCCCACCCCATCGTATATGGGGTTCAACAGGGGGGCTCCCTGTTACCCCTCCCAGTTCCCTCTCTAGCCCAAACAGGCTTCCAGCTGGAGGTCATTTACTTTTTAATGCTTCATTACTATAAAAAATAAATTAATGGCAAATCCTCTACATTTCTGATTGTCTTTCAAATATCCTGGTGTTTGAGTGTCACGTTCTGACCTTTATTTCCTTTGTTTTGTATTTATTTAGTATGGTCAGGGCGTGAGTTGGGTGGGCAGTCTATGTTTGTTTTTCTAGGTTTTGGGTATTTCTATGTTTCGGCCTAGTATGGTTCTCAATCAGAGGCAGGTGTCATTAGTTGTCTCTGATTGAGAATCATACTTAGGTAGACTGGGTTTCACTGTGTGTTTGTGGGTGATTGTTCCTGTCTCTGTGTTTGCACCAGATAGGGCTGTTTTGAGTTTTCACATTGCTTGTTTTGTTAGTTATTTCATGTATAGTTCCTTTATTAAAGAACATGAATAACCACCACGCTGCATTTTGGTCCGCCTCTCCTTCAGATGAAGAAAACCGTTACATTGAGTTATTTTCACTCTCCTTGATTGTCTTTAACCACCTGTCATGTGCTGTCACCTGACAGCATGTCTCCAGAATAAAATGTCCAATCAGCAGCCCATCCTGGCATAGGAGTCCACAAACCATAGGAGATCATCCATAACCCGTTGTGGGGCAAGAATGTTTGGTTTGTCAACAGGAATACATTTATATCTCGTACCAATAATAAATTGCCAGTGGTTTTAGATGGATGTTTTAGAGCTACACCATCATGGTAGTCCAACTAGCCAAATGAAGTAAGTCATTCTTATCACATTCTACACCGGTATTAGTGTACAAATTACATTCATACACATCGTATACATATATCACATATACAGTAATTTAAATACATTTGAAACAGACATTCTACAACAGTTTAACTGATTTCTTATGGGAAATCAAAGGAAAGAAAGCTGTCAATACCTCAGCAATATGGATTGCATTTCCCCCGTACTATTCATTAGCAACTATCAATCAAGACTTTTAATTTTGTTAATTGGTCACAGCATCTAATCGATTCGATTTCAAAATGATTTCCTATACATTATCTCAAAACAATGGTAACAGCTATAATAGATTTTGTCACGCTCTGACCTTTAATTTCTCTGTTTTCTTTATATTTTGGTTAGGTCAGGGTGTGACGAGGGTGGGTATGCTAGTTTTTGTATTGTCTAGGGGTTTTGTAGGTCTAGCTAGTATGTATGTCTATGGTGGCCTGGTATGGTTCCCAATCAGAGGCAGCTGTTTATCGTTGTCTCTGATTGGGGATCATATTTAGGTAGCCATTTCCCTTTTGTGTTTGTGGGTTCTTGTTCTATGTTTAGTTACCGGTCTGCACTACTCATATTAGCGTCACTGGTCGTTTTGTTATTTTGTTCGTTTGTTCAGTGTTCGTTCTTATAATAAAGAAGAATGTACGTTTACCACGCTGCGCCTTGGTCCGATCTTTACAACGATCGTGACAGATTTACACATATGCTAATATACTTGACCTCCATTATATATTTATATCAATATTAGGCTCTGATAATACAACATATATACAAGTCAAAAGTTTGGACACACCTACTCATTCAAGGGTTTTTATTTTTACCATTTTCCACATTGTAGAATAATAGTGAAGACATCAAAACTATGAAATAACACATATGAAATGATTTTATTTTAGATTCTTCAAAGTAGCCACTCTTTCCCTTGATGATAGCTGTGCACACTCTTGGCATTCTCTCAACCAGCTTCATGAGGTAGTTACCTGGAATGCATTTCAATTAACAGGTGTGCCTTGTTAAAAGTCCATCGTTACTATAAGATGAAGGCCAGGAAAATGTCAAGAACTTTGAAAGTTTCTTCAAGTGCAGTTGCAAAAACCATCAAGCACTATGATGAAACTGGCACTCATGAGGACCGCCACAAGAAAGGAAGACCCAAAGTTACCTCTGCTGCAGAGGATAATTCATTAGAGTTACCAGCCTCGAAAATCAGCAATTAACTACAATTAACTGCACCTCAGATTGCACATCTCAACAACAACTGTTCGGAGGAGACTGCTTGAATCAGGCCTTCATGGTCGAATTGCTGCAAAGAAACCACTACTAAAGGACACCCGTAATAAGAAGAGACTTGCTTGGGCCAAGGAACCCGAGCAATGGACATTAGACCGGTGTAAATCTGTCCTTTGGTCTGATGAGTCCATATTTGAGATTTTTGGCTTTGAGAGATTTTTATTTTTATTTTTTTACCTTTAGTCAGTTAATAACAAATTCTTATTTTCAATGACGGCCTAGGAACAGTGGGTTAACTGCCTGTTCAGGGGCAGAACGACAGATTTGTACCTTGTCAGCTAGGGGGTTTGAACTTGCAACCTTCCGGTTACTTCCGGTTACTAGTCCAACGCTCTAACAACTAGGCTACCCTGCCGCCCCAGATGCAGAGTAGGTGAACGGATGATCTCTGCATGTGTGGTTCCCACCGTGAAGCATGGAGGAGGAGGTGTGGTGGTGTGAGGGAGCTTCGCTGGTGACACTGTCTGATTTATTTAGAATTCAAGGCACACTTAACCAGCATGGCTACCACTCCAGGGATACAGCATCCTATCTGGTTTGCACTCAGTGGGACTAACATTTCTTTTTCAAAAGGACAATGACACAAAACACACCTCCAGGCTACGTAAGGGCTATTTGACCAAGAAGTAGAGTGATGGAGTGTTGCATCAGATGACCTGGCAATCACCCAACCTCAACCCAATTTAGATAGTTTGGGATGAGTTGGATTGCAGAGTGAAGGAAAAGTTCAGTCTATATGGGAACTCCTTCAAGACTGCTGGAAAAGCATTCCAGGTGACTACCTCATGAAACTGGTTGAGAGAATGCCAAGAGTGTGCAAATCTGTCATCAAAGCAAAGGGTTGCTACCTGGAATAATTTCAAATATATAAAATATGTTTTAATTTGTTTAACACTTTTGGTTACTACATGATTCCATATGTATTATTTCATAGTTTTGATGTCTTCACTACCAATTTACAATGCAGAAAATAGTTAAAATAAAGAAAAACCCATCAATGAATAGGTGTGTCCAAACTTTTTACTGGTACTGTAGGTAACAGCCAAAGGAAACACCACCATAAAGACTCTTAATAGGGCGTTAGGCAAACACGAGCCAGAACAGCTTCAATGCACCTTGGCATAGAGTCTATAAGTGTCTTGAACACTATTGGAGGGATGCGACACCCTTCTTCCACAAGAAATTCCATAATCTTGTGTTTTGTTGATGGTGGTGAAAAACGCAGTCTCAGGCACGGCTCCAGATTCTCCCATAAGTGTTCAATTGGGTTGAGATCTGGTGACTGAGACGGCCATGGCATATGGTTTACATCGTTTTCACGCTCATCAAACCATTCAGTGACCATCCGTGCCGTGTGGATGGGGGCATTGTCATCCTATGGGGGCATAGCCATGTTAGCCAAAATAATGGCTCGCCCGGGCATTTTTATACATGACTCTAAGCATGATGTGATGATAATTGCTCAGTTAGCTCAGGAACCACACCTGTGTGGAAGCACCTGCTTTCAGTATACTTTGTATCCCTCATTTACTCAAGTGGGATACAAAGTATATTTACTAAAATGAATACTTTTACTTTCACTTTGGATACTTAAGTATATTTTTGCAATTACATTTACTATTGATACTTACGTATATTTAAAATCATATACTTTTAGACTTTTACTCAAGTACAATGGCAGTCATTGCCATTTAAAATGAGGGAGGACAATTTATTTTTCATGAGCTTGGCCTTATTTCTATTACAGCATATCAGATGACTCTCATTCATATTCCATACACCCAGTTCAATGTATCATCATGAGGTTGCTACAACCTAGCCTATTAATGAAAGTTTACAACGTAGGTGCACACAGGTCAAGAGACACATTTGAGGTGACACAAGGACAGGGCAGTGACATTCAATGCCGCCTTGCACACTCTTGCCTGCCTCTAGCTGATATAGGGTGTAATCATTAGTCCAACAGTTGACAACGAGAGTATCTATTGGAAAAATTAATGTATGTTTATCCCTGTGTGGTTCCGTTTGCTTCCGTTTAAGAAACGTTTTTCCACAGAATTGGCGGAATGAATACACCCCTGATCACACGTAAACATAGCAGACACGCTGTATTCCTTCTTGCATCTATGCACTCTCCTTCTCTCACCTCTTCCCCTTCTGACCAGGCAAAATAAACTTTCCAAGCTAAACCGCTACACAAAGCCTACATCGTTGTCTCCATTTTAGCTAAAGTATTGTCACAGTCAACATAGCTAATAGAACTAACACGTTAGTAAACCCACTACAATCATGCAGTAATGTTACACTCAGTGGAGATTTTAGCATGTCAATCTTGGTGGGGCAAACAACATTTTTTTTAGATGCATGCCAGCAAAACCACTACACAACTCTAAACAATACATTAAATGCACTATAACATTGACAAACAGTGCCCTCAAACTTTTAGGGTCTAGATAAAGCTGTCCCTAGAGTGGAGCTTATGGCTGAGGGGAGCTTATGGCTTAAATAAATATTGTTTCTACTGACTCCTTATGTATTTGTGTAACTTGATAAGAACTGCATTCTCTTTCAATAATAGTGAATGTCGACATGAGTTTTTACTTTTGAACCATACACAAACATTTTTACATTCATGTTCAGTAAATTCACAATCTAAACTTCTCAATTACTTTGTCATCAAAGTCTGGCATTCTCTGGATGAAGTCATGCTGGATTGACAGCATGGCCAATGCATTTAACCTTTTCTGGCTCATGGAGTTGCGTATAAAGGTTTTATCCTTTTTTTTTTTTTTTTTTTAAACCCCTTTTTCTCCCCAATTTCGTGGTATCCAATTGTTGTAGTAGCTACTATCTTGTCCCATCGCTACAACTCCTGTAAGGGCTCGGGAGAGACGAAGGTTAAAAGTCATGCGTCCTCCGATACACAACCCAACCAAGCCGCACTGCTTCTTAACACAGCGCGCATCCAACCCGGAAGCCAGCCGTACCAATGCGTCGGAGGAAACACCGTGCACCTGGCCACCTTGGTTAGCGCACACTGCGCCCAGCCCGCCACAGGAGTCGCTGGTGCGCGATGAGACAAGGGCACCCCTACCGACCAAGATCTCAACCCCATAGAAAATCTTTGGAGGGAGTTGAAAGTCTGTGTTGCCCAGCAACAGCCCCAAAACATCACTGCTCTAGAGGAGATCTGAATGGAGGAATGGGCCAAAATACCAGCAACAGTGTGTGAAAATCTTGTGAAGACTTACAGAAAACGTTTGACCTCTGTCATTGCCAACAAAGGGTATATAACAAAGTATTGAGATAAACTTTTGTTATTGACCAAATACTTATTTTCCACCATCATTTGCAAATAAATTCATAAAAAATCCTACAATGTGATTTTCTGGATTTTTTTTCTCATTTTGTCTGTCATAGTTGAAGTGTACCTATGATGAAAATTACAGGCCTCTCTCATCCTTTGAAGTGGGAGAACTTGCACAATTGGTGGCTGACTAAATACTTTTTGCCCCAGGATTTCTATGGGACGCCATTTGGGTCTTTGCGTGTCAAAAAAGATACACGTCAAATAACACTAATTGACACGTCAAATTACACTATTTGACATGTCAAATAACACGACATAATCTGTTTCAGTAGCTAACTATATAGCTAACTGTCATCATCTAAAATAACCATAAATTATAAGACAGTTCTATTTGATTAATGGTGGTCGGACCTATCTATTTGAAGATAGCCACAATAAGGATCAAAGACAAGTCGGCTTGGCGGTTAGCCTTCAAAATAAAAGTATGGCATAATTCAACTATTTGTTTTAATTTGCATCACTGGCAATGACATACTTTTATTTTGAAGAAAAACTGCAAATTCCATTATTGTGCCTAATCATTATTGTAGCTAGCTTCACATAGCCCGGTCCGGTCGAGAGTCACTTTTTCAGGACCCTGTCTTTCAAAGTTAATTCGTAAAAATCCAAATAACTTTGCAGATCTTCATTGTAAAGGGTTTCCCATGCTTGTTCAATGAACCATAAACACTTAATGAACATGCACCTGTGGAGGTGCATGAAGAGGTCTTTCTACTGACTCTGAAAAACACCAAAAGAAAGATGCCCAGGGTCCCTGCTCATCTGCATGAATGTGCTTTAGGCATGCTGCAAAGAGACATGAGGACTGCAGATGTGGCCAGAGCAATAAATTGCAATGTCCGTACTGTGAGATGCCTAAGACAGCGCTACAGGGAGACAGGACAGACACCTGCACAGGATCGGTACATCCGAACATCACACCTGTGGGACAGGTACAGGATGGCAACAACAACTACCTGAGTTAAACCAGGAATGCACAATCCTTCCATGTGTGTCAACTTACCAACATACAACCAGGAATGCGACTTTCCCGAAGCGGATCCTCTGTTTGGACCACCAACCAAGACAATGGATCTGATCCCAGTAGGCGACCCAAAACAACGGCGCCACAGAAGGGACAGAGCAGTCTTCTGCTCCATAGATGGGCACATCGCTCATCACTCCAGAGTATACTACTACTACTACAATGTCCAGTCTCTTGACAACAAGGTAGATGAAATTCGAAGCAAGGGTTGCCTTCCAGAGAGACATCAGAGATTGTAACATTCTCTGTTTCACGGAAACATGGCTCACTCGGGATATGTTATCAGAGTCGGTACAGCCACCCGGTTTCTATCACGCATCGCCCCGACAGAAACCAATAATCAAACAAGCTAAGCGTCAGTATGGCTCACTCGGGATATGTTATCAGAGTTGGTACAGCGACCCGGTTTCTATCACGCATCGCACCGACAGAAACAAATAAGAGTAAGAGTCGCAATTTAATGGCTCAAACACGTAACATATGTAGCAGGGTCTACATTCAACCACTGATTACAAAAAGAAAACGAGCCCCGTCGCAGACACCGACATCTTTAAACAACTTCTTCGCTTGCTTTGAGGACAATACAGTGCCACTGATACGGCCCGCTACCAAAACCTGTGGGCTCTCCTTCACTGTGGCCAACGTGAGTAAAACATTTAAACGCAAGGTTGCTGTCCCAGACGGCATCCCTAGCCATGTCCTCAGAGCATGCGCAGACCAGCTGGCTGGTGTGTTTACGGACATATTCAATCAATCCCTATCCCAGTCTGCTATGAACTCATGCTTCAAGAGGACCACCATTGTTCCTGTCCCCAAGAAAGCTAAGGTAACTGAGCTAAACTACTAAATGAAGCACTTACTTCTGTCATCATGAAGTGCTTTGAGAGACTAGTCAAGGATCATATCACCTCCACCCTACCTGATACCCTAGACCCACTCCAATTTGCCTTGTACCCCAATAGGTCCACAGGCGACACAATCGCAATCACACTGCACACTGCCCTAAACCATCTGGACAAGAGGAATAGCTATGTAAGAATAAAGTTCACAGACTACAGCTCAGCATTAAACACCATAGTACCCTCCAAACTCGTCATTAAGCTATAGACCCTGGGTCTCGACCATGCTCTGTGCTACTGGGTCCTGGGCTTTCTGACGGGCCGCCCCCAGGTGGTGAGGGTAGGAAACAACACATCCACCCCACTGATCCTCAACACTGGGGCCCCACAAGGGTGAGTTCTCAGCCTTCTCCTGTACTCCCTGTTCACCCATGACTGCGTGGCTAAGCTAACTCAATCGTCAAGTTTGCAGACGACACTACAGTGGTAGGCTTGATTACCAACAACGACGAGACAGCCTACAGGGAGGAGGTGAGGGCCCTTGGAGTGTGGTGTCAGGAAAATAACCTCACACTCAACGTCAACAAAACAAAGGAGATGATCGTGGACTTCAGGAAACAGCAGAGGGAGCACCCCCCTATCTACATAGACAGGAGAGTAGTGGAGAAGGTGGAAAGTTTAAAGCTTCTCGGCGTACACATCACAGACAAACTGAAATGGTCCACCCACACAGACAGCGTGGTGAAGGGAGGCTGAAGAAATGTGGCTTGTTACCGAACACTCACAAACTTTTACAGATGCACAATAGAGAGCATCCTGTCGGGCTGCATCACAGCCTGGTATGGCAACTGCTCCGCACTCAACCGCAAGGCTCTCCAGAGGGTAGTGCGGTCAGCACAACACATCACCAGGGGCAAACTACCTTCCCTCCAGGACACCTACATTACCCGTTGTCACAGGAAGGCCAAAAAGATCGTCAAGGACAACAACTACCTGAGCCACTGCCTGTTCACCCGCTATCATCCAGAAGGCGAAGTCAGTACAAGTCCATCAAAGCTGGGACCAAGAGACTGAAAAACAGCTTCTATCTCAAGGCCATCAGACTGTTAAACAGCCATAACTAACATTGAGTGGCTGCTCTTGACAACATACTGACTCAAATCTCTAGCCACTTTAGTACGGAAAGGCTCTGGAGCAACGAACCCCCCTTGCTGTCTCTGCCTGGCCGGTTCCCCTCTTTCCACTGGGATTCTCTGCTTCTAACCCTATTACAGGGGCTGAGTCACTAGCTTACTGGTGCTCTTTCATGCCGTCCCTAGGAGGGGTGCGTCACTGGAGTGGGTTGTGTCACTGATGTGTTCTTCCTGTCTGGGTTGGTGTTAATGGATTTTTGATCAATAATGACTAATTATGTATACATTTCAATCAGGACTGACTAATCAGAATACTATTATGTTCCTGTATAGATGTATGAATTTTCTTTTAATCCTAGTACTGAAATAATGTGTGTAATTATAATCAAGAATTAGAACAATGACTGTCTGTTCCTTGGTAGAAATTAATGAACTTATCGTCAGACTGGCTAGAATGCTTATCTACACAGGAAGACCTTGGCTCGGTCATAAATTATCTAAATTGGTGAGAGACGATGTGGGAAGGCTTGAGAACTATAATGCCATTGTACTGGAGTGGAGAAGAGACGGGACAGTTCGAAAACTAATGACGTCATTTTCAGTTTATAACCTGTGGTAATTGTATCGTGTTCAGTACTCTCGAGAATAAACGCTAGTGCTTTATTTTGAGACTGGTCTTTATGCAAATACGTTTCTTACAAATCTTCAGAAATGGGCTGAGTGTATTCATTTAACCTCTTAGAGCTCTAGGGGCGCTATTTCATTTTTGGATAAAAAACGTTCCCGTTTTAAGCGCGATATTTTGTCACGAAAAGATGCTTGACTATGCATATTCTTGACAGTTTTGGAAAGAAAACACTCTGAAGTTTCAGAATCTGCAAAGATTTTGTCTGTAAGTGCCCCAGAACTCATTCTACAGGCGAAACCAAGATGATGCATCACCCAGGAATTAGCAGAATTTCTGAAGCTCTGTTTTCCATTCTCTCCTTATATGGCTGTGATTGCACAACGAATGAGCCTACACTTTCTGTCGTTCGCCCAAGGTCTTAGCAGCATTGTGACGTATTTGTAGGCATATCATTGGAAGATTGACCATAAGAGACTACATTTTCCAAGTGTCCGCCTGGTGTCCTGCGTCGAATTCGGTGCGCAATTGCCAGCTGCTTCCACTTTACCATTTGATTCAGGGGAGAAAGCATGTGTCCAAGAACGATGTATCAATGAAAAGATATGTGAAAAACACCTTGATGATTGATTCTAAACAACGTTTGCCATGTTTTCAGTCGATATTATGGAGTTAATTTGGAAAAAAGTTTGCGTTTTGAGGACTGAATTTATGGATTTTTTTTGGTAGCCAAATGTGATGTATAAAACGGAGCTATTTCTAATACACAAGGAATCTTTTTGGAAAAACTGAGCATCTGCTATCTAACTGAGAGTATCCTCATTGAAAACATCAGAAGTTCTTCAAAGGTAAATGATTTTATTTGAAGGCTTTTATGTTTTTGTTAATGTTGCGTGCTGGATGCTAACGCTAATGCTAACGCTAAATGCTAACGCGAAATGCTAACTCTAGCTAGCTACTTTTACACAAATTATTGTTTTCCTATGGTTGAGAAGCATATTTTGAAAATCTGAGATGACAGTGTTGTTTACAAAAGGCTAAGCTTGAGAGATGGCATATTTATTTCATTTAATTTGCGATTTTCATAAATAGTTAACGTTGTGTTATGCTAATGAGCTTGCTGATAGATTTACACAATCCTGGATACAGGGGTTTTTTCATAGCTAAACGTGACGCAGAAAACGGAGCGATTTGTCCTAAACAAATAATCTTTCAGGAAAAACTGAACATTTGCTATCTGAGAGTCTCCTCATTGAAAACATCTGAAGTTCTTCAAAGGTAAATTATTTTTTTGAATGCTTTTCTGTTTTTTTGTGTAAATGTTGCCAGCTGAATGCTAATGCTAAATGCTACGTTAGCCATCAATACTGTTACACAAATGCTTGTTTTGCAATGGTTGAGAAGCATATTTTGAAAATCTGAGATGACAGTGTTGTTAACAAAAGGCTAAGCTTGAGAGCTAGCATATTTATTTCATTTCATTTGCGATTTTCATGAATAGTTAACGTTGCGTTATGGTAATGAGCTTGAGTCTGTATTCATGAACCCGGATCCGGGATGGGGAGATCAGAAAGGTTAATTGGGTATTAATTAAACATATAGGAATTTAATTCCTCTATCAGTTGGCGCCACCCCCTTTGTGCCGTGGCGGAGATCTTTGTGGGCTATACTCGGCCTTGTCTCAGGATGGTGAGTTGGTTGTTGAAGATGTCCCTCTAGTGGTGTGGGGGCTGTGCTTTGGCAAAGTGGGTGGGGTTATATCCTTCCTGTTTGGCCCTGTCCGGGGGTATCATCGGATGGGGCCACAGTGTCTCCTGACCCCTCCTGTCTCAGCCTCCAGTATTTATGCTGCAGTAGTTTATGTGTCAGGGGGGCTAGGGTCAGTTTGTTATATCTGGAGTACTTCTCCTGTCTTACCCGGTGTCCTGTGTGAATTTAAGTATGCTCTCTCTAATTCTTTCTTTCTTTCTTTTTTTCTCTCTCTCTCGGAGGACCTGAGCCCTAGGACCATGCCTCAGGACTACCTGTCATGATGACTCCTTGATGTCCCCAGTCCACCTGGCTGTGCTGCTGCTCCAGTTTCAACTGTTCTGCCTGTGGCTTTGGAATCCTGACCTGTTTACCGGACGTGCTACCTGTCCCAGACCTATTATTTGACCATGCTGGTCATTTATGAACATTTGAACATCTTTGCCATGTTCTGTTATAATCTCCACCCGGCACAGCAAGAAAAGGACTGGCCACCCCTCATAGGGGGTGGTTGTTCCTCTCTAGGTTTCTTCCTAGGTGTTGGCCTTTCTAGGGAGTCTTTCCTAGCCAACGTGCTTCAACACCTGCATTGCTTGCTGTTTGGGGTTTTAGGCTGGGTTTCTGTACAGCACTTTGAGATATCAGCTGATGTATGAAGGGCTATATACATAAATGTGATTTGATTTAGTAATTAATAATTGGATGTAATAAATGTATCATTAGTCACTTTAAACAATGCCACTTGATATAATGATTACATATTACAAACTGATATGTGACATTTAATGCCAAAATAAAGGCTCTGCACCACCTGCCCTCAATGACAAGTCGTTGAGTAAATCATAATAACTGTGTAAGTCTATGGAAGGGGGTGAGAACCATGAGTCTCCTAGGTTTTGTATTGCAAATGTACCCAGAGGAGGACGGAAGCTAGCTGTCTTCCGGCTACACCATGGTGCTACTGTAGACCTTTGTAAAATAGTGTTTCAATCAGTTATTTGGTGACGTGAGTATATGTAATATAGTTTTATGTAAAAAGGATTAAAAAAATTATTTTTAACAATTTTATTTTTATGAAATTCACTGAGGAGGATGACCCTACCCTTCCTCCTCTGAGGAACCTCCACTTCTCAAGTAGCATTTTACTGGGTGATGTCACACCCTGGTCAAAGTATTTTGTGTTTATCTTTATTTATTTGGTCAGGCCAGGGTGTGGCATGGGTTTTTGTATGTGGTGTGTATGTATTGGGATTGTAGCTAGTGGGGTGTTCTAGCTAAGTCTATGGCTGTCTGAAGTGGTTCTCAATCAGAGGCAGGTGTTTATCGTTGTCTCTGATTGGGAACCATATTTAGGCAGCCATATTCTTTGAGTTTGTCGTGGGTGATTGTCCTTAGTGTCCTGATGTCATTGTTCTGTGTTAGGTTACACAATTATAGGCTGTTTCAGTTTTCGTTAAGTTTATTGTTTTGATAGTGTTTGTGTTAAGTGTGTTACTTCATTAAACATGGATTGCAATAGACACGCCGCATTTTGGTCCGACTCTCCTTCTCATACGGAAAACCGTTACAGAATCACCCACCACAAAGGGACCAAGCAGCGTGTCAACAGGCAGGAACAGCCCAAAGTGGAGTACAGTATGGACTATACTTCTTGGGAGGAGATAGACAGGTGGGCGGTCGACCCAGGGAGAGTGCCGGAGCCCGCCTGGGAGTCGATGGAGCAGTGCGCGGAAGGATATAGGAGAATGGAGTTTGCGAAGCAAGCAAGGCGGCGAGGACGGAGGCCCCATAGTCAGCCCCAAAAATTTATTGGGGGGGGGCTCAGGGAGAGTGTGGCAGAGTCAGGAGCCAGACCTGAGCCAACTCTCCCTGTTTATCGTGAGGAGCCAAGGAGGAGACCAGAGCCGGTGTTGGAGGTGAGCGAAACAGAGACTGTGAAGGAGTTAATGGGGAAATTGGAGGAGAGAGAAATGAGGGAGTTGCTGTGTTGGTGTTTTAAACATGGAATTCGCCCGACGGAGCGTGTCGGGGATTTGATGGCACCTGGGTCAGCGCTCCATACTCGTCCTGAGGTGCGTGCTAGTCGGCTGGTGAAGATGGTGCCAGTCTCACGTACCAGGCCTCCTGTGCACCTCCCTAGCCTTGCACGTCCTGTGCCAGCACCGCTCTCAAGATCTCCAGTACGCCTTCACGGTCTAACCCATCCTGTGCCACCTCCACACCCCAGCCCTCCGGTAGCAGCTCCCCGCACAAGGCTTCCTGTGCGTGTCCTCGGCCCAGTACCACCAGTGCCAGCACCACGCATCAGGCCTACAGTGCGCCTCGCCTGTCCAGCGCTGTCGGAGCCCTCCTCCTCTCCAGCGCTGTCGGAGTCTCCCGCCTGTTTAGCGCTGTTAGAGCCTTCCTTCTCTACAGCGCTGCCGGAGTCTCCCGCCTGTTCAGAACTGCCAGTTAGCATAGAGCTGCCAGTTAGCATAGAGCTGCCAGTTAGCATAGAGCTGCCAGTTAGCATAGAGCTGCCAGTCTGCAAGGAGCTGCCAGTCTGCAAGGAGCTGCCAGTCTGCATAGAGCTGCCAGTCTGCAAGGAGCCGCCAGAGCTGCCTGTCTGCAGGATGCCGCCAAAGCTGCCAGTCTGCAAGGAGCCGCCAGAGCTGCCAGTCTGCAAGGAGCCGCCAGAGCTGCCAGTCTGCAAGGAGCCGCCAGAGCTGCCAGTGAGCATGGAGCAGCCAGGGCCGCCAGTCAGTATGGAGCAGCCAGGGCCGCCAGTCAGTATGGAGCAGCCAGGGCCGCCAGTCAGCATGGAGCAGCCAGGGCCGCCAGTCAGCATGGAGCAGCCAGGGCCGCCAGTCAGCATGGAGCAGCCAGTCAGCATGGAGCAGCCAGTCAGCATGGAGCAGCCAGAGCAGCCAGTCAGCATGGAGCAGCCAGTCAGCATGGAGCAGCCAGAGCTGCCAGTCAGCATGGAGCAGCCAGTCAGCATGGAGCAGCCAGAGCTGCCAGTCATCATGGAGCAGCCAGAGCTGCCAGTCGACCAGACTCTCCCAGATCTGCCAGTCGACCAGACTCTTCCAGATCTGCCAGTCGACCAGACTCTTCCAGATCTGCCAGTCGACCAGACTCTTCCAGATCTGCCAGTCGACCAGATTCTTCCAGATCTGCCAGTCGACCAGATTCTTCCAGATCTGCCAGTCGACCAGACTCTTCCAGATCTGCCAGTCGACCAGACTCTTCCAGATCTGCCAGTCGACCAGACTCTTCCAGATCTGCCAGTCGACCAGACTCTTCCAGATCTGCCAGTCGACCAGACTCTTCCAGATCTGCCAGTCGACCAGACTCTTCCAGATCTGCCAGTCAGCCAGGATCTGCCAGTCAGCCAGGATCTGCCGAAACCACCAGCCAGCCAGGATCTGGTAGATTCATCAACCTGCCTGAGCTTCCTCTCACTCCTGAGCTTCCTCTCACTCCTGAGCTTCCTCTCACTCCTGAGCTTCCCCTCAGTCCCGAGCTGCCTCAGTCCCGAGCTGCCCCTCAGTCCCGAGCTGCCCCTCAGTCCCGATCTGCTCCTCAGTCCAGTGGGGTTCTGGGTGAGGACTACTAGGCCATGGTCGGCGGCGAGGGTGGACTATCCAGGGACGCGAGGAGAAGGGACTAAGACATTGATTGAGTGGGGTCCACGTCCCGCGCCGGAGCCGCCACCATGGACAGACGCCCACCCGGACCCTCCCTATTGTTTTGAGGTGCGTTCGGGAGTCCGCACCTTAGGGGGGGGGTTCTGTCACACCCTGGTCAAAGTATTTTGTGTTTATCTTTATTTATTTGGTCAGGCCAGGGTGTGGCATGGGTTTTTGTATGTGGTGTGTATGTATTGGGATTGTAGCTAGTGGGGTGTTCTAGCTAAGTCTATGGCTGTCTGAAGTGGTTCTCAATCAGAGGCAGGTGTTTATCGTTGTCTCTGATTGGGAACCATATTTAGGCAGCCATATTCTTTGAGTTTGTCGTGGGTGATTGTCCTTAGTGTCCTGATGTCATTGTTCTGTGTTAGGTTACACAAGTATAGGCTGTTTCAGTTTTCGTTAAGTTTATTGTTTTGATAGTGTTTGTGTTTAGTGTGTTACTTCATTAAACATGGATTGCAATAGACACGCCACATTTTGGTCCGACTCTCCTTCTCATCAAGAATACCGTTACAGGTGACTTTCACTTTTACTTGGGTCATTTTCTATTAATGTAACTACTTTTACTTAAGTATGAAAATTGGGTACTTTTTCCACCACTAAACAAAATCAAGATGTGTAGGTGTTTACCTCGGCTCAAGGCTTTGTATATAAATCTCTGTCACACATTTTACATTTGATACGGAACAGGGCCAAATATTATCAATCACTCTAGCTTCTTCATAGACTAGAATGTTACCACAAGATCATGTAACTTACTGTAAGACAACCTCTTGCATTGCAACAGCAAACTCTAAGGCTGTTGCTCCCCAGGTATCTTTGACTATGTCACGTTGTGCACAACTGGTTGAAGGTAAGTCGGGTGCAGGAGAGCAGAGATGGGTGATAACAGGCGCACTTTATTCATGCCCAAGGAAAACAGCAATAACGCCCAAAGTAGACAAAAGGTACAATAAACAAAACACATGGGTCAAACACATACCCGGCGCAAACCAGCCTGAAGCGAACCACACTGAACAATCAAACAATTCCACACACAGACATGGGGGGAACATAGGGTAATATACATTTAGTCAGATGAGGGAATGTGAACCAGGTGTGCGGAAAACCAAGACAAAACAAATGGAAAATGAAAAGTGGAGAGGCGATGGCTAGAAGACCGGTGAAGTCGACCGCTGAATGCCGCCCGAACAAGGAAAGGGACTGACTTCGGCAGAAGACGTGACAGTACCACCCCCTTGACACGCGGCTCCAGTAGCGTACAGACACCGGCCTCGGGGACGACCCGGAGGGCGAGGTGCAGGGCGATCCGGACGAAGACGGTGGAACTCCCGCCGCATTGAAGGGTCCAAAACGCACCTCAGACTCCTGGAGCGGGCCAGCCACCACCGGCCAGAGGGGAGACACATGGAACCGATTACCGTTAATACAGTAATGGTGGTAGGTGGTAGGCTGAAAACGCTAACTAACCTTGTTCAGTCTCCTCAGGACTTTAAATGGCCCCACAAACCGCGTCCCCAGCTTCCTGCAGGGCAGGATGGAGGGGCAGGTTTTGGGTTGAACGCCGCCCACTCCCCCGGCCAGTCCTGCAAGACTGCAGAAACCTACCCACATCCTGGTTCACTCTCTCCACCTGCCCATTACTATCGGGCTGATCGAGACCCCCAGACGTTCCATGAATGCCCTCCAGACCCTCAAAGTGAACTGGGGACACCGATCAGACACTATATCCTCAGGCACCCTGTAGTGCCGGAAGAGGTGTGTAAACAAGGCCTCCGCAGTCTGTAGGGCAATAGGGAGACCGGGCAGAGGAAGGAGACGGCAGGACTTGTAAAAATGGTCCACAATGACCAGGATCGTGGTGTTACCCTGTGAGGGAGGAAGATCGGTGAGGAAATTGACCAACAGGTGCGACCAAGGCCGTTGTGGAACAGGTAAGGGGTGTAGCTTACCTCTGGGCAGGTGCCTAGGAGCCTTACACTGGGCACACACCGAGCAGGAGGAAACATAAACCCTCAAATCCTTAGCCAGGGTGGGCCACCAGTACTTCCCACTCAGACGGCGCACCGTCCGACCGATACCTGGATGACCAGAGGAGGGAGACGCATGGGCCCAATAGATCAGCCTGTCACGGACAGCAGACGGAATGTACAGATGCCCAGCGGGACACTGGAGGGGAGCAGGCTCTGCACGTAACGCCCGCTCAATGTCCGCGTCCAGCTCCCATGCTACCGGTGCCACCAGGCAGGAGGCCAGGAGTATGGGGTAGGATCCATGGGCCGCTCCTCTGTGTCATACAACCGGGACAATGCGTCTGCCTTAACATTCTGGGAACCTGGTCTGAAAGAAAGGGTAAAAACAAAACGGGTAAAAAACATGGCCACCTTGCATGACGAGGATTCAGTCTCCTCGCTGCCTGGATGTACTCCAGGTTGCGGTGGTCAGTCCAAATGAGAAAAGGGTGTTGAGCCCCCTCAAGCCAATGTCTCCACACCTTCAACGCCTTGACCACAGCCAACAGCTCCCGGTCCCCCACATCATAGTTTCGCTCCGCCGGGCTAAGCTTCTTCGAGGAGAAGGCACAGGTGCGAAGCTTCGGTGGCGTTCCCAAGGGCTGAGAGCATGGCTCCTATCCCAGCCTCGGACGCATCCACCTCCACCATGAACGCCAAAGAGGGATCTGGATGCGCCAGCATGGGAGCTGAGGTAAACAGAGCCCTTAGGTGACCAAAAGCCCTGTCCGCCTCAGCCGACCACTGCAAACGCACCGGGCCCCCCTTCAGCAGTGAGGTAATGGGAGCCGCTACCTGACCAAAACCCAGGATAAACCTCCGGTAGTAATTGGCAAACCCTAAAAAACGCTGCACCTCCTTTACCGTGGTAGGAGTCGGCCAATTACACACGGCTGAAATGCAGTCCCACTCCATCTCCACCCCTGAGGTGGAAATGCGGTATCATAAGAAGGAGACGGACTGCTGGAAGAACAGGCATTTCTCAGCCTTGACATACTGGTCATGCTCCAACAGTCGACCAAGCACCTTGCGCACCAAGGACACATGCTCGGCACGTGCAGCGGAGTGTATCAGAATGTCATCGATATACACCATTACACCCTGCCCACGCAAGTCCCTGAAAATCTCGTCCACAAAGGCTTGGAAGACTGATGGAGCATTCACTCACCGGTACAACATGAAGAGGTACTCATAATGCCCTGAGGTGGTACTGAACGCTGTCTTCCACTCATCTCCGTCCCGGATACGCACCAGGTTATAAGCGCTCCTGAGATCTAGTTTAGTGAAGAAGCGTGACCCGTGCATTGACTCAATTGCTGTGGCTATGAGGTAGCGGGGTAACTGTACTTCACGGTGATCTGGTTAAGGGCTCGATAGTCAATACACAGACGCAGACCTCCCTCCTTCTTCTTCACAAAAAATAAACTTGAGGAGGCAGATGAAGTGGAGGACCGAATGTACCCCTGACGCAGAGATTCGGAAACTTATGTCTCCATAGCCGCTGTCTCTGCCTGTGACAGGGGATACACGTGACTCCTGGGAAGTGTGGAGACTGATTCTCTCCTTGTGACCCCCCCTGCGTCATCATTCCCAGGAGAGCGGTGGCCTCCCTAATTAACTCTGACTCTATTGGTCGACTGTCTAAGGCGTGAAGTGGGAAGGGCTTAGCCACGGGAACAATGGGGATCCCTAAACTATGGGCAAATTATCTGTCTATGAATTTCTCAGCCGCGCCTGAATTGACGAGCGCCTTATGCTGGAAATGCGTGGAAAACTGGAGCAGCAATGGCTAGAATACAGGTGACGTCGACCGCCGAACGCCGCCCGAACAAGGAGAGGGACCGACTTCAGCGGAAGTCGTGACAGACTAACAAGCTTGATACTGGAAGTAGGTATTTAAGAAGGAGAAAAACCCAGGTAACCCAAAAACCAGAAGTGAGATTGAGCAAGGTAACTAGGAATAAAACATTTAATTAAAATGGCAGAAAGCAGCATGTCAAGACACCTTATAAAACACTCTGCTCTGAATATTATTTGTATTATTATTTATTATGGATCTCCATTAGCTTCCTGGGGTACAGCTAATTTGAGGCAGTTTATACAATTTGAAAAACATTACAATACATTCACAGATTTCACAACACACTCTGTGCCCTCAGGACCCTACTCCATCACTACCACATATCTACAGTACAAAATTAATGTGTGTGTATGCAGGTGTCTGTGCCTATGTTTGTGTTGCTTCACATTCCCCACTGTTCCATAAGGTATCTTTTTATCTGTTTTTTAAATCTAATTTTACTGCTTGCATTAGTTACTTGATCTGGAATAGAGTTCCATGTAGGCATGGCTCTATGTATTACTGTGCGCCTCCCA
Organism: Oncorhynchus mykiss; assembly: GCF_013265735.2. Lineage (NCBI taxonomy): Eukaryota > Metazoa > Chordata > Actinopteri > Salmoniformes > Salmonidae > Oncorhynchus > Oncorhynchus mykiss. The sequence continues at coordinate 21,502,105 of NC_048589.1, read as the reverse complement.
TAGTCTGTTCTGGACTTGGGGACTGTGAAGAGACCTCTTGTGGCATGTCTTGTGGGTTATGCGTGGGTGTCCGAGTTGTACGCCAGTAGTTGAAACAGACAGCTCGGTGCATTCAACATGTCAATACCTCTCATAAATACAAGTAGTGATGAAGTTAATCTCTCCTCCAATTTGGACCAGGAGAGATTGACATGCATATTTTTAATATTAGCTCACTGTGTACATCCAAAGGCCAGCCGTGCTGCGCTGTTCTGAGCCAATTGTAATGTTCCTAAATCCCTTTTTCTGGCAGCGCTTTATTATTGACAGACTTCTCCTCATCTTAGCTACTGTTGTATCAATATGGTTTGACAATGACAGTTAACAATCCAGGGTTACTTCAAGCAGTTTAGTCACCTCAACTTGCTCAATTTTCACGTTATTTATTACAAGATTTAGTTGATGTTTAGTGAATGATTTATCCCAAATACAATGATTTTACATTTTTATATTTAGGACTAACTTGCCACCCACTCTGTGTTTTAGTGTTTTAAGTGTTTCAGTCATTTATGTCGTTGTAGTAGCTGACATGTATAGTGTGGAGTCATCCCCATACGTAGACATTTCATTATTAAAGATTGAAAAAAGTAAGGGGCCTAGACAGCTGCCCTGGGGAATTCCTGATTTGATCTGGATTATGTTGGAGAGGATTCCATTAAAGAATATCCTATGTGTTCTATTAGACAGCTAACTCTTTATCCACAACATAGCAGGGGGTGTAAAGCAATAACACATACGTTTTTCCAGCAGCAGACTATGATCGATAATGTCAAAAGCCGCACTGAAGTCGAACAAAACAGCTTCCACAATCTTTTTATCATCAATTTCTCTCAGACAATCATCAGACATGTGTGTAAGTGCTGTGCTTGTTGAATGTCCTTCCCCATAAGCATGCTGGAAGTTTGTGGTCAATTTGTTCACTGTAAAATAGCATTGTATCTGCTCAAACACAATTTTTTCCAAAAACTTACTAAGGGTTGGTAACAGGATGATTGGTATGCTATTTGAGCCAGTAAAGGGGGCTTTACTATTCTAAGGTAGCTGAATTACTTTTGCTTCCCTCCAAGCCTGGTGGCACACACCTTCTAGTAGGCTTAAATCAAAAATATGGCAAATAGGAGTGGCAGTATCGTCCGCTATTATCCTCAGTAATTTTCCATCCAAGTTGTCAGACAAGGTGGCTTGTCATTGTTGATAGACAACAATAATTTTTTCACCTCTTCCACACTCACTTTACAGAATTCAAAATTACAACGCTTGTCTTTCATAATTTAGTCAGATATATTTGGATGTGTAGTGTCAGCGTTTGTTGCTAATCTTGCCAATTAAAAAATTATTAATGTAGTTTGCAATATCAGTTGGTTTTGTGATGAATGAGACATCTGATTCAATGAATGAGCTGAGTTTGTCTTTTTTCACAAAATGTAATTTATGGTGCTCCAAAGCTTTTTGATATCATTCTTTATGTAATTTATCTTTGTTTCATAGTGTAGTTTCTTCTTTTTATTCAGTTTAGTTACATAATTTCTCAATTTGCAATATGTTTGCCAATTGGTTGTGTAGCCAGACTTATTTGCTATTCCATTTGCCTCATCCCTCTCAACCATTATGTTTTTTAAATTCCTCATCAATCCACTGGGATTTAACCGTTTTTAAAGTCACTTCCTTAATGGGTGCATGCTTATTAAGCAATTTCATAAATGTGTCAAGTGCAGCGTCTCTTTGCTCCTCATTACACACCAGGGATCAGCAAATATTCTTTACATCGAACTACATAGGAATCGCTACAAAACGTATTGTATGAGCTCTCATACACTATATTAGACCCAGCCTTTGGAAACGGGATTTTCCTAGATATGGCTAATATATTGTGATCGTTACATACAATGGATCTGGATACGAGAACAGAAAAGCGGTTTTTATTTACACTAGGATATAGATTGCTGCAATCGGGTCTACATTTTTTGGAATGCAAATACAGCACGTTGACTGACTCCCTATTATTATTTATTTTTTTGACAAGCTGGCCAGAAAACGAGAAGTTGATTGATGAGTGGCAGACTCTTATTTCATTCATAGGCCTGGGTGAAAAAGGTTTAACCGTGAATCACCTACATGTTAATTGTGCCGAAGTGTTAGTGTAATTTTTGGACCAGTCGATCTTATAATTGAAGAAGGGTCATTTGATCCAGTGCCAGTCATCATCCCTGACATTTCTACATTTCCAGGAAAGTTAAATTTTCTCCAGGTAATGTAAAGGTAAAGGTACATTTTCAATACAGTGAATGTAATTCAACTTATTCAGTATGATTACAGACATCAGTCAAAGAGCACTTCAAGAGTTTCAGACTGCTTAGATTTACAGTAAGGCCGCCCATACAGTAGGTGCAGGGAGTTAAAGTCCATTAAGTCTACCCCTAGCATGTGGCCCATATCAAATGCAGGGTTCAGTGGTTGTGTTGCCCTGCAGAAATAAAAGCCTCCACAGAAGATGGTAATACCCTCTCTCTGACCTCCAATGCTCAGGCCCCCCCTCTCTCTCTCCTCGCTCACTTTGTTCCCTCAGTCAGAAATAGGGGGCCAGAGAGAGGGATAAAGGATAACATTGCAATGGAAGGTGGGGATCGAGGGTAAAGTGGTAATGGATTTGTGGTAGGGACATAAGAGGATAGAGGGTATAAGTATGATTAAGTGTAAAGGCGTCAGGTAAAGGAAAGTTGGAGTAGTGTTGTCACGATAGCATGATTTGGACTTTGATACCGATACCAGGTTAAGTATCATCATATTCGATGCCATCACTAAGCAAAAAAATGATGTGTTTTAGCCAAACTCACATAATGGCATTTGATCCAGATAGATACACTTAGCTACTGGTCTGTTCAATTGATAGGCATATTTTAAGTTCAATATTATTACATTTGAAATGTTTTATGTCAAAATATTTCAGAAACAGCCATGTGTGCATTAATGAATCAATGATTCAATCAAACATTGAATTTTACTTTGTTTTTACCTATCTACCTACACAACAACATAATGGTAATAATTTATTTTAATGGTAAATCTCTATTGATAAACTGGGTAAATCAAGATGTAGCCTTGGCCTATTCACAATGCAGGTGAATGCATATTCAATAGGAGTGTGTGCATGCATTGATTTGTAGAGCTTGTTTTAGCTGATTTCAGTGGAGTCTATGGGGCTTCAGATGACTGTTTCCCTTCCACTTGGGGCTTATTTTATTGTAGTGATCAACGACATTTGCATACAGTAGCAATTTCTTATTTTATAAAAGTGAGCACTGTCTCTTTCAGAACCAGTAAAGGTGTCATTCACGAGGTACATGCACATTGTCAGTTCAGTGAGGGAGAGACCTGAGGGAGAGGTCTGAGGGAGAGACTATTAACCAGTGGTGGAAGAAGTACCCAATTGTCATACTTGAGTAAAAGTATAGATACCTTAATAGAAGGTTACTCAAGTAAAAGTTAGTCACCCAGTAAAATACTACTTCAGTAAAAATCTAAAAGTATTTTGTTCTAAATATACTTACGTAACAAGAGTAAATGTAATTGCTAAAATATACTTAAGTATTACAAGTAAAAGTATAAATAATTTCAAATTCCTTCTATTAAGCAAAGCAGGTGGCACCATGTTCTTGTTTTTAAAATTGATGGATAGCCAGGGGCACATTCCAACACTCAGAGATCATTTACAAAAGATGCATTTGTGTTTAGTGAGTCCGCCAGATCAAAGGCAGAAGGGATGATCATGTGTTGTCTTGATAAGTGAGTGAATTAGACCATTGTCCTGTCCTGTTAAGCATTCAAAATGTAAGGAGCGGGATACGCTGAAGCGGGATGCGTTTGGGAAAACATACCTCAATCCAGGGATGGAAGATTTTGCTGTACTCCTAATTATCCCATTCTCCAAAATGATAAATCATGAAGATTGAAATATTGATTGTTTTTAATTAAACTGCCTTTTATGTCCTCATGCTAGGTAGCAGAAGCCACACCAGCCACTATCCTTTAAACAACAAAGGATAGTCAGCCAATCAGGCTCCTTTGTTGTTCAATGTGATGTTCTACGTGACATTCCAAAATGGCTGCTGTGGCTTCTGCTACCAAGCATGACGTTGAAAGAGGCAGTTTAATTAACAACCAGCAGAATTTCAATTTTCCATATGAATTAAGAAAGTTTTTGGTGACAATCACCTTTGAAATCAGCATATTTTGGGTAATGGTTTGCATATTATCACAAACAAAAGTGCCGTATGCCTATGTAGATATTCCATTAAAGATCTGCCGTTTCCAGCTACAATAGTAATTTACAACATTAGCAATGTCTACACTGTATTTCTGATCAATTTGATGTTATTTTAAATGTACCAAAAATGTGCTTTTCTTTCAAAAACAAGGACATTTCTAAGTGACCCGAAACTTTTGAACAGTAGTGTATGTGAACCTTTTGGAAATTCCAAGATTTCTGTATAAATTGGTCATAACATTTGATCTGATCTTCATCTAGGTCACAATAATAGACAAACATCAACATCCGCGGAATTGCAGAGCGCCAAATTCAAATAAAATTACTAAAAATATTGTATTTCATGAAATCACAGCTTAGCTTGTTGTTAATCCACCTGGCATGTCAGATTTCAAAAAATCTTTACAGCGAAAGCAAACCAAGCGTTTATGTGAAGTCATCTTTCTCAGCAGACAAAACATTACAGTTGCAGCAAGGTAGATTGGTCATGAAAGTCAGAAAAGCAATCAAATTAGTCGCTTACCTTTGATGATCTTCGGATGTTTGCACTCACGAGACTCCCAGTTACACAATAAATGTTGCTTTTGTTCGATAAAGATAATTTTTATATCCAAAAAACCTGCATTTGGTTGGAGCGTTTTGTTTAGTAATCCACAGGCTCGTGCAAGTCACGACGGGCAGACGAAAATTCCAAATAGTATCCGTAAAGTTCGTAGAAACATGTCAAACGTTTTTTTAGAATCAATCCTCAGGTTGTTTTTACAATAAATAATCAATAATATTTCAACCGGATGGTAGCTTCTTCAATAGGAGAGAGAGAGAAACGGTCTGCTCCAAGCTGCTCGTGCATGCAAAACTCTGGGGACACCCAGCTATACACTGACGCGATGTGATCATTCTCGTTCATTTTTCAGAATAAAAGCCTGAAACTATGTCTAAAGACTGTTCACAACTTGTGGAAGCTATAGGGAAAGGAATATGGTTGATATCCCTTTAAATAGAGTGTAGGCATACAATGGAACAGAGAAGTTTCAAAATAAGAGGCACTTCCTTTTTGGATTTTCCTCAGGTTTTCACCTGCAATATCAGTTCTGTTATAGTCACAGGCAATATTTTGACAGGTTTGGAAACTTTAGAGTGTTTTCTATCCTAATCTGCCAATTATATGCATATTCTAGCTTCTGGGCCTGAGAAATAGTGTAAGGGATTTCCTCCTCTTCAGAGGACCAATATGCGGCGTGGTAAGTGTCCATGGTTCTTTTAATACGAAAATGTACACATGAACAACCGAATACAAAAACAATAAACGTGGAATGAACAAAACCCAAAACTGTACCGTGTGGTGAAAAACACAGACACGGAAACAAACACCCACAAACACACAGTGAAACCCAGGCTACCTACGTATGATTCTCAATCAGAGACAACTAATGACACCTGCCTCTGATTGAGAACCATACTAGGCCGAAACATAGAAATACCCAAATCATAGAAAAATAAACATAGACTACCCACCCCAACTCACGCCCTGACCATACTAAATAATGACAAAACAAAGGAAATAAAGGTCAGAACGTGACAAATAGGCAGTTTCATTTGGGCATGTTTTTCATCCAAACATCCAAATACTGCCCCCTAGTCTCAATAAGTTAAACTAATAACACACAAACAATTATACATTTTCATGTCTTTATTGAACACACCGTGTACACATGCACAGTGCAGGGTGGAAAAAGTATGTGAACCCTTGGATTTAATAACTGGTTGACCCTCCTTTGGCAGCATTAACCTCAATCAAACTTTTTCTGTAGTTGCGGATCAGACCTGCACAACGGTCAGGAGGAATTCTTGACCATTCCTCTTTACAAAACTGTTTTAGTTCAGCAATATTCTTGGTATGTCTTGTGCTCTCTTGAGGTCATGCATCAGCATCTCAATCGGGTTGAGGTCAGGACTCTGACTGGGCCACTCCAGAAGGCGTATTTTCTTCTGTTGAAGCCATTGTGTTGTTGATTTACTTCTGTGTTTTGGGTCGTTGTCTTGTTGCATCACCCAACTTCTGTTGAGCTTCAATTGGCGGACAGATAGCCTAATATTCTCCTGCAAAATGTATGAATAAACTTGGGAATTCATTTTTCCGTTGATGATATCAAGCTGTCCAGGCCCTGAGGCAGCAAAGCAGGCCCAAACCAAACTTTACAGTTGGGATAAGGTTTTGATGTTGGTGTGCTGTGCTTTTTTTCTCCACATATAGTGTTGTGTATTCCTTCCAAACAACTCAACTGTAGTTTCATCTGTCCACAGAATATTTTATACCTGGAACATCCAGGTGCACTTTTGCAAACTTCAGATGTGCAGCGATGGTTTTTTGGGACAGCTATTTTTTTTAAAAATTGTATTTCACCTTTATTTAACCAGGTAGGCTAGTTGAGAACAAGTTCTCATTTGCAACTGCGACCTGGCCAAGATAAGGCATAGCAGTGTGAACAGACAACACAGAGTTACACATGGAGTAAACAATTAACAAGTCAATAACACAGTAGAAAAAAGGGGAGTCTATATATACATTGTGTGCACAAGGCATGAGAAGGTAGGCAAATAATTACAATTATGCAGCTTAACACTGGAGTGATAAATGATCAGATGGTTATGTACAGGTAGAGATATTGGTGTGCAAAAGAGCAGAAAAATAAATAAATAAAAACAGTATGGGGATGAGGTAGGTGAAAATGGGTGGGCTATTTACCAATAGACTATGTACAGCTGCAGCGATTGGTTAGCTGCTCAGATAGCAGATGTTTGAAGTTGGTGAGGGAGATAAAAGTCTCCAACTTCAGCGATATTTGCAATTCGTTCCAGTCACAGGCAGCAGAGAACTGGAACGAAAGGCGGCCAAATGAGGTGTTGGCTTTAGGGATGTTCAGTGAGATACACCTGCTGGAGCGCGTGCTACGGATGGGTGTTGCCATCGTAACCAGTGAACTGAGATAAGGCAGAGCTTTACCTAGCATGGACTTGTAGATGACCTGGAGCCAGTGGGTCTGGCGACGAATATGTAGCGAGGGCCAGCCGACTAGAGCATACAAGTCGCAGTGGTGGGTGGTATAAGGTGCTTTCTATGGCTTCTTCCGTGATGTCCTCCCATGAACACCATTCTTGTTTAGTGTTTTACGTATCATAGACTCGTCAACAGATTTCAGCATGTTCCAGAGATTTCTGTAAGTCTTTAGCTGACACTCTAGGATTCTTCATTGAGCATTCTGCGCTGTGCTCTTGCAGTCATCTTTGCATGACGGCCACTCGAGTAGCAACAGTGTTGAACTTTCTCCATTTATAGACAATTTGTCTTACTGTGGACATCAAGGCTTTTAGAGATACTTTTGTAACCCTTTCCAACTTTATGCAAGTCAACCATTCTTAATCTTAGGTCTTCTAAGATCTCTTTTGTCCGAGGCATGGTTCACATCAGGCAATGCTTCCTGTAAACCGCAAACTCAAATTCTGTGAGTGTTTTTTATAGGGCAAGGCAGCTCTAACCAACATCTCCAATCTCATCTCATTGATTCGACTCCAGGTTAGCTGACTACTGACTCCAAATATCTTTTGGAAACGTAATTAGCTTAAAACTTCTTCGGGATAGGGGGCAGCATTTTCACTTTTGGATAAATAGTGTGCCCAAATTAAACTTCCTGCTACTCATCCCCAGAATATAAGATATGCATATTATTAGTAAAAAAACACTTTAAACACTCTGAAGTTTCTAAAACTGTTTGAATCATGTCTGTAAGTATAACACAACTTATGTAGCAGGCAAAACCCAGAGGACAAAACATTCCGATTTATTCTTTTGAGGTCACTGTCTATTCAATGTGTTTTAATTGGGAAACCAGATTTCTAAGGGACTTGTTTGCAGTTCCTACCGCTTCCACTGGATGTCACCAGTCTTTAGAAATTGGTTGGGGTTATTCCTTTGTGTAATGAAGAAGTACGGCCATCTTCATTGAGTGTCACTTGAAGTGTACTTTTTGAGAGAGGTGCATGACTCGAAAAGTAGCGTCAGTTTGTTGTCTTCCTGTATTGAACACAGATCATCCCCTCTTCAATTTGATCGATTATCAACGTTTAAAAATACCTAAAGTTGTATTACAAAAGTAGATTGAAATGTTTTGGCAAAGATTACAGGTACTTTTTGAGATATTTTGTAGTGACGTTGCGCAAGTTGGAAGCTGTGTTTTTCTGGATCAAACGCGGCAAATAAATGGACATTTTGGATATATATATTTTTTAAATCTGACATGTTGGCTGGATTCACAACAAGTGTAGCTTTAATTTGGTATCTTACATGTGTGATTTAATGAAAGTTAGATTTTTATATAATTTTATTTGAATTTGGCGCTCTGCATTTTCCCTGGCTATTGGGAAAATGGTTTTAAGGGTTCACATACTTTTTCCAAGCTACACTGTGAATGTTTAATAAATAATGTATTCAATATAGACAAGAAAAATACAGAATGTTGTGTGTTATTGTTTTAAGCACACTATGTTTGTCTATTGTTGTGACTTAGATGAAGATCAGATCAAATTTGATGACCAATTTATGCAGAAAAGCCAATGTAAGTGCCAACGCTGATAAATAGGCACAACATAAACTCATCACTACACTACAGTTTGGTCTAAATTAAATCAACCTCTTCACCCTCCTTATAATTCAGTTAGACCTAATTTAAATTTGATTGTGAAGTAACATGCATAATTATCACCCATTCATCCATTTGTCATTCATTCAGTGGGCTGGCATCGTTTGCTTCCCTTCGCTCATCATCTTGGATAGAGTCAAGGATATACTGTATTTTGCATTATTCTAAAGCCCTACTGCAACACGTAGCCTCTTTTCGTTTCCCTTACAATAAATGTCATTAGTAAGAGTAAAAGCCTGTAACAGCTTATTTTTACAAAGTAAAGCGTAAAAGAGAATGGTATCAATCCGCAAGGCGCGCGGTCAAATGAATAACAGGTCGTCATTAAACTATTGTTGTTCTAAATTAAATCAACCTCTCCACCCTCCGTATTCAGTTAGACCTAATTTACATTTTATTGTGAAGTAACTTGCACATTTATCACCCATTGAATCATCCATTGAATGAGTAAAATAAATGATATCAACCCGCAAGGCGTGCTGTCACATTATTTGCTATAAACATAAGCGCCAATGCTGATAAATAGGCACAACACAAACTTATCATTACACTATTGTCTTTCTAAATTAAATCAACCTCTCCACCATCTGTATCATTCAGCTAGACCTAATATAAATTCAATTGTGAAGTAACATGCACAATTATTGCCCATTCATCCATTTATCATTCATTCAGTTAGGAGAGAGAGACGCAGTAGCTCCTGACTGTCATGCCCTGACCTTAGATATCTCTGTTTTTCTATATATTTTGGTTAGGTCAGGGTGTGACTAGGGTGGGTACTCTAGTTTTTGTATGTCATGGGTTGTTGTATGTCTAGGGTTTTTTTATGTCTATGTTGGCCTGATTTGGTTCCCAATCAGAGACAGCTGTTTATCGTTGCCTCTGATTGGGCATCATATTTAGGTAGCCATTTTCCTCATTTGTGTCGTGGGATCTTGACTATGTTTAGTTGCCTGTCTGCACTAAGTTGTATAGCTTCACGGTTTGTTTGGTGGTTTCGTTGTTTTTGTTAAGTGTTTCATTCATTAAAAGAGAACGTACGCATACCACGCTGCGCCTTGGTCCGATCCTTACGACGAACGTGACACTGACAGGTACCATTGTCCTACAGCGCATTGTCTTGGCGGGTTAAATTAGGAATAGGTGTGAAAAGAACAGGTAAAAGGCTGTAAATACATTTCTGTTTGTAATTTTAAAAATTCTGACAAATGAGCAACGTAATATACAAATATTTAGGAATAGTCAGGGAATGAGCAGGACATAGCTTCTTTTTGGAGCTTTGGGCCAGTAACCGAAAGGTCGCTGGTTTGTATCCCTGACATGACAAGGTGGAAAAATCGGATGTTCTGCCCTTGAACAAGGCAATTAACCCCCAACAACACCTCCCTGGGTGCCATTGACATCTATTAAGGCAACACCCCACACCTCTCTGATTCAGAGGGGTTGGGATAAATGTGGAAGACACATTTCGGTTGAGTGCATTCAGTTGTGCAACTGACTAAGTATCCCCTTTCCCTTAACTTCTGTGCCCTCATTCGTAAGTTTACTCCAGGACTTACTGGTGGGGCCTGCAGATAACAATATCTCTCATTAACATAAAGCATAATAGTCATCAAAAACATAAATGTTTCTTTATATCCTGCAAACAGATAGAATTTCAGATCACCATAGTCAACCTATAAGTACTAATTGTGCAGCTACTATAGCCACTGATTGTTTAAACTCACATTATCCAGTTTTATTGCACATATATAAATGTCACAAGCAAATAAAGGACCTTCAGCGAATGGCCCTCCAGGATTATAGAGAAGCCACTGCAAATCTAAATGTCAACTGTGCATAACACTTTCCAATTAGGCTTCATGCACACAGCAGCTGGGAGGTGACCAGTGCGTTATCAGCCCCTCCGTTCCCAAAGGCCCTAGAGACAGGCTGCCTGAGTGACACCGATGCGTAGAGACCCACACACTCAGGGATCAGTCAGAACACTATGTCCAGACAAAGGAAATAACAAAATTAATTGTTTTACTAGACTGGTATCAGTGCTGTTCCTATAGCTAGTTATAGGCATGCGTTCATGGGTGGTATTTGGGTTGATATGAGAAATGCTTATTTGCAGTAAATTCAGTTTGTAAGACATGAATGAGGCTCAACACCATGTTGAGTATACATAGAATGAACAGCAGGCGAGGTCCCCTCCACACTACCCCCAACAAGTCTCATCATCTCCTCAAGAAGTGTTGGTGATGATGACTGTTGTCTGTGTGTCATCACCACTCCCCTGGCACTCCACTCATTATCCTGAAGCCAGATGATGGGTCATTTGCACCGCACTGGTGCAACAGACATCTGTGGATACGCTCCTAATGACACCCCCAGGGCCTGGCCAATCAGACTGGGCCTTTGTGGTACAGTAGAGGAGATGCCGTCTGCATGCCAGTGTGTCATGTGGCCTGGGACTCCATTGTCCTTGAATCAGACAAATGCCACCATCCCAGACCATCAAACAGAGAGGCCAGGGAAACAGGTGTGGCTGTGTGAAGTAGCCTGTTGCCCTGCCTCAGTGAATCTTCTCTCTTTAGCCCTCTGTCAGACTAAGGAGGCTCTCCAAACACCGAAGAGGCTCATCTGAATCATATTACTGGATGGTGGGACGTGAGAGAGGATAGCTGTGTGTGGGTTGTTGGGGTGGGGTCTGCTGATCAGCTCTTTCTATTCCATGTTTCCAGAGGCTAATTGCCAACTCTATTAGCATAAATACAACCGCCTACGCCCTAGACCGGGAGGCTCAACTCCCTCCCCAATTATTACAGTCACTTCTACTCTGGCGGGTTCTCCGGCCATCCTTAGGCAGGGGAAGGGAAAGAAGTTTAGCAGAGTTAGCTAGTGAGCCCAGTTGTAAACCTATTGTGGTTGGCAGGCAGTGACTCAGTGGTACTGGTCTGCCGCCCACTAACAACTAATACCCCAGCAGCACTACGCTAAGGATGAGTGTTGGTTCCATTAAATGTGAATGACTCAAGCTCTTGGAAGGGCCTCAAAGCAGGAACAGTGAGTGTGCCAGGAGGGTATCCATGGCTTTTCCAGGGACGGGGCTTCTAAGAGCCTAATATGGCAACCACACTTGAACCCTGCCAAGCCCCTGAAGGCATCCATCATAAACACCCCTCTCAAGAGCTGCTCCCCCCCAGTCCCCCTCACACAACCACAGTGCAATACCAACATGCTCTGCTCTATCCTCATATCTCTCCCTTTCTCTCTCGCTTCCTCTTACTCCCTGCCTCAAGGACAAGTGTGTATCATTTATGTTATTCCTTCTGGGTGTAGATTTTAGATACATGTTCCCAGTCTTGTTCCCCAGCCTCTCTTTTGTGTACTGGTGGTGGACACTTCCTGTTATGGCACTCATTCATGCAGAGAAATCACACACTCTAAACACAGAATGAAATGTATATTTGAGCAAATACATTTACAGGGCCTTCAGAAAGTATTCACACCCCTTGACTTTTTCCACATTTTGTTGCGTTACAAAGTGGGATTAAAATGGATTTAATTGTATTTTTTGTCAACCATATACACAAAACACTCTGTAATTTCAAAGTGGAAGAGAAATTGTTACATTTGAAAACATTTATAAAAAATAAAACACAAATATATCTTGATTAGATAAGTATTCAACCCCCTGAGTCAATCACCTTTGGTAGTGATTACAGCTATGAGCCTTTCTGGGTAAGTCTCTAAGAGCTTTCCACACCTGGATTTTGCAACATTTGCCCATTATTCTTTTCAAAATCCTTCAAGCTCTGTCAAATTCTTCAGGTCTTGCCATAGATTTTCAAGCAGATTTAAGTCAAAACTGTAACTAGGCCACTCAGGAACATTCATACTTGGCCACAAGAACATTCACAGTCTTCTTGGTAAGCAAATTACAGTGGCTTTTCCCCCTCCTGTCCAGCTCAGGCGTTTGGCGTCGCCAGCCTTCTAGCTGCTGTCGAACATACTGCTGGAAAACGCCATTCACTCATCAACCCCGGACTAGTCTCGTCATCATTACACACACCTGGTTCCAATCCCCACTCTATCACTGTACATACATTCCCTCTGCCATTTGTCTTTGTCGGTCATTGCAAAAGTTACTTGTTTTCCTGAGAGGAATCTCTCCTACTATTTCCTGAGTACTTTATTTTTTTTACTTTGGGTTCACCCTGTGCATTTTTGACTATGAAGATATATTTTGAGCACAACAGCATTTGGGTTTTGTCCCTATTTGATCTATGGTGCTTAAATAAACTCAGTAGTTCTAAACTTGCGACTGCCTCCTGCCTACTCCTCTCTACACCAGTGACAGAATGACCAACCCTAGAAAACAGGAAGCAGCAGGACAGGACACGAACCTCTCCTCTGTAGAAGCGAAGCTCCGTACCACAACTCCTGCCTGGAACGCCTCGGAACTGCCATGGACGAGGTACTTCACCACCTTCCCAGCTCCCCGCGGTCGTTCCAACCACCATCTACATAACCCGGTCTGATCTGCAACGTTCACCTGCCCCTCCTGGAGCTGTTTGACAGCACCACAGCTCATTGTAGGGGTCTCTCCTGCAGTGTGACCTCCACCTGGCCCGTCATGCCTGGGCAGCCTCCGAGTGGGACAAGGTGGCCTTGGTGATCTCGGTGCTGACAGGCCGGGCTATGGAGTGGGCCCACGCCGTCTGATAGAGGGACGGACCAGAAGTGCAGTCCTATGAGCACTTCACCCAACTTTTCTCCTCCTACTGCGGGGAGTCGGACCACCCCTGGAACACCTGTCCCAGAAGGAGAACCAGGCGAGGAAGCGTCAGGCCGAGGAGTGCTCCTGCACCTTCCCAGGTAGGTGTGGACGTGCCTTACTCCTTTCTTTGAAACTTGGAAACATGAACAACTGACTCGAGAAATAAGCTCATCAACAATGCCACCCTCTGTCATGGCATTGAAAAGCCTGTCGACACAGGCTGCGAACAAGCAATTCGGTGGCATTCGCTCTTTACTGTGTCGCCACCATGCTCAATGCTATGTACAAGGACCGCTACTTTAATGCAGACAAGAAACAGGGTTAACGTGAAGTGTTACACACCTCACTAGACAAGATGTAAATGGACACAGTGACAGTGCGCATCGAGGAAGAGAGGCCACGGACAGACAGAGCTGAAACGTCACTGCTTGACACGTATGATGAAATCCTGTTTGAGAATGAAACGACCGAACAAATTAACAACGAAACAGCACCGCAAGTAAGTGAAATAAATAGGTTTTGATTATGTTTTACTGGTAATGGGGACATACGTAAATGCCAACAAAATAATGTTTTGGTCAGTGTGGTGTGTGTGTGTGTAACCTTTATTTAGCTAGACAAATCAGTTAAGAACAAATTCTTATTTACAATGACGGCCTACCCCGGCCAAACTCAGATGACCCTGGGACAATTGTGCGCCGCCCTATGGGACTCCCAATGATGGTCGAGTGTGATACAGCCTGGATTCGAACTAGGGACTGTGGTGATGCCTCTCGCACTGAGATGCAGTGCCTGTGCATTAACTATTTAACTGTACTAGAATGCTTAAAAGGCCACTAAAATGTTAAATATCGGTTATCGGTATAATTTTTTGGGCAAGGAAAATATTGGATATCAGAATCAGCCAAAATGTCATATCTGTGCATCACTAAACACAACACTGCATAAAGAGAGACCTAAAGACAACAACATAGAAAGTCAGCAACACATGACTGTAGAGCCTCTAGCTCCCTCTGCCCCCAGCTGTGCCCTCGATACCATATGTGAATTGATTGCCCCCCATCTATCTTCTGAGCTCGTGCTACTAGGTGACCTAAACTGGGATATGCTTAACACCCCGGCCATCCTACAAACTTTGCTTGATGCCCTCAATCTCACACAAATTATCAATGAACCTACCAGGTACAACCCCAAATCAGCAAACACGGGCACCCTCATAGATGTCATCCTAACTAATTCGCCCTCCAAATACACCTCTGCTGTTTTCAATCAAGATCTCAGCGATCACTGCCTCATTGCCTGCATCCGTAATGGGTCTGCGACCAAACGACCACCCCTCATCACTGTCAAACGCTCCCTGAAACACTTCTGTGAGCAGGCCTTTCTAATCGACCTGGCCGGGGTATCCTGGAATGACATTGACCTCATCCCGTCAGTAGATGATGCCTGGCTATTCTTTAAAAGTGCCTTCCTCACCACCTTAAACAAGCATGCCCCTCTCAAAAAAATGAGAACTAGGAATAGATATAGTCCTTGGTTCACTCCAGACCTGTCTGCCTTTGACCAGCACAAATACATCCTGTGGCGTTCTGCATTAGTATCGAATAGCCCCCGTGATATGCAACTTTTCAGGGAAGTCAGGAACAAATATACAGAGGCAGTTAGAAAAGCTAAGGCAAGCTTTTCCAAACAGAAATTTGCATCCTGTAGTACTAACTCAAAAAAGTTCTGGGACACTGTAGAGTCCATGGAGAATAAGAGCACCTCCTCCCAGCTGCCCACTGCTCTGAGGCTAGAAAACACTGTCACCACCGATAAATCCACTATAATTGAGAATTTCAATAAGCATTTCTCTACTGCTGGCCATACTTTCCACATGGCTACCCCTACCCCGGTCAACTGCCCGGCACCCTCCACAGAAACCCGCAGAAGCCCCCACCAAGAGCTGCAAAATCTAGACCCCTACAAATCAGCTGGGCTAGAGAATCTGGACCCTCTCTTTCTAAAATTATCTGCCGAAATTGTTGCAACCCCTATTACTAGCCTGTTCAACCTCTCTTTTGTATCGTCTGAGATACCCAAAGATTGGAAAGCTGCCGTGGTCATCCCCCTCTTCAAAGGGGGTGACACTCTAGATCCAAACTGCTATAGACCTATATCTATCCTACCCTGTCTTTCTAAGTTCTTCGAAAGCCAAGTTAACTAACAGATTACTGACCATTTCGAATCCCACCATACCTTCTCCGCTATGCAATCTGGTTTCAGAGATGGTCATGGGTGCAACTCAGCCACGCTCAAGGTTCTAAACAACATCATAACCGCCATCGATAAGAGACATTACTTTGCAGCTGTATTCATCAACCTGGCCAAGGCTTTCGACTCTGTCAATCACAACATTCTTAATGGCAGACTCGACAGCCTTGGTTTCTCAAATGATTGCCTCGCCTGGTTTACCAACTACTTCTCTGATAGAATTCAGTGTGTCAAACCGGAGGGCCTGTTGTCCAGACCTCTGACAGTCTCTATGGGTGTGCCACAGGGTTTAATTCTCAGGCCGACTCTCTTTGCTGTATACATCAATGATGTTGCTCTTGCTGCTGGTGATTCTCTGATCCACCTCTACGCAGACGACACCATTCTGTATACTTCTGGCCCCTCCTTGGACACTGTGTTAACTAACCTCCAGACGAGCTTCAATGCCATACAACTTTCCTTCCGTGGCCTCCAACTGCTCTTAAACGCAAGTAAAACTAAATGCATGGTATTCAGTCGATCACTGCCCGCACCTGCTCGCAGCGTCCAGCATCACTACTCTGGACGGCTCTGACTTAGAATACGTGGACAACTACAAATACATTACTTTCTGATTTTGCTTCAACTGCAATGTAAAAAAACATTTTTTTCTAAATTTACATTGGACCGAATCCAGGTACTGGGTCTCATTTTTACTCCTGAACTTATTTAGGTTTGCCATAACAAAGGTGTTGAATACTAAATGACAAGACATTTCAGCTTTAAATTAACAAAAAACTAAATTCCACTTTGACAGTGTGAGTGTAGGCGAGTGACAACAAATCTAAATTGAATCAATTTTAAATTCAAGCTGTAATAACAAAATGTGGGAAAAGTCAAAGGGTGTGAATAGTTTCTGAAGACACCGTGCATACAAACCCAATAAACTTTGTAAATCAATGTTAAAGGGCCTATTTCTACTTTCTACTATTGCTCACGCTCGGCAGTGTTCATGGCTTTCACTTCATTAAGCCGCACATACTGTAGATCGCAGATGACAGCCGACACAAACTTCTACAGCATATGGCTCAAATAAGGAACTGTTAGGATAATGGGATCTAAGCTAAGTAACTAGACACTCTTCACATACCGTACAGTAGAGTATAGCGCTTACTATTCCATCTAAGAGACTGTGCATGGCACACCGCCTATAAAGAGCATCCAGACAGAGAGCTATACAGTCTCTCACCATAGAAACTCGATATACAGACAGCAGCAGATAGATGTCTCTGTGAGTGCTGTAGTAATCAATAGTAGTAGATGTAGTACTCCATAGTCACTGTATTCACTGTCTATTCTATTGGTTAAGTTACTGCTGTAGACAGAAAAAAAAGGCAGCTAAAGTGATGCACAGAGGTGCACTAAAGTCTATTGGACAGTAGCTCATCTCTGAATAGGTTTGCTTAAAATCGGTCACGGGTCTGCAACAGAACGTTGGTCATGAGGGCTACTAAATAGAAAACAGTTGAACTACAGAATGAAACTGTTTATAAGACGAGACGTTCTATGGCCCAGAGGGATGAGTGGGTGACTCCTGAGAGGTGAGCGTTTGAAACACTCTCTCCTCTCAGCCTCCTCCTCAGGGTGCTTAAGGTTCTGGCCCCGTGCCAGATCAGATATGTGTGAGTGCTTCTCCGGTTCCGCCTGTAGACACACTCAACAACGTACAAATGATTCAGCCCTCCCTCCCTTCACTGAAAAACCCTTTGTCAGGGAGTTCATTCAGCTGTGGGGCTCAGACACAATAATAGCGGCTGTGCTGTGGATGAACACCTTTCATTCATAGATGAGCAGAGATAATGCAGGGCCAAGAACAATAGGCTCGGCCTGTCAGGAAAACTGCAGCCATGTATACAAGAGCAACAACAAATACCACATATTTGTATGCGGCACAACTTTACATCTTTATTAGCACTTCTCCAGAGAAGACAACTAAATAACCTGGTTAATTACTTTACGCCGTCTGCCATTGCTTTTCCACTGATTTGTAGTATTGAGACTGATTTGGTTTCTATTTAAGGACGCTAACACACAGAATGTGACACGAGTGTCTGCTCCATCCATTCTATACTAGCTACTATAGTATCCTACTGTATGTGCCTGCTTTAGCTGACAGGCAGAGAATACAGTAGAGACTTCCCTATCTCCTATTTAACCTTATTGGTTTCATTACATGAAAGAAATTAAGTAGTATTTCACAAATGCCTCTCTTTTTCGTTTCTGGTGCATGGCAGGGGGCTGCAGTGCTAGCTAAGGGGTCTCATTTCATACTGGTAGGAAAAGTGGGGCAGCATAGATTAAAGATGAAGTTCGTCAAAAAAATAATGTATTAGCTATCTGCCTGCTCCTCTCATTATTGCTGTCGGATGATACCCCCGGATGTTAAAGACACAGATGGAGTCTACTGTCACATGTATTTTCTGGAGAATTTAATCTTGGCACAAGAGCCCCTGCATCTAAAAGAAATCAAATCAAATTGTACAGTGCCTTGCGAAAGTATTTGGCCCCCTTCAACTTTGCGACCTTTTGCCACATTTCAGGCTTCAAACATAAAGATATAAAACTGTATTTTTTTGTGAAGAATCAACAACAAGTGGGACACAATCATGAAGTGGAACGACATTTATTGGATATTTCAAACTTTTTTAACAAATCAAAAACTGAAAAATTGGGCGTGCAAAATTATTCAGCCCCCTTAAGTTAATACTTTGTAGCGCCACCTTTTGCTGCGATTACAGCTGTAAGTCGCTTGGGGTATGTCTCTATCAGTTTTGCACATCGAGAGACTGATATTTTTTCCCATTCCTCCTTGCAAAACAGCTCGAGCTCAGTGAGGTTGGATGGAGAGCATTTGTGAACAGCAGTTTTCAGTTCTTTCCACAGATTCTCGATTGGATTCAGGTCTGGACTTTGACTTGGCCATTCTAACACCTGGATATGTTTATTTTTGAACCATTCCATTGTAGGTTTTGCTTTATGTTTTGGATCATTGTCTTGTTGGAAGACAAATCTCCGTCCCAGTCTCAGGTCTTTTGCAGACTCCATCAGGTTTTCTTCCAGAATGGTCCTGTATTTGGCTCCATCCATCTTCCCATCAATTTTAACCATCTTCCCTGTCCCTGCTGAAGAAAAGCAGGCCCAAACCATGATGCTGCCACCACCATGTTTGACAGTGGGGATGGTGTGTTCAGGGTGATGAGCTGTGTTGCTTTTACGCCAAACATAACGTTTTGCATTGTTGCCAAAAAGTTCAATTTTGCTTTCATCTGACCAGAGCACCTTCTTCCACATGTTTGGTGCGTCTCCCAGGTGGCTTGTGGCAAACTTTAAACAACACTTTTTATGGATATCTTTAAGAAATGGCTTTCTTCTTGCCACTCTTCCATAAAGGCCAGATTTGTGCAATATACGACAGATTGTTGTCCTATGGACAGAGTCTCCCACCTCAGCTGTAGATCTCTGCAGTTCATCCAGAGTGATCATGGGCCTCTTGGCTGCATCTCTGATCAGTCTTCTCCTTGTATGAGCTGAAAGTTTAGAGGGACGGCCAGGTCTTGGTAGATTTGCAGTGGTCTGATACTCCTTCCATTTCAATATTATCGCTTGCACAGTGCTCCTTGGGATGTTTAAAGCTTGGGAAATCTTTTTGTATCCAAATCCGGCTTTAAACTTCTTCACAACAGTATCTCGGACCTGCCTGGTGTGTTCCTTGTTCTTCATGATGCTCTCTGCGCTTTTAACGGACCTCTGAGACTATCACAGTGCAGGTGCATTTATACGGAGACTTGATTACACACAGGTGGATTGTATTTATCATCATTAGTCATTTAGGTCAACATTGGATCATTCAGAGATCCTCACTGAACTTCTGGAGAGAGTTTGCTGCACTGAAAGTAAAGGGGCTGAATAATTTTGCACGCCCAATTTTTCAGTTTTTGATTTGTTAAAAAAGTTTGAAATATCCAATAAATGTCATTCCACTTCATGATTGTGTCCCACTTGTTGTTGATTCTTCACAAAAAAAATTCAGTTTTATATCTTTATGTTTGAAGCCTGAAATGTGGCGAAAGGTCGCAAAGTTCAAGGGGGCCGAATACTTTCGCAAGGCACTGTATTAGTCAGATTCACTGAATACAACAGGTGTAAACCTTACTGTGAAATGCTTACTTACAAGCCCATAATCAACAATGCAGTCAATTTTTGTTAATAAGAAATAAAAGTAACAAGTACTTAAAGAGCAGCAGTAAAATAACAATAGTGAGACTATATACGGGGGTACCGGTACAGAGTCAATGTGGTGGGGCAGCGGTTAGTCGAGGTAATATGTACATGTAGGTAGAGTTATTAAAGTGACTATGCATAGATTACAACAGAGCATCAGCGGCGTAAAAGGGAGTGGCAATACAAATAGTCTGGGTAGCCATTTGTTAGATGTTCAGGAGTCTTATAGATTGGGGGTAGAAGCTGTTAAGAAGCATCTTGGACCTAGACTTGGCGCTCCGGTACCGCTTGCTGTGCAGTAGCAGAGAGAACAGTCTATGACTAGGGTGGCTGGAGTCTTTGACAATTTTTAGGGCCTTCCTCTGACACCACCTGGTATAGAGGTCCTGGATGGCAGGAAGTTTGGCCCAAGTGATGTATTGGGCCATCCGCATTACCCTCTGCAGTGCCTTGCGGTCATAGGCCAAGCAGTTACATTACCAGGCAGTGATGCAACCAGTCAGGATGCTCTTGTTGGTGCAGCTGCAGAACCTTTTGAGGATCTGAGGACCCATGCCAAATCTTTTCAGCCTCCTGAGGGGGAATAGGTTTTGTCGTGCTCTCTTCACGACTGTCTTGTTGTGCTTGAACCATGTTAGTTTGCTGGTGATGTGGAAACCAAGGAACATAAAGCTCTCAACCTGCTCCACTGCAGCCCCATCGATCAGAATGAGGGCGTGCTCGGTTCTGGTTTTCCTGTAGTTCAAAATCATCTCATTTGTCTTGATCACGTTGAGGGAGAGGTTGTTGTCCTGGCACCACAACCAGGTCTGTGACCACCTCCCTATAGGCTGCCTTGTCGTTGTCGGTGATCAGGTCTACCACTGTTGTGTCATCAGCAAACGTAATGATGGTGTTGGAGTTGTGACTAATGCAGTCATGAGTGAACAGGGATTACAGGAGGGGACTGAGCACGCACCCCTGAGGTGCCCCTGTGTTGAAGATCAGGGTGGCGGATTAGTTGTTACCTACCTTTACCAACTGGGGGCGGCCCGTCAGGAAGTCCAGGTTCCAGTTGCAGAGGAGGTGTTTAGTCCGAGGGTCCTTAGCTTATTGATGAGCTTTGAGGGCACCACAGTGTTGAACGATGAGCTGTAGTCAATGAACAGCATTCTCACATAGGTGTTCCTTTTGTCCAGGTGGGAAAGGGAAGTGTGGAGTGCAATAAAGATTGCAACATCTGTGGATCTGTTAGGGCGATATGTAAATTGGAGTGGGTCTAGGGTTTCTGGGATAATGGTGTTGATATGAGCCATGACCAGCCTTTCAAAGCACTTCATGGCTACAGACGTGAGTGCTACGGGTCGGTAGTCATTTAGGCAGGTTACCTTAGGGTTCTTGGGCACAGGGACTATGGTGGTCTGCTTAAAACATGTTGGTATAACAGACTCAGACAGGGAGAAGTTGAAAATGTCAGTGTAGACACTTGCCAGTTGGTCAGTGTATGCTCGCAGTACACGTCCTGGTAATCCATCTGTCCCTGCGGCCTTGTGAATGTTGACCTGTTTTAAGGTCTTACACACATCGGCTGTGGAGAGCGCGATCACACAGTTGTCTGGAACAGCTGGTGCTCTCATGCATGTTTCAGTGTTATTTGCCTCGAAGCGCGCATAGAAGTAGGTTAGCTCGTCTGGTAGGCTTGTGTCACTGGGCAGCTCTCGGCTTTGCTTCCCTTTGTAGTCTGTAATGGTTTTCAAGCCCTGGCACATCCGCCGAGCGCGGATCTGCTGTAGTACGATTCAATCTTTGTCCTCTATTGACACTTTGCCTGTTTGATGGTTCGTCGGAGGGCATAGCGGGATTTCTTATAAGCTGCCGGGTAGAGTCCCGCTCCTCGAAAGCGGCAGCTCTAGCCTTTAGCTCAGTGCGGATATTACCTGTAATCCACGGCTTCTGGTTGGGGTATAGTTGGGGTATGTACTGTGGGAGGGACGTCATCGATGCACTTATTGATGAAGCCCACGACTGATGTTGTGTATTCAATGCGATAGGAAGAATCCTTTCCAGTCTGAACCTTTCCAGTCTGTGTTAGCAAAACAGTCCTGTAGCTTAGCATCTGCTTTATTTAACCACTTTTTTATTGACCGAGTCACTGGTGCTTGCTGCTTTAATTTTTGCTTGTAAGCAGGAATCAGGAGGATAGAATCAGGAGGATATATGTGTTGTCTTATTACAAGGCTACATCCCACAGCACATTAAACTGGAAACCTTGGTCTTCGTACAGTTATAACACACGTATACTTTATTTATACTGTACGGGGTGACAAATTAATTTGGCTACTACAAAACATCCAATAGCAGAATGAACTGTAGAAAACAGACAGACAGTACTTCACTTACAGCACATGGCATGTGAATATTTCTGAAATAAATGTTAACCCCCTAAATCACTTTACCATACAAACAGCATTATCACCTGAAGCATCTCTCAGTCCCATACAAGGCTGTGTCATGTATAAGACAGGGAATTAGAAACCTCTGCATCCGATAATAGAGCCTTACAGCTGAACACCCCCATAAGTCAAAGTTACATTATCATGAGCCCCACTGGAATTTTGTTGTGTGGGCCCAATTCCCGTGGCAATTCCAAACCTACAAATCTCAATATACTTTGGCTGTCTTATTTATCTGTTTCAATATCCCGTTTCCTGATGAGTCCAGGCGAGGGCCGCTGACCTGACGTTTAAATGCCTGGTGAGGCCATTATGGAGATACTGATGGAGGAGAGAGATGGAGCACAGAGGACAAAGAACACACAGGACCACCTGCCTATAACATCTATAAAAATACAGCAAGGCACAGGTCTGTTTGTTGTGTGTGTATGTGTGTGTGTTTACGGCCATAGGGTCACTATACTGTACATTAGAGTCATGGTCAGACACACCACACATTCCCTATATCCTCTAGTGATGCCAAATCCCTCCCAGAGGATCAAATCACTGTGCGATAAGACTGGACAGCTATCGCTCAATTTCATCAATAGACACGCTCGCTCTGCACCGGGGGAGATTACACAGAAAGAGAGGGACGATGGAGATAGATCTGGGCTGTTTGGTATCTTTGTGGTGATGGCTGGCTTATCAGGTCTGGTCTGATGTCTCTTTAACGATGCAGTATCAAAGACATGAAATGTTGGGAAGGAATCACATTTCTATCAGTTCGATGCGAGGCGGATGGGAATGTTGTCATGTGGCCATGATGTCAGACCTTATTCGCTGTCTTACTGAGGAAATACAGAACACAACCTTCACAATGAAATTTACTGATGTTCTTGTCTCTGACTGAGGCCTTTTTGTATCGGTGCATTTCATCACCTGTGAAAGCAGCTGTTATAATTGATGGTCAATCAGTGCTATATCAATGACTGGCATGTTTCTGTCTATGATAATCTAGATGCATCTATGTTATTTTGACAAACCTACAGGTTTAGTCCCCAGTAGATGGACATTATAGTATTCGTCACACAGAGCCACATCAATCGATCATTCAGATGTATTTTATAAAGCCCCTGTTATATCAGCAGCTGTCACAAAGTGCTATACAGATACCCAGCCGAAGAGCCAGCAATGCAGATGCAGAAGCACAGTGGCTAGGAAAAACTCCCTAGAAAGGCAGGAACCTAGGAAGAAACCTACACCCTTTACAGACAGACTTTACATACCGTAAAAAATAATAAAGAAAAGAATAATAAGACAATGTTTTTTTTTAATGTATTCATACAGTCCAATTTTTTTTCAAAATGTTTGTGGGGACAAGCCTTTTATATCCCTCGTGCACATGGCGACAATTTTAGGAGTGGGAGTAGACATGGGCCAATGTGGGTGAAGATCTATTTGATTAAATCCATTGAATATACACCATCACAAAGAAATTCATTATTAATTTGTTTTAGGCAGGTCCTAAGAAACATAAGAAGAATACAAGTCCAATGGAGTAACCAGCTTCCCCATGAAGCTAGGACAGCAGAGTCCCTGCCCATCTTCCGAAAAATAATTATATATATGTTTTTATGAACCAACTAGCTCCGACTTTGCTGATAGCTACTTTATAGAAGTAAAATGTAATTACTATGAATGTGACATGTGGCTGTCCCACCTAGCTATCTTAAGATGAATGCACTAACTGTAAGTCACTCTGGATAAGAATAGAATGGCATATTTTAAGTTTAACTATGTTACTGGTCTGTGCACACTACATGGCTTTGCCATGCACAGAAAATCAATAGTTGTTTTGTTCATTATACTGAAACACTTAGGCAACCCTGACCACAGTCAACACACATTTTATTGTAGGCTAAGAATAATGGGTAACACTTTACTTGACACCCAGTGTCATAACACGTTATGACACGGTCATAAGCATATGTCATAACAGCTGACATAACCTGTCATAATATAGTCAAAACACTGTCCTGACCCAAATATTTACACCTGTTGTTACATACATTGCGTTATTTCATGGCTGGTTATGACACCTACATTAGATTAAAATTCTTTACGGTCATGTTTTCTTCATCATATTTTGAATAACTTGTAGAACGGGATATTCTGCAGTAAAACTGGTTTAGTTTATTCAGCAGTGAGGGGTCGTCTACCATCGGGGAGCTTTATGTTCGTAGTTGGTAATGGTTTTCATTCCTTTCTAGACATACGATCAGTCATTGCTGGAGAACTGTTGCTCTGGCCTGACTTTGTACTGCTGTTTGGCTGCCTTAATTCCGGATTGTAGCTTTTTCTTGGTCTCTGTAGAGGTCCCCAGTGGACAGTGGTGACAGAGCCTATGTGTACACTAAGGGCAACAGAGTACTGCTCATGTGGCTGGAATGGAAACAGTGATGAACATACAATAGTGCAATGGCTCCTGGGTTGCTCCAGCAATGTGATCTGTTGCCCATTGTTCTTCAGGCTCAGTAAAGTGTGACTTGTGGAAGGATCCGGCCTGGGTGGAAACACCAGCATCTCTTTCTGAACCAGTCACGGCCTACTGGACCAGTCTGACCAGTGAGTCAGTCACACAACAATCCATTGTAGGCAGACAAACAATGGAAAGAAAAAAATCACAGGCACAAACGACAGGACTGAAAAGCTCTTGTTCCCCCTATTGCTTTTCATTCTCATCCACACTCTCCTGTATGAATCACAACCTCTCTCTCTCTCTCTTGCTCTCTTTTTCTCTCTTTGGAATAGGATCCATGAAGGAAAGCCCATTTGTTTTACATTGCACATCCAGAGTATAAGTTGGCTGGAACTAACCCCTCATGCATAGAAGAGGATGTTTGGTATGACATGATGGCTCAAACAGACCTCACTGTTCACGTGCGGATGACCAATTACAATCATCCAGTAGGCTTTAGGGATGAATCCCATCAATTGTTATGCTTACAAGGTTGGCTGCTCTGTCCTAGTCTAACAACCTCCACTTCAATTAGCTATTATCATTTCCACATTTCTTTTCACATTCAATTTGCATAAAAGGTATCATATAAAAACATTTTCCTCCAAAAGTTTGATGACTTGCATGCCTTCAGAAAATGTGAAATGCAGGACGGAAATGTAATTCTTTAGAAAAAGCAAATAGGAGAAATGCCACAACGTCTCCATTCTACTCTCTGCTGAAAGGGAAATTAGTGTTCCTCTGAGGACATAACTCTGAAAGAGCAGTGATTACCACAGGATATAGATGAGAAAAAAGTAATCAAGTGATGCCTGTAAAAGTTCACAGTGCAACATGTCTCCTCTGGAGAGACAAAATCACTGACTGCACACTATCACAGATAATTACATCAATCTGTCAGACATGAGTTCATTAGTTCCCCCGCCTTTCCATGTGAACAAGACTAGCTGCTCCAAGCTGATGGATCTATGGTTTACTATACAGGCAAGACAAAGTATGAGAGGTGCTGATGGATAGGACAGTATTAGCAGCAGGGTCTTTCGGAGGGAGGTAGAGTGAAGCAGAACTCTCTTCTCCAACCCTCTTCATCACACACACACACACACACACACACACACACATAAAGAGAGATGTAGAGATCCTGGAGGGAGGGCAGATGCAATCAAGCATGGGGAAACTCACTGGGGAACCCTCTCCCCTGCTCTGCTCTGCCCTGCTCCTTTTGTTTTATCATGGCTCAGTAATGAGAGAGAAAACATAATGCATGTCCCTGGAGTCCTGAATGGCACTTTTATCAGTGAGTCATGTTCAGCAATGATCAACCTCTCCACCGTCTACTCAGGGAGGCCAGTACCCAGGGGTCCACACGAGATGGTCACTGTTGACATTCACTCCCCATTGACCTACTGTAGGACCCCTAACCATTGCACCAACTTACCCCCTTTCATATTGACTGCATAATGTCGCTAGCTGTTTTTTAACATACAGTCTATGATTCCCCAATACTACTGTCCAGTTGTATGTGGGTCACTAGTTCAATAGAGAATAATGCTTACAAAACATCATTATTCAAACCCAAACGGCTTCAATCCCACATGATTGCTCATCATAAGAGTGGAATCAAAGTCGAATGGGTTCAACATGATCACTGTATTCATCTTCAGAGTGAGTTCTACTATATGTGGACGCAACTGTAATTCACTGCCCTCAGATGTAATCGGGAGTTGCACCCTCAGTGTCACTGACCAGTAGGGGGGAGATGGTCCAGAGAGACCATCCTTACCTCCTGGGGTCGGCTCCTTTAAACCTGCACGCTGTGCATTCTACTGGGCGTGTCATCTCCTCTAGTAAAGGTCACAGGCGACCATGATGGATGGCTGCTGCCGAAGGTTTCATTTAAAATAAAGAGCAATAAACAGGGGGCTGGCGCTGGTGGCGTGATGAAGGACCCATTAGTTAAGCAAAAGTTGCAGGCCCCTCCCTTGACAGGGGCTGTCACAGCGGGATCACACGCAGCGACATTGGACAGCGGGCCGGGCACAGTGAGAGACAGGCATGGACACGTCAGTACCAGAGGTCTCGGTCTCGCAGGGCCAGGGGCTTATAGTGGGCCCCTTGTTTATCAGCCGTGTCACCGCTGTAGTTTTAAGTGCACGGCCAGAGGGGGGAGATAAGGATGTCATCCTGAGGGACAGTCTCCAGGAAGGCTGCTCTGACAGTGTTGTTAACACTCACCCCACTGAGAGCCCCAAAATGGCCTTTTGGCTACACTGGAGGCATTGTGTACACACTACCTTGGGAGTGCCCCCCTGGTGTACCTGAATGATTGAACAAGGAAGTCTCTCTCTCTCTCTTTCTAGACCTACCTGCATTATCTTCACAGTACAGCACTATGTAAATGGTTATAGTACACACAGAAGAGCAAAGTAAATTCCAAACAAGAGCTTGTGGCAGGTCGCCAAAGTTAGACATGACCCTTGACAATGGATGAAAAAAGCCATTAGGAAAATACTAATAGTAATTCACTACACCACCAAAAGATCCACACTAATAACATTTAATAGGTGGACTGGGCCCAAATTGTGACAGCGTGATCTATTTGGAATAACCAATAGCCATCGTCAAATGAGATTTCAGTTTTCAGAAGCGCTTATTACAGTGGAAACCAATTTATTTAGAGTCACCTCTTAACTGCAGTGTTTGGCAAAGACACATGGCCAAAGAAAAGATGAGGGAGGTCTGCCTCCATTAGCTATGTTGATCAAGCAGTGACGGAGACGGCTGAGGTCTGCTTTCAATTTAGAATACAGAAGCTAATGGCATAAGATGTCCAATGAGGGGCTGATGAATGGGCCAGGTGGGAGACTTTAGACACCAGGCCAAATTAAAATAACATTTTGGTGCTGATGGTTGAGGAAACAGACTGAAATGATAGACAAGGGCTCTAATGCAGACTTAAAGGATTTGTAATTTGAGTCAATGAGACGCATCAGTTAACACAGCTCAAAATAAATATTATCGCTGGCCTCATGATATTTCCAGCACAACAGCACCACCCTCAACCGCAAGCCTCTCCAGAGGGTAGTGAGGTCTGCACAACGCATCACCGGGGGCAAATTACCTGTCCTCCAAGACACCTACAGCACCCAATGTCACAGGAAGGCCAAAAAGATCATCAAGGACAACAACCACCGAGCCACTGCCTGTTCACCACGCTACCATCCAGAAGGTGAGGTCAATACAGGTGCATCAAAGCTGGGACCGAGAGACTGAAAAACAGCTTCTATCTCAAGGCCATTAGACTGCTAAACAGCAATCATTAACTCAGGGAAGCTGCTGCCTACATAGACTCATATCACTGGCCACTTTAATAAATGGATCACTAGTCACTTTATACAATGCACTTTAAATAATGCCACTTTAATAATGTTAACATATATCTTACATTACTAATTTCATATGTACACTACCGTTCAAAAGTTTGGGGTCACTTAGAAATGTCCTTGATTTTGAAAGAAAAGCTATTTTTTTGTCCATTAAAATAACATCAATGTTTCAATGGTATGTTGTGTTAGCAAATCCAAGTTTATAATTTTAAAAGGCTAATTGATCATTAGAAAACCCTTTTGCAATGTTAGCACAGCTGAAAACTGTTGTTCTGATTAAAGAAGCAATAAAACTGGCCTTCTTTAGACTAGTTGAGTATCTGGCGCATCAGCATTTGTGGGTTCGATTACAGGCTCAAAATGGCCCGTAACAAAGAACTTTCTTCTGAAACTCGTCAGTCTATTCTTGTTCTGAGAAATTACGGCTATTCCATGCGAGAAATTGCCAAGAAACTGAACGCTGTGTGCTACTCCCTTCACAGAACAGAGCAAACTGTCTCTAACCAGAATAGAAAGAGGAGTGGGAGGCCCCGGTGCACAACTGAGTAAGAGGACAAATACATTGTGTCTAGTTTGAGAAACCGACGCTTCACAAGTCCTCAACTGGCATCTTCATTAAATAGTACCCATAAAACACCAGTCTCAATGTCTACAGTGAAGTGGGGATTCAGGGATGCTCGCCTTCTAGGCAGAGTTCCTCTGTCCAGTGTCTGTGTTCTTTTGCCCATCTTAATCTTTTCTTTTTATTAGCCAGTCTGAGATATGGCTTTTCTTTGCAACTCTGCCTAGAAGGCCAGCATCCCGGAGTCATCTCTTCACTGTTGATGTTGAGACTGGTGTTTTGCAGGTACTATTTAATGAAGAGTCAAAGATACTTAAAAATGTGCTTTGAGACAATGGCAGAATAATCAAAACAAGATCAAGGTCAATTTCACTTACATATATTTAAATCGTTTGTCGAGCAAGAAAGCAAACCAATTGATTTTTCTGGACAAGTTATGCAACTGCAGCAAGGTGGCAAATGGTCATATGCATTTCAGCCTTGGACAGGAAAAATCAGCGAGGAGGCTGATGAAGAGCATAGGGAACAGAGCTAAGAGATTAGCAGAGCAGGGAGGTATAGAGTCCTTGAAATGTAAACACTGTGGGAGCTGCTGCCATTGTATCCAGTAGATTGTCTCGTGGGACCAGCAGCCAAGGCTATAGCAGATGTTACATAAGAGTCAAGTTTAGCAATTTGATGGTGAATACCTAGGCATCGTATAATTTATTGTTCAAATCAAATCAAACTGTATTTGTCACATGCGCCGAATACAACAAGGGTAGACTTTACCGTGAAAGGCTTACCCTTAACCAACAGTGCAGTTCAAGAAGAGTAAAGAAAATATTTGCCAAGTAGACAAAAATAAAAAGTAACAATAAAAAGTAAGAATAACAATAAGAATAACAATAACGAGGCTATATACTGGGGGCACCAGTACCGAGTCAGTGTGCGGGGGTACAGGCTAGTTGAGGTCATTTGTACATGTAGGTGGGGGTGAAGTGACTATGTATAGATAATAAACAGTGTACAAAAGGGGGAGGGGTCAAGGTAAATTGTCCGGTTGTGAGTTTATTAATTGTTCAGCAGTCTTAAGGCTTGGGGGTAGAAGCTGATGAGGAGCCTTTTGGTCCGGTACCGCTTGAAGTGCGGTAACACAGAAAACAGTCTAACCGAACAGTTAGTGCTCTCGTGCAGTGTTACTTGCCTCGAAGCGAGCAGAAAAGGCATTTAGCTTGTCTGGTAGGCTCATGTCACTGGGTTTCCCTTTGTAATCCATAATAGTTTTCAAGCCCTGCCACATCCGACGAGCATCAGAGCCAGTGTAGTAGGATTCAATCTTAATCCTGTATTGACACTTCCTTGTTTGATGGTTCGTCTGAGGGCATAGCGGGATTTCTTATAAGCGTCCGGATTAGTCTCCTGCTCCTTGAAAGCGGCAGCTCTAGCCTTTAGCTCGATGCAGATGTTGCCTGTAACCTTTGGCTTCTGCTTGGGATATGTACGTAGAGTCACTGTGGGGACGACGTCGTTGATGCACTTAAGCCGATGACTGAGGTGGTGTACTCCTCAATGCCATTGGATGAATCCGGAACATATTCCAGTCTGAGCTAGCAAAACAGTCCTGTAATGTAGCATCCACGTCATCTGACCACTTCCGTATTGAGCGAGTCACTGGTACTTCCTGCTTTAGTTTTTGCTTGTAAGCAGGAATCAGGAGGATATAATTATTGTCAGATTTGCCAAATGGAGGGCGGAGAAGAGCTTTGTATGCATTTCTGTGAATGGAGTAAAGGTGGTCTAAGATTTTTTCTCTCTGGTTACCCATGTGACATGCTGGTAAAAATTAGGTAAAACTGATTTAAGTTTGCCTGCATTAAAGTCCCCGGCCACTAGGAGCGCCACTTCTGGGTGAGGATTGTCTTCTTTGTTTATGGCCTTATAGAGTTGGTTGAGAGCTGTCTTAGTGCCAGCATCGTTCTGTGGTGGTAAATAGACGGCTACAAATAATATAGATGAGTACTCTCTTGGTAGATAGTGTGGTCTTCAGCTTATCATAAGGTACTCTACCTCAGGCGAGCAATACCTTGAGACTTCTTTAATATTAGATATCGCACACCAACAGTTATTGCTAAATAGACACACACCCCCACCCTTCGTCTTACCAGAGGTAGAGTCTCTGTTCTGCCGGTGCATGCAATATCCCGCCAGCTCTATATTGTCCGTGTCATCGTTCAGCCACGTCTCGGTGAAACATAAAAGGTTACAGTTTTTGATATCCTGTTGGTAGGATAATCGCAATCACAGGTCATCGATTTTATTTTCCAATAATTGCACGTTAGCAAGAAGAATGGATGGCAGTGGGAGTTTACCTGCTCGCCTACGGATTCTCAGAAGGCTGCCCAATCTGCTTCCCCTTTTCCTGTGTCTTTTCTTCATGCAAAAGGCCTGGGCCTGTTCCAGTGAAAGCAGGATATCCTTGTCGTCGGACTCATTAGAGGAAATAGTTTCTTCCAGTCCGCATTGAGTAATCGCTGTTCTCATGTCCAGAAGTTATTTTCGGTCATAAGAGCAACCTTATGTACACAATAAGTAAAAAAATAAGTTACACAAAACGCAAAAAAAACTAACAAAACAGCACAATTGGTTGGGAGAATGTAAAACGTCAGCCATGTTCTTCGGCGACATCTAGTAAAGAGAGATTGGTTAGTAATTTATGGTTGGAAAGTTACTATAACTCCAGTAAAAGATCTGTCTGTCCACACTTTGCATATTGCAAACAAAGACTTGTATTGGATATGATTTGTTGCTATTTAATTATTTATTATTATCAAAATATGTAAACAAGAATTAAATGAAAGCCACTGGTGGCGGAAATATCCCGTAACTGATGTTCACTAGTGAGTTCCAGCCAAAAAAGATCATGGAGCATTCATGTGTCCATTTCAATTTGACCTCCAATTATCTGATGGCTTTTGGTGCGCAACTCTTGTTGCGCACCCACACAGCCAGGACTTTATCAGCTTACCATTCATTTACATGTATAATCATTACAGGCGCTTCAGGAGCCGTTTGCTAAAAAGCTTTATGCAAATTGTAATTAACGGTAATTAAAACCCGGGCTGTTTTTGAATGGGAGCCACAGTGCTGGAGCGTCGTTTACTAAACCAAATTGAATCTAATGAATTTACTGTGGGAAATCAGAAGGGGTCCTGGGCTGGGGGTAAGAATGTATCGGCTGACATTAAGATAAGACTAAAGAGCACAGGGTGGTAGAGTCAAAATTGCTCCCAGTTTGAATATTATCCAACTGTAGGTTCTAATCTCTAGTCATCACATGCATATTTGAGCACCCAAACTAGCTTAGATTCCTGTTCAGTGGAGCACTTCAAGTCATTGGTATAACTTGAGGGAGGAAATAAATGTCATTGAATACTTCAATGGATACAAGATTTTTTGTTGTTGTAAAATAAGCGAATAAGGTCCAGGACACCAGCACTTCTTTAAAAGCTTTGTTTCATCTTTGAAAACACACTGATTAATAAATCAAATCCTTATTTACTATGAAGTTTTCAATATGGAGAGGATACCATCCCATCTGGCTAGCCTTTTGTTAAAGCTACAATATGTAACCTATGACCAAATTCACATAGAAATGTCATTCTCATTAAAAGCAAGTCTTAGAAGCGGTAGATCTCTATGTGCGCTATTTCTATGCTTCCTGTTTTTAAGTTTCATTTTTGCATCTTTTACTTTCGGTTTTGTACACCAGCTTCAAACAGTTGAAAATACCATACTTTTGATTCTGAAAAATATATTTCACAGCGGTTTAGATGATACAATGATACTCTGCACAATGACTGCTTGTTTTGTCACATAAACTGATATTAAAGCAAACTGTTTGAATTTTTGCAGCCAGAATATGTTAGTGTCAGACTTGATGCACCGGTACCACTTACCATGCGGAAGCAGAGAGAACAGTCTATGGCTTGGGTGGCTGGAGTCTTTAACGATTTTCCAGGCCTTCCTTTCACAATGCCTGATATAGAGCCATGCAATCGAGAGCGGTGCTGTTGCCATACCAGGCAGTGATGCAGCCAGTCAAGATGCTCTCAATGGTGCAGCTGTAGAACTGTTTGAAGATTTGAGGGCCCATGCCAAACTTTTTCAACCTGTCGCGCCTTCACAACTGTGAGCGTGTGGACCATGTTAAGTCCTTAGTGATTTGGACCCCGAGGAATTTAAAGCTCTCGACCCGATCCAGCCCTGTCAATGTGGATGGGGGCTTGCTCGAACAGGGTAAACAGGGAGTACAGGAAGGAACTAAGCACACACCACTGTGGGGCCCCCGTGTTGAGGGTCTGGTGGCGGAGGTGATGTTGCCTACCCTTACTACCTGGGGTCGGCCCGCCAGGAAGTCCAGGATCCAGTTTCGGAGGAAGGTGTTCAGTCCCAGGGTCCTAAGCTTGGTGACGAGCTCAGAGGGGACAATGGTGTTGAACGCTGAGCTGTAGTCAGCATTCTCAGTGTGGAGTGCAATTGAGATTGTGTCATCTATGGATCTGTGGGGGCGGTATACAAATTGGAGTGGGTCTAGGGTGACTGGGATGATAGAGTTGATGTGTGCCATAACCAGCCTTTCAAAGCACTTCATGATTACATATGTGAGTGCTACAGGGTGGTAGTCATTGTGACATGAAGCCTTAGAGTTCTTGGGAACAGGACTAATTGTAGTCATCTTAAAACGTGTGGATTACAGACTGGGACAAGGAGAGGTTGAAAATTACTGTGAATATGCCTGCCAGCTGACCTGCACATGCTCTGAGAACGTGCCCTGGAATACCGTTCGGCCCCCCAGCCTTGCAAGTGTTGACCTGTTTAAAGACCTTACTCATATCGGCCTCGAACAGCGAAATCACCTCTGGTTCGGTGGGGGCCCTCACACACGGTATATGGTTATTGTCAAAGCGTGCATAAAATGCTTTGAGTTTGTCTGGTAGAGAGGCATCGTTGGGCAGATGTGTAATCCGTAATGAACTGTAGCCCCTGCCACATGCGACAGGGGTCGGTGCCTGTGTAATGTTTATTCCTATTCCTTGTCCTTTTGCTCTTAAGTTATTTTATAGGATGCTAGGCTAACAAAGATAATGGGAAAGGCCTCTGAACAATAGTAAAGATTCAACTACCAGGCGGGGAGCTTAGTAAACAGCCTTTAAAAAAGAAACATTCTGCCTTAAAAATTGGACTAAGAAAGACAACCAGTTAAAAGGCTAATAACCATCAGAGGGATTTCCTTTTACAAATAATATGTGCCTACAAGAGCTCCTAGAGCTGCAAGAGACATTGCCTTTTAAAAATAACATTGAAACTGATCCTTGCAAAAGCAAGTGATTGTGGCACATAGCTTACTAATCACAAAGGTATGCATCAGTAAAATCCCACATCCAAAACGTCACCCCAGTTTATAACACCAACAATATGCTCACCAGCTAATGCCATGTAGGCTGTAATCTGTGCATATTAGAAAGGTATCAAACAGAGATCATCACCACGACTTAATGGAATACTGAGTCTTTTTTATCTGTCAGTGATGTGCACACCCAGCATACACCAGATTAGATGTCGGGCCAAAGACTTCACTGAGACACTGTGAGAAACTTAAACTATGCAAATCCTGTCTGAAACCCTGGTGCGTAAGTGCTGTGAAATGACATTTCTCTTTTCATGGTAATGTTATTCATGGGCCCAGACTTTATTGTATGGAATCAATAGAATTTCACATATGAATGGCAGAATTGGACATTGAGAAGTTCATATATATTGAGAAGAAAATGCTTAATGGTGATTTCTGTATGAACATGTTTTCACAAATGGATAGAATTCAATATGCTCAACACTGATCCTGACATCTCCTCATCCTCACCCCAAAACAAGGCTGGCCTATTACCCCCATCGCCACAATTTACTCATTAAAATAGTTGACTGACATGCAGCATGCCTTGGTAGAGTTGTTTTGTAAAGACAAACATCAATGTGCTTTATCTAATGTTGGTACTATTCTTCACATGGCAGGATTACCCTCTTTCCACAGGACCACCCTCCAGTCAGTCACCAGAGAGCATGTCAGCAGCGGTATCTCTGCTCTATCCTGATCTGAACTACAGACACATGGCAGCCAGGAGACAGAACATAATGACTCTCTGTCCTGGCGTGAACTTGGCAGTGTGAGACACCAGAGAGGAACACTGATACTGTACTCCTCTTCATGTGATAACACATCTCCTATTTCTTCCCCTTACAGAGATCCCCATTCTGCTGCTCCAGTGTGGGTCAGTCAACTGGGTATGGATATTATCAGCCACTGTGTAGACCCATATGTCTCAACCCATTAAACTGTCACACAGGATTTACTCAAGATTGGGGGAGAGAAAGGCCAAGACATTATCTCCTTCTGCACATGGAGGGAGACAAAGGGATGGAAGAGAAAAAGGAGGATGGACGGTGAAGAAGAAAGGACCCTGAGAGTAAATAATATGCATCGTAGCCAGCAGTAAGTGCTTCTCAATGGCCAAGTCCAAAGCAGGAGGTGAGGATGCTAGAGTGGAATTCAGCTAGAAGGTAGTTGTGGGTTTCAAGAATGGAGGAAGAGGGCGAGTGGGTTGTTTTTTACACTTGCCATGAAAACAAAACTTCTCTCTGAGCCCTGTTGAAAACCATAAGCATAAAATACCATGAGTAAAATATAGTTATTCATGGAGGTTAAGTTGGGTAAAGAAATTGTATTCTCTTATCCATACAGTTTAAAGTCCTTTTCTACTGAAAACCATAAGCATGAAATACCATGGGTAAAATATATTTATTGATGGAGGCTAAGTTGGGGAAAGAAATAATATTAACTTATCAATACAGAAAAATGACTTTAAACTGTATGGATAAGAGAATAGTCTTTAACTACCCAACTCGGCCTCCATGAATAACCATATTTTATTCAGCAGGGCTCAAATCAAATCAAGCTTTATTTGTCACATGCGCCGACTACAACAAATGTAGACCTTACCATGAAATGCTTACTAACAAGTTCATAACCAACAGTGCAGTTTTGTTGTGCCCTCTTCACAACTGTTGTGGTGTGTTTGGACCATGATAGTTCGTTGGTGATGTGGACACCAAGGAACTTGAAACTCTCGACCCACTCCACTTAGAGCCCCATTGATGTTAATGGGGGCATGTTCAGCCCACCTTTTCCTGTAGTCCACGATTAGCTCATTTGTCTTGCTCACATTGAGGGAGAGGTTGTTGTCCTGGCACAACACTGCCAGTTCTCTGACCTCCTCCCTATAGGCTGTCTCATCGTTGTCAGTGATCAGCACTACCACTGTTGTGTTGTCAGCAAACTTAATGATTGTGTTGGAGTCGTGTTTGGCCACGTAGTCTTGGGTGAACAGGGAATACAGGAGGGGACTAAGTACACACCCCTGAGGGGCCCCAGTGTTGAGGATCAGTGGGGCAGACATGTTGTTGCCTACCCTTACCACCTGGAGGCGCCCCGTCAGGAAGTCCAGGATCCAGTTGCAGAGGGAGGTGTTTAGTCCCAGAGTCCTAAGCTTAGTGATGAGCTTTGTCGGCACTATGGTGTTGAATGTTGAGCTGTAGTCCATGAACAGCATTCTCACATAGGTATTTGTTTTGTCCATGTGGGAAAGGGCAATGTGGAGTGCGATTGAGATTGCATCATCTGTGGATCTGTTGGGGCGGTATGCAAATTGGAGTGGGTCTAGGGTATCTGGGAGGATGCTGTTGATGTGAGTCATGACCCAGCCTTTCAAAGCACTTCATGGCTACCGATGTGAGTGCTATGGGGCGGTAATCATTTAAGCAATGGGACTATGGCAGTCTGCTTGAAACATGTGGGTATTACAGACTCATTCAGGGAGAGGTTGAAAATGTCAGTGAAGACACTTGCCAGTTGGTCCGCGCATGCTTTGAGTACACGTCCCGGTAATCCAACTGGCCCAGCGGCTTTGTGAATGTTGACCTGTTTAAGGACTTGCTCACAAGTCACAAGGCTACCGAGAGCGTTATCACATAGTCATCCAGAACAGCTGGTGCTCTCGTGCATGCTTCAGTGTTGCTTGCCTCGAAGCTGGTAGGCTCGCGTCACTGGGTAGCTCGCGTCTGGGTTTCCCTTTGTAGTCCGTAATAGTTTTCAAGCCCTGCCACAACCGACGAGCGTCAGAGCCGGCGTGGTAGGATACAATTTTAATCCTGTATTGACGCTTTGCTTGTTTGATGGTTTGTCTGAGGGCATAGCGGGATTTCGGATTAGTGTCCTGCTCCTTGAAAGCGGCAGCTCTAGCCTTTAGCTTGATGCGGATGTTGCCTGTAATCCATGGCTTCTGGTTGGGATATGTACGTACGGTCACTGTGGGGACAAGGTTGTCGATGCACTTTTTGATGAAGCCGGTGACTGAGGTGATATAATCGTCAATGCCATTGGATGAATCTCGGGAACATATCTGTGCTAGCAAAACAGTCCTGTAGTGTAGCATCCGTGTCATCTGAACACTTCCGTATTGAGCGAGTCATTGGTACATTCTGCTTTAGTTTTCGCCTGTAAGCAGGAATCAGGAGGATATAATTATGGTCAGATTTGCCAAATGCGATGGAGAGCTTTTTTCCCCCTCCGGGTGCACATGTGACATGCTGGTAAAAATGTGGCAAAACTGATTTAAGTTTGCCTGCATTAAAGTCCCCGGCCACTAGGAGCACCACTTCTGGATGAGCATTTTCTTCTTTGCTTATGGCCGTATAGAGTTGGTTGAGTGCGGTCTTAGTGCCAGCATCGGTCTGTGGTGGTAAATAGACGGCTATGAATAATATAGATGATAATTATTGGTAGATAGTGTGGTCTACAGCTTATCATAAGGTACTCTACCTCAGGCGAGCAATGTCTCGAGACTTCTTTAATATTAGACATTGCGCACCAGCTGTTATAGACAAAAATACACCCCCCTCGTCTTACCAGACTTAGCATCTCTTTTCTGCTGGTGCATGGAAAATCCCGTCGCTCTATATAATCTGTGTCATTGTTCAGTTTAATGTCCCATTGGTTGTATAATTGTAATCATAGGTCATCAGTTTTATTTTCCAATGATTGCATGTTAGCAAGTAGAACGGAAGGCAGTGGGAGTTTACTCGCTCGCCTACGGATTCTCAGAAGGCAGCCCGATCTGCGTTCTCTTTTTCTCTGTCTTTTCTTCGCGCAAATTACGGGGATTTGGGCCTGTTCCTGGGAGAGCAGTATATCCTTCTCGTCGGACTCGTTAAAAGAAAAACGTCTTCCAGTACGCATTGAGTAATCGCTGTTCTGATGTCCAGAAGTTATTTTCGGGCCTATAAGAGACAGTAGCAGCAACATTATGGACACAATAAGTTACAAACAACGCCAACAAAATAGCACAATTGGTCAGGAGCATGGAAAACGTCAGCCATCCTCTTCGATGCCATCTTAGTCAAAGAGAATGTGTTTTTATGGCAAATTGTGTTTTTTTCAACTCTTCCCTTTGCCTTCATTTTCCATGGGCATGACACATGGTTATAAACCACCTCCCCTTTACTTCACTTATTTTGTTTAATCTGCGCCCACACGTGCATGCATAAGTGTGTGTCAGTGAGGGGCTGCCTGTCTCGGTAGAGCAAGGGAAGGAGGCTTAACAATACAATGTGAGGAGATGATGATGTTTTGACAAAGAAGAGATTGGACAGTGGGGGAAGGGTGGCAGCGTGGCACTCACACAGAGCAGCCCCTATCTAAGTGTTAATTGATCTCACACTCTGTCAGTCTACTTTCCTCTGAGCCACTCAGCCACCCCTTTATCCATGCCCCATAGATAAGAGATAGATAAGAGATATACTTTATTTGTCCATATGAGATGGACATTCGTCTTATGCTTTTATCCAATCCCCCGATATACACACAACCAAACACACATTAGGTTGGAGAGGCTGGCGCAGAAGGCAGCCATAGTGCAGTGCCCAAAGAGCAGTTTAGGGGGTTAAGTTCCTTGCTCAAGGGAACATTGGTGGTAGGTGACACCTGAGATATTGATGCCAGCATTCTTTCCTCTCCATCAGTACTGGGATCTGAACGAGTAGCTGGCCTGCTTCACTGACCTCGAGGTTACCGCTGCCCCATCACTCTCTTCATAAAGAATGGCACCAGAAGGAATGGCATCCATTTATGGGCTCCTGACCAATTGTGCTATTTATTTTGGCACCCCCGATGGAATCAGACTTTCACGCCCTGGCTTGCTCGAGAGGTTTCCTTGCCTCGGTTGGCTCGGCGGCTTCCCATCCCACCTCACTCTCCAACGGATCATCGGGATCCCTTGCTGCAGCAGGAGCGACAGGCATCTTGCCTCAGTCGGATTGTCTGGCTTCCATGCCTCAGCCGGCTCGCCTAGCTCCCATGTCTCGACCGGTTCGGGTGGGATGCCGGGTGGCACCCCAGGAGAGGATGGGGGGGGGGTTACTGTCACATCTACTCACGCTCCCCCCCAGCGCTTGAGGGCACCAGGCCACCCTGCATCACGCACTCCTATCATCCATTATGCACACCTGCCTTCCATCGTCACGTGCATCAGCGATATTGGACTCTCCTGGACTCACTCACTCGTGTTACCTCCCCTATATTTGTCAGCTCCCCAGCTCTGTTCCTTGCTTCTGCATTCATTTTTTTGTGTTACTGTTTGTTGACGCTGTTACTGTCTCGTTCCATGCCCGTTCCATTTTTAAATGTTTTACTCTCCGTACCTGCTTCGTCTCTACAGCGTCATCCCATGTGACAATATGTATTCCTAGTCAAGTGAAATCCATAGATCAGGGCCTAATTTATATATTTGCTATATGAACTGAAACTGTTGCGTTTATATTGTTGTTCATTATATATAGCCTTGTTATTTTTTATTTTTTTATTTTTTTTACCTTTATTTAACTGGGCAAGTCAGTTAAGAACACATTCTTATTTTCAATGACGGCCTAGGAACAGTGGGTTAACTGCCTGTTCAGGGGCAGAACGATAGATTTGAACTTGCAACTTGGTTACTAGTCCAACGCTCTAACCACTAGGCTACCCTGCCGCCCCAGTGTTACTATTTCCTTTTTAAATTTAGCAAATATTTGTCTTTCTTTTTAACTTTTGGGAATGGTCTCGTAAGTAAGCATTTCACAGTAACGTCTACACCTGTGGTATTCAGCACATGTGACCAGTAAAATCATTTTTATTCTCGCTCTCTCTCTAGCCTTCTCTCTCTCCAAACTTCTACTTGTCCGTGGAGCTCCGAGACGTGATTGTGTCGAGGCACAGATCTGGGGAAGGGTACCAAAACATTTCTGCAGCATTGAAGGTCCCCAAGAACACAGTGGCCTCCATCATTTTTAAATGGAATAAGTTTGGAACCACCAAGACTCTTCCTAGAGCTGGCCACCCAAACAAAATGAGCAATCGGGGGAGAAGGGTCAGGGAAGTAACCAAGAACTCAATGGTCACTCTGACAGAGCTCCAGGGTTTCTCTGTGGACATGGAAGAACCTTCCAGAAGGACAACTATCTCTGCAGCACTCCACCAATCAGGCCTTTATGATAGAGTGGACAGACGGAAGCCACTCCTCAGTAAAATGCACGTGACAGCCCGCTTAGAGTTTGTCAAAAGGCACCTAAAGACTCTCAGACCATGAGAAACAAGATTCTCTGGTCTGATGAAACCAAGATTGAAATCTTTGACCTAAATGCCAAGCATCACGTCTGAAAAAAACCTTGTACCATCCTTGCGCTGAAGCATGGTGGCGGCAGTATCATGCTGTGGGGATGTTTTTCAAATACAGGGACTGGGAGACTAATCAGGATTGAGGGAAAGATGAACGGTGCAAAGCACAGAGAGATCATTCATGAAAACCTGCTCCAGAGCGCTGAGGACCTCCGACCTGGGCGAAGGTTCACCTTCCAACAGGACAACGACTAGAAGCACACAGGCAAAACAATGCAGGACTGGCTTGGGGACAAGTCTCTGAATGTCCTTTAGTGGCCCAGCCAGAGCTCAGACTTGAACCCAATCGAACATCTCTGGAGAGACCTGAAAATAGCTGTGCAGCGACACTCCCCATGCAAACTGACAGAGCATGAGAGGATAAACAGAGAAGAATGGGAGAAACTCCCCAAATACAGGTGTGCCAGCTTGTAGCATCCGATCCAAGAAGACTCTAGGCTGTATTCGTTGCCAAAGGTGCTTCAACAAAGTACTGAGTAAAGAGTTTGAATACTTATGTAAATGTGATCAGTTTTTTTGTTTTAATACATTTGCAAAAATTTCAAAACTGTTTTTGCTTTGTCAATATGGGCTATTGTGCGTGGACTGGTGAGGGGAAAAAACTATTTAACCAATTTTAGAATAAGGCTGTAACGTAACAAAATGTGGAAAGTCAAGGGGTGTGAATTCTTTCCAAATGCACTGTATGGTATGAACTTGCTTAAAGGTACAGTAGTGTGTGAGAGAGAAAGACTGAGCGAGAGGCAGTTCATTGACGGCCCTGGGGAGTATGTTTCCTGTCAATAAATATCATTTGTCAGACCTCCATCCCATATATTAAATAATTGACAGTATTGATTTGGTGCAAAATCATACACTGAAGTAGACATATGTGGACAGCGCTTTCATTTAATGGTTTGATGATCCGTGTCGCCACTTTGTACACAACAACCGGCTACAATGGAAGGCAGATTTTAAATGCATGTTCTCGGAAGTTGAGACATCTGCATGATATTGAAATGAAATGGAGATTGCACAGACAGAGTTATGGGGCATGTACACTGTATCCAAAACAGTGATACTCTGCTGCCCAATGATACTGTATATTTTGCTCCCTTGGGGTATCAACCAAATGCATTCAGCACACAGCAACTACAACGCAGCATAAAAAAGATCACGTCATCCACATATTCTAGTTGTATAATTATCTCTATCAAAATGAATGATTTTTTCTTAGTGTTATTAATGACATTTTCGGGCTTCCTTGACATTTCTAATCAATTACAGATTGTATCCAGGTTATTTAATTCGATTTCATGTTGTAGTGGAGCGGTTTGGGTCCTGGCAGCATTAATCATAGCGTTATGCAGAGCCTCAGAGCCACCCTACCACAGGGGAAGCCTGGTGTCAGCCTCACAGCCAAATCACTGAGACTCTGCTCATGTTCTAGTGGAAAGACCCAGAACACTCCTTTCTTTCTCTGATATGTATGTGTCTGGATATACTGTGTAGGGACGACACGATAAAGCTTATTTTTCTTAGCTGAACAGGATTCTTGTTGTAAATGGTCTGTCTGAAGTTAATTTATATTAATTAATTAATTGAAAGTATTAGAGAATACAACCAGTACTCTCAGTGTAATACAGCTGATTCTTGTAAAGTGATTGACTGTAAAGACGAAGACAAAACCCTGATGAAGGTCAATCAGAGAAAGCCTCTGAGTAGACACTCGTGAATGAAGGATGCCTTCAGGGATTCTGTCCCACTTTGTTTGCATAGTGTGAATCAATGGAGCAGGTGTGCTATGCCATTACTTATGTTGTCTCCCACAATCTGTGTGGGCAGATTTCATATCAAAATCATGCAGACAGCACTGCCATCTCTCTCCAGATACCCAAAACACAGCCCATCTGGGGAGGACTGTAGTGTGTAAATACTGTACTGCGCTGTATGTGTGTGGTTTATGAGTTATTGTGCTGGCTACCTCCTCCCTATCTCCTGGCACCTCAGGATAAATGTCTATGTGAGAGGGTTTTTACTATTGGGAATATCAACAGTGTTGAGGAGCATCGTCCCTTTCATGGGCCTGCCGCTGAATTAAAGTCATCGCTCTAATGTTGATGGAGGTCGTTCCTCTTATTCCTGGGAGATGGATGCTGCCGCACGCCAGGTGTTATTTATATCCCACCACCCACCCAGCGTGTGAATGTGGTACAAAGAAGAGACCGCATAGTGTGTAATGGGACTGTACATGAAGCTATAAAATACAGTATTTTCCTCATAGGTGGACCTCCGTGTGTTCAAAGCTGTGATAGAGTGAAGATCTTAAAAAAAAAAATGGTGTCGTAACTCAGGTGTCTGGAGTTTTGCCAAGATGCTTATCTAACCACAGAGCAACTAGAACACCCTCAGAGAGTTGAGTTTTCCTCTGCAGCTGTATTCACCTCTCTCCTCCTGTTGTAGATCTCATAAGGATTCTTGAAAGTGATTGGTAAAGGCATTGGACACTAAAATCTATCCGTATTCACCATACTACCTCTCTCCATTCCTCAAAAGATTCAAACAAACCAAATTGAAATTCATTGATAGAGCATTCCTTCAGCAACATAATTTTAGAAGATAAAGAAGGCAGTGGTTGTGGGGTAGTGGATGGCCTTCAGAAAGTATTCATACCTCCTGACTTATTCCACATTTTGTTGTGTTACAGCCTGAATTCAAAATGGATTACAAATATATATTTTTCTCACCCATCTGCACACAATACCTCA
The DNA here is from genome assembly GCF_013265735.2 of Oncorhynchus mykiss. Lineage (NCBI taxonomy): Eukaryota > Metazoa > Chordata > Actinopteri > Salmoniformes > Salmonidae > Oncorhynchus > Oncorhynchus mykiss. The sequence goes on along the minus strand of NC_048589.1, from coordinate 21,458,394 downwards.
TAATGGCAAAGTGAAAACATGTTTTTAGAAATGTTTGTAAATGTATTGGAAAATAAATAAATAAATAGCTAATTTACAAAAGTATTCACACCCTGGAGTCAATACATGTTAGAATCACCTTTAGCATTGATTACAGCTGTTTGTCTTTCTGGGGAAGTCTCCAAGAGCTTTGCACACCTGGATTGTGCAATATTTGCCCTTTTATTAATATTCTTCAAGATCTGTCAAATTGGTTGTTGATCATTGTTAGACAACCAGTTTCAAGTATTGCCATAGATTTTCAGATTAGCAGATTAGCAGATTTAAACTGTAACTCAGCCACTCAGCAAATGTTATTTTCTTCTTGGTAAGCAACTCCAGCGTAGATTTGGTCAGTGTTTTAGGTTATTGTCCTGCTGAAAGGTGAATTAATCTCCCAGTGTCTGGTAGAAAGCAGACTGAAGTAGGTTTTTCTCTAGGATTTTGTCTGTGCTTAGCTCCATTCTGTCTTTGTTTTTTCCTGAAAAACTCCCCAATCCTTAACGATTACAAGCATACCTATAACATGATGCAGCCACCACTATGCTTGAAAATATGGAGAGGGATACTCTGTAATGGGTTGTATTGGATTTGCCACAAACATAACACTTTGTACTGAGGACAAAAAGTGAAATTGCTTTGCCACATTTTTGCAGTATTACTTTAGTGCCTTGTTGCAAACAGGATGCATATTTTGAAATATTTGTATTCAGTACAGGCTTCCTTCTTTTCACTCTGTCAATTAAGTTAGTATTGTGGAGTAACGAATCAAATCAAATCAAAATGTTTTAGTCACATGCGCCAAATACAACAGGTGTAGACCATACAGTGAAATGCTTACTTACAAGCCCCTAACCAACAAGCCCCTAACCAAATATGGATAAGAATAAGAGATAAAAGTAACAAGTAATTAAAGAGCAGCATTAAAAAAAAATACATATATATACACAGGGGGGTGCCGGTACAGAGTCAATGTGCAGGGACACCGGTTAGTTGAGGTAGTATGTACATGTAGGTAGAGTTATTAAAGTGACTATGCATAGATGACAACAGAGAGTGGCAGTGGTGTGGAGAGGGGAGGGGGCAATGCAAATAGTCTGGGTAGCCATTTGACTAGATGTTCAGGAGTCTTATGGCTTGGGGGTAGAAGCTGTTTAGAAGCCTATTGGACAAAGACTTGGTGCTCCGGTACCGCGGTAGCAGAGAGAACAGTCTATGACTAGGGTGGCTGGAGTCTTTGACAATTTTTAGGGCATTCCTCTGACACCGCCTGGTATAGAGGCCCTGGATGGCAGGAAGCTTGGCTCCAGTGGTGTACTGGCCCGTTCGCACTACCCTCTGTAGTGCCTTGTGGTCAGAGGCCTAGCAGTTGCCATAGAGGGCAGTGATGCAACCAGTGATGCAACCAGTCATGCTCTCGGTGGTGCAGCTGAAGAACCTTTTGAGGATCTGAGGACCCATGCCAAATCTTGTCAGTCTCCTGAGGGAGAATAGGTTGGGTTGTGCCCGCTTCACGACTTTCTTGGTGTGCTTGGACCATGATAGTTTGTTGGTGATGTGGACACCAAGGAACTTGAAGCTCTCAACCTGCTCCAATGCAGCCCTATCGATTAGAATGGGGGCGTGCTCGGTCCTCTTTTTCCTGTAGTCCACAATCATCTCCTTTGTCTTGATTACGTTAAGGGAGAGGTTGTTGTCTTGGCACCACACGGCCAGGTCTCTGCCCTCCTCCCTATAGGTTGTCTCTTCGTTGTCGGTGATCAGGCCTACCACTGTTGTGTCATCGGCAAACTTAATGATGGTGTTGGAGTCATGCCGTGCAGAAATGAGTGAACAGGGAGTACAGGAGGGAGCTGAGCACACACCCTTGAGGGGCCCCTGTGTTGAGAATCAGGGTGGCGGATGTGTTGTTACCTACCCTTACCACCTGGGAGTGGCCCATCAGGAAGTCCAGGATCCAGTTGCAGAGGGAGGTGTTTAGTCCCAGGGTCCTTAGCTTATTGATGAGCACTATGGTGTTGAACGCTGAGCTGTAGTCAATGAACAGCATTCTCACATAGGTGTTCCTTTTATCCAGGTGGGAAAGGGCAGTGTGGAGTGCAATATCTGCAATTATCTGTGGATCTGTTGGGGCAGTATGCAAATTGTAGTGGGTCTGAGGTTTCTGGGATGATGGTGTTGATGTGAGCCATGACCAGCCTTTCAAAGCACTTCATGGCTACAGACGTGAGTGCTACGGGTTGGTTGTCATTTAGGCAGGTTACCTTAGTGTTCTTGGGCACAGGCACTATGGTGGTCTGCTTAAACATGTTGGTATTACAGACTTGGACAGGGAGAGGTTGAAAATGTCAGTGAAGACACTTGCTAGTTGGTCAGCGCACGCTTGCAATACACGTCCTGGTAATCTGTCTGGCCCTGCGGCCTTGTGAATGTTGACCTGCCTAAAGGTTTTACTCATATTGGCTGCAGCGAGTGTGATCACACAACTGGTGCCCTCATGCATGTTTCAGCGTTATTTGCCTCAAAGTGATCATAGAAGTAGTTTAGCTCTTCTGGTAGGCTCGTGTCACTAGGAAGCTCTCGGCTGTGCTTCCCTTTGTAGTCAGTAATGGTTTGCAAGCCCTGCCACAATATAACATTGTAGTTACTTCACATTCTCAGTTTTCTCCTATCACAGCCATTAAAAACTCTAACTGTTTTAAATTCACTATTGGTCTCATGGTAAAATCCCTGAGTGGTTTCCTTCCTCTCCAGCAACTGAGTTAGGAAGGACACCTATGTCTTTATAGTGAATGGGTGACTAAGCCTGACTAACAGGTACAGTATATAGCCTTGCTACTCTTTTTTCAAATGTCTTTTTACTGTTGTTTCATCTCTTTACCGACCGACCCACACACACACACACACACACACACACACACACACACATACCTTTTTTTCACACCATTGGTTAGAGCCTGTAAGTAAGCATTTCACTGTTGTATTCGGTGCACGTGACAAATAAACTTTGCTTTGATTTGATATGCAATGTCTGCTTTTTTTTACTCATCTACCAATAGGTGCTCTTCTTTGTGAGGCAGTGAAAAGCCTCCCTGGTCTTTGAGGTTGAATCTGTGTTGAAATTCACTGTTCAGACCTCCCGAGTGGCGCAGCAGTCTAAAGCAGTGCATTGCAGTGCTTGAGGCGTCATTACAGCCCCGGGTTCGATTCTGGGCTGTGTCACAGCCGGCCGTGACCGGGAGACCCATGAAGCGTGACACAAATGTCCCAGCGTCGTCCGAGTTAGAGGAGGGTTTGCCCCGCCGGGATTTTCTTGTCCCATCGCGCTCTTGCGACTCCTTGGGGTAGGTCAGGCACCTGCAAGCTGACTACAGTCACCAGCTGGATGATGTTTCCTCTGACACATTGGTGCGGCTGGCTTTTGGGTTAAGCGAGCAGTGTGTCAAGAAACAGTGTGGCTTGGCAGGGTCGTGTTTCGGAGGATGCATGGTTCTTGACCTTCGCCTTTCCGGACTCTGTAGGGGAGTTGCAGCGATAGGACAAGACTGTAACTACCAATTGGATATCACACAATTGGGGAGAAAAAGGGGTAAAAGTTTGGCAGCCTCAAGTCTTATTGGGTATGACGCTACATGCTTGGCACACCTATATTTGGGGAGTTTCTTCCATTCTTTTCTGCAGATCCTCTCAAGCTCTGTCAGGTTGGATGGGGATCGTCGCTGCACAGCTATTTTCAGGTCTCTCCAGAGATGTTCAATCGGGTTCAAGTCCGGACTCTGTAAGGGAATTCTGCCCTATGTGCACACATGTGACCACAGGAAACTTCTTTGATCATTGGTTAGTTTGTTTAATAAAGATTGCAAGCCTACAATAATTTGCAAGTAACACACTCAGCACAAAAGATGCTGTTTTCCCTTTTTATTCCCCACTGAGGATCACCCCACCCAGGGTGATGTCCCTTAACTTTAATACCGTATAAGCTCATAATTAATAGTTGCTAATACAAAGATGTTTCTGCTAGGCGGAGTTCAGCTTATTGCTATTTGCAGTTAGTTTCCCAATCCTTCTTCCTCCTATTGCTATCATGTGCTAGCAGAAGTAAGACTGGAACATAGTATCAACAGGAACAGAAAGTATAGTTTCAAAACACAGACATCTGACTTTTTGTACAGTTGACCTCTTCATGCACTTAAAAAGTCTCTACCACTGATTCTTAATCTCAAGCTAAAGCAAAACATTAATCATTGTACTTTTGTAATTACAGGTGTTCCTATAATGTACAGATATGATAGAATTCCTTTCATCTCTGGCTGGGCCAATCAAGGACATTCAGAGGCTTGTCCCGAAGCCACTCCTGCATTGTCTTTGCCGTGTGCTTAGGGTTGTTGTCCTTTTGGAAGGTGAACCTTTGCCCCAGTCTGAGGTCCTGAGCGCTCTGGAGCAGATTTTCATCAAGGATCTCTCTCTGTACTTTGCTCCATTCATCTGTCAGAGTGACCATCTGGTTCTTGGACCAAAGTCCTTCTCCCCCAATTGCTCAGTTTGCCGGGCAGCCAGCTCTAGGAAGAGTCTTGGTGGTTTCAAATTTCTTCAATTTAAGAATGATGGAGGTTACTGTGTTCTTGGGGACCTTCAATGCTGCAGAAATGTTTTGGTACGCTTCCCCAGATCTGTGCCTCGACACAATCCTGTCTCGGAGCTCTTCTGACAATTCCTTCAACCTCATGGCTTGGTTTTTGCTCTGACATGCACTGTCAACTGTGGGACCTTATATAGACAGGTGTCTGCCTTGCAAATCATGTCCAGTCAATTGAATTTACTACAGGTGGACTCCAATCAAGTTGTTGAAACATATTATGAAACATAAGCCTGTAATCGAACCCACAAATGCTGATGCTCCAGATACTCAGCTAGTCTAAAGAAGGCCAGTTTTATTGCTTCTTTAAATCAGCACACCAGTTTTCAGCTGTGTTAACATAATTGCAAAAGGGTTTTCTAATGATAAATTAGCCTTTTAAATGCTAAACCTGGATTAGCTAACACAACGTGCCATTGGAGCACAGGAGTGATGGTTGCTGATAATGGGCCTCTGTACGCCTATGTAGATATGCCATTATAATATTCCAGCTACAATAGCCATTTACAACATTAACGATGTCTACACTGTATTTCTGATAAATTTTATGTAATTGTAATGGACAAAAAATGTGCTTTTCCTTCAACATCAAGGATATTTCTCCGTGACCTCAAACTTTTGAACGGTAGTGTATATATAACAAAAATAGAAATGCAACAATTTAAAAGATTTTACTGAGTTACAGTAATAAAGGAAATCAGTCAAATAAATTCATTACACCCTAATCTATGGATTTCACATGACTGAGAATACAGATATGCATCTGTTGGTCACAGACACCTTAAAAAAGGCAGGGGCGTGAATCAGAAAACCAGTCGGTATCTGTGTGATCACCACTTGCCTCACACAGCGTGACTCATCTCCTTCGCAAAGAGTTGATCAGGCTGTTGATTGTGGACTGTGGAATGTTGTCCCTGTCCTCTTCAATGGCTGTGCGAAGTTGCTGGATGTTGGCAGGAAGTGGAACACACTGTTGTACAATGGTTGTCTAGTCTTGTGATTATCAAAGTATCTGAGCGTGCCCGATTTAACAGGGGCTTAGAGCAAGATTCCCAAAGCCTGGAGTGTCTGAATTCTCGCCCACTTCAATTTTGCTTCAGTAGGGGTCACTTCATGAGCTCCAGGGCATGCCCGCCCAACATGCATTTGTAGTCTACTTGTGTGCTGCTATAGCCCCTTGCTCTAGCTATTGTCATGGCGTTCGCTAAATATTTTCATAAAGAAACTGATAAAACACACAGGTGCAAAATCAAGGTGACTTACAAAGATGAGGTCCAACAGCAAGAGGGAGTGTGGTGATGAAGGTTACACAACTACAGAATCATTGTGGAATCTGAAAAGACACTTATCCAAAAAGCATGATGGTGTACTTACTATGTGCACATGCTAAAAAAAACCTGGATAGATAACTAAGTGTGTCATTGTAGCAAAGTATTTATAAACAAAAAATCTGATCTCAAACGTTTGGTTAATTTTCCTTCTATTGTCTATATAATTGGGCATCATTGATTTTGGCCCAATAGGCCTGGCATATTCCCATGTTCAAGGAGCATTTCTGTTTTGATTGGGTTATTTTTCCTAAAAAACTTTAGGCCTACCTATAGAAAAATTTAAAAACAACTCTGCATCTCTGTCCAGCATGGCAAGAGTTGCAAAAAGGCTGTTTAGCTTCCCCAGTGGCTCTGCAAGTGTGGAGAGGATATTTTCCACTGCTGGCTGGCTCGCCAGGCACCATCGTATGAGCCTTAAACCACAGAGTGGCCAAACTAATGTTTCAGAAAATGTATTCATAAGTCATGTTTTGTTTAATTTGTATTTAATTCTAAGTAAGTCACAGCCGATATGTGCAATTTATGGACTATAATGATTTAATACAACAAAATGTTTAAATGCTGAGCGCTTTATGTCCCTACCAGCCTGTTGTGTCACACTCGCAAATGCTTCACAATGTATTTCTTTGTAGGCTATAGCCTTGAAATAATTGAAATAGCCTAAATAATACATGTTTGTTTCTTCTTAGGCTCCTTGTCTAGTTCCTGACCTATTTAGAGTGTTTATATGCTGTTTAATATGACATGTAGTCTATTTAAAATGATGTTCGCTTAAATTCACCTTTTCATGTTTATTTCATGTACTGTCAAATTCTCTAAAACAACATTGGAGGCGGCTCATGGAAGAGAAAGGAACATTAAATTGTCTGGCAACAGCTTTGGTGGACATTCCTGCAATCGGCATGCCAAATACACGCACCCTCAAAAGTAGAGACACCTGTGGCATTGTGTTGTGTGAAAAAACTGCACATTTTAGAGTGGCCTTTTATTGACCCCAGCACAAGGTGCACCTGTGTAATGACCTAGCTGTTTAACCAGCTTCTTGATATGCCACAGGTGGATGGATAATCTTGACAAATTAGAAATGCTCACTAATAGGGATGTAAACAAATTTGTGCACAAAATTTGAGAGAAATAAGCTTTTTGTGCGTATGGAACATTTCTGGGATCTTTTATTTCAGCTCATGAAACATTTATATAATTGTTCAGTAAATATACACTGCTCAAAAAAATAAGGGGAACACTAAAATAACACATCTTAGATCTGAATGAATGAAATATTCTTATTAAATACTTTTTTCTTTACATACTTGAATGTGCTGACAACAAAATCACACAAAAATGATCAATGGAAATGAAATGTATCAACCCATGGAGGTCTGGATTTGGAGTCACACTCAAAATTAAGGTGGAAAACCACACTACAGGCTGATCCAACTGAGGATCTCATCTCGGTACCTCATGGCAGTCAGGCTACCTCTGGCTAGCACATGGAGGGATGTGCGGCCCCCCAAAGAAATGCCACCCCACACCATGACTGACCCACCACCAAACCGGTCATGCTGGAGGATGTTGCAGGCAGCCGAACGTTCTCCACGGCGCCTCCAGACTCATCTCTCATGTCACGTCTGTCACGTGCTCAGTGTGAATCTGCTTTCATCTGTGAAGAGCACAGGGCGCCAGCGGAAAATTTGCCAATCTTGGTGTTCTCTGGCAAATGCCAAACGTCCTGCACGGTGTTGGGCTGTAAGCACAACCCCCACCTGTGGACGTCGGGCCCTCATACCACCCTCATGGAGTCTGTTTCTGACCGTTTGAGCAGACACATGCACATTTGTGGCCTGCTGGAGGTCATTTTGCAGGGCTCTGGCAGTGCTCCTCCTGCCCCTCCTTGCACAAAGGCGGAGGTAGCGGTCCTGCTGCTGGGTTGTTGCCCTCCTACGGCTTCCTCCACGTCTCCTGATGTACTGGCCTGTCTCCTGGTTGCCCCTCCATGCTCTGGACACTACGCTGACAGACACAGCAAACCTTCTTGCCACAGCTCGCATTGATGTGCCATCCTGGATGAGCTGCACTACCTGATCCACCTGTGTGGGTTGTAGACTCCGTCTCATGCTACCACTAGAGTGAAAACACCGGCAGCATTCACAAGTGACCAAAACATCAGCCAGGAAGCATAGGAACTGAGAAGTGGTCTGTTGTCATCACCTGCAGAACCACTCCTTTATTGGGGGTGTCTTGCTAATTGCCTATAATTTCCACCTGTTGTCTATTCCATTTGCACAACAGCATGTGAAATTTATTGTCAATCAGTGTTGCTTCCTAAGTGGACAGTTTGATTTCACAGAAGTGTGATTGACTTGGAGTTACATTGTGTTGTTTAAGTGTTCCCTTTATTTTTTTTGAGCAGTGTATAATACTTGTTCCCCCACACTTCTAAAACCAAAGTTGCACCCCTTTCAGCCCACTCTGTGATGACCACAATTAATTATTAAAATCATGCCGTGCCTATTCTTCCCTCCTACATGAAGCTCAAATCATTCTGCTAGCATTGCATCACCACCTACTGTGAACTTGCAGATTGTGTCTACAATCATCTAAAACTGTCATAATGTGAGAAAACTGATCAAATATAGTCTATTCATTTTGTTTCCTCTCATACGACAGCACATCTAATTCACCCAAAGTGGTTCTGTGAAGATTGAACGGAGTCATACGAGACCAGTCTTATCGATGGTGTCACATGTGCTCCAAGGTCTTTCTCAAACAAAAGTCCCCAGCAGGAGACAGCAGGATAAGAGCAGGTCTCCACACACGACATCCCTGTAAAGCAGCAGCAAGACCAACACTCTCCAGCCTATTATCAGTCCCATTCAGTCCTAGGCCTCCCAATGAGCCTGCACTGCCAGCCTCCTGCCTCCCTGCTCTTGCCCAGCTGCCCAGTAATCAGCCTATTAAAATGGAGATCCAGGTACAAGGAGCACACAGCAGTATGAAGATTACCTTATTCATATTTAAAGCTGCTGGGCATACACGTCACACTGGATTACAATGTGTAAGTCGCTCTCTCGTATTCTCCCTCTGCTTGAAACGGGCGTTTCGGTGTCCTCATAGAAAGGCTACCACTGATCTTTCAGCCATCGTAAACTAGGCTGCAGATATTACTCTAGGGATGTGACAAATGTGAGAAAAAGCTACTCAACCTTTACCATACTATGTGTACAGTGCCCTCAGAAAGTATTCACACCCCTTGACTTTTTCCACATTTTGTTGTGTTACAGCCTGAATTAAAAATGGATTACATTGAGATTGTCACTGGCTTTCAGACAATACCCCATGATGTCGAAGTGGAATTGTTTTTCAAATTGTTTACAAATTAATTGAAAATGAAAGCTGAAATGTCTTGAGCCAATAAGTATTCAAACCCTTTATGGCAAGCCTAAATAAGTTCAAGAGTCAAATTTGCTTATGAAGTCACATAATACGTTGCACGGACTCACTCTGTGTGCAATAATAGCATGATATTAACATGATTTTTGAATGACTACCTCATCGCTCTACCCCACACATACAATTATCTGTAAGGTCCCTCAGTCGAGCAGTGAATTTCAAACACAGATTCAACCACAAAGACCAGTGAGGTTTTCCAATGCCTCGCAAAGGGTACCTATTTGTAGATGGGTAGAAATAAAATTAAAATGCTGACACTGAATATCCCTTTGAGCATAGTAAAGTTATTAATTACACTTTGGATGGTGTATCAATCAATGGAGGATGCAGAGGGGAGGACGGTTCATTTAACACGTGTTTTAAGGCATTTGATACCCTTTCAACAATTCCACTCCAGCCATTACCACAAGCCCGTCCTCCACCATTAAGGTGCCAACAACCTCCTGTGGTATGAATACACCTAGTCAATACACACAGGCGTCCTTCTCAACTCAGTTGCCAGAGAGGAAGGAAACTGCTTGAAAAGAATAATGGGCAAATACTGTACAATTCAGGTGTGCAAATCTCTTAGACTTAACCAGAAAGACTCACAGCCTATAATAGCAGCTAAAGGTGATTCTAACATGTATTGACTCAGATATTTATGTATTTAATTGATAAAGAAATGGGCACATTTTTTTTTGACTTGTTTTCACTTTGTCATTATGGTGTGTCAATGTGTGAGAAAAAAAATCAGGCTGTAACACAAAATGCGGAATAAGTCAAGGGGTATGAATACTTTCTGAAGGCACTGTACAGATTAATAAATTGGTCATAACTTTTGATGTGATCTTCATCTACTAGTTTAAGTCTGCTTAAACTAATAACACAAACAATTATACATTTTCATGTCTTTATTGAACACACCGTGTAAACATGCACAGCGCAGGGTGGGGAAAGTATGTGAACCTTTGGATTTAATAACAGGTTGACCCTCCTTTGGCAACAATAACCTCAGCCAAACATTTTCTGTAGTTGCCCCAAACCATGATGCTCCCTCTACCATACTTGAGGTTGATGTTGGTGTGCTGTGCCTTTTTTTTCTCCACACAGTGTTGTGTGTTCCTTCCAAACAACTGAACTGTAGTTTCATCTGTCCACAGAACATTTTGCCAGTAGCACTGTGGAACATCTAGGTGCACTTTTGCAAACTCTTTTGACACAGCAGTGGCTTCTTCCGTTGTTTCCTCCCATGAACACCATTCTTGTTTAGTGTTTTACGTATCGTAGACTCGTCAACAGACACATTAGCATGTTACAGAGATTTCTGTAAGTCTTTAGCTGAAACTCTAGAATTCTTCTTAACCTCATTGAGCATTCTGCACTGTGCTCTTGCAGTCATCTTCGCAGGATGGCCACTCCCAGGGGGAATTGCAACAATGCTCAACGTTCTCCATTTATAGACAATTTGTCTACCGTGGACTGATGAACATCAAGGCTTTTAGAGATACTTTTGTAACCCTTTCCAGCTTTATGCAAGTAAAAAATTCTTAATCGTAGGTCTTCTGAGATCTCTTTTGTTCGAGGCATGGTTCACATCAGGGAATGCTTCTTGTAAATAGCAAACAACTTCTCCAATCTCGTCTCATTGATTGGACTCCAGGTTAGCTGACTCCTGACTTCAAATAGCTTTTGGAGAAGTCATTACCCTAGGGCTTCACATACTTTTTCCAACCTACACTGTGAATGTATGTATGTAGTATGCTTATTAGTCATGGTATGGATATAGTTAGTATGCCAAAAGTTCCCGGATGTTGTTCTACATTCGCCAAAATACGAAGTATACAAGCAATGGACACAATTTCCGTGCTTTTAGGTCCCATAATGCAATTCTTCAGAAAATGAATGTGGCTTCACAACATTTTCAGATTTGAAGAAAATGGCAGAAGATATGCACACCGAAGTCGGACGAGAGTGGATACAAATTTGTTGCTTCAACACAGCGTTTCCCAAACTCGGTCCTTGGGTCCACAAGGGGTGCACATTATTGTTTTTGTTTTTTCAAATGATAAAAGCTTGATATTTAGTTGACTATTTGAATGAGCTGTGTACTACTAGGGCAAAAACCAAAACATGCACCCCTTGGTGTCCCGAGGACTGAGTTTGGGAAACCCTGCTTTAACAAATTATGACAGATGTTAAGTAATGACTTTTCAAATAAGTTAGACGTTATGTTGGCAGACAATGCCAACGAACCGCATAGCATATCATTAGAGCAGTAAGTACCGGGTACGTTAGCTACCTACAGGAATGTTAGTTGGCTACTAATACATCAAAGTTTCCAGTATATTTACATTATGCTATTTAACTAACTACCCAAAGTTTACTGACTTGATTATTCACATCATTCACAGCTTAGCTAAGTGGTGTAGTGGTTCTGGTGTGTTCGTAAATTTGTATGGCTATCTACTCCGATTTCAGAGCACTCTCATCTGAATGTGTCAGAGTGCAGAATAATTGATGAACGCTCATCACCCCGTTGAATATGGCCGGTGTCAGTAAATGTCAGCAAAAAAAGCGTAATTAAATTGTTGCCAGCGGCACAGTTACAGTCACCAACGCTCTGGATAACATGAAAACTGCCTAACCAACTCTGCTAGGGCGAGTAAAATGGTCAGTGAGTTGTTCTCTCATTTGTGTCTGAAGTTGCTAGCAACTTAGGCTGGGTGCTTGACTGCGGTTGTGAGGTCAGAATGCTCGGATCAATCCTACTCCTCGGCCAGAGCATCCAATGTGCACTACGAGATCTAAACACTCAGAATTTACTAAATGGACAATCTGACAACGTCCTGAATTTACGAACACCCAGAGAGTACTCTGGCACTCCAGATTGAATTTACGAACATAACCGAAGTCTAGCTAGTCATTTGTTACGCTAACAAGAGGTTGCTTAGCAACAGCATCAACTTCCGGTAGACAGGCGAAGCGCTAGTACCTGCGGCACTCCAGGAAGAGGGTTGCCTACCCCTGATCTAGGGTCCTGCGGCACTTCAGGAACAAGGTTGCCTACCCCTGCTCTAGGGTCATTTCTAAAACTGTTTGAATGATGTCTGTGAGTATAACAGAACTCATATGGCAGGCAGAAACCTGAGAAGAAATCCAAACAGGAAGTGGGAAATCTGAGGTTGGTCTATTTTCAACCCAGCCCCTATTGAATACACAGTGGGATATTGGTTATGTTGCCCTTCCTAAGGCTTCCACTCGATGTCAACCGTCTTTAGAAACTTGTTTGAGGATTCTACTGTGAAGTGGGACCGAATGAGAAGGGAATGAGTCAGGTCTGCCATGAACTGAGAGGGAGCTCTGTTCAATCGCACTTCTGAAGACAATGGAATTCTCCGGTTGGAACATTATTGACGTTTTATGTTAAAAACATCCTAAATATTGATTCCATACACCGTTTGACATGTTTCTACTGACAGGAACGGAACTTTTTGACATTTCGTCTGCACCTAGGGAACGCGTTTCATGACTTTGGATTTGTTTACCAAACGTGCTAACAAAAGTAGCTCTTTGGAGATAAATGATGGACATATCGAACTAAATTAAACATTTAATGTGGAAGTGGGATTCCTGGGAGTGCATTCTGATGAAGATCATCAAAGTTAAGTGAATATTTATAATGTTACTTCTGACTTCTGTTGACAACCCAATATGGCGGATATCTTTTTGGATGCGTTGTTGTCTGAAAGCTTTACTCAGATTATTGCATGGTATGCTTTTTCCGTAAAGTTTTTTTGAAATCTGACACAGAGGTTGCATTAAGGAGAAGTGTATCTCTATTTCCATGTCTAATAAATGTATTTTCATCTACATTTATAATGAGTATTTCTGTAAAATGATGTGGCTCTCTGCAATAACACCGGATGTTTTTGGAACTAGTGAACGTAATGCACCAATGTATACTGAGATTTTTTTTTATATAAGTATGCACTTTATCGAACAAAACATATATGTATTGTGTAACATGAAGTTCTATGAGTGTCATCTGATGAAGATCATCAAAGGTTAGGGATTAATTGTATCTCTATTTGTGCTTTTTGACACTTCTCTCTTTGGCTGGAAAAATGGCTGAATTTTTCTGTGACTTGGTGGTGACCTAACATAATCGTTTGTGGTGCTTTCGCTGTAAAGCCTATTTGAAATCGGACACTTTGGTGGGATTAGCAACAAGATTTACCTTTAAAATGGTATAAGATACGTTTGTTTGAGGAATTTTAATTATGAGATTTCTGTTGTTTGAATTTGGCGCTCTGCACTTTCACTGGCTGTTGTCATATCAATCCCGTTAATGGGATCTCAGCTCTAAGAAGTTTTAACAGACAGATTATTTCATTTATAACTCACTGTATCACAATTCCAGTAGGTCAGAAGTTTACATACACTAAGTTGACTGTGCCTTTAAACAGCTTGGAAAATTCCAGAAAATTATGTCATGCTTTTAACAGCTTCTGATAGGCTAATTGACATCATTGAGTCAATTGGAGGTGTACCTGTGGATGTATTTCAAGGCCTACCTTCAAACTCAGTGCCTCTTTGCTTGACATCATGGGGAAATCAAAAGAAATCAGCCAAGACCTCAGAAAAAAATCTGACGGTACCATGTTCATCTGTACAAACTGTACAAACAATAGCACGCAAGTATAAACACCATGGGACCACGCAGCCATCATACCGCTCAGGAAGGAGACGTTCTGTCTCCTAGAGATGAACGTACTTTGGTGCAAAAATTGCAAATCAAGCCTAGAACAACAGAAAAGGACCTTGTGAAGATGCTGGAGGAAACAGGTACAAAAGTATCTATATCCACAGTAAAACGAGTCCTGTATTGACATAACCTGAAAGGCCGCTCAGAAAGGAAGAAGCCACTGCTCCAAAACAGCCATAAAAAAGCCAGATTACGGTTTGCAACTGCACATGGGGACAAAGATTGCACATTTTTGGAGAAATGTCCTCTGGTCTGATGAAACAAAAATAGAACTGTTTGTCCATAATGACCATCATTATGTTTGGAGGAAAAAGGGGGAGGCTTGCAAGCCGAAGAACACCATTCCAACCGTGAAGCAAGAGGGTGGCAGCATCATGTTGTTGGGGTGCTTTGCTGCAGGAGGGACTGGTGCACTTCACAAAATAGATGGCATCACGAGGAGGGTAAAATTATGCGGATATATTGAAGCAACATCTCAAGACATCAGTCAGGAAGTTAAAGCTTGGTAGCAAATTAGTATTCTAAATGGACAATGACCCTGTCACGTCCTGACCTTAGTTCCTTTTTTTATGTCTCTATTTTAGTTTGTTCAGGGCGTGAGTTGGGGTGGGCGTTCTATGTTTTTCTATTTCTGTGTTTGGCCTGGTATGGTTCCCAATCAGAGGCAGCTGTTTATCGTTGTCTCTGATTGAGAACCATACTTAGGCAGCAAATCCCACTATGATTTGTCGGTAGCTGTTTTTTGTTTTCTGTTCTAATTTCTGTGTCTTACCATACAGAACTGTTTCGGTTTTCATTTATTTCTCTTGTTCTTTTGTATTCTGTGTTCAGTTTAATAAATATATTATGGACACTTACCACCCTGCACATTGGTCCGATATTTCATACTCCTCGTCAGAGGAAGAAGAAAATCATTACAGACCCCAAGCATACTTCCAGAGTTGTGGCAAAATGGCTTAAGGACAACAAAGTCCAGGTATTGGAGTTGCCATCACAAAGCCCTGACCTCAATCCAATAGAAAATTAGTGGACAGAACTGAAAAAGCGTATGTGAGCAAGGAGGCCTACAAACCTGACTCAGTTACACCAGCTCTGTCAGGGGGAATGGGCCAAAATTCACTCAACTTATTGTGGGAAGCTTGTGGAAGGCTACCCAAATCGTTTGACCCAAGTTAAACATTTTAAAGCGAATGCTACCAAATATTAATTGAGTATATGTAAACTTCTGACCCACTGGGAATGTGATGAAAGAAATAACAGCTGAAATAAATTATACTCTCTACTATTATTCTGACATTTCACATTCTTAAAATAAAGTGGTGATCCTAACTGACCTAAGACAGGGAACTTTAACAAAGATTAAATGTCAGGAATTGTGAAAAACTGAGTTTAAATGTGTTTGGCTAAGGTGTATGTAAACTTCCGACTTCAACTGTATAGTGTTAGGTTCTAATTTTGAGTAAATAACTCATGGACACTAGAGAAGCTTAACTAAGTTAAATTCTTCCCAAAGGGTCGATACAGCTGTAATTCAGACAACAGACATTTCACACAAGCACTGATATTTAACCCTTTCTCCTAGGCTGAGTCTCCTCCTCAACAACTGAATACATCTCTATTGCTAAACAGAACCTTAGTGATATCTGTTCTTCCTCACTTCATCTAACCTGACCTCTACCCAAAAGTGTTCACTTCTCCCTAACTCAAGGCTGTCATGGTTATTGATACCAGACTGTGTCTCTCCTTCTCCAATGACATATAATGACAATGACATATGGCTAACAATAACATTTAGTCTGACATAATGTAAATGTTATACATTACCCTCTCTCCCTCAGTGACATTAGTTTCCAGGTCTGTGAGAGCCAGAGTTCTTACTGGTTGGTAGGTGATCAAATACTTATATCATGCAATAAAATGCAAATTAATTACTTAAAAATCATACAATGTGATTTTCTGTATTTTTGTTTTAGATTCCGTCTCTCGCAGTTGAAGTGTACCTATGATAAAAATTACAGACCTCTACATGCTTTGTAAGTAGGAAAACCTGCAAAATTGGCAGTGTATCAAATACTTGTTCTACCCACTGTACCTTCCTCCTATAACCCTTAACTTCTAGTGTAGACCCTCAACCTTAGCACTCCATCAGTGACATGAATAAGTATATTTTCATATTCTCAGAAGCCAACAATAAATATATATTTGTTTACCTTTATTTTACTAGGCTAGTCAGTTAAGAACAAATTCTTATTTACAATGACGGCCTACCACGCCCAAACCCAGACAACGCTGGGCCAATTGTGTGCCGCCCTATGGGACTCCCAATCACGGCCAGTTGTGATAAGGCTTGGATTTGAAGCAGGGTGTCTGTAGTGACACCTCCTGCACTGAGATGCAGTGCCTTAGACCGCTGCGACACTCGGGAGCCCAAGACTAATACATCCACAGTGCGATTTCAACTGATGTCAATTTTTTGGGTCAAATCAACTAACTATTGTCTTTTCTTGAATTTATATAAAAACTATTCAAACTTGTTAAGCATTATCCAGGTCAAATATGGCATAATTCCACTATTTGTTTCCGGGATTTTTATTTTGAAGTCAAACCGCATATTCTAATATTGTGGCTAACCGTTATTGTGGCTAGGTGGTGCAGAAGCAAAAGCAGTCGAGCAACGTGCCTTACATTTATCAACCAATGGTGTGTTAGATACCACCCGCAGATGTTTGATTGACACCCCCTCATCATATAGGAGGCAGAAATACAGAAATTAATAAATATATAAATGAATCAAATGAATTAAAGTTGGAATAATTAGATAAGATAGATAAATAATTAAACATACAGATACTGTATGAAAATAACATTTATTAATTTAGTCAGTATTTTTGTATTTCCAAGCTCATTTATTTAATTATGTGTGGATTTATTAATTTATCTATTTATATGTGCATTTTTAAAAATTCATTCATTTAATTCTAATTACGGAAGATTTGGTCCTCCAAAAGTGGTATGCCTTGTATTAAAAATAAAAGGTGCTGTACTGCTGTGTTTGCTTTGGCTATAGGTTGCTATATTGGCCTTCTGTCTGTGCTGTGTGTAACATTGTGCATGGACAATATGATCACTTTATTCGTGAAAAGGATCTCAACTGATCACTCAACATGATGACATCATTAGCTCCAGCGGGGAAGCCATTTTACTCCTTGAGGAATCTCACGTCATCTGCAGAGTAATAGTCTCACATGCAATGGGGGTGAATCATTGGCTATATCAACCAAATGGAATCACAGCATTAAGCTCCTAAATTTCCCTAATAGCATCTAATAAGAGATGAGTCCTTCGGGCTCTCAGTCACCCACATCCTTCACAAAAGACAAGCATTTTGCCTTTGTCTTGTAATGGCCCTCTGTTTAATTGTATGCCTGCTTGAGTTGTACTGCTGTACTGTCGGAACTGCTGTATACTTTTTGGTGTGTACTGTAGGTTCACTGGTTTCTGTCTCCATCTTCATGCGCATTAGAAATGTACATAGATATTTTTTTCAATCTATATCATGCATACTTTAGGTGTATTTGTCAGTCAAACATTAGTATTGATACAATGTCAAATTATAGGACGACAATCCATACAGTTCATGAAGGGATACTAGCGAGAGCTCTAGCTCGATATATGGTGCCTATTATATTGTAAGGACGCATACTTTAGGGGCAAAGTTGTGCTTATTGCAAGAGAAACAGAAGATTCGAAATTCCAAGGTCAAATCCATCTAATTTCCCTGAGCTTGTATTGCCAGGGCCGTTCGTTTAGAGCAGCCTTTCTTAAAGTCACGGTGGGTCGCGGACCTGTCAATGGTGGGTCTAAGTAAATGTATAATTATGTCATTCAGCACTGGAACTGATTTGGCCAAGTGCAACTGCGCTCTCTGCTTAGCATCGGTGTCTATGCTCAGTTTGGAAGCTGCACGAGTGGGAGGGAGATGCCCATGTACTTCGCGGTTTACCAGATCTTTTTCCTGTAGTTTTATTGTAGATCACTCCGCGACCAACACGCTGTAGCGCTGTCATTCAGCAGCAGATGCAGTGTCAGCCACCGACTTGTCATTCGTATTCACTATCACGGCAGCAGATAGCCTAGTGGAGAGGCTTTTGGGCCGGTAACCGAAAGGTCGAATCCGGAGCTGACAAGGTCAACATCTGTCATTCTGCCCCTGAACAAGGCAGTTGGCCTACCGGGAACAGTGGGATGTCATTGTAAATAAGAATTTGTTCTTAACTGACTTGCCTAGTTAAATAAAGGTAAAAGAACCAACAACAAAATCACTCACCGGTGTCATCAGCTAACCACAAGTTCTGACCTAGCTCAATCATCATCAAATGCAGCGATGAGTTTCTCTCTCTTGGTTTCATACAAACTTTGAGAAATAACAAGGAGTGCCCACAATGTGTTTTGTGCGGGGAAGTGCTCGGTAATGAGTCTCTCAAATTGAACAAATTAAAACAACACATCCTGACCAAACAGCCACAGCATGACAGTAAACCCAGGGAGTTATTTCAGAAAACTTGCAAAGTGGTTATGAACCAAAGTTTAATTATTGCCTTAGCAAGTTTTTCCTGACTTAAATGATCAGAGGGCACCCGTGCAGTCACTCTACATTTGTTGAAGTCAGTTCAATTGATAGCAAAGGCTTCTAAAAGGATAAATTAGGAACATAATTACAGAAACTAAGATGAGGGATCCGATTGAGGAAACCATATTTCACAGAACAGACTTTTCTCTGTGGATTTCAGGTCTCTAACTTCTGTCTTTAGTCACAATCTAATGTTTTGGTTAAACTATATCTGCAGAAACATCAGCCTCATACGCGCTCTTGTTAAGAATCAGGAGAATAAGGTGCAAGGTTATAAGTAGGTGTTCACGGATGTGGGTCACCTTTTTTCAGGGTATAGAATACTACGAAGCTCTATTTACAATCGCTGATGGCGTTTACGGCTCCACTTTCTTTGTCAGCGCACAATGCTTCAAGAAACAGTACTTCTACAGTGGAAAAGTAAGTCAGCTAGCATTGTTTTCATTTTCTAAACAAGCGATGGATGAGAAGCAGAAATAATGGAGTACTATCACTCATAGTAGTAGATGTGAGTTACTCTTTCAAACAATCCCCTTGTTCACAGCTAATAGCTAGCTAACGTTAGCCAAAACAAGTTAGTTAGCTACTGTACTTAGTGCAACCCTAAGTAACAGTACAGATGAAGATGAACATTTGTTAGTCATACAGTACATCTTACTGTATAAATTATTGTTGAAACAAGTCTAGGTTGGAACTGTTGCTGTTAAAATACAAGTAATCATTTTTATTTTGGAATAAACTGATTGAAGCATGCCTTTTGAGGCAAACTCACACAGTTCTGGGTTGCTCATCGACATTAGGACTGTGTGTGTGTGTGTTTTCTGGTTTACATCTGTGTGATGTCATCAATCACTTTATTTCAGTTCAGAATACAAATTATTTATTATATTTTAACAGCAACAGTTAAAATCAAATCATATTAGTCACATGTGCCAAATACAACAGGTGTAGACATTGAAATGCTTACTTACAAACCCCTAACCAACAATGCAGTTTAAAAAATATGAATAAGAATAAGAAATAAATGTAACAAGTAGTTAAAGAGCAGCAGTAAAATAACAGCGAGACTATATAGAGGGTACCGGTACAGAGTCAATGTGTGGGGGCATCGGTTGGTCAACGTAAATGAGGTAATATGTACATGTAGGTAGAGTTCTTAAAGTGACTATGCATAGATAATAACAGAGAGTAGCAGCAGCGTAAAAGAGGGAGGGGGGGGGGGGTGCAATGCAAATAATCTGGGTAGCCATTTGATTAGATGTTCAGGAGACTTATAGCTTGGGGGTAGAAGCTGTTTAGAAGCCTCTTGGACCTAGACTTGGCACTTTGGTACCACTTGCCGTGCAGTAGCAGAGGGAACTGTCTATGACTGGGGTGGCTGGAGTCTTTGACAATTTTAGGACCTTCCTTTCACACCACTTGATATAGAGGTCCTGAAAGGCAGGAAGCTTGGCCCCAGTGATGTACTGGATCGCACGCACTACCTTCTGTAGTGCCTTGCGGTCAGAGGCCGAGCATTGCCATACCAGGCAGTGATGAAATCAGTCAGGATGCTCTCGATGGTGCAGCCATAGAACCATTTGAGGATCTGAGGACCCATGACAAATATTTTCAGTCTCCTGATGGGGAATAGGTTTTGTCGTGCCCTTTTCATGACTGTCTTGGTGTGCTTGGACCATGTTAGTTTGTTGGTGATGTGTGTCATCGGCAAACTTAATGATGCTGTTGGAGTCGTGCCTGGCCGTGCAGTCATGAGTGAACAGGGAGTACAGGAGGGGACTGATCACGCACCCCTGAGGAGCTCCGGTGTTGAAGATCAGCATGGTGAATGTGTTGTTACCTACCCTTACCAACTGTTTCGTCCCAGGGTCCTTAGCTTATTGATGATCTTTGAGGGCACTATGGTGTTGAACGCTGAGCTGTAGTCAATGAATAGCATTCTCACATAGGTGTTCCTTTTGTCCAGGTGGAAAAGGGCAGTGTGGAGTGCAATAGAGATTGCATCATCTGTGGATCTGTTGGGGCGGTATGCAAATTGCAGTGGGTCTAGGGTTTCTGGGATAATGGTGTTGATGTGAGCCATGTCCAGCCTTTCAAAGCACTTCATGGCTACAGACGTGAGTGCTACGGGTCGGTAGTCATTAGGGTAAGTTACCTTAATGTTCTTGGGCACAGGGACTATACTGGTCTGCTTAAAATTACAGACTAGGACAGGGAGAGGTTGAAAATGTCAGTGAAGACACTTGATGTTGGTCAGCGTATGCTCGCAGTACACGTCCTGGTAATCCGTCTGTCACTGTGGCCTTGTGAATGTTGACCTGTTTAAAAAGGTCTTACTCACATCGGCTGCGGAGAGCATGATCACACAGTCGTTGGGAACAGCTGGTGCTCTCATGCATGTTTCAGTGTTATTTGCTTCGAAGCGAGCATAGAAGTAGTTTAGCTCATCGGGTAGGCTCATGTCACTGAGCAGCTTTTCGGCTGTGCTTCCCTTTGTAATGGTTTGCAATCCCTGCCACATCCGACGAGTGTCAGGGCCGGTGTAGTACGATTCGATCTTAGTCCTGTATTGACCCTTTGCCTTTTTGATGGTTCATTGGGGGGCATAGTCGGGTTTCGTATAAGCTTCTGGCTTGTAGTCCCACTCCTTGAAAGTGGCAGCTCTAGCCTTTAGCTCAGTGCAGATGTTGCTTGTAGTCCATGGCTTCTAGTTCCAACCTAGACCTTTTTTTCCACAAGACTTTCTACAGTAAGATGTACAGTAGGCCTGATAATTTTTAATCTGTATTGTTACTTAGGGTTGCACTATGAAAAACTGAGCCTGTGTGTGTTTTGTTATACATCTGTGTGATGTGATCAATTAGTTAATTTCATTTGTATTTTAACAGCAACAGTTCCAACCTAGACAGATATGTGTGTTTTAATGGGGAACAATAAACATGATTTGCTATGTATAAGGGTATTTCATTTCATTGTTATTTGTTTTTCTATATTGCATTAGTTTTAGGCATAAGAGCAATTAAATGTACCGATATTTACGTATAGTTGAATGTTGTAAAAGCTTGGGTCCCAGGAAAACACAATTTCTCATTTGGTTCCCAGGCTGGAAAGGTTTAAGAAACCCTGGTTTAGAGAAGTGCTGAGATAAACTCGGAGCCTGTGTGTTCTCTCATCCTATCCCTGAGGCAGTGAGCTGGAAACAGCCAGGCAGGCAGTGTGAACCGCAGGGTATTGATCTGAGTCAAACACACACTGAGACACTCAGAGAAAATGCACTGCAGAGCATCTCTGGTTGGATTGATTTGTCTGGGACGCTAACAAACCAAACCCAGTCTTTAAATGCAAAGTTATTTATTTAAACGCTTTGTGTTAGGGTTGAGAGGTAAAATGAGGGTAATGTGGGGTTGCATACTAAACAGAATAGTAGGTAGGTGTGGAACTAAGCAATCACAAAGGTGATTGTTAAAGTTGATTTGCTTCTGCCCAATCCTATTCTATCCCATTCTATCCTCCATGCTTGAGTTAGCTGCCAAGGAGTACTGTAGCTTCCACCATAGACATCTGCCTACTGTGCAGCAGAATGGAGGGTGCAGGTGTAGATGAAGGACAATAAGCCTAACAGTCCACATTTAATTCCTGTCCTGCATATACACACAGGGCTTTCTGTTGAAGTTCAAAATGTACAGTCCACATTGGCTTGATCAATACTCCCATTAAGACCTAATCAATTGACCATTTACAGGATGTTCCTCAGAAAATCAGTCAGACCATTAGACTTAAAGGCCATCTCTGGTGATGCAGAACAAGCACACTGGTGATGGAGAACAAAATACTATATATAAGGCTGTGACAGTCATGGAATATTGTAGGATGGTTATTGGTCAGCCAAATCACCACGGGCATTGTTACAATAGCGTTTGTTTTATGATACAAATTTTTTGAGAACGCACATTTTCTCCTCTCCTCCGCTCCTGACTGCATGTGCTGCTGCTGCAGGGAGGAGGGCATTGACCAGGCAACCAAAAACACCTAGATTGTTTCAGCAAGCAGCAACAAACGTATCATGTTGTAAAGAGTCCATGTTACCGCGGAAACAGACTCAACCACACGAATGCCCGGCTGTCCCCTCTTCAGTCAGCTGTTCATTCCAACCCCAAAATAAAAAAATAACATCAGAAAAGTTATGATGATTATTTTAATATTCATGACGGTCTTCATCCATAATTGGTGGTTACACAATAATACAGTAATTGTGCCAGCCCTGGCGCCTAAGACAAATACACTACACATACTGTACCTGATCAGTGACATCCACCAAGTCTTAGTGCACCCTTCAAAAACCATTAGTCCAATTCATAGATACACTACATGACCAAAAATAAGTGGACACCTGCTCGTTAAACATCTCATTCCAAAATCATGGGCATTAATATGGAGTTGGTCCCCCCTTTGCTGCTATAACAGCCTCCACTCTTCTAGTAAGGCTTTCAACTAGATGTTGGAACATTGCTGCAGAGACTTGCTTCCATTCAGCCACAAGAGCATTAGCGAGGTTGTGCACTGATGTTGGGTGATTAGGCCTGGCTCGCAGTTTGTGTTCCAATTCATCCCAAAGTGTTCGAAGGGGTTGAAGTCAGGGCTCTGTGCAGGCCAGTCAAGTTCTTCCATAACGATCTCTAACAAATAATTTCTGTATGGACCTTGCTTTGTGCATGGGGGCATTGTCATGGGCCTTCCCCAAACTGTTGCCACAAAGTTGGAAGCACAGAATTGTCTAGAATGTCATTGTATGCTGTAGCGATAAGATTTCCATTCACTGGAACTAAGGGGCCTAGCACGAACCATGAAAAACAACCCCAGATCAATATTCCTCCTCCATCAAACTTTACAGTTGTCACTATGCATTCGGGCAGGTAGAGTTCTCCTGGCTTCCGCCAAACCCAGATTCGTCCGGACTGCCCGATGGTAAAGCGTGATTCATCACTCCAGAGAATGTGTTTCCACTGTTCCAGAGTCCAACGGCAGCGAGGTTTACATCACTCAAGCCAACGCTTGGCATTGCGCATGGTGATCTGATGCTTGTGTACGGTTGCTCGGCCATGGAAACCCATTTCATGAAGCTCCAGATGAACAGTTCTTGTGCTGACGTTGCTTCCAGTGGCAGTTTGGAACTCGGGGAATGACTGTTGCAACCGAGGACAGATAATTTTTACACGCTACACGCTTCAGCACTCCGCAGTCCCGTTCTGTGAGCTTGTGTGGCCTACCACTTCGCAACTGAGCCGTTGATGCTCCTAGATGTTTCCACATCACAATAACAGCACTTACAGTTGAACGGGGCAGCTCTAGCAGGGCAGAAATGTTTATGAACTGACTTGTTAGAAAGGTGTCATCCTATGATGGTGCCACGTTGAAAGTCACTGAGATCTTCAGTATGGCCATTCTACTGTCAATGTTTGTCTATGGAGATTACATGGCTGTGTGCTCAATTGTATACACCTGTCAGAAACGGGTGTGGCTGGAATAGCCGAATCCACTCATTTGAAGGGGTGTCCACATACTTTTGTATATATAGTGTATGTAATTTCACTTGCAAACACCACCATCTTAACCTACATACCTAATGATCCAAAGCCGAGGTTTCAAATGAAAGGTTCACTTAACCCTTTACAGCGACTTCGGAGTCACTTAACCAGTGGTGTCTGGACCGCTTAACCCTTTCCAGTAGAAAAGCCAGGCAGAGAGAGAGCAGAGACAGCTTGTTAGCTCCCATCTCTTCAGGCTCTGCAGCTTCCCTCTGCTTGGGAAATCAGGATCAGGCCTTGTAAAACGGGCATGATTCCTCTGCACAGCCAAACACTGGAAGGTGCAGTCAACATGTTCTCGGAGAGCTTGACACGAAAAGTCCCAATTAAATGTTTGAGCACTGACGGGCAATACCATACTAGCTAGAAGCGGGTTTAAACATTTCAAAAGTTTGGGTCAGAAGACAGGAAGGAACTGAGCAGTGGTTTGACATTTGAACAACCAATTGAAGACCATGCCATGGCTATTTATAGCTACACCAATAGAGCCAATAGCTTCAACACCAGATGTTTTAGACAGCAGCACCCAGGCTGTGGTACACATGTATACGGTATCTAAACAATGCCAAACAGACTAGGGGTATAATCCCATTCACTGTGTCCCTCCTAATCTCCATATAAAAGAGAAGTACACAAAGTGAATGGGGAGATGGCTTTATCCCTGGATCCACAGATCCACTGTCTGGGCTCCAGAGGTGTGGGTGCCGAGATAAACGAGGCGGAAGGGGATTAAAACGTCCCCAACGTGCTGGCTGTTTTATTGGAACCTCCCCTGGGACCCTGAGGAGGGGATGGGAGAAGGGTAGAGAAGCTGTCTGTGGAGTCGCCACTGGGGAGCCCCCTAGGTAAATCCATTCCCTCACTGCCTCTCAATAGGAGGTGATGAATTGGTTGCAGTCAGCCCCCCACTGGGGTGAGCCGTCGCCTGTCGTGACACAAGCAGAGCACATTGTGGCCTTTATGTCAGCACTTGTGATGGAGCAATCCCAATGCAGGGGGCCTCACTAATCAATAATTAATCTAAACATTAAAACAAATTTTCGTTGTGTGACAGGCCAATGGGGGAATCAGAGAGAGAGGGAGAGAAAGAAAGCGCTCCTTTTCCAGGCGCAAGGTATGGTGTGGTGTCCACGCCACCCTCCCCCGACCTAATTGCGCCCCACTCAGACTCCCTGCTGGTTTAAACAAGGTAAATCATCACAAAGTTTCTCATCTGGCCCTTAAAATGAATCTGTCACGACTGGATTGGGTTAAAGAGAGAAGGCCTGACACGTGATGAGCATTAAGTTCTCTTTGTAGATCGGCTCATACAGTATATACAGTGGGGCATTTTTTGCCCCACTGTATATACTGTATGAGCCGATCTACAAAGAGAACTTAATGCTCATCACTCATATTTAGTCAGCCACCAATTGTGCAAGTTCTCCCACTTAAAAAGATGAGAGGCCTGTAATTTTCATCATAGGTACACTTCAACTATGACAGACAAAATAAGAAAAAAAATCCTGAAAATGTATTTGCAAATTATGGTGGAAAATAAGTATTTGGTCACCTACAAACAAGCAAGATTTCTGGCTCTCACAGACCTGTAAATTCTTCTTTAAGAGGCTCCTCTGTCCTCCACTCGTTACCTGTATTAATGGCACCTGTTTGAACTTGTTATCAGTATAAAAGACACCTGTCCACAACCTCAAACAGTCACACTCCAAACTCCACTATGGCCAAGACCAAAGAGCTGTCAAAGGACACCAGAAACAAAATTGTAGACCTGCACCAGGCTGGGAAGACTGAATCTGCAATATCAGATTGCAGCAGCTTGGTTTGAAGAAATCAACTGTGGGAGCAATTATTAGGAAATGGAAGACATACAAGACCACTGATAATCTCCCTCAATCTGGGGCTCCACGCAAGATCTCACCCTGTGGGGTCAAAATGATCACAAGAACGGTGAGCAAAAATCCCAGAACCTCACGGGGACCTAGTGAATGACCTGCAGAGAGCTGGGACCAAAGTAACAAAGCCTACCATCAGTAACACACTACGCCGCCAGGGACTCAAATCCAGCAGTGCCAGACGTGTACCCCTGCTTAAGCCAGTACATGTCCAGGCCCGTCTGAAGTTTGGTAGAGAGCATTTGGATGATCCAGAAGAAGATTGGGAGAATGTCATATGGTCAGATTAAACCAAAATAGAAGTTTTGGTAAAAACTCAACTCGTCGTGTTTGGAGGACAAAGAATGCTGAGTTGCATCCAAAGAACACCATACCTACTGTGAACCATGTTGGTGGAAACATCATGCTTTGGGTCTGTTTTTCTGCAAAGGGACCAGGACGACTGATCCGTGTAAAGGAAAGAATGAATGGGGCCATGTATCGTGAGATTTTGAGTGAAAACCTCCTTCCATCAGCAAGGGCATTGAAGATGAAATGTGGCTGGGTCTTTCAGCATGACAATGATCCCAAACACACCGCCCGGGCAACGAAGGAGTGGCTTCGTAAGAAGCATTTCCAGGTCCTGGAGTGGCCTAGCCAGTCTCCAGATCTCAACCCCATAGAAAATCTTTGGAGTGAGTTGAAAGTCCGTATTGCCCAGCAACAGCCCCAAAACATCACTGCTCTAGAGGAGATCTGCATGGAGGAATGGGCCAAAATACCAGCAACAGTGTGTGAAAACCTTGTGAAGACTTTACAGAAAACGTTTGACCTCTGTCATTGCCAACAAAGGGTATATATCAAAGTATTGAGATAACATTTTGTTATTGACCAAATACTTATTTTCCACCATAATTTGCAAATAAATTCATAAAAAATCCTACAATGTGATTTTCTGGATTTTTTTCTTCTCATTTTGTCTGTCATAGTTGAAGTGTACCTATGATGACAATTACAGGCCTCTCTCATCTTTTTAAGCGGGAGAACTTGCACAATTGGTGGCTGACTAAATACTTTTTTGCCCCACTGTATACACTAATGCATGTACTGTATCTAACACAGACACCTTTTCCAAACATTGCATCTCTCCCCAGACTTCACATAACATTTTCAATTTGCTGACTTTAGGGATGTTTTCTAAAAGGTTGCGAAATTAAATCATATGTCGATTGAACTAAAAAAAATAAAGTAATCACTGAAATTCATCTTTGGGGCAAGCTATGGGAATAGGTGCTTGCAAATCTCAATCATATTTAACTTCAATCTCACATTTGGATGGATTTAGTTCCTGGAACAACACCAATGGAATAACTCTTCCTTCTCTCGAAACATAAATATTTCCATCATTTCTCAAATAGAACCCAGAGCCAAGCCACTGTCATACTTGAGTGATGGCATCTGTCAAACAAATGTGATGTGAAGAAGGGGTCTGATTATGTTGTATTATCCTGCATCTTTTGTCTTGTTGCCAGTGAGATGATGGAGGGACCTTCTGTCGAAGGTCAAAGCACTTTGTGTCAGACAGAAACTCATGTGTCCCAGAGACCCAGACAACACTGAGAAGCCACAGATCAGATGCAGTAAAAGCCTCAGTCACAGAGAGAAAATATGGATAACATGAGCGTGATTCAACACACATGTGAAAGCACTCTGAAATTATCTTCTGTAGGCACATGAGCACTGAGCCGGGGTTAAAATGGGAGTGGGGTGTGGTTGGTTGGATCCCCACCCCATTGGGATGAGCAACAACAAAGTGGAGCTTATAGATTTTCATAGAAAATTATAATGGAATTTTGGGGAACAGTTATAAAACCTATAAAATCCCAATCCAACCCCATGTATGTGAGCAGCTTGTTGGGACATTTCAGTGACAGTGGAAGGAGACATTACTGACATGTCAGACATTACTGTTGCTGTAGAGGAGGATGTAACCATCAGAGCTGCATTGTCTCATCCTCAGTTATGTCAGCCAGACTCTACTCTTTGTTCGCTCAGCCTTACTAGCTTTAGAAAATTTGCCCACATAACACAGTGACCTGTAAAGAGAGGAGGAAATGGGTACACAAAGAATTAAACGAAGGCTAAGTAGGTTTAGAGGAGCCACATGTTCATTAAATGATAAGCAAATGTCATTTAGCTGTGATTCATGGTATAGGAAGCACCAGTGACCCGGTCAATAAGAAGGTGGTCAGATGAAGCAGATGCTGAGCTTCAGGACTGATTTGCTAGCACAGACTGGAATATGTTCCAGGAATCCATTGATGGCATTGAGGAGTACACCACATCAGTCAGTGGCTTCATCAATAAGTGCATCGATGACGTTGTCCCCAAAGTGACCGTACGTACATACCCCAATCAAAAGCCATGGATTATAGGCAACGCCCACACTAAGCTAAAGGGTAGAGCTGCCGCTTTAAAGGTGCAGGACTCCAACCCGGAAGCTTATAAGAAATCCTGCAATACCCTCCAAAAAACCATCAAACAGGACTAAGACTGAATTGTACTACACCGGCTCCGACACTCGTCAAATGTGGCAGAGCTTGCAAACTATTACAGACTATAAAGGGAAGCACAGTGCGAGATGCCAAATGACAAGAACCTGTCAGACAAGCGAAATTGCTTCTATGCTCACTTCGAGGCAAGTAACAATGAAACATGCATGAGAACACCAGCTGTTCCGGACGACTGTGTGATCACGTTCTCCGCAGCCGATGTGAGTAAGACCTTTAAACAGGTCAACATTCACAAGACCGGGTGGATTACCGGGACGTGTACTCCGAGCATGCGCTGACCAACTAGCAAGTGTCTTCACTGACATTTTCAACCACTGAGCCTGTAATACCAACATGTTTCAAACAGACCACCATAGTCCCTGTGTCCAAGAACACTAAGGTAACCTGCCTAAATGACTACCGACCCGTGGCACTCACGTCTGTAGCCATGAAGTGCTTTGAAAGGCTGGTCATAGCTCACATTAACACCATTATCCCAGACAACCTAGACCTACTCCAATTTGCATACTGCCCCAACAGATCCACAGATGATGCAATCTCTATTACACTCCACACCGCCCTTCCCACCTGGACAAAAGGGGTAGGCCGTCATTGTAAATAAGAATTTGTTCTTAACTGACTTGCCTAGTTAAATAAAGGTTAAATAAAAATAAATAACAAATTAAACACCTCTGTGAGAATGCTATTCATTGACAACTAGTGCCCTCAAAGGTCATCACTATGCTAAGGACCCTGGGACTAAACACCTCTCTCTGCAACTGGATCCTGGACTTCCTGACGGGCCGCCCCCTAGGTGATAAGGGTAAGGAACAACACATCCACCACCCTGATCCTCAACACGGGGGCCCCTCAGTGGTGCGGGGTCAGTCCCCTCCTGTACTCCCTGTTCACTCATGACTGCATGGTCAGGCACGACTCCAACACCATCATTAAGTTTGCCGATGACACAACAGTGGTAGGCCTGATCACCGACAATGACGAGACAGCCTATAGGGAGGAGGTCAGAGACCTGGCCGGGTGGTGCCAGTACAACAACCTCTCCCTCAACGTGATCACGACAAAGGAGATGATTGTGGACTACAGGAAAAGGAGGGCCGAGCACTCTCCCATTCTCATCGACGAGGCTGTATTGGAACAGGTTGAGAGCTTCAAGTTCCTTGGTGTCCACATCACAAACAAACTATCATGGTCCAAACACACCAAGACAGTTGTGAAGAGGGCATGACAAAGCCTATTCCCCTTCAGGAGACTGAAAAGATTTGGCATGGGTCCTCAGATCTTCAAAAGGCTCTACAGCTACACCATTGAGAGCATCCTGGTTGCATCACTGCCTGGTATCGCAACTGCTAGGCCTCTGACCGCAAGGCACTACAGAGGGTATTGCGTACGGCCCAGTACATCACTGGGGCCAAGCCTCCTGACATCCAGTACCTCTATACCAGGCAGTGTCAGAGGAAGGTCCTAAAAGTTGTCAAAGACTCCAGCCACCCTGGTCATAGACTGTTCTCTCTGCTACCGCACGGCAAGCAATACCGGAGCACCAAGTCTTTGTCCAAAATACTTCTTAACAGCTTCTACCCCTAAACCATAAGACTCCTGAACAGCTAATCAGCGGGCTACCCAGACCCCTCTGCTGCTACTCTCTGTTTATAATCTATGCATAGTCACTTTAACTCTACCTACATGCACATATTACCTCAATTACCGGTGCCCCCCACATTGACTCTGTACCGGTACCTCCTGTATATAGCCTCGCTTGTTATTTTGTTGCTGCTGTTGAATTATTTTTTACTTTTAATTTTTCACTTATCTATTTTTCACTTAACAGTTGTTTTTTTCTTAAAACTTCTTAAAGCATTGTTGGTTAAGGGCTTGTAAGGTAATACCCGTTGTATTTGGCACATGTGACAAATACAATTTGATTTGATAGGAGGCAATAGTCTGTGCCAGGACCTGGAATTCCATCCTAATGCTTCAATTTCTTAAACGCACGATAGGGCTCTGTAGTGGAAATATGTTAGGAGCTTTCAGTCCTTGTCACTTGTCCAAAATCCTAACCAGAGATTCAATTGTGCAAATGGTAAATGGAGACTTAATGGTTAGAAGACTCCAGCCTCAATATCACTCAGCGGAGTGCACACACACACTCATGTATGGGTTTATAATTCATTAAGCTCTGAATATTAATTAAGTGAGATAACTATTTCTTTTTTGTTAAATCAGATTAGAAATGCTTACTCGATTCCCAATTAGTTCCTTAATTAAAGCTCTGTGAGCATGTTTGTGTGAAGCAGTGTTCGTTCCAAAACTAATACCCCATATGCTAATTTCTGGATGGAAAAGGACAGGGTCATCCAACAAGAGAAACAGAAATCTGTCTGTGTGGAGGTCACTTTGAAAGAGAGGTTCTAACAGCTCTAATAGTGACGTGAGTAGGGGGCTGGCTTACCATGAATAGGCTCTGTATCAGAAACACAGCTTCCTTTAATGGGCTAAAAAGAACAGACATTTGCGGCCTGAATCCGAACCTATTCATATTTACTGAGACGCTTAAAGTGGTCTTAATTCAAAGAGTGTCTGGGCACTTTTGAACCCATTATCTCAAAACAACTAATTTCTACTTCTTCAAAATGTCATTTCTTTGTGTGATGAGAGGTGAAAAACAGGTGGAGGAAAACAACGTCACGCACTTCTGCCGTTAACCATCTGGTGGCACTGTTCCAGCTCCTTTAAATCCATCACGTTACCTCATCCATAGTCATCCTCCCATTACAAGACTAAAAGCTTCAATGTCCACTGACTGAACAAAGGATGCCACTGTGGAGATGGTTTGTGGTTAAAAAGTTACATCTGATCGCTCAGATCTTACTTTCATCAAGTCAGAGACACGATCTGCTCATGAGTGTCTCAGTGTCGTCCTATTATTGTCTGAATGTTTTGCTTATTGGTCCTTAGTTTATCTAAGGTCACCCCTCTGGTCACTCTGAGAAAATTGGTAAATATGGATTTTTTTAAACATTCCAGACAAAATATCCTACATATTATGCTGTATATACATACACATACTGTATCACCATCATACACACTGTATCACCACAGAGAGCAGTTAATGAGATGTATCACCTTATGCCTATATCTGTGGTGAGGATGAACTCTTTCAATAGCAGTTTTGTATTAGAATTCATTAGGCATAATTGGTGGAAGATTTCATTACGTTCTAATAGAGAAGAGCTCATTTTGACTGGCTAAGACCTTGCTATTACAATCATTTTTAGTTTCGCTCAGATAATATTATCTCTTGGTAGAAGAGATAATTTAAATGTTAATGATCAACCTCCTTCCTCACGATTTCTACTGCCTCCCCTTGTCAGTGTGTTACATAGGCTACTGTAAGTGAATTTGATTCAGAACAGCAGCCTCTGTACTGACGGTAGCCAGAAATGGACAAAGGCCCAGTATTCCCACTGTATATTGTACTGAAAAAAAAGGGGTTACATTTGTACAATGCAAAATCTGTGTATATGTCAACAAAAGAACTTAGTCCGAAAAAAAAGTCAATGGACCAAATGCTAAAAAGTCGCACACAACATGACTCCAAAAATATACATAATCCCGTCCCTAATGCACCCCTCCATGTGCAGCTCTCCTTTGTGTGTGACACGATGGCTTCACTGCAGTGGGTCACGCCATGAGCTAATGCCCTCCATAGGATGGCCCTTAATATGAAAAAGGGTACAGCCCCCTCTCTTCTCAAAATGTGACTGTCAGAGCCTCCCCTTGCCCCCTCCTGGGCCCTCCTCAGTCCTAATGAGCCATCTCCTGGGGCAGGGCTTTAGCTTTACACTTGCCAGGGGTAAAGAGGCCATCATGTTGCACATGTAAAGACTACACATAGCCATGACTCCCCCCAATTGTGTTGGCTCATTTGTTTTGGTCGTAAAAAAAAAAAAATGGCCCCATATTTTGTCCTCCCCACTGGTAGGCTGGCTGTGACCAATTTGGTGAAGCGGGATGTTTTTTTTTGTGGGACTGGAGAGACTGCCTCTCTCTGATGTCTGAGAATACACAGAGACTTACCCACAAAAGGCAGACACTTATAAGACGCTCTAAACATTCTAAACACATAACCATACCCATTCATGTGCACGTGCACACACGCGCGCGCCTGCACACACACACACACACACACTGAGACGAGACCTCTGGGGACTGTGTGATTGCCGTCGGTGGCACATTTCAAAGCGGTAAATATCAAAAACAGCCTGAATGAGACCTGAACGTATGAAAAGAGACCTTTAGCTGCCACATTAAATATTGATGCTCTAAAGTTATGCAGATTGTTTATTGACCGGCTTCAGAAGGGAAATGGGGGAGAGAAAAACATGTTTGGCCTGACTCCATTGCTATTCTAATTAGTTTGGTTGATTTCTGAATTCTACTTGAATGTGCTCGCCTACCTCCTCATGTCAGCCGGATTGTAATTACCAGAAATAAACAAACAGTTAAAGGAATAATTAACTTAATATGCTGTCTTGCTAAAGTGGTCCTCTGGTATAACATTAACGCTTTGGCTTGCACAGAAAATACACACTTAGTGCTGTACTACTCTTTCACTGCCTCAATCAGGCACAACTACTTTCCCATAATGATTACGACCACAAATAACTGTTTATAAACCTTGATATCGACTTTACCCCTTCAGCATGCTTTTGTGGCCCAGTCGATGCCATGGAAGGTTGAGGGTTAGCAGACCACCACAGACGAGCTCACACTCCCTACACCTCTTATTACACTACGATCAGAGCCGACTGCAGATAATGATCAGCTAGGGGGAAATCAGATATTCAACATTTTGATGCTATATTTCTAATTATATAAAATATATGCAAAATTCCGCCAACAGGTTTCTGTGAAATGCCCCACACAACTAATAAGGCAAGCATAACTGTATACCGATTACCGACTTTGGGCACCTCGATATCATGGTTTGCATTTTCAACACCACAGTCAAACAGAGTATGTCAATCTGGACAAACAGGAAATACATCCCTCCCTACCATGTACACAGTATCAAAGGCTTAGCTTGACAATCTTCAAATGTCATAAAACGTTTGTGTTTTCTAAAACATGTATTTTTCCATTCAACAAATTGCAGGTGCACAGGTTGGATGCTGGAATCATTTTAGAGTGGAGTGGACGAACGTGTGCAGGTTGCCTACAGGAGACTTTTGAAGAAGCATAATCAGATTATAACGTTGTGACTGGTTGTGTTTATGCCACGTAATACATTTTAAAAGTTAAATAACAACTATTTAGGCTATATTGAAGCATTAGGTTCTAGGTTCGTAAGGAATTGAAGTTCGGGGTGGAGAGGAGGCAGAGTGCACATTAAGCTTTCCTGAATAACTGAGCCTGCTGGGAACATAGGCCTCTGTGGCCACATTATTATAGGACGACTTGGGAGAATGATGATCTGCAACTGACCGTGCATCTCAGTATCAGAAGAAATTATACAGCCAGACTGGCCTGTAACTGTGCCTTTCTAGACCTTATAAACTGTCGATCCAAATTTGTCTAGGGTGGAAGAAATTAGGGCTAAAGTAAACCAGAGACAAAAACGCTTTACCCTCCCCTGTGCCCGATAAAAAAAAACACACCACCCTCCCATGCAAAAAAGAGACAATTGTCCCCTAAGTGGACAACCCCCCAAGTAAATTTTGAACAGTATTAAAGAGAGAGTGCCCCTAAAAATCTACTTATCGTTTTGAAAATGGGTATGAGTCAAACATTTATTCTAGTATCAGAATTGACTACAAAATAAATAGAATCATTTTGGTCATGAAGTCACTCTCGTCCAAAACAAGATTTGCGAGATGATAGAAAAAATGATGTACACTACCGTTCAAAAGTTTGGGGTCACTTAGAAATGCCCTTGTTTTTGAGAGAAAAGCACATTTTTTGTCCATTAAAATAACATCAACTTGATCAGAAATACAGTGTAGACATTGTTAATGTTGTAAATTACTATTGTAGCTGGAAACGGCAGATTTTTTATGGAATATCTACATTTCTACCCGCAAAACTCCAGTCTCATCATCAACAGTGAAGAGGTGACTGCTGGATGCTGGCCTTCTAGGCAGAGTTCCTCTGTCCAGTGTCCATGTTCATTTGCCCATATTAATCATTTGTTTTTATTGGTCAGTCTTCACTGCTGACTTTGAGACGGGTGTTTTGCCGGTACTATTTAAAGAAGCTGCCAGCTGAGGACTTGTGAGGCGTCTGTTCCTCAAACTAGACACTCTAATGTACTTGTTCTCTTGTGGATTGTGCACTGGGGCCTCCCACTCTTTCTATTCTGGTTAGAGCCAGTTTGTTCTGTTCTGTAAACACAGCGTTGTATGAGATCTTCAGTTTATTGGCAATTTCTCACATGGAATAGCCTTAATTTCTCAGAACAATAATTGACTAACAAGTTTGATAAGAAAGTTATTTTTTTATGGCCATTTTGAGCCTGTAATCGAACCCACAAATGCTGATGCTCCAGATACTCAACTAGTCTATAGAAGGGCAGTTTTATTGCTTCTTTAATCAGAACAGCAGTGCTAACCTAATCAGCCGTGCTAACCTAATTGCAAAAGGGTTTTCTAATGATCAATTAGCCTTTTAAAATGATAAACTTGGATTAGCTAACACAACGTGCCATTGAAACACACGGGTGATGGTTGCTGATAATGGGCCTCTGTACTGTAGATATAAAAATCTGCAGTTTCCAGCTACAATAGTCATTTACAACATTAACAATGTCTACACTGTATTTGATCATCATTTTCAATTTTATTTTATTTTAAAATGGACAAAATAAAGCGCTTTTCTTTCAAAAACAAGGACATTTCTAAGTGACCCCAAACTTTTGAACGGTAGTGTATGTCACGGAATGAATGGTACCGTAACAGTTTGGGTTGATTTTAATCCTGCCCTCATGCCCACATCTGACAGCACCTAAATAATCATCATTTTGGAACGCAGCTGCACATGACTCGATCGTAAAGCTCATGGTCAATTTTACATTCAATATCCCTGTGGGTCTAGGGACCATAAGTAAATTAAACAGTTTATATGGGACAATATTTTAATTGCTCTAAAATTCAATGACAAATAAATCTCAAACCAACAATAAATGGTCAAAAAAAATCATATTCAAATATTGAAAGCATTTAATGAGACAACTTAAAGATGTGCAACATGAATATATTGTCCCATATACATTGTGCAATTTATTGATGGTCCCCAACTATACCCAGAGATAGGCTATTCAAAGTCAAACCAACTTTGCCACGGTAGCACACCAGCTAATTGGCCAAATTATTTGGCTAATTCTTCCCACCTGCGAACACACAAGAGAGTCACTCACAGTTATGGACACTAGCATTCAGTCATTGCCGCTAGCATTTCTTAATGAACCAAATCTAAAACACTCAAATATCTCAAATATCACATGAATACATATTAGACTTGGTAAAATGTATAGAATTGCAAGAAAATGTGCTTCAAAACTGCTAAATGTTCTCTGAACTCATAAATTGATAGTGCAGTTTGTTTACATTACATGATGATATTGTGTTTGGTATTATTGTGTGTAGTTATGTTTTCTAGCTATCTAGCTAGCTAGCCAACCCATAGAGAGAGTATTGCATTGTGGATTTTGCAGTTGACTTCAGCTGCAACAGATTTCCACAATGATTTTTCATGTAGTTTTTTTCCCATTATTTTGTTAACACTAATATGTGAGAACAATATTTTTTTGTGATTTACAGCAATGAGTGGGTGGATTTTTCCATTAATCAGGGAATTAGACTGGGGGGGGGGGGTGGTTGGAGTGGCAAGGTGAAAAAGGAAGAACTACATTACATAGAGCGAACAATGGAATGAGAATGTGTGCATGTGAGAGAGTCATGGGTTTAGAGAGAGACCATGGTTTTCTAATGCCACATGAAGCCTAATATCCTAATAGCATTTTATATCTTAATGTAAAATTCTACAACATCAATTACACTCTTGATGTTTAACGACGGCCCAATACGCCCGTTTAATCATATCAAATATCAAATCCAATTTGCCACGAAGAAAAGATGGCAATACAGGGGGCGGAGATCGGGGTGCCTTGTAAGAATTTGTCGGTGAGTGGGTAACGTGCAATCACTGGAAAATAAACTTGATGATCTCCGTTCGAGACTATCCTACCAACGGGACATTAATAACTGTAATATCTTATGTTTCACCAGTTAGCGCTGGCTGAGTTTTCCATGCATCGGCAGGACAGAACAGCTACGTCTGGTAAGACGAGGGGAGGGGATGTGTGTCTATTTGTCAATAACAGCTGGTGTACGATGTCTAATATTAAAGAAGTCTTGAGGTATTGCTTGCCTGAGGTAGAGTACCTCATGATAAGCTGTAGACCACACTATCTATATTATTCGTAGCCATCTATTTACCACCACCAACCAATGCTGGAACTAAGACCACACTCAACAAGCTGTATAAGGCCATAAGCAAACAAGAAAATGCTCATCCAGAAGCGGCACTCCTAGTGGCCGGGGACTTTAATGCAGGCAAACTTAAATAAGTTTTACCTAATTTCTACCAGCATGTCATGTGCAACCAGAGGAGAAAAAAAAAAACTCTAGACCACCTTTACTCAAAACACAGAGAGACATACAAAAATCTTCCTCGCCCTCCATTTGTCAAATCTGACCATACTTCTATCCTCCTTATTCCTGCTTACAAGCAAAAACTAAAGCAGGAAGTACCTGTGACACGCGCAATACGAAAGTGGTCAGAAGATGCATATGTTACTCTACAGGACTGTTTTGCCAGCACAGGCTGGAATATGTTCCAAGATTCATTCAATGGCATTGAGGAGTATACCACCTCATCAATAAGTGCATCGACGATGACATCTCCACAGTAACCGTGCGAACATATCCAAACCAGAAGCCATGGATTACAGGCAACATCTGCACCCAGCTAAAGGCTAGAGCTGCCACTTTCAATGAGCGGGATACTAATCCGGACACTTATGCCCTCAGACAAACCATCAAACAGGCAAAGCATCAATACTGGACTAAGATTGAATCGTACTACACCGGCTCTGATGCTTGTCGGATGTGGCAGGGCTTGCAAACTATTACGGACTACAAAGGGAAACCCTGCTGCGAGCTGCCCAGTGACGCGAGCCTACCAGACGAGCTAAATGCCTTTTTCTCTCACTTCGAGGTAAGCAACACTGAAGCATGCATGAGAGTACCAACTGCTGCGGACGACTATGTGATCACGCTCTCCGTAGCCGATGTGAGCAAGACCTTAAAAACAGGTAAACATTCACAAGGCTGCGGGGCCTAACGGATTACCAGGACGTGTACTCAGAGCATGTGCTGACCAACTGGCAAGTGTCTTCACTGACATTTTCAACCTCCTGACCGAGACTGTAATACCTACATGTTTCAAGCAGACCACCATAGTCCTTGTGCCCAAGAAAGCAAAGGTAACCTTCCTAAATGACTACCGCCATTAGCCATCACATCAGTAGCCACAAAGTGCTTTGAAAGGCTGGTCATGACTCACATCAACACCATTACCCAGGAAACCTAAACCCACTCCAATTCGCATACCGCCCCAACAGATGACGCAATCTCAATCGCACTCCACACTGCCCTTTCCCACCTGGACAAAAGGAACACCTGTGTGAGAATGCTGTTCATAGACTACAGCACAGCTTTCAATGCCATAGTTCCCACCAAGCTCATCACTAAGCTAAGGATCCTGGGACTAAACACCTCCTTCTGCAACTGGATCCTGGACTTGCTGACGGGCCGCCCTCAGGTTGTAAGGGTAGGCAACAACACATCTGCCACCCTGATCCTCAACACTGGGGCCCCTCAGGGGTGTGTGCTTAGTCCCCTCCCCCCTGTACTCCCTGTTCACCCACGACTGTGTGGCCAAACACAACTCCAACACCCTCATTAAGTTTGCCGACAACACAACAGTGGTAGACCTGATCATCGACAACGATGAGACAGCCTGTGGGGAAGAGGTCAGAGACCTGAGAGTGTGGTGTTACGACAACAACCTCTCCCTCAATGTAAGCAAGACAAAGGAGCTGATTGTGGACTACAGAAAAAGGAGGGCCAAACAGGCCCTCATTAACTTCGACGCGCTGTAGTGGAGCGGGTCACCAACCAACTATCATGGTCCAAACACACCAAGACAGTCGTGAAGAGGGCACAACAACACCTTTTCCCCTCAGGAGACTGAAAAAAGGGTAATGCGTATGGCCCAGCACATCACTGGGGCCAGGCTTCCTGCCATTCAGGACCTACAATTTAGGTTGGAGTCATTAAAACTTGTTTTTCAACCACTCCACAAATTTCTTGTTAACAAACTATAGTTTTGGCAAGTCTGCTAGGACATATACTTTGTGCATGACACAAGAAGTCATTTTTCCAACAATTATTTACAGACAAATTATTTAACTTATAACTAACTCACTGTATCACAATTCCAGTGGGCCAGAATTTTTTACTTAGTGTATGTACTGTGCCTTTAAACAGCTTGGAAAATTCCAGAAAATGATGTCATGGCTTTAGAAGCTTCTGATAGGCTAATTTACATAATTTGAGTCAATTGGAGGTGTACCTGTGGATGTATTTCAAGGCCTACCTTCAAACTCAGTGCCTCTTTGCTTGACATCATGGGAAAATCAAAAGAAATCAGCCAAAACCTAGAAAAATTTTTGTAGACCTCCACAAGTCTGGTTCATCCTTGGGAGCAATTTCCAAACACCTGAAGGTACCACATTCATCTGTACAAACAATAGTATGCAAGTATAAACACCATGGGATCACACAGCCGTCATACCGCTCAGGAAGGAGACGCGTTCTGTCTCGTAGAGATGAACGTACAGATATGTTTAGCCTGTGATGGCTACTCTATCAGTAGTCCAACATTCCTGGCTTACAACACTCTTTCAAAATACCTCAAGCCATGTGTTTTATTTTTTTTACCTGTAATGTACTGTATAAGGATGTCTTTGACTCCTTGTTAGAGTCACCTCTGGCAATGTGAACAAACCTTCTCTCGCTCGCTGCTGTCTTTCATTTTGGAGAGAGATGATAATATGGTGATGGCTAAGGTGCGAAAAGTGCAAATCAATCCCAGAACAACAGCAGAACAACAGCAGAACAACAGTTTTGGAGCCACTGCTCCAAAACCGCCATAAAAAAAGACAGATTACGGTTTGCAACTGCACATGGGGATAAAGATTGTGCTTTTTGGAGAAATGTCCTATGGTCTGATGAAACTGTTTGGCCATAATGACCATCGTTATGTTTGTAGGAAAAAGGGAGAGGCTTGCAAGCCGAAGAACACCATCCCAACCGTGAAGCATGGGGGTGGCAGCATCATGTTGTGGGGGTGCTTTGCTGCAGGAGGGACTGGTGCACTTCACAAAATAGATGGCCTCATGAGGAAGGAAAATTATGTGGATATATTGAAGCAACATCTCAAGACATAAGTCAGGAAGTTAAAGCTTGGTCGCAAATGGGTCTTCCAAATGGACAATGACCCCAAGCCTACTTCCAAAGTTATGGCAAAATGGCTTAAGGACAACAAAGTCCAGCAATTGGAGTGGCCATCACAAAGCCCTGACCTCAATCCTATAGAACTGAAAAAGTGTGTGCGAGCAAGGAGGCCTACACACCTGACTCAGTTACACCAGCTCTGTCAGTAGGAATGGGCCAAAATTCACCCAACTTATTGTGGGAAGCTTGTGGAAGGCTACCCAAAACGTTTAACCCAAGTTAAACAATTTAAAAGGCAATGCTACCAAATACAAATTGAGTGTTTGTAAACGTCTGACCCACTGGGAATGTGATGATAGAAATAAAAGCTGAAATAAATTATTCTCTCTACTATTATTCTGACATTTCACATTCTTAAAATAAAGTGGTGATCTTAACTTACCTAATACAGATAATTTTTACTATAAATAAATATCAGGAACTGTAAAAATCTGAGTTTAAATGTGTTTGGCTAATGTGTACGTAAACTTCCGACTTCAACTGTATATTCTAGGTGGTTTCAGAGGAAGGCCCAAAAAATGTTCAACGACTCCAGTCACCCAAGTCATAGACTGTTCTCTCTGCTACCGCACGGCTAGCGGTACTGGAGTGCTAAGTCTAGGTCCAAAAGGCTCCATAACAGCTTCTACCCCAAAGCCATAAGACTCCTGAACAATTAATCAAATGGCCACCCGGACTATCTACATTGACCCCCCCCCCCCCCCCCCCCTTTGTTTTTACATTGCTGCTACCTGCAGTTCATTATCTATGCATAGTCATTTTACCTCTACCTACATGTATATTTTACCTCAATTACATCCACTAACCTGTACACTCACACATTGGCTCTGTATCGGTACCCCCTGTATATAGCCTCGTTATTTTATTGTGTTACTTTTCATAAATGTTTTAAATGTTTTCTTAACTCTATTTCTTGAACTACATTGTTGCTTAAGGGCTTGTAAGTAAGCATTTCACGGTTGTATTCGGCGCATGTGACAAATAACATTTGATTTGATGACACGTCAATGACTAGTCTACAGTAAGACAGGCAGGGAATGTTAGAGCCCCAGGTAGGTTGACTTTCCCCCTCTCTTTCTGATTCTGATTCCACACTGCTGTCTGTTGCTACAGTGCTATGCAGCTCTCAGTGCGCCCGCTGTGACAGGTAGTGCCAGGGTCCTGTCTCCATCCCAGCGTGGCACAGTGTTACGGCATGTCCTGACTTTCTGTTCATCCTGCCACTCCAGCCCAGGTACTACAGTACCAGTAAGACCACATCCACACCAGGTTAATCCCTTAGTGGGAGTACGTGGCCAACGATGCCCGCAGGGGTGGCACTGTTCTGGGCATGACATAACTGGAAATATATCTGTGCCTATACTGGATAGGGGACTCATGGTTATGTGTTCTTATAACTGACCTACTGTAGAACATTCACATGGTTTCGGAGAGACCGCACAGCTAGAGAATTAGAAAGATGTTGAGTTGCATTATAGATGCACACACTTCCATGTCAGAAAAATAATATAAATAATACAGCCTGCTCTGCTCTACACCCCCCCCCCCTCCCCTCCTCTCCTCTCCCCCCTCAGTGTAAGGAGCCCTGTGGAGGCCTGGAGTCAATACTGTACACTACATACAAGTCCTTGGAATTGCCAGGCACCTCACGATATGATATTATCACGATACTTAGGTGCCAATACGATATGTATTGCAATTCTCACGATTCTATATGTATTGCGATTAGATATTGATTTTATTGCGATATGATGTTCCAAACTAATTGCTGACAATATGTCTGCTGTAGAGGAACAAGAGAGAGAGCAAGAGAAAACAACTTTTTATATGTCATGGAAATAAAAAGTGCTGCAATGATATGAACCATATGAGAGCCATGTACACACAGAAGCAATTTAATTAGGGGTTGTGACAGAGCTTGTCAGTAGTTGGATGGGTGGTGTGATGAGCATATGTGTGTACCTGCAGGGGATATATTGTGAGTGAGAGAGACAGTGATGGATGGTATATGGTGTGTGTGTGTGTGTGTGTGTGTGTGTGTGTGTGTGTGTGTGTGTGTGTGTGTGTGTGTGTGTGTGTGTGTGTGTGTGTGTGTGTGTGT
Source organism: Oncorhynchus mykiss (assembly GCF_013265735.2). Taxonomy (NCBI): domain Eukaryota; kingdom Metazoa; phylum Chordata; class Actinopteri; order Salmoniformes; family Salmonidae; genus Oncorhynchus; species Oncorhynchus mykiss. Next base: position 21,415,816 of record NC_048589.1, on the reverse strand, counting down.
GTGTGAGTGTGTGTGTGTGTGTGTGTGTGTGTGTGTGTGTGTGTAGTGTGGCTACGAGACAGAGAGAGGGAAAGGAAGAGGCAGAGAGTTTGTCTGGGTGTAAGGGATGATCATGCTAGTCTGATTGGCATGCAGGTACTGTAGCACAGTGTCTGAATTAATGTCCTTGCCGCCCTTTGACAAGCAGGTGCCACTCAATCATGTGAGCCCCATTCATTTGCCTTCCTGAGAGAACAGATGCTGGATTGATTCCATAGCTTCTCTCCATTCTATATGTACACACACACACACATAATGCAATATACACTTCAGTTCATTTTAATGTGTGAACCTATTGTCTTACTACAGTATGCATCTGTTCCTTTACGAGTAGTGCTCGGTTTGTTCACGTTGCCAGAGGTGACACTAACAAGGAGTCAAAGACATCCTTATACAGTACATTACAAGGAAAAAATAAAACACATGGCTTGAGGTATTTTGAAAGAGTGTTGTAAGCCAGGAATGTTGGACTACTGATAGAGTAGCCATCACAGGCTAAACATATCTGTTAGTGCAAATGACACGTGTCATCAAGTCATCAAGGAAGTGTTGCTGAATATTTGGATCTCTTACACATCCAAATAATGAGGGGATGACTCTCCCCACTACACACGGTTCCATAGGGATAGATGTGGTGAGTGGAGTCCAGCATCAGTAAGTATTTGAGAGGCTTATGTCTAAAAGTGGGCCCATTACACAGTGTGCAAGCTGACACCTCTCTAGCCAATCCAATCCAATCTAACGCCTCAGCTCTATTGCAGACGAGGCCATCATTATCCCCTCCTTTCCTCTTCTCTTCCCTCGCTCATCAGTGCATACGTCACCCTGCCACTGACACCTGACCCTTGCCGGTCCCCAGGGTCAGCACCAGGCCTAATGAGTGAGCAACCTAACAATTTACAGCCACACAGACTAGACGAGGGAACGAGGGTTTACAGAGGACTTGGCTATTGGCCTGAGGGGCTAATCTCAACAGAGAGTCAGAGGAAACAATTAAATCCAACAACTTGTGAGAGCATTGCATTACTAGCCATCCATTCAACTGTCTTGGGACAGGCAGGGTCTATCAACACTTCTAGATCTAGAAGTGTAGAAGTGTGGAGACCCCGAGGGAGCAGGTGTGGTTGTAGGCTGGCAGGAAACGAACCAGTGTCCAGCTCTAACACATACAGCCACTCACATCCTCCACACTGGAATGGAGAAGTATGGCGAGGCTATAGAAGCAACACTGATGTGAAGAACTTACTTAATAGCTTCAAACAGCCTATGAACACTTACGCCCAGCAAAGTGCTGTTGTTCCTATGCACATCTGTCAATGTTTTGGGTATGTCTATGAGGAGGGATTTGGTGTCAATGCGCAGAACCATTGCTTTACTTTATATCCCTGCCAGTATTTTGGATCCTGAGGGGCTCATAGTAACAAGCTGACACCATTTTGTCCATTAAGTTGAAAATGAGCAGAGTCAGTGCCTTGAACTTTTACGAGCTTATCCCACTTGCCCGTGAATTCTGGTGCTCATGGTATGTCTGACGCCCAGGGCTTGGAAAATAGAAAACTATAACTGTATGTGTGAGTGTGTATATGAAGAGCGAGACAGCAAGAATCAGTATGCATGTGTGGGTGGCATTGTTTTACATGAAAAGGTTAGTCATTTAGCAGACACTCTTATCCAGAGCAATTTACAGTAGCAATGAGGGTTAAGAATGCCTTGCTCAGGGGCACTGACAGATTTTTCACCTAGTCGGCTCGGGGATTCGAACCAGCAACCTTTCGGTGACTGGCCCAGTGCTTTTAACCACCTTCATGCAACACTAGACACTTCTCTATATTCTGCATTCCATATTTCCACTGGGGGCCAGCACAGAGCACACCTGAGGTGTGGCCAGGTCAGAGGGCCAGGTTAGAGGTCAGGTCTCGGGGCAGGATGTGTTTGGGTCTGAACTTTGCCTGTTGGTTCCAGAGCAGCCTCCTGGGGGAGTTGAGATAAAATGAATGAATGACACCACCCCATTCCACCCAGCCAGCCAGGTACTGTGTCTGATGCAGCCCAGCAGGTTGGAAGGGAACCAAGCCAAGAATAACAGCAAGCTCCTGAATCAATGCACCATAGAAAACAATGGCAGAGACGGGTTGCTGCTCAAATCCCAAAAGCTTATCGAGTCCGCTGTGTGTTACCTCAGGGCGAAGGCTTTGCTTTTACAGGAGACACACACATCTGGCGTCCTGGTTTGCCCCCTGGGGTCACTACCTGCTTCTACATCAACAGCCAACCTCAGACACACACAAACATCCCAAGAAAGGGTACACACGCATACCATCTTCCACAGCGGGACAAGAGACCCATGGATGGCACCGTACTGAATGGCTGCCATCATGCGAGCTCTGACCCAACTTCGCTATTTTGTGATTCTTTTGGCGTTTATCTTCACTTTTTTGGCATTCAATATAGCCGCTATCATTTCTTATGATTGACAAGAACTTTTGAACATCAGATTGGCAGTTACTAACCTCAATTCTGGCCCCATCTTCGACTCATCTGCCCTGAGCTCTTTGTGTAATTCCTACCAAATGTTTGGGCTATCCAAGAGGAAACACCAGCAGAAAAGAGGCAGGAGAGGGGGAGCCCTGGTGAGATTAAGGCAAAGAGAAAACCAGTCACCTCTTCCCTCCATTCTATTGTCTTGACAATAAGATGGATGACCTCCGATCGCAGATTTGCTATCAACGGGACTCTTGCAACTGCAATATTCTCTGCTTTTCTGAAACATGGCTTTCGGACAAGATACCCCCCATGGATATCCAACTCAATGGATTCTCAATTCACTGAGCAGACAGGGCATTGGCTTCAGGGAAATTGAGAGGGGTAGGGGGATGCCTCTTCATCAACAGCAAATGGTCTGCTGACTTTGAAATCTCAACCCATTGTTCATCCGTCTTGGAATAACTGATGGTCAAATGTTGACCCTTCTACATCCCGAGAGAGTCTTCAGCTGTTATCGTGACACCACTATGCTGAGGTGTGGTATGATCTTTTGATCTTTGAGGCATGAAAAGATAAAAACAGATGAAGACAACGGAAATCCGAAAACACACACACAATTCTCTCTTAAGCCGCGTGAATGCTAGCTAGCTCATTCATTATGACACACGTAAGAAATATCTCTGGCCTGGCACTCCCAACTGTTCGCTGATGTCGTTCCAAACATCTGCCCTGTTTAGGACATCCCTGTATTTTTTAAAAGTTTTGATGTAGAGCTTTGGGTGTAGCTCCACAAAATTAAATCAGCCTCTCGTCCTCCATGTTGTCTGAATAAAAAATTATAATATTCGAACTCACCGCCAGCCTCAGAGGAATTTATCATTGTGCTCTCATTGAAAACCATGACATCTGGTTTGCTATCTAAACGTGTAGCATAATGCCCAACTTCCATGAACACATCTCCTTCGCCACTAGGGGTGATACATTTGACCATTGTTACTCTACCCACAAGCAAGCATACAGTACATACCCTTCAGCAAATCAGGTCATGACTATAAACCTGCCTACAAGCAGAAGCTCAAACAGGAAGCACCCGAGACGTGCACCGTTGAGAAATGGTCCTCCGAATCGAAGGCTATGTCACAAGACTGCTTTGCTAGCGCTGCCTGGAATATGTTACGGGATTCTGCCCATAGCATCGACAAGCTAACCACCTCCGTCACCGGCTACATTAGGAAATACACTGCCAACATTGTCCCTACAGTGAACGTTCGCTGCTTCTCCGCATCCCCAATCAAAAGCTCTGGATTAACATTGAGGTTGGCGCTAAAATAAAGGACCGGGCTAAAGCACACAGGCCTATCGCAGCCAACCCATAGGCTGAGGACATGAACAAGTACTAGCAGTCCCTCTACGACCTCTGCAGCAGCCATCAAAGAAGTAAAAGGACATTATAGGAAAAAAGTGGAATTACACAGGCTCCGCTGCATGTGGCATTAAGGATTACAAAGGCCAAATCGTGATCAGGCCAAAGATGCCTCTCTACCAGACAAACTTAATGGGTCAGTGGAGGCCCTCATGCACAGCTCGGTGTTGTTTTTGTCGAAGGGTGTATATTTTATACACCCTTCGACAAAAACAACAGTGGAGGCCCTCATGCACAGCTCGGTGTTGTTTTTGTCGAAGGGTGTATACACCCTTCGACAAAAACAACACCGAGCTGTGCATGAGGGCCTCCACTGATCCAGGGGACTCAGGTCAACACTTGTGAGGCCGGACGGTATTCCAGGGCGCATTGTCAGAGCAGGGCTTGACATTCACTTTTTGAGCCACTCCATCATACAAGTAGTACTGATGTTTTACTTGTCCAAAAGCTCAAGTAACAACATTTTTACAAAATTTTATGATGCAAGGAACCACTTTACAAAATACAATGCATTACTATCTTTTTTACAATAATCAGACAAAAATGTATGCTACACTGCCTATTGGCATCTTTGCATATTCAAGCCTGTCTCAAAATACAACAATGCCCCTTAAAGGCTCTCCTGGAGGATGGTTGGCCCCCCTTGGTAGCCTACAAGATATTGCAACATTAGAATTACAACCAAAAACGTATGTCTTTATAAAGTATTTCCCTCAAAATGAAGGGCATCCTGTCATCCCTTGGACGATAAAAACATCCAGACTCTGGGACAGTACTGGGATGACAGATCCAAAATTCATACAACCACTGCACATTAAAACATCTATAAAAAAGCAAATGAGGATGATGCAACAAAATGTTGATAGTTTAATTTCTTCATATCATTAGCAACAACGCCCCCATGTATTTAGGCTACGAGCGAACGTTTCAAAATGCAATTAGCTTGAAAATTCTGTTCTCAAAAGCACTCTGGCACAGGTTTTCATCAAGGATGTTTCTATACTTTGCGCCATTCATCTTTGCCTCGATCCTGACTAGTCTCCCAGTCCCTGCCCCTGAAAAACATCCCCACAGGAAGGTGCTGCCACCACCATCCTTCACCGTAGGGATGGTGCCAGGTTTCCTCCAGACCTGATACTTGGCATTCAGGCCAAAGAGTTGAACCTTGGTTTCATCAGACCAGGGAATCTTTAGTCTTTAGGTGCCTTTTGGCAATCTCCAAGCAAGCTGTCAAGTGCCTTTTACTGAGGAGTGGCTTCCGTCTGGCCACTCTACCATAAAGGCCTGATTGGGGGAGTGCTGCAGAGAAAATGGTCATCCTGGAAGATCTTCACAGGGGAACTCTAGAGCTCTGTCAGAGTGACCATCGGGTTCTTGGTAACCTCCCTGACTAAGGCGCTTCTCCCCTGATTGCTCAGATTGGCCGGGCGGCCAGCTCTAGGAAGAGTCTTGGTCAAACTTCAATTTAAGAATGATGGAGGCCACTGTGTTCTTAGAGACCTTCAATACTGCATACATGTTTTGGTACCCTTTACCAGATCGGTGCTTATACACAATCCTGTCTCAGAGCTCTACGGACACTTCCTTCAACCTCATGGCTTGGTTTTAGCTCTGACATGCACTGTCAACTGTGGGACCTTATATAGACAGGTGTGTGCCTTTCCAAATCATGTCCAATCAATTGAACTTACCACAGGTGGACTCCAATTAAATTGTAGAAACATCAAGTTTTTGCATCAGATGACCTGGCCCCCCCAATCACCCGACCTCAACCGAATTGAGAAGGTTTGGGATGAGCTAGACCACAGAGTGAAGGAAAAGCAGCCAACAAGTGCTCAGCATATATGGGAACTCCTTCAAGACTGTTTGAAAAGCATTCCAGGTGAAGCTGGTTGAGAGAATGCCAAGAGTGTGCAAAGCTGTCATCAAGGCAAAGGGTGACTACTTTGAAGAATCTCAAATATAGAATATATTTATTTGTTTAAGACTTTTTTGGTTACTAAATGATTCCATGTGTGTTATTTCATAGTTTTGATGTCTTCACTATCATTCTACAATGTAGAACATAGTACAAATAAAGAAAAACCCTTGAATGAGTGGGTGTGTCTAAACTTTTGACTGGTACTGTATGTGAAAATGTTGTTCAAATGTAGTACCACTTGTCACCAAGCTTAGGATCCTGGGACTGAACACCTCCCTCTGCAACTGGATCCTGGACTTCCTGATGGACTGGGTAGCCAACTTCACCTCCACCATGCTGACCCTCAACACGGGGGTCCCATTGGGGTGTGTGGCTAGTCCCCTCCTGTACTCCCTGATCAACCACGACTGCATGGCTAAGCACAACTCCAACACAAACACAACAACCTATCCCGCAATGTCAGTAAGACCAAGGAGCTGATCGTGGACTCGATGGGACAGCAGCGGAGCAGGTCGAGAGCTTGTGCAAATGTACACAAATGTGTGCAAATCCCTAAGGAGTTAAAATGGTCTACATACGCAAACAGTTGTGAAGGCATGACAGAACCTCTTCCCGTTCAGGTTGAAAAGATTTGGCATCAAATCCTCAAAAAGTTCTACAGCTGCACCATTGAGAGCATCTTGACTGGCTGCATCACTGCTTGGCATGGTAACTACACCGCCCTCAATTGCATGGCGCTACAGAGCGTGGTGCGGACGGCCCAGTACAACACTCGTTCTGAGCTCCCTGCCATACAGGACCTCTATATCAAGTGGTGTGAAAGGAAGGCCCGGAAAATTGTTAAAGACTCCAGCCATCCAATCCATAGACTGTTCTCGCTGCTTCCAAACATTAGCTGTACCGGAGAAACAAATCTGACACCAACAGGCTCCTTAACAGCATCTATCCCTAAGCCATAAGACTGCTAAATAGCTCAAAATTGGCTACACATATGATCTGCATTGACCTTTCTATTTTATTTCTATTTTTACACCGACTATGCACACTCACGCTATGCACACTCCCTCAGACACACTCACACTTCATATGCTCACACACACACAAAACATTTTTTTGAATGGAGCAATATACAAACGTTTTTGAGAAAAATTATTTTAAAAATACAATTTTATTTAGTAAAGGTATTTATTGGTTTCTTTTCATGTTGATGAATGCAATGAATTGAAGGTAGGTGATGTAAAAATCTAAAGTTATTGATTTTAAGTTTGTGTCATTAGATTTGGGGTGGGTTGCAATCGCAAAAAATTGTTGGGGGAAAAATGGGGTCCCCAGTGAAAAAGTTTGAATATCACTGCTCTGCACACACTTAAATACAATCATCATATGTACACTGCTGCTACTCTGTTTATCATATATCCTGATGGCTAGTCACCTTACCCCTATACACATCCAACCCTACCACTCCAGTATCCCTGCACATTGCAAATATGGTATTGGCACTGATCCTGTAAATACAGTTGAAGTCTGAGGTTTACATTCACCTTAGCAAAATACATTTAAACTCAGTTTTTCACAATTCCTGACATTTATTTCTAGTAAAAATTCCCTGTCTTAGGTCAGTTAGGATCACCACTTTATTTTAAGAATGTGAAATGTCAGAATAATAGTAGAGAGAACAATTGATTTCAGCTTTTATTTCTTTCATCACATTCCCAGTGGGTCAGAAGTTTACATACACTCAGTTAGTATTTGGTAGTACTGCCTTTAAATTGTTTAACTTGGGTCAAACGTTTTGGGTAGCCTTCCACAAGCAATAAGTTGGGTGAATTTTGGCCTATTCCTCCTGACAGAGCTGGTGGAAGGTTTGTAGGCCTCCTTGCTCGCACACACTTTTTCAGTTCTGCCAACAAATTTTCTATAGGATTGAGGTCAGGGTTTTGTGATGGCCACTCCAATACCTTGACTTTGCTGTCCTTAAGCAATTTTGGCACAACTTTGGAAGTATTCTTGGGGTCATTGTCAATTTGGAAGACCCATTTGCGACCAAGCTTTAACTTCCTGACTTATGTCTTGAGATGTTGCTTCAATATATCCACATATATTTCCTTCCTCATGAGGCCATCTATTTTGTGAAGTGCACCAGTCCCTCCTGCAGCAAAGCACCCACACAACATGATGCTGCCACCCCCATACTTCACGGTTGGGATGGTGTTCTTCGGCTTGCAAGCCTCTCCCTTTTTCCTACAAACATAACGATGGTCATAATGGTCGATTTTTGTTTCATCAGATCAGAGGACATTTCTCCAAGAAGCACAATCTTTGTCCCCCTGTGCAGTTGCAAACCGTAATCTGGCTTTTTTTATGGCGGTTTTGGAGCAGTGGCTTCTTCCTTGCTGAGCGGCCTTCAGGTTATGTCGATATAGGAGTCGTTTTACTGTGAATATAGATACTTTTTTACCTGTTTCCTCCAGCATCTTCACAGGGTCCTTTGCTGTTGTTCTGGGATTGATTTGCACTTTTCGTACCAAAGTACGTTTATCTCTAGGGGACAGAAGGCGTCTCCTTCCTGAACGGTATGATGGCTGCGAGATCCCATGGTGTTTATACTTGCGTACTGTTGTTTGTACAGATGAACGTGGTACCTTCAGGCGGTTGGAAATTGCTCCCAAGGATGAACCAGACTTGTGGAGGTCTACAATTTTTTTTCTGAGGTCTTGGCTGATTTCTTTTGATTTTCTCATGATGTCAAGTAAAGAAACACTGAGTTTGAAGGTAGGCCTTGAAATACATCCACAGGTACACCTCCAATTGACTCAAATTATGTAAATTATCCTATCAGAAGCTTCTAAAGCCATGACATCATTTTCTGGAATTTTCCAAGCTGTTTAAAGGCACAGTCAACTTAGTGTATGTAAACTTCTGACCCACTGGAATTGGGATGCAGTGAATTATAAGTGAAGTAATCGGTCTGTAAACATTTGTTGAAAAATTACTTGTGTCATGCACAAAGTAGATGTCCTAACAGACTTGCCAAAACTATAGTTTGTTAATAAGAAATATGTGGAGTGGTTGAAAAGTTTAAATGACTCTAACCTAAGTGTATGTAAACTTCCAACTTCAACTGTACATGTAGATTAGTTACTTTCTGTTCTTCTTCTTATTATTATTATTTGTATTTTTGTGTGTTTTTGTTCTACTTGATTTATTACATTTATAGTACTACTGATATTGATTACTGCATTTTTTGGAAAGAGCAAGCAAGAAAGGCATTTCACTGTACGTGCATGCAACATAACTTTAAACAAACCCACACACTCATAGAAACTAGCCCTGTAGAATTCTCTGCAGAGGCACTAACACATACTTTAAGTACACTCTATTGACATCTCTGCACCAACAGCTACAGTCAAAGCATATGGCTTATGTACAGTATAAACGTTTGTTAAGCTGTCAAACACAAACATAGCATACACATATGCTCCTACAGGGAACATCCCATGCAGAGAGGAGTAGCTGTGGTGACATGTCGTAACAGTGGGGTGTTTTACAGGTTTAAGACAGTGGGTCTCATGCCAAAGTGTAAATCACACACTGCTGTTGTGCTGTGCTCACTCCCGCCGGCTCTCTCTTTGGGTGACAGGCAGGCCCAGACCTTGTCTCATCTGCTCCACACCTCAGCCCCAGTCCACAGAAACTCCCCGAATACAAACATGCAGCACAGTAAATACAGGGAGAAGTCTGCATTTACAGTCACTTCAGATCTGCACTGGCAGTAAATCAAACCCATCTGCATTTAATTATCCTTGGAATGAAAGTGGCGTTTCTGTAGAGTTGTCTGCGGTGACACTTTCTGCAGCACAAGCCTCCAACTGTAGGGGACTCCTACTTGCATTCAAGCTGCAAAATGCACATTTAAGCTGTAGAAGTCAGTGCAGAGCCCAACTATATAACATGTCACAACTTACAACAATGTGCATTTGTGTTGAATAAGACCAAACTATTCCATTCCCCTACCTTAATGTGGCTAAAATAGCCCCCAAAATATTAATTAGTTAATAATAATAATCCTTTCAGTAATAATCCTTTCAATAATAATCCTTTCAATAATCCTTGCATTTTGTGATTCCATTTGGACAAGAAGCTGTGAAGCCAGAGCACTACAAACACTAGAGGTATGAATGTAGTGAGGGTTTTACCTATCCTGACATCAATTGCACAAAAGAACATTACATGAAGCGAAAGAGGAAGACAGGAAGGCTCCAAAGCCCTATTCCAGCACAAAAGCAATTACCATTTTCTCATTGAAAGTGACAGATCCGCTTTGTAACACAAATGTATGTCCCTGTTTCTCTCCTCCATCTGCAGAGCCATTTGTTTCATAATGCTTTCTTTCTCTCACAGTCCCCCTCCCCCCTATCTCCTGTTTGGAATTATTGAGGAGGGAATTCCATGTCAAATTGACTGAGTGTGGTTGCCCTTGCACATATTATAATAGTTTTTCCTGAAGATTGTTTAAATGTGTCCTTCTGCCCATAAGGAAATTAAATAGGAGAGCCTAACACACAGGCATCCATTGCAAATAAAACAGAGAAAAGTTATACACAGTGCATTCAGAAAGTATTCATACTCCTTGACTTATTACACATTGTGTTACAGCCTGAATTCAAAATGGATCAAATAAAATCTAAAATCACCCATCTAAACACAATACCCTATAATGACAAAGTGAAAACATTCTTTGCAAATTTATTGGAAATTAATTATGGATTACACATTTCGATAAGTATTCACACCCGAGTCAATACATTTTAGCATCACCTTTGGCAGCGATAACGGCTATGAGTCTTTCTGGGTAAGTGTCTAAGAGCTTTGGATTGTACAATATTTGCCAATTATTATTTTCACAATTCTTCAAGCTCTGTCAAAATTGTTTGTTGGTCGTTGCTAGACAAACATTTTCAAGTCTTTCCATAGCTTTTCAAGCAGATTTAAGTCAAAACTAACTTGACCACTCAAAAACATTCACCGTCTTCTTGGTATGCAGACTGAACCAGGTTTTCCTCTAGGATTTTACCTGTGCTTAGCCCATTCCGTTTACTTTTTATCCTGAAAAACTTCCCAGTCTTTAAAGGGGAATTTCACCATGGGGGAATCTGGGCTTGTTTTCATCATGTCTAAGGCATTTTCTAGGACAATGAGATGTGTTTCATACATAATTGCCCAGGAGGAAGGCAGGTCAGGGCTTCGCGCATTGAATTATACATCCTATGATGGCTTCCTGTGTTTTGATGGGGGGGGGTTCTAAAAATGTATGTAGTCCTGCTTTCGCAAAGACTCTATGTTATACTGATCGCACCACATGTTTTTGTGGGTGTAGATATGATTGTCCTTGTTCGATAGAGCCATTGGACCTCTTTCTGCGATGTTCCTATAAGCGGATTCATTGCTAAATATACAAGCAGACACATTTTTTCCAGTCTCTGAAAGACTACAACTTGTGTTGGTCACTAATTCACGCTCTGGCCCCCTTCCCTCCCACAAGGTGGGTTTTTTGAAAAAGAGGCAGACAATAATTCTTTGGGCAAAACTGAAATATTTTGATTTGAAAGAACTGACGAGACGCAATAGCTTCAAGTGATTGCTCTCATCAACATTAAATTGACGATGGAGCATCTATTAGCTACATGGTGACATTCAACCAACCGTAATATAGCGAAGAGGATTCGAAACAAAAGAGTTTGGCCAGCACCAAGTGAGCAGATGACAAATACGGTGCCTTCCTGCAAGCCACCTAGCTAACTTTAGTTTACCTACTAAAACACAGTGTATTGCTGGCTAACATAGTACTGTGTTACAGTGGGGGGGAATCAAAAAATATATATGTTTACCAACTTGGATAGTTACCTAGTTAACTAGGTAGCCTAGCTAAACAACTATATCTATGCCAAAAAAATATAAGATTTTTACAAGAGTTTTACAATCTGTGTTCCAGTTCTCGCCAATATTCAGCAAATGCAGACAGCCATTAAAGCGAAAGGGAAGGGGGATACCTAGTTAGTTGTACAACTGAATGCCTTCAACTGAAATGTGTCTCCTGCATTTAAGCCAAGAGGAGTGGGAGAACATTCCACAGGCTACAATCAACAGACAGATCAACTGTGTTGCGCTGCATGAGGCAAATGGTGGTCACACCAGATACTGACTGATTTTCTGACCACACCCCTGCTTTTTTTTTAAGGTATCTGTATTCCCAGTCATGTGAAATCCATAGATTAGGGCCTAATTCATTTAAATTGACAGATTTGCTTTTATGAACTGTAACTCAGTAACATTTTTTAAATTGTTGCACGTTGCATTTATATGTTTCTTAAGTATATATATTTTTATTTTTATTATATATTTAAAATGTTTTACCCTTTTTCTCCCTAATTTTGTGGTATCCAATTGGTAGTTACAATCTTGTCCCATCGCTACAACTCCCATACGGACTTGGGAGAGGCGAAGGTCGAAAACCATGCGTCCTCCGAAACACGACCCTGCCAAGCAGCACTGCTTCTTGACACACTGCTCGCTTAACCCGGAAGCCAGCCACATCAATTTGTCAGAGAAAAAACCCTTTAACTGTCGACCGTGTCAGTGTGCCTGCGCCCAGCCCACCACAAAGTTGTTTTCATTGCAAGTTAAAGCTTGCTGATAGCTAGCCAGCTGAAGTTCGATGGCTTGCTAGCTAACATTGAACCTATTTGGTTAACTTTAGCTAGCTATGACAATCGGTTTGTTTTGATAGTACTCTATGGATTGGGATTATAGTTCATTGTTTAGCTAGCTAGCTAATGTTAACATTACATGTCTAAACAAAAGACCCCAAGTGAAATCTTGCTCTTAGCTTAGGTTAGATTGCTGGCTTGCTAGCTAACACTAACTTACGTGTATGAACTGTGTGTAATGTTGGTATTGTTTTCTCAAAATGCCATTTCACATTGCTACAGTGGTTCTTCCTTTAAAAGTTACACGCTTATGCCGCGACCATTAGTGGTAGATGGTGGCATTATGTCATTGCACCACACTATCACAAGGGGGAGTTAGAACGCTGATCTATCCGTAGTCAAAACTGTGGCACAAATTGACTATATTTTCATAAATGAATGGAGGCGTTTTCAGGCTGAGAGTCTCTCTTTTCTGGCACTCGAGTCCTGCATCAGGTAACAACAACAAAAAACTCTCTGTGTTCCTGGAGTTAGGAGATAACTTTTTTTAAATAGGCAAGGTGGACTATTGGTTTCTCTCCCTCTAAAATAAATAATCTAAATAACAAACTGTCTTTATTTACAAATTAGTAAGAATGTCTCACCCCATGTTCAAGAACAGCCCTTTCCCTTTATTCAGATTACAACCGCTCACTTCCGGTTATTTGAAAAATAAATCTCCAAAAAGATCTATATTTTTTAAACAAGCCATAGAACGTTGGTTGCAATTTCAGTTTAATCCACCAGAAAAGACTGAACAAATAACACAACAGATATTGTGGTTAAACTGAAATATAATAATTGATCCGAAAAATATATATAAATTGGAACCTTTATCAAGTGGAAGGGGGGAAAAAGTAAGGAAGTTGTCTGTCGACCCTGCATTAAAGACCAGAATTAGTTAAAGAAAATTGTGATGAATAAAAATATATACCACTTTCATTTAAGGACCAAAAAATTGACAGCTGTGCCACATAGATTGCAAAATAGTTGGGAAGAGATTCTCGATGTACCGATTCCGTGGCACATGGTTTATGAATTGACATGCGATTTTCAGTTTATTCTAACCTACTGCAGGCCTAAAACCTGCAGGCCTAAAACCTACCTTCTAAATTAATGAGTTCTGAGAGCCGATCTGTTATCCAACAATTATTATTAACCCAGAGTTGCAAAGAAAAAGCCATATCAAAGACTGGCCAATAAAAATAAAAGATTAAGATGGGCAAAAGAACACAGACACTAGACAGAGGAACTCTGCCTAGAAGACCAGCATTCCGGAGTCACCTCTTCCCTGTTGACGTTAAGACTGGCGTTTGGCGGGTACTATTTAATGAAGCTGCCAGGTGAGGACTTGTGAGGCATCTGTTTCTCAAACTAGACACTCTAATGTACTTGTCCTCTTGCTCAGTTGTGCACCGGGGCCTCCCACTCTTCTTTCTATCCTGGTTAGGGCCAGTTTGCTCTGTTCTGTGAAGGGAGTAGTACACAGCATTGTACGAGATCTTCAGTTTCTTGGCAATTTCTCGCATTGAATAGCCTTAACTTCTCAGAACAAGAATAGACTGATGAGTTTCAGAAGAAAGGTCTTTGTTTCTGGCCATTTGTGCCTGTAATCGAACCCACAAATGCTGATGCTCCAGATACTCAACTAGTCTAAAGAAGGCTAGTTTTATTTATTCTTTAATCAGAACAACAATTTTCAGCTGTGCTAACATAATTGCAAAAGGGTTTTCTAATGATCAATTAGCCTTTTAAAAATAATAAACTTGGATTAGCTAACACAACGTGCTATTGGAACACAGGAGTGATGGTTGCTGATAATGGGCCTCTGTACACCTATGTAGATATTTGTTATTTTTTAAATCTGCAGTTTCCAGCTACAATAGTCATTTACAACATTAACAATGTCTACACTGTACTTCTGATCAATTTGACGTTATTTTAATGGACAAACATTTTTGCTTTTCTTTAAAAAAAGAGAACATTTCTAAGTGAACTCAAACTTTTGAGCAGTAGTGTATTTACAGTGGGGAGAACAAGTATTTGATACACTGCTGATTTTGCAGATTTTCCTACTGACAAAGCATGTAGAGGTCTGTCAATTTTAGCATAGGTACACTTCAACTGTGAGAGACGGAATCTAAAACAAACATCCAGAAAATCACATTGTATGATTTAAGTAATTAATTTGCATTTTATTGCATGACATAATTATTTGATCACCTACCAACCAGTAAGAATTCAGATCTCACAGACCTGTTCGTTTTTATTTAAGAAGCCCTCCTGTTCTCCACTCATTTTACCTGTATTAACTGCACCTGTTTGAACTCGTTACCTGTATAAAAGACAACTGTCCACACACTCAATCGAACAGACTCCAACCTCTCCACAATGGCTAAGACCAGAGAGCTGTGTAAGGACATCAGGGGTAAATTGTAGACCTGGCTGGGATGGGCTACAGGACAATAGGCAAGCAGCTTGGTGAGAAGGCAACAACTGTTGGCGCAATTATTAGAAAATGGAAGAAGTTCAAGATGACGGTCAATCACCCTCGGTCTGGGGCTCCATGCAAGATCTCACCTCGTGGGTCATCAATGATCATGAGGAAGGTGAGGGATCAGCCCAGAACTACATGGCAGGACCTGGTCAATGACCTGAAGAGAGCTGGGACCACAGTTTCAAAGAAAACCATTAGTAACACACTACGCCGTCATGGATTAATATCCTGCAGCGCACGCAAGGTCTCCCTGCTCAAGCCAGCGCATGTCCAGGCCCGTCTGAAGTTTGCCAATGACCATCTGGATGATCCCGAGGAGGAATGGGAGAAGGTCATGTGGTCTGATGAGACAAAAATAGAGCTTTTTGGTCTAAACTCCACTCGCCGTGTTTGGAGGAAGAAGAAGGATGAGTACAACCCCAAGAACACCATCGCAACCGTGAAGCATGGAGGTGGAAACACCATTCTTTGGGGATGCTTTTCTGCAAAGGGGACAGGACAACTGCACCGTATTGAGGGGAGGATGGATGGGGCCATATATCGCGAGATCTTGGCCAACAACCTCCTTCCCTCAGTAAGAGCATTAAAGATGGGTCGTGGCTGGGTCTTCCAGCATGACAATGACCCAAGTCACACAGCCAGGGCAACTAAGGAGTGGCTCCGTAAGAAGCATCTCGAGGTCCTGGAGTGGCCCAGCCAGTCTTCAGACCTGAACCGAATAGAAAATCTTTGGAGGGAGCTGAAAGTCCGTATTGCCCAGTGACAGCCCCGAAACCTGAAGGATCTGGAGAAGGTCTGTATGGACGAGTGGGCCAAAATCCCTGCTGCAGTGTGTGCAAACCTGGTCAAGAACTACAGGAAACGTATGATCTCTGTAATTGCAAAAAAAGGTTTCTGTACCAAATATTAAGTTCTAATTTTCTGATGTATCAAATACTTATGTCATGCAATAAAATGCAAATTAATTACTTACAAATCATACAATGTGATTTTCCCTCTCACAGTTGAAGTGTACCTATGATAAAAATTACAGACCTCTACATGCTTTATAAGTAGGAAAACGTGCAAAATCGGCAGTGTATCTGTATACTTGTTCTCCCCACTGTATGTAATATATATATTTATATATACAGTGCCTTGCGAAAGTATTCGGCCCCCTTGAACTTTGCGTCCTTTTGCCACATTTCAGGCTTCATACATAAAGATATAAAACTGTATTTTTTTGTGAAGAATCAACAACAAGTGGGACACAATCATGAAGTGGAATGACATTTATTGGATATTTCAAACTTTTTTAACAAATCAAAAACTGAAAAATTGGGCGTGCAAAATTATTCAGCCCCTTTACTTTCAGTGCAGCAAACTCTCTCCAGAAGTTCAGTGAGGATCTCTGAATGATCCAATGTTGACCTAAATGACTAATGATGATAAATACAATCCACCTGTGTGTAATCAAGTCTCCGTATAAATGCACCTGCACTGTGATAGTCTCAGAGGTCCGTTAAAAGCGCAGAGAGCATCATGAAGAACAAGGAACACACCAGGCAGGTCCGAGATAATGTTGTGAAGAAGTTTAAAGCCGGATTTGGATACAAAAAGATTTCCCAAGCTTTAAACATCCGAAGGAGCACTGTGCAAGCGATAATATTGAAATGGAAGGAGTATCAGACCACTGCAAATCTACCAAGACCTGGCCGTCCCTCTAAACTTTCAGCTCATACAAGGAGAAGACTGGTCAGAGATGCAGCCAAGAGGCCCATGATCACTCTGGATGAACTGCAGAGATCTACAGCTGAGGTGGGAGACTCTGTCCATAGGACAACAATCAGTCGTATATTGCACAAATCTGGCCTTTATGGAAGAGTGGCAAGAAGAAAGCCATTTCTTAAAGATATCCATAAAAAGTGTTGTTTAAAGTTTGCCACAAGCCACCTGGGAGACACACCAAACATGTGGAAGAAGGTGCTCTGGTCAGATGAAACCAAAATTGAACTTTTTGGCAACAATGCAAAATGTTATGTTTGGCGTAAAAGCAACACAGTTCATCACCCTGAACACACCATCCCCACTGTCAAACATGGTGGTGGCAGCATCATGGTTTGGGCCTGCTTTTCTTCAGCAGGGACAGGGAAGATGGTTAAAATTGATGGGAAGATGGATGGAGCCAAATACAGGACCATTCTCGAAGAAAACCTGATGGAGTCTGCAAAAGACCTGAGACTGGGACGGAGATTTGTCTTCCAACAAGACAATGATCCAAAACATAAAGCAAAATCTACAATGGAATGGTTCAAAAATAAACATATCCAGGTGTTAGAATGGCCAAGTCAAAGTCCAGACCTGAATCCAATCGAGAATCTGTGGAAAGAACTGAAAACTGCTGTTCACAAATGCTCTCCATCCAACCTCACTGAGCTCCAGCTGTTTTGCAAGGAGGAATGGGAAAAAATGTCAGTCTCTCGATGTGCAAAACTAATAGAGACATACTCCAAGCGACTCACAGCTGTAATCGCAGCAAAAGGTGGCGCTACAAAGTATTAACTTAAGGGGGCTGAATAATTTTGCACGCCCAATTTTTCAGTTTTTGATTTGTTAAAAAAGTTTGAAATATCCAATAAATGTCGTTCCACTTCATGATTGTGTCCCACTTGTTGTTGATTCTTCACAAACAAATAAAATGTTATATCTTTATGTTTGAAGCCTGAAATGTGGCAAAAGGTCACAAAGTTCAAGGGGGCCGAATACTTTCGCAAGGCACTGTAAGGGAGGCAGGTAAATACCTGAGCTGTGTAACGACAGACAGAGGGGTGAAACAACTAATTGTAATTAAATCTTAATGTTTTTTTGTTGTTTGCAGGTGCACTATCCTTCTGACCCTATGCAGCCAGGTCCCATCTACTTTTTACCTCCTCTCAAGTGTGGCTTGTTTGGTGTCTGCTGTTAAGGAATACCACAACAAGTCAACTACTTGATTGATGAAGGCATGTCATCCAGTACAGAGATTGCTGGTGTTGTGAAGGACAGCACTGTGACAGGGGTCAATATCCCACAGCTGGTTGGACTGGAGGATGGTACGGTGCTGGTGGAAAGCTATGGCTGGCAACAACACCTGACTCCATACTTCAGGCCGCTGCCACAGATCAAGCAGATCCAGCACTTTAGGCCAATATAATTTTCATTGCATTGTATGAGGCTATTCTTCTTATCTAACTTTGGAGGTGAATTGATGTTGTGCAACGTTGTAATGTCTTCTATTTAAATGTTTTTATTTCCTGTTTTAAAGCTTTGATGCTCTGGAGCCTGGTATTGTCGCCAAGAAGAGTTCGGACTCAGTCGGGACCAGGTTTCACCTGCTGTCCAATTCACACACTTATCAAGAAAACATCCCTGGTCATCCCTACTGCATCTGATCTGGCAGACTCAAATGCTTTGTTTGTAAATTGTCAGTGTTGGCGTGTGCCCTTGGCTATCAGTCAATAAAAAAAAGAAAAATGTGCCATCTGGCTTAATATAAGGAATTCTAGATGATTTAGAATTTTACTTTTGATAATGAAGTACATTTGAGCAATTGCATTTACTTTTGATACTTAAGTATTTTTAAAACCAAATACTTTTAGACTTTTACATTTTCTATTAAGGTATCTTTACTCAAGTATGACAATTTAGTACTTTTCCCACCACTGGATGTGGCTGGGGGTTATAGCATTTCTTTGTTTCCTTGAGATGTTTTCAAAAACTTTATTGGAGTCCACCTGTGGTAAATTCAATTGATTGGACATGATTTGGAAAGGCACACACCTGTCTATATAAAGGTCCCACAGTTGACAGCAGATGTCAGAGCAAAAACCAAGCCATTAGGTTGAAAGAATTGTCCATATAGATCCGAGAAATGATTGTGTCCTGCAGCATTGAGGGTCCCCAAGAACACAGTGGCTTCCATCATTCTTAAATTGAATTAGTTTGGAACCACCAAGACTCTTCCTAGAGCTGGCCACCCACCATACTGAGAAATCGGGGGAGAAGGGTCTTGGTCAGGGAGGAGACCAAGAACCTGATGGTCACTGACAGTGCTCCGGAGTTCCTCCGTGGAGATGGGAGAACCTTCCAGAAGGACAACCATCTCTGCAACACTCCACCAATCAGGCCTTTATGGTAGAGTGGACAGACGGAAGCCATTCCCCACTAAAAGGCACATGACAGCCCACTTATTGTTTCACAAAAGGCAACTAAAGGACTCTGACAATGGAAAAACAAGATTCTCTGGTCTGATGAAACCAAGATTGAACTCTTTGGCCTGGGACGAAGGTTCACCTTCCAACAGGACAATGAACCTAAGCACACAGCCAAGACAACGCAGGAGTGACTTCGGGACAAGTCTCAATGTCCTTGAGTGGCCCAGCCAGAGCCCGGACTTGAACTCGACTAAACATCTCTGGAGAGATCTGAAAATAGCTGTGCAGCGATAGTCCCCATTCATGCCTGACAGAGCTTGAGGATCTGCAGGGAATAATGGGAGAAACTCCAAGCTTGTAGTGTCATACGAAAGAAGACTCGATGAGTAATGCAAGATACAGAATCATTATTAAAATGGCTAGTGTTTCATTTCCTTAAATCAAAATCAAATGTATTTATAAAGCCCTTCTTACATCAGCTGATATCTCAAAATGCTGTACAGAAACCCAGCCTAAAACACCAAACAGCAAGCAATGCAGGTGTAGAAGCACAGTGGCTAGGAAAAACTCCTTAGAAAGGCCAAAACCTAGGAAGAAACCTAGAGAGGAATCAGGCTTTGAGGGGTGGTCAGTCCTCTTACAGTCCTAATCCACATTTTGTGGAGATTATAACAGAACATGGCCAAGATGTTCAAATGTTCATAGATGACCAGCAGGGTCAAATAATAATAATCACAGTGATTGTCGAGGGTGCAACAGGTGAAACAGCACCTGAGGAGTAAATGTCAGTTGGCTTTTCATAGCCAATCATTCAGAGTATCTCTACCGCTCCTGTGGTCTCTGGAGAGTTGAAAACAGCAGGTTTGGGACAGGTAGCACGCCCGATGAACAGGTCAGGGTTCCATAGACGCAGGTGGAACAGTTGAAACTGGAGCACGGCCAGGTGGACTGGGGACAGCAAGGAGTCATCAGGCCAGGTAGTCCTGAGGCATGGTCCTAGGGTTCAGGTCCTCCAAGAGAGAGAAAGAAAGAATCACACAGGACACTGGATAAGACAGGGCCAAACAGGCAGGATATAACCCCACCCACTTTGCCAAAGCACAGCCCCCACACCACTAGAGGGATATCTTCAACCACCAACTTACCATCCTGAGACAAAGTCGAGTGTAGCCCACAAAGATCTGCGCCCCGGCACAACCCAAGGGGGGGCGCCAACCCAGTCAGGAAGATCACGTCAGTGACTCAACCCACTCAAGTGGCGCACCCCTCCTAGGGACGGCATGGAAGAGCACCAGTAAGCCAGTGACTCAGTCCCTGTAATAGGGTTAGAGGCAGAGAATCCCAGTGGAGAGAGGGGAACCGGCCAGGCAGAGACAGCAAGGGCGGTTCGTTGCTCCAGTGCCTTTCTGTTCACCTTTCCGTTCACCTTAAAGTGGCTATTGATTCCTCATCTATGTCTATAGGCAAAAGCCTCTGATGTGCTGGAGATGGCTGTTTAACAGTCAGTGGTGTAGTATAGAATATACAGATGAGATGGGTAATGTAAAATGTAAACACGATTTAAAAGTGACTAAGATACCATAGAATAGCGTAGAGTGCAGTTTATACATATGAGATGAGTAATGCTAGATTCGGAAACATTAAAGTTGAATCAGTGTTTGAAATTCACTGCTCGACTGAAGGACCTTACAGATAATTATATATGTGGGGTACAGAGATGAGGTAGTCATTAAAAAATAATGTTAAACACTATTATTGCACAAAGAGTGAGTCCATGCAACTGTAACACAACAAAATAAAATGTGGGAAAAGTCACGGACATGGTCAAAACGTATTCTATCATTTAATAAATAGGCCAGCGATTAACTTCTTTGAATGGTAAAAAGAAAAACATTATAATACTTCAGTCTGACCTGAAACCAGATAGAAATTGTGTACAAATGGTAAGACTTTTATAACTATTTTCAACAGAGGTATTAACACTGCTATATATCAGATTCTGTTTATCTCAAATCAATGAACTTGCCTACATTTGTCATCAATAAACCAGATCAATATGGAATTATTGATCATGAAAGATGTGGAAAATGTGTTCCCTTGTCATATAACTGCTACAGTTATTATCAATACAGCATTGAGATTGCACTTTGGTTCATTGTTTTCCGCGATGCAAATATTGGATCGCGACTGAGGAAACCGTGTTAAATTTGGGTCCCAAGGTTAAACCAGTTGAGATCCACTGAACTTGGCCATGTCCACACATTTGCTATCATCTCTTGTTTTTCGAAAGATAATTGGTTTTGTGATTTGGCATATACCTCAACGCCAATTGAGATAAAAACAGGTTGCACGTTTCAGGAGCAGAAAGCAGCATCTTCTGACCATTATCCCACATATTCAGACAAAGAAAGGGATAATACGGATATTCTCAGACATTCCGGCTGTCCTCCACCTGCCTTTTCTCCTCTAAGAATGGTGGAGAGTGGAGAGTAATATTTACAGTGGGCAAAAAAGTATTTAGTCAGCCACCAATTGTGCAAGTTCTCCCTCTTAAAAAGATGAGAGACCTGTAATTTTCATCATAGGTACACTTCAACTATGACAGACAAAATGAGAAAAGAAAATATCCTGAAAATCACATTGTAGGATTTTTTATGAATTTATTTGCAAATGATGGTGGAAAATAAGTATTTGGTCAATAACAAAAGTGTATCTCAATACTTTGTTATATACCCTTTGTTGGCAATGACAGAGGTCAAACGTTTTCTGTAAGTCTTCACAAGGTTTTCACACACTGTTGCTGGTATTTTGGCCCATTCCTCCATGCAGATCTTCTCTAGAGCAGTGATGTTTTGGGGCTGTTGCTGGGCAACACAGACTTTCAACTCCTTCCAAAGCTTCCACATCTGCTAAAATCAAGAAGCTGCTCCAGTGGGCACACGATCACCAACAATGGACAATTGAGGAGTGGAAAAACGTTGCCTGGAACATGACAGCGAGTTCAGCTTACTTGAGTGGCCTGCGCAGTCCCCAGACCTCAACCCAATTGAGAATCTTCGGGATGTGATGGAATGGGCTGTCCATGGCATGAATGTACCACAGCAACTGGGTGATGGTCCAACATCCATGTGGAACATTTCTGACACCTTGTAGGATACCCCGAAGAAGTCAAGTTATTATGGAGGCAAAGGAGGGTCTGATGCGGTACTAGATGGGTGTACCTAATAAACTGTATACTTTACCAGTCAAAAGTTTGGACACACCTACTCATTCAAGGGTTTTTCTATATTTTTACTATTTTCTACATTGTAGAATAATAGTGAAGACATCAAATCTATGAAATAACACATATTGAATCACGCAGTAACCAAAACAAAAACAAAAAAGTGTTAAATAAATCAAAATATATTTGAGATTCTTCAAAGTAACCCTTTGCCTTGATGATAGCTTTGCACACCCTTGAATGAGTAGGTGTGTCCAAACTTGTGACTGGTACTGTACACTCCTTAGTCTCTACACTCAATACATAGGGGGTGGCAGTGCTTGGTTCCAACCATGAAATTATCTGACTATTCACTGGGTTATCTGCACATCTTAATAGTGGTGAGCAACTGTATTCTCAGCCTGCAGAAACCACCACAAAGCCAGATTAATTTAAATACGAGGGGAATATGTTTGAAATAGGTAATTGTATCTCGAGATAAACCAGGCTATGAATAAAAATGGCACCCATCAATATACCGTTATCAAGCGTGACAAGGAAACTTGACATTTATCAAGAGGCCAGGGCAGCACTCTCTTTAATTTGGACAGATCTAAGTCTTTTCTAGATGCACTTTGCTTACCATTCATACCTTTGTGTTCAGTAATCATCCATTCCCTACACACACCTCATTAACCTGTGATGTCCACCCCAGACCATCTGGTTGTTGAGCCTCCTCGCTGACCTTTAGGGTGAGGCCCATGCCTGGGTGTCCGTCTGCTCAAGCCCTGCTCTGCTCTACACAGGAGTCAGTTTTAGTCAGGATCCCAGACAGCATCCCATGGGACATGGGACAGACAGGGGGGGGCGGGGGGGGGGGCTGACCTTGATAAGAAATGGGGGATAATTATATCCATTTAAAGCAGAGGAGGGGTCAGTTCTGCTCTGTCTCAATCTGACAGGAGTGACAGTGCTTTCATCTAACAGCTCCATTACCACATTCTGTCTGACAATGTTCTAACATGACAGGACAGGTTGATGATGGCACACGGAGACTGGATCCACCCTGAGGTTTAAACTTTCACTTCGCCTCGTAAAACAGCCTCCTGTAAAATACATAAGTAATTACACATACCTGGATAATAGGGGAGATAAAACCCTGCCAGAATCACACAGCCTACATGATCCGTTTACCGCAATACTGACCACTGGCCTCTTGTCAGAGCAGTTTACTGCCTCTCCTCTCTTCATCTTTTCAGATTGGCCTTGCTGACTCACTGCTGAACATTTTTAATATGCATTCAAACGACTTGACTGCTACTTGGAGTGTGCATAATAACCTAAATTGTACCCGCTCTATCGCCGCTCTCTGAAAAGGCTTTCCTTCACAATCAGAGAGATTGTGTGTGTGTGTGTGTGTGTGTGTGTGTGTGTGTGTGTGCTCTCTCGGTCAAACAGAGGCCACATTATTGCAGCAGACTACAGAACGACTGATCTGATCTGAATGGAGCCGCAGCACCGATTGACCTGAAAGTCAAATGGCGTGTGCAGAATCTCCCAGGCTAAGGCAAAATCAGGCAGGCTCTGCTGCTCCTAACGCCACTCATCTGTTCTCATCTAGAGCTCTGCTCTGGGCTGCGTAAACCTGCATTATATAGCACTCAATGTCTTTTATACTGCCGGCCCAGCCAGCCCCCCCCCCCGATCCAGCACAGTCGCATTTATTCACACCCCGAATAGTGAAATATACGTCCCCACTTTGAATACCAAGGGAAGCTATAAACAGCTATAAACAGTTCCCTAAAATAAGAGCGTCCAGGAAATTAAAAGTATGGCATTTGAAACAACACAACCACATTTTCCTTTTAGCTAACCAGGCCTAAATTGGCACTTTTGCTCAAGAGCATAAAACATTCTAAGCTAAAGCTTAGTTCTGCTACACACTGATTTTTTTGTGTTATTTTGTGTGTGCTTGTAATGCCGTCTCTTCACAGGGCTTGTAACTAGTTAATCCTCTAAGTGGTGAAGTTAGGGTAAAATAATAAGTCAAAGCTGACAGCTAAGAGGGATGTGCATTAGGACTAAGTAAGAGAGGGGGGCAAAAAGGGAAGGTCAGTTTTTGTGTGAGAGTTATGATCAATGTGTTTGGAGGTGAGGTAGGGCAATGGTTCAGATATTCACAAAGACAAATGGAAGCCCATTGTAGAAGACATTGTGATGATTAAAACTGCAGGGTAAGGCTCAGACAATTTACCACTCTCTCTCATCTACTACTTTGATTACTGCAGCCTGAGTCTGGTCAGACTGGCAGCATGTTTTAGAGATGCCTTGGTGCCGTTGTCACCATGGGTTGGGTACAGGTGTCCCATGGTGCGCTTGTCCTGAGCACGTCCCTGGATAACTCAGGGAACAGAGGCTGACACAGACAGTAGTCCAATATTGAATGTCTTTGGTAAGCTGTTCTCTTCAGCTTCAGGTCAAGTTCATAGTAACAAGCCATCATTCTAGTGCAGTTTTGGAACTAAATTTCCAGTCTGCTTATTCTGTAAAATACAGACTAGCTAGAAAATCAATCCAGTGTTCAAGTAAGAAAGAAGTGGGATAAATTGTCTGTACAAACATAAAAATCAAGGCAACATTTTATTCACTCTGTGAAATTCAATTTTCCAGTACGTAAATGGCTGGGCATTAGCACTTGAGCCCAGCTAAGGAAATATGAAACCCTGAAATGAAAAGCCGGCAGTAAGCATGAGGTTCTTGGGGAGGAAATGACAGTATGTCTGAATTATCCTGCTCTTTCAAAGCAGTAGGGATTTCCAAAAAATGGCTGGCTAAATGGTTATAGTGTGCCATGTCAAAATGACAGTATAATTATTAAGAGGAGTGCCTCTCTGCATTGGTAGAATAGAATAAGCTGAAAGGAGTCCAGAGAGCAGACATAACAATGAGGTAACTTGCCTTTTATATCTCAATCTCAAAATAAGTGCGTATAACTGCTTTTCTGAACATAAAATATACAGAGTTTAATTTATTGCACTATTTTTTCCCAACATCTTTTCTGCACCAGTTCCATAAGGTTGGAAGATGTACTCTGATCCCCATCCAGGGGGTCTGCCTGGGCCTCATGACCTCTGTCCCCCTGCCCCTGGCTGAACAATGATGCTGGGTCACCTCTTCACCCCCCTGGCTAGATGGCTGCTCCTCGATGGGGTCCACCTCATGGCCAAGGTCACCCCCAGCTCCCCTCAAGGTCACCAGCCCCCCTCAAGGTCACCCCTTCCCTCCCAGCACGTGCCGTCCCAGGGACAGGGACACTTACCCTGTTTAACCCCAACCCCCAGCAGTGCACTGTTCAAATGGACAGGCACAGAAAAATGAACCAGTATGACAGTAATGAGTGAAGAGCTTAATTACACTAAAGTACATTACTTTAGATATCCTCTTCCCTAGATACATCCCATGCTATCTAATAGTAAGAAAAACACATACAAACCAAACATGTCCTGGAGATATTGGAATGACAAATGATAGAAGATTTCATTACTGTTCACACAAAAAAAAGATGCTTCCCATAAAACACAGAAGCATGAAAACTTAACATAGCAGTCCAAATGGTTTGATAGATCACAGATGTCTTGCATACATTATCCTGAATCAATTGACACCTGTGTCATCCTAAGCGGACCACACCATTAAGAGAGGAGGGGGGTGGTATTGACTGGGGGCTATAATCCATGAGAGTGGATAGTACCTATCAGAAAGGCAGGGGTCCCTCCCTCTCCCCTTCAATAGAGCGACCCATCAGATCAATGCACAGGAAGAGAGTCCTCCCCCTGCAAAACTAATTATCTGAGCGTTTTATACAGCCAAGTCTCAGAGCTTTGTTTATGTAGGGTGCAATTAGGGAGATGGTCAATAAAAGCAGGAGGAGGCCTGACTGACAAAGGCACAATGGGAGAAGGTGAGAGGTGGGGTCACGTCAACGCTACCAGCGCACCGTCAATGATGCAACCCAGGGAGGTAGGCAGGGAAGGAATAATCACTGTGACTGAGAAGACTGCAGGAATACCAGATAACGATCATAAAGACAGGATTCAAGACCTAATGATGCAGGTTACCTTTAGTTTTCAGTGCAGTCCAAGTCAACTGCCAGT
The DNA here is from genome assembly GCF_013265735.2 of Oncorhynchus mykiss. Lineage (NCBI taxonomy): Eukaryota > Metazoa > Chordata > Actinopteri > Salmoniformes > Salmonidae > Oncorhynchus > Oncorhynchus mykiss. The sequence goes on along the minus strand of NC_048589.1, from coordinate 21,389,178 downwards.
ACCCAAGCATAGATTTCCCACAAGTATGGTGGTGTTAGGCTGCTTTACACCAGCAATTCAGCACACACTATACAGTTGTGAATATTTATGATGTCTTTAAAGACAGGTGCTGCAAAGCAGCTGTAATCAGAATTGAGCGAAGCCTCCTCTTCCTGTCAATAGCCTCAAAGTCCACTGTTTGTTGTAGAAGCAGATGCTCTTCTTTAAGTTCCTGACTGGGAAAGGACACTAGCAGGCCTTAGGAGGACCTTGTTCAGCCCGGCACAACCTCAATGCTACATACTTTTAATAAATGAGAATGAGTCCACAGTCCAAAGTCAAGTTTCTCATGTTCATAAAGTACTACTGTGGTTATTATAATGGAATTTAAGCCACAGCCTAAAATGTATTTCCATGTGGAAATGTGAAACAATATTCATGTAGGACATTTCTCTGAGGGGATAAAAATGTTTTGACAAAAAAATAATCTACAATAGAACAAACAGTGATTTTGTACTCTACTCTCTCTGAGACAGTCAATCGCAATATCAACATGTCGCCAGAAGTGTCTACTCCGTCTGTGTGAATGGTTAGCACAGGGGGAGGCAGAGTGAAGCAAAACACTGATTTAGATTTTACCCCGCCTCCTATTTCCCACAGGGATGTAATGATAGTTTGTGTTCCCTGCATGTCTCAGGCCTACCATCTGTCAGGGGAGCTATTTTGGAGTCGTCTGAGAATGGTCCAGGTGGTAGCAGTTCTGTGGGGCGGAAGACCTTGAGTGGATTAATGTGGATTCACACTTTTAATAGAATGCCAAGGTGTACTTTTTGGTTGAGTTTCATTTTTCATATTTTTTGTTTACCGTAAAACTTCAATTAAATGTCTCAAATAGCTGCAGTTCTTTTTAAATAGCCAGGCATCGGAAATCATTTCAGCAAATAAATGCCTGTTTCAAATAAATGTTGTGACTAAATAAATTGTTTATGAGGTCTAATATTCCCACGGTCATGTTCATTAAACATTGATTTATTTTGTCACTGTTGCTAGCCATGGTGCCACCTTAGCCACGCTACCACTCTCCATGGTACAGTATGTGTATGATAGGCAGCCCAGTCTTTGCAGATCTGCAATGGAGTAGTTATTATGTTTAAACTGGTCACAATATTTTATTTCAAAATGTTATTGAGCAAAACCTGTGTGCATTAAGGAAATAGACACCTGGCTCAAATAGAAGCCTGTCTCTAATAAGCGCTGAATGTGTTCAGTGATTGAAGCAAATAAAAGCCTGGGCTATTAATTGAAGTTCCATGGTAGTTTAATTTGACATATGTGTGTGTGTGTGTGTGCACATGAACAGGCTGGTTCTATATGGGCCTGGTCTGTCTCGCCCTCTCAATATATATACACTCAGTGGCCAGTTTATTAGTTACACCCATCTAGTACTGGGGTCAGACCCCGCTTTGCCTCCAGAACAACCTGAATTCTACGGGGCATGGAAACATGGAAACATTGCTTAATTGGTTTCAAGGGACCCAACGTGTGCCAGGAAAATATTCCCTACACCATTACACCACCATCCTATGCCATTGACACCCAGGCAGGATGGGGCCATGGACTCATTCTGCTTACGCCATTAGCATGACGCAACAGGAACCGGGATTTGTGGGACCAGGCAATGTTTTTCCACTCCTCCATTGTCCAGTGTTGGTAATCGCATGCACACTGGAGCCGCTTCTTCTTGTTTTTAGCTGATACAACTGGAACCCAGTGTGGTCGTCTGCTGCAATAGTCCATCCGTGACAAGAATCGATGAGTTGTGCATTCCGAGATGCCGTTCTGCCCACCACTGTTGTACTGCAGTTATTTGTGGCCTGCCTGTTAGCTTGCATGATTCTTGCCATTCTCCTTGGACCTCTCATCAATGAGCTGTTTTCGCCCACAGGTCTGCCGCTGACTGGATGTTTTTTGTTTGTCGCAAACCCTAGACACTGTTGTGTGTGAAAAGCCCAGGAGAGCAAGCTACAGCCATGTGACTCACAGCTTGTACGAGCAAACCATTCTCGTGAACGGGTTGGTGCACCGAATAAATGGACCACTGAGTGTATATAGCCATGTTAATGTTAACATGGTCACCACTTCATCTTACCCCCCCCCCCAACCTGCCCTGCATGGCCCAGAAGCTTGTAAAACTCAGAGACCTTTTGTTAGTACTGCTCCATAGTGCGGATTCTTATCTTTAATTAAAACCTCTATTTCCCTTTGCAGATAGCGCATTTCCTCCTGGTCTAATTACTGCAGTCTAACTTGTGCATCAGCGTGTTGCTGGCTACCTAGCAGATGATTCATCCACAGAGCATTGATCCCTGACCAGCAGAGCTCCTAACATTCATTAAGACACCTTATACCACCAGGCCTGAAAATAGCAGCCTAGTGCACCACCTCTGATTAATACTCACAGATCACTACAGAGAACCACCACTACCAGTCTCTTCCACTCTGATGGTGCGTCATATACTCGCACCAGACATTCTTCAGTCAGTCATGTTTTACTGGTTCCTAACTCATTAATAACATTATAGAAATAAATCAATTTCACAAGGTCCACATTGGTTTCCCCTGAAGGAGTCCTTCAACTACATTGGAATTGATGGGATGAAAGTTAGAGTTATGTGCTCATATCAATTTAGGATTCAGCCCAGAGTCATTTTGCGGTTTTAGTTTGCATCCTGTCTTTTGAACAGAGATGTTAAGAATGACATGGTGGACCGAGTTAGCAGCTTCCCTGTCCTACAGGTATGCACACAAGTCTTCTTTGTTTGGGATTGTGCCCTGGAGGCATTCTGTGGGTACAGCACTGGTGGTGGTGCCTTCTAATCAGTGGAGAGGTAGGGACTCCCATGTGTGACTAAGGCCCTCTGGACAAACCAAAAATAAGTGTTGTTGTGCTTCACCGTTCTCTCTGTCTGTGGGTTGTGTGACTGGAGGCTGGGGACACCTCTGGGTTTGTGATCTCCAGACAGCAGCGTAGATCTAGTGAAGGAGACTGGGGCTGGCAGACACCACACATTATCCTGCCTCACTGTCTTAGGCTTTAACCTTATCATATCCCCGGGAATGAGTCCACTCTGATTGTGCTAAGATTTGGGCAAAAAGTACCACCGTTTGTGGTTTTTACAAACTTTTTCAGGCATTTTGGTGTTCTCTAAATGTCTGCATTTGGGTAAAGCAAATCAGAGAACAGTTGAAAGTAAAAAATGAGTATTGCATCGCCCTGACTGTCTGTCATTTCTAATGGTAGTGGATATCTCTGCATGTGTAAATGTACATAGTAAGCAGGTTGGCTCATGTTCTCTTTGTTACAGTTCTTCTGTCACACCACATTCTCTCTCTTTATATATTAGCCTTTTCCCCTTCAAAAGGAAAATAGACGTTCACATTGCATTTGTTTAAGAGATATTTCAAATTAAAGACGTACTCTAAATTCCCCAAAAGCAAATCAAATCAAAACAATATTTAAAAAATGTAAGATTGTTCTGGCAGTGAAACAAAGGATTTTCCAACTCAAAACATTTTCCTGCCACCCCCAACAGAACAGAGGAAAGAGTAAGCATCCCTTATCCCAGTGGAAGGCTCTCTTTGTTCTGAACACAATGGTGAACATCTTTGACAATATCAAAGAGTTCCAGTGTGTTTCTCAAACCAACTCACTAATGAGAGACGACCGTCCTGCACAATTGTGATTATAGCAGCTTCATTAACAGGCCGACTGATGCAGTATAATACACACTCTGTTCTGGAGCTGCTTCTGCTACAGCCACCATCAACTCCTCTCCTACTCACTCAGAACAACATCTGTTTGAGATGAGTGACAGGGAGAGAGAATAACTTACTGTTCAGGCATTATATACTGAATCATTAGCAGATTAAAAGAAATGTACATAAACATGACATGGGGTGGTAAACCTAATGGACGTCTAGAACGGATTGTGTAATTACCCTAACACCTTCCAAACACACATCCTTGACCAGGGCTTGACATTAACACTTATCCACTTGCCAAACTATACAAAAAAAATAAAAATACTTGTCCCGGACAAGTGCAATATAGATTTAAGTTGTCCAAATGGACCAACAAAAAAAAAGAAACACGATATAAACCAATTACTATGATCAGAATTGGATCAAAGTGGATGCAATGTGTTGCCCACTGATATCCTAAACAGCGCATCGGAGTAGAATTACTGCATTGAGAGGCACAAGTAGTCTTTCAATCACCCGTGGCCACCCCTACTTTAGATCTTTACATTTGTTTATATTAGATGCATTCTGATAACCACAAGCTCACGACGGTTGAGCAAGATTTCAGGATGTAATTGCAGGTAAAACACTATTTTTAAAACAACTACTGTTACTTTTGTTACAGAGAGGGTCTCAGCTTTCTGTGAGTGTAATTATTTCTCAACATTCAATATTGAGTAAATACCACCACTTTACAGAGTACATCATTGAGATGATGTGCTGGCGGAACGGAGCAGAACGCTGTGCGGACCCTTTTTAAATCCAGACGTGGCCCTCGAGCCAAAAACTTTGCCCACCCCTGCTTTATATCTTTATAAACAGCTCAGAGAGGTAATGGCAGAGGGCCCATTTATCAGAGTAGTTTATCACTACAATAAGATTAAAAAACTGTCCACTGTTAAAAAACAAAACAAAGCCAAATCACTATAGGTTGTTATAGCCAGAGTTGTGGACTCGAGTTAAATGACTTGAGGCTAGAGTCTGACTCGTGACTCGACAGAAAATAAAATATCTTGAGACTTGACTTGGAGCCTCAAGACCCGGGACTTGACTTTGACTTGAGACCAATTACTTAATTATCTGTTTTGTCACTCATTTCGTGGCACAGTCTCGGTGGACTACCTGCCATGCAACCAGAGACAGTAGCTGCAGCATCTCCCATGCAAAGAAAATGTGCAACAGATTGGTTAGTGAAATGCACTTGGCCCTCTGATTGGACTAGCAAACTATCAAGCAACACAGTTCGGGTGAGCTAGCTAACAGATAGCTTCACAGCAAATCAGCAACAGGATCGGGTGCAGCGCAAACGTCGAATTATAGTGAGAGGGGATTGCCATAATACATCAAAATTCAGCTCCAAAAATAGGTTTAGTGATCAAGAACATAAACAGTTTACTTTGTAAGCTCCCCAGCAATGGGACATCAAGCAACAATTAGGCCTAATCTCATAGGCCTACTGCTCTTTTGGTATGTCAAAATTGCTTGAAATTGTTCAGTTACTTATGAAGCTTGCATCTGGAATTTTCTTGTTAAAATGATTAGTCTCCACTAGCGCTCTCCAAACTCCGGCCAGTGGAGAGCACTTTGTTCTCGTGGAAATGTTTGCTGTTGCTTTCACACATTTAAATGCACATGTGGTAAAACTATATTCCATCTAATCCTACAGTTCGCTGCAGCTAGTGACTGGAACGTGTTGTGGCTGCTCTACCTTCTTGCCCTTTGTGCTGTTGTCTGTGCCCAATACTGTTTATACCCCGGTGCTGCTGCCATGTTGTGTTGCTACCACGTTGTTGTCATGTTGTGTTGTTACCATGCAATGTTGTCATCTTAGGTCTCTCAAATGTAGTGTTGTGTTGTCTCTTGTCGTGATGCGTGTTCTGTCCTATATATTTATTTAATTTATTTTTACTTCCCCGTCCCCGCAGGAGGCCTTTTGTCTTTTGGTAGGCCGCCATTGTAAATAAGAATTTGTTCTTAACAGACTTGCCTAGTTAAATAAATCAATCAAATTAAAAAACAATAACTACTAGTGTTTCATCATTCCATCCCTGTACTATTTATTGAAACACTTAGACATTTCTGTTTCATGTTTGACATGATACATTTTAGCGATGTTTACTATGCACATGACTCATGAGGTAGAAGTTCTGTTTATTTCATTCACCCACCGTTCCGCCCCTGAACAAGGTAGTTAACCCACCGTTCCGCCTCTGAACAAGGTAGTTAACCCACAGTTCCTAGGCCATCATTGAAAATAAGAATGTGTTCTTAACTGACTTGCCCAGTTAAATAAAGATGAAATAAAAAGGTGTAAAAAAAATAATATATATATATATATATAGGCCAAATCGGTGTCCAAAAATACAGATTTACGATTGTTATGAAAACTTGAAATCGGCCCTAATTAATCGGCCATTCCGATTAATCGGTCGACCTCTATTACATATCATCTGAAACATGGGCAACTGGATGCAACAGTAGAGAACAGATAATGGAAACAACTTGACCCTGAATTAAATTTAGTCTGCAGGGGACAGCACACCACTAGGAGGTTATTTCCGCCACAGACTTCAGCAGTCATGCATCAAAGTCACAGCATCTAGCCTCTGTACTTACAGCCTGCTCGCCCCACACTGATATTGTTATGGATTATCCCATAAAATTGGGTTTTGTAATTTATCGTAGTTTATGGTTGGATTAATTGCTTGACCTTTTTGGCAGTGTATGTGCATCCACATGTGCATGTGTGTCTGACTCTTTTGAGAGAAAGGCACAGGACGACAGACAGATATGGGCTTACGGAAAGACCATGATTTCAACCAACCTCATGACCCAGCCTAAACCACCTACAGACCTGAAGGCACAGCTTGATGACCTACTGAACAAACAGTATCCCATGAAGACATTAATATAGTCATGGCCCAGTTACCCAATATTTCCATGCCAGTATACATCCAGCACCTGTCTTTCCAGATCTTGTCGCCGAAACTAAAGGATTATTACATACCCATTCCTAAATCCTATGTTTTGCGATTAATAATTGAAGTACATCCAGTAATGAACCAAATCAGAGTGAACTACATTGGCTTCAACAGGAAATCAATTAGTGATCCCTCCAGTGTTTTCTGCAGGATAGGCCTGAATCCCTTCTTTCCACCTTTCATATCCAAACCTTTCTCCTACTCCTCCAAAAGTGGGCAAATGGTTCCACCCTCCCTACCCCCCCTTCTCCTCCCTCCATCAATATTTGAGGTGCATTAGGCCTCCCATTAAAATGAGCAGTGTTTTATGGTAATTATTTTTGAGAAACATTGTTGATGGGGGAGATAATTATCTTTATTATTCAGGATCTATTATTCAGGCTGTGTGGAGCAGAGCGGCTCCTCCCCTCCGCTTAGGGCCCATTCCTTCCCACAAGTGGAAATAATTGTAATGTGGCAGATGTTTAATTACTGTTATTTTAAACAAAACAGATCATAATGAAGTGTGTATTATCCTTACATTACCCTCCATCATATTCATATTCTCCTTCATGCCCAATATAAAGACTATAGAGTGTTAGTTTTTTTCTTGTGTAAATGTAGTTCTTAAATGTTCATTAAGTATCACTATATCGCCCCTTTTATTAACAGGATTCCCCCCACATAAAGGCACAGAAGCTGAGCACAAACATTGAACCCAAATACACCCCGTTTATAGAATACTACCTCTAGGAATAATTATATCTGAGAAGGCTACTCACTCAGATTAATTAAAATATTTACATTTCCAAAGAAATGACCACCAAGCAACTTACTTTAGACTGAAAAGTTTGTGTAGGTCCAGTAAATTTTATTTATTTATTTATCCATCCGTAATTTTACCAGGTAAGTTGACTGAGAACACGTTCTCATTTACAGCAACGACCTGGGGAATAGTTACAGAGGCGAGGAGGGGGATGAATGAGCCAATTGTAAACTGGGGATGATTAGGTGACCGTGATGGTTTAAGAGACAGATTGGGAATTTAGCCAGGACACTACTCTTATGATAAGTGCCATGGGATCTTTAATGACCTCAGAGAGTCAGGACTAGAGGTCGACCGATTAATCGGAATGGCCGATTAATTGGGGCCGATTTCAAGTTTTCATAACAATCGGAAATCTGTATTTTTGGGCGCCAATTAAACATTTTTACAAAATGTTTATACCTTTATTTAACTAGGCAAGTCAGTTAACCTCTAGTGACACCCCATCCCGTGAACGGGACCGTTGTCATCATCTGACACTAATTAGCATAACGCAACGGACATAAATATTACTAGAAAATATTCCTATTCATGAAAATCACAAGTGAAATATATTGAGACACAGCTTAGCCTTTTGTTAATCACCCTGTCATCTCAGATTTTCAAAATATGCTTTACAGCCAAAGCTAGACAAGCATTTGTGTAAGTTTATCGATAGCCTAGCATAGCATTTTGTCCAGCTAGCAGCAGGTAACTTGGTCACGGAAATCAGAAAAGCAATCAAATTAAATCGTTTACCTTTGATGAGCTTCGGATGTTTTCACTCACGAGACTCCCAGTTAGATAGCAAATGTTCCTTTTTTCCAAAAATATAATTTTTGTAGGCGAAATAGCTCTGTTTGTTCTTCACGTTTGGCTGAGAAATCGCCCGGAAATTGCAGTCACGAAAACGGTGAAAAATATTCCTAATTAGCTCCATAATATCGACAGAAACATGGCAAACATTGTTTATAATCAATGCTCAAGGTGTTTTTCAAATATCTATTGATAATATATCCATCAGGACAATTCGTTTTTCAGTAGGACCGATTGGAGTAATGGCTACCTCTGTATTTTACACGAGAATCTCTCTGGGAGCATCAGTTGACCACTTGCGCAATGTAGCCGCCTACGGGTATTCTTCAACATAAATGCGTAAAACTACGTCAGAATGCTGTAGACACCTTCGGGAATACGGAGAAAGAGTAATCTGGTTGATAGCCCATTCACTGCTCAATAGGGACACATTGGAACGTAGCGCTTTCAGAACATGGGGCACTTCCGGATTGGATTTTTCTCAGGCTTTCGCCTGCAACATCAGTTCTGTTATACTCACAGACAATATTTTTACAGTTTTGGAAACTTTAGAGTGTTTTCTATGCTAAGCTGTCAAATATATGCATATTCTAGCATCTTGTCCTGACAAAATATCCCGTTTACTACGGGAACGTTTATTTTCCAAAAATGAAAATACTGCCCCCTAGTCACAAAATTAAGAACACATTCTTATTTTCAATGACGGCGGGTGGGTTAACTACCTTGTTCAGGGGCAGAACGACAGATTTTCACCTTGTCAGCTCAGGGGATCCAATCTTGCAACCTTACAGTTAACTAGTCCAATGCAATAACGACCTGCCTCTCTCTCGTTGCACTCCACAAGGAGACTGACTGCCTGTTACGCAAATGCAGTAAGCCAAGGTAAGTTGCTAGCTAGCATTAAACTTATCTTATATAAAACAATCAATCAATCATAATCACTAGTTAACTACACATGGTTGATGATATTAATAGATATACTCTAGTGTGTCCTGCATATAATCTGACTGAGCATACAAGCATACAAGTTTCAAACGTCACTCGCTCTGAGCCTTCTAGTAGTTGTTCCCCTTGCTCTGCATGGGTAACGATGCTTCGATGGTGGCTGTTGTCGTTGTGTTGCTGGTTCGAGCCCAGGGAGGAGCGAGGAGAGGGACAGAAGCTATACTGTTACACTGGCAATACTAAAGTGCCTATAAGAACATCCAATAGTCAAAAGGTTAATGAAATACAAATGGTATAGAGGGAAATAGTCCTATAATAACTACAACCTAAAACTTCTTAGCTGGGAATATTGAAGACTCATGTTAAAAGGAACCACCAGCTTTCATATGTTCTCATGTTCTGAGCAAGGAACTTAAACGTTAGCTTTCTTACATAGCACATATTGCACTTTTACTTCTCCAACACTTTGTTTTTGCATTATTTAAACCAAATTGAACATGTTTCATTATTTACTTGAGGCTAAATTTATTTTATTGATGTATAATATTAAGTTAAAATAAGTGTTCATTCAGTATTGTTGTAATTGTCATTATTACAAATAACTGACCAAGACCAACACTGCTTAGCTTCAGAAGCAAGCCAGCAGTGGTATGCAGGGTGGTATGTTGCTGTAAAGCATACTACCACATTTGGACTGGTAATAGTACTAAATCACAAATCTCCACTGCATTGTATGGCATAGCGCAACGCCAGGGTAAGCTGATGAATCAATGCGCTCTTTTAAAAATACCTTCTAAAACGACACCAAAGGAAACGAGCCTGCGTCTGATATGATCTGGATTTCTCTTAATAACAAGGGTAGGCACAAGAGCACTGGTCCCAAAGGACCACATCTATTATTCATCTAAAGATCTCATGAATTAGCAATGAGAATCTAACCATATATGTTTTACATCAGAAACAGGAAAAACAGTGTTATCACTAATATCTATTTTCCTTTGCGCGATTAGAATTTCAAAAGAAGCATCTGATGTTCTGATAAATTTGCAACGTGACTATTTATTCAAACTGAAAGCATTATGGACAGAAAGACATGCCACGGTTTATGGTGCAAAATATCTATCTATTTGATTGAATCTTTTCATGGTTGATGCCTATAATTTCATGTCCTATTGTCTAATGAGCTCATGTCCAATGTATAATGACACTCAGAAGGAAAAATCACTCTTGCAATAGAGATGTCTCTCTCAAACACACACACACACACACACACACACAAATAAATGGGTGGTCTCAAAGAGCAGCCAGTGTAATGCAATGGAATTTATTCAGACTGAATGGATTTTCTCTGGTACTGTAAGTACAGTAAATAGATTAAGGGTTAGATAGAATACTCTTTATTCCCCCCATACATGCCTTCTCCATTTTCACTCTATTCCTGCCTTACTGTCCCATTTTTTTATACTGTAGCTGTCAAAATAGACTCCTTGTGAGGTCAAGAATCTGACCATACCTTGTTGTCAGGTTACTTACTAAAGCTCTGAGTCAATATTTCTGCCAGGGTGAAAATATATTAGCAAGCAAATTACAGTAACTTGAATTCACTGCTTTGGACATTGTCCATATTTCAGGCTCAAACATATGGACTGTTGGCCATTAGACTACAAATAAAATAAATAATACTACTTCATTCGAGATACAATCATCTTTTTCACCATTTCATACGACAGCAAAGGATTTGTTGTGATTCATTAATGAAACTATTATGAATCGTTTGGACACAGCGTAACAATTGTCTTGTTTTTCCAACTCAATGTAGTGCAGTTAAGACGTCAGAGAGCACAATAGTTTATAATCCTTTCTACCATCTTGCTCTAGCAGTGAAGGTGTCCCTCGCCCTATGCCCCATCACTGCTTTTCTAGGGTTCCCTCTGACGCAGGTCGCTTTTAATTAAAACGTTGTACTAACCCTGAGCTGAGTGTGTTGCACACGATAGGGTACCATCCTCCTGTAGGGGAGCAGGCCTATCCCAGCACCCCCTATAGAGGATGTCAAGGGCCCGCTTGGATGGAGACGTGATAGGATCAGACGTAACGCAACTGTCTCCATCTAGGGGGGAGCTAAGACTGCCCTGCTCCACCTGCCCATCCCTCACTGGCCAGCCAACTACACTACAGCAGCAGAAGAGACTGGAGCAAATCGAGAAGCTTAACCCAAATATTTGGCACGAGGGCACAAGTGCTCTTTCACAGGTCAGACTGTCGTAGAGGGCCCTGAATAGGACTCACAAAGAGAAGCTCTCAAAGATGAATCCAATTTGATGAATGTTTTTGGTAAAGCTTTACAGCACATAGGACAGACGACTGAGGCATCCCTGCCATGTTGTACAAGTCAAATCCCTTGCAGCATAAGCAAAAACTATAGCGAGCACAGGCCCCTTAAAGATGGAATCTGCAGTAGGGGGAAACCGCATCCTCTGGTCGCCACACCACGGTTTTTGTTTTGTTGTCGAGCTGAGATTCAGTGGGTAGTACATATTGGGCTTCCCAACCCTGGTCCACGAGTACCCCCAACAGTACACATTTGTATTGTAACCCTGAACACCTGATTCAACGAATCATCAAGCCCTCAATGAGTTGGATGTGGTGTGTTTGTCAAGGGCTACAGCGAAACTGTGTACTGTTGGGGGTACTCAAAGAGCAGGGTTGGGAGGACATGCAGCCTGACATCAGCCAAACAGGTTTAAGGCACACCAACTGTACAGGAGAACACAATCAGCTACAGTATAAACTACTGTAATTACAGAAACCTCAGAAAAAAATAATTCAGAATCAATTCAAGATTATTTGTTGCTTTATTCTGAAATTTGATTTCTCAATTTTTGTAGTATTCTGCATAATTAAATTGTTCCTAAAAAATGTAGCTAAAATGTAAATTCTTGAGGGAAGCCATCAGAATAGATGAGAACTATTCTGCAACATTTCGTGAGGCAGTTAACATATGCATGAAATGACTCGCATGAAAATAGATTGAGACAATGTGTGCATAGGTGCCAGGCTGAATGTGCCTGGTATCAGATTTGTGCCCAACTTTCTCTTTGGGGAACACAATTATGGACCGATTTACACCTCCTCGTCTCTGTTGGCCATTTATCTTAAGCAAAGTGCACTTAGGTTGAACTAAGCACCACAATGTTCTCTAGTTATGAACACGATCAAAACAGGGCTGAATTGTCTGAATCGCATGCCATATGCTCATCCACCATACACACAGGTTGCCTCTCCCTCAAAATGACTTTAAACTAAAGGGATTTAACTCTTCTGGTTTGTTATTTAAAATTCTGTTCGCACTAAGTCCATTTTCGAAAAGCATCAGATTGTGGCTAATTGATCTTGCCTGATGACAGGAAAGATGACAATCTCAGGAATGTCTCAAATGGAAAATATGTAATGTTTGATATTAAAATACCTGCATACAATAAACTGCACACTGTAACCATTTTGTTTGACATTCATGTTTTCAACTGTTCGTAGACAAGTGTCTACTAAACAGCCCAGACGCTGCCTTAAACAATGCCTGATGAATATTCAAACATCTCCTGTACTGCCAGGGAGGGAATTCCTACCAGCCATTTTAAAGAGTGTGCTGCAGTTAATTATATCAGTCCCTAAAATGGAGATCAGACGCCCAGTATTGTCTGATGCCCTCCAGCTTTTAATTAACTAAATTACAGGACACTTCTCCCCCATTGACGACTGTTAGGGGATTCATTCTGTTTTCACACAGCATAAAAGTGCTCCAGGTGTGAAAACTGGTCCTAATGAGGGAAGCTTTGTAAACTGCAGAAAACAAAATCTCCTAAAATAAAAAATTAACTATGCTTTGTCAATACTATGCATACAACTTTTTTTTATCAGTTTATTCATGTTTCAAACTATAATTTACAATAATTTCGCTATGTGGACCCCAAAACGTGGACCCGCCTATTTTTTTACTGTTCAAGTACTCGCATGGATTTTTCTGAGTACTCAATTTTAAAAAATAAGCTATTTTTAGAAAAAGGGTCAAAATGGGAAAAATGTCTGCATTCATCGAAATGCCAACAGTGCCTAATTTATAACCATTACAGTTAACTAATCCTAATTGCGTCATATTATATATATATTATTTTTTATTTATTCAGTCAATCCAAAAAAACAAGTGCCATTTAAGATGAATTTATTGAAACTGTAATATTTAAAGGTTATATTATATCGTGGAACACAATCTTCAAAAGGGTAGTAACCTCAGCAGTAGAAGCAAATGGCAGTGCAATGGCATAGCCTTGTTTTGTTACTTTAGCAGACAAGACAATCTTAATTACCAAGCCCTTATCACAGTCAATACACCCATTTTATTGTAAAAATGTATCAATAATAATAATAATAAGAATAATAAGAATAATAAGAATAAAACAGAATAAAATACAACAGAATAGTGCGAAGTGATTTGCATCTCGTGTCTTGGACATTTCCTCCCAAAGAGTGATCATTTGAAAACGGGGCTAAATTTGGCAAGTTCAAAGACATTTTTAAGGTTATAAACCAAAATGTGTCTTCTTTTCGATAAACAGATGTTGGATTTATACTGAACAAATATATAAAAGCAACATGTAAAGTGTTGGTCACATTTTTCATGAGCTGAAATTAAATGCTCCATTCGCACAAAAAGCTTATTTCTCTCAAATTTTGTTCACAATTGTGTTTACATCCCTGTTAATTAGCATTTCTCCTTTGCCAAGATAATCCATCCCCCTGACAGGTGTGGCATATCAAGAAGCTGATTAAACAGCATGATCATTACACAGGTGCACCTTGTGCTAGGGACAATAAAAGGTCACTCTAAAATGCACAGTTTGTCACACAACACAATGCCACAGATCTCTCAAGTTGAGGGAGCATGCAATAGGTATGCTGACTGCAGGAATATCCACAAGAGCAATTGCCAGAGAATTGAATGTTAATCTCTCTTCCATAAGCCGCCTCCAATGTTGTTTCCGAGAATTTGTCAGTACGTCCAACTCAGCCTCACAAGTGCAGACCACGTGTAACCATGCCAGCCCACGACCTCCACATTCGGCTTCTTCACCTGCGGGATCGTCTGAGACCAGACACTCGGACAGTTGATGAAACTGTAGGTTTGCACAACCAAAGATTTTCTGCACAAACTGTCAGAAACCGTCTCAGGCACGCTCATATGCGTGCTCGTCGTCCTCACCAGGGTTTTGACCTGACAGCAGTTCACCCATTGAGCATGTTTGGGATGCTCTGGATCGACATGTATGACATCGTGTTCCAGTTCTCGCCAATATCCAGGAATTTCACACAGCCATTGAAGAGGAGAGGGACAACACAGGCCACAATCAACAGCCTGATTAACTCTAAGCGAAGGAGATGTGTCATGCTGCATGAGGCAAATGATGGTCACACCAGATACTGACTGTTTTTTTTATCCACACCCCTACCTTATTCTTTTTAAGGATCTGTGACCAACAGAAGCATATGTGTATTCCCAGTCATGTGATGTCTATAGATTTGGCCCTAACTTTATTTAAATTGACTGATTTCCTTATATGAACTGTAACTCAGTAAAATATTTGAAATTGTGGCATGTTGCATTTATAATTTTTGTTCAGTGTACAGTAGTTAATTACGTCTATCCTCTGGAAGTTTCTAAATGGATTAACAATCCTCCATTGAACAGTGCATGGGGTTATGAGTTATGGACAGGACATCTGTCTGGTGAGCAGGCCTAGGCTTAACGATTCTGCTGAAAATACGCTCCGTTTTTGCATATTTTCAGTGTTTAACCTGCCTATGCTTAGGGGGGGTAATAGCCTAGGACAGGTATTCCCAAACTGCAGAATTCCCACAGGGGTACGCGCAATGCCGTCAGGAAATGAAAAACATTTCCATTTATATTTTCCAACTAGGCTATACATTTGGGTGAGGATTTTTCTTGCCTGAGTAGCCTTGTTTCACTGCCAAAAATAAAATTAAACAATCTAGTATTCAGCGAACTAACAACACAATGTCAAATACAGGTAGCCTAGTCAAATAATTAACATCCAATCACATTGACCGTAACTCTCTCGCGGGAAACCTTCACTCTTGCGCAGACATTTAGAAACGAAACACGGGAGTTTTTTGAGTGAGAATAAACATAACTTTTCAGTAGTAAGACATGTATAAAAGCAACAGATACCATTAATAAGCCAGCAGCATACCACCCTGCATCCCACTGCTGGCTTGCTTCTGAAGCTAAGCAGGGTTGGTCCTGGTCAGTCCCTGGATGGGAGAACAGATGCTGCTGGAAGTGGTGTTGGAAAGCCAGTAAGAGCCACTCTTTCCTCTGATCTAAAAAAATATCCCAATGCCCCAGGGCATTGGGGACACTGCCCTGTGTAGGTTGCAGTCTTTCAGATGGGACATTAAATGGGTGTTATTACTGAGGTCATTAAATATCCCATGGCACTTATCGTAAGAGTAGGGGTGTTAACCCTGGTGTCCTGGCTAAATTCCCAAGCTGTCCCGCATACAGCCACCTAATTATCCCCAGTTTACAATTGGCTCATTCATCCCCCTCCTCTCCCCTGTAACTATTCCCCAGGTTGTTGCTGTAAATTAAAATGTGTTCTCAACTTACCTGGTAAAATAAGAAGGGGCTAGAAGCATCTTATATGGTGAGTGGCTAGGACAGGCGAGCCCCATACTATTGTGGAGGACTTCATTCTTCCTGCTTATTCAAGCCAGTGAATGCCTTACAGCTGGATGTGTCAACAGATGTGGCGGGCCTGGTATAGGTCTGTTATGTTTATGGGGGGTTAATTAAGGAAACCAGGACAACATGAGAGGATATTTTTAAAGAACTGGACAGCTTTTTGACATCAAATGGACTTTGGTGGTCAAGATGTGTTGGTATCTGTACTGATGGCGCAAAAGCCATGACAGCGAGACATAGTGGAGTGGTAATGTGCATGCAAGCAGTTGCTCCCGACGGCACTTGGGTACACTGCAGCATCCACCGAGAGGCTCTTGCTGCCAAGGGAATGCCTGACAGCTTGAAAGACGTTTTGGACACTACAGTGAAAATGGTTGATTTGGTTAAAGCAAGGCCCCTGAAATCTTGTGTATTTTCTACATTATGCAATGATATGGGCAGCGACCATGTAACGCTTTTACAAAATATACTCTGCCCCTTGATAACCAGAAGTGCGCTGGTTATCAAGGGGCAAAGTATTGACCCGTTTTATTAATAGAGAGATGAACTTAAAGTATTTTCTTTATTGACCATAATTTTCACTTGTCTGACCGCTTGCATGATGACGAGCTTCTCACACGACTGGCCTATCTGGGTGATGTTTTTTTATCGCCTGAATGATCTGAATCTAGGATTACAGGGACTATCCGCAACTATATTCAATGTGCGGGACAAAATTGAGGCTGATTAAGGAGTTGGAGCTCTTCTCCAACAGGTCCAACATGTCTTTCCATGATTGTATGATTTTATGTGCAAATGAACTCAAGCTTACAGATAATGTCAAATGTGATATAGCGAAGCACCTGAGTGAGCTGGGTACGCAATTACGCAGGTACTTTCCCGAAACGGTTCTGTGAAAATTGAAGCCACTGGCAGATTTCTGGATAGTGCTGCGCTCAGAGTTTCTTGCCTTGGCAAATGGCGCTGTAAAGACACTGATGTCCTTTACAACCACGTACCTATGTGAGAGTGGATTCTCGGCCCTCACTAGCATGAAAACTAAATACAGGCACAGACTGAGTGTGGAAAATGATTTAAGACTGAGATCTCTCCAATACAACCCAACATTGCAGAGTTCTGTGCATCCTTTCAAGCACATCCTTCTCATTAACCTGTGGTGAGTTATTCACAATTTTTGATTAACAAAAAAAGGTTTTATATTTAAGATAGCTAAATAAAGAGCAAAATTATGATTCGTATTATATTGTGTGCCCTGGTCCTATAAGAGCTC
Source organism: Oncorhynchus mykiss (assembly GCF_013265735.2). Classification (NCBI taxonomy): domain Eukaryota; kingdom Metazoa; phylum Chordata; class Actinopteri; order Salmoniformes; family Salmonidae; genus Oncorhynchus; species Oncorhynchus mykiss. Next base: position 21,371,842 of record NC_048589.1, on the reverse strand, counting down.
TTTGTCACTTCCCACGATCCGGGTAGTGACAAAAACTCACACTCATTCTTATGTTCAATACATTTATCGTAGTGTGTCTGTGGCAGGCTTACAATGATGGCAAAAAAAACAAAAACATTTTAGAGTGCAGTGACCCTGGTGCTAGAGGGGGTACACAGCTGGAGGTTGAATGTTTGAAGGGGTACAGGACAATAAAACTTGATCTCTGGTTAAAGATCGAGTTTTGACGTCAGTTCAAGTATTTGATTACTCATGCCCATACCTACAAGTACAGAGGACATTTGTAGAGGTCACAGTGCTGGTTTGCAATTATTGGCTTGGTTGTTCTAGCGGGGAGCCATGTCAGTGACCACCACCATCCTCCCTGTGAGTCATGGAACACAGTGGACCACCTGACCTCCCCACAGGGCCAACAGTAACACACTGATATACTCATCCTATGATTGGAGCCAGTGGGGAGAAACCCCCATTTTAGCCCTGCACCTAAACGACACAGAGCTATTTCACAGACACAGGCGGAGATAGGAATTTGACCTGTTCCATCTGCAGCCCTTCCATCTGCAGCCCAAAACAGATCATTTGGACAGAGTGAAATTGCCTGGTTAAATTGAGTAGGATGGCTGAAAATGTGTGCTGTGTGGCAGAGAGAGTAGAGTGGTAGCTAGTGTCTTATGTGATCAGCCAACACTCCCTCGGTCTCTGGAGATTACTGGAGTGGATCTCATCCCCCAGCTCACCTTCAGGCTCCTTCAAAAGTGGGAAAACATTCTCCCCTTCTCACCAGTAATAACCTGAACTAAACCTCAAGCCAAGCCTATTTGACAGGAAACATGATTAGATTCAAACTGCCCACATAGTCAATCTAATAAGGCTCATCAGCAATGAGTGGAGACCGAGCAAGGATGACGAGTAGTCATTTTACTTAAAATATAATTACACCAAAAAACACCGACCTACGAAAATCAAAGTAATTTGAAAATAGGCTTACGTCTACATACTCTTCCAAAATAATGGAACTGGTGCAGGGTGCAGGGCTAGTGGTAGAGTGCCGCAGCAGACCACGCATTGCCCCTAGAGGCACGGTTCCAACTCTGACTGTGGTCCTTCTCCATCTCAATCACTTCTTCACTGTATCTACCACTACAAAATACACTGCTCAAAAAAAATAAAGGGAACACAAACAACACAATGTAACTCCAAGTCAATCACACTTCTGTGAAATCAAACTGTCCACTTAGGAAGCAACACTGATTGACAACAAATTTCACATGCTGTTGTGCAAACGGAATAGACAACAAGTGGAAATTATAGGCATTTAGCAAGACACCCCCAATAAAGGAGTGGTTCTGCAGGTGGTGACCAGACCACTTCTCAGTTCCAATGCGTCCTGGCTGATGTTTTGGTCACTTTTGAATGCTGGCGGTGCTTTCACTCTAGTGGTAGCATGAGACGGAGTCTACAACCCACACAAGTGGCTCAGGTAGTGCAGCTCATCCAGGAAGGCACATCAATGCGAGCTGTGGCAAGAAGGTTTGCTGTGTCTGTCAGCGTAGTGTCCAGAGCATGGAGGCGCTACCAGGAGACAGGCCAGTACATTAGGAGACGTGGAGGAGGCCGTAGGAGGGCAACAACCCAGCAGCAGGACCGATACCTCCGCCTTTGCGCAAAGAGGAGCAGGAGGAGCACTGCCAGGGCCCTGCAACATGACCTCCAGCAGGCCACAAATGTGCATGTGTCTGCTCAAACGGTCAGAAACAGACTCCATGAGGGTGGTATGAGGGCCCGACGTCCACAGGTGGAGGTTGTGCTAACAGCCCAACACCGTGCAGGACGTTTGGCATTTGCCAGAGAACACCAAGATTGGCAAATTCGCCACTGGCGCCCTGTGCTCTTCACAGATGAAAGCAGGTTCACACTGAGCACGTGACAAACGTGACAGAGTCTGGAGACGCCGTGGAGAACGTTCTGCTGCCTGCAACATCCTCCAGCATGACCGGTTTGGCGGTGGGTCAGTCATGGTGTGGGGTGGCATTTCTTTGGGGAGCCGCACATCCCTCCATGTGCTCGCCAGAGGTAGCCTGACTGCCATTAGGTACCGAGATGAGATCCTCAGACCCCTTGTGAGACCATATGCTGGTGCGGTTGGCCCTGGGTTCCTCCTAATGCAAGACAATGCTAGACCTCATGTGGCTGGAGTGTGTCAGCAGTTCCTGCATGAGGAAGGCATTGATGCTATGGACTGGCCCACCCGTTCACCAGACCTGAATCCAATTGAGCACATCTGGGACATCATGTCTCGCTCCATCCACCAACAGACTGCACCACAGACTGTCCAGGAGTTGGCGGATGCTTTAGTCCAGGTCTGGGAGGAGATCCCTCAGGAGACCATCCGCCACCTCATCAGGAGCATGCCCAGGCGTTGTAGGGAGGTCATACAGGCACGTGGAGGCCACACACACTACTGAGCCTCATTTTGACTTGTTTTAAGGACATTACATCAAAGTTGGATCAGCCTGTAGTGTGGTTTTCCACTTTAATTTTGAGTGTGACTCCAAATCCAGACCTCCATGGGTTGATACATTTGATTTCCATTAATCATTTTTTTGTGATTTTGTTGTCAGCACATTCAACTATGTAAAGAAAAAAGTATTTAATAAGAATATTTCATTCATTCAGATCTAGGATGTGTTATTTTAGTGTTCCCTTTATTTTGTTGAGCAGTGTACATACAAATCTTTAAAACATAAAAAAAACTATGGAATTTCTCAATCTTCTCCTGATGCAATATGAGCTGTGGCATACCAGCTAAGTAAAACACTCAGAGGATTCATGTTTCAAGCAAGAACCTTTGCCCTGTAACAATTCTTCACTATTCTAGGAGGGCTTTCTAAATGTCCTCATAAGGAGGGCTGCGCCTGAGGCTTGCTTAAAGGAGGCTCAGAGCTGAAGCTTTTTGAAGAAACCTGCTCCGTGACTGTCAAATGGAAAAGAGTGGTCTACAAAACCAACATATATTTTTTTAAGAGCACCCTAGTTTAAAAAAGTACCATTCAGACTGTGAAAGTCCCTGTGAATGATATCTATGAGCAGGGATGTTACAGTTAATTTAGTTCATTACAGTATTTCCTTTATCCCATGGCTTGCTCCAAGCAATATTTCAGGCTTTAGACTCAATTACTGACACATGACTCTAGTACACACAGTATACTACTGGAGAGATCAACATGATAGACATGTACTGTAAGGTAAGGAGAGAGGAGTTGTGCTCCACTGTGTCCAGCACCCCATTACACGTGTGGGATCAGGATATGATATGGGCTTTCTGTATCCCTCTCAATTTCTTTGGAGAGGCGGACCGCAGAGCTGACAGGCTGAGGCAGTTAATGTCATGCCCGTCTCTTGCCCTCTCTCCTCATCATCCTCTCGCTCTCTCTGGACCCACAGGACACAGCCTGTAACACATGCTCCTGTGAGTTAGACAGTGAACACTCACACATTAAGAGAGCCTTCAGACAGTGCTGACATATTCCAGGGCCCGTTTCAACAGATGGGCTTTTTATTGGTACTGTTTGTTGTAAAGAACCCCGCTCAAGGGTACAGCAGCTGTCCCACCACAAATTGGATAGAACCCCCTACCTCCATCCCCTTTGCCCCTCTCCTCCCCCTTAGAAAGCAGTTGAGTTCTGTGCATAAAACCATACTGCCTTGTGTCATATTATACCATATAATTATTCCTGGGCACATAGAATACCTACACATCACTCATTCAGATGCCACAGATTGGATGTCCTGATTGAACGAGAGACTACTACATTTACCTACCCACCAAATATCTCAAGTATTGCATTAACAAATACATATAGTTTTTTCCCCCCGGCTCAGCTCCGGTCCTGAGCTGGCACTGTGTAAAATCTCATTTCTGTGGCAACTTCAGCCGCACAGACCAGTCCAAGCCGCCATCACTCACTGGGCTCATTAACCTTGGACTCATTTTCCTGTCGCTGATGTAACGCCTTACAATATTACATTGCGGTGGAGGCTGTGTTGATGTTGATGTCTCCACTACTTTACTGTCCTGTTGGTCTCTCCCTGTTATTTATCTGGCCCACTGTGACCTACGCAATGACACATGAGCACCGCCCAATCGTCCATTCATCTCCTTGTTAAATTATGTACCAAAGAGATCAGGTTGTGATCAGAGGGCCGAGGTAAAGTATGCTGTGTGATGAAAACTCTGTCCGCTGAGTTACGAGCAGCCAGGAGTTCATCTGAAGTTCTGTTACAGAGCATTCTCCTCCTCCAAGCTCTCAAAAGCTGTAAAGATAGTTAGGTCTTGCATGTAAATCTATGGTTAGTTACATTCTGCATCGGAATGCAAAGGAGTCATTTGTCTTAGGGAAAATCCACTCAAAAGTTATATACATTACCGTTCAAAAGTTGAGGTCAATTCTAAGAGACCTTATTTTTTAAAGAAAATTTAAAATTAAAATAACATCAATTTGATCAGAAGTACAGTGTAGACATTTTTAATGTTGTAAATGACTATTGTAGCTGGAAACTGCAGATTTTTTAAATGGAATATCTACATATGCATACAGAGGCCCATTATCAGCAACCATCAATCCTGTGTTCCAATTGCACGTTGTGTTCGCTAATCCAAGTTTATTATTTTATCATTAGAAAATCCTTTTGCAAATATGTTAGCACAACTGAAAACTGGTGTTTTGATTAAAGAAGCAATAAAACTTGCCTTCTTTAGACTAGTTGAGTATCTGGAGCATCAGCATTTGTGGGTTTGATTACCGGCTCAAAATGGCCAGAAACAAAGAACTTTCTTCTGAAACTGAGTCTATTCTTGTTCTGAGAGGTGAAGGCTATTCCATGCGAGAAATTGCCAAGAAACTGAATATCTTGTACAACACTGTGTACTACTCCCTTCACAGAACAGAGCAAACTGGTTCTAACTAGAATAGAAAGAGGAGCGGGAGGCCCCGGTGCACAACTGAGCAAGAGGACAAGTACATTAGTGTCTAGTTTGAGAAACAGATGCCTCACAAGTCCTCAACTGGCAGCTTCATTAAATAGTACCTGCAAAACACTCAGTCTCAACGTCAACAGTGAAGAGGCGACTCTGGGTTGCTGGCCTTCTAGGCAGTTCCTCTGTCTAGTGTGTGTTCTCTCTCTCCCCCATTCTTAAAATGACATTTTTATTGGCCAGTCTGAGATACAGCTTTTCCTTTGCAGCTAGAAGGCCAGCATCCCGGAGTTGCCTCTTCACTGTTGATGTTGGGACTGGTGTTTTGTGGGTACTATTTAATGAAGCTACCAGCTAATTTACAACATTAACAATGTATTTCTGATCAATTGAATGTTAATCTATATCTATCTATCTATCTATATATATATATATATATATATATATATATATATATATATTTTTAAAAAAAAGTTCATTAGTCCACTTTTTATAGTCACAAAATGTTTTGGATGCCAGCAGACAAGTTTTGCATCATATGACGTGGCCGGTGACTAGGGTTGCAAAGGGTCAGAAACTTTCTGGGAAATATTCCATGGGAAGTTAAGCCTGGGAATTGTGCTTAAATTCATTTAAAAAAAGTTTGCTTAGAACAGTGAATCTTTTTTTGTGGGATACACATAAGGCAATTCCAGGTCTTGTGGCATATTTTGGTTAAACAATCCCCAATTTAATGGAATCCTAACCCTCTGTATGCACAGTGCATTCTTCCATCACATGTACAGCTGATTCTCAAGATCTTGCACAGTAATGAGATGCTATTGAACCCACACTACTACTTTCTGGTAAGTTTTGATTACAATACTGAGTGGGGTGAATATATTTTATAAGACATACATGATTTTTTGTAAACTAGTAAATTAGTAGCCTACAGTGTGTTTAAATCATTTCTAACTTGTAAACAATTTCTGCTAGTTAGTTTTTGCTACCATTTGCTAACTGAGGAGTGTTAATTCACCTGTTTCCATACATGCTTCATTTTAAACATTGATCTTACAAAGGAGTTGTTTAATCTAACTGCTTAACTATTTATCTGTACATGGAATTGTATTTTAATTTGTATTTACTCATTATTTTCTAATCTTTACAGGAAAATGCCACAGGCACTATTTGATGTGTGGAGACATTTCACTGCAGCTAATGTAGAAGGAAAAGCTGTGCAAATACTGTGCCAAATCATATGTGAAGAATGCAACAGAGATGCCGAATCATCTGACCAAGTGCATAAAGTTCCCTCAGCGCTCACAACAAGCAACCTCGGAAAAGAAGTAGAGGGACTTTTGTCGAAGGTGAAAATGATGAATCAGACACCTTATCGATAGCAACAGCTCATGGTCCTCCTGGAATCAGAAGGTTTTTTGACTCAATGGAGGAACGTAGTCAGAGAAATGCTGATGAATGTCTTGAGCGAGCTGTGTATGCAACTGGTTCACCTCTGATGCTCACAGGCAATGTGTATTGGAAGAGATTTCTGAATGTTCTTGGCCCAGCATACACCCCTACAACCAGACATGCTTTATCTACTCATTTGCTGGATGCAGAGTTCAACAGAGTTCAAGGGAAGGTCAAGCAAATCAGAGAGAAAGTAGACTGTATTGCAATCATCTCTGATGGGTGGTCGAATGTTCATGGCCAAGGAATAATTAACTACATCATCTCCACCCCTCAACCAGTATTCTACAAGAGCACAGACAAGGGACAACAGACACAGCAGTCTCTACATTGCAGATGAGCTGAAGGTGGTCATCAATGACCTTGGACCACAGAAGGTATTTGCACTGGTGACAGACAATGTGAACATGAAGGCTGCTTGGTCTAAAGTAGAGGAGTCCTACCCTCACATCACACCCATTGGCTGTGCTGCTCATGCATTGACTCTGCTCCTCAAGTACATCATGGCACTGAAAGCAATGGTTACACTCTACAAGAGAGCCAAGGAAATGGTTAGGTATGTGAAGGGTCATCAAGTTATAGCAGCCTCACCATGCAAAGTTAGAATAATAAGAGCACCACATTGAATCTGCCCAGAAACACCCTTTGGGTGGTGTTGTCATCATGTTTGACAGTCTCCTGGAGGGGAAGGAGTCTCTCCAAGAAATGGTCATATCACAGTCTGCCAATATGGACAGGCCCATCAAGAGGATCCTCCTGGATGATGTATTTTGGAAGAGAGTGGTAAGCAGCCTGAAACTCCTGAAACCTATAGCAGGAGCCATTGCACAGATTGGGGGAGACAATGCCATCCTGTCTGACTCTGCTTGCAGGTGTAACAGAAGAAATCCGTACTGCCCTGCCCACTTCAGGGTTGCTCCAAGCAGAGGAAACTGCAGTTCTGAAATACATCAAAAAGCGTGACAACTTCTGCCTGAAGCCCATACATGCCGCAGCATGCATGTTGGACCCCAAGTATGCTGGCAAGAGCATCCTGTCTGGTGCAGAGATCAACAAGGCCTATGGTGTCATCACTACCGTGTCTCACCACCTTGGTCTGGATGAGGGCAAGGTTATTTTGCCGTCTGGCGAAGTACACTTCCAAGCAAGGGCTTTGGGATGGAGATGCAATATGGCAGTGGTGCCAACATATCTCATCAGCCACCTGGTGGAAGGGACATTGTTGATCTGAAGCTCTTTCTCCTGTTGCCTCCATCATCCTCCAAATCCCACCAACATCAGCCACCTAAGAGCGCAACTGGTCTTTGTTTGGGAACACGCACGCCAAAGCACCCAGCAGGCTGACCAGTACAAGGTTTGAAAAATTGGTGGCCATCCAGGCAAATTTGGGGCTTTTTGAGCCATCCTCAAAAATGTTGGAAAGTAACAGTGAAGATAAGGCCTCAGAGTCTGATGTTCAAGAGGTGGACATTGAGGAGGTCCAGGGAGAAGACATGGAAGCCTAAAAGGAAGACAACCAAAGCTTTAGTTTCTAGACTATCATTTTATGTATGTATGTATGTTGAAGATGATGGATCAATGAGCATCATTCAATATTCCCTTTCTTTTGTTGTTCAGTGAAATCATCCCATGTGAAGAGTCAATTCATTTGAATTAAAGTTCAATTTGTAACTAAATTGTTTTTTTTTATTACTATTGAAAGGATTTAAATCATTTGCAATTATGTCTACATATGGTAAGGTAAAAGGTTTATGTTTCGGTCTCCATTTGATATGGTAAATATATCCAATGCGAAAAACATCTACATTTAAATGGTATTTATAACAATTTGCATATATTTCTGTTAATTCCCATGGAAAGTTTCCCCAAAATGTGCAACCCTACCGGTGACACTGCTTTTTGAAAGCCCAATATCATTCAATATCATGGAAGAGGAACATGTGATGTGCTACTACACTGTGATACAAAATAACCAATGAGTCTTTACCTAAACTCCTGATGTCTGAGAGGCTAACAAGTGGTACAGTTTACATGTACACATACATAGTCATGTTATTTTCAAAAGTGTTTCCCTGTACGAGCTATAACACCGTGTTTTTAATCTAAAATCATACGCACTCTGTGTGGGAACACAATTGGAGAGGTGGAGAAAATCTATATACATATTTTCTCTTAGCCCCAATTATTAACAACTGTCTATGATTTTTAGCAGAAGGTTGTGGAGTGATCATCGAGAGATTAAGAGAGTAGAATGGATCTCCCCACCTTTTAGCAACAAATAAAACAGATATGAGGGGCAATATGTACATTAAGTATATGGGTATGTCATTATGTACATGAGGGGAAGGAAAGGGGATACCTAGTTAGTTGCACAACTAAATGTATTCAACTGAAATGAGTCTTCCACATTAAACCTAACACCTCTGAATCAGATCGGTGCAGGGGTCTGCCTTAATCAATGTGCATGTCATCGGCTCGCAGGGACCAGTTGTTGTTGGAGTTAACTGCCTTGCTCAAGGGCAGAACGGCAGTTTTTTTCCACCTTTTTCCGACCTTTCGGTTACTAGCCCAATGCTCTTGACCGCTAGGCTACCGGTCGATCTCCCTGTTACTCATCTGTCCCACTGCGACCTACACTATGACATACAAGCATCGCCCAATTGACCTGCTTCACGATGACTAGCACATACAGGAGTTTTGCAAACAGCCGAGCCAACTAGTAAATATAATAGCATGCTGAAGTAAAAGTCACTACGCTCAAATCTGAGCGTGAATTGAGACATCCATTAGTGTCAAGACATTGCATTTTAATATACGCCAATGAATTGAAATACATTTGATGAATAACACTGTGGTGTTATTAAATTGGCTCAGATATGCTGTAACTTCACTGAACAGAGTCTAAATATAAACATACAGTACTCTATGTCTGCAAGGCAATGTCCTTGTCCATTACCAGTCTACAGCCCCAATTTAGAGAGAAGAATATGCAAGACTTGTCAACAGTTCAGACAGTATTTCTTCCAAATAAGTCCCAAAATACAATTTATTTATTTACTTGCACTAATCGTAATTCAGTATACGCCAGCCTGGTCTGGTAATTACTGCATTCTGCATGCACTCACTAGCAATAAACTGGAACCTGGGTTATGGTAAAACACAAAACTGCAAACACGTGCAAAAACATGTTACATAAATATGCATGGAATCGTAAACATGCACAATGCAACATGCAGAATGAGCATCCTTGATTAGGGTGTCCCCTGATATATTGGCCTTGGTACAGTAGCTGTGTACAGCAGGAACCGGGAATACAGAGAAGTAGTAGAGACAACTTCTTCTAATTGGCCAGAGATCATTATTACCATGATGATGCCCTTTCACAACAGTATTTTAGTGGCAGCATTCAAAATGTCAGCCCAGTTGGGTAATTACCATATCCCAGTTTCCAGCACAACCCAATATCCTTCCTTTACAAATACCACAGATAAACTCTTTGTCCAGAAGACGGTCAAAACCAGTTGCTAGGCTTTTGTCAAAGATTTAACCACATATTTCGCACAATGCAGACAATTGAGTTCCAGTAAATCCATCAAACTGTAATAAAGATACAATCTAATTCATTACCAAGAGGAAATTACTGGACATAATTGCAGTGCCGCTAGAAATTTAGCTGAGCTTTGTCCAAAGAATCATGTCACTTAAATTCAATTTTGCTGTTGAAACAAAAATGACCGACAGGACTAAACAAAAGGAGACAAGGTTTTAAAAATGGAGGCATGAATGAAATAGATGACATTATGTTAGTAGATTTCAAATGCAGGGTGTTACAGCAGTACAAACACAGCTGGCATATCAACTAGACATTTCTTAATTCCATTTTTTACTGACAAATTGAATGCAGATGTTATCAAGGACAAGACAAACGTGTCCTCCAGAACAAAAGCGTAACACTGGTATGAGAGTAAAACAATTATAGCAGATAAACAGCAAGTAATTCAATCTATGGGGCAGGACATGTCATGTCAGGGGGGTGTATTGATTGACGGTCCATACCAGGTTTATATTGATCCAGGGCACAGCATGTGCTGATGCATCATTGTGTAAATTAAAGTCACTTACTAGTCTCCACCACCACCTTCAGCTATAGGCTGAAGAAAAATGGCCAGCTACAACATCTTTAGAGGAATACAAGATCTGGGTTACATTCAAGATTTCAATGCTTTAGACCATTTTGGTCTACATTTCCTGTCTATAAACTATACAACTGTCCGCTCCATTGTCACCTGTTTAGGAGGTGTTGCAGCTGAGGAATAATAACATACTGGATTGCACTCAGTCCACATCATAGCTCCCCTGCATGGACAAACTCAGAATCCATATGCCATTTATTAAATACTGTAATTAACGTCTGGCTGAGAATGAGATGAACTTTGATTTCATTGATCTGCTCAGGCCTGGATGAGGAGAATTGATGGGCTACAATGGATAGGCTCAACCTCCAAACTGTGAATCTGTTGTGGCTGGAGGATTTATTGAACACATTACAGCGGAGAGCAGAAACAAGCCTGTGTCACAAGCATGACAAATATCATTACAGAACAAAAACTATAGTTTGTGGGGATAATCATACAGACATACAGACAAAATACATAGTCCCAGTCCCTCCCTGTGTTCAAAGGTGCTGCCAAAAGCCTTTTACAGGGGTAAGAGTGGCAGTGTCAACAAACAAAGGGGAGGTAGAGGTAGGTGGGTCCTCCCATAGACAGGCTGTGCTGTCACCAGGGGCATGGAGGTGGCTGATATTACCTGGGACACAGCTACTGCACCATGACTGAGACAGGGGCTGCCGGCCCTATGGGTTGGGGGCTTCTTCTGCCATACTGTCCCTGACAGGACACCACCAAACACAGACACACACAGAGGAGTAGGGGAAGAAGACATGGCACCATGCACTCAGGAACCTGCTCCTTTTTCTGCAAATTGCCATATGCTGTCTGCCACCCTCTTTACCAGATTAAATTAACTGCACAGGGCGGAATGAAGGGAAGAAGAGAGAGCGGGCATAGGAACGAGAGGGTGGGGGAGCTGGGTTGAGTGCCGTCAAAGTGCCTTTCTCTTCTATTTTCTCCTCTCCATCTCTCTGGCTCAGCCTGTGTGTAAAATTAGTGCCTGTGCAACTGTGGGCAATCCAGACAGTGAATGGTGCCCTGGGGGTCCAAATTGAAACTCTTTTCCAGCTCACCAGGGGATCCAAAGAGGGTAGAGGAAGGAGAGTTGAGAGGACTGGCAGAGAGGAGACTCAACATGGAGGCCAAAGTACAGTACACGGTGTTAGTGCGGGTACACCTTAAGTTCCTACATGCTCTCAACATACTAGAACAGATAGATAGGTCTGTGCATAGTAGGAATAGCAATGAACAGTACACACAGCGCTCCAGCCCTCCTATTATAATTTCATCCATCATGTCAGGTCTCTGGGACCAAAGGCCTTGGACCTGCATCCTTTCTCCAGTGGCTGGCCAGAGTGCATGAGGCTGACCTTCAACCCTGAGACACACAACCACACACTATTGTATTGCTGTCACAAATCCCCTGCCCTCTCTGTCCCCTGTGTGGGTGTAATTTCATTAGGGACTCAGGCCCCAGCCCGGCCTGCCTGGACCTGGTCTCTATACGGCTGCATATTTTAACATGAGCCTTTCCATAATCCTGACCTTGGGCACTATTAACAACCTGGCTGTTTGTGTTTGAGAGGCCTCTCCTCTACATCCTGTTTAATAATGAAATACCCCTCCACTCCCAATGCAACAACACTCTAGTCACTTGGATTACTCTCACCTATCTTTTAAAGCGGCAACAAAAGCTTTTGGGTACTTTCTGAGAGAAGGTTTATTGGATAATCAGTCAATCCATTTCATTTGGAATATATTGAGTTTTCCTGAATCTCATTTGGTTTGGTTTCTAGTCTCCTCTCTCCCGTCCATTCCTTTATCCTTCCTCACAGTGAGAGAACATTTGTATTTTATTATAGCTAAAAATAGAATTTGGACATAGATTGCAAATATACATCAGCTAGAACAGATATCTTTTAACAATATATTTCTGAAATATTCTTGAATACATATCATTAACGCAGAATTATCCAGCTTGTTTCTATTTGTTAGTCAAGTCAATCAATCAAAGCAGGTCACTCCGACAAGACATGACCGTGGTGAGTGATTGGGTCAGATGGACACTCTTCACCCTCTCTTTAAAAGGCAAAGAGGGGCACGGCTGTGTTCCTTTACAACACATTAGGCCAAATTCAATCCAGGAAGGGTGGAGGTCGCCGTCCTAATCTGGTTAGGGAATATTTCCTCGTCTTGATAATTGGTTTAGCACTCAACCTGAAGTTGTAATTACATCACTAGGTTAATATCAGCATTGGGCTTCTGTTAATTTAATTATGGGAGGAGTGGGTGAGCATAGCTGTTAAATCCTGTTGATTGCGTTATGGACTATATTTTTCAGAGCTACTAAATGGGTGATTCACTGGCTCACGCTTTCCCCACCTTAATCTAATCAATAACCCAGCAGACATGAAGCACAAGTGACAGATGAATCACTGATTCAAAATAAGACAATCACATTTTTACAGCTCTTGTACGACGTAAACATTCACCAACCCACACAAACTGACGCTGCTTAAAATGCACACTGACTAATTATCCCCATTATCCCACTCTGATAGTCTTGGCATCGGCCAGATCGCACAGACTCTTCTCAGTATTTAATCCAAATCACATATCCTGAGCATCAGTGGTTCCTGAGAGGCGAGGAGTCAGGAACAACGGAAGGCACACCTCACCAATAACAACTCATCCTAATGCTTACACTGGCTCCAAACCAGGCTGGCATCTCATGATTGGCGAAGAATTGTGCAACTCAACTGTTCCTGTCAATCCGTGGTCCTCTGTAGAATTATATTTTTTTTAACAGGCCTTCAAAATTGCATAAAGAATTCAGTTTCAGTATGCTCAGGGTCTTTTTGCTGAGATATGGATGATCACCCATCAGCTTATATTCACTAGAAGACAGTTGAGATCAATTTAACTATTCCCCTCTGATGAATAGTGGAGCTCATGACAAATCTCTTAATATCTCGGTCTCTTTATGTGCACAAATATTCGACAGTATTGAATAATACTCAATGAAGACTAGATTGATTTGGGAAGATAGATGACCTACCAAAAGCCTACTGACCTGTCAAAATAGAGAAATCCTCACAAATTAAATCCTCTGGGGGGTGGATCCCAGCATCATGCTCACACACAGATGATGCTAGACTACTGTGCAACACTGGCCCAATTCCCATACAATACCATAATGTTTACTCCATGCCTCTTCCTTTGTAGGATGCACACTTGTGATTTTTACATGCCGTTTCACTCTTACTAGAGTGCTGGCATTGTGGTGCGTTCCAGACCCAGTGCAGCCCCCCCCCCCCCCCCAAAAAAAAAATCCCTTTTGTAAAACCGCTCTCGTTTTGGATATGGGAGCTTGTTTGATGTGTGCGAGGGGTTATGGTGATACTGAAGTCATTAAGTCAGGGCATCTGGATGCACCAGCAGCATCCTTGGCTTGGCTACTTTTCTGTGTGATGGAAACCAGTGACATTCCTGTACACATTGACGAGAGCAGTCACAGGCTTTTGTTATAGGCAACATATGGGTAACATTCATTTTTTTATCAACTGGAAAGTGGTATGTTGTATTCAATACAGAGATAGGGGCATAGTGGTACACAAATTGTTGCGCCGTCTTTTACTGCTGACGTTGCCTATAGAGCACAACCATTCACCAATATTGTCAGCCTTTCATCGCTATATTATCGTACCGGACGATAATTTAACCAATATTCAATAAATAGGATGAAAAAAGGTAATCTTCTTATCTGAACACTTGCGGCCATTCTCATGATGTGTCATTATCACAACGTATGAAACAGTGGCATAGTTATTGGACAATTGCTCTTTTTGATGTAAATTTATGAGAATTCAGTGTGGGAAAAGTACACTTTCATTTACCCTCTGTAAAACAGTATATTGGTAGATAAAGTTTTGTCATCCCCCCAAAAAACCAGGGTAGGACGCACCAAGGCTCTTCCTAGAGCTAGCCGCCCGGCCAAACTGAGCAATTGGGGGAGGTGATAAAGAACCCGATCGTCACTTTGACAGAGTTCCTCTGTAGAGATGGGAGAACAATTCAGAAAGACAACCATCTCTGCAGCACTCAACCAATCATGTCTTTATGGTAGAGTGGCCAGACGAAAGCCACTCCTCAGGAAAGGGCACATGACAGCCTGCTTGGAGTTTGACAAAAGGCACCTAAAGGACTATCAGACCATGAGAAACAAGATTCTCTGGTCTGATGAAACCAAGATAGAACTCTTTGGCCTGAGTGTCAAGCATCACATCTGGAAGAAACTTGGCACCATCTCTACGGTGAAGAATGGTGGTGGCAGCGTCATGCTGTGCGGATGTTTTTCCAGCGGCAGGGACAGAGATTAGTCAGGATTAGAGGTCGACCGATTAATCGGAATGGCCGATTAATTAGGGCCGATTTCAAGTTTTCATAACAATCGGAAATCGGTATTTTTGGGCGCCGATTTGCAGTTTTTTTTTATACCTTTATTTAACAAGGCAAGTCAGTTAAGAACACATTCTTATTTTCAATGACGGCCTAGGAACGGTGGGTTAACTGCCTTGTTCAGGTGTAGAATGACAGATTGTCACCTTGTCAGCTCGGGGGATCCAATCTTGCAACCGTACAGTTAACTAGTCCAACACAATAACGACCTGCTTCTCTCTCGTTGCCCTCCACAAGGAGACTGCCTGTTATGCAAGTGCAGTAAGTCAAGGTAAATGGATGGCTAGCATTAAACTTATCTTATAAAAAACAATCATTCATAACTACACATGGTTGATGGTGTCCTGCGTTGCATATAATCTGACTGAGCATACAAGCATCTAAGTATCTGACTGAGCGGTGGTAGGCAGAAGCAGGAGCGTAAACATTCATTCAAACAGCATTTTCGTGCGTTTTGCCAGCAGCTCTTCGTTGTGCGTCAAGCATTGCGCTGTTTATGACTTCAAGCCTATCAACTCCCGAGATTAGGCTGGTATAACCAAAGTGAAATGGCTAGCTAGTTAGCGCGCGCTAATAGCGTTTCAAACGTCACTCACTCTGAGCCTTGGAGTGGTTGTTCCCCTTGCTCTGCATGGGTAATGCTGCTTCGATGTTGGCTGTTGTCGTTGTGTTGCTGGTTCAAGCCCAGGGAGGAGCGAGGAGAGGGACGGAAGCTATACTGTTACACTGGCAATACTAAAGTGCCTATAAGAACATCCAATAGTCAAAGGTTAATGAAATACAAATAGTATAGAGGGAAGTCCTATAATAACTACAACCTAAAACTTCTTAGCTGGGAATATTGAAGACTCATGTTAAAAGGAACCACCAGCTTTCATATGTTCTGAGCAAGGAACTGAAAAGTTAGCTTTCTTACATGGCACATATTGCACTTTCTCCTCCAACACTTTATTTTTGCATTATTTAAACCAAATTGAACACGTTTCATTATTTACTTGAGGCTAAATAGATTTTATTGATGTATTATATTAAGGTAAAATAAGTGTTCATTTAGTATTGTTGTAATTGTCATTATTACAAATAAAAATAGGCTGATTAATCGGTATCGGCTTTTTTGGTCCTCCAATAATCGGTATCAGCGTTGAAAAATCATAATCGGTCGACCTCTAGTTGGGATCGAGGGAAAGATCAACGGAGCATAGTGCAGAGAGATCCTTGATGAAAACCTGCTCCAGAGCACTCAGGACCACCTCAGACCCTAAGCACACAGCCAAGACAACGCAGGAGTGACTTCAGGACAAGTCTATGAATATCCTTGAGTGGCCCAGCCAGAGCCAGGACTTAAACGTGATCGAACATCTCTGGAGGGACCTGAAAATAGCTGTGCAGCGACGCTCCCCATCCAGCCTTACAGAGCTTGAGAGGATCTGCAGAGAAGAATGGGAGAAACACCACAAATACAGGTGTGCCAAGCTTGTAGTGTCATACCCAAAAAGACTCGAGGCAGTAATCGCTGCCAAAGGTGGTTCAACAAAGTACTGAGTAAAGAGTCTGAATACTTATGTAAATGTGATATTTCAGTTAAATAGTCTCAACGTTAACAGTGAAGAGGCAACTCCGGGATGATGGCCTTCTAGGGACAGTTGCAAAAAAAAAGACCAAAAAAAGCCGTATCTCAGACTGGCCAAAATTGAAAAAAAGATTAAGATGGCCAAAAGAACACACACTGGACAGAGGAACTCTGTCTAGAAGGCCAGCATCCCGGAGTCACCTCTTCACTGTTGACGTTGAGACTGGTGTTTTGCAGGTATTATTTAATGAAGCTGCCAGGTGAGGACTTGTGAGGTGTCTGTTTCTCAAACTAGACACTCTAATGTACTTGTCCTTTTGCTCAGTTGTGCACCTGGGCCTCCCACTCCTCTTTCTATTCTGGTTAGAGCCAGTTTGCGCTGTTCTGTGAAGGGAGTAGTACACAGTGTTGTAACAGACCTTCAGTTTCTTGGCAATGTCTTGCATGGAATAGCCTTCATTTCTCAGAACAAGAATAGACTGACGAGTTTCAGAAGTTCTTTGTTTCTGGCCATTTTGAGCCTATAATTGAACCCACAAATGCTGATGCGCCAGATACTTAACTAGTCTAAAGGCCAGTTTTATTGCTTCTTTAAATCAGAACAACAGTTTTCAGCTGTGCTAACATAATTGCAAAAGGGTTTTCTAATGATCAATTAGCTAATCCAAGTGTATCATTTTAAAAAGGCTAACACAACGTGCCATTGGAACACAGGAGTGATGGTTGCTGATAATGGGCCTCTGTAGGCCTACGTAGATATTCCATAAAAAATAAATAAAAAATACGTTTCCAGCTACAATAGTCATTTACAACATTAACAATGTCTATGCTGTATTTCTGATCAATTTGTTATTTTAAAAGGACCAAAAAATGACATTTTCTTTCAAAAGCAAGGACATTTCTAAGTGACCCCTAACCTTTGAACGGTAGTGTAAATATTACCTCGACTAACCGGTGCCCCCCCCCACATTGACTCTGTACCGGTACCCCCTGTATATAGCCTCGCTACTGTTACTTTAATGTTGCTCCTTAATTATTTTTCTTATTTTTTTACTTCAGTTTATTTTAGTAAATACTTTTAAGACTTAAAAAATAAAAACTGCACTGTTGGTTAAGGGCTTGTAAGTAAGTGTTTCACTGTAAAGGTCTACTACACCTGTTGTATTCGATGCATGTGACATAACATTTGATTTGAGAGCGAGCGAAAAGAGACTTCATTTGAATAAGAACATTATACTGCCAAATGGGTTGAAGAACAGTAACATATCCAAACTCTCAATCCAGGGCATTCAGACATGGTATTCACACGTACAATACCTGAGGAAGAGGGGGATGGAGGTTAAGAGTGAGAGATAGTGAGTGCTGTACAGTATGCACTCATTTTCCTTCTATCTGACATGTCAGATCCCTCTACCACATGTAGTAAAGCTTTCTAAGGGCTCACAACTCACAGCGATTGTGCACCAGCCAACGATACACATCACATCCATGAAAGTGTCTGTGTGTGCGCGCATCTCTGCCTCATGAGATTTGCTTTGCTTGTGATCAACCATAGCCATACTGCAGTAACAATATCTGTGAGTGTGTATGTGCTCAAGACTATTTATGTTCTAGAGCTCCCTCGGTTGTTATCATGTAACCTTATTTATCAAAGCATTTGGAGGTTTTATGATGTGATTTACTGTATATGGACTTGTGGCATGTTAATGATGCCAGCGAGCCATGCCTGCCATCCATATTCATGAACTGTGTTAGGGGAGCAGTGGGAGGAGCACCACTACGTGTACCAATGCCAAAACTCTCCCAGGCACGAAGTCTGGAGAGCAGAGCTGCCAAAGGCAAGAGTTCACCTGCCTGTAGGGCCCACCTGTACAGTACAGAAGGACCAGGCAGACGATGAATGGCTGAACGGGAACAAAGGAAATACATGCTGACTTTTGGATATCTGATGCATTTATCATTCCTCCTGACATTTTGAATCACATACTGTAAAAGGCTGGGAGGAGAGCAGAGTGGTAAGTGCACTCCTGGATCTAAAGAGTTACCTACCACACTGCCCGTGGACTCGTAGCAGGAAAGGGAGTCAGCTAGTGAAACCTTCAACTCCCCAAATTCCATCTCAGTAGCCAAATCCACCATGTTTAAAAGCGATACTGGGTCGATATAGCAATGCAGCTGGCGGTTAACTGCTTTTGGACAATAAGTCAATGAATGAAGGCAATAAGCCCAAAAGCTTTATCCTATTTGGCAACTAGATTTAGAAACGGGGATTACAATGTTCAACTGATAAATCAGCATGGCCGAGCAGCAGATCCTTAACTTGTCCACAGACCCAAAGGGTCACCGGTTCAATCCCAGGATGTGATTTGGCATACAGCTGCCATCAGCAGAGGAGTGCATTTCATTTGCAGTGGATTACAAAAGGGAAGGTTTGCATTTTGAAGTGCTGGTAGAATTTGAATTCCACCAATTAACTGTAGAGCTGCGCAAATACTGTTACAGTTTCAAAGTAAGCATCAAGAGCCACATTCAAAGCAACCAATCCTGTTTAAGGATGATGTTAATTCTACCCTTCCCTCTATACTATCCATTTCAATTAAGGAGCAGCAGGATTTCACGTTCTATTAGCAATCATGGCCTAATCAATGAGCTGTGGCCCCAAAACATCTGACAGCTAATTACTAGGGCAGTTCTGTCTGTACTGTCGGCCAGTCAGGTAAGCATCGGTAATTAAAAGCAGGGATAAATATCTATTCAAGATCCCTGTTACTGGGAGGCAGCAGGGAGAGCAAAAATTATTGTACTGAGACTCCTGGCTGAAACCTAATTTGCTGCTGAACCAATCAATAAAACCATTTCATCTGGGTTGCTCTGAACAACATATACTAAAACACAAAGAACAT
Organism: Oncorhynchus mykiss; assembly: GCF_013265735.2. NCBI lineage: Eukaryota > Metazoa > Chordata > Actinopteri > Salmoniformes > Salmonidae > Oncorhynchus > Oncorhynchus mykiss. The sequence continues at coordinate 21,352,312 of NC_048589.1, read as the reverse complement.
TTCCTTGGGGACATGGAAGAGCATCTTGTTCTTTTGATGAAGACATTTTGCTTTTAGAAAGATGCCTGGTGTAAAAGGAGCAGTGTGTAGTGTAGTCAAGAACATCTCTTTTGTCCCCTTCGAGTCTCCAAAGCCTTACATCTGTACTTTCATTACTGTGTTCACACAATGGACTGGAGAGTTGACTCATCCACCACAGTCAACATACATTCTTTTGATACAATACAGAACGCACACGTGTGTATCAATCAGAGTACCTCAACAATATGTCCTTTTCGTCACCCGGCATGTATAATCCCATTAGCAGTCTCACATAATGGTCCACAGTATATAACATGGATTGCACTTATCAAACAAGCAAATATCATTCAATATGTGTTCAGAATGACCAAACAAATTACTGGTATGTTGGAGTGTCTGAAATAAATAGCTTTGACTATAAAAAGTTCAGTTCAGTCATGCCACCAGAATTATAGCACATACCGTAGCACTGCTCAAAAAAAAGCAAAGGCCGTCCACTTTTTTCGATATACTTTTCCACAGGAGAGACATCAGTAAAGGAAAATAATTAGAACACTCCTATCAAAGCCATCTATGCATCTTTTGATATCCAAACGTCTTTGTAGAACAAGCAGGTACTGTGGGCCGCTGGAGAGCAAGGCCCTATATACAGTGCCTTGCGGAAGAATTCGGCCCCCTTGAACTTTGCGACCTTTTGCCACATTTCAGGCTTCAAACATAAAGATATAAAACTGTATTTTTTTGTGAAGAATCAACAACAAGTGGGACACAATCATGAAGTGGAACGACATTTATTGGATATTTCAAACTTTTTTATCAAATCAAAAACTGAAGAATTGGGCATGCAAAATTATTCAGCCCCTTTACTTTCAGTGCAGCAAACTCTCTCCAGAAGTTCAGTGAGGATCTCTGAATGATCCAATGTTGACCTAAATGACTAATGATGATAAATACAATCCACCTGTGTGTAATTAAGTCTCCGTATAAATGCACCTGCACTGTGATAGTCTCAGAGGTCCGTTAAAAGCGCAGAGAGCATCATGAAGAACAAGGAACACACCAGGAAGGTCCAATATACTGTTGTGAAGAAGTTTAAAGCCGGATTTGGATACAAAAAGATTTCCCAAGCTTTAAACATCCCAAGGAGCACTGTGCAAGCGATAATATTGAAATGAAAGGAGTATCAGACCACTGCAAATCTACCAAGACCTGGCCGTCCCTCTAAACTTTCAGCTCATACAAGGAGAAGACTGATCAGAGATGCAGCTAAGAGGCCCATGATCACTCTGGAATAACTGCAGAGATCTACAGCTGAGGTGGGAGACTCTGTCCATAGGACAACAATCAGTCGTATATTGCACAAATCTGGCCTTTATGGAAGAGTGGCAAGAAGAAAGCCATTTCTTAAAGATATCCATAAAAAGTGTTGTTTAAAGTTTGCCACAAGCCACCTGGAAGACACACCAAACATGTGGAAGAAGGTGCTCTGGTCAGATGAAACCAAAATGGAACTTTTTGGCAACAATGCAAAACGTTATGTTTGGCGTAAAAGCAACACAGCTGAACACACCATCCCCACTGTCAAACATGGTGGTGGCAGCATCATGGTTTGGGCCTGCTTTTCTTCAGCAGGGACAGGGAAGATGGTTAAAATTGATGGGAAGATGGATGGAGCCAAATACAGGACCATTCTGGAAGAAAACCTGATGGAGTCTGCAAAAGACCTGAGACTGGGACGGAGATTTGTCTTCCAACAAGACAATGATCCAAAACATAAAGCAAAATCTACAATGGAATGGTTCAAAAATAAACATATCCAGGTGTTAGAATGGCCAAGTCAAAGTCAAGAACTGAATCCAATCGAGAATCTGTGGAAAGAACTGAAAACTGCTGTTCACAAATGCTCTCCATCCAACCTCACTGAGCTCAAGCTGTTTTGCAAGGAGGAATGGGAAAAAATGTCAGTCTCTCGATGTGCAAAACTGATAGAGACATACCCAAAGCGACTTACATCTGTAATCGCAGCAAAAGGTGGCGCTACAAAGTATTAACTTAAGGGGGCTGAATAATTTTGCACGCCCAATTTTTCAGTTTTTGATTTGTTAAAAAAGTTTGAAATATCCAATAAATGTCGTTCCACTTCATGATTGTGTCCCACTTGTTGTTGATTCTTCACAAAAAAATACAGTTTTATATCTTTATGTTTGAAGCCTAAAATGTGGCAAAAGGTCGCAAAGTTCAAGGGGGCCGAATACTTTCGCATGGCACTGTACCTTACCTCCAGAGCATAGATTGAGGTAATTCCATGGGGAAATTGCTATCACAGCCTTGGTAAAACATGATTACAGCACATACATCTGACATAGATCTGAGAGAAGGCCTGGTCTCTCGGAATGCCAATGGACCAGAGAGGCAAACTCACTACGGTAGTAAGATCACATGTAAATTAATAAAATCACTAGGGGAAAGTTGAACTGATGCTGGAGAGAGCGAGAGAAGAGACAGAGTTCTCCGGATTCTCCCACCCTCTCCATCATCCTACCCATGCACCCCGTCTCAAGTTTCCTCGCCCCCACTCATTACCAGTGTGCCAAGTGGCCCCACAGATACCCTGAGTGTGAGAGGAGTGGATGTGTGGGTCTCAGGTCAGGGAGGCCAGGCTCTAATGAGAACTATGGCTGGATGAAAGGAGTACTCCTGGGCTGGAATGGACGGGAGAGTGATGGGGCTGTTGACACGGGGCCAGGGGGTGAGAGCCACATGGTTTAAGCTGTGGATGTGGGTCATCGTGTTTAGGTGTCAGCACATGAGAGGGCGTGTGAGAAATCCAAGTCTCTCCACAGCCCAGAACCACTTCAAAGTTCTTCCCTGACATGGGTTCCTGGAATGGGTTCCTGTTGTTTAACATCTGTTTGCACTTCACACCATTACTCCTTCTACTCACAACAGTAAACAGGCTGCTTTCCATTGGCAGGTAATTACACTGCCTGTCAGCCATTTAAAGAAAGCCATGAAACAGCAGTGTAGCCAGTCATGCTCCCCGGGCCTGGGTGTCCTTAAGAAATGTTTGCCGAACAAGTTCTATTTTGTTGGCCTCCGATAATGACAGTTACAGTAGATTGTACTTTTAACCACTATCAGGAAACAACACTCAAGTGTTAGTTTCATCAGCTGTTTTACAATATGGCATAAAACACACAAAAACATTTTTTGACTGCACTGTGCATTTAAAGTTCACATTGGCTGTTTGAAGTGACTCAAATCTTTTTTTTTTGCATACACAGTACATATACACAAAAGTATGTGGACAACCTTAAAATTAGTGGATTCGGCTATTTCAGCCACACCTGTTGCTGACAGGTGTATAAAAGTGAGCACACAGCCATACAATCTCCATAGACAAACATTAGCAGTAGAATGGCTATACTGAAGACCTCAGTGACTTTCAACGTGGCACCGTCATAGGATGCCACCTTTCCAACAATTCAATTTGTCAAATTTCTGCCCTGCTAGAGCTGCCCCGGTCAATAGCAAGTGCTGTTATTGTGAAGTGGAAAGGTCTAGGAGCTACAATGGCTCAGCCGTGTAGTGGTAGGCCACACTTGCGCACAAAACGGGCCCGCTGAGTGCTGAAGCAAGTAATAGTCTGTCCTCGGGTGCAACACTCTCTACCGAGTTCCCAACTGCCCCTGGAAGCAACATCAGCACAAGAACTGTTCGTCTGGAGCTTCATGAAATGGGTTTCAATGGCCGAGCAGCCGCACACAAGCCTAAGATCCGCATGCACAATGCCAAGCGTCGGCTGAAGTGTTCTCTGGAATCACGCTTCACCATCTGGCAGTCCGACGGAGGAATTTGGGTTTAGCGGATGCCAGGAGAACGTTACCTGTCCGAATGCAGTGGCAACTGTAAAGGTTGGTGGAGGAGGAATAATGGTATGGGGCTGTTTTTCATGGTTCAGTCTAGGCCCCTTAGTTCCAGTGAAGGGAAATCTTAACGCTACAGCATACAGTGACATTCTATATGATTCTGTGCTTCCAACTTTGTGGCAACAGTTTGGGGAAGGCAGGAAGCCTAGTGGTTAGAGCGGGCCAGTAACCAAAAGGTTGCTGGATCGAATCCCAGAGCAGACAAGGTAAAAATATATTGTTCTGCCCCTGAACAAGGCAGTTAACCCAGTTATATGTGGAAGACGCATTTCAGTTGAAGGCATTCAGTTGTACAACTGACTAGGTATCCTCGTTGAACAAACCGAGGTCCATTCAGAAATGGTTTGTCGGGATCGGTGTGGAAGAACTTGACTGGCCTGTACAGAGCCTTGCCCTCAACCCCATCGATCACCTTTGGGATGAATTGGAACGCTGACATGCTGACCAGACCGTGCACCATCACAGACCGTGCGCCAGTTGATTTTGTCAACCCACACCAGACGAGATCAGGATACGCTGGTTGAAATATCAAAATGAACTCTGAACCAACTATATTCATTTGGGGACAGGTCAAAAAGCATTAAACATTTATGGCAATTTAGCAAGCTAGCTTGATGTAGCTAGCTAATTTGCCCTGGGATATAACCACTAGGTTGTTAATTTACTTGACATGCACAAGGTCCTCTACTCTGACAATTAATCCACAGATAAAAGGGTAAACTGAGTTCTTCTAGTAATCTCTTCTCCTCCAGGCTTATTCTTCTGACTTTATATGGCGGTTGGCAACCAACTTAACAGTGCACGTGACACGAGCAGTGTGGTCAGCATGTGACTGCAAACCAGGCCTAATCGCCCAACATCAGTGCCCAACCTCACTAATGCTTATGTGGCTGAAGGGAAGCAAGTCCCCTCAGCAATGTTCCAACATCTAGTGGAAAGCCTTCCCAGAAGAGTGGAGGCTGTTATAGCAGCAAAGGCGGGACCAACTCCATATTAATGCCCATGATTCTGGAATGAGATGTTTGACGAGCAGGTGTCCACTTACTTTTTATCATAACTATTAAGTTAACCATCTAAAATGTGCTAAATGCATTTGGTTTGCTAATTTTGTAGCTAGTTAGCTATCTAGTTAAGTGATTAGCTTCTTCCAAAATCACACTTTGCTTGGTTACAGTAGAGAATCCTGGTTCAAGAGCCTTGCTGTCTAATATTAGTTTTTTTGCGTGCAGCATACTGAGTGGCATTTTTTGAGTTACTTGTATAAGTTGATGAGCTGAGATCCTGTCTATCCTGCAAATATTTAGGTCAGAGACTGCATTACATTTTGGCAATGTGCTCGTTATCATTTAGTTATCATTCTCTATGGGATTTTACATGTAATTGTTGGCATTGCTAACTTTCGGATTACATAAACTCAGTGGGGTTTGAAAATAGCACCCCTTGAGTTAAGTGCCGGTAGTACCAAATATCCTGGTATGGCACAAGGTCGGTATGACAATCTAGATACCGTTTAAGCCTAAAGAAAAGAATAGGCTAAGTGAATTTCGGCTCAACATTACCACATATGGTACGTGCAAATTCGCTCACATTATATGGGACGTGCAAATTCATCCTTGGTGTACATTTTTGGGACTGCAACCACAGTGCACACAACATACACACCCAGGTACCAAGAGGCGGGACAGACAGACTGTCAAACCAGCAGTTTCCCTGTCATCGCTCACGTTGTGACTGACAGGCGCCTATCCTATCAATAGATTGCTAGATTGTTTCTCTTACGCCTGACATGCTATCTTAATTCTAGCAAGAGAGCGTTGGCAGACTTTTTTTCTGACTAGCAAATTGAAAAGTAGCCTAGTTAATTTAAGCGGGAAAAGTACTTACAATTAGTCTGTAATCTGCTGTATAGCCGACACTAGTGGGAAACACTGAAACAGATGGCAAATAAAAACAGAGCATGTCCACAACATAGTTGGTAAGTTATGTAAGCATTCACCAGTTGAGTCTTAAGTACTCATTTAAATGAATTCCAGAGAGTGAGTAATGATAGATTGTAAGCCCCTTTGCTGTAAACAAATGCAGAGCAGGGGAGTACCTACTAGTACCTCAGACCTGACTAGTGAATCACCAGAGACAAGGAAGAATGATCCAACCCATCATGGCATCAAAGGATGCATTGATTCTCCACCTTCTTTGGCTGTGGATGAATAGTGATGAGAAAGCGAGGGGATTGTACCAGTCTGCAAGCCAATTCAAATAGGCAAACAGCAGGACATGATGCTTCCTGCCAGACAGGCCACCGTCACGGCAACTGTTGTCACGGTACAGAGCTGCCAGGCTTGGTTTGATCAGCATGCGGAGCGGAGGCTGGGATGTGATGTCAGGATGAGAGGAGAGAGTAATGGAGGAAGGGATGGCGGGGGTCTTAAATGTTATGTAATTAACCTCTTCACTTCGCTGTATTCCACTTCAGAAATCAAAACAATTGACAGCTTCCTGTCAGCAGCCTGCACCAATCAGCCCCTAATCTCCCTAACAGAGAGAGAAAACACAAAGACCGTGTTGAGCCCGTCAGCGTCGTGGTGTCACTGACAGAATGAGGAGACACACTGCTGACATATATCAACGACTTCGTTTTGACAATGAAAGGTATTCTCACTGCGGAGATGCAAATTTGGGGCAATTTAAACAAATTATCCTCAGTAAGCATCCTCATCATACGAGTGCATATTGGGGCGGCAGGTAGCCTAAAGCGTTGGGCCAGTAACCAAAATCTGTCGTTAAGAACTAATTCTACCAGAGAAGAGTGGGTTAACTGCTTAAATTTAAAAAATACAAAACTAAATATTAAAAAGACAAAACAAAGGAGAGTCAGACAGAAAAGCAAAAGATGGGGTAAGGGATGATTCCACCTCAAAAACAACAAGAAAGAGGATTTCCATTCCCACCATCTTATAATGTTCTGAAATCGGTTTTGTTGATAGAACGTGGCACAATCACAGAGAAGATTGAGATCAAAATAATGTTGCAGAAATTAAGCTAATTGATTACATTAAATTGCCATTTTGAATTTGTAGGATTTATATTATATTCAATAATTATAGCACCTAATATCCAATTTAGACTAAACTTTTTTCTAGCAATGAGTTTGACATGAGGAATCCAAAGGAATGGTCCAAAGCCAGCCATGGACCCGCAACACCCCACACCAATCCCACCCCAAAAACAAGTACATAGTATCAGTTTTCTGTGTCTGACAAGTAGTATGGAGCTGCGGCTCTGAGTATTGTTTTTCATCCTATGTAATGTATTCCCAGTGAATTTGGTAATAGTTTCTCTCTTCAGAGAAAGGTTTATGTCCCATCCTATATCCTGATATTACCAGGTTCTGACCACTATATGTGATGTTCCTGCAATTAGGTGAAAAAAGTTTACGTTTTTTCTCCTTCCCCCTAATGACGATGAAGGGATAGTTCCACCACTCAATCCCCACCCCCTTTGTCACTTTGATATAACCTAGGTTTAGCCTACTCTATTGACATGGTATGACAGCAACCCATGCTTTGGTTTTGTAGGCCACTGTTTAAAATGCTAACTTTTTAGCATTTGTGGCACAAATACAATGCAAGTCAATGGTATCTATATTAGCATTGTCACGCTTCATGTTCAAATCACCCTAAAGTATATATATATTTTTATTAATTAGGATATAGATCATTTTTATTTAAAGCGCAGAAATGATATAGATACCATTGACTTGGGTTTGTGCCACAAATGCTTAGGATGCTCTGGTAAGGAAACCAATAAATCATATTGTAATTTGGGGAAAACTATGCCTTCAACATTGAGGGGGGAGAAAAGAAAATCACCTAACAGCAGGAACAGTACCATCTAGTGGTCAGAACCTGGTAAATAACAGGATGTAGGATGGGACATGAATTATTAATTAAAGTTGTTAGGTGTATCTGAACGGGGTTAAATAAAAACATCAAATTAGGGTTGGAAACTTTCCTGTAAATTTCCAGAATTTTTCTGGAAATTTTCCATGGGAAGTTAAGCCCAGATTTTGGGAATTTTGCTTAAATTCATTTTTAAAAGGTTAGCTTATAACAGTGAACCTTTTCTGTGGGATACACAAAGCAATTATAGGACTTCTGGCATATTTTGGTTAAACAATCTCCAATACAATGGAATTGCAACCCTCAGCGTGCACAGTACATTCTTCTATCACATGTGCAGTGCACTCTTCAATCACATGTGCAGCTTATTCTCAAGACCTTGCACACTAATGAGATGCTATTGAGCCCACACTACTACTTTAAGTTTTGATAAAATATATTCACCCCACCCAGTATTGTTATATGACATACATTATTTTTTGTTAACTAGTAAATAGTACCCTACATCAAAGTGTGTTTAAATAATTTCTAACTTGTTAACAATTTCTGATTGCAGATGTAACAGAATAAATCTGTACTGCCCTGCCCACTTCACTGTTGCTTCAAGCAGAGGAAACTGCAGTTCTGAAATACATCAAAAAGTGTGAAGACTTCTGCCTGAAGCCCATACACGCCGCAGCGTACATGTTGGATCCCAAGTATGCTGGCAAGAGCATCCTGTCTGGTGCAGAGATCAACAAGGCCTATGGTGTCTTGCCACCTTGGCCTGGATGAGGGCACGTTTCTAGGCAGTCTGGTGAAGTACACTCCAAGCAAGGGCTTTGGGATGGAGATGCAATATGGCGGTCGTGCCAACATATCTAATCAGCCACCTGGTGGACGGGACTTTGTGGATCTGAGGCTCTTTCCCCTGTTGCCTGCATCCTCCAAATTCCACCAACATCAGCTGCCTAAGACCCCAAACAAGGATCGGTTGCAAACACACACACCAAAGCACGCAACAGGCTGACCAGTACAATGGTTGAAAAATCGGTAGCTATCAGGACAAATTTGAGGATATTTTAGCCTGACAGCGAGCCATCCTCAATAAGGTTGGAAAGTGACAGTGAAGACGAGGCCTCAGAGCCTGATGTTCAAGAGGTGGACATTTAGGAGGTCCAGGGAGAAGACATGGAAGCCTGAGAGGAAGACAACCAAAGCTTTAGTTTCTAGACTATCAATTCACAGATGTCTTAAACGTTTTTGGGAGATGCGATGGATCATTGGGGATCATTCAATATTCCCTTTTGTTGTTCAGTGAAATCATCCCATGTGAAGAGTCAACTCATTTAATTAAAGTTCAAGTAGTAACTAAATTGTATTTTTTTCTATTGGAAGGATTTAATCATTTGCAATTATATCTACTTATGATAAGGTAAAAGGTTTATGTTTGTCGCCATGTGATATGGTAAATATAGCCAATGCAAAAAGCATCTACATTTAAATGGTATTAATATTAATCTGCATTTATTTCCACGGAAAGTTTCTACCAATGAATATTCCCCAAAATGTGCAACCCTACATAGGATGAAGAAACAATACTCCTCTTTGATGGCAATCACTTCACTCTCTCCCAATTCACCAGTGGATACTAGAGGTCGACCGATTAATCGGAATGGCCGATTTCAAGTTTTCATAACAATCGGAAATCGGTATTTTTGGGCGCCGATTAAATTATATATTTTGTATACCTTTATTTAACTAGGCTAGTCAGTTAAGAACACATTCTTATTTTCAATGACGGCCTAGGAACAGTGAGTTAACTGCCTTGTTCAGGGGCAGAACGACAGATTTTTACCTTGTCAGCTCGGGGGATCAATCTTGCAACCTTACAGTTAACTAGTCCAACGCTCTAACCACCTGCCTCTCATTGCACGCCACGAGGAGCCTGCCTGTTATGCGAATGCAGTAGAAGCCAAGGTAAGTTGCTAGCTAGCATTAAACTTATCTTATAAAAAAAAAAAATCAAAATCACTAGTTATAACTACACATGGTTGATGATATTACTCGTGTCCTGCGTTGCTTATAATCGATGCAACGCTGGGGGATGATTTAACAAAAGCACATTTGCGAAAAAAGCACAATCGTTTGAATGTGCTTAACCATAAACACCAATGCCTTTCTTAAAATCAATACACAGAAGTATATATTTTTAAACCTGCATGTTTAGCTAAAAGAAATACAGGTTAGCAGGCAATATTAACCAGGTGAAATTGTGTAATTTCTCTTGCGTTCATTGCACGCAGAGTCAGGGTATATGCAACAGTTGCGGCCGCCTGGCTCATTACGAACTAATTTGCCAGAATTTTACGTAATTATGACATAACATTGAAGGTTGTGCAATGTAACAAGAATATTTAGACTTAGGGATGCCACTCGTTAGATAAAATACCGAACGGTTCCGTATTTCACTGAACTAAACGTTTTATAGTGATAGTTTCCGGATTCGACCATATTAATGACCAAAGGCTCGTATTTCTGTGTGTTATTATGTTATAATTAAGTCCATGATTTGATAGATCAGTCTGACTGAGCGATGGTAGGCAGCAGCAGGCTCGAAAGCATTCATTCAAACAGCACTTTCGTGCGTTTTGCCAGCAGCTCTTCGCAAGCACAGCGCTGTTTATGACTTCAAGCATATCAGCCTAATGGCTGGTGTAACCGATGTGAAATGGCTTGCTAGTTAGCTGGGTGTGCGCTAATAGCGTTTCAAACATCACTCGCTCTGAGACTTGGGAGTAGTTATTCCCCTTGCTCTGCAAGGGCCGCGGCTTTTGTGGAGCGATGGGTAACGATGCTTCGAGTGTGGCTGTTGTTGATGCGTTCCTGGTTCGAGCCCAGGTAGGGGCGAGGAGAGGGACGGAACCTATACGGGTACACTGGCAATACTATAGTGCCTATAAGAACATCCAATAGTCAAAGGTTAATGAAATACAAATGGTATAGAGAGAAATAGTCCTATAAATACTATATTAACTACAACCTAAAACCTCTTACCTTGGAATATTGAAGTCTCATGTTAAAAGGAACCAGCAACTTTCATATGTTCTCATGTTCCTAGCAAGGAACTCAAACGTTAACTTTTTTACATGGCACATATTGCACTTTTACTTCCAACACTTTGTTTTTGCATTATTTAAACCAGATTGAACATGTTTCATTATTTATTTGAGGCTAAACTGATAATTATTGATGTATTATATTAAGTTAAAATAAGCGTTCATTCAGTATTGTTGTAATTGTCATTACAAATAAACATATAAATTTAATTTTATTTATTTTGTATCGGCTTTTTTGGTCCTCCAATAAATCGGTATCGGCGTTAAAAACCCCCAGAATCGGTCGACCTCTAGTAGATACAATTACTATTAGAAGTTAGAACAGAATTAGTGACCGTGAGAATGAATGGTGCTGGTAAAGAAACAATTGAGGCCTGGACAATGTGACGACCCTCCCACTCCGTCTGCCGTATTTTGTCTTTGTTCTTGTTTCCTTATTAGGGTGCCGGTGGGCGGAGTTGAGAGGGTCGTCAGCTACATGGGAAACACCTGGGCCCAGGTGTTTCCCAGGATAAATACACCCCTTCCCCATTCATGGAGGAGACTCTCTCCATGCAGACATTTGTAGATTGTGTTGTGGTTCTTGTTGACTTTTTGTTTGTTTGCTTTGGCACCTTTCAACACCCTGCATTATCACATTCATGCATGCAAAACACTCACTTACGCTACTGATTACTGATTACACACATCATTGTATATTTTCCTTAGTTGCTTTAGTTAATAAATATCTTTTGTTACTCCTTATCTCCACGTTGTCTCCCTTTGTTACGGGCTTTGAGCCGGTTCGTGACAAGTGGGGGCTCATCCGGGATATTTGAACTGTTGGTTTGGGAGACCGTGGAAGTACGTGTTTGGTTTGAATATTGTGTTTGAGTGTGATAGGCCCAGTATTGGTTGCCTTTGTTGTTTGGTTTGTGTGCTGCGTTGGAGAGAGAATGGTTAGTTTCCAGGCCCTGCCTAGCCTGGGAACTCTTGTTCTACTTTCTGTTGGGAAGTCAGTCTGAGGAGGTGAGTAAATCGGCTGTGTACCTCGGTAGGAGATTTGTGTAGGGTAGTGGAACTTGCTACCTGGAGCTATAGCTTTTTTCCCCTGATAGGCTTAGCGACATGTTTCATTTTTGGAATATGTTGGGCATGGTTAATGTTTGTTATTTTTGTGTGGTGTCTGTGGACTGAGCAGTTGTCTCGGGGGCACATCCGTGGCTTGGTGGAATTTACCAGCATGCTGGGGAGTTTTTCCTTGCCAGCGGGCTACAGTGCGTAAATTCCCACTGCAAATCTGCACGAAGACTAGGGTTGAGTTATTGTAGGTTTTGGGGAAGCTCCGTATCTCATCTCTCTTCTGTGGTGCTCAGGGTGATTGTCAATTCTCGGGTTATGGTCTGGTGTGCTCAGCAGAGGGGAAGAGCGAGATTTTTTTTTTTTTTTTGTTTTGTTGTTGTAACTATGGCATCTTATATAGATGAATTCATTCGCTTTCCATCGGAGAAATTGTTAGATTTAGGTACTAAAGAACAGCTGTTGAAGGTCGCTGAACACTACAACGTTGAGATTAGTGATAAACGTCTAAAGAATTCTATTAGGTTGATATTGAAGGCCAATCTGATGGAGAGTGGTATTCTTGAAGTTACCACTGAGCCAGCCTCTACTGAGAGTTTGTCGTCTCCCCATAACGTTACAATGGCCATTCCATCGGTTAGTCCAAGTAGTCTTCTTTTTGAACAGCAGAAAGAACTGCTTTTGTTACAGCTAGAGCATGATCGGCAAAGTAATCGTGAGAAGCTAGAGCATGATCGTGAGAAGCTAGAGCATGATCGTGAGAAGCTAGAGCATGATCGTGTAAAGTATGAAAAGGAATTGGCATTTAAACAAGATATGGAGCGTGCTAAAATCAAGTTGCAACAAGAACGTATAGAGTTGGTTAGGGAAGGAAAGATCTCAGGGGAGAGTTTGTTTTGGGAAGGTGATCCAGATTTACCTAGGGGTAGTTCCTCTTTTGGTCGTGCCCCAGAGACATTTGATATTGTTGGGAACTTACGGTTATTGCCTCAGTTTAATGAAAGGGATCCCGAGACATTCTTTTCGTTGTTTGAGCGTGTTGCTGACGTTAGGAGTTGGCCTGATTCTGACCGCACTTTAATGTTGCAGTGTGTGCTGACTGGTAAAGCGCAGGAAGCATATTCAGCTCTTAGTGTACACGACAGTGCCAATTATGATAAAGTTAAAACAGCTGTGTTACAGATTTATGAATTGGTCCCTGAGGCTTACCGCCAACGATTTAGAACATTAAAAAGGGATGATAAGCAATCTCATGTTGAATTTGCGCGACAATTATCTTTACAGTTTAATCGCTGGTGTTCCGCCTCTGCAGTTGTGACTTTCCAAGGGCTGTGTGATCTGATTATGTTAGAACAATTTAAGGACACAATTCCTGATCGTATTGCCACGTATATTAACGAACAGAAAGTAAAGAATGTCGCTGAAGCTGCGGTTTTGGCGGACGAGTATGTGTTGACTCACAAAAGTGTCTTTGCAGAGCCTCGTATTCGGAAAGAGTGGGGGCGTTCGGATAGATTTGGGCTTCGCTCACCGAGATACTTTGGTTCACGGGCAGAGTTCTATTCAACTAAGGTTGAGCCTGACTCCCATGGTAAAGCTGACTTTGGGCAGGAGTGTCACTACTGTAAAGGTTCAGGTCATTGGAAAAACGAATGTCCACTTCTCAGGTCAAAGGCTGCTTACGCTAAATCCAAACCTACCGCGTTAGCTGCACCTGTTCCACATCAGTTCACTCATGACTCATTTCCTCAGGCCCAGGAGAAGGTGAAAGTCCATATTGATCCAGACTATTTACCTTTTATTACGAAAGGTTTTGTGTCTATGTTAGGAAGTAAAGACCTAGTGCCAGTGAAGATCCTGAGAGACACAGGTGCCTCTGAATCATTTGTGTTGGAATCTGTGTTACCCTTTTCTGCTAAGACTGATTCGGGGAATAGTGTTCTAATTAGGGGAATAGGTTTGAACACTCTGTCAGTTCCATTGCATAAACTGATGCTGGATTGTGGACTGGTGAAAGGTGAAGTTGTTGTGGGAGTGCGGCCTTCGCTGCCTATTGAGGGTATCGACGTTATCCTTGGGAATAACTTGGCTGGTGAGCGTGTATGGCCTGCCGTGTTTCCATCTCTAGTGGTTTCCACTAAGCCGTCATTTGTTGGGATTCCTGATGAGAGTGTACAGAGTTTCCCAGAGGTGTTCTCTGCGTGTGCAGTGACACGTTCTATGAGCCGTGGCGAATTGGTCACTGCGCCGACTAATGATAATAATACAAAGAAGTGTCAATTAACTGGTAAGCCTAATCAAGCTATTAAACCGGTACCATTGTTTCCTATTCCTGTACTCAGCCAACCTTTTGAGTATCTGATTATTGACTGTGTGGGTCCCCTGCCTCGTTCTAAAAAGGGTAGCAGTTACCTGTTCACTGTGATGTGTCAGACCACTAGGTTTCCTGCTGCCTATCCTCTCCGATCTATCACAACTAAATCTGTGTTAAAAGCTTTGACTCAGTTTCTCTCATTGTTTGGAATCCCTAAGGTCATTCAGAGTGATCAAGGATCGAATTTCACCTCTAATCTGTTTAGTCAGGTTCTTCAACAGCTCCATATTAAACACAATTTGTCTAGCGCCTATCACGCGCAAAGTCAAGGAGCACTGGAACGCTTCCATCAAACTCTAAAGTCTTTATTGAGAGCTTATTGTACTGAGATGGATAAGGATTGGGAGGAGGGGTTGCCTTGGTTACTGTTAGCCGCTAGGGAGGTTTCACAGGAGAGCACAAGTTTCAGTCCAAATGACCTTGTGTTTGGACATAGGGTGCGTGGACTTTTATCTGTTCTCCAGGATGACTGGAAGTCTCCCGAGCCTCCTCAGTCCCTGTTATCGTATGTGTGTGATTTCCAAAGACGGCTGTATGCCGCTGGTGAAATGGCTAAAGAGAAGTTATCATCTTCACAGGAGAGGATGAAGGGCATATTTGATCGCCGAGCTGAGCCTCGTCAATTTAGTCCGGGTGACCAGGTTCTTGCTCTGTTGCCAATTGTTGGTTCTCCTTTTCAAGCCAAGTTTCAAGGTCCATATACAGTGTTGCGCCAGTACACTGAGCAAAATTATCTAGTGGCCACTCCAGAACGAAGGAAAGCACACCAGCTGTGCCATGTAAATCTGTTAAAACCCTATTATGCACGTTCCTCTGAGACTGAACAGTGGGATTCTGCAGAGGACGCTAAACCTGTTCTTTTGGCTGATACCGTTGTTTCCTTGGGTTCTTGTCGTGCTAGATCTGTGCATGAGGAGGAAGATGTTCCTGGTCCTGACGATTGTATATTGCAGGGTAGATTGAAAAATTCAGAAACACTGGAGATCTTAGACAGTCTTCTCACTCACCTACCTGTTGATGGGCGGAAAGAGATGGTTGGTCTGATTCAGAGATTTCCAGGTTTGTTTTCTGATACACCTACACGTACAAACTTAATGGAACATGATATTGACATTGGAGATGCTGACCCCATTCGTCAGCGGTTCTATAGAGTTTCTTCAGAGAAACTACGTTGTCTGGATGCTGAGGTCAAGTACATGCTGGAGAGTAAGATAGCAGAGCCTTCTTTCTCCAGTTGGGCTTCTCCCTGTATCTTGGTCAGTAAACCGGATGGAACAAACCGATTTTGTACGGACTACCGTAAGGTAAACAGTGTCACAAAGCCAGATTCATTTCCTCTTCCTAGGATGGAGGACTGTGTTGATCAAGTCGGTGCAGCTAAGTTTGTGAGCAAATTTGACCTGTTAAAAGGCTATTGGCAGGTGCCACTGACGACTAGGGCACGTGAAATCTCTGCCTTTATTACACCCTTTGGTCTGTACTCATATTCGGTTATGAGTTTCGGTCTGCGTAATGCACCCTGCTCCTAAATGTTTACGGGACTGACCATTGCTTCCTATTGTCATGTTCTCTCTGTCCTGTCTGCTCCCTCCTGGTCTTGTTTTCTTCGTTCCTCTTAAATGTTGCTTCCTGTGCAAAGGTTGCTGAGGTTTGGGGAGGAGGTTGGCTGGGGCAAATTGTAAGTGTGAACACATAACCCCTCACCAATTTGGGACTGCAGGGGCTGGTATGTTGTTCCGGGGTCCTTGTTGGTCCCCGGTTTTATGGGGGGGAATGTGACGACCCTCCCACTCTGTCTGCCGTATTTTGTCTTTGTTCTTGTTTCCTTATTAGGGTGCCGGTGGGCGGAGTTGAGAGGGTCGTCAGCTACATGGGAAACACCTGGGCCCAGGTGTTTCCCAGGATAAATACACCCCTTCCCCATTCATGGAGGAGACTCTCTCCATGCAGACATTTGTAGATTGTGTTGTGGTTCTTGTTGACTTTTTGTTTGTTTGCTTTGGCACCTTTCAACACCCTGCATTATCACATTCATGCATGCAAAACACTCACTTACGCTACTGATTACTGATTACACACATCATTGTATATTTTCCTTAGTTGCTTTAGTTAATAAATATATTTTGTTACTCCTTATCTCCACGTTGTCTCCCTTTGTTACGGGCTTTGAGCCGGTTCGTGACAACAAATACACTTGACTCTAAACACATACACATACAAATAGAGACTTGTTGGCTGGGTGAATGGGAGTTTAAAACAAATGCATTTCATTTAACTATGCAAGTCCGTTAAAAAGAATCTTATTTACAATGATGACCTACCCCTAACCCGGACGACGTTGGGCCAATTGGGAATCCCATAGGGCGGCACACAATCACGGCCGGTTGTGATACAGCCTGGTTAGGGGTGGAGGCCCACTTTTTGTTTTCTTTTTATGTTTATACTGAATGTATTATTACTTAAACTATATATTTCTTACTTTTGTTTTTCTTTTGAGTGGCAGCCCACAGGTACATTTATTTGGATTCCGCATGTCTAAAAAAAGTTGCCAAAATCGGATGTAAGGTTTTATTTATTGAATGTTATTTCAATTCTATAAATAAAAAAATGGCCAATTAGGGTCAAATCAATCATCTTTCTCTCAGACATCAAATTATATTTCAACTAAAGATTTTAGCAGCAATGCTAATCTTATCGGTTTATAACAAACTATTTCAGAACAATCCAAGATCGTGGGTGTCATGGTTTATTCTAATGACATGGAACAACACGTAATCGAGTGGTCCAGCCTGTGCTAGTCTACTTAATCCAGATACTACATGTAGGCCTACTCTGTGCGCATTTATACTTCCCATTCCTTTTAGAAATATAGACTAGGTGTGCGGCTTGATTAGCTTCCCACGGGGCCAAGTCAATGTCTGTTACACGTTGGTTCAACATCATTTCATTGAAATGTGGAAACAATGTTGATTCAACCAGCGTGTGCCCAGTGGGTTGCCTCTATCCTTTGTTGATGAATACACTTCCACTTGCCTTCTCATGAAAACTCTTGCAGATAACTTATGAATGTCATATAACCTAGATACCCACTGAGGAGAGTTGGTATCTATATTCTGTTTTTTATTTATGTGGACTATAATGTACTGTAACACATGTGGTATAGGGTCAATATACCACAGCTAAGAACGGTTCTTAAGCACGACGCAATGCGGAGTGCCTGGACACAGCCTTTAGCCATGATATATTGGCCATATATCACAAACCCCCGGGGTGCCTTATTGCTATTATAAACTGTTTACCAACAGCATTACAGCAGTAAAAATAAGTTGTCATACCCGTGTTATACGGTATGATATACCACGGCTGTCAGCCAATCAACATTCAGGGCTCAAATAACCCAGTTTATAATTCCCAATATAGCACTCCTGTTTGGACTTCAAGGTAGAGATGTCACCACAGAGCAAATTAAACATTAAGGCACAAGAGGAACTTTATTTGAGAGGCTGAGTGAGAAACTTGTGTTTTGTGAAAGTTGTTTTTGTTCGGACAGAACAGGCGATTCATCATGGAGGGAGACGGACAGACAGCAGAGTGACCTGCCTGCCTACTGCATAAGGGCTGCTGAGAAAGAAATCAAAGCTCTGTGAAATCAAATGTCTCCCTCCGACAACATGCTGCCTACAAAGAGTTCATCCTGGTGAAAAGAGAGTGAAGCCAAACACTCCATCCTGCTCTGCTATGAGCAAAAACAGGAAATCCAATAAATATTATCTACTTCTATAATGGATATCTGCAAACACAGTTAACCCAAAGAAATGGGACAAATTATGTATATGGAAGGGGCAAGCCTCATTTAAAATGAAAAGGCACAGGACACCAAAAAGTAATTCCAGCCAAATAAGGTTTTTGGTTGTACTATTTTTTATTAGACAAAACTAAAAAAGATTCACAGACAGATCCACAAAACTAGACATGACATTGGCAAGGACTTATTGCACAACTGTCAAAGAAAAATTAAGAATAAAAGGACAAAGACACCAACTTAGACATACATACATTTAATGACATTCTTGCACAGAACATTTTAATGTATTTGCAAATACATTTAGAAAGAATTAGAAATATAAATACACAGACTCAAATACCCAGGTATTTGAAATAAGTATTTAAAAGTCCTTTTAAACACAAATTTGGTTAACAAAGTTTTTTTATTACAAATAACCATTCAACCAAAATATGCTGAAAAAGGTATTTTTCATAGACATGTATTTGAACCCACATCTGGTTCCAACACTCCATCTTGTACCAATATCAGTTCCTTTCGTGGCATGGTTCCAATAGTTAATATTTTTTCTAAGAAATTGTCAGTCAGACAGGAAATATAAAACCTTACAGAGAGCCTACCTATCATGTTAGTATCCTTTTCTGACTCAAATAGAGTGCAGATCTACATTTTGTGATAAACAAATACAAGAAACTTAAGTTATATTTCCTATTACCAGGTAATGTACTGTTTATATACATTTAGTTTCCATAAGGGGCCCATTTATCTGCAAATTATGCAATGCTTCCCAAGGATAGTTTCATAGGGGTGTGTTTTTAGGGAGTGATATTGATTCTTGTAAAATCTATTTTATTTTCATCCATATTGCTAGTGTTCTTAACTTATGAAGCTGTTAATGTTTTTAGCTTTATTCTTTGAAAATTGACATGTGAAAAGATTCTGGGGATGAGAATGCCAATCTTCAATATGTTCCCATTGTTCCTCTTTCATGCATATGTAACAAGTAAAAGCCTAGCCAAATCAGATTATTCAACCCCTAGATGTGACAAATAATATGCCTAGTTCTTCAATTCATGTCTCCACCATTTTTTTAGTGCTGAGATGAACACGCATGACACAACCAAAATGGTTCTCAAAATAACAGAATGTCTGTGGAGCATGAGCTAAAAATATAGAATGGAGGCAATAAGGGAAAAGTATTGTCAGGTTACGATTTGAAGTTCCATTACTGCCAAAAATATGCAGGATGCACAGCTGTCAATATGATCTCCAGGAGTTATAGCATAGAGAGCTAATCCACAGTATTTTCCCCACACTTTTTACAAGATCTGATCTATAGATAAACATGAGGACAGAGCCAGATAAGCCTGTTACACATCTCTTTATCTGTAACTAATGTAGGGACACTCAAAATTCATAATCTGAAGAAATCCATCGGACTTTCAGATCAGTTCAGAACATTATATCCATGTTCTATCTGTGGCCCTATGCGCCACCTCAATAACCAGAGTTAGTTCAGAAGGTGGCTTTGTGTCCTGCTGACAAGAAAGTCACCAATAGAGAACAACAAAGTAGGCCTCCCTTGAAGCCAGCCACTCGCCTGTGTCCCTGGGCCCCTTTCCGGCTCATTGGAGTGGGAAGAACAAGGGAGCCACCCTGCAGCCCTGGTTCTGCTGTCCACCAGATGGTGGCTGCTGGGAGCCAGCTAAGGGCCTGCCTGGTGGTGGTCAATGAAACTTTATTGGGGAGGGGGCCGTCCTATATGAATAAATGTCTTCAGACAGACTAATTAAAAAGGGTCTCTTCATTACTGCAGCCCATCTGTTAAGGGAAGGACATGATGGAATTACTCACCGACTAGTCAGATCCACAACAGAACGTCCTGAAGCCGTCCCAACGCTGCACCTCTTCTCCAATAACATTATTTAGGTATGTATATGGGACTAATGAGATTTCTTTATGGCCACCAGGTCTTAGGAGGACCATCTACAGATCTTTAACTGGGCTGGCAACTTTTACACACCAAAGCTCTGGCAGGAGGACACAGTCATTAGCCTGATTTCATCTGATGTAGAGAGCAACCTATCTGTTGGATGTAATGCAACTTAATACAGCCAATTAGAATAGGTTAATCACAAAAATCCTTGCGTATGCACTACAAATAGAAGATGACATTGACATCAGTATTCTAAAAGTATGTCACATTACTCTTTAAACAAAGAGTATGTTTACGGAAATCTTCAGTTTATCGACATTAATCAATCTACCCAGGGATACAAAGACCACCAAACAAAAAGGGCACTGTGATAGACAACGGTTCCCCGCCCTCATCAACATTTTCATAAGGTCAAGAATTCTGGTCAACTTCTAAAAATGTTTGCCAGTGCATAATTTGAGTGTTAGATCCCTATCGGGCCCAGTCTCTCCCACCTGCTGTAAGATACTAAGATAGAGACTGATTAAAATCCTCTGAGGAGGATTAGATATGACACGGAGGGGCTAGCAGGTGGCCAGCAGGTGACCACATTAATTTGCTTTAGTATCTTACTCATCTATTCATGCACTGCACTGCTAAATGGCATATCCACAAGGTCTAGTACAGGTCAGTGGAAATCCACAGAACAAGGATCATTTTAGGGGTGTGAACGTTTAAACGAAATTGGGATCCTTAACATTGAGAAATCTCTAACCGAAAAAGTGTGTGTGTGTGTGTGTGTGTGTCCATACACACACAAAATAAAAATCCCAGTGCAAAACATTATTTTCATGTTAAAGCCTAACTAGACAATGGGCTATAAAAGCCTGAGGAAAGTTGTGTAATTTAAATGTAGACTCAGCAATATGAAGTAGAAGCAGAAAGTAAACAGCATAGTGGGTCAATTTCCACAACAACTAGCGTTAAAGTGCAAGGCTCACATGCTAACCACACTGCTCGAGTTGCAAAATAAATTGACACATACATTATTCAATAATTTCATCCAAACTGCCTGTGCGCGGCAATGACCGTCTGCGTAGCCAGGTGCTGTTTTTAAGCATGCAAGTCCCGCTTCTCGACTCCCCTCATTGGTTTTTAGGAGCATTTGCCCACGTGGGTGATTGAAAGCTGAACAGAGATCCACACTCCAGTCCAGTTGGTGGTGGTAATGCACCTTAAAGTTGGTTGCTGCCAAAAGCCATATAAAAGTCCAAAGAAGAAGAGTGAAGGTGGAGGGATTACTAGAAACTGCATCACTTTTGTACATTGCGCTGTTTCGTACAATTGACCTTATTTTAGTGCCCAAACAACATAATACTTACAGGTCAACCGTAATATGAATAACATTGTAAAGCACAATTTCTCCCTTCTCCAGCAAAATCAATGACGAGACTGTCATGCTGCCCGTCTCTGCATGATTGAAAAAAGGCAACTCCATTGGGTCTTTTTAAAAATGGCAGGTGTGGAAGTGAAACCTACTGCGTTAAAAGTGTAAGCCGTGTAGGGAAACTGTTTTTTTTTCACACGAT
This sequence comes from Oncorhynchus mykiss, assembly GCF_013265735.2. Lineage (NCBI taxonomy): Eukaryota > Metazoa > Chordata > Actinopteri > Salmoniformes > Salmonidae > Oncorhynchus > Oncorhynchus mykiss. The sequence goes on along the minus strand of NC_048589.1, from coordinate 21,330,644 downwards.
ATGTCCAACTTATCACATCTAAAATGTAAATAAATATAAAGAGTTTATATAATGTACCTATTTGAAGGTTTGTGTCGAATTTGAGTCAGGTTTTTAGGGAAGCGCTAAAGTGATCTTCAGAAGTAAACAGCGGCTGTCACGGCTTTTGAGAGTCATGATGGCTTGCAATGATGATGCAAAAAAAGAATGCATAGCCTCCCGGGTGGCGCAGGGGTTAAGGGCGCTGCACTGCAGCGCCAGCTGTGCTACCAGAGACTCTGGGTTTGCGCCCAGGCTCTGTCGTAACCGGCCGCGACCGGGGGGTCCGTGGGGCGACGCACAATTGGCATAGCGTAGTCCGGGTTAGGGAGGGCTTGGCCGGTAAGGATATCCTTGTCTCATCGCGTACCAGCGACTCCTGTGGCGGGCCGGGCGCAGTGCGCGCCAACCAAGGTTGCCAGGTGCACAGTGTTTCCTCCGACACATTGGTGCGGCTGGCTTCCAGGTTGGATGCGCGCTGTGTTAAGAAGCAGTGCGGCTTGGTTAGGTTGTGTATCGGAGGACGCATGACTTTCAACCTTCGTCTCTCCCGAGCCCGTACGGGAGTTGTAGCGATGAGACAAGATAGTAGCTACTAAAACACAATTGGATACCACGAAATTGGGGAGAAAAAGGGGGTGACATTTAAAAAAATAAATGAATGCATTCAGTTGTACAATTGACTTGGTATCCCCCTGTCCCTTTCTTGTTTTTGAACTGGTGGAACGAGGCTGTACAGCACAAAATGAGTTGCAAATGCATGCCCTAAGTTAAGTAGTGACACATCAAGATGTAAATGTACCGCATCAGAGGGGTTCGTTGTTCACATTTTCTCAAATAAGGGGAACACTAAAATAACACATCCTAGATCTGAATGAATGAAATATTCTTTTTAAATACTTTTTTCTTTACATAGTTGAATGTGCTGACAACAAAATCACACAAAAATGATCAATGGAAATCAAATGTATCAACCCATGGAGGTCTGGATTTGGAGTCACACTTAAAATTAAAGTGGAAAACCACACTACGGGCTGATCCAACTTTGATGTAATGTCCTTAAAACAAGTCAAAATGAGGCTCAGTAGTGTGTGTGTGGCCTCCACGTGCCTGTATGACCTCCCTACAACGCCTGGGCATGCTCCTGATGAGGTGGCGGATGGTCTCCTGAGGGATCTCCTCCCAGACCTGGACTAAAGCATCCGCCAACTCATGGACAGTCTGTGGTGCAACATGGCATTGGTGGATGGAGCGAGACATGATGTCCCAGATGTGCTCAATTGGATTCAGGTCTGGGGAACGGGCAAGCCAGTCCATAGCATCAATGCCTTCCTCTTGCAGGAACTGCTGACACACTCCAGCCACATGAGGTCTAGCATAGTCTTGCATTAGGAGGAACCCAGGGCCAACCGCACCAGCATATGGTCTCACAAGGGGTCTGAGGATCTCATCTCGGTACCTAATGGCAGTCAGGCTACCTCTGGCGAGCACATGGAGGGCTGTGCGGCCCCCCCAAAGAAATGCCACCCCACACCATGACTGACCCACCGCCAAACCGGTCATGCTGGAGGATGGTGAAGGCAGAAGAACGTTCTCCACGGCGTCTCCAGACTGTCACATGTGCTCAGTGTGAACCTGCTTTCATCTGTGAAGAGCATAGGGCGCCAGTGGCGAATTTGCCAATCTTGGTGTTCTCTGGGAAATGCCAAACATCCTGCACGGATTGACTTGACTGTGATTGACTTGGAGTTACATTGTGTTGTTTAAGCGTTCCCTTTATTTTTGAGCAGTGTACTATTAGTCCATTACCCTGTCAATGAAACATGTCAACTTTTTTGCTGTTTTGGTGCGCTAGCTTCTATACTGTGAACAGCGTGAAACGAACCTGTGCACATGCGTAAATATTGTGTGAGAGAGCTAAGTGTTGCATCTCGATTATCTCAATATCCTAGCCTATTCATTGATGAAAGTAAAAAAAATTGCAAGCCAAGAAATTGCGAGTTACAGCATTCCATTGCAAGATACAGCTTTTGATTACCGATAGATGGGCCTAGTGCACGGTTCTGACTACTTGCCTGGTGGCCGAACTGCCTATACTGTGCCCCTCCCCTCGCGCTCCGTTCCTCAATAGTTTGCTATGAAAGATGCAAGTGTTTGTGTTCTCGGAAGTACGGCAACAAATCAGTCACCTCCGTACCAAAAATACTGAATCTTATTCCTAGTGGAATCGACTCGACACAGAAATGGAAGTCGACATTGGGAGTCAACTCCCCACCACAACTTCATCGTAGTTAACAGTTGGAAAGGCAAGCTACAGCAGATGGTGATTTACAGGATTTTTCTCCCCAATTGGAAGTTAGTCTTGTCCCATCGCTGCAAATCCCTTACGGACTCGGGAGAGGCGAAGGTTGAGAGCCATGCGTCCTCCGAAACGCGACCCTGCCAGCCGCACTAATGTGTCCGAGGAAACACTGTCCAGTTGGCGACCGAAGTTAGCTCGCAGGTGCCCGACCCGCCACAAGGAGTCAATAGAGCGCGATGGGACAAGGAAATTCCAGGGGAAAAAAATCCCAGCCGGCCAAACCCTCCCCTAACCCGGACGACGCTGGGCCAATTGTGCGCCTGTAGTGACCCGGGTCTGTAGACCGCTGCACCACTCAGGATGCCAGGGCCCTGGCATTTCTAACACACCAGCCCATTTTCTTCCTCCAGGCCCCCACACCAGCACATTTTCTTCCCTTGATGACCCCATTTTTTTTGCCAGATAATGAGAATTTTGCAAAATACCCAAGTTAGACAGGCCCACTGGGTTAAAGACGGATCAGCCCATTTGGCATTTGAACCTTTATTGATCAAAGAAGAACCCAAACTCCACTCTGTAGCTACTATAAGCTATTTCCCTACTTCAAATACTTGTCAACAGGACAGATTATAAATGTAGTCTGCAAGCATACTATTAAGTTTGTATATTATAAACCGAGTCAAAGTACTCCATCTATGTAACCATGACAGCCAATTCAGAGGCAGACAGTATGTGTCCATTCTAAACAACCAGCAGGTCAGTCAGGCAAAGTGAGGGCGTAATATAAAGGATGAGGATGACACTGCTCTGTTGTCTGATGCCACTGCCAGCCTCCTGTCAGAAATGATCAGAACTGGGCTGTGTGTGTGTGTGTGTGTCTCCATTACCTCAGCTCTGGGCTCCTGGAGGTGGATAGACACAGCAGCTTGCCAATGCTCCCAGATCAAAACACACCAGGCCAACCCATCCACTGACCTATGTCCAGACCAACCCCTCAGCCCTGTGATTGGCAAAACACAAGCAGTTGAAGAAGGGCGGTCTTCATGAGGCCTGAAGATGTTTCACTTTGAGGCTAGTGCCATGATGACAATCATATTCCCATTGTCACAGAGGCCTAGCTCATGCCCTTACCCTCACATGCTTTGCTTTGAGCAAGATTCCATAAAGTCTTTAGTTACAGATCACTCCAGCTGTCTCCAAAAAGGCAATTCATTCCCTTTCACATAATGAATTGGTCTGGCTTTGATTTGATTTTATCTGAACTCAATATCAGAGTGTTAGACCTATATGTCTATACACCCAGAACTTAGAGCCCTTAAACGGTAAATCCAATAGGACCCTAGATCTTAACGCCCTATTTAAGAGCGGAGGTGGACTCACTAATGTCATCTGTTTTGGGGAGAATTAGTCAATAGTTACGAGCCCCCTAAAGCAGGGACGGAGATGTGTTAGCCTTACATCTCCTCAAGCCTCTGATAATTTAAGGACATTTCCCCAAACCAGCTTGCTTTAATTACTGGGAAAATGGCAGCGTTTGGTCAGGTTTATGGCTCTTCCTGAGAGAGCAGGCTTGGGTTTAGACGGTGCAATCTGTGGGATTGCAGTTGCAGCTGTAAATCCAAACATGAGCTGTCACTAACAATGCCCAGGGTAGCTCCAGCCTCCAGGTACCCCAACAGAGCATGGGGACTACATTCTATTGTTTTCCATCTACGTGGACAATGGGTAGGGCAAATAACTGGTCAATTTACCACTACATCAGATTGACAGTCTGTGCTGTTGTTGTAAACAAGTCATTGGGGTATTACCATCTCATTTATGAAATGGTTACATTCAGTCACTCCTGGGAATATGGGCCATCAGCTGGGTAATGTTCTTCTCAATTAACTAGGAAATACAGACATCACATCAGTCTGTTTCACTCATGAATCAAAGCTAAACTCATATGGGGAGGGAGGGGGAGAAGGAGCTAAATAAAATTTAAATTAAGTGGGACAGTATTAGGATACAACTTTGGTCCAGTGTGAGGAAAAAAAATACGTTACATTTATTTTCAGATGACAGTGCGTGCTAACACAGAAAAGGGAAAATCTAAACTATGATGAAACTTGTTTGAAGCGAGGGACTCCTTTACTTCTCAAATGAACTAATTTATATTCTCATAACAAATCTGACTCCCTGTTCGTATAAGGAGATCCCTAAAGGACAAACGGAGCAAGGAAAGACTGGGTCTAGTGGGCCAGGAGCACACAGACTCAGCAGCTATCAGTACTCAGCAACAGGCCTGACCAACTGTCTGCATGTAGACACAAAGCACCTCGCTCAGAGCAGTGGGAAACCGTCCGAGCTGTCAGGGGAATTAATGACTTATCATAAGAAACTCACTGTCCGCCAAACAACTGCTGGCTTAAATCTCGGAAGAAAAAAACCTCATACAGTTCTTAGCCAATGTAAATGAAAGTGTGTTATGTAAAATAAATTCAAAACAATACTTTAAGGTAGAAATGCGGTGCCGGTTTGAAAGTCACTTATCTTTTCAGTACGAGCCATTAAACTGACAATGTTTGTCTATGGAGATTGCATGGCTGTGTGCTCGATTACATACACCTGTCAGCAACAGGTGTGGCTGAAATAGCAGAATCCACTAATTTGAAGAGGTGTCTATATACTTGTAGTGTATCTAGCACTATGGTGCTTATCACCAGGAATCAAATGTGCAAGAGATAGAGATATTCTCTTCACCACTAAGAGCTCTGAGTTGGCCCTCCTTTCCTGAGTCAAAGAGCACCCAGACCGAGTACGGCTAAAGTCTAAACCCAGCCCACCCGTGGAATGGATTTGAAACACGGCAACCTGCCAGCCTGCCACGTCTCCCTCCTATGCTTTTAATCAAATTAAAAGAACAGGGAGGAGGCAAGACGGTATCGCTCAGCATGGCGGAAGGTCTACCTCTCCACTCATCTATCTATATTACACACCTGGAATATCACATAGTTGAGAACCATATTTGATAGCGGTGCCATTAATCTTGCTACACTTCTAATATCTATTTGATGGCTGCATATTTAACTTTTGTCATTGCACAAAAATGCTTATGTATGCACCTGGGAGATTAATCATCACAAGCAGTTATTTGACGGCAATAATAAAATTAAATGAATACATCTGTGGAAACAGTTTCTTTTTAGAAAAGGGGGTGATGTGAATATTGGTTAGTTACCAGTTTTGGGCTCAAGACCACTAAAGCTAGACCGATTCAAGACCAGGAGGACGGGTCAAGGGTTTGGAGACCAAGTCAAGACCAGAAGAATGCGAGTCCAAGTCAAGACCAGAAGGGAGGGTCGAGGGGTTGGAGACCAAGTCAAGACCAGGATTGTAGTGGTGTCAAATCACCACCATAATGACTTCAAAATGTCCAGTATTTCTGTGTTCATTTTTCAGAACAACATATGGATTCTTTAGACATTGGTGAAAAAAATGCAAAGCCACTGACAAATGATCACCAACCCAAACAGGGCTATTATAATAGATAAAAACACAATATGTTACAAATTCCCACACTCTCCGCTTACTAATAGTGAGCGTGCAAATGTTCAAATATCCCCCACTATTCCCTACCAGCGAGTCAAGGAAATTTGACGAGCGCGACAAAGTTTGAAGATGTTTTTCAACGAAAGTAAAGGACCGTAATGCTAAGAATAAAGTAGGAAGCCTAGGCTTCAATAGTCGATAAAATATTAATGTGTCGTGAAAAGATCTGATATTTGACCTAGCAACGTGGTTTTATGGCCTGAATGAAAGCTAATGACCTTTTCCACTCCGCTGGTCTCCGGAAGAAATTACGAACCGGTCTCGAGTCCAGATTTACAACAAACAACACGGTTGGTTACTGAGCTTACCAAACAGTGACTGTGTGGAATTGAGGTAGACTCCCAATCAAATCAAGCATCTGATTGTGAACTGTTGAGCAGATTAGGCCAACAGGCCACTCAACTGTCTGTGTGTGGTGGTGGACGAATTATCGGGTGAATAGAGATATAAATGGGTTTATATTATTCAGTACCACTAGCCTACTAACCCCTCCCTTTTTCTTCTGGCCACCAATCTGTCTGATAAATCCCTACACGAGCAGAGTTGGCTCATAGGCCAGGCTATTAACCGCAAATGAAACTCAAATTACTTGGTCAAAGAGAGCATGGTCTTTGAAGTAACATATACGAACTAATGTATTCATTATTGTAGGCAATTCTGCTCACCCGGTGTTGCATTTGCAAATGGTCAGTTCCTCCTGTGCAAGCCCAATTCCCGCTTCGCGTTGGCAGAAAACATTGAAAGTCTAAAATACGTTTGACGTATTTCGCTAGTACTTAACTATTTTGATACATTTGCGTTCCAATTGAGGTTGAAAAAACTTAATCTGTTAAACCTTCATTACGTTCTCAACCTAACATGACTTTCAATCTAGTTTGACGACCAATTATTGTGGCTTTGAATTATGTAGGCCAAACCATTGGGCCTAACAGAATGGTTTGTTTCAAGACAACCAATGAAGAACAATGTATTCACAATGTCAGCAATAAGAAGAAACCTAATTTATTCACAGATAAAACTCAACACGAGCTGCCATATCATACATTTATACACAAGGTCAGAAAATCCTATACAAAACCAAGGACATTAGAAAATATGGGTTTTTATATGAAATATGACATACGTAAACTTTCTTGAAATGTTTCGGTTTGGTAATAGTAATTTAATTCATGAAACAAACCCCACATTAGGGAGAGCAGAGGCTATATTATAAAAATCAAAATGGTAAAAATGGAATAGAAATCATTCTTAGAAATCAATAAAAATCTCATGCAGCATCTTCAGAAAGGGCCTGAGAGTATCTTTGAAAGAAAACAAATTAATATTTTAGTTATAAATCAAACACCAAAATACAACAAAAGCTAGTTTCTTAGTAGATAACTAAAACCAGTCAATCATCTTTGTCCTCACCGTTTAAAGAGAAGTAATTCAGACACACACATTCTGGCCACTACATACAATTGGTTGATTGATTTTATTTGCCATACAACATCAACATCTGAAGTTGCTTCATTGCATGTATAAACTGTGGTTTCTCATGGCCTTTAGTTAGGACATTACTCTTGAAGCCTATCCTAGTCTTTGATTGAGACATCAGGTTAAATTAGCAAAGAAAATAGAATGTTGGAGAGAAGTGTTATATATATGTAGCTTTGAAGCAGATCTAAGGGAGGGTTCTGAGTCATTGCAAACTGTCAGTGCTGTTGATCTACACTACATGACCAAAAGTATGTGGACAGCTGCTTGTCGAATATTTTATTCTAAAATCATGATGATTAATATGGAGTTGCCCCCACCCCTTTGCTGCCATAACAGCCTCCACTCTTCTGAGAAGGCTTTCCACTAGATGTTGGAAAATTGTTGTGGGGACTTGCTTCCATTCATTCTCAAGAGCATTAGTGAGGTTGAGCACTGTGGTTGGGCGATTCGGCCTGGGTCCCAGTTGACGTTCCAATTCATTCCAAAAGTGTTCGATGGGGTTTCATGCTGAAACAGGAAAGGGTCTTCCCCAAACTGTTGCCACAAAGTTGGAAGCACAGAATTGTTTAGAATGTCATTGTATACTGTAGCGTTAAGATTTCCCTTCACTGTAACTAAGGCGCATAGGCCGAACTATGAAAAAAGGCCCTAGACCATTATTCCTACTCTACCAAACTTTACAGTTGGCACCTTGCATTCGGGCAGGTAGCGTTCTCCTGGCATCCGCCAAACCCAAAACATCAGTCGGACTGCAAGATTGTGATGCGTGATTCATCACGCCAGAGAACGCGTTTCCACTGCTACAGAGTCCAATGGCAGCAAGCTTTACACCACTCCAGCTGACGCTTGGGATTGCCCATGGTGATCTTTGGCTTGTGTGCGGCTGCTCGGCCAATGAAAACCTGTTTCATGAAGTTCCAGACGAACAGTTCTTGCGCTGACATTGCTTCCAGAGGTAGTTTGGAACTCGGTAGTGAGTGTTGCAACCGAGGACAGAGGATTTTTACACACTTCAGCACTCGGTGGTCCCGTTCTGTGAGCTTGTGTGGCCTACCACTTCGCGGCTGGGCTATTGTTGCTTCTAGACATTTCCACTTCACAATAACAGCACTTACAGTTAACCGGGGCAGCTCTAGCAGGGCAGAAATTTGACTAACTGACTTGTTTAAAAGGTGGCATCCTATGACGGTGCCACGTTGAAAGTCACTGAGCTCTTCAGTAAGGCCATTCTACTGCCAATGTTTGTCTATGCACATTGCATGACTGTGTGCTCACTTTTATATACCACAGGTGTAGCTGAAATAGCCGAATCCACTAATCTGAAGGAGTGTCCACATACTTTTGTATATATAGTGTATGAGGTTCTTATAGTGGGAGTGAGAATGTTGGAATGCATAGAACCAAGGCTTGGCACCAGTAAAAAGAGTACAACACGAGCCGTATAATTACCTTTGCTTGTGGCATCTCATCTATGCCCTTTTGTTTGTGTCAGTAGAACCCAGTTGAGGCTCATCTAGGGATAAAAATGTACGCACTGACAAGCACCACTATGCCTTGTCAGTGCGCACTGGACTCTGGACACCCCTAACACAGAGCACCAGAGAGAGCTTTCTGTCACACCCATGAATCATGGTGTACACAGCCTGTTGGGAGCAGGCCCTGTATGGTGTATGATATGTTCTGCCATTGCCAAATTTTCTATTAAATAAACAAGGGGCAAACATAGCTCAGCTCCACATACTTTCCTCTCCCCTTTTCTACACCTCCACCATCACCCACCTCAGCACCTCCACCGGGGCCCTTTGGGATCAAGGCAACTGGAGGGAGGAAACATTTACTCAACCCTGCTAGCTTTCACAGCCCCGCTGGCAGTGGTTGAGTGATAACAGCAAACCAAGTCCTTGACAAGATAACACAGATCTGGTTTAAAAAGGTAGAAAAACTACAGAACAAGAAAGATAACATAAGGCGCAAAGAGGCTGGATAAATGGGCAAAATGCTGACTGAGGTTGGTTTGAAACATGAGAAAAGGCAAAGTTTGGGAACGCAATAACATTAGCTTATTGCTCTTCCTTTTTCTTCTTACATTTTTTTTACCTACAAATTATATTTTTACACACATAATCATATAAATACACTATACAATGCAATATAAAATTATTATTTCTTAAAAGGAATATGTTCAGGGTTTGCTTAGGTATGCTGGTTATGATACTAGCACCATACAAAAAATTATGACTCAAAATAAGTTGAGTGAAAAAGGCACTTCTGGTTGTCGTTGAATGACTCTTGGGTAAATGATGGCCTCTCTCTCATCATGCAGGAAACACAGACACCATTGTTGTCTGTGCACACGTTTCTCTCCCATTCCAACAAGAACATGTCCAGAACAACGAGGCACTGTAGATAAGTCGGTTCAGATCTCCTCTGTCTTCATGCAAAGACCCTTGTCCTGTTTGTCTCATCTTTTGTCTTTTAGTTTCTCTTGTCACTTCATTCCAGCAATATGAACTGGCTGCTACATTTCATCATCATTCCTTTCTCACTTTCTGGATTCTCCATCTCTCATTTCGCACCTTCTCAGACTTCCACTTCTCGAAGTCCCTCTTGAGTGTCAGGCGGTGATGCCACACTGATGTCGAAGCATGTCACCATCATGACACGTGACTTGCATATGTTGACACAGAAATCCAGCTCCTCTGTGACCTGACTCAGGGCCTCCAGGTACTCCTGGGACTCCTTGTTCAAATCCTGGTCCACCTCAACTGGAAGAGAAGAGACAGGAGAGCAGAGGAGTAAAGTCATGGTCACCTACAGTCAACAGAAATACTGTCCACAGAATCAAGTTAACTATCAATAGGAAGATAACTTTCTATTTTGGTGGGGAATATGAAGAATAAAAAGGTATAAATTCCCATATTCCCTTATCCTGGAATAGTCTAGCAGATACTCACACTCTCCTATCCACTTGCAAGGGTCCATCATCAACCGGGTCTTGGTGTCCTCTAGCTCTTCCTTCAGTGTCTCGTGTTTGACCTTCAGCTCCCTGATCTGCTGATGCCGCCGCTCCAGAACCTTCAGCTTACTGTTGAAGTACAGCAGCCCCTGAGAGAGCGACAGCGAGAAAGAGAGAGAGAAACGATAGGGTGGTGAGTGACAGGAACTGTTTGAAATTCAGAGTAAGCTTGAAGATGAAGATTCATGGCCGTCATCGGACTAGCATTTTTTTGCTGCTGCTAAAGAATTGCAGGATATACAGACACAGTTGTGTATATTAACATTTCTGGACATTTTCCAGGTATTGTAATATAAGAATACTGGTTTCCTGTCACAATGGGCCGAAACCTAATTTGAGATCTGTGCATGCAATTAATGCCTATTCTTCCTTCACTCCAAACTATTCCCCAACTCCCATTACAGAATAATGAAGCCTCAGCCATCCAGAAAAATCAACATACCTTCTCAACATCTAGGAATGGCTGTTAAAGAGGAGAAAAGGGAAGAAGAGTAAATACAAAAGGTCAAAAATATTATCTTACTCTAGACAGAGTTATGATCTAACAGTTAGAACTCAAACAAACATGAACACAAACAGACATGGATTTACAGAGTACTGAACCCTGTGTATATATACACACAGAAAAATCCATGGGAACACAAATAGACATGTGAATTGAACACATTGAAACAAGCCTTGATGCACACATGACATGGTATTCCAAAACTGGTCTGGGAATGATGGTCTTCAATTTGTCTTTCACAGCCATTCAACCAGTGATGGCTGGGAAAGACAAATTGAAGATAATATTTTCCTAATTGAAACTAAATCAAACCACCACCAGCTGATTTAATATCTTCTCTTAACAAATCCATGTCTGGCTACCTCAAACTTGTGGGAGCAGTTAATGACCCATAGCAAGTAGCGCCAGCCATAAAGAGCCATCAAGCAGCCAGGGATGGGCCACGGTGATGGCTGATGGGCTGTGGAGGGGGGAATGCACATTCATCACAAATTCCTGGACTGCTCTTTTCACCACCACCCCTTCCCCCTCCATCAACCAGCACCAGCCTCAGTCATATCTAAACCAATGAACCCCAGACAGTAATTGCGTCCTGATCTCTTCACATTCCTTCAAAAGTCCGGATAGCGTAACACTGGGCTCTGACTGTGGTCACACAGACACTTAAAGGTGCTGGGAATCACCATTGGGCAGACTGAAAGACAAACGTCTAAGATGCATATTTTCATCTTGTTCTTTAATAAGAAACTGGTGAAGGAGTTAGCCAAGACCTTCCCACGATGCCATGCCTGGCTTCAATGTAGCACATTCAGAATATTGCTGAGATCAATGTAGCACATTCAGAATATTGCTGAGCCTGACATTGCTAAGCAGCATGTATGTAGTGATGAACGTGAACCTAATGACAGGACTCTAAAATAAGTTCAGTTACAGTATGGGGAGCTTGTATTACAGACAGTAAGCGTGACCCCTCACTCACCTCGGCTGAGTCCTCCTGACGCCTCCTCTGGAGCCGTTCCACATCATCAATCTCATACACCTTAATCTCAAAGGGCTCCTTTAGTGCTCCTGACATGGGCGGCAGATCCACCCACTGGCCAGCTGTGCCAGTCTTCTTCCCCAGGGATGAGGTGTCTGGCAGGGGGGCCGGGATGAGCCGCCGTCGCTGGAGCCCTGGCGAGACACAGACAAACAGGCACATCAATTACTGCTGGAAATATACAAATGGCAATATCTGCCAGGGCCGAGCAGTAAATATGTATGAGGCTGAGATGGAGATGTAAAGCGATAGCAGGCTTTAACACAGACCTCCTGAGCGTGCTGTTGATTGCATATGTATAAGGCTTTCACCACCGTCTATATCATAGTCCTACCACATTATATGAATTGAAAAGGTTGACTATATAAATCTACGAGAGCTGAAACATGGTCCCGACTTTCCAGTGCTGTTCAATTTAGTTCAAAGTCAGCTCATTACATCCCTTAATTACATTTCCCATATAAGAGTAATGTATTCTGCTGAATCAGAAAGGTGAGAACCAATCAACTATAAGAATCACATTTTAAAAAGCTGTCTTTACAAAATTGCCTGGGGAAGTTGGAGAAAGCGACAGGTTGTACTCGATGTTGTTTGGGGATTCTGTGCTATACTTCTCTGCCATGCTGCTTCGATCTGGAGAACTGCAGAACTGTAGTTCTTATTTCAGATGGGAACACCACTCAGTCTGCTTTTCAGCATGACACATCTAGTTAAAGTCAAAAGCAGTGAACCTTCACCCTTAACAACCCTTAACTAGGGATTTTCTAAGCTGCTCTGTGCAAGAACACTGCTTTTCCAAAGCAATTAGGGGGAATTTATAGACGTGCTTTGTGACTTCTAGACAAGAGGCTTTTACAGAGACAGTTGGACATATGTCCTCCATTAATGACCTTCTCCATTATTTAACAAGTGGACTGTTTGACATCACATAGAGGCTTGTAAAAAAACATCAAAGACTGGACTTAAACAAGAAGGCTTGTAAAAGGACCTAAGTAATGCTTGGGATTTTATGGAACTTTCACATGTTTTTGATTCCCTAACAGTATGCGGTTGTACAGGATATTATCAGAGATGATGCATAATGATGTATACAGATTCAGAGCTCTTACCATTGCGTTTCTTCGGGGACTTTGAGGTCCTGGGGCGGCCTGAGGAAGACATGCCACTCTCGCTCATGGAGTCGTGTGCAGAAGATGCACTGCCTGTGGCCTCGCTGTCACGGATCATGCTCTCATAACCACTGCTGCCCCCGCTGTGGTAGAAGAGGGCTGTTCGGCCCATGGCTGGGGGCAACTCTCCACTCAGAACACTGCTGTTGTCACTGCCGTGTCCACTGCTGTAGCGCTGCGGTCTCCTGGGGGCTGTGATCTTACTGTAGGGTGAGGGCAGCATGGCCACAGGGGACTTGTCATCACTCAGGTTCACCCCACTATCATTACCACTATCAGAGTCCCCTGAGCCCCTCAGGTGTTTGCCTGATGTGCTGCCTGATGCCAGCTCACTGACCCGGCTGTTGGCTGCTCGCATGGCCTGCCTGGTGCCCATGATGGTGCCCCGGCCAGGCTTGCTGTTGACGGCTGCGGTGGCCCGAGGGGCAGAGGTCTTACCAGTTGGGGGGAGGTTGGCATTTAGGTTCCTGGTGGCTGGAGCTGCCAGGGACTTGGTGGAGGAGCTCAGGCCTTTAGAGTTGCTCGCTGACAACAAACGGGCCTTACTTCCATTGACCGCTCCTACCACTCTGGGGTTAACACTACCTTTGACCTGCCCAGGTTTACCTAGAGCACCTGTGGTGCAACATGGGGAAGGTGGGGAGGTAGCAATGGCAGAGCTGCTTGAGATGGGTAAACCAAATCTGGGAATTGGCCTGCTGGATATGCTGCTGCCCAGGCTGGCCCCACTGTTCTCTCGGCTGAGGGTGGGTTTGGAGCCCACCATGGACATGCTGTCACATCTCTCCAGAGACGTCTGACTGCCGTAATGCTTCTTTCCAGCATCCCCTCTGGCCTTCAGGCTGGATGTGGCTTTAGCCGAGGTGTAGTCACCCTTGAGGCTGGATGTTTTGAGGCTGTTGGAGTCTCCTCTGCAGCGGACCTCTAGCTCATCCTCTGACACTGTCCCCCTGGTGAGTAAGGGCCTCCCTACTTCTCCATACGCAGACTTTAAGGCACTTTGGTGCAGCAGGGTCTTGTTCTTCTGATCCAGACTGGATTTGCGCACTGGGGGGAGGGGAGGTGAGTTACCACCAGGTTTGGGGAGCATGCTGGCTTTCTGCCCATTGGTCTTCCCATTTTTCCCCAGAGAGGAAAACTTGAGACTGTTGGTTGTAGCTGTGATGTCCTGGGTGGTGACCTTGGTCTCCGGGGAGGCGTGGATGACAGGCACGGTGCCTAGGGTGGTGGCCCCTCGTCTGAGCTGAGGCATCTTGCTGGGGGACCCTGCTTTCTTGCTGGGCGACTTCTCACAGCCGTCCACCACCCTCTGGGCTGAGGTAGAGCCCTGCACCTTGGGCTGGAGAGGTACGCTGTTGCTGTTGAAAACACCAGCTTTTCGGCAGGGAATGCCACTCACTGGGGTTCTGGGGAGCTTGCTGGTGGCAGTGGCACTGGGGACTGGTAGCTGAGGTTCATAGTGGTTATCAATGCGCTGCCAGGGGTCCTCCTGCTTGACTTCCTGTCTCTGTGGTTCATAACTGCTGCTGTTGCTGTTACTATGGGTGATGGATGAGGTAGGTTTAATTTTCCTGGGAAGACTGGAGTGGACTATGTAAGGGCCCTGGGAGGGTTGTGAAGAGGAACTGAGAAAGTTCACTTTCGCTGTTTTGAATGGGAATCTGAGGGATCCTTTGGTTAAGTCGGGAGACGGAGGGCACTTTGTCAGGGACAGTTTGCTAGACGCTGCGCTGTCACTGTCCAGTTCAGAAAAGCTAAAGCCACTGTCATTCAGGGAGTTCTTGGTGTCCCTTGGGGATGATTCACAGTGAAACATACCCAGGGAATCCAGATACAAGGTGCCTTCTGGGCCGATGTGCTTAGTCTGTGGGAGGAAGACGTCTGCCGAGTGGGCCCCTTCACTCTCCAGAGTACAGACGCTGACCTCACTGAGCCAGGAGCTGATGGACGAGCCCCTGCTGCCCACACACACAAATGTGTCATCCTGTAAGGGGGTGTGCACCTCAATGTTGACTGCACTCCCCACAGCTGACGTGTAGGCGTCAAACTCATCGTTGATGCTGCTGATGATGCTGACGGGCCGGGAGCCGGAGGCCAGGGCCTGCAGGGAGCAGTCGCTGTTGAAGCTGATGATGCTGGAGGGCCGACCGTTGTCTATGATGCTGCCGATGGACAGCTCCTCCACCACAGTGAACACCAACTCATCCTCTCCGTTCAGCTCTACAGGCTGCTGCAGGGTCACCGTAGCCCGGAGGATGTCCCTGTCCAGGCACCTCTCTCTCAGGGTGGAGCGTAGCTGGCACACTTCTACTGGTCCCCTGGTCTGGGCTCTACCAATAAAAGGGGAGTCCCCAGACTCCCCCCGTTTCCCAGTCTGATGGCTCATTCCCACGGGCGGCATTCTAGTGGTGGACCTCTCCTCTGCCTCTCCGTTGCCTCTGCGTGAGTCTCTCTGCTGTGGGGGAGGGGGAGCAGGCTTGGGTAAGGGCTTCTTGTTGAAGTAGACCTTCTCCCGCACCACTGGCTCAGAGGTTGGCACCATGGCCACATCCTGTTCGATTGGGCTCGCCCGGCTCTCTGACATCATCACCTTCTCACCATCAGCACTCGTTCTGCACACGCTCTCTGAAACCCCTCTGGAATGTTCCAGTTTAGACTTTGAGGGGCTTACCTGGGGGCTGCTGGATGGCGGAGTGGCTACAGATTTAGGAGGAAGTTTGGGTGAGATATTCTCCTGGGAGAAGGAGGCTTTAGTTACAGTCTTTAGGGAAGCTGAGCCAGGGCCTTCCTTTGCCTTGCTGTCCATCTGTGGGCTAGCCTGACTTGCCCTACCCTCTCCAACGAACGCTGTAGGCTCCTCGCTGCCGTCAATACATTCCAGGCGTTCCTGCAGCTCAGCAAACGTGTTGCACATGAAGAAGTGGTCTCTGTCCAGGGGGCCCTCTTTCCCAGAACGCTTCCTGTTCAGAGAGGGGATGATTGGAACGAAGGCAGGGGGGCCCTCGTTGTCACTCAGCTCCCTATCAGAGATGGCGGCGCCGCCCGGACCCACGTAGATGACGGTGTCGCAGGATTGCTCGCTGCTGGAAGAGTAGTCTGGGTCGCTGAGCAGGGAGGGCAAGTCCGGGTCCAGGGCTACCGTCCGGGGGTGGAAGGGTCTGAGGTGGGGCGGCCGACGGATCCTCCCCTCCTCGCAGGAACTCTCCCCTCCAGAGGAGCTGGATGCATACTGCAAGACAGCCAGAAACTTACAAAACAGTGTATATGGGATATGTGTAAAATGCTTAGTACAAGACTGCTACATAATTTGAATGTCTGCACGCGTCTTATATTCAAGATATAACATCATTACTTTAGACTTATTTAAACAGTCTTTATATCATTTTTCCGCATGTCTCTCTTTCAATTTATACTTAATTCAATCGTGTAATAATAAATCCCTTTTAAAATGGCCAGTCAATACATTTAAAGGTTAAAAGTGCACATCAATAGGCACACTGAAATCTATGTCAATAATATGAATTGGTGTGCGTGGAATGCATTATAATCACGCCGGAGACCAATGCAAAATAAATACATGATGTCGTTCCACCTAATTATCTGGAGTAATTATTTCCCTAATCCTTAGGCAGCCCTATTGATTACATGATTATGTGTTGAGAAGCCAAGAAAAACTAGCTCTGAATTATGGCACCAATAACCTTGCATTAACAGAGGTTCCGATTCATTTCATGCCATGAAATGGTGAACAATGCAACTTCTGTTAATAACACCACTGTAATACACTCTTGAGATCACTAAAAACTTATATAATTGTGAGAACCTATGCCTTTCCCTCATCAAAACAGTAAGTGCTGTGTTCATCGAAATATGCTCAAATAGAGAATACCCATGCGGCTATACCACTGTTTACGGCCTATGATACTGAAAGCTCTTCGAGTCGAGACACAGACCTTGGACTTCTTCTTCCTCATGCGGTGGATGCGTGAGGCCAGCTGGATGGTGGTGAGGGACTCGGCGTAGTTAGCAGAGGAGTCAGAGATGTGGGCGATCATGGTGGTTCTGCAGTTAATGTTCCCCAGCGACTCTCTCAGCAGCATCGTCAGTTTGCTGTCCCTAGAGATGATACGTTCACACACACCATTATTATCATTACTGCTCATGAAACGGCAGGATCTTTCAGTGCCTTATATCCCCGTCTGTGCTAATGACTAGCAAACAAACGTTAGTGTTGGTTGACATTCAACCAGTGTCCTTAACACGTAATATTAGTCTGCCAGAGACTCATTTCATATTCTTCAACTGTTATTTTCGGTTCTAACCTCTTAGTATATTTCCTTTACACTACAGGCTCTATTTTCGGCTGGCGGTAAGGAGGCACAATGTCAAATGCACGTTAGTTTGCAATTTTGTCATGTAAAAACTGGTGCACTGGCATTTTCCAGTCCTAACGCCAGGTTTGGTAATTTACCTGTCTAACATCAGCTCACCTCCACTGTGGTGGGATGGCTGGCAATATGAGGCGTGTCCTTAAAAATACTTGCAAAAAGGACAATTTCATGCAGTGCTAAATGGGAAGTTAAGACTCTTAACGGTAAACACATCTGATAATGGCATGGATTTTGAGAGCAGAAGCGCAGCCTATCCAGTAGTACCCATAGTAGAGACATGTGCATTTTGTGAATCTTCTATTTAGAAACAAACTATTGGTTTCCCCCAAAAAAAACTATTGGTTTCTGCCCAATACCCAATACTATTTTGAATTATTGCTGTTGGTTTAAAAATTAGATGGGGGGGGGCCTCCCGGGTGGCGCAGTGGCTAAGGGCGCTGTACACCAGAGACTCTGGGTTCGCGCCCAGGCTCTGTCGTAACCGGCCGCGACCGGGAGGTCCGTGGGGCGACGCACAATTGGCCTAGCGTCGTCCGGGTTAGGGAGGGATTGGTCGGTAGGGATCTCCTTGTCTCATCGCACACCAGCGACTCCTGTGGCGGGCCGGGCACAGTGCATGCTAACCAAGGTTGCCAGGTGCACAGTGTTTCCTCCGACACATTGGTGCGGCTGGCTTCCAGGTTGGATGCGCGCTGTGTTAAGAAGCAGTGCGGCTTGGTTGGGTTGTGTATCGGAGGACGCATGACTTTCAACCTTCGTCTGTCCCGAGCCCGTACGGGAGTTGTAGCTATGAGTTGTAGCTACTAACAATTGGATACCACGAAATTAGGGAGAAAAAGGGGTAAAAATGTCAAATAAAAACAAATAAAAAATAAATAAAGCAAATGGATTGTTTTTCGTTTAATTTGATTAATAACCAAACTTTTCACAAATATTACCATTACCCGTCCATGGGTTTATGGTGATAACGTAGGCTACATGGCTGGAATTTCATCTGCTATTTTGTCTGCTATTTCTGGAAAAGTGCAAATATGATCTGTAAGATGGTTCCACGATGTTTATAAAACATTACATTTACGAGCAGTATAATGGTGAATTGATATTCCCCCTTTCCCTTGACATTGGATCTTTATCCAGCTTCTGTGAAAAGTTTGAATGTGTGTAAAAACCCTCCATGGTCTAAGTTACGTTGTTATATGCCCACAGGGAGCAACTATGGTGCTGTAACTGTATTTAGACAGCCTATTTAAAACAAGATATATTTTAGTTTTGATTAGAGTCTTTTAGTCCTTATCAATAGCCTTGTGAATTTAATCTAGCTTATTTACTACATTTGGCATGTCCATGTCCAGACTGCAATTTACAGTAGGCCTAGCCCTTATATAAGTATGAATACTATTGCCTATGTTTAACCATGTATTTCTATATTGAAGCAATGCAACTAGAACATGTTCAACATATTTAGCAAATGTGGGGCAGGCTACCTAACAAACTAGACTATAACGGACTAACATTCCAATTGGAGTTGATGACAATGCAATACACAAGACCGTAAATACACAACTTGAAGCAACCACATATTTAGCCATGAAGCATGTTCTGATTGGCCAGTGAGGGGCCAAACCTTGACACACCCTTAACTGGTTTTCAGCAAAAACCCACCGCCAGCAAAATGTGCCTATAATTGTGGTGGTGAAAATAGCAAAAATATTTCTGACACACCCACGAACCTATAGTGCCACCGCCAGCACTTAGATTTACCATTGCGCTAGGTTTGGTAAAATAGAGCCCTCAGTATGCATTGCATTACCCAAATTAATTGTTATCTGTCTATTGACCTCATTTCTGATTCCATAGTGTAGCAAAATCCAGGCTGTATCACAACCGGCCGTGATTGGGAGTCCCATAAGCCGAACATAATTGGCCCAGCGTTGTTCGAGTTCAGCCAGTGTCGGCAGTCATTGTAAATAAGAATTTGTTCTTAACTGACTTGCCTAGTTAAGGTTAAATTAAATTTAAAAAACTACATGGCTGAGAATGATACATATCTTTAAATCTATAGCAAGCTAGATAAACACAGCCTTGATAGTGAAGGTAAATGTACATGAATAAACTTGTCTCAAACATTTTGATTACGTACTCGACTTCATACTTGACACTGGTTTTACATAATCAAGGTATAAAAAGTACAGTACTAGTTCCCCTACCTGTAAGGTACATGCTTGGCTCCATTGGCTAAAGCCATGATAACATTGCCCAGCGCGGTGAGAGACAGACACAGGCCTCCCCCTCCGTCTCTGCTCTTACTTAGCACCTTCTCACAGCTCCCCAGGTCTATAAGGTGCAGCCTGCTCCGTCCGCCCGACACTGTAGATGACACAGGAGGAAGAGCCAGGTGAGGTTATATCCCAGCACAGACACTCCCTCTGAAGGAAGACAGGGTTCCCACGTGCTGCTGCGCCATTTAAGCAGGAGTGGCACAGCCCAAACCAGACCAGACATGGCAGTCTGATTTATTCACAAGTAAGCCTTTCGGTCTGAAGTGATTCAAATCTGGGCTGAGATTGTCTCAGTTTAACAGACGGGTAATAAGTTTCCAGAAATGAAAGGTTCTTGTTGTCACATGGATACAAAAACTAGTTTGGGGGGCTGTGCTATAAAATAAAAAATTAATACAGTAATTCAGTGTAGACGGAACATGAGCAGAATTTCTCCAAATGTTATTCAGCAGCGAGGCAGCACATTGTAATGTAATGTAGGTCACTGATATGTTATTTCACATGATTGGGAGAAAATTACAGAGTTTCAGACTAGGCGGCGAACCATTAAACTCTTGTCAGCAATACTTAGAAATGGAGTGCTTGAAATAAAGGTCAAATTAAATGTAAAAAATCTGCGCGCACTCTCCCTCCGCTTAGCACAACACATGGCTGCAAGCAAGCCACTTTTTTTTATATAGAGGCTAGTGCGCACCCATCCATAAACACTACAAATGAGAGGCTTCAGGTTTTTTATCCATTCAGAGTTATTCAGACTTTATCCACCATCTAGCCCAGTGTGGTGCAGTCACCTATGGCTATGGTGGTTACCTCTGGGAACACAGACACTTGAAGAACTATCATCAGCACCAGAACTGATGAGGGAAATTACATCTGCTACTTAACACTATCATTAAGGCATAATAAAGTCATCATCATTAAACTACTGTAGGTCATTATTTTTACTCGATTAAGTCCATAATCAGCCAGTGAAATCAGCCAGTGACATGTGCAGCAATATGGTTCAGTGCATTTATCTCTTGCGGAAGAATCGAAAAGGTCAGAGCACATGTTGAATCGAGTGAAATTATTAATAGAATAGCAGAATGATGAATGAAAATCAAACTATCACAGTCAAAGACACTAGGACACACAGAGTGACACTAGAGTTCAGAGAGAGCCTCACTTCATGTAGTACTGATAGATAGTATAGTAGTAATAGTGTTGTAGTAGTAGTTGTACTCACTGCCTCCCTTGCCGCTCTTCTCCATGCGGTACTGGTAGATGTGCAGTGTGAACAGCATATGAGAGTTGCGTCTCTCCTCTTCATCTGTGTCTGGCCTGCTGGTGCTGCGTGCTGCGATGGCTGCATCCAGGAAGAAGGCTGCCTTCTCTGCTGTGGGGGCGCGGAGCTCGCTCTGGTTCTGGAGCTGGGGGGGGGGGGGGGTAAAAAAGATCAGGGGTAGAGAGAAGGAAAGAGCATGGAGTTGGAGAGTGAGGGAAAAGGGAACAGAGGAAGGAGAGAGGAAAAAGGAGAGAGTGAGAGAGGGGAGACAGTTAATTGGACCCAAGCACACATTTCTTGCCCATTAGATTGGGTCTCTGAGGCAATTATAGGGAAACAGATATGCACACAGAGGGAGGAGGATTAGGGGAGGTAATGGAGGAGCAGGGGGCAGGGGCACTTTCCTCCACACGGATGTGGTGGTGGATGGGTGTGGAGAGGGGGGCATCTAGTAGGGAGGCCACATCACGTGGTTACTAAGAGGAGGAGGAGCTGTGAGGATCTTCACAGGACTTCAGGCAGCCTTTGAAGTCACAGTCCACACAGAACCCCAAAAAACAACATCAGACGGCAACACCTGTCAGTGCCTTCAATCCCCCATCCCCCCAACTAGTCCCGTTGTGCTGCACAGGACCAGAGCTAACACAGAGGTAATAGATGCTGATGGATGCTGACAGGGGAGTCAATAAAAAGGTATGGAAAAGACATCGATATTGTGGATGTCTTTGGTGAAAATATAGAGCAGGGATTATTGAGATGGGTAAGGCAGGGCAATATGGGCTCAGAGTACACAGAGGAAAGACCTGGGAGATGAAAGAACTGACAATACAAAGGCCTAAATCTTTGGGGCAGACAGAGGTAGATGGCAGTGAGAATCAGATCAATACACAGACACTAATATATACCAGACAGAGAGAGAGAGACGGAGAGAAATGGAGAGGGAGAACAAAGAAAGGCAAGAAAACGGGCACATGTCTAGACGCCTTTTTTCCCCTCACTTGAGTGCCACAGATGGGGTCCTCACGCAGGTAGACCCCTGGGGACTGTCCATCCTGCAGGCTTCCTATGGACACCTCAGACAGGAGGTCCTTCAGAGCCTCCTCCTTCCCACAGATCTCTACGGCAGACACGCGGACAGAGAAACGCGTGCCCGTCTTTTCCTTGCGCTCATTGATGAGCTTGAAGAGCCAGGAGATGGCGCAGGGCACAATGCCCAGGCTCTGGGTGGAGCCGTCTTTGCCAATCATGGTGAACGTCTTGCCTGGAGAAGGAGGAGAGGGTGAGAGGAAAGGCGTATGGAGACATTAATATATAAGTAATACAGCCTGCTGCTCATGTCTCATAAAACTGGGAAGACTTGTAATATGCTGTCTGGATTGGGTACAGTTGATTGGGAATCTACTGTGTCTATAAGAACTTGTGAAGGGGGTGATTCAAGGAACAATCACTGTAGGATGAGCACAGTGGAGAACAAAAGGGAAAATTAAGCTTGTTTTGAGAAATGACAGCCCCTCAGACTGGGTGAAGAATCCAGGTCAATGGGTAAAATTAAAGACACCCCTCACCACCGTCTCTCACTAGCCCTTGCTCATCCAAACTCTATATTGTCTTCTCCTCAGCTCACTCCCGTGCACCACTAAACAATTTGTGAACGTGAACATCGAACCAGGCTGTGAAAAATAGTGTTTTTCTTTGCCTGATGAGGGGAGTAGAGGGGCTTACTTACCGAGCCTGACGTGGCCGAAGCAGAAGATGCAGCCGTCCGCACCATTCACCACGGACTGGATGACCTCAGACACCGTCCCTGAGCACACCTCCGCCTGACGGAGACAGAGAGGGAGAAACATAGAGAGTGTGTGAGAGAGAGCGATAGGGGGATTAGAGGGCAGAACAGAGTTGCCTGGCTGTTACTCAATCACCGTCAAGTAAACATGTCCTCAGTGTCTGGCCCTTCCACTTTGATCTTAATTTGGCCATGGTTCTACTAGACTGTAAGGTCTGGACTGGGAGAGGAGAGGTTAGATATAACTGGACTATGAAAGGAGAGCTTAGATATAAGTGGACTGAATTCAATTCATTCCCCAGACTTAAAAGCCCCAGCTGTTGAGGCCCATACTGGGAAGAATGCTCCCGACCCAAGAAAGGCATCTTTTCACTAAGTCCCTGGACTGCACCCAGCCAGCATACACAGTCTGCAACTGCTTGGTCCTTACTTGAGAGGCATCTTGGGTAAACACTGCGTCGAAAGCGAAGATCTTTGGGATGGCCACGGTGGCTCTCCTGTGCCCTGAATTGGTGTGGTCGTTGACTGAGGGGTCGTAAAGGGTCAACTGCTTCTTCCTGGGGTCCACCTTCAGGAAGGACATGGACTCGGACGAATCAGGAGCCTCCAGGGAGGGGCAGATACGCATCATCACTTTCACCTGCAACACAAGGAGAGGAGAGGGAAAGCGAGAGAACATAGATGTAAGTAAATATGGCAAATGTGTTAGCACACACATTAAACACAGATATAACAGGCAGATAACATGGCACATACAGTACACACAGCAACAGGAGACATGGGAGGAATTTGTAATGGAGAGAGAACAGAGTCAACACAAAGCCTAATGGTGTCAGTGTACGGTTGAGATTGTAAATCATAACAGTAATGACTGTGACTCTGAGCCGACCACCATGCTGAGGGATTATCCAACTAGCAGGCTGCTCTCTGGACCAAGAGCAACTCTGTAGCATTGAAACATATGGCCTCTCTCTCTCTCTCTCTCTGATCTGTTTGTATTGAGTCTAAACTTAGTCCATAGATTCTGTGTCGCTTCAGTTGTCACGATACACCATGATCCTAGCAGGATGGTATGTCACTGGTCGTGTTCAAGGTGTTGATTTAGCACACCTCTACTGTGACATCTCTCATCTAGTCTAATGTTGGAACTATGTTATGGCCATGACAAGTGGAGCTATTCTGCCAGCTGTGTCTGTTGGCACTTCCTGAACTGGAGAGAGCAGGTTTCATCTGCATGCACACCACGTTATAGGTGAAGCTGTGTGTGTGTGGTGTATGCGCGTGTTTTAATCTATGTCAGTCTCCCTGACTAAACCCCTCAAACAAATTCACACTTTTTATTCTGTGACAACTGCAATACCATTTATAAAGAACATGTAGGAGCGGATGATTCCTTTGATAAGAGAAACATCCTCACTCTGTCAACATTTTATTGTGAAAACTCAACCTTGACTATCTTGTAGTATGACAGACAGGAGACATAAACATCTCTGTTGTCCGGCAGAGGAATGGATAATGGTGCTTCTCCTCGCTCTGAAAAATCCCTGAAAGCTCAGTGCGTTTCGGGTTTAGCATAATGGTAGACAATCCACTGAACCAGTGTATTGGCACGCTCCCCCACTCCTTCATGGTTACAAACAGCTTGAGATTTAACAACCATACATTGATAAGGAGTTCAATCTGGGACAATAAAAATAACTAAAACCTCCGTCGCAAAAAACCAAAATGACTATGATGCCTGTGAGAGGCTCTGTGGTATGAAGCAGCTGATTATAATTCTAACTGTTCCCCCACCTCCCCTTTCTGCAAAGGCAGCAAAACCTACACCTAAGTCTGGTCCTTTCATCCTCTGTGTGTCTCTCCTATGTCATTCGCAGCACGCCCACACAAAAGGCCTATTGTTCCCATGGCTTGTTTATAAATATTGCCACAGATCCTGGCTCCGGCACTAAGGAACAATGTGTGGTGGCGATTCCATTCTGCCACAGAGGGAATTCCTCTCCAGTGTTCCGCCAAGTGCAAACTCTCTTTGTGCTCCGTGGGGGGCTGTTATCGTGACTGACGTGTACATATGTTGAGCAAATTACATTTGCTATGACATTTAAACCGGGCTTCCATATATGACTGCTGAGCCAACCGGGTGAGGGAGCGATAGCTAACGTCTAGAGCTGCTATATTTACATTGGCAGAGATGTGATACCAGGGCCGGCGAGGATCGGCTGGAGCCGCTGCATTTTAACACCTCGGGCCTCTCTGCTAATGGCCCTGTTCCCCTATCTCTTGATCCCACCAAGAAATCCATTAGCTGGGATTTTCCCCCAGCCACCCCTCTACATGTCCAAACCCTCCACAAAACACATTGAATGGCTGTAGTCTGGGTCAGCATTGACATCAACTCTTCATGGATGGATATGCGTGTCTTGAATAAATGCATAAGAAAACATCACAGCACCCATTCCCCTCATTGTTTCAGTCATTTCTTCAGAAATGCACACTGTAGATTAGGTGTAAAGGAGCTGGGATGAATTGTCTACCGCAGACAAAAGAATGTTGGCAACTCAAATCGTGTTGGCTGCGGTTCCTCAAACAAGCATTGTTTCACAGCAGTGAACTCTTGGTAGTCTGAACCAGGTGACTGCAAACTTCAAAAATGTCTGAGACACAATGACAGGTTGAGTTTCCCATAACAGTGTGCTTAATGAAGAGGAAACCTGGGGTTATAGACTCAGAACAATGCTGTAAACAAGCTGATTTCCCTTTTCAAAACAAGCCTATGGCTGTCACAGATGTCTAGCTCAGTGAATCAGGTGTAGGGAGAGGAAGCGTCTTAATAACGCCTGTCTTTTATGAAGTGAGATTTACAATATGGGACAAAATCTCAATGGCGTGGAAATTTGGCAGAGTAAGCAGCGACTTCCCAACCAGGTGGGATCTAATCTTGTTAGGGGACTTCTTCTACTCTATAAATACAGAATCTCAGTCCAGCAAACAATACCCAATAAACCTGAGAGGAAAGATGTGTTTATACAGCACTGACGCTAATGACAGACCAATCACCGACATCCTGCTCGATTTCATCATCAGGTTTATGGAACGCAGCTGGCAGAAATCCACTGTAATAATGTTTGCAAACTTTCAGCTTAAAGTGAATTTGATTGGATTTTTGTATTTTCTTTCCCTCGCAAACTGTAGTCAATTCAGAGGGAGGAATGTGGCCCTAACAAACTGAGTGAATTCATGACATTCCAGCAGGCTTATCTGCCTGCATCTGTATGGACTGGACCAGACGACTGGCTGCCTATAGACTAATGTGTCGCCACTGTGCATTCTCCCATTTAAAATGTCAATCACTCATACATACTTTATATGCGTGTATGTGGGTGTGTGTGTATGTACAAACGTTTATGTGTCTGTGTCTGTGTGTGTGCCTGTTGCTCCTTACCTTTCCCATCCCGGGGTTCTCCTTGACCTTTGAGACAGCGTGAAGCAGGCATGGTGGGGCGGGGGGCGGTGAGAGCTGCAGGGTGCCACTGAAGTTGGTGGGGTAGATGGAGGGCTGCTGGGCTCCGGAATGCAGCAGGGAGGGAGACTGGTGCTTCTTCCGCTTGGACGAGAGGTTCAGCTTCTGAGCTGCCCTGGGAGGAGCAAACACAAGAGTTTAGCCTAACTTCAAAAACATACAATTTAGCCAGCCATCTGTAATATGCTGGGCAGGAAGGAAGAAACTTCATAGGAGCCACCAGGCATCTCTTTCTTCCATAGTCGACTGGGAAAGCGCGCTCCCGACCCTCCTCCACTCCCAATGCTACCTCCCTTTCAACTCCCCACTTCCTACCTGGGGCCAAGGCTTTGTAAAACGCTTCAGTTCTTCACTTCAAAACAGCAACATAGAATTCTCAAACGCTTTAATTTCTGCACTCCAATTGCTCATGCACTGCTAAAGACACAATGAAGCCCAATTCTGCAGCAGGGGTTTGCAGGTGTCTACATAAGAAAAGCAGCCATTGACACCTGTGTTGTCAGTGGGCCAGCAGATGCTTGTCATGGTGCTAATGTACACTAAATTAATAAATGTATCTTCGTCAAACACGACACACCTGTCAGGAACATGACAGGTAAGGATGGCTGTGTCGCAGTTGTGCCGTACAGGTAAGGCTGTTGCAGTGATTGCAGTGCCACGGTAATCTCCTTCTATGCACCCTGGACATGCGTTTGTAGTACCTAACTTGCTAACGACCTGCCGGTAATGGTCTGGTATTCAGTACTCTATTGTCCCTCTAACCACTCTGATGTCAATGCAAATGCAATCTAAAATCACATCAAACACTTATCATCAAAACAGCACTATGTTTTTAAAACTCACCATCTGGCGACATTTTGTTACCTCACTGTGATCAGTGATCAGTTTGAAGAAAGAAGTTCAACAACGGGTTGCTTCAAAGCCAAACACAACAAAATGGACTGTGCTTTCTAAGGTGATTATTAACTCAAAGCATTTAAAATGTTGCATGTAGAACACCCATAAGCATATTAGAGCTTATGAGTCCGAACACCCCCCCACCCAAATTAAAATAATGACTGTGTAATAGCCTACAGCATATTATGCACGGCAGAAAAACATATACAAAAATATCTAAAGGTGTCTTTGGAACATAATTGGTCTAGCCTATTCTCCAAAATTAAACTAATTCTAGTAATCACCTTTGAGTGTGGACTGTATTATTATGCATATTGGATGGACTGGTTACCTTATGCTATACTCCTAACTTTCTAACCATGAGTCTGGGAGAGAACGTATAGGCCTAGGCGATGCTGTTGGTTCATTGATGTGCAGGGTGGCTTACAGAGTTAGCCTTCAGTTACAGCAAATTTTATATTTGATTTTGAATAGCCTAGTAATAGGCAATTTCTTATATTTTCATAATTAATTGGCTGATATTACCTTTAACTACAGAATATCTCACCACTGTGCGTTTCCTTGGCACAGAGTTTGTGCAGAATATCACCTGTCGCGCAGCGAGGCTGCATTCTCCTCAAACAATGGTTGATGTGTGAAGTGAAATAAGTGTTCTTATAAACCCAGACATGTCTATATCCTGTGTGGTTGCCACTAAAACGACGACGATCCCAGCTGTTACAATATTATTTCTCAGCAGATCCGCTATAAAACCGGATTAGCCTACCTGGGATGATTTAAGAACGAACTGAGGAAAAGCAGTCTCCCATTCGCTATTTGAATGCATATACAGTGGGGAGAACAAGTATTTGATACACTGCCGATTTTGCAGGTTTTCCTATTTACAAAGCATGTAGAGGTCTGTCTTTTTTATCATAGGTACACTTCAACTGTGAGAGACAGAATCTAAAACAAAAATTCAGAAAATCACATTGTATAATTTTTAAGTAATTACTTTGCTTTGCACGGCCATTGAATAGGGGTGGTTACAACGCTGAACTGCAGTCAGGTCAAGACCCTGGTACAGAAGAAGATGGCGCTGAAGAACATGGCAGACGTTTTACATTCTCCCAACCAATTGTGCTCTAACCTGTACACGGACTCGGTACCGGTGCCCCCTGTATATAGCCTCTTTATTTTTATTCTTATTGTGTTACTTTTATTATGACTTTTTATTTTAGTCTACTTCGTAAATATTTTCTTAACTCTTCTTGAACTGCACTGATGGTTAAGGGCTTGTAAGTAAGCATTTCACGGTAAATAAAGTTTGATTTGGTGAGGATGACGAGCACGCATATGAGCGTCCCTGAGACGGTTTCTGACCGTTTGGGCAGAAATTCTTCGATTGTGCAAACCTACAGTTTCATCAACTGTCCGAGTGTCTGGTCTCGGACGATCCCGCAGGTGAGAAGCCAGATGTGGAGGTCCTGGGTTGGCGTGGTTACATGTAGTCTGCAGTTGTATTGGATGTTCTGCCACATTCTCTAAAATGACGTTGGAGGCAGCTTATGTTAGATAAATGAACATTCAATTATCTGGCAACAGGACATTCCTGCAGTCAGCATGCCAACTGTACACTCCCTCAAATCTTGAGACATCTGTGGCATTGTGCTGTGAGACCAAACTGCACATTTTAGACATGTTCCCAGCACAAGGTGCACCTGTGTAATGATCATGCTGTTTAATCAGCTTCTTGATATGCCACACCTGTCAGGTGGATGGATTATCTTTCAAAGGAGAAACGCTCACTTACAGGGATGTGAACAAATTTGTGAACAAAATGAGAGAAACAAGCTTTTGGTGGGATATTTTATCACAGCTCATGAAACATGGGACCAACACATCTGACATATTATTAAAGACAAGATTAAATTGAGAATAGTCTGTTGGGTAAAATATGATCCTTTGATGAGAGAACAGCGTGTGCAGCCTGAGGCATGGAATAGAGCTAAAGCTTTTGGGGGACTTTTTTTTGAATAGTCAATAGCCTACAGTCACACCATGCAGCTCATGTATGTTTTGATTTCTAAGACATTCTACGGTTTGTATTATTCACAACAAAATTTGCCAAATAACTCAATCTAGTGTATTATTACTTTTACGCTCAACATAGCCAATTCATATGCACACTCGCTCAGGAATAGGAAAAATATCCTTTATTTTATTCAGTTCAATTATATTATTTTTAGTATAGAATCATATAATATAAAATAATGGCACGTGACTTATAACGTATCTTGTCTGCTAAATGAACTAGCCTACAGCATGGCGCATAGCCAGATAACATACAATAGACTGATTCACATTCTGTTCTTCTGAAATACATTTTCTTCATATCATGTTTCTTTGGATCTGCCTAAAATAAATGAGGGATTTATTGTGATGGTGTATATTAAATGGATTTATTTGACTTTTTAAAAAGTAAATGTTCCAAAGGCACGCATCAGCGGCTTGTATGCATGAGGCCTGGAGATGCTAAACATGTTTATGTTAATGAACGCTCATTTACCGTGAGACCTGCAGATATTTGCATGACAATAACCGACTGACAAAATTACCACCACAGCCCTACTTACAGGCAATGGAAAAGTGATTGTGACCAGAAACGTTTCATATTTCATATGTTACTCTGGTATAAAGATTGTTGGGGGCTCCTGATCATGTCCCATAGAATCAATGACTGATTCCAGAATCTCCCATTCACTGAGTCCTGTGATGGACAGATTTGGTGAGGAGAGTGAGAGAAATAGATCTCTCCTGGTACTGTGGACAAGTTAGACCCGAAGTCTCATTAAGTGGTTGTCTTTAAGCAGTTCCGCTATTCTGGCGTTTAGCAGGGCTCTCAGGGTAAGATCTAGCTCTGTGATGAGACTAATTAAAATCCACTGTCATCCTTCTCGCTCTCTCGGAGGCGGAGAGTGAACACTGGAGAAGAATAGATTGGCCAGCTGAGTGAGACGCACGCATTCCTTTCAGTCTTAACTCTTGCTGCTCGCAAGACAGTGCCAATATCTGACTGCAACTCTACCAGCTCTGTAACAGTCAGCCACACTTATAACAGCCAGTGATATGGCACAACTGTGTTACCACCAAACTTCATCTTTAAAGTCAAGGTCAGAGTAAAGGAATACGCACAGGAAATCCAATGCATTGAATGCTTTTCAGTCACACAGTTAAGAATCAGAGAGATGCAAGAGACAAAGAAGTCGTTGTCAATAAGAGGGAGAGAGTGACAGAGAGAAATAAAGATGGTATGAGTGATGAAAAGAGGAGAAATGTGAAGAGGGAGGGTTACAGCTAGCGAGAGAGAGACAGTTCATGTGTGTCTCTCTCAGTGAGAGGCTGTAGCCTGAGAGCCCAGTATCCTGAGCTCATTAGTCCTGTTCTGGGCTCCTTCGGACAGGGTGGGCTGCTGCCAAAATATACCCCTCTCTACCCCCTGGAGTGACAGCCACACCCCTCCCCACCTTGCCCCCTCCCCAGTACAGCACGCCCCATGCAGCGACAGCCCAAGAGCACAATCAGGGAACACACCGCTGGCTGATGGAATAATTATTGCATCCAAGAGGGTTACAGGAGGAGGCTCTCCCCAGGGACCAGCCTGTGTATGATAGTATGAGGAAGAGAGTGTGAGGGAGAAAATTAGATGGAATAGATGAATGCGAGATGGTAAAAAATAAAGAGAAACTCGACACATACAGTGTGTGTGTGCCATTTGGTGTGTGTGTGTGCTTGTGTACATGTCAGTCTGCACATTTCAGTCTGCACATGTATGAAAGGGAGGCTGCATTACACATTCATTGTTCAACAGAAAGTCTCTCTCTCTCTCTCTCTCTCTCAGATGAGTCACATTGAGATGCGATTGTAGAGATGCAAGGAATCTGCCAACATGACAAAGACACACAGCAACAAACAGTAAAATACAATTAACATTCGGATAGGAGTCATAGGTTCCCTTTTTCGCTTTTTTCCCCTGTCCCTCTGGGAGCCCATACGGCATTGCAGGGTATGCCTGTAACCTTGAGGGTTAGAGCCAGTCACACAATGAGAAGAAAAGGCACGTGTGTCTGCTTGAAAGGCAAGAGAGTCAGGTTTGTATTCTGGTGTTCCGTCAGAGCCACTCAATGGGTGATAAGCAATAACAGTGAGTGCTCGCCTCTGTAACAACGCACACACACCCTAATGGGGAAATTAATTGCTTGTCACATGGCTTTCCCTCTCTTTCTATTTCCCCCTCACCTTCAATGGAACATGTGCAGGGAGGAGAGGCTCAGATTCCCTCACACACTACAGCTTGCCCACCTGTTCAACACACATCTCCATACTAATGAAGGCATTTCAGTACACACACCGTGGGTCTGAATGCATGCTCAGACACATTAACTGCATTTCAGTACACACACCGTGGGTCTGAATGCATGCTCACACACATTAACTGCATTTCAGTACACACACCGTGGGTCTGAATGCATGCTCAAACACATTAACTGCATTTCAGTACACACACCTTGGGTCTGAATGCATGCTCAAACACATTAACTGCATTTCAGTACACACACCTTGGGTCTGAATGCATGCTCAAACACATTAACTGCATTTCAGTACACACACCTTGGGTCTGAATGCATGCTCAAACACATTAACTGCATTTCAGTACACACACCTTGGGTCTGAATGCATGCTCAAACACATTAACTGCATTTCAGTACACACACCTTGGGTCTGAATGCATGCTCAAACACATTAACTGCATTTCAGTACACACACCGTGGGTCTGAATGCATGCTCAAACACATTAACTGCATTTCAGTACACACACCGTGGGTCTGAATGCATGCTCAAACACATTAACTGCATTTCAGTACACACACCGTGGGTCTGAATGCATGCTCAAACACATTAACTGCATTTCAGCGCAACACAGAAGAGGGAAGAGAGATTCTGCAAGTTAGAGGATTATCAAGCAATACAGCACTGTAAGTAGGAAGCAAACAACTAGCTTCAATCTCTCTCAAATATTTTCTACAACATGCATGTCAAATTATGAAGGTTTAGTTAAAATACTACATTGTATTTGGGCACTATTGGACAATCTAATAAAAAGACAGTAGAAAAGACAGAGAGATAGAGAGTACTTACAGCTCTTTCCAATCCATTATCTAGTTAGTTGTCATAGTCAAAGAGCGCAAAAGTGTTCAAGCTCAACTTTAGGGTCCATGTCTCCATTTCCAAGGTTCTCCATTACTTTAGCATGAGAGAAGCAGAAAGAGGCGGGGCCGATCCCTTGCTGGGGCAAGGGGGGTCCTTTTTACTCTGATCACAATTATCGAGGGTTCCACTTGATTTCACAACGGTTTGTAAGGAGCAAAGGGGACGGGGTGGGCACCAACGTCATCCTAGCTGACTAGGAGGGGGGGGGGGGGGGGTGGATAGTAAAGAGGTCCCAGTGAGGAGGTCCAGGGGGTCCAGACAGGTGTTCAGGTTGAAGCGAGAGGAGAAGGCAGAGAAGAAGAGATCAGAGGGGAGAAAAGCACCTCTCTGTACTCTGTACATATTCCAGTGAAACAAACACCTGTTCTGTGTCCACGTCTGTGTTCTGTGTCCACGCCTCTCCAAAGTTCAGTCTCAGTTCAGAGATCCAGTACCTCCAATAGAAGCAGATTCTCCAGCACTTTGGCAAGATGTTCTTACTCCTATCTCTCTCTAATTCACTCTCTCATTTTCTGTCCTCTTCTCTTTTAGCCTCTCCTTTTCTGCCCTCTTCTCTTTTAGCCTCTCCTTTTCTGCCCTCTTCTCTTTTAGCCTCTCCTTTTCTGCCCTCTTCTCTTTCAGCCTCTCCTTTTCTGCCCTCTTCTCTTTCAGCCTCTCCTTTTCTGCCCTCTTCTTTCAGCCTCTCCTTTTTTACCTTCTCCTTTTTCTTCCCTTTCACTTCTCTCCTCGCTCTTCATCCAACTGGTTTGTGTTTATTTCTTCCCTCTGTTACTCCCTCCCATCCATGCTGTTACATCTCTGCCGTGTGGCTGTAGCAGGGAGTCCTGGTGGCTGTGTCCTTCCCTGTGCCCCGTGCCTCTGGTTGTGGGGATAAGGGGGCGGCAGCAGTCAGAGACATCCAGGAGGGGGAGAGAGAACCAGTGTGGAGCCTGGGCTAGGAGGGCTTCAGGGGAATGGGGAGAATTCCTGCTCCCGTTCCGGCTCTCAATCCTGCTCCTGCTGCCGGAGAAATGCTGGCAGCTGTCCTGCCGTGTCTCTCTCTCCTTTCCTCTCTCTCTCCTGCGCCCTCTCGCTCTCTCTTCTCAGCCCAGCCCCTTTTCCCTCCGACAGCCATACGAGGTGTCAGCACTCTACTGCTGGCTGCTCGCGGTGTTATCGGCAAGTGCTCTCGCTCTCTTTCTCCACACACTGACACGAGCGTGTGCGCGCGCGCGCACACACACACACACACACACACACACACACACACACACACACACACACACACACACACACACACACACACACACACACACACACACACACACACACACACACACACACACACACACACACACACACACACACACACACACACACACACACACACACACACACACACACACACACACACACACACACACTGAATACTTCATGCATAAATGAACGCTCTCTACTTTTGCCTATCCAAGACTTCAAACAGATTTGGTTAGTATGCCTACAGCACATGCATGTGTGTGCCTGTCTGTCTGTCTGTGTGTTTTTGTTTTACTATCCTTGTGGGTACCAGAAGTCCTCACAAGGATAGTAAAACAAGGACAATTCAGAGACAAGGAAAAATGCTATTTTAGACTTAGGGGTTAGGTTTAGGGTTAGGGTTACAATTACGGTTAGGCTTACAATTAAAGTTGGGGTTAGGGGTTACGGTTAGGTTTAGATGTTTGGGTTAGGTATAGTTTTAGGGTTAGTGTTTTGGGGTTACGGTTAGGCTTAAGTTTAGGGTTATGGTTAGGTTAGGTTAAGGGTTAAGGTTAGATTTAGGGAAAATAGGATTTTGGATGGAAATCAATTATTTGGTCCACACAAGGGTAGCAATACAAAAGTGTGTGTGTGTGTGTGTGTGTGTGTGTGTGTGTGTGTGTGTTTCTTTGTCTTTAGCTGAGAATGTAATTAGTTAGATGAATGAGATAATGTCATTAATTATAAGGAGTGACACATAGATAAGAAGCGAGATACTTAAGTGTGTGAAGACGGATAGACCATTGAATCAGATGCTGGCTGAGCGATGCTTTGACTCAATGGAAAGAGGGAGGGGAGGAGGACAGACAATGAACAGATGAGAGGCAGATTTATGCTGGGCAGACAGAGACCGAGAGGACACTCAATCTGGTCAAGGGGAAAAGGGGGAAAGCAGTGTGTATGAATGGGCGAAGCTAGTATGACAGTGGCCTGTATTTCCATGACTGCCAATTTACCAGAAGGTAAAAGCTCTCCTCTGGTCTTGTTTAAAAGTCAGTCTGATTTCCACACCATTAGGGTGAGCAGAGTGGCTCTGCAATTCAGCAGACAAATACAGTCACTACAGAGCTTTCCCACTGACACATTGCCCCATCTGAGCTACAATGGATTCTGGTTTCTGGATTCTGGAGGCACAAAACAAGCTACACGGTCCCCCATAATGCAAACAAAATTCAGTATAGAGTGACTTAGTTCACATATGATACCTTGGATGTTTTTGAAGGGCAGTGATATGGAAAACCCCACCGACCCCTGGCCAGCTCCTACCTACAGATCCACTGACCCCTTTCAGAACAAGACTGACAGTGATCAAAACTAATGTGGGCATTGGTCATCGTGACAACTTTGGTGAGGGGGGAGGCGTGGACATAGAACAGGTGTTTGTTTCACTGGAATATGTGAAATGTCAACCACTTGAAGAATTGGGGAATCCCTACTGTTGACCAATCACCGGCAAAAGGGTGTAGACTTCGTCTACCGACTTCGTCTACCGACTTCGTCTACCGACTTCGGCTTGCCTCGAGGAAAATTGTTGTGCGCACGAACAGCCGAAAAGCCCTTGCCAAAGACCAAAACGTTGTCATAATATATGCATGCGGACTCCTTTAAACCCATTGGGATCAGGCTCGGTGTGGTTTCATGTGTACATCAAAACAGCGTAACTATAGGGTGTCACCATTGGGCCAAACTCTCAATGTCACCCTCTGTACAGACCCTTTGGACAGATAACGACTATAATATATAGAAATGAGCCAAGGTAAGATAAATGCAAGAACAGCACTGGCAGCACAAATAAAGGCTCTGCTAGGCTTTTGTTAATGATAGAAAGGACATCTACATTTGGGGCTGGCCTGCAGCAAGGGGGGGGGGGGGTTCTGCTGCTTTCAAAGCTTCACAGTTGGGCCTGTTGTCAATAATCTCTCTGAATCCCTTTTCAGGCTTTGTCAAATTAGCAAGAGAAATTCCACTGGCCTGGAGAGTCATTAGTTGGCGCACCCATTAGCTTGTTTGTGCAAATGTGTCTCTGTTCCTCAGCCCAGCTCCAAAGCTCTTTAGGTAGCAGGACCTTTTCCAGCCTAATTACCATGTTGGCTCCATTTACTATCCCTGACATTTTCTTTCTCCGGTTTCCCCTCTTTTCTCACCAGACAAGATAACGGTGCTCTGGCCATTCATGCATGGATCAGATCACTGGGGTTGATATCAGACTGCATTAACCCCTCCAGTGTGGGTCTGCCTTCTCTGGTGATTAGCAGCAACCAAGCTCCTGTCTGTCTGAATGGAGATAGAAGCTCTGGGCTCCAGCCAGACCGTACATGTAAAACACACTGATAACAACCACATCACAATGAACCCACCTCAATGCAGTAGCAGACCTGCTGGAGTCTGTCTCTCCTGCTCTCAACAGGTAAGACTAGAGGTTAATAGTTATAGGTTTGTAATGGATTAAAGGAATGGCCAAAACAGTGTCTTACGTGTAGCAAACAAAGAAGTGCCACATCAGCATATGTGTTCAGTATTGATTGATCTCTAGGTTTCTTCCTAGGTTCCTGCCTTTCTATGGAGTTATTCCTAACCACTGTGCTTCTACATCTGCATTGCTTGCTGTTCTGTATCAGCACTTTGTGACATCTGGTGATTTAAAAAGGGCTTTATAAATACATTGGATTTGATTGCATGCATGTGTTTGTCAATCAGCAAAGGTGTGTTTTGATTAAAGGAACCATCAATAGGATTTCTCCCTGGAGCTCAGATCTGGTGTATACATCATCCTATTGATGGGCTGACCTTGACATGGACTCCCATGGTGCCATAAGGGTGAGAGAAACATACTATATATGCATGTTGTTTGAAGTCCTATGTATGGTGACTCAACTGTAGGGGAGAAACAGAGGGTTTGTTGGACTGCTGTTTTATATCACCACATTTGGGCACCAAAACAAGGCCAATCATCCACCTCTACAGAACACTGACAGTGTTGAGGACATCAACAGCACCTCGCCAAAAATTATGTTGGAGTAAACAACATCTGCATCTCTGCAGTGGCCTGGATTGGCCAGAGAATCAGGTCATGTACAGACTGACCGACAGACAGACAGACAGACAGACCATTGCTAAGCCTCTCTCTGATTAAGCTGAGATGACATCAGGACAGGCTTGGGCAGGGGACTGGACATAGGGATGATAAATAATAATATTAATAATACATGGGACTTAGTGTATAGCGCTTTTAATGGACACAAAGTCGCTTTACAATTATAGAAAACAACAAAATAGTCTGTCACACCCTGATCTGTTTCACTTGTCTTTGTGCCCATCTCCACCCCCCTCCAGGTGTCGCCCATCGTCCCCATTATCCCCAGTGTATTTTTACCTGTGTTCTCTGCTGGTCTGTTACCAGTACGTTTTGTTTGTCAAGCCAACCAGCGGTTTTCCCTTTGCTCCTGTCTGTTTCTAGTTCCTGTTTTCTAGTTTTCCTGGTTTTGACCATTCTGCCTGCCCTGACCCTGAGACTGCCTGCCGTTCTGTACCTTTTGGACTCTGATCTGGATTACTGACCTCTGCCTGGCCTTGACCTGTTGTTTTGCCTGCCCCCTGTTCTAGTAATAAACTTTTGTTACTTCGACATTGTCTGCATCTGGGTCTTCCCTGAAACGTGATTGAGACAAAAGAAAACATCAGACTAAACAAAACATGACTAAAGAGAGGGGTGAGCTCAAAGAAGGGAAAGAGTGTGATGCATTAGTCTATGGGAGGAGAGGGTTGGGATTTGGATACGAACCTGGGTAAGGTGCTGCTCAGTATGGTGGGGGGGGGGGGGGGGTAATTAGGTGTGGCTTTAGGAGGGACTGAAAGATAGTGATGGTCTCCGAGTCAAGAATGGCTAGAGGGAGGGAGTTTCAGAGGAGCAACCCTGGGGAAGGCCCTGTCGCTGAAGCTCCTGAGCTTCGACCTGGGAATGACAAGGTAGCCTGCTGTCGTGGAACGATGTGTGTGTGTGTGTGTGGGTTGGTGGGGGAGACGAAAGTCTGAGAGGTAAGGAGGGGCAAGGTGGTGAAGGGCTTTGTAGGTCAGAAGGAGGATCCTGTAATCAATGCGTTGGGAGAGAGGGAGCCAGTGGAGTTCATGGAGGACAGGGGCAATGTGCTGATAGGACTTAGTATGGGTGAGGAGTCGGGCTGCAGAGTTTTGAACCATTTGGAGCTTATGGAGGGAGCTTGAGTTGATGCTGGAGACTAGTGAGTTGCAGTAGTCAAGACAGAAGGAGATGTAATAGTGTAGCCCTGGCCTGGCAGCAGGAAGGCACGCACACCAGATACAAATTTACTATCAGGGCCACTGGGTAGATCATTAAGAACAGGGAAAAAACACTCACACACAAAGCTTTTCACCACAGGGAATTGAGGTAGCTAGCTATATCTCAGTGGACCAGAGACCCCAT
This sequence comes from Oncorhynchus mykiss, assembly GCF_013265735.2. Lineage (NCBI taxonomy): Eukaryota > Metazoa > Chordata > Actinopteri > Salmoniformes > Salmonidae > Oncorhynchus > Oncorhynchus mykiss. The sequence continues at coordinate 21,292,422 of NC_048589.1, read as the reverse complement.
CTAAGTTCCCATGAATCCCCGGTTCCACTGAGGGACAGTTTCTCCTGATGTATGTTGGGTGATGTACATTGGGGCAAAAAAGTATTTAGTCAGCCATCAATTGTGCAAGTTCTCCCTCTTAAAAAGATGAGAGAGGCCTGTAATTTTCATCATAGGTACACTTCAACTATGACAGACAAAATAAGAAAAAACAATCCAGAAAATCACATTGTAGGATTTTTTATGAATTTATTAGCACATTTTTTGAGAACTTGCACAATTGGTGGCTGACTAAATACTTTTTTGCCCCACTGTATATATACATGCATTAGCCCCAACACTGACTACATGTGGAGTGTATAGAGTGGAGGTCATTCAGAGTGGGCTCTTAAATAACCTGTGGCGATGTGGGAAAATGGCTGCTTATACAGCGTGGAGGGGTCTAGTGTTACCTGGGCCCCATGGGGGAGGAGTGGAGGAGAGTGAGCTCTGCATGTCCACTTCTCAAACTGGAGCTGTGGAATGACAAGGCTGACGTGTGTCACAACTTCCGCCCAAGTTGGCTCCCCTGCCTGTTCGGGCGGTGCTCGGCGGTCGTCGTCGCCGTCCTACTAGCCGCTACCGATCCCTTTATCGTTTGTCTGTTGGTTTTGTCTTATTAGTTTCACCTGTGTTTATTTTTGGTTTAATTAGCTTCCCTATATGTAGTAGTTTGACCCGCCCTTGTTTTGTGTGGGATTGTCTTAATGTTATGTGTGTGCATGTTAGGTAGTGGTGAATTGTCTTAATGTTATGTGTGTGCATGTTAGGTAGTGGTGGATTGTCTTTATGTTATGTGTGTGCATGTTAGGTAGTGGTGGATTGTCTTTATGTTATGTGTGTGCATGTTAGGTAGTGGTGAATTGTCTTAATGTTATGTGTGTGCATGTTAGGTAGTGGTGGATTGTCTTTATGTTATGTGTGTGCATGTTAGGTAGTGGTGGATTGTCTTAATGTTACGTGTGTGCATGTTAGGTAGTGGTGAATTGTCTTAATGTTACGTGTGTGCATGTTAGGTAGTGGTGGATTGTCTTAATGTTGCGTGTGTGCATGTTAGGTAGTGGTGGATTGTCTTTATGTTACGTGTGTGCATGTTAGGTAGTGGTGTATTCTTTACTTGACACCCTGTGGTTTTTGGGTGGTCTTGTATAGTGTCCTACGTCCTGTATATTGTTGGGCTTATTATTTTGGTGTGCAAGAGTAAAGCACTTCAACTCAGTTACTCTCTCTCTCTGCGTCTGATTCCTGCACCCACCTAGTCCCGCGTGACAACGTGTGATATCAGTGTGTCGCCCATGGTTTAGTCTGGCTGTGAGCTCTGCCTCCTCTTTAGCTGGGATGTTAACCTCAGTGAAATCCACCAGGATAAACGTTCCTCTGTTGTCTCTCGACCTTTCTCTATTCTCTACATAACCCCATCTCACTAAATGCAACTCATGCCTAAAACTGCAACTCATCACAGAAAATTCTCATCTCTGTTTTTCACCCTGTCCTTATTCGTCCCCGTCTTGCATCCATATTCAGGTTCCCTTCAACAAACCAACTCAAAGGGATGGCAACTCTAGTTCATTATCTACTTGGTCACTATAGAAGAGTGTGTCTCTCCAGTCATCTTTCTGCAGAACATTAAAATGGAGGAAAAAACAGGCTTATCTCACTGCCCGTCAAAATCTTATCAATCTTAAGCCTCTACCTCTTAACTGACTTCCGTCCTGCAGTCTTCATGGTGCTCTAAAGGGATGGTCCTTTCTGCTAGGTTCGTTTACACAGCATCCAGGAGGAAGTGGACAAATACCTCTAGGCTAGGATTTATTGAGTTTCTATAAAGCCTAACCAGAAATAGATGGATGAATCCCTGACAGGCCAACCAAGCAGCTATGAATGTGATGTCCTGTAACCTGACCAATAACCTGCTTACATCGTTACAAACGCACTGGACTGAAGCTTTGGAGAAAAGCCTTTTGTTCCAACAGGATGTGCAACATGCTCTTTGTGTCGACACGCTGGCTGGCCTTGGACACAGAATACCAAATGGGGCATCATTTGTATGCTGACTGCCCAAGGCTGCGGGTATCTTTGCTGCACTGATCTCTGGTCAATTAGCCAAGCAGAATCCACACACATACAAAGACCTACAGTACAGGGTATATTCAGTCCTACACAGTCCACAGACAGTCCTACAGTACAGGGTACATTCAGTCCTACACAGTCCACAGACAGTCCTACAGTACAGGGTACATTCAGTCCTACACAGTCCACAGACAGTCCGACAGTACAGGGTACATTCAGTCCTACACAGTCCACAGACAGTCCTACAGTATAGGTACATTCAGTCCTACACAGTCCACAGACAGTACAGGGTACATTCAGTCCTACACAGTCCACTAACTGTCCTACAGTAAAGGGTATAGCTGCGCTATAAAGACTGGACTGCTGTCACATCACAGCTCTTGGTTATTCTCTGCTAAAATGCAACGCAAAGCACAGAAACTGTGAAAATATGGTTGATCTATACGACATATAAAGAATATTTCTCTCCCTTTCGCTTGAGTAAAGCAAAAAAGGCACCACTGTGTAAAAACACCACAATCTCTCATGATCTCCTTAGCATTCATGTGAAACTCCATGTGGAATGAGGTGGGAAAGGAGCGATTAAGGCGATGGAGATAGAGAACAGACGACCCACAGAAAAAGGGGGAGTAAGGGAGAGACAGGGAGAAAAAAACAGAGTAAGGTAAAGATGGGGAGGAAGGGAAATGACATGGAGAGAAGAGAGCTGGAATAGGTGAGAGAGAAATAGACTAGAAAATAGACAGGGACCACAGGAGAGAGAAAGAATGTTTAAGGGGGAGAACGAATGCGAGAGAGGGAGGGAGACAAGGGTGTGTCTCAGCGGGAGGGGGATAGTGTGTGTGTGTGTGTGTGTGTGTGTGTGTGTGTGTGTGTGTGTGTGTGTGTGTGTGTGTGTGTGTGTGTGTGTGTGTGTGTGGTGGTCTGTACAGCCTGGTCCTCTCTAGGATCACTGAGTTGGCCTGGTGCCAGTGAGGGGCTGTCTGAGAGGAGGTAAATCATTTTCTGCCTGAGAAAGTAACACAGAAAAATTATCATTGGGGCTCCGCCACAGTCAGTTTGGAATTGCTTTATTCCCAAAGTGCACCAAGACGGGAATCCCGTCGACCTAAAATACATGGAACAGTTGGAGTCTAAATGGAAAACATTCTAATTAAAATTGCAAAACTCCTGGTTCTGTGTTTTTTATTTAACTAGTCTAGCCAGTTAAGAACAAATTCTTATTTACAATGACGGCCTACTTGTAAAGCCCCTCGGCCAAAACCTCCCATTACCCGGACGACGCTGGGCCAATTGTGCGTCACCCTATGGGACTCCCGATCACGGCCGGTAGTGATACCGCCTGGGTGCCTTAAACCAGTGCCTTAAACCGCTGCGCCACTTAGGAGGTCTGTGTTGCACTGGGCAGAGGTAGACTTTGGCAGTTGCTTGTATCCACTGAGGGGCAGATTGTATTTTTAGGTCCTGGAGTCATTTTGTTGGATACCAGCTCAAGGAATCAAGGTTTATGCCAACAATGCCAATAGAATCAATCCCAATGAATGTAGCATGAAACAGAATCTACAATGCCAAGGTTGACTCCTTAGCGATGAGGGAGGGAGTGTTGTTGGAGATGCAGCCAGGGACCTATAAGGGATGTGTGAGCTGAAACACCTTCCTGCCACAGCTTCCTGTGCCTTTGTGTTTCCCCCACTGCCCATAAAGAATTGTGTCCACAGAAGTCAAGCCCAGAACTCCTACACCCTACAGCCCCCCTCCTTTCCCCAGCTTCCATCCCACTTTGCGCCCATCCAATTGAGAGGCCAGGCACCCCTCCAAGGAGGGTTTAGAGCGGCCACAGGAGGGATCAGAGGGGGGTAAAAGTCAATCATTCCATTTGCCTCCTTAATGGTATACACAAACACGCTGTGCTAATGTGGCCTCTCCAAGCATCTGCTTAAGCCCAGGTGGGGAAGCCCAAGTAGAGGACTTTAGCTCGGTAGCCTCCATTTGTCATTCTGAGATAGAGGGACCAATTTTTGGCCCCTAGAGGAGAGATCTACAAATCGTTGTCAAAATGTCTTCATCCAGTAGGAAAATATATCTTCTGCAGATTGACCATAACTGACTTACTAGAGTCTTACACACCAGGAGAGGAGAGAAGTGTTGGAGGAAAAGGAGAAAATACACCATGCTGATTTGGTGTAAACTGCTGACTTGGTGTAAACTGCTGACTTGGTGTAAACTGCTGACTTGGTGTAAACTGCTGACTTGGTGTAAACTGCTGACTTGGTGTAAACTGCTGACTTGGTGTAAACTGCTGACTTGGTGTAAACTGCTGACTTGGTGTAAACTGCTGACTTGGTGTAAACTGCTGACTTGGTGTAAACTGCTGTCTTGGTGTAAACTGCTGTCTTGGTGTAAACTGCTGACTTGGTGTAAACTGCTGACTTGGTGTAAACTGCTGACTTGGTGTAAACTGCTGACTTGGTGTAAACTGCTGACTAGGTGTAAACTGCTGACTAGGTGTAAACTGCTGACTTGGTGTAAACTGCTGACTTGGTGTAAACTGCTGACTAGGTGTAAACTGCTGACTTGGTGTAAACTGCTGACTAGGTATAAACTGCTGACTAGGTGTAAACTGCTGACTAGGTATAAACTGCTGACTTGGTGTAAACTGCTGACTTGGTGTAAACTGCTGACTAGGTGTAAATTGCTGACTAGGTGTAAACTGCTGACTAGGTATAAACTGCTGACTAGGTGTAAACTGCTGACTAGGTGTAAACTGCTGATTTGAACTATTTGGAGAAAATCATGTTTTTCCCCTGATTTGATGCAGTGTGTGACAGATTATAATGAAGATATGATCCTCCCTTCTTTCTGGGCTGTAGCATCCCCACCCCCTACTGCTTACAAAGATTAACAGCTACTTTCATCTCCTGCAGAATATTTTCTACTGCTCCACTGATGCTGTTTCCAGGTACTCCACCACACTGTTATGTTGTCTTCACAGGTTGCAGAGGATGTGGAATAAAATTACACTTCCAACATGTCTTGAGCTGAAACCCACTCGCCCACGTCTTCGCTGAAAGCCTCAAGAGCACATTTGTGCTCAGAGCAACACAGTACTGTAAAGCAGAATGTGCAGTGAATGTGGAATATTCATTCAATACCACAACATCAAGCTGTCATTGGCTGATACAAGAGAGAGATGGGGAGGGAGAGAAAGACAAGAGAGGGATGGGGAGGGAGAGAAAGACAAGAGAGGGATGGGGAGGGAGAGAAAGACAAGAGAGGGATGGGGAGGGAGAGAAAGACAAGAGAGGGATGGGGAGGGAGAGAAAGACAAGAGAGGGATGGGGAGGGAGAGAAAGACAAGAGAGAGATAGACAAGAGAGAGATGGGGAGGGAGAGAAAGACAAGAGAGAGATGGGGAGGGAGAGAAAGACAAGAGAGAGATGGGGAGGGAGAGAAAGACAAGAGAGGGATGGGGAGGGAGAGAAAGACAAGAGAGAGATGGGGAGGGAAAGAAAGACAAGAGAGGGATGGGGAGGGAGAGAAAGACAAGAGAGAGATGGGGAGGGCGTTTTCTTGCGCCACTCCTCTCTGTCATTAATCAGAACCTGGCAGGGTAAGACACCTAGCGATTATTTATTTGCTTTCCTCCACGTCGAGGCTATCACAACAACCAGGCCAGGCCGAGCCCCACAGGCTGCTGGGAACACATTTGGGAGTGATTAATCAGCGGAGCGGGGGGGGGGGGGGGGGGGGGGGGATTCAAACATGTGTTCCTTAATCTGCCATCTATATACCAGTCAATACGCAATCCTGGGAAAACATGAGGGATCCAAGTCTAGTAAAAATGGGTTAGAGGGGAGGAGAGCGCATGGAAGCATGGTTGGGATTTGGGAATCCAAAAAGGCTAGAGGAATTCCTAGGTTCTGAACAAAGCTATTCTAAGAGTCTGGGGTAGGGAGAAATAGAGAGGGTCTACAGTGTTGTACAACACCAACACTGGTGAGCTTTAAGGTTTAGTAATGTAGAGGTGTGACTGTAAATATTAAACAGAGCCAGAGCTCAGTGACTACTACAGTATTATTCAGGTCAATAAGAGGCTTACACACATATAGTCTCCCACACACACTCCCACACACACTCCCACACACACTCCCACACACACTCCCACACACACTCCCACACACATTCCCACACACATTCCCACACACATTCCCACACACATTCCCACACACATTCCCACACACATTCCCACACTCATTCCCACACTCATTCCCACACTCATACACATCCACATCCACACTCAAAGTCACATAGTCAGCTAGGGATAATGGGATTTCTAGCACTGCAGCAGGCTCTCACGTGCTGGGTCATGAACTGACTACGAACTATAATCCAATCCATTCCAGACAGTTTGCATGGAGCCAGTGGCAGGCAGGCAGGCTGCAAACGCAAACACAAGATAAACCCTGTCCACACTAGGGTTTTATTGATCCTGCCTTTTTACCAAGAAGAATAGACACTGTCCCATCTCTGATTCAAAACTCCAACCATGGCCAGTATTATCCAACATAAAGAGGACCCTGTAGCAGATCAACAGTAGCCCCCACCCAAGGCAAGCAAGAAGAACAGCAGGAGACGTTCATGAGAGACTTCCCATAGTGGAGGTAGACAATCAGTCAACACTGTTGACCTGGATCCATGTGCAGAGAACTGTGGTTCCCATTCAACTGTTGGACAGTCATCCAGGCCCAAAGCCCCGAAGCCAGGGAAGAGAAGCAGGAGAACAGTGGAGAGGTGGTGGAGTAGTACATCTATTCACCCTATTATTGAGGATCAGGTAAGAGCTTATCTACCTGTCCTGACAATGGCCCTCTGTCCTCTATGGTAATGCAAGCTTCATCAGAAACACCATGAACATCCACATTGAAAAACAATGGAGGTTAGATGGATCAGCAACACACACAGGGAGTCCAGGGGCACTGTGTTTGTGTGAAATAGAATGACTGTGGTCTGATATATAGAGAACTACCGGTTGGGGAAATCAACTCACACTGAATAGGCCTAAGACGCACTAAATATGAATAACTAATAGCAAGGCCGGGACCTGGGAGAGGCAGGCAGGCTGACACTGTGGAGCGGAGGGGCTGGAGGACACAGAAACACAGCGGCCCAGTGGGAGCCATCTTGTTTCTGCAGACTGAGGAAATAAAGCCAGGGTGAGCTCATGGGAGAAGGGACCACACGCTATGTTGTGGTTCAGGGAGACAATAGGTCGTAACATTCTTCAATGTATATTCCATGCAGGCAGCTATTGCAATAAACTTGTATTCTTATTCCAGCCTCTCTCGCTTGTCTCCAGCACAATCCAGAGAGGCCTGCAATTGTAATGACAATGATAATAGTCTGAATTTGCATGACACCTCTCACTGAGGGATGCCATAGAGATTTACAGTACATGTTGTAGGATTGGCAGGCCTCAACCCCAACCACTGTAATGCATAGAATCCAGACGGGTGGGAGAATATCAGCTCAGAGGCTCCTATCACTTAACACTAATGCCTAGATCACTGCAGCCCAGCAGGGTTCCTATGGCACCTCCATTAGTAGCCTCATCATCTGTGTGAATGGGAAGTCCTGGTTGGCCATGGGCAGAGGAACAGTCTAACAGGCCTGGTTATGTGCTGCCTAAATGCTGAGGCCACAGTCTCTCTCCTACCCACATGACATTTAACACATCCTGGCCTTTTAGATCATCACCACCAGCACACGCTGAGACAAAGGCACTGTCATGTCAGGTGACAGGCACACAGGACGTAGTGGGTCTCCCTCTAACATCCCCTCGTTTCCCCCTGCGTGAAAGGAATCGGTCACAGCCCAACCACTGCCCCACAGGGCTGACTCTATGGCCCAGTGTTAGCCAGCGCTTAGAGTCAGCGTTTCAGCCTTTTGTCAGCTCCAGCAAACATCCCCCCTGCTATGTAAGTGGGCCAGGCCAGCCAGACTTCCTGACTCAGGTGTTTAGGGGGACTGGACACGGTTCCAGTCAGCACTCTCCTCGGGGCTATAACTCCCATCCCTGTCCCTCCCCGCCAGTCCTCTCTCTGTGTATGCTAACCATGCAGGCCACAACCGCCTCCACCATGACTGTCACAACACAGGCCTTCCCACAGATACCCAGGGGTCACAGCAGCATCTTATCCTTAGAGATGGGCATGTCCAGGGGAGGGCAGTGCCAGTCTATACCACAGCAGTGGTGGTCTGATGAGGTGGCACTATCTATACTGTGCAGCAGACTGCACTACACTGCCCAGGACAGCCAGATGAAGTATACGGGATTGGCTTGAGAGGAAGGGTCTGCAATATGGATACACTCAGGCTCTTCTAAGATGACTTACAATCCCTCCAATTTCCTCCAAGAAACCAAGAACCAAAACTACAGTATCTACAGCTGCCAATACTAAATCAATTAAACAAACTTAGCAAAACTGGATAAATTACTTCATTGGCATTTTCTGTTGAGTTCAACCTAACTGACTAAAAAAGTGAAATGGGCAAATGAGGGGATCTATCATCTGACCCATTCCATATACAGTACCATGTTGGGTATAACAGAAGAAGGGGGTCTGAGGGAGGAGCTGAGAGGTGGGTGGGGGTGTGGGCTATAGGCAGGGGGTGGAGTCTGTGATATTGGGGTAGAAGGGATGTGGGGTGATCCACCTGGTTATTGCTAGTGGTGATAGTAGGCCCCCCAAGAAAAGGAAGGGGCCTGCCTGGTGGCCTGCTGCAGATCCCTGAGGCGGTGGGTCTAGGCTGAATCTCCATCAACACCTCCCCACTGATGATGCTAGACAGGCCCCTGATAGCTTTTCACACCTGGCCTTATCTGGAGGTTACACTGCCAGAGCCCTTCCCCTGCCTCAGCTGCTGCTGCTACCGCTCCTCTGCTCTCCAGACATTAGCCCCAGCAAGCCTGATTATGACAGGGAAATAACAGCTGGTGTTTTAACCCAGAGTAAACAAATGCTTTATTTCCACTGAGGATTTACGCCTGGGCTGGCCCCCGTGTCTCACTGGGCCATGGCTCCGGTAGACCTGGTCTAATCAAAATCTAATCTAATTTTATTGGTCACATGTGCCGAATACAACAGGTGTAGACTTGGAGCCAAGGCAAGGTCCTGGGTACTTTCAGCTGGCATTTACAATACATAACAATGTCCAACTGTGAATTCTAAGACCTTCTCACAAAACAACAGTCTTGAATGATGCAGAAGTTGTTAATTATGCGTCTCACAAGTCTTTAGTCCTGATGGAAACACAGTAACACTAGAGCCTACATGAACCTAAAACACTGGTGAGGGGGTAAGTCTCAATGGAATAGCAGCAAAGAGACCAATAGCATGGCACAGCCTAACCACCACCCACCCACCAAACCCTCACCAACCCACTCACCACCCATCAACCCACCAGCGCTTCTGTTGATCTATTCAGGATCTTTTTTAGATTCTATGTCTCCCAAAAAACAAAACCAACTAAAGGTATGGATAAATGAATTCCTGCCAGTCAGGCTATGCTGAACACAGAAGCTAGTGTTAACTTTGCAACTCCACTCTGCTTACCCTCCTCAGAATAAAGCTAGAGTCTTAACTTGCATTTCAATGGTGTTCTCTCCTGACTAAGCATTCTGCTCACATTCTCCCATCGTTAGAAACACCCATCTTTGTGAAGCTCGACAAAACCATTACCCTGTCACCTTCAGGGATCACACAGAACAACTCCACCACAACATCAACACTACACACTGACTGCAGCACAATCAGCAGCAGGAGTATAAACACACCCAAACACGGCAGCTGCATCGCCCATCAAACTAAGTTGTGTATCTCCTCCAGCCCTGGGTTGGGGTGTGTGTGACTTACTTGAGTCCCATGGTGGTGAGGTGTCCAGCGTTCCCCTCCACAGGTTCTGACCTCCTCCTCCTGAAACCGGTGGTCTGGAGCATCACCCCAAGCATGCTGACGGTGTGTGTGTGAGTGTGTGAGGCTCTCGGCAGCACTCCACTCTCCCTGCCTGCATCCACTCAGTCCCTTTATCCCCTGGCCCAGCCCAGAGCAGAGCCGCTCCACAGCTCCCTCCACTCAGCATTCATCTATCAGACAATATATCCCTGACACAGATCTCCCCTGTCACTCACAACACAGCCAGACAAATAAACACTGCATTTCCCTTCTATATCCAGCCTCACAGTCTCCCTGTCTCTCCTATCTCCTCTAGTCGAAGTGGAGTGTGTGTGTGAGTGGCCCATGGTACACTTCATCCCCACGTTCCTGCCCCCAACCTCAACCCCACCTCCACACCAACCCACCACTATTCCACCCCCCACCACCTCAAGCCACCCCCTCCCCCACCACTATACCACCCCAACACTATACCACCCCCACTATACCCACCACTACACAAACCCACCACTACACCAACGCAACCCCAACTCCAATAACAATCACACGGGAAAAAGGCCACTGGCACACAAACAAAGAGAAAGAGAAAGAGAAAGAGAAAGAGAAAGAGAAAGAGAGAGAGAGAGAGAGAGAGAGAGAGAGAGAGAGAGAGAGAGAGAGAGAGAGAGAGAGAGAGAGAGAGAGAGAGAGAGAGAGAGAGAGAGAGAGAGAGAGAGAGAGAGAGAGAGAGAGAGAGAGAGAGAGAGAGAGAGAGAGAGAGAGAGAGAGAGAGAGAGAGATAAACATCTCTACAGTGACAATCACCTGGTTCTACATTCATGAATTGCAGCCGGGTCTACAGCTTTCAAGGGGATGTTGTTGCAACAAAACTTTGATTAAGATATTTGTATGGAGAGCTCCAAAAATGTTGATTAGCGTGCCTCAGGCATATTTATTCACATTAATTGGCCAGCTTTCATGTTAGTCATGGGGAGTTGTTTCTATGGTTACTTTGCACAGTCTCAGTGATGAAGCAGCACACAATACTTCAGACACAAAGACTAGGCAGGCCTTGTCTGGGGAGAAGCTGGACTGTTCTCCTGCAATTACAGGAGAATGCCTTCCCAACCCACAATCACAGTGATTACTGCAGTACACACACACACTCACCTGGGCAGCAGCAGCTCCAGGGCTGCACAGGGCCGTAACGACACTTCCTCCTGTGAGGACACTGCTCCAGGGCCACATTCCTGCTAACAGCTGTTCTCCCTGCCCCACGCCCCTACCCTGAACCCGCTTGTCCCTGGACACTGCAAACACTCCTCTTAGCTTTAAGGTTTGCTCTCCTCTCTTACTCAGAACAGAAAAAGTTGTTCCGAGCATTGAGAAGAACTGCTCTGCGGTTAGCATTCCCTTCCCTCTCCCTCTCTTTTTCCCCTTCCCCTCATGGGTCCCAAGGGATAGAAACACACCTCATTCCCAATCATCAGGTGTTAATAGAACAGAGGGATGAGCAGGGTGGACGGTGTGTCGGCAGTGGACACGTCATTTAGTCGAGCAGCCAGAGCCCCTGCTGGGAACACTGCCTGCTCTCATTACTAAACGCTGTGTCAATACACTAATCACATGCTCCGTCACAAAGCAATCAGTATTCAACACGCTAGTAAGCTGAATGAGCACCCCCATCCTCCTCCCTTCCCTCCTCCTCCTCCTCCTCTCTTCTCCTCCCGCCTCCCAGCACTTCCCTACCCCCTTCATCCTCCCTCTGTATACTGAAACACACACACTGACCACTGCTTGGACAGACCCTGACCTTTAACCCCTCCTGTCTAGAGGCTATTTTATGGTCCATCTAATAGCCAATTGCTCATTATTGACCCGGGCCAATCTTTGTTTCAGCACACTGGTTGATAGGGGGAAAATAATGGGTGACAGCAAGAGTTGAATGGGGATTGTAAAATGTCAATACTAAACTACATGTTGTATGCTTATTTGCTTTGACCAAAGCATTTCATGTCATTGAACAATACCTTTACATTGTGAAAAATGGCTCCCTACTGAAGCTATAAGACACCATTCTTCATGAATGATGGTGAGATTGAGAAAATAACAGATTTATGAATGAAAAAATAAATAGAAAAATGAAAGCTTAGAAGAGTTTTGATGAGCAATCAGCAACCAGTAATGACAGCGTAGTAAAAGGAGAGTAATAGTTCAGCTTCAATTGTTGAATTCATATCGAGGCCCATTTCCTGCCTACATAATGATCAGAGACATTATGGAGAGGAGACCCAACCTAAACCATTTTCCCTGGGCAGGGAGTAGGGGAGCCACATGAGAGAACACTCAGCTTAACTGAGTCTCCCAGCAGACGACAACACTGAGAGTAATGGTAGTTGGAGTTTCTGGGTTGTCAAATGAACATTTATAATCAAATGATTTTTTAATGGACCAGACAAGTTTAAAATAATGTTGAATGCTTGAGTTAAAAAATTAATTATCTGCACCAGAGGCAATCACTAAGAGGAAGTGGTATTCTCTCTCTCCTTCCCTCTTTCTCAGTCTCCTCTTTTCCCTCAGCATCTACCTAATTGCATTCTAATTAAAATGTCATCTGTGAGTTGGACAGCTTTCCTGAATGTCAGACAAGTGTCTGTGGAGCATTCTACACTCCAGACAGGAGCAACCATTGTTTGGTTATTCTGCTCAAATATCCTGGCCTCTCAGCACTTTCACATGGATTTCACTAATTGTATCTTTAGAGGACAAAAAGGAATATTAAATCACAAATATGTTTTCAATCAGCCCCAAAAGATGAAGGGCTAATTTGTTCATTCAAATGTCAATGGGAGAGAGTGAGAGTGAGAAGAAGGAGATTTGTTAAACACAGTTGTGCTTGCTGACCTCTGAGAACTAAAACACTGTTACTGCAATCAGCAGTGGTGGAACACAACCCTAGCCTGCACACTGACCCTGATGCTAGAGTAAAGATGAAGATGACGGTGATGACAATGATGATGAATGACGATGATGATGGAGGCTTACATTCTAGTGCTTAAAGCAGTGCAGGTGCTTGTGGAGGCAACAGCTGCAGTACCTGAGGAAGTGGGTGTGCTTCGAGTCTAGCCCAGTGCATCTCAACCGCCTACCGCCCAGCCGTCCACCGCCCTGTATCTGAATCTGTGGAATGTGATGCTGTTTAAAGCTGTCCGGGCCCCGTCATCACCATCCTTCTCCTCGCCAAGTCAAACAACACACATTCCTGGCAGGGAAGTATCTCTGGGATGAAATGAAAGGTGGAACCCTTCACTGCTTCCACCACCTCCCCTCCTGTCCCACCAGGACGCAACTGACGGGAAAAAACAAGTCCCCCTTCCTTACTGAGAGACACACACAGCACGGCTTGTCCAGCCCTCTCTTTTTGAGCACTCGTCCAAAGAAAACAGTAGAAATAATAAATCAGCCTCTGAAATGAACCCTGTCCACATCTAGGTCACAACTCACTGTTGTTCACGCTTGACCCGCCAAGTATCTCACAGGAAGTGAAACGTACAGGAAGTGACACATTTAGAAGAGCATTTGGAATATCCTCCTTGCCAAGGGAGAGGACCCATGGTCCCGGTCTTATACTTTGACCCCACTAAGGTTGGCGAGGGGAGCTCATTCTGAGAGTTTGGAGAAAGCCAAGCTCCTTCCCTGTTCCCTCTGAATGTCATCGTCACACTTCACAAAGTCCCCCTCTCCTGTCTTCTCTGCCTCCCAGGGTTCTGCCTCCCAGGGTGCAATGCTCTAACAACCCAATAGATCATCCTTACCCAGCTTCCCTCAGGATAAAATTAATTATGTCACACAGCTCCTTGGGGAGTCGAGACTGTACAGGGAATGTACACACCGACCAATCTGCCTGAGACTCTAGCAATGACATCCTACCGCATTAGAGCAGCCTATGGAGAGCTGTCTGTACCCCCAGCGGAGGCACACATATCCTCCAGAGCATTAGCATTGCCATAGCTAAATGGAGCAACTCATTCTGAATGTACACAAGATCAACACTAAATACAAGTTACATTAATATGTTACTACAACAAACTGCACTAGAAACTTTTAATGGAACCAAACAACAAAAAACACAGGTGTACATACATACTGTGTGTACATACTGTGTGTACATACAGTGTACATACTAAAGAAAAGCACAATAGTACAAACTATGTGCTTGAACCTAAGCCCCTTTGTGAGACACCGTCTTTACAAGTATAACATTATATAATACCATTATCCATTCACGGGCACTGGCGCCTAGCTAAATGTATGCTCACAGTCTATTCTCCACACAGCGTTCCAGCACAGCCTAATGTATGCTCACAGTCTATTCTCCACACAGCGTTCCAGCACAGCCTAATGTATGCTCACAGTCTATTCTCCACACAGCGTTCCAGCACAGCCTAATGTATGCTCACAGTCTATTCTCCACACAGCGTTCCAGCACAGCCTAATGTATGCCATAATTCAACAATGGCAAGGACAACATCTTCATGGATTAGGTCCACATCACGCTAGACTCTACACTCCTCGAAAAAAGGGTTCCAAAAGGGTTCTTCGGCTGTCCCCATAGGAGAACACTTTTTGGTTACAGGTAGAACTCTATGGAAAGGGTTCTACATGGAACTCAAAGGGTTCTCCTATGGGCACAGTGGAAGAACCCTTTAAGGTTCTAGATGGAACCTTTGTTTCTAAGAGTGTAGTGCAGCAATGAACCATGACCTTAGTGTGTAAAGACAAGTCTCCACACAGATCCCTTCCACAACAGCATGCCATACAGAGGTAGCCAACCACACACACCCTAAAGCCACCACAATACAGCACAGCAGACCCTAATCATCATCACTCTCAGCCCTTTGTCAGACTCTCTCTCTTCAGGTGTGATTTCAGTGAAAGGGGGGGTTGTGTGTACTGTGGACGCTGCTTACCTGATGAAGAAGGCGGCCGCCGCAGATGCGCTCTGAGTGGAGGTGGATGTGGAGGTGGGGCCAGGGGGGCCGACGGCACACTGTCCCAGCTGGACGGGGCTATTCTGTCGGCTGGGTGTCAGGTGACAGCGGGAGCTGGGGACAGGGGCCATGGTAGGGCCAGGGATGTCCCTCTCTGCCTCCTCCATCAGACCTTGTGCCTACAGAGGGACAGAGAGACAGAAAGAGCATTAGCAATGAGTGGGCCTCAAGGGTTAACCACCACTACTGGTCCTCCACACCTCTCTTCCAGTCCATTTACTCCCATTCAAGGGTTTTTCTTTATTTTGTATTATTTCCTACATTTTAGAAAAACAGTGAAGACATCAAAACTATTAAATAACATATATGCAATGTAGGAACCACAAAAGTGTTAAACACATGAAAAGCTGTAACCAAGGCAAAGGGCAGCTACTTTGAAGAATCTCAAATACATTTTCATTTGTTTAGCACTTTTTGGGTTACTACAAGATTCCATATGTGTCATTTCATCGTTTTGATGTCTTCACTAATTTTCTACAATGTAGAACATAGTAAAAATAAAGAAAAACCCTGGAATGAGTGTTACTGTACATCAGCAGCTAATTTGCCATGTGTGAACAACTTAACGCACAGCTTGACTTAAACAGGAAAATAAATATTTAACCCCCAACAACAAAAGAAACCTACACATCTACACACAAACCATAAGCAGTGAAATACTACAGTGGACACTTTTCTCTGATAGGCCCATGAATCTTGCTGTGTGAAAGTATGTTACAGGTTGAGATGTAGAGGGGCAACAAAGCAGAGCCTGTCTGCAGCGCTGCATGCCAACTGGGGTATGAGTCAGACGCAGAAGGAAGCTTCCTCAGCCTGGCCCCAGGAGTGGTAATGACTATGGGTGATGAGGCAGGTCCCAGTCTGCTCTTGGAGTGCTGGCCTGGGGAGAGAGAGACAGGTAGTAGGGGGATAGGGGGTAGTGGGGTTCACCTGGAAGTAAAACAGTGATCTCTCTCTCTTTGGTCCAGCAGAGGGAGTGCTGACAAAGTCCACTGATCACCCTGGCAGCCCATAATAAAAAGCACGGTTCCTACTAGGGTCTCCATAACAACACAGGGTTAATCCTCACCCTAAATCGCTACTATATCAAACTGTACACTGATCAGTGAAAGTGTACAAGAACCTGTTTGAACAAATGGTAGAGTTAAGCCTGTAGTTTCCCTTCACATTCATCCTGGTGACACATCCACTGGGTAACCAGCAACCTGAAGTCAAACACGGTATGTCGCTTGACAGGATATATTTTGTCAACACCAACCAGTCCCTCTGCATATTTACTCGCTCAGTGTTTGCCCTCGATTCATGTTTGATAATTAAAACAACATAATTTACAATCTTCTTATAAAGTGTAGGCTCTCCAGTGTATGCCATCTGTCAAAGGAGGTAGACAGCTGAACTATTTACAGTGCATTCAAAAAGTATTCAGATCCCTTGACTTTTTCCACATTTTGTTACGTATTCTAAAATGTATTAAACTATTTTTTGTATTCATCAATTTACACACAAAATCTCATAATGACAAAGCAAAAACAGGATTTTAGATTTTTTTTGCTAATGTATAAAAGAAAAAAGAAACATATTTAAAAATGAAATATTCAGACCCTTTACTCAGTACTTTGTTGAAGCGCCTTTGGCACCGTTTAAAGCCTAGAGTCTTCTTGGGTATGACGCTACAAGCTTGGCACACCTGTATTTGGGGAGTTTCTCCCATTCTTCTCTGCAGATCCTCTAAAGTTCTGTCAGGGTGGGTGAGAGCCTCGCTGCACAGCTATTTTCAGGTCTCTCCAGAGATGCTTGATCGGGTTCAAGTCCAGCCTCTGGCTGGGCTCTCAAGAACATTCAGAGAAGCCACTCCTGCATTGTCTTGGCTGTGTGCTTAGGGTCATAGTCCTGTTGGAAGGTGACCGTTCGCCCCAGTCTGAGGTCCTGAGTGCTCTGGAGCAGGTTTTCACCAAGGATCTCTCTGTAATTTGCTCTGTTCATCTTTCCCTTGACCTGTCGTTGTAAAACATCCCCACAGCATGATGCTGCCACCACCAATCTTCACTGTAGGGAGGGTGGCTGGTTTCTTCCAGATGTGACACTTGGCATTCAGGCCAAAGAGTTTAATCTCAGACCAGAGAATCTTGTTTCTCATGGTCTGAGAGTCCTTTAAGTGCCGTTTGGCAAACTCCAAGCGGGCTGTCATGTGACATTTATTTCTGGCCTGATTGGTGGAGTGCTGCAGAGATGGTTGTCCTTCTGGAAGGTTCTCCAATCGCCACAGAGGAACTCTGGAGTTCTGTCAGAGTTACCATCGGATTCTTGGTAAACTCCCTGACCAAAGCCCTTCTCCCCCGATTGCTCAGTTTGGCGGCCATCTCTAGGAAGAGTCTTGGTGGTTCCAAACTTCTTCCATTTAAGAATGATGGAGGCCACCGTGTTCTTGCAGACATTCAATGCTGCAGACATTTTTCGGGACTCTTCCCCAGATCTGTGCCTCGACAAAATCCTGTCTCTGAACTCTAAGGACAATTCATTTGATCTCATGGCTTTCCTTTGACCTCATGTCTTGGTTTTTGCTCTGACACGCACTGTAAACTGTGGCACCCTATATAGACAGGTGTGTCTTTCCAAATAATTTTCAATCAATTGAATTTACAACGGGTGGACTCAAATCAAGTTGTAGAAAAATCTCAAGCATGATCAATGGAAACAGGATGCACCTCAGCTCAATTTCGAGTCACATGGCAAAGGGTCTGAATACTTATGTAAATAAGGTATTTCTGTTTTTCATCTTTAATACATTTGTAAAAATTCTAAAAACCTGTTTTCACTTTGTCATTATGGGGTAGTGTGTGTAGATTGATGACTTACATTTTTTTTTAATGCATTTTAGAAAAATGCTGCAATGTAAAAAAAAAAAAGTGGAAAAAGTCAACGGGTCTGAATACTTTCCGAATGTGCTGTATATACATAGCTGACATGCGAGTGCTATACATCAACATGCAGCGGCATACATTCAGACATTCACATGAACACAGGCACCTCCGGCAGTAAGGCTATACCTCATACAAGCACTGACACTATAAGCTTGTCATGATCACCACAATCACCACATGGTTGTTTTTAATCCCAGGGGAATAACTCATTGACTATATCTCAGAGAGCCATTTGTGCTCGCCTGTTATTATTAATAACCACAAACTTATTAGACGCCCGACATCCATGTTATGTTGTTCCTGATATCCATGGATATATAAGACTAAGCATTGAACATGCTTATCTAGGAAGGCATTTCCGCTGTGTTGAAAGTTCATCATGGTCCGGGTTCGATCCCAGGCTGTGTCGTAGCCGGCTGCAACCGGGAGACCCATGAGGCGGTGCACAATTGGCCCAGGGTCGCCTGGGTTATGGGAGGGTTTGACCGCCCGGGATGTCCTTGTCCCATCTTGCTCTAGCTACTCCTGGTGGCGGGCCGGGCACAGGCAAGCTGACTTCGGTCGCCAGCTGGACAGTGTTTCCTCTGACACATTGGTGCGGCTGGCTTCCGGGTTAAGCGAGCATTGTGTTAAGAAGCAGTGTGGCTTGGCAGGGTCGTGTTTCAGAGGACGCATGGCTCTCGACCTTTGCTTCTCCCGAGTCAGTATGGGAGTTGCAGCAATGGGACAAGACTGTATCTACCAATTGGATATCACGAAATTGAGGAGAAAAAAAGAGGGTAAAAGTACCAGAAAAAATTGTCCATCATGATGGGACAGCAAGGGCCTCTTGTACGTGTACAAGTCAGGGTTATGATTGCTGAAGTGCGTGATGGAGAGACGGCTCATTTCAGTTTGCGCCCCGAGCGCAGATTCTTGTCACGCACCTGACGGAGCAGAAAGACTAACGACTGCATGTGACAGGACAGGAACTCAACACGTACAAGAGAGATGTACCTGTGTGACATCATCCAGAAAGACTAAAGTACTTCACACACTTAGGCAGTAAGCCTATCTGGACAGCTCATCCACAACCCTGTCATAGATTAAGTCAATGCTGGTGTCAGGTTTTAGAATCAAGTGGCAGCAGGTTCGAGGAGCGGAGGAGCTCTCGTTGGGGGTGTAACCAGAATAAACAGCTCACCCTAACACATATATGTCAGAGAGCATTACCCCAGGAGAGCGACTCAGGCAACCTGCTCTCCAATGCAGCAGGCTGTTATGACCACTGATGTCCCTGGTTGAGTCCCTGGTTAAGGGATAAGCATGCTGCTGTATGTCCTGGTCAGGTAATTAGGCACTCTCAGGGGTATCATGTGTCCAGGGCCATTGACACTGAGTGTCAGTAATGAGGGGACCTACCACCTTTAAACCCCCAACCCCATGGCCCGACCGATAGCGACTGCTTCCCAGGGAGAGGAAGAGGGTGATGTGGAGAAGGAGAGACAGTAAGCTTCCAATACAGGCAGTCTCAAGCCAAACGGGCTCAGTGACTCCCTCCCCATCAGCAGTCTAAAGAGCCTCCTCCTCTCAGAGCCCGAGCCTAGCAGCGATCCCCAGTGACCTCTGATTCCACTGTTCGACAGGCCATTACTGCCGAGATGAAATAGACCCTGCTAATCTGGGCCCATCCTGATCCAATGGCTTCCTCAGCCGCTGTTATTGGTGGAGGAGTGTATAGGGGTGTATAGATAGACAGAAAAATGGACAACAATTTCATGTGAATAGTGGACAACAAAAATGTTGAATTTTCCTTAAATTGACTGAACAGTCTCCCTCTCCCTCTGTGTGGCAGGGTGCCATGCAGGCCCAGCTGTACCGTGGCAGGCAGCAGCCCAGATGTTCCTCTAGGTTTCCAGTGGGTAGCAGAAGAGTGGAGAGGTCACACCGGGCCAACAACACACACTAAACCCCCAGGGTCAAGAGCAGCGGTTTTAGCAGATTATTGCGCATGTGATTGTGGATTTTGCAGAGCAGAGGGCAAATCACAGACTTGGGCCAATCAATTAGTCATTTTGTAGTGTGCATTGTTCAGTTCAGCATACACTACTCACTATCTAATGTTACTTAGAATGACTGAACTGTTCATCTAACCACATCCAACATCAGGGGTTAGAAGTTAGAGGTTTTAAATGAACAATGGAGTGGGGAGTTCAACAACAGATGCTGTGATTTTTACTTTGTCAGGTTTTGGGAGACTGGAGTTCTGTAGCCGACCTCAGAGGTAGGATGTGCAGTCTCCTCCATTTAACACAATGACCCATTCTCTCAGTGAGCCCATTATCCCAGCTGTTAACTGTGATAGATTGTTTAGATTCTATTCTAGTGTAAAGTGGACCCCAAATGTAATTCCAAGCCAGAGCGTTTTTACTATATATATTGTGAAGGTTTCAAGGTGCCCTATAATGGGCTGTGTGCTGATAGACTAGAGCCTGAGGCCCCAGAATAAGACACTCTGTAGGATTGCTGTCAACAGGGGCCTTCTCCCTTCCTTCGTCTGCCCACCGCTCTGAAGAGTTTTACACTGTCCCCCCAAAGAAATCAAGTGGGTAATTGTGAATTAAAGCGCAAGCCTTTCGGGCACAGCGCAGCTCCGAATCCTCCATGGCCCATGTGGGTTTTCTGTCATTCTGAGGGATCTTGTTTTTAATGAAAGAAATGGGCTTTAAAAAATAATGCCAGGAACATTTCTGCTGTGTTTGTAAGTCAGTATCCTGAAGGGCCATTTGTGTCTCTGAGGAGGCCCAGGCTCAGCCATGTGGCATTGTGCAACGCTTCATCCCAGCTCCCATTGGCTCTAATTGCTTTTAGACATGTAGGAGGAGAGCACAAGTCGGTCTCTCTCCCTATATGCAGGGCCTTTTGATTTGCCCTAGATTGCACAGATGCTGTTAAAAGCTTCTGGCGGCCTCACATAAACTGGCACTAAAGGCACTTGTTGACAGTCAAAGAGGAGAAAAACCTGTTCCAGAATAAGGAATAACACTGGCAGACGCCGTAATTGAGTCCAATGCCATATTAAGTAGAGGCAGCAAAAACAAAAATAAAACTGAAGAGCCATTAACAGCTTCTGATTGACAACATAAAAGCAGAAAAGATTAGCTGGTGAGTTTGCTCAGTGCACTCAGACTCCCTAGTGTAGAATGTCACAGCAGTGTGTAAGACACAGGTTAGAGGCTTGGACCAAATGTCCCTCTCACTGCAGGAAGAAACCTCTTCAATATAAAAGGACAACATCCCATAATGATAAGCCTGGAGTAAAGTATATTACATGGGGAATGTGTCTGTATGGAGCCATATAGTATGCCTGAGAGTAGCGTTTCGGGGAGATTGTAAGGTGGTCATTGTGTCTTGGTCTCCCCAGGTAGACAGTACCACACAGGAGCCATTACCCCTGATGAATGACAGGTCCAAGGTCTACGTCAAGTTCTTCTCATTTCTCTAAAGGTTTAAGATTGTCCATTGTCAAACGTTGTTCTGACCAAGGTTATTGAAAAACGTTGAAGACAACACTGATAAGAGTAACAAGCTGTCTTTTCAAAACATTTACTAGATGTGCTTTGATGCATGCTACCCCCAGACAGGGTAAACAGTGTATCTGTATAGTAATAATGATGAACATTGAAGGGTAGAGCACGTACCGGGCTGGACTGAGGGAGGAAGTTGTTGGCTCTGGAGATGCTCCACATGCCTTCCAGGTACTGCTGGGCCTGGATGGTGACCGATCCCAGGGTCCCGGTCAGCTGCCCTCCCCCAACCATCACCTGGACACTGGTCTTGGGCCCAGCAGAGACAGAGGAGCCCTGCAGACAGCCCAGCTCCCGGCGCCCCCTCTCCCCTAGGGGCAGGACATTGTGGGCATGGGGGTGGGCTTTGGAGGGCTGCCTCACATGGGCACTGGAGGAAGAGTGTGTCAGTCTATGGGGCTGCCCAGTGAGGGTGGTGGATGGCAAAGCAGGCATGTTGTGGCTCAGGATCAGGGCTGGGGCGCCTACTGTCTGCAGGGCCTCCTGCCTCAGCTGGTGGAGGGGAGTAGAACACACCTGGCAGCATCTATCATGGCTCCCAGGCACTTGGAGCTGGTCGAAGACGAAGGCTGCGTAGCCAGGGTCCTGCAGAGGAAACACACAGAGAGGGTGGGGGGTCAACTTAACATGGTTCCATTGAGAAGAAAAAAACATGGTATACTACGTCATATCTCCATATCAGCATGATTGAGGGGTTTCCTGGGTGTTGTTCATATTTTCCAGGCGTGCCAGACAATGGCTATCAGTGTGGTCCCTCCCAGAGGCTGCCCTCTGATCTTAGCTCTACCTCCCTCCATGTCTGCCCTAACCACATCCACATCCTCCCCCTCAGGAATTCAGTTTGTTTAGACTGAGCTGAAACCAGAGACAGCAGATCATGTTGCTGGTAGATGTGCTCATAGCTGCCTGCCTGGGCCTTGGACCCAAGTCAAACAACAGGGGCAAATGAAAAGAGATAAAAGGAAGTTTGAGGCATTAGTGAAAGACGCATTCCTCTGGAACACCAACTCAGTCAGACCCTTCTCCAACTTTCTGCAAGGCTGTTTAAGGCCCCAGAACAAATGAACCTCATGAAGGGTTTTGCGCAGCACCGCCTTATAGAAGGAGACCAGTAGAGGTGTGTCCTTTCCCTCTGCCTGTTAAAAGACTCCCTGAGGTGTCCTCCGCTGGAGAGGAAGGGAGTTGTGGGGGTTTAGAGGGGGAACTACAAAATAAAACAACAGCTGAGCCAATCCTAGGAGCTCAGTGTGGAATATTTACATATGAGAACAGTCCCAGCATGAAAACATATGATAAAACACCCAGTGTGAAAATACCCATCTCCTCCTGATGTCAACTCACAAAACCCAGCCTTTCACTAGCGATTACAAGTCAAGTGGTCTCTGCTGTTCTTATCATGCAAGTGAGGTTCTAAGACCACTTTTACTCTCTCTCACACACACACACACGTAGTCTCATAAGAGGCATAAAGGGGCAGTAACCTCCCGGCCACTGGAGCAGAGCTCTAAGACAGGAGCCCACAGATACATAATGTTTATGGGGCCTCTGTTCCTCAGAGCCTCTGTGGTGATCAGGAGGAGTGAGACGGCCTGGCCAAACAACGACACTGCCTTAACGCAGTACCACTTAATACTGCAGTCTCCACAGAGCCACAACCCAGGCACTTTAAATCTCTTCCCTCTGAAGACAGCTCAATACAGAGACCTTTAGGTGACCTCTATGTTAGAGCCCTATGCTTATACCTACAGTATAAATGGTTATCATTATTATGAGTATATTGCACTCCACTCCCTCTATTGCTCTTGCTTACTAACAGCCAAGCCACGGCAGAGGACATTGAATCATCATCTTCATTTGGTCCCTGAGTCTAAGCAGCCCCTATATATCAATGCTCTATCCACAGCACGGATCCAGTCCTCGTGATAAGAGAGATCGATCGCCAGGCACGAAGATCCAGAAAGGGACATACAGTGCCCACAGAACGCCCCTGGAGAGAGGATGCTGCTGGGCTTGGCCCTTGGCAGGACACGGCTGTGCTGGTCCCCTAGTAAGTCACCCTGGATAAGAGCATCTGCTAAATTACTCAAACGTAAATATGTAAAAGTGAATGGTTTTTCAAGGGAGAATTCAAAGGAGCAATATGGGTTTAATATGGTTTACTTAGTGATATACTTTGATAAATTATTGATCCCACGATACTGACACTATTGGTAATGCATAGTCAGAATTGACGTTAGGCTGGAATAGACTAAGTCTGAGCATTTACTGTAGATGATGTCCCAGGTCTTATCGTAGTGTTGGGTGGGGTTATGTTGGCTAATGGAGGAGATGTTAGCTACAATTATCTTCTTAAGAGCACTTATGACAACATTCCAATGAACATGCATTTATGGAAAGGTGGCTTAAAAATGTAAACACCATAAAGCTTTGGAGAACGATCTGAGGCTGGGAGACACTGATACATGTGAGGGACCTAACCTCAAGGCATTCTATTTCAACCTGTTTAACAAAAGTGCAGGTTCTGAATTCACCAGGTCTGAGACTAATCAGAAGAGAAATCGGAAAGAAAGAGCGAGAGAGGAGGGGGGAGAACATATCACCACAGATATGCTCCAGTCTGGAAACGGTCTTTGGTTGTGAGAGGGGACATTAAAGCAGTCATAATCAGAGTAACCTACCCTGGTCTCCTGGGCTTCCCTCCACCCATTCCTTACCCTTCAGCCTCCCACCAAGCCAACCATACCTCACCTCAGGCCATGACTATATGGAAGAAATCAATTCCTCTCTCCCCATACCGTCCTCCATGCATTTGTTAGTTGTTGATTTAGGAGAGCCAATAAAAACAGCCACAAAGCTCCACCCATCTGCTATTCTGTAGGGTTCTGTAGGTTAGAGAGTGGGCTTCCCTTGTGAAGCCGTCTTCCCTTGTGAAGCTGTCTCTGAGCTTTATGCTGTGGGGAAGAGTGAGCTGGAGGTCAGGGGTAGGAAGTGGATCATGGTGATGATAATGATGATGATGGTTATGATAGTGGAGAGGATGATGCTAGCCCAGCTTGGAGGTGGAGAGTCTGAAGGGCAGATAATATGTGATTGTCTCCACATAAAGTATGACGTCAGCGAGCCTTCAATCTAAAATAATGGGATAGGGCATGACTTTAAGTCAGACCTTGGCTCTTTGCCTGTCTTGTTTTAAGGACTTCTCATACGATTTCAACCCGAAGTGCAGTCTGTCAAAATTCTCACAAACACACACCTCAAAAAAATCATGTCTTGGTAGGGAAGCTGTTTCCAATATTTGTTTCCAATGTACAGATAACAAAACTGGATTTTACAGGCAAGTTCTGAGATATTTTAAACACAAACCGATGGCCTGAAGAGGTTGTGTAATGCCTAATGTGGAATACATGAGACATGTGACATACTATACAAGCATTGAGGCCTGACCCCATATTCGCAGCAAGCAGGGAACGTCCTGAGGACATTCGGCGACGTTCCAGTTTGGTCCCTTAAGCGTTTCAGGCGTGACGTTATCCCACTGCCGTTCTGAGACTTTCATTTTACTCGTCTTTAGGACGACATGTGATGGTCCCAAGGAAACGTTCTCTGGGGGACCTTTTTAATAGTTCCCGGTTTGTCCAGGGAATGTTTTTAGGACGTTCTTGGGATGTTGTGTCATGGTTCCTGGAGGTTTTGTCAAGTTCCCGGTTGGTCCAGAGGATGTCCCTGAGAACATTTTAAGGACATTCTTGGGACGTTGTGTCATGGTCCCCTGAACGTTCTTGGAACGTTGTGTCATGGTCCCCTGGAGGTTTTTGTCAAGTGATGGTCCCAGGTGTCCCAAACCATTATATAGTAAAGTAATGAAATGGTATGGGGGTTGTAAGGTGAGTGGTACACTATTCAGATAAAATAACAATATGATTACATTTAACATGATCACTAGTAACGACTTTTCAATATGACCCCACCCGGGATGTGATCTCACAACCTCTGGATTTGGGGTATGCTAATCTTTCTGCTGAATTGCAGAAGTCCCCGACACATTCATTACCTTTAATACATCTCAGCACTTAGCAAAAAAGTGCCATCTAGAGGTCGGCCGATTAATTCGGGCCAATTTCAAGTTTTCATAACAAAATCGGTAACCCTTTTTGGACGCCAAAAATCTTCACATAATCACTAGTTAACTACACATGGTTGATGATTTTACTAGGTTAACTAGATTGTCCTGCATTGCAGAAAATAAATGTGGTGCCTGTTAATTTATCATTGAATCACAGCCTACTTCAACTTCGCCAAACGGGTGATGATTTAACAAAAATTAAATCTTTGCACAAATGTACCTAACCATAAACATCAATGCCTTTCTTAAAATCAATACACAGAAGTATATATATTTTTAAACCTGCATATTTAGTTAAAAGAAATTCAAGTTAGCAGGCAATATTAACTAGAGAAATTGTGTCCTTCTCTTGCGTTCAGTGCAAGCAGAGTCAGGGTATATGCAACAGTTTGGGCTGCCTGGCTCGTTGCGAACTGTGAACTAATGTCAGAATTTTACATAATTATGACATAACATTGAAGGTTGTGCAATTTAACAGCAATATTTAAACTTAAGGTTGCCACCCGTTCGATAAAATACAGAACAGTTCCGTATTTCACTGAAAGTGAAAGTTTTATTTTCGAAATGATAGTTTCCGGATTTGACCGTATTAATGAACAAAGGCTTGTATTTCTGCGTTTATTATATTATAATTAAGTCTATGATTTGATATTTGATAGAGCAGTCTGACTGAGTGGTGGAAGGCAGCAGCAGGCTCGTAAGCATTCATTCAAACAGCACTTTACTGCATTTGCAAGCAGCTCTTAGCAATGCTTGAAGCACAGCGCTGTTTATGATTTCAAGCCTATAAACTCCCGAAATTAGGCTGGCCATACTAAAGTGCCTATAAGAACATCCAATAGTCAAAGGTTTATGAAATACAAATGGTATTGAGAGAAATAGTCAATGCATCATGATTCCTAATATAACTATAACCTAAAACTTCTTAACTGGGAACATTGAAGAACTGGGAATATTGAACCACCAGCTTTCATATGTTCTCATGTTCTGAGCAAGGAACTTAAACGTAAACTTTTTTACATGGCACATATTGCACTTTTACTTTCTTCTCCAACACTGTGTTTTTGCATTATTTAAACCAAATTGAACGTTTCATTATTTATTTGAGACTAAATAGATTTTATGTATTATATTATTATATTATTATTAATTAATTTATTAAAATTTTAAAAAGTGTTCATTGTTCATTCAGTATTGTTATATTTGTAATAATGACAATTACATAAAAAATATTATTATTATTATTTTGTATTTATTATTATTATTATTTATTTATTTATTTTTTTATTTATTTTTAAATCAGCCGATTAAATCGGTATCAGCTTTTTTTGGTCCTCCAATAATCGGTATCGCCGTTGAAAAATCATAATCGGTCGACCTCTAATCATCAGTTAATCTGACTATTCTCTCATTGATTTCATTGGGTTTTCAGTGTTATTCTGTTTTAATGGTACTCCTGAATCATTATGATAAATATAATAGTTTTTCAGTGTATTTTTAACAGAGCTGAGATTTACTTTGAAGTGCAAAGTGTAGGAATAGGCCTACAGGTGAAATCAGAAAATGGTGGTGTAGCAGGAAGATTGGAATTCCGTGAACCAAGTGGTGGTGAGTTCAAATCCCAGGTGCGGACATGTTGAATAATAATTACTGTATGAATAAACATATACAATGTAATCATGTATGTCAAATATGTTAGTTTAACCTGTTAGAGCTCTAGGGGCGCTATTTCATTTTTGGATAAAAAACGTTCCCGTTTTAAGCGCGATATTTTGTCACGAAAAGATGCTCGACTATGCATATTCTTGACAGTTTTGGAAAGAAAACACTCTGAAGTTTCAGAATCTGCAAAGATTTTGTCTGTAAGTGCCCCAGAACTCATTCTACAGGCGAAACCAAGATGATGCATCACCCAGGAATTAGCAGAATTTCTGAAGCTCTGTTTTCCATTCTCTCCTTATATGGCTGTGATTGCGCAACGAATGAGCCTACACTTTCTGTCGTTCGCCCAAGGTCTTAGCAGCATTGTGACGTATTTGTAGGCATATCATTGGAAGATTGACCATAAGAGACTACATTTTCCAAGTGTCCGCCTGGTGTCCTGCGTCGAATTCGGTGCACAATTGCCAGCTGCTTCTACTTTACCATTTGATTCAGGGGAGAAAGCATGTGTCCAAGAACGATGTATCAATGAAGAGATATGTGAAAAACACCTTGATGATTGATTCTAAACAACGTTTGCCATGTTTTCAGTCGATATTATGGAGTTAATTTGGAAAAAAGTTTGCGTTTTGAGGACTGAATTTATGGATTTTTTTTGGTAGCCAAATGTGATGTATAAAACGGAGCTATTTCTAATACACAAGGAATCTTTTTGGAAAAACTGAGCATCTGCTATCTAACTGAGAGTATCCTCATTGAAAACATCAGAAGTTCTTCAAAGGTAAATGATTTTATTTGAAGGCTTTTATGTTTTTGTTAATGTTGCGTGCTGGATGCTAACGCTAATGCTAACGCTAAATGCTAACGCGAAATGCTAACTCTAGCTAGCTACTTTTACACAAATTATTGTTTTCCTATGGTTGAGAAGCATATTTTGAAAATCTGAGATGACAGTGTTGTTTACAAAAGGCTAAGCTTGAGAGATGGCATATTTATTTCATTTCATTTGCGATTTTCATAAATAGTTAACGTTGTGTTATGCTAATGAGCTTGCTGATAGATTTACACAATCCTGGATACAGGGGTTTTTTCATAGCTAAACGTGACGCAGAAAACGGAGCGATTTGTCCTAAACAAATAATCTTTCAGGAAAAACTGAACATTTGCTATCTGAGAGTCTCCTCATTGAAAACATCTGAAGTTCTTCAAAGGTAAATGATTTTTTTGAATGCTTTTCTGTTTTTTTGTGTAAATGTTGCCAGCTGAATGCTAATGCTAAATGCTACGTTAGCCATCAATACTGTTACACAAATGCTTGTTTTGCAATGGTTGAGAAGCATATTTTGAAAATCTGAGATGACAGTGTTGTTAACAAAAGGCTAAGCTTGAGAGCTAGCATATTTATTTCATTTCATTTGCGATTTTCATGAATAGTTAACGTTGCGTTATGGTAATGAGCTTGAGTCTGTATTCACGAACCCGGATCCGGGATGGGGAGATCAGAAAGGTTAAAACACTATGTTAAAGCACCGTTTGTGTGTGGGTGTCCCTAGCATTTGACAAAGAGCTTTGACTGGATCAGTGGTTCACCAATCAGGGCCTTGATAGGCTTGGCAACTGTAACAAGGGGTGATGTGCAATGAAACGAGGGTGCGTGCTCCCTGGGTAAAAAAAAAAAAAAATGTGGGGGGGGGGGGAACGTTTCTTTGCGACCATCAGGTGATATCCCCGGGACAGAGCCATCAGGTGACATCCCAGGGACAAAACCTCCAGTGGATCATGACACAACATCCCAAGAACATCCTAAAACGTCATCGGGGGACGTCCCGACGAGACCAACCGGGACGTCCTAATGACTCATTATTGTTTGCAGGGTTGTTTGTTGTGAGTGTAAAGAAAAGCCCAGTTTGAGAGACATTTTTAATGAGCTGCATCAACACAATACAAGTATTCCAGACACGCCAGGCCATTGAGAGACATGATGTCCTAGGCTTCTTCAACCATTGTTAGGTACAAGTGGAAGACCACTAGGCTTCAGAGCTCAAGCACTCTAGAGAGAGGGAATGCGAGTTAGGGACATGGAGAGAGAGAGAGAATAAGAAGGGGGAGGCAGGTTGGGGTTGTGCCCCTTGCCTGTGGGCTTGTGGGTCGTTGTGTTGGGTTATTGCCTGTCAACAAGGATCTTTATTTAACTCTGGGGACGAATCAAGTCAGATGCTGTGGCCTTATTATGGAAAGGAGGCCGGCATGCAATGGAAAAGAAGTGCCTGTGGAATGGACTGTAGGTCTACATAGACACACACGTTTGTCTTTCTGTCAGTTGTTCACACAAACGATGAGGAGAAACAGCAGACGGGCAGCAGGAGAGGTCAGAGAAAAACATTCTGGGTGGTGAGTGTCATCAGAAAGCCTTTGCCCAGGGGCTGATGGAAAGAAGCATAGCTGTAACAGAGAAGAGAGAGAAAGAGAGAGAAAGAGAAAGAAAGAGAGAGAGATGTGCATGATTTCTCTCTGCCTGGGTCCTCTGGGTACCTCGATGCAAATGGAGCCAGGCAAAGTCACACAGGGAATGATTTGGGAAATCGTCTCAATTTACCCCGCCTCACTGTCTCCCTTCCTGCACCCACATGAAAACCACAAGCAGGGTGGGAAGCCTACGTTTACCGTTTGATGAAATTCAGCCACGGATCGGCCAACCGGATACAGAAAGCCGACCCGTGACTTACTTAAAATCAGGAAGATGCATGAAGCTCCTCGCCAAACTAAAGACTTTCAGGCCCATCGCCAGACTAAAGACCTTTAAGCATGCTCCATTAAAAGTAAGACACTCTGGGAAACAGTACTTTCTATTCCATCGAGATGAGGAGTGCCTGTTAGATGGGGAGCAGTGACCTTCACCACAGAGCAGCTCACTGTGTTTCTGTGGCCATTCACTTAAAAGAAACAAGAGGCAGTACAGCCACAGCACACCCACAAGATTTCATAAGATTAAGTCTCCCATTTCTTCTTCCAGTTTGCTTTTGTACTATTTTACAGGGAAACTTTCCCCCCGATGACTCAGTAGGTCAAAACTGTGCTGCGTCTCTCCACACTAGAACCCATAACCAACAGCATTATCGTTGTTAACAGTAACACAAGCAATACAATACTTCAGAGTTTTCATACTTCCTATAACAGTGTATAAAACCAACAGGACCGACCACACAACAACACAGTTGCCGCATCTGGCACCTTTTAAAAACTGGAAATCCTCCACTCTCCCTTCTCTAATTTCTCCATAAGGACAGCTTAAGACAGTCTGAGCTGTCTCTGTTTACTTGGCCTCTGACACCTTTGGCCCCATCAGTAGTGCTGTCCCAGTGTGTTTCAATGGGACTAGGCCCTAATAAACCACAGGGGCCTACGGACAGGTCCCACAGTGAGGACGAGAGCTGCCAACAGGGCTACTTTCCCACAGGTAGCCTGGGCTCTCCCTGACAGCCAGGCCAGAGAAACAAGCACAGCTGCAGGCCTGCCCCTGGATGACCACAGGCCATTAAAACAGATTACATTCCCAGGATAAAAGAAGCACATCTAGTGGTAATCCCTCCCAACCTCACCCCCTCCATACCAATACCCTAAACTCTCTCCCCCCTCAGCCGTCCCCAGCATACCCATACATCTCATTTGACATCAGGAGCATTTAATGCTGAACCACCAGTAGTAGTAGTGGGCCACAGACCACTAAGTTTAACCACTCCTGTTGAGTCCTGTGTCGCTAGCGAAGACAATGAGTCAGGATCTCACACTAGCATGCTGTTTACCTCTGTGGGAGCGTCTCCTGTGGCACACAAACTGGGATGTGTCATCAAACAAACATCAAACAGATGTTGCCTGCCTGCGTTGCAGGAGAACATTCATGCATTGCAGGAAATTACAAACTTCATACGCCTTTTTAAACCTCAAATACACTAAAAGTTAAACATTTCCTGAATTGCAGGAATGTTCTCCTGCAACAGGTTGATCAAATGTATATCCTACATCTGTAGCAACAGCACTCACTGGGTTGTAGTTATTTGTCTGCATGATAAAATAAAAACACAATTCCAGAGATAGAATATCCACCTTAATTTCAGCATGATTCATGATGTTGTATATCTGGACGCCATTGTAATAGAAAATAAAACATTCAAATAGTACATTACGGCATATTCCCCAAGTATAGCCCTTTCGAAATCCTCTTCATGCCGCATCAAAATGAATCCCTATTGATCAATGTTGAACAAATGCTTTTATGTGTAAGTACGTTATTAGGCGATAACTCTACTCGCGGAAATACTGGGTTTGCCAATGATTTTACTATATTTTTTTCAAGTATAACCAATGTATGCAGAACTGCCTTAAATCACTTTCCAACAAAAGAGCAACAGCAAATTGCATCACTATTTAACATGAGCGCTATCAGAAAATGAATTTTACCTGTACTTTTCAGATGACAGGACGAGGAGTTGATTAATCCTTTATCCGCGTTGATGTTGTGAACACGGACTGCTGCAAACGTTAGCGCTGAACTTTCACAAGGCGCTTCTGAGTAGGAGGAGTAGCCTGGGTTAGCGTACAACATGATTGACTGGAGTGTTTCCGGAACCTGATTCACGCGAGCCCACTTAGTCAATGGGAAGGCCTACACGATCAAGTCTACCTGGCCCACTTACTCAATGGTAAGGCCTATACGATCAAGTCTACCTGGCCCACTTACTCAATGGTAAGGCCTATACGATCAAGTCTACCTGGCCCACTTACTCAATGGTAAGGCCTATACGATCAGGTCTACCTGTCCCACTTACTCAATGGTAAGGCCTATACGATCAAGTCTACCTGGCACACTTACTCAATGGTAAGGCCTATACGATCAAGTCTTCCATGGAATCGATTCGTATCTCAAAGAAGCATATTTTAGCAGGACAGTCCTAGATCAACAATTTATGTCTGTTTTGACATTTTTCAAACATCTCATCATTTAAAGCTGCAATATGTAACTTTTTGGTCAACGACCAAATTCACATAGAAATGTGTGTTATAAATCGTTATTCTCATTGAAAGCAAGCCTAAGATGCGGTAGATAAGTTCTATGTGGGCTATTTAAATGCTTCCGGTTCGTTTTTTTTGCTTCTTTTAATTTCGGTTTTGTACACCAGCTTCAAACATCTGAAAATACAACATTTTTGGTTCTGGAAAACATATTTCAACAGCGATTTAGATGGTACAACGATTCGCTACCCTATACTTGCTTGTTTTGTCTCAGAAACTGAAATTAGGCAAACTTTTAGAATTTTAGCAACCAGGACATGGCAGAGCGATTTCTGCCTAGTGCATCTTTAATGTATTAGAGCCTAAACATCAAGACAAATGGAAGCGCTGGGCATAAGTGAGAGTTGTTCAAATAAATACACATTTGTCAAGCTACTTCCTGCCTTTTGTGCAGTGGATATGTATGTGCAGTATTCAAATGATTGTTACGTACAGTATTTAGCCATAGATAATGCAACAGGATGTGTATAATGTGCTATGTATCACATTACATATGATAGCAGGGGTATATTACTGTATGGTTACAGTGCCACTCCTTTTCTATTATTTATAAAACAAGCAGATGCCACTGTCTATCAAACAATCAGCCATAGTTAGACACTATGGATCAAGTAGAATGCATGATTTAATGGAGCCCTGTCAAGCAAGCTTCCTGCAATCAAATTACCTCATATAATGACATGTCACGGCTGGCCCATTTGTTCTTGTCACTCATGTTACCCAAGAGAGAACGCAATAGGATTCTAGCTACCTTTCATACTATAACTGTGTCATGTCAGCGATTACAAGAATGTGCAGTGCCTTATATGAATCACTGCTATCAAGGTGGGAGGAATAGGTGAAAAGGAGAGTGACTGACTGGACCTTATTGCTCCCCATTTGTGTGTGTGTGCGTGTGTGTGCGTGCGTGTGCGTGCGTGTGCGTGCGTGTGCTTGTGCGTGTGTGTGCCCATCTGTCTGTTTACACCACATCCATCCATCACTCCAACCTTTCCTCACTTGGTCAGTTAATTACCTTTTCCTGTTCACTCATGCACACAAAGAAAACAAGCTCCTTTCAGACTGTTTGGACAAACTTCATCCCTCCCTTGCTCCTTTCACCGTCTCTCTCTCTCCCGCATGGATCCAATGCAGCCGTCGGCACACTGTTTTTACTCCAGATCAGTCAAGCTGTCATCGTCTGGGCTAGGCTACAGGCTACGGATAAACTGGGGAGCTAGACTCCCCTGTGAGAGAGTGAATGACTTCACCAACTGACATCTTCATCAATGACATCATGGCAGTGGACACTACTGTAATTACTACTCAAGCTTTCAATAGGTACATACTCCATAAAGCAATATTCTGTTTCAGTGGGGAGCAGGGGATTCAAACATAGTAGACCACTTTGGAGAAGAGAAAAGAAACATAGCTGAAAATGGTCTCACTGCAACCACTCTACAACACAGACAGGGATACATCTGTGTGACAGTGTGTTTCCATTTCACCAGTGTAGCATTACACCTACAGTAGTATGATGAAATATACTGAACAAAAATATAAACGCAACATGCACAATTTCAAAGATTTTACTGAATACAGTTTATAGAAGGAAATCAGTCAATTTAAATAAATTCATAGGCCCTAATTTACGGATTTCACATGACTGGGCAGTGGCGCAGGCATGGGGGAGCCTGGCCCAGCCAATCAGAATGAGTTTTTGCCCAGAAAAGGGCTTTATTACAAACAGAAATACTCCTCAGTTTTATCAGCTGTCTGGGTGGCTGGTCTCAGACGATCCTGCAGGTGAAGAATCCGGATGTAGAGGTCCTGGGTTGGCGTGGTTACACGTAGTTTGCAGTTGTGAAGCCGGTTGGATGTACTGCCACATTCTCTAAAACGACTTAGGAGGTGGCTTATGGTAGTGAAAATAACATTTAATTCTCTGGCATTCCCGCAGTCAAAATTTGAGACATCTGTGGCATTGTGATGTGACAAAACTGCAAATTTCAGAGTGGCCTTTTATTTTCCCCAGCACAAGGTGAACCTGTGTAATGATCATGCTGTTTAATCAGCTTCTTGATCTGCCACACCTGTCAGGTGGATGGATTATCTTGGCAAAGGAGATATGCTTACTAACGGGAAAGTAAAACATTTATGCACAAAATTTGAGAGAAATACCTTTGTTGTGCATATGGAACATTTCTGGGATCTTTTATTTCAGCTCATGAAACATGGGACCAACACTTTACATGTTGTGTTTATATTTTCAGGATATATGTTTTTCTCTTACACCAGAGATCTTTACTCTGTTGCCTGTGGCCAATCTGGAGGAGGCCAAGCAGAAGCAGCAGCAGCACTCACGCTCATCTCTCCCACCAGGGAGACACTTGTGAGTGTATTTATGCATGCTGCTCACCAGCTACTCTGCACTTCTAATTAGAATACCTGATATACCGCCCCTGGAAACTCTCCAGACCAAATAATTCTAATTTTTTACTAGATTTACTGAAACAAACAAAAATAAATATACCATGAAAAATTCAGCAGGCAACTGGAGAGTCAGGAGCCAGGTGTTGTTTTAAGCTCTGCAGGTATGGAGGAGAAGGAAGAGGCGAGGGTAGGGGAAAGGAGGAAGAGGCGAGGGTAGGGGGAAGGAGGAAGAGGCTAGAGACCCCATCTCAGCTCAGGAACACCCTACTAATGAGAACTGTACTGGTTGGAGTTCTACACACTGGAAGACCCTTGTCAATGAACCAGTCCAACTCCATCTTGCCCTCCTTGTTGGTGCTTGCTGCTAGTGAAATAGAAAAGTAAGTTTTTCAAGTAAATCTCTTGAAAGTGTCAAAAGGAAGAAAAATAACATCTCTCTCTCATCTATCGCTCTCTCTCTCCCTGTCCAGTTTTGAGTTTTTCAGATCCTGCTCCTAGACTCACTGTGCCCCAGGGAGCAGCAGGGGTTTGAACAGAGACAGAGGATCACGTCTGCTCCCAGAATAAAATGTCTGTCAGATCAGTCTGATAGCTTTTGAGGCGAGACTCAACAGAAATGTAGTTTGGTATGGACAGTTAGGCTACAGCTGGGAGGCGATAGGCCTTGTTCCCTGTGGTACAGGTTTAGTCTCAAGAAGAACCATCTAGATTAACGCAGTGAGATAGAGATGTTTCATGCTGTAGTAGGTGGGCTCCAAAAGCTTTCACTTTATACACTGAATACACTGCCCTTACATGACATACACTGACCAGGTGAAAGCTATAATTCTTTATCGATGTCACCTGTTAAATCCACTTCAATCAGTGTAGATAAAGTGGAGGAGACATGTTAAAGAAAGATTTTTAAGCCTTGAGACAACTGGCCCATTCAGACGGTGAATGGGCAAGACAAAACATTTAAGTGCCTTTGAATGGATTATGGCAGTAGGTGCCAGGCGCACTGGTTTGGGTGTGTCAAGAACTGCAACGTTGCTGTTTTTTTTAACGCTCAACAGATTCCCGTGTGTATCAAGAATGGTCCACCATCCAAAGGATATCCAGCCAAGTTGACACAACTGTGGGAAGCATTGGAGTCAACATGGCCAGCATCGCTGTAGAACGCTTGACACCTTGTCGAGTCCATGCCCCAAAAAATGTAGGCTGTTCTGAGGGCAAAAGGCGGTGCAACTCAATATTAGGAAGGTGTTCCTAATGTTTTGTAAACTAAGTGTATATTGGTATTCGATGCCATACACTGGGGCTTGTAAAGAGACCTATTTCTGTACATGAAGAGAACCCACTCCAGACTTTCAGTGCAGAGGAGGATGCTGATACAACAGCTGTAGCTAAAGTGGCTTCAGCATAGTGTTTCACTTCCTACCCAATATTTACAGAGTAAAAACAGCCAGCTGTCTCTCCTCGCCTGTGTGAATTATCCCACCCTTCAAGACCCATTTCATTAGTCCCATTCCATTCGTGTCACTGAGAGTTTGGTTGTTTGTGAATCTGTTAATCATTCATTCCCTCCATGTAAGATTCTGCTAGACAAACTAACTGAGAAGACAAGATGATGATGAGCAAACCTGCAATCACAAAACGAACTGGTAAAGGTTGAAGAAGCAGCACAGGTCTTTACGGCTGGTAATCCACAGAACAGCTCTCTTAAAGCCACAGAGATGGCAAACTTTAGCTGCAGCCAGTAGCAGACTAACTGTGGGGAAAACCTTAATTATTGAATGAAAATGCAAGCACAGAGAGGAAAATATTAAAACATAATTAATTAAATGCGATTTCTCAATAGCATTTGTCTCAAATTAATCAACACATCAGCATGATCAGAATTCAGCTGGAGACTCTTACCTCCCTCACTAGCTTAAAGCACCAGCTGTCAGAGCAGCTCACAGATCACTGCACCTGTACATAGCTAATTTCTAAATAGCACATCCAATCTACCTCATCCCCATACTTTATTTATTTATCTTGCTCCTTTGCACCCCAGTATCTCAACTTGCACATTCATCCTTTGCACATCCTACCATTCCAGTGTTTAATTGCTATATTGTAATTACTCTGCTACCATGGCCTATGTATTGCCTTAACTCTCTTATCCTACCTCATTTGCACATGCTGCATATAGATTTTCTACTGTATTATTGATTGTATGTTTGTTTACTCCATGTGTAACTCTGTTGTTGTATGTGTCAAACTGCATTGCTTTATCTTGGCCAGGTCGCAGTTGCAAATGAGAATTTGTTCTTGTCACGCCCTGACCTTAGTTCTTTGTTTTCTTTATTATTTTGATTAGGTCAGGGTGTGACAAGGGTGGTATGTGTGTTTTTGTCTTGTCTAGGGTTTTTTGTATACCTATGGGATTTTGGTATTGTCTAGGTAAATGTAGGTATATGGTGGCCTGAATTGGTTCCCAATCAGAGACAACGATAAACAGCTGTTCCTATTTAGGTTGACATTTTTTCCATTTTGGTTTTGTGGGTTATTGTCTATGTGTAGTTGCATGTCAGCACTCGTGTTATATAGCGTCATGTTCGTTTTGTTAATTTGTTAGTTTGTTTAGTGTTCTTAATTTAATAAACAAGAATGTATTCAAATCACGCTGCGCCTTGGTCTCCTCGTTATGACAAACGTGACAGAATAACCCACCAAACCAGGACCAAGCAGAGTGAAAAGGAGGAACAGTGCTTAATGGGGAGATGGACCTGGGAGGAGATATTAGATGGAGCAGGACCCTGGACACAGCCGGAGGAGTATCACCATCCTAAGGAGGAGTTAGAGGCAGCGAAAGC
This sequence comes from Oncorhynchus mykiss, assembly GCF_013265735.2. NCBI lineage: Eukaryota > Metazoa > Chordata > Actinopteri > Salmoniformes > Salmonidae > Oncorhynchus > Oncorhynchus mykiss. The sequence continues at coordinate 21,254,758 of NC_048589.1, read as the reverse complement.
TGAACGGCGATACTATGAGGAAAAATACAGGAGAATAGAGGAACAGCGACAATATGAAGGCATTGCCCAGTACCACCAGTGCCAACACCACGCATCAGGCCTCCAGTGCACCTCCAGAGCCCAGTACGCCCTGTTCCTCCTCCCCACACTCGCCCTGTGGTGCGTGTCACCAGCCCAGTACCACCAGTGCCAACACCACGCATCAGGCCTCCAGTGCACCTCCAGAGCCCAGTACGCCCTGTTCCTCCTCCCCACACTCGCCCTGAGGTGCGTGTCACCAGCCCAGTACCACCAGTGCCAACACCACGCATCAGGCCTCCAGTGCACCTCCAGAGCCCAGTACGCCCTGTTCCTCCTCCCCACACTCGCCCTGAGGTGCGTGTCACCAGCCCGGTACCACCAGTTCCAGCACCACGCACCAGGCCTACAGAGCGTCCGGCGACAGTACCCAGTCCGGAGCGTCCGGCGACAGTATCCAGTCCGGAGCGTCCGGCGACAGTATCCAGTCCGGAGCGTCCGGCGACAGTACCCAGTCCGGAGCGTCAGGCGACAGTACCCAGTCCGGAGCGTCCGGCGACGGGCCACAGTCCGGAGCGTCCGGCGACGGGCCACAGTCCGGAGCGTCCGGCGACGGGCCACAGTCCGGAGCGTCCGGCGACGGGCCACAGTCCGGAGCGTCCGGCGACGGGCCACAGCCCGGAGCGTCCGGCGACGGGCCACAGCCCTGGGTCTCCGGCGACGGGCCACAGCCCTGGGTCTCCGGCGACGGGCCACAGCCCGGGGTCTCCGGCGACGGGCCACAGCCCGGGGTCTCCGGCGACGGGCCACAGCCCGGGGTCTCCGGCGACGGGCCACAGCCCGGGGTCTCCGGCGACGGGCCACAGCCCGGGGTCTCCGGCGACGGGCCACAGCCCGGAGCGTCCGGCGATGGGCCACAGCCCTGGGTCTCCGGCGACGGGCCACAGTCCGGAGCGTCCGGCGACGGGCCACAGTCCGGAGCGTCCGGCGACGGGCCACAGCCCGGAGCGTCCGGCGACGGGCCACAGCCCTGGGTCTCCGGCGACGGGCCACAGCCCTGGGTCTCCGGCGACGGGCCACAGTCCGGAGCGTCCGGCGACGGGCCACAGTCCGGAGCGTCCGGCGACGGGCCACAGCCCTGGGTCTCCGGCGACGGGCCACAGCCCTGGGTCTCCGGCGACGGGCCACAGCCCGGGGTCTCCGGCGACGGGCCACAGTCCGGAGCGTCCGGCAACGGGCCACAGTCCGGAGCGTCCGGCGACGGGCCACAGTCCGGAGCGTCCGGCGACGGGCCACAGCCCTGGGTCTCCGGCGACGGGCCACAGCCCGGGGTCTCCGGCGACGGGCCACAGTCCGGAGCGTCCGGCGACGGGCCACAGTCCGGAGCGTCCGGCGACGGGCCACAGCCCTGGGTCTCCGGCGACGGGCCACAGCCCGGGGTCTCCGGCGACGGGCCACAGTCCGGAGCGTCCGGCGACGGGCCACAGTCCGGAGCGTCCGGCGACGGGCCACAGTCCGGAGCGTCCGGCGACGGGCCACAGCCCGGGGTCTCCGGCGACGGGCCACAGCCCGGGGTCTCCGGCGACGGGCCACAGTCCGGAGCGTCCGGCGACGGGCCACAGTCCGGAGCGTCCGGCGACGGGCCACAGTCCGGAGCGTCCGGCGACGGGCCACAGTCCGGAGCGTCCGGCGACGGGCCACAGTCCGGAGCGTCCGGCGACGGGCCACAGCCTGGAGCGTCCGGCGACGGGCCACAGCCCTGGGTCTCCGGCGACGGGCCACAGCCCGGGGTCTCCGGCGACGGTCCCCAGTCCAGAACATCCGGCGATGATCCACACAGCGAGGGTCCCCAGCCCTGGGTCTCCGGCGACGGTCCCCAGTCTGGGGTCTCCGGCGATGATCCACGCAGCGAGGGTCCCCAACCCGAGGCCTACAGCAAGGATCCACAGTCCAGAGCATCCGATGATGATCCACGGGTCAGTGCTACAAGAGCGGACTCAGTGTAAAGAAGGAGGGTGGCGTCCAGAACCAGAGCCGCCACCGAGGTTAGTTGCCCACCCAGACCCTCCCATAAAGGTTTAGGTTTGCAGCCGGGAGACCGCACCTTTGGGGGGGGTACTGTCACGCCCTGACCTTAGTTATCTTTGTTTTCTTTATTATTTTGATTAGGTCAGGGTGTGACGAGGGTGGTATGTGTGTTTTTGTCTTGTCTAGGGTTTTTTGTATATCTATGGGGTTTTGGTATTATCTGGGTAAATGTAGGTCTATGGTGGCCTGAATTGGTTCCCAATCAGAGACAGCTGTTTATCGTTGTTTCAAAATTGGGGATCCAATTTAGGTTGCCATTTTCCATTTTGGTTTTGTGGGTTATTGTCTGTGTAGTTGCATGTCAGCACTGGTGTTATATAGCTTCGCGTTCGTTTTGTTAGTTTGTTTGGTGTTATTTGTTTAATAAAGAATGGTATTGGTAAAGAATGGTATTGGTCTCCTCAACATGACAATTGTGACAGTTCTCAACTAGCCTACTTGGTTAAATAAAGGTGAAATAAATAAAAGATAATTTACTGACGAGTTTTGCATATGAGCAAAAGAAAAGCAGATTGCTAAACCTACTGTCTTTGTAAAACAACATTAATTATATTTATTGAAATCATTTTGACTGTCAGAAGAAAGAAACGACCAAATGCATATTTCTATGTACTTGTCAGAATAAAGCTGTACGCAGCTGACGACAAGGTGAAATGTTGAGTACATTCACACAATTATTCTATCCACTCCCCTGGTGGAATGGATGGTACAGTAATTATGCTGGCAAACTGCCAGGTCTCTGTACTGTATTCTGCTCCACTGTTCTATCTCCTTGAGCTCAGCTGTGCTGAGCCTCCCTGCTCCATCCCAGGCTTCTATGGGGTTGTTATCTCTGTGACTGGCATCCTTTGTGTATCCACAAAGATGCAGTGTCAGCAGAACAATAGAACAGAGAGTGGCAAGTGACAGTATGGCAACTGCAGCACATGTTAGCATACAGGAACACAGAGGCCTGGTATAGAAGGAAATACCAATTTAACCACGAAAGAACATATCACCATGCTAATAATGGCCCATAAGATAATGCCATTTTCACTAAGTTGAGCATTCAGCATCAATTTAGACTTCACAGTAAGGGAATGACATGTTAATTGAAAATTGCAGCCATGGTGTAGACATGTTGATGGTGAGAGAGTATTGATAGGAAAACATCTCTAGGAAAAGTGTGCTGTGGCTTACCAGGACTGGCTGTTTTCTCCTGGCTAATTGAGATGTCTAGACATATACAATTGAATCTCCATAAGATAGAGGGGGTTCTGCCTTTCCCCTTATCTGGTGAGGGAAACGGGACTACTAATCCACTTAATGATTGTAAAGACTTTTCTTTCTTTTTCCCAGTGAATACTATGCTTATCAAGACTGGTTACAATGGCCATTTCACCACTTTGTCTGCTAGGAACAATGGAATACTGTGTATCCCACAATAAAAACCAGGGAGCTACTTCCACCATTTCACTTTACATTCAAATGAGTTGGGGGTGGTCTGGTGGGTTGACGGGAGACCAAATTGGACCTGAAGAGAGACAGAAATAAATAGGTGATTTTTGCTAAATGTGCATTATACATTTTACAGGCTCACTCAAGGGCCATTAATTCAGTGACAGAATATCCTTCCTCTCTACAGTGAGGATTAGGTATCTAATACACCTTTTAAAATCAACCTCTTGTACTGTATAATCCTACACATACTGTAGACAGATATACTGTGCGTTCACATGCAAACACACTTGCACGCGCGCACACACACACCCAAAATAGTGACAATTTGCTGAGGCTTTACGGAATATCCACCTGTCTGAGGGAGCCGGTGCATGTGCTGAAAGGCACTGACAAATCACTGCCACATTAGAGCCACAGTAACCGACAGCACCAGACTGGCCTTCAATCTGCACAACCAATTACACAAGAAAAGAGTTACAATCCAACTGCTATTGTCATGGCACAAAAGCTAATATTAGCAGATAAAAACAGGCGCAACAGTCATTTCTCATCTACATATGAATTAATGGGGTTTGGAGAAGGGTGGGAGTTTTAATCAGGTTTTTGTTGACTAGATTCTGCTGTTCCCTTCCCTCCAGATCTATCTGTACACATTGCCTGTCAGAACAGAGCCTGTAGGAGTCAGGGAGTGCAGGTCAGGCTGGCATTGACACAGAGAGGGCAATGAGAGAAACAGACTGGATGCATTCTGTTCAGACCTGCAGGCTCATAGGTGCTTGGTGTGGACATGGCCTTGCCTCCACAGGAGGAACATGGAACATGGCAAACAACGTCAAAATAGAAAGCAGGGGGGGAAATGCTTTCCAGCAGCAAGATTTTTACTTTTGCTCAAGGGTCCAGTGGTATTTGTCTAAAGCTTCTGTCTACACGACCCCCGGGCTCGATACTGATGTTAGGCTTTTACTCCACTAAAGAGCATGAGTAACAAACAGATAAATAACAATCTTCACAGCAAGAGGAGAGGAGAGCATCACAGTGCAATATATCTATGATATATTTATGATACCAGGAGTGTGTAGAACAACTGAAATCAGCATAATATCTGGGGAGCCTGGGCTTATGCATGTCAAAGCTGCCCGTTCATATCCTCTCATTTTTTGTAGGAAACGCAAATTCGGCGGTATTACCATCATGTCATGCCCGAAACACATACTACATCAATGTCTCCTGCACGAAGAACATCAAAATGAGCCTGGAAATTATCTAATGGTACCACACACACACACATATGCACATACACACACACACACACAGTGTTCAGAGATGCAGGAGCATGCTCTGTCCGTGCTCTGGGTTTGATTGTGGGGCTGTGGGGTCAAAGGGCACCTAATTGTGCGCTTCGTGGAGGTCAGCATCAGTGTGGCCTTCTGACAGAGCCGTGGAACACCACTTGAAGCTCTGTCAGGAAGACAAATGAACTACGACCTCTCTGCTGATGACATCGACCCCAGTCAGCAAACACGGGCCACATCTTAATCTGGGTCATGCTGCTACATGCACGTTTACACAGGGCTGAGGGGCCCTCTGGGATGGATACTTCTCTGGCGATCATATTCTCAGTTAGTTCTAAAATATTAAGGCTGAAACACAGACACCTTATGATGAGAGATTCCATCTCATCTCTCAGCCAGTCTCATCAGTGGCCCTCTATGGCTAGCCCATGACCAGCGACTCCTCTCCACTCACTCAGGGCTTCAGCGCAGAGACAGTGATCTATCTCTAAATTTGCTGAAATTGCTCCCCTCTATCTCTCTGTAACAGCCAAGCATATTGGTCAACCAATAAATCTTGCCACAAACTCCTGGTATTCGACAGGAATACCTTGCAGCTATTCCAGCTGGCTTCTAAACAATAAAGTAAAACAGGCAGAGCAGGAGATGGTTCTCATTTTTTCACCAGTCAATAATTAGCCAGCATTCTAATCAGCTGTATGTGCAGCATACCTTTCCATTTACCCATGTGAGTGCAGACACTATGCCCTGACCCTCCATAGCGTCAGCTCTGACGCTTCTGCCTGCACCACACCGCTGGTTTAGCTCACGCTGGAATGCACACACACTTAAAAGCACATCTCCCACTGGACACTAGGTGTGAGGAGTTATCTTCCTGTTCTAACTATTAACAAATAGGTGTGATGGATGGATGGAATAGGATAAAATAACAAGACCATTCCCTACACTGTGGAAAACGCATTGTGTTTTGAGGTCAGGGGATCATCCAGAAAAGGAGGGTCCAGTTTTAAAAATGATTAGCGAAATGCCAGCAGTGACTTCCTTTCCTAAACAGAGGCTGAAATCACATGAGGCTGGCCTGGCCACCCGCTCTGGCTAGGTGGAGCCTGCTCAATCTCCACTGCCCGTGTCTGCTTCTCTGAAGGGACAAATCGCTCAATAACGCAGTGGAGTATCCTGCTGTGGGTCACGCCCTTTACAGGCTTGTTTTCCCAGCTAGGATGGTCACTGTCAGGGAGGCCTGTTGGACTTCAAGCCAACAGAACATCAAGGCAGCACTTTCCTATCCTCCCTCCAGCCGCTGTCAGGTCCTGTTTGTCAGGAAGCAGGGGATGATAGCACATCGACACAAACAAGCAGAGATTACCTCCGCGCCACGGCAGCAGCAGTCCTCCGGTGGCAGTGCCTGGGTAGGAAATCTCACTCCATAGGAGAGCTCACTCACACACTAACACACACATCTACACAGTCATCCCTGGATCACCAGTCTAGTGTCCTGGTTTCCTGAAAGCAACACCAAAAGTCATCACATAAAACACATCCCTCCAGCCTCTCAGTGGTGTGTCAGAGGAACAGGGCACAGACAAAGGAGGGTAATAAAACAGACCTCCAATGTCATGGTGGTCTGTCGCTACGGGACCCCTAGGACAACATTGGGTGGGTCAGCGACAGGGCAATGTCAATATCACGCTGGGGCTGAGAGGAGAGCTTTGAAGGCCAAGGGAGGTGTGGACGGGTTCCGTTTCTTGTCCAACTCTGGGACTTTTTTTTGGAATGTGTGCCTTTCATGTTCTCAGGAAGCCCCACGCAGTGAGACACAACAAGAGTGTCGGGGCCATTCTGGGGCCTTTGTTGACGGAGCGTGAGCCAAAGAAGGAGCGGGACACTTGACTGCCCTCTCTCATCTCCACTCCCCTTGTTTATGAGCTAATTAAGCGTTGTTCAGTTCTATTTCCACAACACCCCCATTCCTCTTGCTACTCATTATAACCGTGACTTTCAATTGGCTAACTCGTTCCTTTACGGCCCCCTCTATAACATAACCCCCCCCTTTAGAACAGCTTTCTGTGTGGTTCACCACCCTCTAACTACAGCTTACTATGGCCACCCCTTCCCTACTGGGGCTAATAAACATTTATCTAACTCATGACTGCAATATCATGTAGATTACACTGCAAAGGCACGTTTAGGGCATATTGTAATGTGGATGTAAAAATATAATGTAGCCTTTAGATATACTTTAGATAGAGTGAGAGAGAAAACTTGACAAAAAGATAGAGACAGAAACAGAGGGCTCATATCCACAGATAACCGGTTCAAATCCAGTTAAAATGTGCTCTCACGTCTTAAGTGACCTACAGTCTTTTATTGGGAGTTCAAGTGTGGCCCTGTCTGACCCCACCATACGACGCTGGGGCCCCACCAGCCTTGCAGAAACAAAGACATGAGGGCATGATGGCCCCGTGTTAGACACGGGGGGTCACTGGACGGTCAGTGAAGCGGACCACATCTCAACGGCAGGATTTCCTGACGTAATGTGTAGTATCTCTGACGTTGGAGACTGCTCCATAGCCTGTAAGTCATGTTTGTGCAATATACTACTCAGAGACAAAGTAGGGACTGGATGTTGTAAAAAAAAAAAAACAGGAGCTTAATAGCTGAGGACTGGGGTGGTCTAAAATAGGAACAAGGACAAACAGAGTGAAGGAAATGTCGACCGGTTTAGGAGAGGTCAGTTCCAGGAACACAGAAAGGAATAGAAAAGACAAAGTTAGTGATGAACAATACAACGGTTTCATAATCAATTGAAGTTATAACCCTGTGTGAGGACTCACCGGTATCCCGTTACATCCATTCAGAGCAAATCAACTGAAACAGAATTGAAATTGACCATGATCATTGACAACACAATAAAGTGGCCTGAAAGGCTCCTGAGGTCCAGTCAAAGAACAACATTGCTAAGTATGACTAAGGCCTCCCTTGGTAACCAGAGCACTACTTGGATGCTAAACTGAAGCTGACGCAACCATTAAAACACTGTGCGTAAATAAAACAATGCAGTTAAGTTTGACCACATAATAGTTTTACTGCCCATTTGTTGTCTGGACTTGTGGTGGACATTTCAAGATGACCCTGGTTTTCTAAAGGAGCTATTTCCCACCACAGACTCCAGGGCTCCAGGCACAGAGGACTCAGAGAGGGGAAGTGGGCAGGAGATTGCCCAGGGTCTATGGCCAGGCCATCATCCACCACCTGCACCCCCACCTCTACCGCTCCATCCCCCCTCCCAGCAGTAAAGTTGTGCAGGAATCCATCAAGGTCACACACATAGGTGTACTCCCCAAGAGCTTCCCTCCCTGTCAAGGGGGCTTCTGGAGAAGGGAAGGATTCACGTTCAAAGGCATTCCAGCTATGTTTGCTGGATACATACATTTAGAGTGGTAAAAAAGGAGTCCAAACTAATTATCTGAAGTACACAAAACACCCTGGCCTGGGAAGTTCCATAGCAACCATATGTCTAGTGATTATGAGACACAGCAAAACTGGGTTGGAGTTCAGCTAGCCTTGCTTTCCAGGGTTCTAGCTTCAATGTGAGAATACAGTGTTTGGCCACGCTATCAGAAGCACTCTAACCCCCAACTAAACGCCCACTGATACCAACTCCAGTATAACATCAGAGTAATATCTGCAGGCCAATTAATGACATCCCATTAGAAACAGAGGCTGTAATCAGGGCGTATTGTAGCAACGGACTGGAGATAAGCAGGGAGAGGAACCAGAACCAGGGAGAGGAGTGATGGTGATGAGGAATCAGCTCAACACCTAGCAGGGCATCAGGTCCTCTCACAGAGATACTCTCACAGTCAACGCCCTGGCAACTTAGGAGAAAGCAACTTATACACTTGGCTGTTATAGAGAGCTAAAAATAAGGTAAGGAAGGCTCACACAAACACACACAGCTTGGGAGTGAGGAGTAGGACTTGGCTGGAGGTCCGGATTGTGTGTCCTGAGTATAAGTTCCCAGGCTACAGGGAGAGGAGAATGAGGAGTAACTGGATGGCTTTTATTGTTTGTGGTGAATTGATAGTGAGCATTGAGGAGGGGAGCAGATTGGGACTCGTAAAGAGACAGAGGTGTGAGTTTAAGTGCCCAGCACAGTGAGGGGATTAAACTAGGGCTCTTCTGGCGAACCATGTGAAGACAGAGTGACATCATAAACTGGCGCCACGGTAACAGAGGGGAGGAATAAAGAATCATCCTCATTTATGTGTTAGTTACGGAGAGTGTCACAGTGAAGTGTGTGGGTGTGTGTGCATGAGTGTGTGAACGCGTTTCGGTGTGTGTTTTTGTGCTGTGTTCACAGCTTTCTAGTCACCTTGGTATTTCAGTGAGTGAGTGTCTGCCTGTCCTCTGATGTTATCTGCCCCCCCACCACACACACACACACACACACACACACACACACACACACACACACACACACACACACACACTGGAAGACAGTCTTGCCATCCATTCCATGAGCTAATGACAGTCTCTAATTAAGTACACCCATTCCCCTCCCTCTTAGCCTCTGCCATCGCTTTAATGTTACCCCACCCAGCCAGTGCCCCCCAGCACCCCCCAGTACCTCCCAGTACTCCCCAATACCTCCCAATACCCCCCAGTACCTCCCAGTACTCCCCAGTACCTCCCAGTACCTCCAAGTACTCCCCAGTACCTCCCAGTACCCCCCAGTACCTCCCAGTACTCCCCAGTACCCCCCAGTACCTCCAAGTACTCCCCAGTACCTCCCAGTACCCCCCAGTACCTCCCAGTACTCCCCAGTACCTCCCAGTACTCCCCAGTACCTCCCAGTACCCCCCAGTACCCCCCAGTACCTCCAAGTACTCCCCAGTACCCCCCAGTACTTCCCAGTACCTCCCGGTAGCCACCAGTACCCCCCAGTACCTCCGAGTACCCCAGTACCTCCCAGTACCCCTCAGTATCCCCAGTACCTCCCAGTACCCCCCAGTCCCCCCTAGTACCTCCCAATACATCCCAGTACCCCCCAGTACCTCCCAGTATCTCCCAGTACCTCCCAGTACCCCCCCCCCCCCCCCCCAGTGCTCTGCAGAAGGCTCACCTAAGGATTGCTCATCACTCAAAAACATTCTGTAAACTCAGCCAACACTGGCACAAGCATGCCAGGTGACAGATAAAGAGCTACATGAGACAATAAGGAGGAGGATTTATCAGGTGTCATTTATTACCTTCTGTGCCAATTTGAAGCTATCGTTCAGGACAAAGTGTTTAGAGAAATCAAAAGAGATGAGGGGTGACATAACCACGCTGTAAATAATAACGACTTTCATAACAACATGGTCACCAAGGAGCGAGGGAGACTTATCAGCTCTTTATGCTACAGTTAATCTACTGTTTGTGTAAGCAAAGAAACACACTCTCTCTCTGAATATCCCAGTCAGTCAAACAATGATAAGGCAGTCTAGTCTTGGCAGCTCTGGAAATGATCCAGAGACTACAGAGACTCCATAGCTACAGTTGCCAGGGCAGCAGTAGTCAAGCCTGCCACTTGGGAAAATACATTCATGTAACAACAGTGCAGATAGTATCTGATGAAAATCCATCAAACGGTGCTGTAGCCAGAGTTGGCCTCCTCATAGTTCTCTCTTTCCAACAATTTAGCTTCTGTTTCTCAATGTAATGGTGACATTCCTTTCATTGTGAGGAGGAGTGCAATGTCGTTCTCTTCAATGAAGGCTTTCCACTGGTATATTGCTCAGTCATTTTACAAGTAATTGAATAGACATATTCACACAAGGGGCCAGGGGCTATTTGAGTCAACTTAATCAGGGTTGCCATAGAGATAACGACACAATCAGACACCTCATCAGAGCTGAATTGATTTCTAATAGAGCAGCATTGACCTCTGACCTGTTGTTATGTAACAGAGAAGTACAGAGAGACGGGGTGAGGCATTTCGGGATTCCCAAAACCGTTCTAACTTCCCTCAGCCTGTCTAGTCTAATGTGAGTAATGAATAGTTCCACATCAGCAGTGTTTGTCTCTTGTCTATTAGAAGCAGTCAGTCTGCAGTCAGTGTAAGTGTTGCCTGGTCCTGTGAGAAGCTGTGAGGAGCTGTGAGGAGCTGCAAGCCCAGAAAAAGCCATCACCCTCCCAGAATCCTTGTCACACTGCAAGGGCAAAGTGCTGAGGCAGCAGCCAGGCACCCAAGCAGATAGAGCCTGTTGGTATTCCCATCACGCACGCACGCACGCACGCACACACACACACACACACACACACACACACACACACACACACACACACACACACACACACACACACACACACACACACACACACACACACACACACACACAGTGGTGTAAAGTACTTAAGTAAAAACACTTGAAAGTAGTACTTAAGTAGTTTTTTGGGGTATCTGTACTTTACTTTACTATTTATATTTTTGACAACTTTTACTTGACTACACTTCGTTCCGAAAGAAAATTATGTACTTTTAACTCCATATATTTTCCCTGACACCCTAAAGTATTTGTTGCATTTTGAATGCTTAGCAGGACAGGAAAATGGTTCAATTAACACACTCAAGAGAACATCCCTGGTCATCCCTACTGCCTCTTATCTGGCAGACTCACTAAACACAAATGCTTCATTTGTAAATGAAGTGTTGGAGTGTGCCCCAAGCTAAATGTAAATAAAAAACACAACACAATTGTGCCATCTGGTTTGCTTAATATAAGGAATTTTAAATTATTTCTACTTGTACTTTTACTTTGATACATTTTAGAAATTAAATTTCCTTTTCATACTTAAATATGTTTAAAACCAAATACTTTTAGACTTTTACTCAAGTAGTATTTTACTGGGTGGCTTTCACTTTTACTTGAGTCATTTTCTATTAAGGTATCTGTACCTTTACTCAAGTATGACAGTTGGGTACTCTTTCCACGACTACACACATGCACTCAGTACTGGTACCCCCTGTATATAGCCCCATGTGTTGCTTTTTTGGTATTCTTTTTTTTACTTTCATTTATTTAGAAAATATTTTCTTAACTCTTATTTTCTTAAAAGTGCATTGTTAGTTAAAGGCTTGATTTGATTTGACATATACACACATTCGGACACACACATAGGTCCAGCAGGCAGAGTCGTATGGAACTGGCCTATCACCTTCCCTAATTCTGCATTTACAGTCACAGAGTAACCAAGGACATAGCAACTGTATTATGGCATTGCCAAGAAATGTGTCACTATTGACTATGGTTTCCATGATGGTTTCATGATGGTTTTTCCCAAATAGTAAACAAACATGCCCCATTCCGCAGGTTCAGGGTTAAAGGGCGGGATAATCCATGGTTTTCTTCTGAGCTGTCTTGTATTATTCACGACGGTAATCTAGCCTGGGCTAAAGCAAGGAAATCATGTTCTGATGCTGATTGGCTTATTTTTAGGCAGTTACGAAACAAGTGTTATTTTCTTCCATGAAGGCTGAATATTTTATGTCTGTTACCACTGATAACCTGAATGACCCTAGAAAGTTTTGGAAGGCTATTAAGTCTATGTCTGGTAACAGTAATGTTAATGAATTACCGTCATGTGTAATGAAGGCCTTTGTTGCTGTGTATGATAAAACTGAAATGCTGAATTTTTTCAATGAGCACTTTGTATCATCTGGTGTTTGATTCAGTGTCCTATGCCTCTGTACAACCCTGTGTGGATGAACCAGTGAGAGCTGGTCAAACTTTTAGCTTTTTGCCATTCTCAGTGCAGATGGTACATAAAGCCATGAAATCCTTAGATCAGAGAAAGCTTGCAGGTGCTGATCTTTTGGATCCCTGCTTTTTAAATCTGGCAGCTGATTTCAAAGCTGAAACACTTACATATCTGTTCAATTTAACCCTGGAATGTAAGGAAATTCCAAAGATCTGGAAATCAGCATTTGTTCTACCACTTTTAACCTTTTGTGACTAGGGGGCAGTATTTTCATTTTTGGAAAAATAACGTTCCCGTAGTAAATGGGATATTTTGTCAGGACAAGATGCTAGAATATGCATATAATTGACAGTTTAGGATAGAAAACACTCTAAAGTTTCCAAAACTATAAAAATATTTTCTGTGAGTATAACAGAACTGATGTTGCAGGCGAAAGCCTGAGAAAAATCCAATCCGGAAGTGCCCCATGTTCTGAAAGCGCTACGTTCCAATGTGTCCCTATTGAGCAGTGAATGGGCTATCAACCAGATTACTCTTTCTCCGTATTCCCGAAGGTGTCTACAGCATTGTGACGTAGTTTTACGCATTTATGTTAAAGAATACCCGTAAGTGACTACATTGCACAAGTGGTCACCTGATGGCTCCCGGAGTGACTCTCGCGTAAAATACAGAGGTAGCCATTATTCCAATCGGTCCTACTGAAAAACGAATTGTCCCGGTGGATATATTATCGAATAGATATTTGAAAAACACCTTGAGGATTGATTATAAACAACGTTTCTGTCGATATTATGGAGCTAATTTGGAATATTTTTTGCCGTTTTCGTGACTGCAATCACTGGGCGATTTCTCAGCCAAACGTGAAGAACAAACTGAACTATTTTGCCTACAAAAATAATATTTTGGGAAAAAATGAACATTGGCTATCTAACTGGGAGTCTTGTGAGTGAAAACATCCGAAGCTCATCAAAGGTAAACAATTTAATTTGATTGCTTTTCCGTTACCAAGTTACCTGCTGCTAGTTGGACAAAATGCTATGCTAGGCTATCGATAAACTTATACAAATGCTTGTCTAGCTTTGGCTGTAAAGCATATTTTGAAAATCTGAGATGACAGGGTGATTAACAAAAGGCTAAGCTGTGTCTCAATATATTTCATTTGTGATTTTCATGAATAGGAATCTTTTCTAGGAATATTTATGTCCGTTGCGTTATGCTAATTAGTGTCAGTCGATGATTACGCTCCCGCCTGTGGGATGGGGAGTCCCTAAGGGGGAGATACAACACTTTTAAATAATTATAGGCCGATCTCAAAGCTGTCACCCCTGGTGAAAATACTTTAAACCCTTGTGAGTGAACAGCTAAAATAGTTTTTATTTACTAACTCTATTTTATCAATGTACCAATCGGGCTTCAGGAAGAAGCATAGCACAATTACAGCAGCCATGAAGGTTTTAAATTATATCACTGAAGCCCTTGACAAAAAACATCACTGTGTCTCACTTTTTATTGATCTCTCTAAGGCTTTTGATACAGTTGATCATGCTATACTAAGGCAGAGATTGTCGAGTGTAGGTCTTTCGGAGCATGCAGTTGCATGATTTGCTAACTATCTGTCTGATAGAACTCAGTGCACTCAATTTGATGGACTCAAGTCTGTTAAATTGTCTGTCTGTAATGTTGTGTCCTAAGGCTCTGTACTTGGTCCTCTCTTATTCAATATTTATATAAATAATTTAGACAAAAATGTCCAAAATGCACAACTTCATTTTTATGCTGATGATACTATTATTTACTGTTGTGCCTCGTCTCTTACAAAAGCTTTCCAGAACATGCAAAATGCTTTTTATACTGTTCAACATACCTTGTGTCAATTGAAGCTTATCCTCAATACTGACAAAACTAAACTAATGGTGTTTCCTAAAGCAAGAAATAAACCTCTTAGCTTTTCACCTAGTATTACCTGTCAGGGCAATGAGATTGAGACTGTAACCTCATATAAATATCTTGGAACTTTAATTGATGACGGCCTCACTTTTAAATTGCATATTCAACAAATTACAAAAAAAATTGAAGCTGAAATTGGGATTTTATTTTAGGAATAAGGCCTGTTTTTCTTTTGAAGCCAGAAGGCGGCTAGTATCAGCTATATTTATGCCTTTACTGGACTATGGGGATATTTTATATGTGAATGCTTCCGCTCAGTGTTTGAGACCAATTGACACCCTTTACCATGGCACTTTGAGATTTATTTTAAACTGCAAAACCCTTACGCACCACTGCACTTTGTATACCAGGGTTGGCTGGCCTTCTCTCGTCACTCGTAGGCTCAGTCACTGGTATACTTTTATTTACAAAGCCATTTGGGGTTTACTACCTTTTTATTTGGGCATTTTTATTGTTCAGAAATGTGGTGGGTACTCTCTTCGTTCGCTGGACTTTATCCTGCTAACTGTTCCAAATGTCCCAACTGAATTTGGTAAAAGGGCTTTTATGTACTCTGCGCCATTGTCTTGGAACGCTTTACAAAATACTTTTAAACTGGAAGAACTTGTCCCGATTGGTATTTTTAAAATCACTGATGAATGATCTTGAGATTGATTCTGTTTTTAATTTGCTGTTTTTGATTTTGTTATACTCTTGTGAATTCTATGGTTTTTACTAGATTACTTGTAGTTTTTCATGAGGTTTGTCTGTAATTTTTGTAATGACTTGGTGCTGCCTATCTTGGCTAGGACGCTCTTGAAAAAGAGATTCTAAATCTCAATGAGCACTTCCTGGTTAAATAAAGGTTTAATAATAATACAAATACAAGCATAGACTGATAGCAGTTGGTTTTCTATGTTCAACCAGCCAAATGGCCTAGAGACTGTATTTCAATGAGAAGTATTGACAACTAAACAATTAGGATTGTCCTTGTTGCTCTTGTAGTGAGATTTAAGAATATTCTCAGCACAAATTCATCCAATGTCTCTCTCTTTCTCTCTCTCTCTTTCTCTCTCTCTCTCTCTCTCTCTCTCTATCTTTTTCTTTCTTGTTGTCATGCCCTGACCATAGAGAGCTGTTTATTCTTTATGTTGGTTGGGTCGGGGTGTGATTTAGGGTGGGTTATCTAGGGGAATTGTATTTCTATGGTGGCCTGATTTGGTTCCCAATCAGAGGCAGCTGTTTATCGTTGTCTCTGATTGGGGATCATATTTAGGTAGCCATTTTCCCATTGTGCTTTGTGGGATCTTGACTATGTTTGTGTGTAGTTGCTTGCTGCACTGCATGTAGCATCACGGTTCATTTATTTGCTTTATTGTTTTTGTGCTTTAAGTTTCTCTTCTAAATAAAAGGATGGAAACATACCACGCTGCATCTTGGTCCACTCATTTCAACAAGCGTGACACTTGTACACACACATCCACACTCATCTCTGCTCAAGGAGCGGGATGCTCAACCATGAAATGAGCAGTAACATGAACTTTGACTGGCATTTTCACACAGAGTAGATATTTACGGAGCACCGTATATCAGGGTAAACTCCCAACAATACAGAATATGCCAGCGTATACCAAAGAGGCAGTTGGAGACAAACCAACACTGCTGCTCAACCCCCATCTCTCTCTCTCTCACTCACACACACACACACACACACACACACACACACACACACACACACACACACACACACACACACACACACACACACACACACACACACACACACACACACAGACACACACAGTCACGTGCACTCACAATTGGTAAACACTGTCAAACAGGGCTGTCTTGTATTGGCAGGTGAGCCAGAGACAAAGCAGCTTTCCATAAACAGATGTCCAGTTGAGACTGAGGGGGAGAAGCAAACACGACAATGTCAAGTCTAGATTACCCACAATGCCCATAGTGATCCAACCTGAGGAGGGGAGGCTCACCTGCCACGCCCCGAGAGGCTGGACTTAGAGTTTGCCGAATGCAGATCCATCTTGGCAAGGATGCACAGCGCTGGCGTTCTCTTTCTGCACATTGCTCTAAGGCTGGTGATTTGTCTTCTACCAATTTATTGTGCTTTATGGAGCCAGGGGAAGAATACTTCAAACTCAGCCCACTTCTCTGATAATCACACTGGAAATTTATCTGAACAATTATGTTTTCTCCGATACTCTGAATCAATTCCAGAGATGTGCTCCTGACAGCCAGGCTATGGTACATCTCAGTTCATTATGATGCATCAGGGCAGCCTGACAGCACACGACAATCTATGTCCACACACAAACACAAACACACTGGCTGTCAGGAGCACACACACACACACTTCTTCCTCGTGAGCTAGTCATGCTGATTTGTGACTCATTTCAGGAGACTAGGCATATGTCGAGCATCACTACTTCACAGAAGAGGCATTTGAACATAAAAATTTATTTTTTTAATCAAAAAAACTCTGGAACATATGAACTTTCATGTGCCTCGATAACAAACTTGTATGCCATCTGTAATTATGAATGAAATTGTTAAATTACGAGCCAAGTTGGCTTAGCCACAGAAAAAGACAGGGACATTCCCGCTAGCCATGTTAGGCTGAGATAATGAATGGGCTGGATATGCCGAGAGATGAGTTCGGATTGATCTGCCATGTAGTATGCTTCTGTTTATAACATAAACTGCTCAGTATGTGTAGGTAATCCTTTCTAATGCAGCTTTTTATAAAGATATCAGGAAGAACTGTGATAATGTTGCTAATGCTCTCCACTCTCCACTTTCTGGAGGACCAAGTTTTGAAATCAGTGGAATTCCCGGTGGAAGCAAAGTATGATCGCTCAGGAGATGGAGGAAATTCAGGCGTTTGTTTATGCGGAGGGCGTTCGAAAAGAGAATACACAAAGGCTGTTATATTGATCACCTGTCTCTGGATTACATCTTCAAACTAAGAGCAACCATGGCATCTGTGAAATAGAGGGAAAAGCATTCATTTATGTATATGGGTAAGAGTGTCTCATTAGCTACATTTTCAGATATGATACATTTCTAATTCTGTCAGAAAGTAATTTTCATTGTAAGTTGAGGCATACTATTGGCTAGCTAGCTAACGTTAGCTGGCTGACTAGCTCACTAGCTAAAGTTACGTGTATGATTTTTGTAGTAATATTATTCGTATCTCAGAGCCATTTGTTTTGCTATTCATAGCCTAATGTTAGCTAGCTAGCTAATACTGAACCTAGTTGGTTAGCTTTAGCTGCCTGTAGATTCATGCAGGGTAGTAATGTTATGAGTTCATTGTTTAGCTAGCTACATGTCTAAACAAAAGACTCCACTTTGCAACTAACCAATTCACTGTACTGTTTACACATTCTGTATCCTGTGCATGTGACAAATAAACTTAGATTATATTTGATAGATTGTGTGTTTACCAAAGACAGTAATGTGAAGAACAGCATGACCTGAACCAAAGTAAAATCAGGATATAAAGTTAGGTCAACGAGACAGTGTCCAAGTTCTAAAATTCCCCTGTAGAATGCTTTGCTTTTAATCCGTCACACTCACAACAGCAAGACGTTTTCTGTAATTATCTTGTTGTGAGTTTGTTTTCCTGTAATAATGAATACAAATTGCTTCAAGTTAAGACGTTGCCAGCTATATGATATGGTTATTATTTGAACTGACTAGCCAGTTAACTAAACAAGCTAGAAACAAACCAAAACATTGTTAAAAAAGTTGCTTTAAGTTGCCTGGTTTGCTTGATTGCCGTATACTAAATACATTTTTAAAGGGATGGGTTTATTGGTGTTAAAATACACCAGTTGTGCTATTTTGGACCACCAGGCTGCTGATGTCATGCAGCCTGTCGTATTTGTGTCACTGGGGACATGTCCCCCCCACATTCCGAAATGCCCCCCCCCCCCAGTTTTATCATTGGAATGTGATACAAAATGAGGAAATGGTGTGCTTTAGGACCATGTGGACGCCTCCGAAAGGTCGGGTAGGCTGTTTGGAGTGTTATCCAACTGTATTTTTTTAAATATAGAATTTACAAAAATATATGTTCCCCAGTTGCGCCCCTGACTAAAACATTCAAGGGTCATTTTTTTTAAATTTGGGGTTACAAGCTTATCAACTTTCAAAGCAGAATTACTTTCCCATTGTTCCTCAACTGTAGTGTATGATATACCATTTTCTAGCTCTGTCGCTACTTTTATATAATGTAATAAACACAATTTCAAATTTTTCTACATAAGACCGAATAGAGGCGGTCGGTCATATTTATGCATCCCAGTCACACCTCTTTGTTCAGTCTGTTGTTGACTCATTGATATTTCTTCTCATGTCACATTGTTTTCATGCTCTGGGACAGACCACTGGACTGCCATCATATAACATATTGCCCAATAAAGCAGGAGTGCACATCAATTGTTTTACTTTGGTCTGGGGTATTTCCCCAAACAATCCTTAACCCAACAGGAGCCATCTCATTGAATTACATACAGAGTTGGGCATACTATTACGTATGATGTTGACCATTCAACCAAACTGACCTTGAGCAACACAAAAGTGAGATGTTTCTTCCAATACTGATCCTTCCTTTTATTGGGGGATTCCTCACTTCAATGAATTCTGTAAAATCATCTCTCAACCCTCTAGATAATTATAGAGGAGTAATGGGACCACTTCATAAACTGAACATTCTCTCTTCTCAAAGAGACAACAACAGGGGGAATGTTTGTCATTGCTGGTCTCCTTCATGTTAAAAAAAAAATTATACTCTTAGTACAAAACTCCAAACCGGTCACACTTGTAACGCAGTCAGTTTTGTAAACATCTCTCACAACACATGTTTATTGTTAAATGTAATGAGAACATTGGTTAAATCCCCAAAACACAACATAATGATCTCGTTTCAATTTAGTTGTTTTAACTACCAGTTAATCCAATAGCAGATAATGCAAGATACGTCCCTTTAGAAGTGATGAAAGTAACATGCTACAGTACTGTAAATTACAGTAGATTACACGGTTTTCACATTAGGCAATACACTTACATTACTCATCAAAATGGACAGAAAAGCTATATGGTAACAAACCAATTTAAAATCTATAGGTTTACCAAACGCCAAGTAATTAACCATTAAGCGCAGTTGGATTATGTGATGGTAAAATGTATTTAAATAAATTGAAAGAGAATCATGAAAAGTATTGTGAGTAATGCATTGTGAAAGGCAATTACCTTATATGAAAAGTATTTCTAGATAAAACACTGGTGAAAAAGTTACTGTGTGATTTTGTGTGTTGTACTTATTAGTCTATTGAAAATGTGCCTAAAGTTTAGAAAAAACATCCTTTTTGGTGATCTGTTTTCAGTTTTGTACTATTTTACCATATACTTTCAAAGGCTTGAGCGCTCTGAATCGTTTGAAGGTCATCATGTTGAATGATTATGGGAGAGCACAGGTGGAGCTTGCTTGTTTCACGGTAGGTATGACAACAATTCTAAGCTTTCACTAACATTAAAGACTAGAATTATGAAGCTAAACCCCCAGCACTAAGCTGCTCTCCCCTTCACCAGGTAAATGGGAGAACATCTGGACTGCCCCTTTTGCATCCAGTGCCAGCCAGCAGCAGTAGAGCCAGATGGTCTGAGCGGAGCACGTCTGTGTTTGTGGCTTGTCTAATCTTGTCCAGAGTCCGTCTGCTGTAGACTATCTCAGCACAGTGAGGAGTGCTGCCGAGAGGGGAGGAAAGGCAGCTATTCCAGTCCCTAAACAGATTCCTCTACCCTGCCCTGATGACCAGTGATGAGCATCAGCCTCCATGCTGTATGTATAAGCCTAGGTATGCCACACAGGCCAACCAACCAAAGTCCCCCTCGAAAGCTGTTTCCTGTGGCCCCGCCCTGAAGTGGACGGCCGTTTCCTCTTGTTGTTGCCAGACTGGAATAGAATCCGGAGGGGCACGGGGTGTAGGTGGGGGGGAGGGGGAGACCAACACATTATTGCTTTCTCTCAGCCACACGTTGTCCTGTTTACAGACACTTGTCTCTTAGACACCACAAATGTGGTCATATGTGCAGACAATCATCCAGCAGAAGAAACAATCAAATGGCACAGTCTGGGAATGATGTATTAATGAGGTGACCAGGTAATGAAAATAGCAAATCAAAAGGAGAACAAAAGAGGCACTGAGTGCAGAAGCAGAGTGTGATGAGATTGTCCTCTGCTCCAACTCTGTACTGTTGACTGAGCCACGCAGATACCGCAGGGCTTGGCTGTGATTGATGCCTGTGTTATCTCTGCTGGTTGACATCAGATTATTGCTCTGCAGTTTAATACTGCGCACATGCCATAAAGCACAGCAGCACAGCCTAGCTGGCCTCACCAGAAAGGACATGGAGAAGGAGGCAGCCCACCTCACAGTGCACTCCTCTCCCCAGGCAAGGCTCTCTCTCAGCAGGTTCTGCAGGGTGGGACCTCACCCCTTCACCTCTACCCCCATCCCCGCCCAACCAATTACAACCAAACCATCCATAGCTCATATGATTGCTAGTGAACAAAATAATGTATGATCCTACTTTTTTTCTTCAATGTGGTCATACTCTGTATCTACCTTAGGTTTTATGACTTCCCACAATCCTCCCACAACCCCTTCCTTCCCCTGTCCTCATCAGTCTTGTCCACAACCCCCCTGCGGTGGACCTGGCAGCGTACACCTGTTCCAGCCCAGCCCGGCTACCTGAAACCCTATCCCACCCTATCCCACAGCAGAGGCTGGGAGAGCTGACAGACGGGTCAGAGGTCAATCAACAAAGGTAGAGGTAACCCCCCCAGGCAAGCCTGAGAAACAGCAGCTAGCCAGGTGGACAGGCTCACTCAGTCTGACCCCTCCATCTCTCTTTCACTCTCGCTCTCTCTCTCCCTATCTCTCTCTCCCTCACATGTACCCGCACATACATAAACACATTAATTTATGCAAAGTTCAGTAGAAATGTGTTCCCTAAAGTTTGGACACTAATGATACCTCTTCAGAAACTTAAATCTCTTGATTTGGATGCCTGGTGATCCCTGGCACTTACCCTGTCAACTCAACTCTGAATAGGCAGATGAGAAATTAACACGGTGATTGTGTAAGCTCTGAAACGTCACCTAGGGCTACAAAGGTGGTGATGAATACATACTGAAATGGTCCAGATGGGTTGTTGTTCATGGCAACCAAAAACTTTCTTGAAATATCCTCTACAAAACACTTACATAAGCCCATAGTGGGATTTAGGAAAGTGTACCTAGCCTGGACAGACAGGCACACGCACACACACACACACACACACACACACACACACACACACACACACACACACACACACACACACACACACACACACACACACACTCTAAATACATAGTCAACTAACTAGGAGTACCTGTTCATCGTCCACTCTAACACATCAATAGAATTATTCATTATCAGCTTGTGAGGAAATAGCAAGCCTGTTCAGTCAGACTGCAAACACCAATAAGGCCAGCTCTCCACTGACCTCTACCTCCAACTGCTCGGATTAATCCAAGTCTTCAAGCCCATAAACCCCTGCAAGGCTTTCTCTGTTAGTCATTCTGTGTATCATGAAGTCCACTTAATTGCAGTTGATGAAGTCCACACTGTATTCATATTCCTAGGTGTTAGTATATAAGTAGCTATGTGGGGGTGTTGGTTATGGTGCTTGTTTCACTGACCTGTACCCCTTGGTTTAGTACTAACACAAGATCTACTTATCTCTTCCAGCCATCACAACAACTCTGCATAAACTCACACTGGCCCTGGAACTGGCTCTGACTGTACTATGAACAAAGACAAACACACAACAAATACTAATTCATAGACATACACAATGTAAGTGACAGGAATCTAAAAAAAACATTCCAACCTATGACTATATTGAATATATATATATATATATATATATATATATATATATATATATATATATATATATATATATATATATATATATACAGTGCCTTGCGAAAGTATTCGGCCCCCTTGAACTTTGCGACCTTTTGCCACATTTCAGGCTTCAAACATAAAGATATAAAACTGTATTTTTTTGTGAAGAATCAACAACAAGTGGGACACAATCATGAAGTGGAACGATATATTGGATATTTCAAACTTTTTTAACAAATCAAAAACTGAAAAATTGGGCGTGCAAAATTACTCAGCCCCCTTAAGTTAATACTCTTACATCAAATGCAATGAGAATACAAACTCACCTGAAGGAAAACACGAAGGAAAGTTTGTAAGGGAAATTATTTCTTTGTACAGTGCATTTCATGAACTATAAACTTTGCTTCACAAGGAGCTTCAAGGATACATGCTTTGAAAGCAGAGTGACGATATACCAGCTTGTATACAGTACCTACAAACAATAGCCTGGCTGCATTTCTTTCACTGAGCCCTTTCTTTTCTTTCAAGGTTTGGGTGATAGTCAGAGATAGGAAGGGAGGATACTTATTTCAACCACCATATCAAGTAACTGTCAGCCTGTCTAGAATAGGACCAGTGGCTTTAGAAGCTGCTGCCTGGCCATGGCTGAGGAATTAAAGCCCCTGTGGGTCACAATACCGCCAGGCTTTAGGGCCTGTAGAAACCCAACAGACCATTGTTGTCACTGACAGCCCCCTCACCTTTTCATGAGACAGCTGACAGTGCAGACGAAAAAAACCGTCCTCCTCCCAATTCATCAAACGGCATGGCCAAAATATTGACTAACCCTTTCAGGGCAGAAACCCTCGGAAGGGGTGGATGAAGGGGGTATCGTTCATTAAATGCAGGTGGTTCTGAGCCAGGTGTACAGGTCTGGTCTTTCTATGGATATGTTGAATGTTGACAGATCCTCTGATTACAGCTGAGGGGTAATTAGTGCTTTGAACTTGAGGTTAGCCTTCACGTGATCATCTTCCCCCCTATTATACCTCACCTTGCCTTCATGTCCAGCCACCTGAAATACAGTGTGTAATTTCTGCTGCAGCCATCCGGAATGTCTGATGTTTACTATTCAAATTGTTTGTTGGTTTTTAGTTATATTAATCAAATGCTGTACATTAACCGGGTGAATGCCTTTGATTAAGGGAGAAAATCAAGTCTGCAGAACCTGTATCTCCATTTAATCAGCCTCTTCGGTATCTGTCCTTTAAGCTAAAACCATTCTACCAGGGCTTCTTTCAATGTGCTGCTGTCTAACAATGTCTGGTTAATGTGTGTCCAAGTCACTATATTTTACTGTAGAGCATTAAGTGAGGTGAAGTGGTTTGTGTGATGTCAGACAAAGCACATGCCAGCTATAAATATGAAAACAAAAGATGTGGGGGACACAGGAACTGCTCCTCTGTGAACGAGACAGGCACTTAATGGCAGAGAGCGTGGAAAAAGACTAATTGCTGCCACTGGCTGTTCAGGCTGCAGCAGACCATAAAGAAAATCATGTGTCACATTCATTGTTCTAATGCTGACCCTGCGTTTCCCTCGACAACACCTCACAGCAATGCAGCAACCGTCTCCCTCCCAGCCCAGCTGTAGTGTATGCTGGCTGCTGCTACTCTGAGCTCCTTCAGGTTGACACTGAGCCAGTGGCCCAGAGCATAGAGACACTAGGAAGAACAGAAGTTCTTCAAGTTCCTAACAACATTAGACTGATCTGAGAGGGTTCTTTGAAGGACAAACAGGATAACACGAAAGCCACCTCTGAGGCATTTCACTGTCTGTGCATTTCCCAGTAAACCCAGGCTTCAGCATAGTACACTCTTTCAAACCAAATTGTCTTCCTTGAATGTATCTGCTGGCTGCTACTGATACTGTACTCAAACAATAAGTCTTCTGGAACTGGAGGAGGGATTGTTTGGGGAGGCAGGCTGACTTCCTCATCACAAACAAATGGGACGGCAGGAGGATAGAGGGAAACCCTCACATAAACAGCTCCCTCTCTCACTTTCCCAGGGTAAACTCAGATGGCCCCCATCCACTATGACAGGTACAGCAGAACTCTGTAGCTCTGGTGCCAGGAGCACAAACATCCCACAACAGTCATCTTTCCACCACACATCACATGGCCCTCTTCCACCAAAGAAAATCTGTGAAAGCCATCCATCTACGACCACATCCAGCTAGACCTTCCAGGTGGGCAGCACAGGCCCAATGGGACAATGGAGCCCTTTCTCCTGCAGCTGGAGAAATCGATACTATGAGGGGAGCACTATAAGAGCACCCTGCCTTGGCTGTTTACCACCTTAGAATTAGGGCCCAATTTAGCCATCAACATGTGCATAATGGGAGAAGGAAGGGGCAGCCCCCATCCCACCCTTCAACCGCTCTACACCTGGAGAGGACCACACAGGTAACCGAGAGGGGAGGGTTCAGTTCTCATGGAGAAGGACTGGCAGGTGGGATAGTGTACATCTGTTGGGGGGGGGTTACCCGGATCTGATATGATTTAGACCACCCCCACAGAGGAACTCGACCACATACAGATGAACACTTGAGTGATGAAGTTAAATTCCTCCCAAAAGTTTTCCCCAATCGTTTATCTCATCTCCCTTTTCCCATAAGAAACGAGGTGCTGAGGGGGTTCAGAGGAGGCTGGAGGGCTTGTAATCCAAGCTAAGCATGAGACAGTCCCTCCAACACGACAACAAAGGAGTACAAACCCTGGGGCAAACTCACGCAGCAGTGACATCAACAAAAAGGGCCTAAATTTAACAGCGGTGGGAATTGTGGGGCGAGCCATACAGGAACACTTTCAATGCATTGCGAAGGTCAACTGGGATTTGACTTCCTCCTCAGACTCCGCCACTAGCAGCTTGCTTATTCCCCCCCCCCCTACTCTCCCCGACAGCAAAATAAAGACATAAGCATTGTTTAGCAAGACAATGGGCCACTTCCAGAGACCTTTCAGTCTCAGACGCTGAGTTTTCACATCCATAAACAGCGTGTGGCTGTGAGCAGCGAAATAAAATACTTCACAGGAAGACTGGGACATTATAATTAGTGTCATTACCCTTCAGCTTCTCATGACTCCAGTATTCACAGAGGAGAAGGACTTGATATGTATTACCTCTGCACCCAGCCAGAGGACAACCGCAGCTCTATAATAAGGTGTGTTTGTATGGGGAGGTATAGCCACAGCTACTACATGCTGGGAATACAGAGCTCACAAGGAGTTTCACAGCCATGTCTCACCCTGCCTTTGTGTACCCATCGTAATAGAGTCTAGACTATGGCATAAGCACGTGGGCAGTGGGCTCAAACCTATTAGCAACTAGCCTGTACCCCTGCACACTGACTCGGTAACGGTGCCACCTCTATATAGCCTCGTTATTCTTATTGTGTTACTTTTTATTATTACTTTTAATTTTAGTCTACTTGGTAAATATTTTCTTCTTGAACTGCACTGTTGGTTAAGGGCTTGTAAGTAAGCATTTCACTGTAAAGTCTACCCTTGTTGTATTCGGCGCATGTGGCAAATAAAGTTTGATTTGATTTGAGGTGCCCGTCAGTGATGAGGGCCACAGAGCAAAGCTGGGGAACGGGTCATGACCCTGACTTAGTCTTAATCACACTGTATGCCTTCACTGCTAGCTACACTGGGAGGAGGATGGCAAAAATAATTATTCTTAGCATGCCATCTGTGTGCCCCTCTATGACCTGCTGTATGGAACCCAGGCAGCCTGTCCCTGTTACGCCAGCAGAGCATGAGGTTAACAAACACATCTCCCATTACTACCTGCCTCATAATGAAAGAGCCACCTCACTGGAATCATTTCAAGTGAGTGGGGGAAGGAGGTTATTACCATGCCATTGCAATATTATCCTAAAATCAACCAACAACATTATCAACTATGTAACCTTGGTGTAACGTTTATGAAAAGTATTATTTTGCATTATTGGTACTTAAAAGGCAATCAGCACTTGAGACTCATATTAAAGTAAAAAATTGCTTCACAAACCTTTAGTGAACTTGGGTCTGTCAAGGCCAGCGCTTGCCTCTTCAGCTCTGTCACATTCATTTGACATTGTTGGCAAAAGCTTCCTTTCCCATCCCTTCTCTCCGACTCTGAGACGGTCACGGACCCTGCGCCCTCCGGGGGTGGTCGGCTGCTGCACCGCGCGTCCTTTGCCAAGTGAAGTAGTTTCCTGGGACTCAGATCAACAGGGAACGGCGACTCTCCGCTAGGACAACCTTCCACCTTCGCCATTAGAGAAAAGCAACTCGGTTAAAATAAATTCACAGGTAGGACAATACGCTGGCGAGACGCAGAAGTCCAGGTGTGGAAGTCTACTTGTCTGGAGTTGTTGGTTGACTGACAACCTGCATGAATGTCATAGGTAGACATGAGCACTACCAATTTGAAGAGGCAGGCTAAATGGGTTCCAAGACAAAAGGGTTGCGCTGCTGCGACAGGTTCTATTGAAAATCGGAACTGGTCATTTTAACTTTATGCATATAACACTTACAGTAAACATGCGGTTGTCAGGATCCAGTCCATGAGTTGCATTTCCCCAAAATGAGTTCATTCTCCCGGGTCTGGGTATCCCTAGTAGACGTGGTTCTCACATACACTCAATTATTAAGAATCATTTGTACAATGACTAGTAGTCGTAGTTGTAAATTGAAGTGTCACTTCTAAATCTGCCAGCGAGTAAAAACATATTATAGGCTAACCATGGTTGTGTCCTGCACTTGATCCGTACTATGACGGGACAATCCTAGAGAAGTGTTGGCACACACTCTTTTAAATGGGTGGGGAAAACTTTTGAAAAACTTTTTGGCGCATGATTGGACACCGCAATAGTAAATCACTTAAAATCATAACCGTAGGTGCATGGATCAGACAGGGTAATTCAACGTGTGAGTTGTATTAGGTTTATAGGTTATTAGGCTAGCTATTTATAAAGCTGAAATTGGCCATTGTATTGGCTTCTATTATCAATGCATTACACTAGTAAAATGACAAAGTTATTCATATAGCTTAATTTCGTAATATTATTTGAAATATAGTGATTTTTATTTTAGATTATTGTAATCAATGGTTTTATCCATTCTTGGTGTCAGTCACGCGAGCAGACACAGTTGCAGACATTGCTTCACTGACACGTCCCGTTCTTGCTACTTTGGCGCCATCCTCTGGTAAATAGAAAGATTGCAGGATGGTTTTCGCAAAATAAGGGGTACAAGTTAAATATTTAATTAACACACTTTAAATATTTGATGTTGATGATGTAAGCCTCGCACTTCGTTGTGAGAATCCTTTCTACCCTCACATGACCCAATTGCAGCCTTTTGTCTGTCTGTCTGTCTGTCTGTGTCGTCGACTGGGTTGAGTGGCTTTACGCTTGGCAGCGCAACTGGTTGCAAATTATAGGCGTCCTTATGGGGTTAACAGAATGAAGCCAATTTAATACTGCCAAACGTTTATTTTGTAATTACACATGCAGCATAACATAAGCTATTCACCACAAAAGGCAAATACAAAATTCTCTGAATAATTTATCATAGATAAGAAAATGATGTTTTTATCTGAAGCTACGGCCATGGTTATCCCACAGACCACAGACACAATAGACAAATGAGCCGGAGTCACAATTCAAAAAATAGCCTAATATTATTGATAGTTACACAGTCTTTAGGAGATCAGGAATCAGGATAGGCTATTCCATTTCTTCCCCACTTCAGTTTTGTGTGACTCTCATTGCATTTATAAATGAATCATTCTATCATCAAATTAAATGTTGGACAGTGATAGGGAAATCAAGTCTGTCATTGTGGCCTTTACTGACACTTGCGTGCGCTTTGACTGATTACGAGTGTTAATTTTTGGTTATAACTGCTCAGCGCCTTTAACAGCGAATGAGCGCAGAGATTACAGTAGCCTTATTGTCTATTAAAGCATTGAATGTTCGGGACCACAAAGCCCCATCCACCCTGCTACTCTATACTTGGTTCAAACTTTCAAAAATGATTTTAAAGAAGAGAAATCCAAGTCAGTGATCACGCTACGAAGTTGGCAACGTAGATAAGGCGCAGCTGACACTCGGAGGAGCTGTTCACGGTCCTGAAATGTACTGGAAATCCAGGTCTGTGGCTTTACTGGTCACTTTGTGTATCAACTTACTTACTTATTAACATTATATTTTTCAAGGTAGTTGGGCGAGTGGATTAGGCTACATTTGATGTTTGAGCAGCCTATGTTTCAGCTATTTGGTGTAGCGTGCACTCACTCACCTTTGCTTTTCTCCTTAGAAGATGACTGGTAAATCCAAATATGATATCGGAGTCCACGAAGAATGTACCCAGATCTATGAGACTGGGGTTGGGCTTGTCAGCTCCAGAGGAGCCCGAGGAGTTTGGTAAAGCCATGAGGGAAATGTGCGTAATATTCCACGCCCTGGGTTACCGAATTGACATCTATATTTGTATATTCGTTTCCATTTCAGGATATATTTTCATAGATCCCAAACAATTGCATGGTTTCAATCCAAAAGGTATTCCGGACATCCAACAATGACTCGGAGAGAGCTTACTGTCTCTCCATGACCGCTCCACTCAATGCCCAACAATTGCGGCGTGTGCGCAAAAATATATCTCCTGTGCATGGCCAGCAGTCCAGCAAGACAATAAACCGATACAATCCATCCGTAATCCAAACCTTTATATCCACAGGTAGAGTATTTGTTTTTTAACTCCTCACGCCTGGTCTTTCAGCTTGCAGGTCTCGGAACGCAATCACATGCGCCTAAGGAGGATCACCTTTTGCAGTCCCCCCCCCCCCCCTCTCTCTCCTGCTCTCTCGCTCGCTCACTCACTCACTCACCCAGTTGTGTTATTCATCCTTGCTGCGCTTCCTGCCGACTTGCTGGAGGCTCCAACATGTATTTATCAAAGCAAACACGCACTAGAGAACAGCGGAATCCAACAGCTTCCCAATGACCCGGTTTGAGATCTTTGGTGGAACTTGTGCCATGACCCATTTAACTTAGTTGGATCGTCTTGTTTTTTTTTTTTTTTTTTCTTAATTTTTTATTAAACTATTTTGTAGAGAAAACTCTGCATTTGTCAGTGCACTGTACGTAGTCAGCTCTTGGCTTATGTCTGTGTGTAGCTTAGTGGAGTTTGGGCTATTAATTACGAGGCTAATAGATGGCTTAGTGGAGTTTGGGCTATTAATTACGAGGCTAATGGATGGCTTAGTGGAGTTTGGGCTATTAATTACGAGGCTAATAGATGGCTTAGTGGAGTTTGGGCTATTAATTACGAGGCTAATAGATGGCTTAGTGGAGTTTGGGCTATTAATTACGAGGCTAATGGATGGCTTAGTGGAGTTTGGGCTATTAATTACGAGGCTAATAGATGGCTTAGTGGAGTTTGGGCTATTAATTACCAGGCTAATGGATGGCTTAGTGGAGTTTGGGCTATTAATTACGAGGCTAATGGATGGCTTAGTGGAGTTTGGGCTATTAATTACGAGGCTAATAGATGGCTTAGTGGAGTTTGGGCTATTAATTACGAGGCTAATGGATGGCTTAGTGGAGTTTGGGCTATTAATTACGAGGCTAATGGATGGCTTAGTGGAGTTTGGGCTATTAATTACGAGGCTAATAGATGGCTTAGCTGCGCTCCAGTTCCAGATACAATTGGGACTTTTAAAGACATATTAATGTCTTATTTTCAAAGCATTTTCAAATACAGAGCTGTTTGAGTTGCAATTTTAATAAAGTAGATAATATCTATTTTGTGTGCTTTGAAAGCTGAACAGGGATGTTCTTTTAATAAAAATATGATCTACTGTACACAGACCGAGGACTTCGTTTATAAGCAGACGGTCTTAACCGCCAAAATGAACTCATTGGTACCTGGCACCCTTTGAAAATGTCATCTCTTTAAAGCACTTAGAAAGTTTGGTGGGTGTGAATGTTTTCAAGTCTGATTTTAGATTACATTTCATTTCATCATTATGCGAGAGCAGAATACAATTTGATACACAATGCTGTGTGCTCATGGGTTTAATCAAAATATAGGAATTGGGTAGGCTATATTATTCAACCTTTATTTATTTAGATTTGGGCCATTTAAATAAAAAACATATTTAAAAGCTAGATTAACCTGAGGGATATCAAGGTGGCTTAAATTATGGTTGGTTTATTAGTGTTGTGGGGATACCCATAATAACCTCTATATGTGACCCTTTCTAAGGCCCAGTTATGTCCTTTGCCTACCCACAACAAACAGACACTCACTCAAACACACTATTACGCACGGACACAACCACAGCTCATTCTTTTTTGAACGGATTCACTGGATTTCCAGGAGACCGATAATTGGCCTATTCTCTGTAGTAAAGATGATTTACCATGTCCGACCGAAACTCAGTTCCCACCTGGAGGAGGTTCGGGTCACCCCGACCGCTGATGAACTTCCGGATCGCATCCCGTGGAACTACTACCCCTACATCTGCTGCCTTTGCGCATGTAGGAACATCGCTATGGGCATCTCATTATACTGCTCAATATCTTACCCAACTTGCAAACCTTCGCAGTGCACGGGGCTTCATGAGAACCGTTTAGCAAATAACCGTAATGTTGTTGGCACACTGCTGAGATCAGAGGAAATAAAGCGGCGTCTGGGATGGAGACTGGAGAGAATAATCTGTGGATGGCTCTTTAATAAATTATTCATACGTCAATACAACAAAGCAAATGTTATTCCCTTAGAACTATCAAGATCATCATCATTATTCCTAGCGGTGTAAGATTTTATTCTCTTATATTTGTCCATCAATAAATGAAAAACAGTTATTGAAAACAAAACAACAACAAAAAATACATTTTGTTGTATTCATTGTACTCTCCCTCTGACACAAAATATGTATTTATCCACCGGGAACAAAAATGTAAAACTGTCTGGAATCCAATTGGCCCTTTCCTTCAGCACCTCGGACAGCGACCATGCCCAATGCGCTGTTTGGACTTCAGGAACAGTCGGACAACACGAGGCTATATTGACATTATAACACAAGGTGGCACACGAGAGATAGAGAGAGAGAGAGAGAGAGAGAGAGAGGAGACGGAGAGAGAGCAGGGTTGGGGGAGAGAGATATAGAGAGCGAGAAATGCTTACAAATCAAACAAGGTTAGGGTGAACATTAGTGTAAACATGTAGGTCAATCTTGTAAAAATAAAACAATGAATGTAACCAACTGCTTTCAGATGTCAAAAATTGTCTTGACATCTTATATTAGACTATGCTAAAGACATGACATGAAATGAGTCTAATCCACACAATTGAATTAAGAATCTCATCACTTTACTATAGCATATCAGCCTAAACTACTCAATGATTCAAGATCTTCAAAGCAGTGCAGGTTACTCCATGTATTGCCTTGGAAGTATTTGTCCGCCTGATCAAGTGGTCCTAAACATTTCACAATTTTGGCAAAGAACTGTTGAACTGTTAAGAACCACTCCACCGGAGAGACCAAACCACGAGTCATCACTTCTTCAGGTGACCACGCCAGTCCAAAACTGGCATAAAGAGTAGTGTCTGCAACCATCGCTGTCTGCCCACGTCACACCAGCAGAAACAGTAGCCGACTTCATATTTTACAGCAGTTTGAAATACTTTTCTTGTCGCCTGAACTGACAAAGTTCATTCATAGGCCTACTATAGTAAGCTAAATACTAGGCATACGTTTTCAAAGGTTATCTCACCGTGAGTGGCGGTTTCATCTGAGCAGTCCATGCCTATGCTGTGTCTGTGTGGCTTTGGTGAGCCGCGGCTCTTTATATATAGTGTTTTGGGGTAGGTTCATACAAGCCTTTCATTCAGCGAGGAATGAAGGCCAGGCAGGTCTGACCGGCTGAGCTGGGTTCCACCAGCAACTTGTGTTGCCTGACAGACAGCCGCCTTCATGACGAAGCCAAGCCAAGTGTAGTCACTAATATTCTCTGCACATTGCTTTAAGCTTTTTATCTAAAGTATCAAATCTGTACCAAACAATGAATAATAGTCCTTGCTAAATATTGATCAGATTTGATACCACACAAGTATAGCCTACATTAGGCTACATAGGCTAATGACTTAAATATACTGTTATAGAATGAGAAATACTGCATGGATTCCATTTAACATTGTTCTATAGCCAAACAATAGGCAGCATACTTTTGGGTGTCCTGGGTTGCTTAACTTTGAGGTACTATGGAACAGTGGAGTAGTCTTGAATTATGATTCTTTATCCATTCATAGAGTATATTATTGTCACCCGCACAGACACATACAGTATTCTCCCCCATGCTGTTCCACCAGGGGGAATGGTTTTATAATTTACGTGAGTACTGCGCAGCCCCAACCCCTTATTATTTACGTTGATCTCCTTGGGAGAATGCAGGGAGGGATTTCAGGTAGCTAATGCAAATGGTCCCCAACAACAGAATTCAAATACTTCAATACTTCATATGGAAAGCATTACCACTGGAAAATAAACTCGAGGAGGCAGGCAACTGGCCCTGAAAACTTGTCTTCTGGCATATTTCAGAAAGATGTTTGTGTCAGGCATGTGTATGAGACTTCCTCTGAGAATGCATTGTGTGAGAGCCTGACTTCCCCCATGATTCATTCACAATGACAATACAGATTCCAATGCTGGCTACAATAGTATTTCATTGAAGTGCATGTGCTGTAACGGAACTGCATTATATTCAACATCTCTCCTGGCAACTTCTCAACCTCTCCTCTCTTACAGCAGTAAACCACTGCTCACAGAAACTAGAAACCACTGGTGACTAAGACTAAGACTAAAATTGTCATTTATATCGTAACACATTGAATATATATTTGAAATATATTGTAAATGGACCAATGCATTTAATTAAACTTAACAACAGCATGTGAGATTTCCAGTGATTCTCTCTGAATTAATGAAGGCAGCTGACAATCCTGAGCTGATTAACATGTGACAGTGGGGGAAAACAGAACATAGAAACGTCCTGTTGTCCAAAAACCTGCATGCTTCAGTTACATCATACATGTATTCCTTTAATCACAGAACAGTATAAAGTTATATGATACCTCTTCTACTAGTTACACAATAGTACAGATATATGCATGACAACAACCATGGACGTGGACTGACACATACAAATTATAATGTTATTCACATTTAGTTAACCCTTGTTTGGTCTTCATGTTTTTGTTATTCACCAATGTTCGCGGGTCTGATGGGCCCACAACATTATTGGGTTTTTAAAACAATACGACCATAATTTATGTAAAAATACTTAATACTTAGATGTTGACTTATATCAATTACAAGAAAAATAGACAGCATACATGGTTCATATTTGCCATTTACCCCTGCTAGATCACATTTATCAATTAAAGCGCTATTCATTTTTGTAAAATAAAATGTAGTTAAAAAATCATTTATAATCAAGTTAAGGGTAGAATAAATCATGTTTATCTTGAACAAATATATATTAAACAAGGTTTTCATCTCTATTGATGGTTATTGCTTTGAACTGAACAAATTGGAAGGACACATTTTACATACAGTATTTTACGGAAATGATAAATGAGCCCCATTGAACACAAATTAAGGCCAGTCTACACACCACATGAGGGACAGAGTTTTACTGCGTGTGTTTGTTGCAAATGTATTTCTTGCACTTGATGCATGTGTACTGTGTCTTCCGGTCCTTCTTGGGTCCACACACATCGCATCACTTCTTCTTGTTGCTACCGGCTGTAATCTAGAATGATGAAAACACTTAGTTCAGGAATTTTTCTAACATCTCACTCACATATATAGTTACAGCAGACCAAGGCAGGTGAGTCAGACACACACACATGCAACATCACTCACACTTACTTCCAGTATTTGAGCACCAGCATCCTCCTCCTGAATCCTCCTCACGATGGCTGCAGAAGCTGGGGTCCTTGGGATATGTTGCCTCCTCTGGATTTGAGGTCTTACCAATACCATGCCCAGCTCCTCGAGAAAGAGCTGTCTCCTCTGGAGCATACCTCTGTTCCAATCTGGGTTTAACACCATCCAGATGACAAACGCGTTGTACTCCGAGATGTCCAATATGTTGAAGAATATCACAAGTGGCCAACGTAGGATTCTTCTTTTGCAGCTGTAGCCAGTCACCAGCTTGTCTAAATTGTCCACCCCTCATTTTGTGGCATTATAATCCATTATGATTTCTGGTTTTCGATGTTCCTGGCCACAGATTCTCCCATCCCTATGCAGCGTACTCATGAGTACCACATATTTGTCTTTCTTCGTTACGTAGGACACTAGGGACGTGTCGGCGGTGAACACAAACTTAGAGGAATTGATAGGCCTATTCCATGTATTCAACAGCTGAGGTGGGAGCTCTGGCTTGTTTTTTCGTACTGTTAATACCATCGTCAGCTTGCTCTTGAGGAGCTTCTGTCCCAGCTTGTGCGAAGTAAAAAAGTTATCGCGTGTGATGTTGTGGCCATGGAGGCCATGTCACGTCCAGGACAACCCGCATCCCTTGGATATTCTCAGGGGCTCCTCCATCTGGCTCCCCCATATACACTTGCAAGTTCCACACATATGATGAAGCAGCATCACAGGCAGCCCAGATCCTGATTCCATATTTTGCAAGTTTAGACGGTATGTACTGCCTGAAGGGGCAGCGGCCCCTAAATGGCATTAACAACTGTAACATTGGGCCCAGGGTTGTAAAACAGGGGAAGGCGGTCCAACCACTTGTCGCACACTGTCCTGATTGCAGCTAGCTTGTCTTTCTGCCGCCGAGCTGGTCTGGTGTCTCGGTTATCGAAGCAGATAATCCTGGAAATAATGTGGAAGTTTTCCAGAGACATTGTTGCACGGAAAAGTTATTTGCCAGTTTCGGCATCCCACAGGGATTCTGTGGATTCCCAATTGAATCTGAAAACACCAGCAAGGATAAGAACCCCAAAGTATGCATGTAAATTAGTTTGGTCCATCTCCTTCCATCTCTCTCCAAAACACACATTCCCTCCAATTGAGTGCAGTCTAGAATTATTTTCTGGATGGTGTCTGGGATGAACCGTTCAAAAGAAGACTTTATGTCCTGAACATGAGTAACTGCCATCCACGTCGGCCCTGGTTGCATCCTTATCACATTGGCAGCCAGGCGGGGAGGCCAATTCCTTGGGCAAGAAGACCATTCAATTCCACAATTTTTTTACATCCCCATTTCTTCTCCTGCAGGCTGCTGATGAGCTGGTTGCTGACGGGCTGGTCCTGGGGCTGGCTGCTGATGAGCTGGTTGCTGACGGGCTGGTCCTGGGGCTGGCTGCTGATGAGCTGGTTGCTGACGGGCTGGTCCTGGGGTTGACTGCTGATGAGCTGGTTGCTGACGGGCTGGTCCTGGGGCTGGCTGCTGATGAGCTGGTTGCTGACGGGCTGGTCCTGGGGCTGGCTGCTGATGAGCTGGTTGCTGACGGGCTGGTCCTGGGGTTGACTGCTGATGAGCTGGTTGCTGACGGGCTGGTCCTGGGGCTGGCTGCTGATGAGCTGGTTGCTGACGGGCTGGTCCTGGGGTTGACTGCTGATGAGCTGGTTGCTGACGGGCTGGTCCTGGGGCTGGCTGCTGATGAGCTGGTTGCTGACGGGCTGGTCCTGGGGCTGGCTGCTGATGAGCTGGTTGCTGACGGGCTGGTCCTGGGGCTGGCTGCTGATGAGCTGGTTGCTGACGGGCTGGTCCTGGGGCTGGCTGCTGATGAGCTGGTTGCTGACGGGCTGGTCCTGGGGCTGGCTGCTAATGAGCTGGTTGCTGACGGGCTGGTCCTGGGGCTGGCTGCTGATGAGCTGGTTGCTGACGGGCTGGTCCTTGGGCTGGCTGCTGATGAGCTGGTTACTGACGGGCTGGCCCTGGGGCTGGCTGCTGATGAGCTGGTTACTGACGGGCTGGTGTGGTGGTTAATTTATTTACTATCAAATGAGGAGAGAGAAACGTATCACACAAGTCAGAGTTATACTTAAACTACATCTTTATTCACTTATTAAGAAGGGATCAGGTCAACACAACACACACAAAAAAGTGAATTGATTGAGTGCTCTACGATAATGATGGCTGGTTGACAAATCACCCCCAGATGATTTGTTGAGAGTCCCGAGACAAAAGTACAAAGGTCTTTTATAGCCAAGATACACCCCCTTCGACCTACATGATGAACAACAGATGTATAGAATGGGTCACAAGGTTAAGATTTGTATGAAAGATACTTATAATTCACAGCAGAGAGTATCTCATTATGTAGAGACCAGGGTCTGGCTCTGGAGTCGTCTCTCTCTGGTACCTTATAGAACAGAAACATTAACTCATGTTCTGGAATGCGGTATCCCCAAAGACATCGTATATCGCCTGTCAGTGTTATCTCCCAGAGGCCCATCCTCAGTAGAACACACACAGATGAGCATTCTAACAACCCCTTATTCTGTTGCATAAAACAACCATTTGATGCAATAAAAGTATCATAACAATCTTGTAGTTTCCACCATACTGGTCCTGGGGCTGGCTGAGGGTCAATCTCATCCTCTTCTTCCAACTCACTGTCGTGTCTCTGTCAATTCGGAGTCTGATGCTCATATTTGGAAAATTGTTAATCTTCCAAAGTGGAAGACGCTCCTTCCACACTAGCTTCCCTCTCTGCAAAAATGATTTCCAAAGCCTTATGAGCAGAGATGATTTTTGCCATATTAAATGATTGTGGTAAGGAGCCACACATGGGAAAATACAGACCTTTTTACAATGTATCGAAATAATGGATTGTAAAAACATTGTACAGATTCCCGCAAGTTATTGTGTAGTTTCACACACTACAAAGGGTAAAGAGTGTGTGAAAAGCGGGAGACAGGCAGGCAGACAGACAGGTTCTTGGTACTATGTTGAAACAACAGGGGAGGAGGAAGACAGAGTGAAGGCACACCTACACACACACACACACACACACACAATTTTCCACACTTTTATTGTGTTTTGGGGGGTCAACAGCTGGTTTGAAATCCAGCTATAACCTTCCTCTCAGCCTGGGCTGTCAGAGAGAAGAAACAAGTAAGCAGGAGGCAACAAAAACAGAAGAGGAAGTACAAAACTATGGAAGACGATGTGGGTTGGAATTTCACATTGATGGAATTTTGAGTAACTGTATGTCTCTGCAAGTTGCTTTAGATAAAAGCATCTGCTGAATGACATTTTTATCGACTACAGAGGGAGCTGGGTTTATATGCTAGGAGAGCTGTGTGTTAGCAGGATAGAGGAACGAATTGCACTGTTTTACAAACAGGAAACACCTCAGTTATCTGTACTTTCAGAAGGAGGTAGAGCTAAAAATATGGACTGCATGAATGATACATAATTGGGAAAATAAACATCTAGGCAAATTTCACAATGATTTCAGCTTAGAATAAATGGCAATAAGTGTGCTTTATGAAGTGCTTAGTATAAGGTACAGCATTGTACTCTGTGCTTCCAATGAACACTGATTATACTCTAATAATACAAACAGAGTGAATTGCTTCCACATACAACATAGTATACGGTGGTACATACACATAGATATAGTGCTGCCCGTTCTAGGCACAGTGTATCAATATTACTTGACATGTTGTTGTTCTACCAGTAGTTTTACAGCGTACAGTTCTCTAACTGTACTTGGGATGGACGCAAATATATAAATGGCTTGAATGAATCTCTATATAAAATTGTCCATTGTATGAGTGAAATGGAAAGTCAGAGAGAGAGTCATGGGGATGGATGTCTTTGTCTTCAGGGTCATTTTGGACAGGCTGAGAACTCGATGTACTCTTCATTCTGAAACACAGAAGGAGAAAGAGTTCAAAGTTGAATCTGGAGCAGTGCTGTTCAATACAAAGACCAGCTGCGATAACGTCAAAGGAATGCTGGTTTTGCAATCTCTGCTACTAATCCACATACTGCATACAGGAAATGTTTGCAGGCACCAGGCTGTCATCACACCAGACATCACAGACATTTACAAAAGCCAGGCAGACTACCACAGCATGGTTTTGTGTCACAGTCTAATCGAACTCACCCAGGCAGCCATTTTGCAAAAACACCTGTTCAAGCCAGGCTACAATGAGTGATACTCATGTAGATCACACAGCGATGCAACACATCACCATATATTGAAATGAGAGACACAGGTGAGTCACAGCACAGAGTGAGGCATGACCACCAAGCAGAGGAGAATCCAAAGCACTAGCTGTGGCTATTCCAGTGTTACCTCAGCATTAGCTCATAATCAACATGGGGAAAACACAAAATCACCTCATAATTTTCATCAAACAGAGGCTCTAAGTAAGCAAAAAAACACATAATTGGAACACATGGTGAAGTTTAATGAAACTACGTCCCTATTCTGTAGCCTACATGGTTTTACTTTAAATATAGCCCATATTGAATCTAATATACGGAGCCATCGGAAAGTGCTCAGACCCCTTGACGTTTTCCACATTTTGTTAGGTTACAGCCTTACTCCTCATCAATCTATACGCAATACCCCATAACAACAAAGCAAAAAACGTTTGAAATGCTTGCTAAAATATAAAAAAATGAAAAAATGAAATATCACATTTACATAAGTATTCAGACCCTTTACTCAGTACTTTGTTGAAGCACCTTTGGCAGCAATTACAGCCTTGAATCTTCTTGGGTATGACGCTACAAGCTTGGCACACCTGTATTTGGGGAGTTTCTCTCATTATTCTCTGCAGGTCCTCTTAAGCTCTGTCAGGTTGGATAAGGAGCGTTGCGGCACAGCTTTTTTCAGATCTCCAGAGATATTTCATGGTGTTCAAGTCTGGTCTTTGGCTGGGCCACTCAAGGACATTCAGAGACTTGTCCCGATGCCACTCCTGCGTTGTCTTGGCTGTGTGCTTAGGGTCATTGTCCTGTTGGAACGTGAACCCCTCACCCCAGTCTGAGGTCCTGAGCGTTCTGGAGCAGGTTTTCATCAAGGATCTCTCTGTACTTTGCTCCGTTCAGCTTTGCCTTGTTCCTGAATAGTCTCCCAGTCCCTGAAAAACATGCTGCCACCACCATGCTTCACTGTAGGGATGGTGTCAGATTTCAACCTGACAGAGCCTGAGAGGATCTGCAGAGAATAATGGGAAACTCCCGAAATACAGGTGTGCCAAGCTTGAAGCTTCATACCCAAGAAGACGCGAGGCTGTAATCGCTGCCAAAGGTGCTTCAACAACGTACTTAGTAAAGGGTCTGAATACTTATGTAAATGTCATATTTCCGTTTTTAAAAACTGTTTTTGCTTTGTCATGTTAGGGTCATGTCATTTTAAGGTATTGTGTGTAAAAAATATATGTTTTTAATCCATTTTAGAATAAGGCTGTAACGTAACAAAATGTGGGAAACATCAAGAGGTCTGAATACTTTCTGAATGCACTATCCATGTTACATAACTAGTCTGGTTTACCTTTACCGTACACATCCTTTACTATCCATGTTACATAACTAGTCTGGTTTACCTTTACCATACACATCCTTTACTATCCATGTTACATAACTGTTCTGGCATAACCTCATGAAAAACTACTATAGTATAAACATTATAGTATTCACTGTAGTGTTTTTGCAGGCTAAAGTCAGCAAAAACATTAGTATTTACAGTTCAATATAGAATAAATACTAGTAAAAAAAAATATTTTTGCGGACTGTAGTATACTGTAGTATTTGCTGTAGTGTTTAGGCAGACTATAGTATTTACTGTAGTGTTCTGCAGACTTGCTGACATTACTATTATAGTGTTTTTATTTTATCATCTTAAACATTGAAGTGTGGGCTTTCTCCTTGAGAAAACCTACTAGAGAAATTATAAAAAATAACATTTTCATTAACCTGTAAGTAAGTAGGACTGGGATCTGAACAGATAGAAAGAGCAGAATTTCTGAACCTTTAACCCTAAACCCACTCCAATTCACATACCGCCCTAACAGATGACACAATCTCAATTGCACTTCACACTACCCTCTCCCACCTGGACAAGAGGGGATATAACTATGTGAGAATGCTATTCATAGACTACAGCTCAGCGTTCAACACCATAGTCCCCTTCAAGTTCATCACAAAGCTAGGGACCTTGCTGTCTCTGCCTGGCCGGTTCCCCTCTCTCCACTGGGATTCTCTGCCTCTGACCCTATTACAGGGGCTGAGTCACTGGCTTACTGGTGCTCTTCCATGCTGTCCCTAGGAGGGGTGCGTCACTTGAGTGGGTTAAGTCACTGATGTGATCTTCCTGTCCGGGTTGGCGCCCCCTCGGGTTTGTGCCGTGGGGGAGATCTTCATGGGCTATACTCAGCCTTGTCTCAGGATAGTAAGTTGGTGGTTTGCGGATATCCCTCTAGTGGTGTGGGGGCTGTGCTTTGGCAAAGTGGGGGGGGGATTGTATACTGCCTGGTCGGTCCTGTCCGGGGGCATCATCGGACGTGGCCACAGTGTCTCCCGATCGCTCCTGTCTAAGCCTCCAGTATCTATGCAGCAATAGTTTGTGTCGGGGGGTAGTGTCAGTCTTTTATCTGGTGTAATTCTCCTGTCTTAGCCAGTGTCCTGTGTGAATTTAAGTATACTCCCTCTAATTCTCTCCCTCTCCCTCCTCTCCCAGAGTACCTGAGCCCTGGAACATTGCCTCAGGACTACCTGGCCTGATGACTCCTTGCTGTCCCCAGTCCATCTGGTCGTACTGCTGCACCAGTTTCAACTGTTCTGCCTGCGGCTATGGAACCCTGACCTGTTCACCAGACATGCTACCTTGTCCCAGACCTGCTGTTTTTGACTCTCTCACTCTACCGTACCTGCGTCTCAAACCCTGAATGCTCGGTTATGAAAGCCAACTGACATTTACTCCTGGGGTGCTGACCTGTTGCACCCTCTACAACCACTGTGATTATTATTATTTGAGCCTGCTGGTCATCTATGAACGTTTGAACATCTTGGCCAATAACTGTTATAATCTCCACCCGGCACAGCCAGAAGAGGACTGGCCACCCCTAAGAGCCTGGTGCCTCTAGGTTTCTTCCTAGGTTCCTTCCTTTCTAGGGAGTTTTTCCCAGCCAGAGTGCTTCTACACCTGCATTGCTTGCTGTTTGGGGTTTTAGGCTGTGTTTCTGTACAGCACTTTGTGACATCTGCTGATGTAAAAAGGGCTTTATAAATACATTTGATTGATTTGATTGACTGAACCCCTCCTTCTGTAACTGGATCCTGGCCTGCGCCAGGTGGTGAGGGTAGGCAAATACACCTCCGCCACACTGACCCTCAACACGGGGGCCCCTCAGGGGTGTGTGATTAGTGCGTGGCTATGCATGACTCCAACATCATCATCAAGTTTGCTGACAACATGACGGTGGTAGGTGCGGCCCAAGGTGCGGACTCCCGGCCACACACCTAAACCCATAGGGGAGGGTCCGGGTGGGCGTCTGTCCACGGTGGCGGCTCCGGCGCGGGACGTGGACCCCACTCCAACAAAGTCTCAGTCCGCCTGCATCGCGTCCTTAGATTGGCGACCCTCGCCGCCGACCTTGGCCTAGTAACCCTTACCAAGGGCCCCACTGGACTGAGGGGCAGCTCGGGACTGAGGTAGTTCGGGACTGAGGGGTAGCTCGGGACTGAGGAGTAGCTCGGGACTGAGGGGTAGCTCGGGACTGAGGGGTAGCTCGGGACTGAGGGGTAGCTCGGGACTGAGAGAAAGCTCGGGACTGAGAGGAAGCTCAGTACTGAGAGGAAGCTCAGTACTGAGAGGAAGCTCAGGTAGGTTGATGGCTCTGCCAGATCCTGGCTGGCTGGTGGTTCTGGCAGATCCTGGCAGACTGGCGGTTCCGGCTGCTCCATGCAGACTGGCGTCTCCG
Organism: Oncorhynchus mykiss; assembly: GCF_013265735.2. Classification (NCBI taxonomy): domain Eukaryota; kingdom Metazoa; phylum Chordata; class Actinopteri; order Salmoniformes; family Salmonidae; genus Oncorhynchus; species Oncorhynchus mykiss. Next base: position 21,212,263 of record NC_048589.1, on the reverse strand, counting down.
GCTGCTCCATGCAGACTGACGGCTCTGGCTGCTCCATGCAGACTGCCGGCTCTGGCTGCTCCATGCAGACTGGCGGCTCTGGCTGCTCCATGCAGACTGGCGGCTCTGGCTGCTCCATGCAGACTGGCGGCTCTGGCTGCTCCATGCAGACTGGCGGCTCTGGCTGCTCCATGCAGACTGGCGGTTCTGGCTGCTCCTTGCAGACTGGCAGCTCTGGCGGCTCCTTGCAGACTGGCAGCTCCTTGCAGACTGGCAGGTCCTTGCAGACTGGCAGCTCTGGCTGCTCCTTGCAGACTGGCAGCTCTGGCTGCTCCTTGCAGACTGGCAGCTCTGACTGCTCCTTGCAGACTGGCAGCTCTGGCTGCTCCTTGCAGACTGGCAGCTCTGGCAGCGCTGAAAAGGCGGGAGACTCCGGCAGCGCTGTAGAGGAGGAAGGCTCTGGCAGCACTAGACAGGCGGGAGACTCCGGCAGCGCTGGAGAGGAGGAAGGCTCTGGCAGCGCTGGACAGGCGAAGCGCACTGTAGGCCTGGTGCGTGGTGCTGGCACTGGTGGTACTGGGCCAAGGACACGCACAGGAAGCCTGGTGCAGGGAGCTGCCACCGGAGGGCTGGTGCGTGGAGGTGGTACTGGATAGACCGGACCGTGCAGGCGCACTGGAGCTCTTGAGCACCGAGCCTGCCCAACCTTACCTGGTTGAATGCTCCCGGTCGCCCTGCCAGTGCGGCGAGGTGGAATAGCCCGCACTGGGCTATGCAGGCGAACCGGGGACACCGTGCGCAAGGCTGGTGCCATGTAAGCCGGCCCAAGGAGACGCACTGGAGACCAGATGCGTAGAGCCGGCTTCATGACACTTGGCTCGATGCTTACTCTAGCCCGGCCGATACGAGGAGCTGGTAAGTACTGCACCGGGCTATGCACCCGCACTGGGGACACCGTGCGCTCCACAGCATAACACGGTGCCTGCCCGGTCTCTCTAGCCCCCCGGTAAGCACAGGAAGTTGGCGCAGGTCTCCTACCTGGCGTCGCCATACTCCCTGTGTGCCCCCCCCCCCAAGACATTTTTGGGGCTGACTCTCGGGCTTCCATCCGTGTCGCCGTGCTGCCTCCTCATACCAGCGCCTCTCCGCTTTCGCCGCCTCCAGCTCTTCTTTGGGGCGGCAATATTCTCCAGGCTGAGCCCAGGGTCCTTTACCATCCAATATCTCCTCCCATGTCCAGAAATCTGGATTTCGCTGCTCCTGCTGCCTGTCACCACGCCGCTTGGTCCTTTTGTGGTGGGTGATTCTGTTGCGGTTTTCTTCCGTCGAAGGAGAGGCGGACCAAAATGCAGCGTGGTTATTTTGATTCATGTTTAATAAAAGATAAACACGAACAATACAAAACAAGAAACGTAACATGAAAACCTAAACCGAAAGCCTATTCTGGTGCAAACTAACACAGAGACAGGAACAATCACCCACGAAACACTCAAAGAATATGGCTGCCAAAATATGGTTCCCAATCAGAGACAACGATAAACACCTGCCTCTGATTGAGAACCACTCCAGGCAGCCATAGACTATTCTAGACAACCCCACTAACCACTATCCCATAACCTACAACAAACCACTAGACAAAACACACCACATAAAATAACCCATGTCACACCCTGGCCTGATCAAAAGAATAAAGAAAACACAAAATACTAAGACCAGGGCGTGACAGAGAAACAGTTTTCAAGTACAGATACTATATATAGTGTACTACAATCAAGGAAAAGATGACACGTGCAAAGCAGAATCAAGCTCACAGTGCGAGTCAGAGATCAGTTGAAACTGAAACGATTAGGGGGAACACTAGTGATCCATCATTGTTTGAGCTATGCTTTATTATGACTGCAACGTGCATTAGTCATTTTTCTAGCAAGTTCTCATAGTCTCTGTTGACAGTGACAAGTTGTGGCACTGTGACTGGGTGCTAAACGAGTAGGGACAAGTTCCGGATGCCCCCACAGTTAACCACCCACACATGGAGCCTGAGCAGAACGTCTCAGCAGCTCCAAGGATGCACTACACAATGGTGGAGACAAAAGGCACAGCTCCATGGCCAGAACCAGGGACTTTCATGGAATTTAAACTTAGAACATCCATCAAATGTTTAAAAGGTTAAATGCACACACTACGGTATGTGTCGGTCATGCACGCTTAAATCTACTTTGAGATTGAGACAGTGGCAAGCCAAGGCTAATGTATTTCAGTCCTTTTCCTAGAGACAAGGGACCGTTTCTGTCATCCATGAAGCTGTGGACAGGCAGGTAAGACTGGTTCAAGACACTACCCTTCGCTGTACTGTGTTTCAATCCTTATATGGTCATCGGGAAGGAACAATAGTTGGCTTTTGAAATGTGGTTTAAACTTAGGAGGAAATGGCATAAAGCCTAAAAACGAAAACAATCTGTCTGAAATAAAATGGATATTTATTTCAAGTAACTCTTACAAAATGGAACATATTGCATTATCACAAAGAGCTGTAACAAAACAGAGATTTTGACAGTGTAAGAGAGACAGAATGGGATATGGCTATTTCCCCAACCAAGCGTCGGAGGTTAATTATGCTACCAGGTCCCACTCAGCAACCCTCAAGGTCCCACTCAAGACAACATGGGCTTGTCTGTGCCTGCCCTGCCAACGGTTTACATCCACCTCTCTCAATGCTAGTTCACACACACGCACACACACACACACACACACACACACATTTCTCCTTGAGGCACCCACAGCGTGATACTAAACACTGCAGCCTGGAATGTCTTACATTCCCCAAATAAATGATATGAGCACACAGCAATGTCAATGAATGATTAAAAACACATGAAAATAATAACAATTTGGGGTAAAAAAATGAATACTGGAGGTATTAGAAGATTACAATTAGCCCAATTGGCAGCTAATTATTGTGGTGGCCTTTAAACTCCATTAGGACTCTTCCTCTGGTTTCAACCCCCATCTGAGAGCCCCAGTAGCAGTCATTCCCTCCTGGACATGATAGTCATTTAGCAGGCCCAGACTCCCTGCCTCAGACACTGTAATGAGCTGCCGTCTAACTGCCTGCTGTTTGTACACCATTCGCTCTAAAGACTGCCATGGAAATATAAGGAGGTTGTTAATGGCCAACGGGGGATTTCAAATGTCCCACTTAATTCTGTGTGAATGATATCATTACTGTGTGATGCACACACCACTCCCTGGGCAGATAGAATAAGTCATTTAGAATTGGCTACTGGGGGCTTGAATCATAAGGGATGGGTGAACATCTATTGTAGAGGCAAAGCTGTTAAGGACATATCATACTCCCCCCCCCCCCCCCCCCCCCCCCCCCCCCCCACACACACACACACACACACACACACACACACACACACACACACACACACACACACACACAAAGAAATGTAAAGCTATTGTCTTGGCCCACATGTTAGCTTATTTCTACCTGAAATGCATAGTGTTGCGCAGGGGTGTGCGATCTTTGGCATGGACGGTGGCTCCCTGGTCCTGTAGATACTGCCCCACTTTGAGGTGGCCCTCACTGGCAGCGATGTGCAGAGGGGTGCGTCCATCATAGTCCCCCAGACTCAGGTTACTGCCCTGATGACAAGAAACGCATCACATACTGTAGATTACGTTGTGATGGCACCACGGTGTATATAAAACAGTGTATTGAGGTATCAAACCCATGTAGTGTACGTTGTGCTACACATGTACCTGGAGCATACCTTTCTGAATGGTGACAGTGGCTGTGTCTGAATACCTGTAATTGTGTTCTAAATAGTAGGCCTTTTGGGTATGCAAAAATAGAATGGTTGATAGTATGTGAAATTTCACATTTGAGAATGCTTAAATGCCAAGACATACTAATTTTGGCTTTTCGTCCAGTAGAATTGAGGAAGATAATCGTCTTTCCAGACCCACGTGTGTTTGACAGCAAGCAGCTGCTAATCATATAAGTGGGTTCGCTGTTCCAAAAGGAACGAATGGCGGAAATCAACGTAATTGCACATTAGATGACGCATTCTAAGTATGAATGAGCATAGTGTGTTGATATTTGTTGTTTACTGCATTCGTTTTCACTAAACAGTTTTACTAAATAGCATGCAGTACGATTAGTACACAGCATGTCGTTTTAGTAAGTAGTAGGGAAGACAGATTTCTGACACAGCCAGTTTCATCTTGAATTGATAGACATTTTTAAAAGAGTAGCCAACCCATTCCTCTATTCATACTGAAATATAACCCCAATAAAACAAGCTCCAAAGACCAAAATAAGTGGGTTATTTCAAATGAAATTGACTGGAAACACTAGGCAATCATCCTCATGTCTAAAGTTAACTGCAAAGGAGACCGTATCAAAATCAATCTTTACAACTAACACATTATGACTACTGAGGTTCCAGTCGGCTATCTCATGAAACTCAGCAGGAATCTTTGGTACGCACTGCACTGACAGGTTCAACCAGATGTACCGTGGGACTAAGGGAGTAATAAAATCACACACATTTGACAGTGCATTGTCTGTGTTATCAGTCTGGGAACATGCGTGTCCAAGAACACTAACAACATATGGACTGAACTCTCCCCTCCTTATAAAATATGAGCTTGTTGCAGTGATTATTTTTACTAACAGACTTTGGGGTGGCAGGGTAGCCTAGTGGTTAGAGCGTTGGACTGGTAACTGAAAGGTTGCAAGTTTGAATCCCCGAGCTGACAAGGTACAAATCTGTTCTGCCACTGAACAGGCAGTTAACCCACTGTTCCTAGGCCGTCATTGAAAATAAGAATTTGTTCTTAACTGACTTGCCTAGTAAAATAAAATTGTGATAACTGTTCCTCACCATCTCCTTTAAGGCATCTAAGGCCCCCACGTCTCCAATCTTAGAAGCAGCACAAGCTAAGGTGGGGGTCAGGGCATCCCTTATGGTTTCTATAGAGAAACAGTAAATGAATGTTTTATGTAATGTGTTATGAGTGATGTAAAAAATACACTATAAAGTTGGATTCAACACATTTTTTTCAAAACTACTTTAGACTACTTGTGACATTGTTCCCCTAGCGCTGGGCAGTGCAACGACTAGAAAAAGTTGTTTTTTGTACTACAATGGGAACTCTGTCCTCTCAGATAAGCCAGAGCCTGATAAAAACCTGTTAGGTGGAAGGTAACCCTGCAGTCTCAGTGGTGGTGACAGTGTGACGTGGCCTCACCTTCTTACTATTAATGCTCAGGGACTTGGAGATGACCTGAATGAAGCGACTGTCGCTCAGAATGAGCTTGGCCCCCTGCAGGTCACCGATCATCTCCCCCCGCAGGTTCTGACTCAGCATCTGGACACATAACACACAGACAGCACAACACAGACACAGTCAGGGCAACACAGACAGCACAACACACAGACACAGTCAGGGCAACACAGACAGCACAACACACAGACACAGTCAGGGCAACACAGACAGCACAACACACAGATACAGTCAAGCATGATCAAAGATGTCATCAGCTTGTCACTTCTATGATCCTTTTATCGCCATGTGAATCAACTCTGATATCTACTTCTCTTTACACTCTAATGTGATATTTGTTTCATACATAGGACTCAGACATGTCACTAGGGTTGGGCTTCAGAATTCTTTCTACAAAGGGCCAACATTGTGTAGGGATTGAAGGACTGTGCATTTAGACTATGAATCCTAATGTCCTCCTGGCCTCTATGTTTAGCTCCTTCCTGGCCAGCATGTAGGACAGCTTGCAGAGTGCAGCCTCAGAAGTCATGTCACTGCCTGCCACCAGCCCTGCATCACTCAGGACCTGAGTAGACCAGGAAGAAATGTTAAGGACACACATCCATCCACATTATACTCTACCATTAAACATACATTGTCTTCTTGTCTACCATTCTGGTGGCATATGATGTGATGACAGAACCCCTCAGACACTGGGTGCAGTTAACAATGATCACACCGCTCTCTGTGGTATTCCGGAAATCCTTCAGCAGGTCAGCTTGGTCTCCAGGACGACGCCCTCCATGGGTGACTGCAGGAAGAACTTCACCTGTAGAGAAAGAGAGAGCGAGAAGATAGGCCATTTTAGTCTGGCTGGTAGGAAAAGAGGGAGAGAAGTGTACAGCGCAAGCTAGGATAGGGTTTAACAATAGGCCCAGACTTTACCAGCCCCCCTGCCTCCCCCCAGTCCATCTGGTGCCCATGCCACCCAGGCTGTCTCTCAGTCTCAGGGTGATTCACTGGCTCTAGGAAAGCTCTTTACCACACCAGCCCTGGCATCTGGAGAGGAGATGGCTCAAATGGCCAGGCATGGGGAACCATTAACATCGAGGTGCTAAGAGACAGCGTCATTTCACCTGGCAACCCTTGGACTTTAGACCTAACTTGTGCAGGCAGGGAAATATAGCAAGAGCTGGGCATAGCCCCAAATCCTCCATTGGATTCGGATCAAGCCTCTAGCTAGCCAAAAATGTGTGCAACACAGATTCCTAAATAACCCCCATGATGGCAAAGACCGTGGAAGGCAGAGGAGAGCCTGATGCATAATCAAAAAAGAAGCAAGTGATTCAAATAGATAAAAAAGCAACATGGCAGAGGGACCAGATTAAGACAGTAAAGTCATCCTCCCCCCAGTCTGTAGATAGGGAGGTGTATCTAAGTGTTTAAATGTCGGTGCCAAGACCCTCGTCTTTAGTGGGTAATTGGACATGCCCCATAACCCTGTCTCATTTTGTCACTGGGCTTAGTGCTGCTGGCAACCCCAGAGCAGATCCTGGCTGTATGCAGACCACTTGGAACACCCATATGATGGTGGCTTGTCAGAAAACACAGTAGGACCTTCATGAGAGGATTCACCACAACACAGCTGCAATGAAGACTTTTAGATGAAGGTGGCTCCAAATGGGGATATCCTGATTTAGTCTTTCTACAACAGGATATTACTATACTGAACAAGAATATAAACGCAACATGTAAAGTGGTCCAATGTTTCATGAACTGAAATTAAAGATCCCAGACATTTTCAATACGCACAAAAAGCTTATTTCTCACAAATTTCCGGAACATATTTGTTTACATCCCTGTTCTCCTTTGCTAAGATAATCCATGCACCATACAGGTGTGGCTTATCAAGAAGCTGATTAAACAGCATGGCTATTACAGAGATGCACCTTGTGCTGGGGTCATTAAAAGGCCACTCTAAAATGTGCAGTTTTGTCACACAACACAATGTCACAGATGTCTCAAGTTGAGGGAGAGTGCAATTGTCATGCTGACTGCAGGAATGTCCACCAGAGCTGTTGCCAGAGAATGTAATGTTCCTTTCTCTACCATAAGCCACCACCAACGTCATTTTAGAGAATTTGGCAGTACGTCCAACCATCCTCACAACCAAGTGTAACCACGCCAGGCCAGGACCTCCACATTCAGCTTCTTCACCATCTTCATCATCTGAGACCAGTCATCCGGACAGCTAATGAAACTGTGAAGTATTTCTATCTGTAATAATGCCCTTTTGTGGGGAAAACACATTTGATTGGCTGGGTCTGTCTCCCGAGTGGGTGGGCCTATGCCTTCCCAGGCCCACCCACGGCTGTGCCCCTGCCCAGTCATGTGAAATCCATAGATTAGGGCGGAGTGAATTTATTTCAACTGACTGATTTCCTTATATGAACTGTAACTCAGTAAAATCTTTGAAATTGTTGCATGTTGCATTTATATTTCTGTTCAGTATATATTACTTTGAGTATTACAGTATATCAGAAGTAGGAAAGACAGTTGTGGTTTAATGATGTGGTTAAATGGGAAACAGGCACAGGGCAGAGCCACTATCCACCCCTTTTCACCTCCACCCCATCCCCACCCTGGGAAGCCTCTTACGGTCACTGCAGTGATGCCTGGGAAGAGCCGCAGCAGACCCACGTTACGGTTCATCTGAGTGCTCACTTTGAACCGTGCGGTCGTGTTCGCCCTCAATACCGTGTCCCAGTTAACTTAAATAAGAATGATGTTCATGGGAGGACACCACGGAAGAAGCCACCGCTGTCCAAAAAAACATTACTGCACGTCTGAAGTTCGCAAAAGAGCACCTGGATGTTCCACAGCGCTTCTGGCAAAATATTCTGTGGACAGAATAAACTAAAGTTGAGTTGTTTGGAAGGAACACACAATACTATGTGTGGAGAAAAAAAGGTACAGCACACCAACAGTATGGTGGAAGTATGGTGGAGGGAGCATCATGGTTTGGGGCTGCTTTGCTGCCTCAGGGCCTGGGCAGCTTGCTGTCATCGACGGAAAAATGTATTCCCAAGTTAATCAAGACATTTTTCAGGAGAATGTAAGGCTATCTGTCTGCCAATTGAAGCTCAACAGAAGTTGGGTGATGCAACAGGACAACGAAGTAAATCAAAACACAGAAGTAAATCAACAACAGGATGGCTTCAACAGAAGAAAACAGAAGAAAATACGCCTTCTGGAGTGGCCCAGTCCTAACCTCAACCCGATTTAAAAAGCTGTGGCATGACCTAGAGAGCAGCTCAAGCCAGGCATCCTAAGAATATTGCTGAACTGAAACAGTTTTGTAATGATGAATGGTCCAAAATTCCTCCTGACCGTTGTGCAGGTCTGATCCGCGACTACAGAAAATATTTGGTTGAGGTTATTGCTTCCAAAGGAGGGTCAACCAGTTATTAAATCCAAGGGTTAAATACTTTTTCCCACCCTGCACTGTGAATGTTTACACTGTGTTCAATAAAGACATGAAACCGTATAATTGTTTGTGTGTTATTAGTTTAAGCAGACTGTGTTTGTCTATTGTTGTGACTTAGATGAAGATCAGATCAAATTTTATGACCAATTTATGCCGAAATCCAGGTAATTCCAAAGGGTTCACATACTTTTTCTTGCCACTATATATATGCCCTTCAACAGACACAACGCTAAGGTAAATTAACGCTTGGCTATTTTGTGCTATTGATTTAAAACTATTTTGGGATAGGGGGCAGTATTTTCACTTTTGGATGAATAGCGTCTGTCCCAGGTGCTAATATATGCATATTATTATTAGTATTTGATAGAAAACACTCTTAAGTTTCTAAAACTGTTTGAATGATGTCTTTGAGTATAACAGAACTCATATGGCAGGCAAAAACCTGAGAAAAATCCAACCAGGAAGTGGAACATCTGAGGTTTGTAGTTTTTCAAAGCTTAGCCTACCGAATACACATTGAGATATGGATAAAGTTGCATTTCCTACGGCTTCCACTAGATGTCAACCGTCTTTAGAAACTTGAATGAGGATTCTACTATAAAGGACTACTCTGGCAGAGTGCCTCGGTCTCATGACGCGCGCTCCCGACAGAGTTACCTCTCGTTCCAGTGCAATTCTCCAGTTGGAACATTATTGATGTTTTATGTTGAAAATATCCTAACGATTGATTCCATACATCGTTTGACATGTTTCTAAAGGACTGTAACGGAACTATTCGAGTTTTTGTCTGGACGAAGTGCCTGCGCCTCATGAAGATGGATTACTGGGCTGAACACGCTAACAACTATTTGGCTATTTGGACATAAATGATGGACTTTACAGAACTTTATGGAACAAATCAGTCATTTATTGTCGAACTGGGATTCCTGGGAGTGCCTTCTGATGAAGATCATCAAAGGTAAGTGAATATTTATGGTGTTATTTTTAACTTCTGTTGACTCCAAAATGGCAGATATTCCTCTGGCTGTTTTGGGTTCTCAGCTCCGTTCTCAGATTATGCTTTTTCCGTAAAGTTTTTTTAAATCTGACACAGCGGTTGCATTAAGGAGAAGTCTATCTTTAATTTTGTGAAAAACACTTGTATCTTTTATCAATGTTTATTATGAGTATCTCTGCAAAATCACCGGATGTTTTGGAATCAAAACATTACTGCACGTAAGGCGCCAATGTAAACTGAGATTTTTGGATATAAATATGCACATTATCGAACAAAACATACATGTATTGTGTAACATGATGTCCTATGAGTGTCATCTGATGAAGATCAGATGGAAAAATGGCTGTGTTGTTTTGACTTGGCTATGACCTAACATAATCAATCATATGTTGTGCTTTTGCTGTAAAGCATTTTTGAAATCGGACATGATGGGTAGATTAACAAGATGTTTATCTTTCATTTGCAGTATTGGTCTTGTTAATGTGTGAAAGTTACATATTTCTAAAGAATATTTTGGAATTTCGCGCGCTGCCTTTTCAGCAGAATGTTGTCGAGGGGTTCCGCTAGCGGAACGCCTGCCCTAGAAAGGTTTTAACAGAGCATATGACAGAGCCATTGATAAAACACAATTACAACTACATTTTCCTCATATCTTCATTTAAAATGTATCAATCCGTCTTTATTGATAGCAGCACATCCGCATCCGTTAAAGGCCCCAGAGAGTGTGTACGTTTGTTATTCCGCGACTCTTAAAGACAAACACCCTTTGACACAACTCTGAAGTCTCGTCTGGCAGTTTCAGGTCAGGTCCTGTATTGCGACACTCGCACATTCTCATGCTTTACTGAACAGTCTTGTTAGACAAGAGGTTTAAGGCTTTTGTTGCCTATTGTCTGACAACATAGCTCATTCTCACACCTTTATCAATCAGGTACAACATAGTCTCTACTATCTCAGTGGATTTGATTTATGTTGAAATTCGAAATAAGTTATATCACAAAAGCTCAAATCCACAGCAGCTTAAAAAGCTAGACAGACACACTTCAGCAAGATGAAAAATAATTTCAGTACAAAAGATATGCAATGGGGAATTAGTCTGATATAAGTAATAGCAACTGGGAATTGAAGATTTCATTCATCAACACTTGATGATTGTGTGGCGCAGCGGTCTAAGGCACTTTGTTCTTAATTGACTTTCCTAGTTAAATAAAGGTTAAAATAAAATAAATTATTCAAGTTCACATTCAAAAACAGGTGACTTGTAGGCAACTGAGCTGCCAAGAAGCCTCCCTCCACTTGTCACGACTTCCATCAAAGGTGGCTCCTCTCCCTGTTCGGGTGGTGCTCGGCGGTCGTCGTCGCCGGCCTACTAGCTGACACCGATCAATTTTTCCTTTTCGTCTGTCTGTATTGTTTACACCTGTGTCCTATTAGTTGATTTCGGGGGGTTTATTTACCATCGCTGCCTGCTAGTCTTTGTGAGGAATTGTTTGCTGTGGTATCTTTGTTAGGGGTGCGTGTCTGCACCACAGGGTTTTCTTTTACACGGCAGATTGTACCGTTTGGTATATGTTTAGGAGTAGAGGTTTCTCCTCCGTGTGTAACGTTTATTTCTCTGTGGGTGGCGACCTCGTTTGGGCATATTCTCCCCCATGTTGTTGCTGAGTTGGGACGTCTTAAATAAACGATTGTGCCACTGGGGCTTCCTTGTTCTCCTGCTCCTGATTCCTGCACCTCCCTCCTTTAAGGAGGCTCCTAACACCACTCTTCACCTCAGGAATTGAAAACTGACCGGCGATCAGCAGTGTCTCCAAGAGGTTGTTTCTTCCATCGTTCCTCGTCTCATAGATCGGCACCTGCAAGAGGTCATATAAACAACATATCTCGCTTCTGTTATCTTATCTTCATCAGGCAGTTCAGCCATAAGGATGGCAGGTGTATCTGGGAGCCGGTGAGGATGGCAGGCTTCGCCAGGTGCTCACACATGACGTACAGAGCAGATGCTGTGTAGGCCATGGTGTCCGTGCCATGGAGGATGACAAAACCGTCATATTTCTCATAGTGTTTCTGGAACCAAGAGACAATAAAGAGAACAGGATCAGACTTGAAGTTCCAAGGTCAAAATGTGTAGTCTACATCTTGCCACGTGCTTTTTGAAACGACTACTGTATTTATTACAAAAGCAACAGTACAGTACCACAAACAGCATGGTTAAATAAAAAATTGTGATAACTGACTTTTACTTCAGAGAATGATTTGAGACTGTTGTATTATTGTAATACATTATGTAATACATAATGCATCTGCTTATGCATATGGTTAAAGTCAGCAGGGTTATGGTTAGTGTTCGAGTGAGAAATGACAACACCAAGTACCTCAATGTCCTTCCCAATTGTAGCCCAGTCATCTATGGTCATATTGCAAGAGTCCAGCAAAGGGCTGTACTCTAAAAAAAAGTGTACACTATCCTCTTATTCAGTTGACAGCCTGTGAAAAGACACACGTTTACTTTGAGTCACAATCATCCAATAATAAACAAATCACAGAAAACACCCTGAAAGAAACGCAGCGCATTTACAACCGAGCAGACTGTTTACACGGATACACATAAACAATCAAGGTTAAGCAAATGAGGCGATCACGTTTTTAAGAATGGAAATCACTTTAGGGGGTCTTTGTCTTGGATGTTTTATTTACTTTACAAAGGCAGTGAGACTTGGTTCTGATTACATTAGAGAGGAACGAGGTTAAAGAAAGGAAAAGACTGAGACAAGCCTAGTCTACTTTATGAAGACAAAGTCTATTTGTCCTTCTGTTTCAGCAGCAGGGTGCCCAAACCAGTTCCAAAGCGTGAGGTGTGAATTATGGACGTGTGGTGGAGGGGGCATGGATTAGCTCATTTTAGAGGGGAAGGGGGAGACGCCCTGGGAAGTTTTGTTGTTTCTTCTGCTCAGTATGACACTGTATGGGGAGTTACTAATTTGAGGATGTTCTGAGGGGTGGTTGTTAGATGTGTGGAGGGGGGATGACTACTTAGATCTCTGCGACGCTTTAAAAAAGGGATGGGTTCATGTCTTAGCGAGACCCCATGTTCTAATTATAGGGTCAGTTGCTCCTGGCCTCCCATGCATATTAATGACTCCTCTAACCATGTTGTCCTAGCACCCTAATAAGATAGTGTGCCTCTGCTAAGCAGCTGTGAAAAGATTTTCAATTTAATCTCCCTTTTCAAGACATGGGACGGGACACGGCCACCCCCCCACATTACCATAAGACAGCTAGAAACACGGATGGGGGGGTGCACATCATCCCCTAGTTGGGGGTTCAATAGAACAGCAGGGGAATAGCAAGTTCACCCCTCAGCACCTAACCAGGGGCCTAAAGACACCACCCTAATTAGCCCTGGCTACACACACAATCCTCAAACATATGTTGTTGATAATCTTAAAGCGATAGTGCCTCTGGAAACAATATTAAAATCACCAATTATTCATTTATCTCCTGGTGTAGCCAACAGTGTGGTAGGGAAACAGGTATTAGCATACCGAGGGTAGGTTGCTGCCCCGTGGCCTAATCTGCTGATGAGGAGCAGAGTATTGGGAAGGGAGAGGAGCAAACAGGAGTTTGAGGTAAAGGCTTCCCACAGAGAATTTCACTACCACTTTTCACTTGCAGCTTTTCAATAAATCAATAAACCAATTGCCTACTGCACACACTTCAAAATTCAAGTAATGTTAGGATATAATGATATCAGCTTTGCCAATTTCATTTCAAGTCCACTGCACATGCTCACTGCAAAGTGCAAACTAAGTATTTCAGGCATTAGGGACATTTATTAGCAATGTTTAGTGACAGCTAGTTTGTGTTAATCAAACTGTGCTGCCACACAAAGGAACATAATGATAGTAATAATGAAAAATAACCTCACAGAAGCAAGGAGGAAAGAGGATGATTGAATCAACTACTGAACTTAATGAGACTGATATAATTATTTTTAGGGACAGAAGGTGATGTCCTATGAATCCCCTGTGAGGCTGTTGAAGTGATCAGGGCATGAGGAACAAAGGGCTAGGGAGGTGACACATGGCAGTTCTCCAAACAGACACTACCATGATCCAAGCAGGCACAGTGCCAGCAGCCCCTCCACACACATGCACATGCGCACACACAAACAGTCTCGCTCAGACTAGCTTGAAAAATACTGTGCTTGTGTAGTCCTCTTATCAGTCCCCTATAACCCAGCCCCATCCTGCCAGCCTTTATCTGTGGTCCAGAGCTGCTCTGAGTGGATTTGAGGTTGAGGGGCTGAGCCCTGCATGTGTATCTGTATGGATTAGCGTGCAGGCAGACAGGGGCGCCCCCAATGGCCCCAACACTGCAGGCCAAGAGAAGAGAGGAGGCTGCTGGGAGTGATTTGACCCAAGGTTCCTTGGTCTGGGCTCAGCCTCCATCTGGAGGGGCGATAGTGGGCACCCCTTGGACCCGACCTGCCAGGACCCCATTCAGCAGAGGGCCCTCTCGCTGCTCCTGAACACACAGACCCAGACTACAAGGATGAAACACACTTAACACAGATTAGTCTCACTCCCTGCAAGCGTGACACCAGCAACCCCTCGCAGGCCTATTCGCTCCCCGACAGCAGAAAGCTCCTGGGGGTGCTTGGGGTATTACAGAAACATTGTGATAACTCGCCTGTGCTGCACTGTTTTTAGTTAGACATGAACCAATGAGATTACCTCTCTCTCTAGAGGGAGCGAAACAAATTATCTGAAGAGATGGAATAAGGGCATAAGGTCAGGCAGCCGTGAAAACCACCACAGACATGCTGCTTCACAACTCCCTGCAGGTGTGTGCTCGTAGGATCCCTCCCTGATAGATTCAAACACAGACACGACTGAGCAGCAAACTGTTCCTGCCAGGCACGTTTTGACACCAGGTGGGACGAATACAGAGGAATCAAACCACTCTCAAACACACAGCATAGCGTAGCGTAGTGTAGCGCAGGCATACAGTATGCTACCAGTACTACAGGACCCTTTTGATAGTTCATCAGCGTGGTGTGTCAGCACCCTGTCAAAAAAACACAGAGAGTTTTAGAGTGACATGTTCCCAGGCATGCAGGGAATAGAAACGTGTGATGTTATAGCCTGTAGGTCTACTGCTATGGAGGAGCCATACTGAACTGATTTTGGGGGAGGATCTCAACCTTTATCCTGACATGATATGCTGTACACGACAATGTGTTTTGTCAAGGAACCTTTTAAAAAGCCTTGTAGATTGAAAAAGCCTTGAAATCTGGCCATGTCTTATCTTTGAATTTGACTGTCAAATTAAGCAGCTCAAATGAATAAGCAACAGTTTACACCCTGTTGTAAATCAGGGGTAAGAACTTTCAGCTATCTCCCTCTCCAAATTCACACAGGAATGTGCCTTTGTTTCACAGACATTTCCCACCGAAACTCTAACACATTCTAAAAGTTTATAAAGGAAATACTGTAACTAGAAAAGTATATACACTACATGTACAAAGTCTCCATCCTTGACGTTGTGTATGAAATATGAAAAATTATGAAAGCGTTTTTGTTAAGAGAGGGATGTGATCTTAGAAACTATAAGAGGAAATTGTTTCTATAACTTTGTACAACTGAGTAGTCACCGCACCTTGAGTGAAGTCAGAGAGCGTGTCAGCGTCACAAACTGCCCCTTTTGAATGAACTGCATAAAATGTTGGGTTAAGAATTAACATATCAGACCAGAGAGGCGTGTAGCTGCAGCTCACGTCCAAAGTGGTTTGAACTCTGAAATCTCAACACGAGGTAGAGACAATAACGTCACCTCCCGGAAAATCACTGGTACGGCTGATTAGCTGTCCTAAGTAAAATATCTAGAAAAGTGAATTTAAGTGGGACCATTCTGCTACTCTTCTCAAAACATCGTATTACGGAACTCTCATCACCCAATGGGAACCATCGACACGGCTGGCTAGCCTATCTTCAAAGAGGCAGCTTCAGGAGTGAATGGAAAGTAGAATAAACTGTAGTTTTGTTCAGGACTACACGACAAATCACCGGATACTGGACGACGGCAGAGAACAACAGTAGAAGAGACGGGTGGGGACCCCTTTTGGACAATCAGAGCCTTACAAGCGTGCCGCGGAAAGGCCTAACACCCTTCCTAAGAAGATCTAGTTCCGACAGCGATACACAGCAATTTCTTACTCCAAATGGGCGGCAGTTCATGTGAAAAGTATATGATTACTGTGAGAGTAGTTTCTAAAAATGTACCAACGATAAGTGTCTCTTTCTTTCTCTTTCTCCCTCCCTCTCCATCTCTATTGTGTCAGTCCGCTAGGGACCTGTTTCTAACGTATTAAGTCTGTATGTTTATCCTGTGTTATCATTTAGTTAGCGAGTAAATAAATTATTAAACCAATTTGTGTAGTACTGAATCATAAGTAAGGCTGGGTTTTTTGCAGATGCAGGACGTTACGACTGTTCAGAATGATGATATGATACAAGGTTATGATTAATACGTTGACTGTTTTATGGATGTGATAGGTAAAGACCATTTAGAGTTTAATTCGCTCTCATGGTGCCCCAAATCCTAATGAGTTAATTGTTACATGATTCATTTAATCAGTTAGCAATTACATATATTTAGTTTATTAGATAAATATCAGTCATCAGATTAATGAAAATAAAGTCACAACAATACAATAGACTCCTGTGTAAAGAAATGGTAAGGGCGTAAACATGTATGTATCGGTAGTAGAGGTAGGTAGAGGTTCAGATATTTCTATAAGAGTAGATAGAACCTAACCTAGATAGAAGATTAGCCTAGTCTGTTAGTCTTTTATTATCTGTATTGAACTCAAAGCTCTCCATCTGAGGTTTGTCAGTCAAATAGCACAAGGCTACATTAGTCTAAATCTACAATGATGAACTGTTGCATGGAGGTCAAACATTTCTCTTTTCACAGTTTGAATGATTGTACACTGTACGAAGATTGTAAAATAAAGTAAAACATCTTGACATTTAACTAACCAATATATTAATAACAGCAAAGGCAAAGTAAAAAGAATAAACAGAAATAGGGATAGAAGGCTGCAGAGGAGCCCTGGAGAGGAGTGAGGTGAAGGGAGAGGTGGAGCCAGGAGAGAGGTGGAGTGTATGGGTGACTTACGGCAGGACCAGGGTGTTCTCCTGTGGGCCACTCGTGCTGTAGTATTCCTACATATGGGACTGCAGAGCATACTCCTCATCATGGAGGATGGGAAGCTTTCGCAGGGCCTTCACAAGCGCATTAGGCTCTGGGGACAGCACTGTGTATGAGAGACAGAGAGAAACAGAGTTGAGAAGGTGACGTTACCATTAGAGTATGGAGCAACAAATCAGTCAGAGTTCAGGTAGGGTGAGCTCAACAACAGCCTATATAGATCTGAGTCTGATGTTTATTTTGTAAAGAGAGGGCTCGGACATAGCCTAGGGACCTTGGGTTGGAGAGTGTAGCAATATGGTAGAGTCTAGGGCCGGGAAGATACCAGTATCGCGATATTCGTTAGTATCGTGGCAAGGAAACAAAACACGAAATAGATGTAACTTCTTTAGGAAAACAGCCCTAATGTTGGAAACAAACATCATGTCACCCAGAGTCACATTTATTTATTTTCCGAGCTATAGCACTAAATATTTTACATACAGCAGGTTTTTAAAAGGACCAAATCATGAAGACTACTTCGTGTTTTCATTTTTGCCATAGGAAGAAAATATGGCAATACTGGTATCGTCCCATTCTGTTATTGTCCAGGCCCTAGTAGAGTTTACTTTCTTGTTAATTAGGAAGTCAAACAGAAAGACTACCTCAAGAGCATTTTTGCAATAACGCAAATAAATAAATAAAATGTGTAAGTAATCAAGTCTTTTCAAGTTCATTATCAGGTTTACCATTCTCAGTCTATCATGCCTTGTGTTATACTCAACCCTAGTGGCAAACTTGAGAATCATCTCCATATGAAAAGTAGGCTGTGTTAGAAATTGACTTTTTTAAATGACTTTTTTTATTTCACCTTTATTTAACCAGGTAGGCTAGTTGAGAACAAGTTCTCATTTGCAACTGCGACCTGGCCAAGATAAAGCAATAAGTAATTTGACACATACAACAACACAGAGTTACACATGGAATAAACAAAACATAGTTAATAATACAGTAGAACAAAACAAAACAAAAAGTCTATATACAGTGAGTGCAAATGAGGAAAGATTAGGGAGTTAAGGCAATAAATAGGCCATGGTGGCGAAGTAATTACAATATAGCAATTAAAACACTGGAATGGTAGGTGTGCAGAAGATGAATGTGCATGTAGAGATACTGGGGTGCAAAGGAGCAAGATAAATAAATAAATACAGTATGGGGATGAGGTAGGTAGATATATGGGCTATTTACAGATGGGCTATGTACAGGTGCAGTGATCTGTGAGCTACATTAGTCTAATCATTCATGTATTGTGAAATAACTTATATAACTCATCATAGGACAACAGCCCACCAGAATATGCTAATGTAATACACCAGGGACAGACCCCGGGTCTTCAATGGTAAATTAGTTAGTGCCTTTCCCAATAAATGAGTTCCTAAAGTGGGAGAAGGATGCATGCAGCGTGGTATGCTGGCACGTGACTGCTAATGCATTTCAATGGGAGAGGTGAGGCAGGGCAGCTGAGAGGCGTGAAACCTGAGTGGAATGAGACGGCTGACTAAAAGTGGACCGCCAGCCACTGCGGACCACTAGCCACTGGCTAGATGTAAAGATTGCATAAAGACAAAACCTTAGACTTCCAAACTGAGCCTTTGGAATAGTGTTTTTATACAGTAGGCCCTATACCTAGAAACTATGGTCACATGAATTATGGTGTAGTGTTTACTGTTTACTCCAAGTACCACCAACATCAGTGGATGCTGAATGAAATGAGAAGGGCTGGTCAGCCTAGAGCAGGGCTCCCCAACTGGTGGCCTGCAGGAGATTTATTTGGCCCCCCAAGTTTTCTTAGAAAATAGAGGGATAGACAGTATGTGATCACAAGGGTTTTTATTTTGTTTTTACTATTTTCTACATTGTAGAATAACAGTGAAGACATCAAAACTATGAAATATCATATACAGTATGTAATCATGTAGTAACCAAAATATTTTATGGAGGGTTAGAAATGTCTTAGTCAAATATATCCTTTTGGGCATCTTGCGGCCAATTTGCAGTCTACAAATTCTTTGTAATTATGTTTCGGCCCCCTCACCATCCGCTCAAGAATAAAATCATCCTGCGGCTGAATCTAGTTGACGATCCCTGGCGTAGACATACCCTTCATCAGACATTTTATCCAAAGTGCTTAACAGTAAAATTGTGTACATGCCCCAAAAACAATGCTTAACAGGTGTGCCTTGTTAAAGTAAATTTGGGGAAATTATGTGGATAAATTGAAGCGACATTTCAAGACATCAGTCAGGAAGTTAAAGCTTGGTCACAAATGGGTCTTCCAAATGGACAATGACCCCAAGCATACTTCCAAAGTTGTGGCAAAATGACTTAAGGACAACAAAGTCAAGGTATTGGAGTGGCCATCACAAAGCCCTGACCTCAATCCCATAGAAGATTTGTGGGCAGACCTGAAAAGGTGCGTGCGAGCAAGGAGGCCTACAAACCTGACTCAGTTACCCCAGCTCTGTCAGGAGAAATAGGCCAAAATTCACCCAACGTATTGTGGGAAGCTTGTGGAAGGCTACCCAAAACGTTTGACCCGAGTTAAACAATTTAAAGGCAATGCTACCAAATACTAATTGATTGTATGTAAACTTCTAACCCACTGGGAATGTCTCTACTATTATTCTGACATTTCACATTCTTAAAATAAGGTGGTGATCCTAACTGACCTAAAACAGGGAATTTTTATTAGGATTAAATGTCAGGAATTGTGAAAAACAGAGTTTAAATGTAATTGGTTAAGGTGTATGTAAACTTCTGACTATATATATATATATATATATATATATATATATATATAGAGAGAGAGAGAGAGAGAGAGAGACTCCCTATAAAGAAGAGAAGACACAATTCAATTCAGAGGGCTTTATTGGCGTGGGAAACATGTTTACATTGCGAAAGCAAATTAAACATATCATAAATAAAAGTGAAATAAGCAATATAAATGAACAGTAAACATTACACTCATATTTTGGCTATATAGTTTTGTAGTGATGTGCAAATAGTTAAAGTACAAAAGGTAAAATAAATAGACATAAATATGAGTTGCATTTACAATGGTGTTTGTTCATTACTGGTTTCCCTTTTCTTGAGGCAACAGGTCACAAATCTTGCTGCTGTGAGGCACTGTAACGGGGTGAGTGACTGGTTGCCAGGAAGTCAGGCAGAGGAGAGCAGAGATGGGTGATAACAGGAGAACTTTAATATACACCCTGACCCAAAGGCACAGGCGAGGCAGCACAAAGCACAACCACGGCAACATGAACCGGATTAAACAAAACAAACAAACCTAGGTTTGAAACAAACCTAGCGCAAGCCAGCTTGTAGCGTAACACCCTACACAAAGAACAATTCCACACACAGACATGGGGGAAACAGAGGGTAATATACATTTAGTCTGGTGAGGGAATGTGAACCAGGTGTGCGGGAAAACAAGACAAAACAAATGGAAAATGAAAGGTGGATCAGCGATGGCTAGAAGAACGGTGACGTCGACTGCCGAAAGCCGCCCGAACAAGGAGAGGGACCGACTTCAGCGGAAGTTGTGACAGTATCCCCCTTGACGCGCGGCTCCAGCAGTGCGCCGACACCGGCCTCGGGGACGACCCAGAGGGCGAGGTGCAGGGCGATCCGGATGAAGACGGTGGAACTCCCACAGCATAGAAGGGTCCAAAACATCCTCCACCGGGACCCAGCATCTCTCCTCCGGACCGTACCCCTCCCAGGCCCTCGCCCGATGCCTCGATTCCAGTATGGAGCACGCCGGGGCCCCCTCGATGTCCAAAAGGACCTCCCGCACCTCCTGGAGCGGGCAAGCCATCACCGGCCTGAGGAGAGACACATGGGAATGAGGGGTTAATACAGTAATCGGGAGGAAGCTGTAACCGGTAACTAACCTCGTTCTGTCTCCTCTGGACTTTAATTGGCCCCACAAACCGTGGCCCCAGCTTCCAGTAGGGCAGGCGGAGGGACAGATTTCGGGTCGAGAGCCAGAACACCGGGGCCTCACTGCGGTGATGGTCTGCGCTGGCCTTCTGGCGCAGCACGGCCCGCTGGAGATGAACATGGGTGGCGTCCCAGGTCTCCTCCACGCACCTGAACCAATCGTCCACCGCAGGAGTCTCGGTCTGACTCTGATGCCAATACTGGTATCCCAGTATGCACTGGAAGGGCGAGAGGTTAGTGGAGGAGTGGCGGAGCGAGTTCTAAGCCATCTCGGCCCAGGGCACGAACGCCGCCCACTCACCCGGCCGGTCCTGACAATAAGACCGCAGAAACCTACCCACATCCTGGTTCACTCTCTCCACCTGCCCATTACTCTCGGGGTGAAAATCCGAGGTAAGGCTGATCGAGACCCCCAGACGTTCCATGAACGCCCTCCAGACCCTCGAAGTGAACTGGGGACCCCGATCAAACACTGGTGCCGGAAGACGTGTGTAAACAAGGCCTCCACAGTCTGTAGGGCCGTAGGGACACCGGGCAGAGGGAGGAGACGGCAGGACTTGTAAAAACGGTCCACAACGTCCAGGATCGTGGTGTTACCCTGTGAGGGAGGAAGATCGGTGAGGAAATCGACCGACAGATGCGACCAAGGCCGTTGTGGAACGAGTAAGGGGTGTAGCTTACCTCTGGGCAGGTGCCTAGGAGCTTTACACTGGGTGCACACTGAGCAGGAGGAAACATAAACCCTCACGTCCTTAGCCAAGGTGGGCCACCAGTACTTCCCTCTCAGACAGCGTACTGTCCGATGCCTGGACGACCAGAGGAGGGTGATGTGTGGGCCCAATAGATCAACCGGTCACGGACAGCAGACGGAACGTACAGATGCCCAGCGGGACACTGGAATGGAGCAGGCTCTGCACGTAACGCCCGCTCAATGTCCACGTCCAGCTCCCAAACTACCGGCGCCACCAGGCAGGAGTCCGGGAGTGTGGGGGTAGGATCCATGGGCCGCTCCTCTGTGTCATACAGCCGGGACAATGCGTCTGCCTTAACATTCTGGGAACCTGGTCTGAAAGAAAGGGTGAAAACAAAACAGGTATAAAACATGGCCACCTTGCCTGACGAGGATTCAGTCTACTCGCTGCCTGGATGTACTCCAGGTTGAGGTGGTCAGTCCAAATGAGAAAAGGGTGTTGAGCCCACTCAAGCCAATGTCTCCACGCCTTCAACGCGTTCACCACAGCCGACAGCTCCTGGTCCCTCACATCATAGTTTCGCTCCGCCGGGCTGAGCTTCTTCGAAAAGAAGGCACAGGGGTGGAGCTTCGGTGGCGTACCCGAGCGCTGAGAGAGCACGGCTCCTATCCCAGCCTCAGACGCGTCCACCTCCACCGTGAACGCCAAAGGGGGATCCAGATGGACCAGCACGGGAGCCGAGGTAAACAGAGCCCTTAGGTGACCAAAAGCCTGTTCGCCTCAACCAACCACTGCAAACGCACCAGGCCCCCCTTCAGCAGTGAGGTAATGGGATAAACCCCGGTTAAACCTCCGGTAGTAATTGGCAAACCCTAAAAAACACTTCACCTCCTTTACTGTGGTGGGAGTCGGCCAATTACGCATGGCTGAAATGCGGTCACTCTCTATCTCCACCCCTGAGGTAGAAATGTGGTATCCTAGGAAGGAGATGGACTGCTGGAAGAACAGGCATTTCTCATCCTTGACATACAGGTCATGCTCCAACAGTCGACCAAGCACCCTGCACTCCAAGGACACATGCTCGGCGCAAAGGCTTGGAAGACTGATGGAGCATTCATCAACCCGTACGGCATGACAAGGTACTCATAATGCCCTGAGGTGGTACTGAACACGGTCTTCCACTCGTCTCCCTCCCAGATACGCACCAGGTTGTAAGCGCTCCTGAGATCTAGTTTAGTAAAGAAGCGCGCCCTGTGCATTGACTCAATCGTGGTAACTATACCTCACATTGATCTGGTTCAGGCCTCGATAGTCAATGCACGGGCGCAGACCTCCCTCCTTCTTCTTCTTCTTCACAAAAAAAGAAACTTGAGGAGGCGAAGTGGAGGACCGAATGTACCCCTGACGCAGAGATTCAGAGACATATGTCTCCATAACTGCCGTTTCCACCTGTGACATGGGATACACGTGACTCCTGGGAAGTGCAGCATCTACCTGAAGGTTTATCGCACAATCCCCCCGACGATTGTGCAATAAAAAATCTGAATATTCAGGGGGAATGCGCATGGTGGAGACCTGGTCTGGACTTTCCACCGTAGTAGCACCAATGGAAACCCCCAAACACCTCCCCGTGCACTCTTGCGACCACCCCGTGAGAGCCCTCCGTTGCCATGAAACAGTGGGGTCATGACAGGCTAACCAGGGAAGGCCTAGCACCACGGGAAATGCAGGAGAGTCAGTGAGGAAGAGACTGATTCTCTCCCTGTGGCCTCCCTGATCAAGCCGGACCCTAATGGTCGACTGTCCAACGCGTGAACTGGAAAGGGCCTAACCACTGGAACAATGGGGATCCCTAAACTATGGGCGAATGCTCTGTCGATAAAATTCCCAGCCGCGCCTGAATCGACGAGCGCCTTATGTTGGGAATATGGGCAAAACTCAGGGAAGTTGGCTTGCAAAAACAGGTGGGCAACAGAGGGCTCTGGGTGAGAATGGTGCAAGCTCACCTGGGATGACGCCAGAACGCTCTGCCTTCTGCCTCAACCCCCAGTGGACCAACCCGACACCGACCGGCAGTGTGCCCTCTGCGGCCACAGATGGTGCACGTGAAGGCCCCCCCTCCGGCCTCCCTGAGCGCAGCACCCCCCAGCTCCATAGGCACCGGAGCGGTGGTGCTGGGAGATGGAACCGACAGTGCCGAGTCTAAACGTCCGTCAAAGGTGAGGGTGGTGTCCCTGCAGGCCAACTCCCGATGGACATCCTCGCGCAAGCTGCAGCGATAGTGGTTGATCAGGGCTCTGTCGTTCCATCCCGCTCCGGCGGCCAGGGCCCGGAAGTCCATGGTGAACTCCTGTGCGCTCCTCGTCCCCTGCCTCAAGACGTAGGATAGCCATTTAATTAATTTTGGGTCAGTCACAGTGGTCTGGTATTCTGCCACTGTGTACTCTGTTTAGAGCATTCTAGTTTGTTCTGTTTTTTTTGTTAATTCTTTTCAATATTTTAAGTTATTTTTTTTATTTTTTTCAAATGATTTGGGTCTAATTGTGTTGCTGTCTTGGGGCTCTATGTTTGTGTTTTTGAACAGAGCCCCAGGTCCACCATGCTTAGAGGCCTTAACTCCAGGTTCATCTCTCTGTAGGTGATAGCATTGATTCCCAAAGTGGATTCCCAAGGTTTGGGAATCACTTCCTTTCAGGTGGTTGTAGAATTTAACACAGCCAACTTTCCACTCTGGAGAATCCCTGTGAGATTAGGGGACATGACACAGTATCAGAGATATGTGACTCATTAAATTAATCAAAGGGATGCTGATTTAATTCTCAAGCGAGTGCCATTTATTTGACTTACTGTGGAATAACCTTTGATGAATCAAAAGGATCATTTTATGAGGTCTATGTATTGTATCTATTCATAGTATGATTTTACATTCCTCTAAATGAGAAAGATTTATTGATGAAGATCTTTGTTATTACACAACTGTCCTTTCTCAACTTGTGTAATAATGTAAAAAAATAATTGCTATGCAAATACAATGCAATTGTCACATGTTAATACAATGGTTCTACCACAGGAAATACACAGTTACTATACTGGTATAGCTAATTATTGAACTTCCATTGTTTTGCTATTCCTTCCTCCATAAGGTGATACACAGAAGCCACCGACAACTAAATGCAGAAGCTACTGACTGCCATGAAGCATGGACTACACAGGTACCAAGTCCAGCAGCATAAGGGCCTGCTCCGTAGCCTGGAGTTGGAACATAGATACTGTATGAGGGGGATCGAGCAACAGCAGAGACCGTACTAAAGGGCATTGGGGAAACAGAGGCCTGGCTGCTGTCCCTCGTCCCAGAGTTCCAGAGCAAAGACTCCCTGCAGCTCCATTCTTTCTGCCCTCAATGATGCACAGACAGAGAACAGGGAGCACCAGGGCCCAGATGACCACATCTGTGGATGGGAGGAGTAACACAAAGGAACCTCAACTCGGCATGAGATTAGCCTTGGACCACTGTGCCGGTACAGAGACTAACATGGTATACTACTTGGCCAACCTTGACGTTTGCAGATATAAGACACAGACAGACACATGGCCATCATCCAGACGATGGAACCCTTCAGGAAATGGCAACACATGATCTTTGTCATCCACAGGTCATCCAGACACCAACGGCCTCAATCAACGGCCTTAACTGTACGGCAAGCGGGACAGGAGAGCCAAGTCTAGGACCAAAAGGCCCCTTAACAGTTTCCACCTCCAAGTAATAAGACTGCTGAACAATTAAGCAAATGGCCACCTGGACTATTTTCATTACCTCGACTAACCTGTACCCCGCACATTGACTTGGTACCGGTACCCCATGTATATAGCCTCGTTATTGTTATGATATTTTCTTGTGTTGCTTTATAAAAAATACAAATAAAATTCACCTTAGTTAATTTAGTAAATATTTTGTTAACTCTATTTCTTGAACTGCAATGTTGGTTAAGGGCTTGTAATTAAGCATTTCACCGTAAGGTATTAGGCGCATGTGACAAACACAATTTCATTTTAACCAGCCCACAGGTCATAACTCCAGCAAGCATCAGAACAGAGAGTATCCCTCTCACATGCGTCCACACAGAGGTTCAAACAGCCGAACAAAACTGATAGATATTAGTCCACCTACCACCACTACGAATTTGAGTGGGGCATCTGGCTACCGATCTCCTGCATCGTTCGTAAATAATTTCCGTAAAATGAAAGACAACGCTGATGTATGCCACAAGGTGGTGATATTACACTTTGCATCGAGGACAGTATTCATTCAGTAACCTAGTCTACATAAAACAAATGTTAAGGAAAGACATAGGAAGCCTACATTTAAATATATATGTTTGTTAAGCATACCACGTGTAGTATTTTAAATTTACAAATACATATTGTTACTGATGCAATTTCGAAATTTTATTAATGGCCATGATTTTTAGTACATTCGACCATGCCTTTACTTTTAATCAATGGACCGCATTTTTGACAATGCTTGTGATGTCAGAGTAATCCGGGGAGCAGAAATGGCTCCTCTGAACACAGCGTGCACAAACCAACTGAATGAGCCAGAGGAAGTGGCGGGTGATGTAGTCCACACCTTTCCGGTAGATCAGAGTTGTAAGCACAGACAGAACAATGAGACAGATATTTCACCAGACGTATAAATGTGAAGCCCGGTTCCTCTTACTACCAAATATGGTGATGAACGGAAGTCAAGTAGCCCGAAAGTCGGAGAAGTTGGAGCGAGAAAGATTTTGGCCGACAGGTCATTAAGGTAATTTTCTCATCAATGAAACATTTGATCTTGATACCGTTTCCCAAACTATAATCTGTGACAAACAGAGTGGACTGCGTTTTATAGACTTTTCCCTTCGCCAAAGTTTTTAAAAATTGCGTTGTTTAGAAGGAGTGCAAGGGCGAATTGACTTATTGCACATGCGCACTTCAGAGTGGGCGTTCCTTAACGGAAATATGCAAATAAATGATAGAATGCACCAATAGTATCTAACTAGCTTGTGCTTGGCTCTGCCCACCTCCTTGCTTGTCCTGCCCACTATTAATTTGCTCCCATTGGAAACGACAGGCTCTGGTCTATCTTGGGTTTGCTATAATAATCTTTGGTAGTAGCACTTCAACTCGACTGAAAAGGAGAGAAACGAAAGCAGGTTGGAAATTACTGAGAGAGGAGGGGGGAAACAGAAGGTAATATATTTTTTATTTATTTTGAGATTTGTGTAAAATATTATAAAGAGTACATACTAACGTCTGCATTTTCAATTTCGTTGACCTATCCACAATGCAGCGTGAAGTAGCTAGCAAGCTAGAAGTTAGCATTTAGCTGACGTTAGCTAGCAGCCGTCACCTTGCTAAATTGAGCTTTCTGACACTCATCCCAAACCTTTTCTGTTTCAGGGGGACAAGAGCGGGTATTTTTGGATTAAATCAATGACCTTAGTCACCGGGACTTTAGGATCACGGGCTCCTACGAACGAGTGGGTAGCCCAGTGCGACGTTTGATGGAATAGTTGCAGACAATTGCCTTTCTCCTCAGGTGGTGCTGGTCGAAACAAGGGCGAGGAGGGGGACCTCGAAACACACTCACCAAGAGGAAGTCCGGAGTACCGCAGTGTTTTTGGAGGGCCTATTCGATTTCCTTGGTCTATCAACAGCCCCCGCCCCTCTGACCCGGAATTTAATAGAAATCGATAGGAATAAGAAATCGATAATATTAACATTTTGTGACAGCTACAATTAAGAAGTATACGGCTTGTCATACAATTTACTTTCCAAACCTTTGGGTACATATTTGAACTTGGATGCCTCAAACTCTGAGCAGTAAGTTATTAGCAGCAATCCTCATAGTTACTGATTTGTCACCAGGCATAAGCTTATTGTTGCCAGTTTATTTGACAGACCGACACATTCGTTAAGCATTGATTTGATCCTGACTGCTCAGGCTGAGCTTCATATTTCACACCATGTCCATTGATAGTTAGTTGCAGGGTTACGCCTGATTAAGCAAATAAATCAAGTTGAAAGCTGCATGGTTTGACATTAAGGAAGTAATACAGGACGTACTGAAGAACCCAACCAGTTTTTTTAATTTGACAAGGAATATTTATGCACTGTTTTCATGATGGGGAAAATGCTTTCGAAAATCTTTGGCAACAAGGAGATGAGAATATTGATGCTTGGACTTGATGCTGCTGGAAAGACCACCATCCTTTACAAACTGAAACTTGGACAGTCAGTCACCACAATTCCCACTGTTGGTTTCAATGTCGAGACTGTCACCTACAAAAACGTAAAATTCAATGTATGGGACGTTGGAGGCCAAGATAAGATCCGGCCCCTGTGGCGACACTACTATACGGGCACTCAAGGGTTAATCTTTGTTGTGGATTGTGCAGACAGAGATCGCATCGATGAGGCGAGGCAGGAACTCCATCGCATCATTAATGACCGTGAAATGAGGGACGCCATCATCTTGATTTTTGCCAATAAGCAGGACCTGCCAGATGCCATGAAGCCGCATGAAATCCAAGAGAAACTAGGATTGACCCGCATCAGAGATAGGAATTGGTATGTTCAGCCCTCCTGTGCGACCACGGGAGACGGACTATATGAGGGGTTGACATGGCTAACATCAAATTACAAATCTTAATGATTGAGTGATAACTATTTTTAGAATACTTTATTTTTATTTTTTTTACTTTGAAGTTAAATAACTTAACTTCTAAAATGAATACAATAAATACGTTTTGATTTATCCATTTATTTGATTACTATGATCCTATAGCTAATTTATCTTTATAAACTGGGTTTGCTGGTTTATAGGTTGCCTCTACTCTGTAGCAAGCTTATGTCACATTATTTTTTTGTGGCTTGATGAATACACAATTAAATGGGTTCATAATTCAAAACTAAAGTTTACCGCCTTTGCCTATTCTTTACCCCATTTTTAATAGATTTTCTAATGGAGCTGGATTTCAATATTTTCATTTGGGCTAAGGCTTGGTTATGCTTTTAAGACACACTTTGATTGATTGAGTAACAAGTGTCTGTTTCCTAGTTTTTCCTTTCAGAACTAAAGTCTGTTTAGTCAAGCTTGTTCTGGACAACTAGCTACAA
Organism: Oncorhynchus mykiss; assembly: GCF_013265735.2. Classification (NCBI taxonomy): domain Eukaryota; kingdom Metazoa; phylum Chordata; class Actinopteri; order Salmoniformes; family Salmonidae; genus Oncorhynchus; species Oncorhynchus mykiss. The sequence continues at coordinate 21,183,474 of NC_048589.1, read as the reverse complement.
CACCTTTTTATATTAAACATGTTTTAATACAGAAACCCAGTAGCAAATTGAGGTATCCCATGTCTTACATTTCATTTTCAGTATTCTGGACATTGTGACAATTATGTCTGAAAATACATTATGTAGTGCTTGGACTAACCATCTGGAACACATTTGCACAAGTGATTCCCTTCAGTAGGCTATATTGTGCTTTTATCCCAAATTGTGCTCAAGCATAAAACTGAAACAGGCTTCTGGTAACTCAAACATGCTTTTTAGAATGCAGGTTTTGTTAATGGGTAGCCTAACATTGATGGTTATGTAGCCAATTGACTCAATATTCCAAAGGAATATCATTCAGCTCAGATCTCAACCTACTACCATTAATATGTCTCAGGATATGAGACCTATCACTTGACTAAATCTGCAGCATGAGTACAGAAGTACAGTAACCCTTCAGCAAAGTGGACCTTGTCATTCAATGGGAGAGAACAGCTCCCTGGTGAAACGATGTCATCTTTTGGTTCAGCTTTTTTACTCATGTTGACTTGGAGAACCATGTACAGAACAATGTCATTGTAATGTCTAATAAATAATAAAGTAATTTTAAATGCCTAATTTTCTTGTTTTGATCATAACCCGAACTTTCTCAAAAGTGGTTAAAGGAACACAGTTCTCATATTACATATCTTCCTTAGGACTCAAAATCCATCATAAAGAATGCTAGAGACAAGATTGTAATTGGTCTTTGCTAATAGTTGACCACCTTTGCACTGCGAAAATTATCTGATCCCCTTTGAGAAATGTTTTGCAGAGCTTGTACTTGATGTGCTGCAGAATGCAGCTGTTCAATATCCAACACAAACTTTTACAGCATTTAATTCAAATAAGTAGGCCTAATGAGTCATTATTCTGTTATGTGAAGAACACAATGTCTTGGTGAAGTGTTGCATTGAAACTTTCCTGGGCAGTTTATATAGCTGTCCACCAAAATAAATAAGCCTGTTTTGTCACTCTGTCACCATTGGGAAATATGTTTTTCATTTTACCCCATGTAAAAAAACAAAAACAGGAAGTCCAACTGTTCTCAGCGGAATAACTACAGAGCCACATGACTAGCCTCCATTGAGGTTTGGGTGACTGACTGGCTGCACAAATTGTTGGAGCAATACAGCTGTTTGTGAATTCTGTGCTCACTTGTTTGTGCTTGATATTGAGCCAATGCTGGGTTGTCAGCTGTTACTTCCTCTGCTTGTGGTTCAAAACAGGCTACAAATTCTGCCCTCCCCTCAATCTTTGTTTAGAAAGAACCTACATAATTCATGAATGCCCAGTACAAAAACATTTGTACATGTTAAATCTAGTTTATTGAGGTACTTTACAGCATCGTTTAGAAAAAAACATCCTGTTTTTTGTACAGTTTTGTCAAGGGTTTTGGGCTGAATCAGACTTACCGAAAGAGGTCAACATCTGTTACCAAGTTCTTGTGTCCTCTCCAGTTAGAATCAGTAAGCAATCCAGCTGCATGCTGGTTTGTATCTTGTCTGGGGTCCTGTGAATATTATAAACTGTCCACCAGATTGGTTAAACTCTGAAAACTTGTTTTTGTTTGTAAAAATTGTCCTGCTAAATGTGCTTTTTTATTGGGTGTTTTATCTTTGCCTCAAGGTAAAATATACGTTAAGGATTCAAATAAAAGGTCACAATGGGACAAGGTCTCTAGTTACTCATTCATCTGTGTACTATCTCACACCAGGCAGTAATGGTGCCTTGGCCTTGTACCCCTCAGTGTTTTTCAAGTCTTGACTTAATCAGTCTTATTGAGTAGTCATTAAAACAGTCAAAAGAATAGGACCAGAGACTCAGGCCTTTATAATCACAGACACACTGACTCGATCAGCCGAAGAACCAGCTGGAGCTTGTCTGGTTGGCACATACTGAACAGGGGTGCCAAGGCCATCATCTGTAGTCAGCCTACTGGTTTAGGAGGAGAGAAATTCACTGAACCTGGAGTCAAAAGCCCAGAGAGAGACAGGCTTGACTTTTAAACCTGAGAAAGTCATAGAAGGACAGATGTAAAAAAGGAGGACCGAGCACGCCCCCATTCTCATCGACGGGGCTGTAGTGGAGCAGGTTGAGAGCTTCAAGTTCCTTGGTGTCCACATCAACAACAAACTAGAATGGTCCAAACACACCAAGACAGTCGTGAAGAGGGCACAACAAAGCCTATTCCCCCTCAGGAAACTAAAAAGATTTGGCATGGGTCCTCAGATCCTCAAAAGGTTCTACAGCTGCAACATCGAGAACATCCTGACTGGTTGCATCACTGCCTGGTATGGGAATTGCTCGGCCTCTGACCGCAAGGCACTACAGAGGGTAGTGTGTACGGCCCAGTACATCACTGGGGCTAAGCTGCCTGCCATCCAGGACCTCTACACCAGGCGGTGTCAGAGGAAGGCCCTAAAAATTGTCAAAGACCCCAGCCACCCAAGTCATAGACTGTTCTCTCGGCTACCGCATGGCAAGCGGTACCGGAGTCCCAAGTCTAGGACAAAAAGGCTTCTCAACAGTTTTTACCCCCAAGCCATAAGGCTCCTGAACAGGTAATCACATGGCTACCCAGACTATTTGCATTGTGTGCCCCCTCCCCAACCCCTCTTTTTACGCTGCTGCTGCTACTCTCTGTTTGTCATATATGCATAGTCACTTTAACTATACAGTGCCTTGCGAAAGTATTCGGCCCCCTTGAACTTTGCGACCTTTTGCCACATTTCAGGCTTCAAACATAAAGATATAAAACTGTATTTTTTTGTGAAGAATCAACAACAAGTGGGACACAATCATGAAGTGGAACGACATTTATTGGATATTTCAAACTTTTTTAACAAATCAAAAACTGAAAAATTGGGCGTGCAAAATTATTCAGCCCCCTTAAGTTAATACTTTGTAGCGCCACCTTTTGCTGAAATTACAGCTGTAAGTCGCTTGGGGTATGTCTCTATCAGTTTTGCACATCGAGAGACTGACATTTTTTCCCATTCCTCCTTGCAAAACAGCTCGAGCTCAGTGAGGTTGGATGGAGAGCATTTGTGAACAGCAGTTTTCAGTTCTTTCCACAGATTCTCGATTGGATTGAGGTCTGGACTTTCACTTGGCCATTCTAACACCTGGATATGTTTATTTTTGAACCATTCCATTGTAGATTTTGCTTTATGTTTTGGATCATTGTCTTGTTGGAAGACAAATCTCCATCCCAGTCTCAGGTCTTTTGCAGACTCCATCAGGTTTTCTTCCAGAATGGTCCTGTATTTGGCTCCATCCATCTTCCCATCAATTTTAACCATCTTCCCTGTCCCTGCTGAAGAAAAGCAGGCCCAAACCATGATTCTGCCACCACCATGTTTGACAGTGGGGATGGTGTGTTCAGGGTGATGAGCTGTGTTGCTTTTACGCCAAACATAACGTTTTGCATTGTTGCCAAAAAGTTCAATTTTGGTTTCATCTGACCAGAGCACCTTCTTCCACATGTTTGGTGTGTCTCCCAGGTGGCTTGTGGCAAACTTTAAACGACACTTTTTATGGATATCTTTAAGAAATGGCTTTCTTCTTGCCACTCTTCCATAAAGGCCAGATTTGTGCAATATACGACTGATTGTTGTCCTATGGACAGAGTCTCCCACCTCAGCTGTAGATCTCTGCAGTTCATCCAGAGTGATCATGGGCCTCTTGGCTGCATCTCTGATCAGTCTTCTCCTTGTATGAGCTGAAAGTTTAGAGGGACGGCCAGGTCTTTGTAGATTTGCAGTGGTCTGATACTCCTTCCATTTCAATATTATCGCTTGCACAGTGCTCCTTGGGATGTTTAAAGCTTGGGAAATCTTTTTGTATCCAAATCCGGCTTTAAACTTCTTCACAACAGTATCTCGGACCTGCCTGATGTGTTCCTTGTTCTTCATGATGCTCTCTGCGCTTTTAACGGACCTCTGAGACTATCACAGTGCAGGTGCATTTATACGGAGACTTGATTACACACAGGTGGATTGTATTTATCATCATTAGTCATTTAGGTCAACATTGGATCATTCAGAGATCCTCACTGAACTTCTGGAGAGAGTTTGCTGCACTGAAAGTAAAGGGTCTGAATAATTTTGCACGCCCAATTTTTCAGTTTTTGATTTGTTAAAAAAGTTTGAAATATCCAATAAATGTCGTTCCACTTCATGATTGTGTCCCACTTGTTGTTGATTATTCACACAAAAATACAGTTTGATATCTTTATGTTTGAAGCCTGAAATGTGGCAAAAGGTCGCAAAGTTCAAGGGGGTCGAATACTTTCGCAAGGCACTGTACATTCATTTACATACTACCTCATACTACCTTGCCATGCGGTTTGTTTGACTGGTGTTCACAAGTAAAGATAGACCAAGACTAGTGGCTACGGGATGTGTCTCCTCTTTCTGGACAGAGGATGGATGGTATGGATAGAACCTCATCAGCCTGGGGTGTGTGACTGGCATCCCTCAACAGTAAGAGGGGAGTCTGATCCCCCTCCAATCGATGTTGAAGGACGGAGGACACATCTTTCAGCGTCCCACAAAATCAATACCTGGCCGTGCCACAGAGAGAGATATTCAATAGGATATTTATTGATCCCCATTGAAAATTGCAGTGAAGAGGCAAGGTCTGATGAATAAATTCAATAGAATTGTCAGAATCCCGCATTAATGCTTGTTATAGGAGAGGACAAGACCCAGACCAAGCCCCTCCAAGTCATACAGTTCCGCGGCCAACTGTCATTTTTCGAACATTGTCAATCATTTCATATTGTTTTTATGTTTTTAATAATCTGACTGATTGGATTGTATTTGTATTGATGTCATTTACGTTCTTTTTTTAACTATTAAACATACTGATTGAGTCTTTGTATATTAAATGGTTGCCTAAAATAGCATTGTGAATGTAAATACAAATGGTGCATGCACCATTATATATATATATATTGCTATATTGTGTTGGAGCCGTATTTCTTGAGGTCACAGGCTCTATGAATATGATTAACTGCTTGGTCTGTGTAGTCCTGTATGCCCCATGTATAAAGTCCAAGTGCAGTTAAAAATGTGATTTTCCTACGTTTTATATATATTTCCACACTGTGAGGTTGGAATAATACTGTGAAAATGGTGATAATGTCCTTTTGGTGTAAGAGCTGTTTGAAAAGACCGCTTGAAATTTCAGCCCATTTTGGTGAGATGGCGGTTTGTCCTGCCTGGTGACATCGCCAGGTGTTAAGTTCCAAACCTCTCTAACAATAACAGCTAGTTTTCAGTTTTCCCCTCCCCACTCAGACCACTTCCAGTGTAGTAAAATTATTTATTTAAAAATTGCTCTTTAGCTATTTTCCTTTCTTTTTGAAAATTTTAATTGAAAATCACAGTAAGGTACTTTATTGTTTCCCAGAAATTATTTGATATTGAGATAAAAACGGCTGCATTGTACCTTTAATTAACAAGATTAGCAATAGTACTCCATTAGAGACAGACAGAGAGACACCGAGGAGGCATGATAGAAGGAATAAAATAAAGTTTGCTCTACTCTCAATGCATTTTCCCACAAAAGGTGGGTAAACAGCATTTACTTGTGTTTACCCTCCACTACACCATTGGTTTGATATTAAGCAATAAGTGATACTGTTTACCATGCATTTCATGTATTACATTCAATACAACAGTCACACTTAACATGTCAAGTCATTTTGCTGTACATAAAGAGTACTGCCTTAGCATTAAGATCGGTGCATACGCCCTCTAAGTCAAAGGCAAAGGGACAAGTGGAGGCATGCAGGAGGCGGAGCTAAGGACAAACAGAGGTAATTATCCATGCACATGTGTGTGTCCATATCCACACACAGTCAGTTGGCTATGGACTGATTCTGGCCTCATTCAGTGTGTGGAAAAGCTGCTGCAGAGCTAGCCTATTGCAGAGGCTAGGGTATTTGTTTTAGCACTGGTTTCCGTCAAACAGGTCAGGTGACGTCGACCCACATATGATACAGGCACTGGAGAGATGTATCACACAAACCACATGCCACAAGCAAAAGTGATTTATAGCGCTGGTAAAACACACACATAAAAACACTGAAACATGCTTTCTTGCATTTTCTCAGATCAAGGAGCTGGTGTGCTTGTGTGTTGGTGTCAACACATGCACTCTGTCGCCCTCCTCCCAGTAGGAGCTCGGTCAAGGGCCTTCATTAGGACACTAACTTCAGTTTAATTGGGCAGTAATGGCTACTGTGGTTCTCCGTGCTTCATTACTACCACATGTTCTCCACAACCTTTGATAGCCACATGTCCCTGAGGGAGAGGACAGAGACAGTCAGACAGGTTTTATGACCATTCATCTCTTCTCCCGCTGGGGTTGGCTGGAATCCCAGAGACTTCCTGAAAGGACAAGATGTCGAGGAATAGGTTTTCATGCCAATGTGATGCACTTGATAGATGCACCAATGTCTGACGGATGTGTCAACAGTTGGGATTGGTCTTAGATACGCTGCCATTGTGGAATGATCATAGATGTGGTCATGGAGCATGTGCAGTGTCAGTGTTCCAGGACCCAAGTAAACCACAGCATATGACAGTGATATGGAAAAGGATCAGGAAGCATGTGTTCACTGAACTTCAGTGTTACCAGTGGTGTACGGCCACGTGTTCTTGGAACCCTACCAATGAAGCCTCAATCATAAGTATCTCCCCATTGAATCTGGCAAAGTGTTAAGCACTTGACTTCTGTATGGTAAACTGACATAGCAGGAGGGTGAGGGTGTAACTATATGCAAAGGGCACAGCTCGACGTGCACACCCTTTCACAGGTTTCTCCAAGAATGTGCAAGACAAATTCATCAGCAGGCCAGAATGCGCTGTTTGCTGGGCCGGTGACTATGGTTACTACATAATGGGGCCAGTGGAGTGGTTTTGGTATCACTGAGGTAAGACAGTTTCAACTGTTTCCCGTACTGGAGTTACTCTACGCTACATAGAAAGGGGAAGTAGGAAAAGAAAACAAAAGAGACAGTAAACATGAGCAATTTCACATTGCACTCTTGGCCAGATTGAAGTCTTTGCCCGGTCTAGGCGAATATTTAACATGACCTGTGATAAATCTGTTGAGTGGTACAGCATTGTAGAAATGACCTCAGCCTGATCCCTGTTTATGGTGTTTAGGCTTACTAAAGTATCAGGCCTTGTGAGTAACTCACCTCTGTCCCGCTCTCCTCTGCTCTTAGTTTGGGCTGTGAGTGTAGTCAACTGATGGTCCAATGCTGTAGCTTATGTTCAGCCACCACACCCAGGGGGATAATCAGTTTGTGGTTCGTGAGTCATGCACACACACAGTGATTCAGGCAGATTATTTTACATCTGCCAAGGGAGCCCCACTCTAAACCACATTCCACAAAACTCTGTTGGGTAACTGCTTATCCTCAAGAACAGTAAAACATCCATTATTCAACCCAGTGAGGGAACCTCTCTCCTCTGGTAATCACATGTGCCGAATACAACAGGTGTAGACCTTGCCATGAAATGCTTACTGAAAAGCCCTTAACCAACAATGCAGTTCAAGAAATAGAGTTAAGAAAATATTTACTAAATAAACTAAAGTAAAAAATGTTATCATAAAAGTAACACAAGAAAACGACATAACAATAACGAGGCTATATACAGGGGGGTACCGGTACCGAGTCAATGTGCGTTGGGTAATCCCAACCCACAGCGAGTTAGCTACCTCTAATGCTACATTGTCAATAATCTACACACACACACACAGAGGTGCTCAGTTTAAAGCTGGGACAGGAAGTGGTTTGAAGTTAGCTCTAGGTTTCCTGCTGGGACTCAGAGGCTTGAATGAAGTCATACGTGCAGACCAGGGTGAAAATACATACAGCTTCTGTCTGTGAGCAAAATAGAGACTTGAGGTTGAGGATTGGTTATCACTAATGAATGTATGTTGGTGTAAATACCAGTGGTGGAAAAAGTACCCAGTTGTCATACTTGAGTAAAAGTAAAGATACCTTAGTAGAAAATAACTAAAGTAATAGGGAAAACACTACTTTGGTAAAAGTCTAAAAGTATTTGGTTATAAATATACTTAAGTATCAAAAGTAAAAGAAAAAGTAAATCATAAAAATCAAAAATAGTAAATCATTTCAAATTGCTTATATTAAGCAAAACAGACAGCACAATGTATTATTTATTTACAGATAGCCAGGTACACTCTCCAACACAAACAAAGCATTTGTGTTTAGTTGAGTCGGCCAGATCAAAGGCAGTAGGAAAGTGTTTAGTCCCAGGGTCCTTAGCTTAGTGATAAGCTTTGTGGGCACTATGGTGTTGAACGCTGAGCTATAGTCAATGAACAGCATTCTCACGTAGGTGTTCCTTTTGTCCAGGTGGGAAATGGCAGGGTGGAGTGCGATTGAGATTGAGTTATCTGTGGATCTGTGGGGCAGTATGCGAATTGGAGTGGGTCTAGGGTTTCTGGCATGATGGTGTTGATGTGAGCCATGACCAGCCTTTCAAAGCACTTCATGGCTACTGACGTGAGTGCTACAGGGCGGTATTCATTTAGGCACATGACCTTCGCTTTCTTGGGGACAGCGACAATGGTGGTCTGCTTGAAACGTGTAGGTATTACAGACTCGGTCAGGTGAATGTATGGAGTAAAAAGTACATTATTTTCTTTAGGAATGTAGTGAAGTAAAAGTAAAAGTTGTAAAAAATAGAAATGGTAAAGTAAAGTACAGATACCCCCAAAAAACTACTTAAGTAGAGACAGAGAGGGGGAGAGACAGTGACAGAGGGAGAGACAGAGAGGGTGAGGGACAGAGAGGGGTAGAGACCGGGATAGAAATCGCAAACAGTAGGGAGGCAGGGGTTGAATGGAGTCCTCTTATAAATAAATAGCGACTGGTGGTCAGTGCTCTTTGGTGGACTGAGGCGGTGACATGAGCCTGTTAACCACCATAGCAATTTAATAAATTAAACTAAAGAAGAGCCCAGTCTAGTTGGCAGCTTGTGCATTGACCCATAATCATGATCGTTACTTTTAAACAGAAATGCATTATGACTCACATAACACTCGTTTGTGAGGAACTCAGTAGGGGGCTTCTATTTATATCATATTATATGAAAGCCTGAAGTTTGTCTGTATAGGCCACCTGGGGCATTGTAGCATGCCTATCACAGCTGTGTAAGGGTGTGACCACACAGAAAAGCTGATTTACAGTACTGTATATTTGTCCCAGAATGCCTGGCCTCATATGGAGAGAGCACTGTGTTTGATCACCTGTACAGGATAAGGAGTAGAGAGAAGTGCTGGATCCAATGCTGGTCTCACTCCTTGATATGTGCTGTACAGTAGGAAGAACAGCACTTCAGACTACATCTGTTGTTGAGGGGAAAATAAGTCATTTCTAAATCTAGTTTATTACACATGTATAACTTCCTCATTGGATCTTTTACCCTCCACCTTCTGTGTGTGGGTATGTGTGCTTGTGTGTGAGTACAGTATGTGTGTGTTTTCTCTCTGTATCAGGTATTGTGAGTTAAAGGGCCCATATTTGTTTCGCACCTTTGTTCAAGACTTAGAGTAGAGGTGCAGCACTGACCTCTGTTATAATGGAATCAATTAGATTGACATATACAGTGCCTTGCGAAAGTATTCGGCCCCCATGAACTTTGCGACCTTTTGCCACATTTCAGGCTTCAAACATAAAGATATAAAACTGTATTTTTTTGTGAAAATCAACAACAAGTGGGACACAATCATGAAGTGGAACGACATTTATTGGATATTTCAAACTTTTTTAACAAATCAAAAACTGAAAAATTGGGCGTGCAAAATTATTCAGCCCCTTTACTTTCAGTGCAGCAAACTCTCTCCAGAAGTTCAGGGGGGATCTCTGAATGATCCAATGTTGACCTAAATGACTAATGATGATAAATACAATCCACCTGTGTGTAATCAAGTCTCCGTATAAATGCACCTGCACTGTGATAGTCTCAGAGGTCCGTTAAAAGCGCAGAGAGCATCATGAAGAACAAGGAACACACCAGGCAGGTCCGAGATACTGTTGTGAAGAAGTTTAAAGCCGGATTTGGATACAAAAAGATTTCCCAAGCTTTAAACATCCCAAGGAGCACTGTGCAAGCGATAATATTGAAATGGGAGTAGTATCAGACCACTGCAAATCTACCAAGACCTGGCCGTCCCTCTAAACTTTCAGCTCATACAAGGAGAAGACTGATCAGAGATGCAGCCAAGAGGCCCATGATCTCTCTGGATGAACTGCAGAGATCTACAGCTGAGGTGGGAGACTCTGTCCATAGGACAACAATCAGTCGTATATTGCACAAATCTGGCCTTTATGGAAGAGTGGCAAGAAGAAAGCCATTTCTTAAAGATATCCATAAAAAGTGTTGTTTAAAGTTTGCCACAAGCCACCTGGGAGACACACCAAACATGTGGAAGAAGGTGCTCTGGTCAGATGAAACCAAAATTGAACTTTTTGGCAACAATGCAAAACGTTATGTTTGGCGTAAAAGCAACACAGCTGAACACACCATCCCCACTGTCAAACATGGTGGTGGCAGCATCATGGCTTGGGCCTGCTTTTCTTCAGCAGGGACAGGGAAGATGGTTATAATTGATGGGAAGATGGATGGAGCCAAATACAGGACCATTCTGGAAGAAAACCTGATGGAGTCTGCAAAAGACCTGAGACTGGGACGGAGATTTGTCTTCCAACAAGACAATGATCCAAAACATAAAGCAAAATCTACAATGGAATGGTTCAAAAATAAACATATCCAGGTGTTAGAATGGCCAAGTCAAAGTCCAGACCTGAATCCAATCGAGAATCTGTGGAAAGAACTGAAAACTGCTGTTCACAAATGCTCTCCATCCAACCTCACTGAGCTCGAGCTGTTTTGCAAGGAGGAATGGGAAAAAAATTCAGTCTCTCGATGTGCAAAACTGATAGAAACATACCCCAAGCGACTTACAGCTGTAATTGCAGCAAAAGGTGGCGCTACAAAGTATTAACTTAAGGGGGCTGAATAATTTTGCACGCCCAATTTTTCAGTTTTTGATTTGTTAAAAAAGTTTGAAATATCCAATAAATGTCGTTCCACTTCATGATTGTGTCCCACTTGTTGTTGATTCTTCACAAAAAAATACAGTTTTATATCTTTATGTTTGAAGCCTGAAATGTGGCAAAAGGTCGCAAAGTTCAAGGGGGCCGAATACTTTCGCAAGGCACTGTAGAACACAGACACTTCTCATACTCAGTTGAGGTTAACTTGACACTCGCAGGGGCTTTGAAGAGGGGGGAGGCAGGTGCTCAGGAGTATTTCTGTCTGTAATAAAGCCCTTTTGTAGGGAAAAACTCATTCTGATTGGTTGGGCCAGACTATGCCCTCTCAGGCTCACCGATGGCTGTGCCCCTGCCCAGTCATGTGACATCCATAGATTATGGTCTAATGAGTTTATTTCTATGGACTGATTCCTTATATGAACTGTAACTCAGCAAAATCTTTGAAATTGTTGCATTTATATTTTTGTTCATTATATCTCTCATTATCTATGTCATATACATATAAGTGGTGTTTGCAGAGACTGGTGGTTGCTGGTGATATTCACTGAGTGGCACTTGTGGCAATGTTCAGGGACTAACCTACTCCACCAGTGACAGGGTGATGGAGATGCAGCATTCACCGCTCAGAGACTTCTCATTACACTCCATCGACAGAGGAGCTCACCACCACAGTGTCACACTCAATGACTGACTACGTCTGTGTGACTGACAGGATCCCATCTAATTGCAGTAGTGTCAGGGTTCAGAGTGACAGCGTGGCCCGTTATACAGCAGCCTCTGACTGCATGAAGGAACTCCAGAGAGCCACAGCCCCTACAACCAGCCCGGCACTGCTTTGCTCACAGCCTCACACTACAGAGACTCAGACTGGTGAGAGGTAATGACTCAGGGAAACACTGGGGCTGGCCCCCCTCCATCTTCCTGCCTGCAGGGAGGGGTGGAGTCAACACTGTGGCTGCATCAGCTAGTTTTAATGTCGTTGCTCCATCCGTTTATTCTCTAGAACTGGGCTTTGCTCCATTGGCACTATACACTCATTTTTAAATCAAATCACATTTTATTCATCACATGCATCATAACATAAACAACAGGTGTAGACTAACAGTGAAATGCTTACTTACGGGCCCTTCCCAACAAAGCAGAGAGAAAAATAATAGAAAGTTAATAACACAAGGAATAAATCCACAATAAGGAACGATAACTAGGCTACATACACAGGGTATCAGTACTGAGTTGTTTTCTAGGGCTACGAGGTAATTGCGGTAGATACAGTGCCTTCACAAAGTATTCACAGAGTTTGAATTTTTCCACATTTTGTTGTTACAGCCTGAACTTAAAATGGATGACATTTAGATGTTGTGTCACTGGCCTACACACAATACCCCATCATGTCAAAGCAATCTTAGGGAGGAGGTCTTTGGGGAGGGATTTTGTCATATCAGAGGAGCCCCACTTTAACAGTCACTGTCTATTTTTAATCATCTCAATCTGATATCTATTCTTCAACTTCTATCTTAAGTAGAGCCCCACTTTAACACTCACAGTCTATTTTTAATAATCTCAATCTGATTTCTATTCAGTTTCTTTCTTAAGTAGGCAAGAAAATAAGTGTTCTTTTGTGACACAGAGACAGCATCTCTTGGCTGGGCTGAGCTGGAGGCAGCAGTGTGATGACGATGGCACAAAGGCTCCTCTGTGTCACTGGGCTGTGATGCAGCAGTCTCTCTCTCTCGCCTCGCTCGCCACTCTCTCTTTCTCGCCACTGTTGTAGTTAGGGTGAGGCTGCTTCCTCATGTTATTTTGAGTACCCTTCCATAGGGACCCAGAAGAGGTATGCAGTTCGTGGAATTTATGCAAAGGTTTGGGAATGTGCTCCATAAGGGTGCAATACGTCTCGACACCGATAGTGTGTTACTAAGAAAATATGTTTTAGTCTAGCGAGAATGCTAAACACATTTACAGAGCACTTCCTAACCTGCGGATTAGGATCTGCATGCAAGACTAACACACAAAGAGGGAAACAGTAGTCCTATCACATGGTCATCATCATAATGACTTCATGTTTTCGCTTTTCACAGAATTGTGAACAAGGAGGATGTGGTACTTGGAAATTACAATGTGTAGGCAGGCTTACAGAAGTATGCTCCACATGTTGAGGTTTTTGCAGTTATAGCGCCATCTGTTGGAAAAATTGCCTCGGAATACAGTATTTCCCAAACATTGGCCACCAGCAGTCCTTCTTGTTTTGCTGATTAGTATATTTCAAAAAGAGTTATACCATTCACACATACAGCATAACTATAAAACTACAGAATTACATTTCCTGAAGAAAATGTGTGTGCTTGCGAGTCTTGGAGTATTTATGGTTGTAAAATAAGTAGTGGTAGTGGTATTGACTGCAGTGGTAATGGTAGTAGTACTAATGGTAGTAATATGGTTGTCATAGGCCTATCAAGGCACAAGGCGAGACCCAGATGCAGACACAGGAGGCAGATGGTTGGAGTCTTACAATATTTATTAATCCAAAGGGGTAGGCAAGAGAATGGTCATGGACAGGCAAAAAGGTCAAAACCAGATCAGAGTCCAGGAGGTACAGAGTGGCAGACAGACTCGTGGTCAAGGCAGGCAGAATAGTGAGGCAGGCGGGTACAAAGTCCAGAAAGAGGCAAGGGTCAAAACCGGGAGGACTCGAAAAAGGAGAATGCGAAAAGCAGGAGAAAGGGAAAACGCTGGTTGACTTGGAAACATACAAGACTAAATGGCACAGAGAGACAGGAAACACAGGGATAAATACACTGGGGAAAATCAGCGACACCTGGAGGGGTGGAGACAATCACAGGGACAGGTGAAACAGATCAGGGCGTGACAAGGCCATGGTTTAGTTAAAGTGAGACATTTAGTTTTTTTTTGTAGGTGTGGAGTTATTATAGTGGGTTATAGCAGGATAGTATAGTAGACTAGAGTGGTTACAATATTATACTATGCCATATAATGTGCATTTAAACTCTGAAAAGGTTTTAGTTTTAACATTCTGAAAGGTCTGTGGCAGTGATTTCAGTTTGGCGAAGCCTGCATTCCGCCATTGAAATGAATGGGGATACAACAAGCAGTATAGTTTATAAAGAATAAATGATAGAGAAAAGCTGTGTTGAAGCAATCTATGTTGAGTCAGTCTGCACATGTCAGCGTTGGGTTGGTGTTTGTAGCTGAAGCGGATCAAGTGCAGTGGTGAATCCAAATATTTCCCATTCAAGCCTATGGAGCTTTTATGAAGATATAAAATGGTTCTAGTTCAAAAAGTATAAATGGTATCAAAAAGCTGTATACAAGCACACTGTTACAGACCAGTCTGCACGTTTAAAAGTTTGAATGGCGTTTATTGTAAAACAAATTGTAGACTAGTTATGACCAGAATTTATACCCTTCAAGTCTAGGCCCATTGAAATGCCCAGTCTAGGCCCATTGAAATGCCCAGTCTAGGCCCATTGAAATACCCAGTCTAGGCCCATTGAAATGCCCAGTCTAGGCCCATTGAAATGCCCAGTCTAGGCCCATTGAAATGCCCAGTCTAGGCCCATTGAATTGCCCAGTCTAGGCCCATTGAAATGCCCAGTCTAGGCCCATTGAAATGCCCAGTCTAGGCCCATTGAAATGCCCAGTCTAGGCCCATTGAAATGCCCAGTCTAGGCCCATTGAAATGCCCAGTCTAGGCCCATTGAATTGCCCAGTCTAGGCCCATTGAATTGCCCAGTCTAGGCCCATTGAAATGCCCAGTCTAGGCCCATTGAAATGCCCAGTCTAGGCCCATTGAAATGCCCAGTCTAGGCCCATTGAATTGCCCAGTCTAGGCCCATTTGATTTTATGGAAATATGGTTGTAGTGTTAAAAGTATAAGTAGGATCAAAACGTTTAGGTTTTTTCAAGCACACAGAGGACAGTCAGACTGCACGTTTTAAAGTTGTTTTGGTGTTGGTAGCTTTAACCATTTTAGTGCTAAAGGTGGCAGTGGAAAGAGAATAATAAGAATGAACAATTTCTAAAGTTGTGCTTGGCTTTCAGCAAGCACACCTTATAATTAGAAAAGGACAATTTCCTGAAGTAAATGTGTGTGCTTGCTAGTCTTGAAGTATTTATGGTTGAGGAATAGTAGTAGCAGTGGTAGTGATGGCAGTAGTGATGGTGTTAGTACTAATGGTAGTAATAGGGTTGTCATAAGTTATGGGTTAGTTATAGTGACCTATTTTGGGGTGCGTTGTAGGTGTGTAGTTACTATAGTGGGTTATAGTGGGCTATTATAGTAGGCTAGAGTGAGTACATTAAAGTTCTGTGGTAGTGATTTTAGTCTAGAATTTTGAAGCCTGCATTCCGCCATTGAAATGAATGGGGATACAACAACATTTATAGTTTATGAAGTATACTGTAGATGGTAGAGAAAAGCTGTGTTGAAGCAATCCAGTGGTGACCCGTCATTCAGGGCAGAGATTATTTGTGCCACCCTGTTTAGTTTATTTAGCTTTGTGATGCAATTCCCTTCTTCATTATAAGGTTACTGAACAGAAATAGTACATTATTTTCTGCTATGAGTGAGCCCATACCGAAGGTAGTTCATCTCCCTGTTCGGGCGGCGCTCGGCACTTGGCGTCGTCGGTCTACTAGCCATCACCGATCCCTTTTTCTTTTTCTGTTTGTTTTGTCTTTGGTTCTTTTTCACACCTGCTTTCGTTTGCTTTAATTTCTGTGTGTATATATTTACCCTGTTGCCTGCCGAGGTTTGTGCGGGATTATTCTTTCATTGTGATGTGCTCGGTGAGGTTATGCCATTCTTTGTTTTCAATGTTTCTTAAGAGTGTTATTGTCTGAACTTTGTTTGTTCCTACGTGCGTTTTTACGGGTTCTCTGTTGTCGAGGGCATTGTACTTTTTTTGATTGTGCTTGCCAATTAAAGTACGCTTTCCAGACATCTCTGCTCTCCTGCACCTGACTCCTTCACCTACCTCCTAAACGCAACATTATCACAGAATCCTGCACCCTGTCGATGGAGTCAGCAGGAGCGGACGTGCTCTCAACATCTATGGAGAAGCGTGTTCAACACCACACGGCAGTGCTACACCGGCTGGGGACCACGATGGATCAGGTGATGGCGACCATGGAAAGATGGGAGAGAGGTGGCCTTCCCACACCCCAACCAGTACTAAAACCCTCTCCTTCATTGCCTGGGTCCAGTGGTATTCGACTTGCACTCCCGAGGGAGTACGATGGAACGGCGGCCGGGTGCCAGGGGTTCTTACTCCAGATGGAATTATACCTGGCAACCGTTCACCCGACTCCGTCGGGAGGTGAGAGCGTGAACGCCCTCGTCTCCTGCCTCTCAGGCAAAGCCTTGGAGTGGGCCAACGCGGTATGGAACGATCCTGACTCGGTGAGGGACCACTACCCAGAGTTCACCCGCCGCTTTCGGGCCGTGTTCGACCACCCACCTGAGGGCCAAGCGGTGGGTGAACGGCTGTTCCATCTAAGGCAGGAGAAGAGGAGTGCTCAGGACTTCACGCTAGAGTTCCGGACCTTGGCCGCTGGCGCGGGATGGAACGACAGGGCCCTGATCGATCACTATAGGTGCAGTTTGCGCGAGGACTTCCGTAGGGAGCTAGCCTGTAGAGACACCACCCTCTTCTTGGACCAGCTGATAGACATGTCCATTCGGTTGAACAACTTCGGGTCCTGTCAGTTCCATCCCCCAGCCCCTCCACTCCAACGCCCATGGAGCTAGGAGGTGCTGCAGGGAGGGCGACCGGAGGAGGGGGCTTTTCCTGTACCAGCTGTGGTCGTAGAGGGCACACTGCTGACTGGTGCTGGAGGTATCCTTCAGGGAGTCGAGACGCCAGGCCGAGCACCGCTCGGACACCTCAGGTGAGTCGGCACCAGGCTCACCCAGAGCCCCCTGTTGGTCACATGTAAATGTTGATTTTTTCCCTGAATTTCCCCTCATTCCCAGCATAAGGCGCTAGTAGATTCAGGCGCAGCATGGAATTTTATTGACTGCGGTTTAGCGCATAGGTTAGGGATCCCCCTTGTTCAGCTTGACAAACCCTTCCCAGTGCATGCCTTAGATAGCCGACCATTAGAGTCAGGGCTAGTTAGGGAGGCCACGGCTCCACTGGGCATGGTTATGCAGGAGGGTCATGAGGAGAGAATTAGTCTCTTCCTCATTGATTCTCCTGCGTTTCCGGTGGTGCTGGGGATACCCTGGTTGGCCCGTCACAACCCCAGGATTTCGTGGCAACAGAGGGCTCTAATGGGGTGGTCGGCTGAGGCGGACAGGGCTTTTGGTCGCCTGAAGGCTCTTTTCACCTCGGCTCCCGTGCTGGCGCATCCGAATCCCTCTTTGGCATTCATAGTGGAGGTGGACGCATCCGAAACTGGGATTGGAGCCGTGCTCTCACAGCACACTTACAAAGCTTCTTTTTGCGGAAGCTCAGCCCGGCGGAGCGAAACTATGACGTGGGGGATCGGGAGTTGCTGGCCGTTGTCAGGGCCCTGAAGGTGTGGAGATATTGGCTTGAGGGGGCTCAACACCCTTTTCTCATCTGGACTGACCACCGTAATCTAGAGTACATTCGGGCAGTGAGGAGACTGAGCCCTCGTCAGGCAAGGTGGGCTATATTTTTCACACAATTTAGGTTCACCATCTCCTATAGACCAGGCTCCCAGAACACTAAGGCAGACGCGCTGTTCCGACTGTATGATAAGGAGGAGCGGGCCATCGATCCTACTCCCATCCTCCCGGCCTCTTGTCTGGTGGCACTGGTGAGGTGGGAGGTGGACTTGCGTGTAGAACCTACTCCACCACACTGTCCAGCTGGACGGGTGTACGTTCCGCTGGAAGTTCGGGACAGGCTGATTTGGTGGGCTCACACATCTCCCTCCTCTGGTTAACCCGGGGATTGGTAGGACGGTGCGATGTCTTTAGCCAAGGACGTGAGAGTTTATGTGTCCTCCTGCTCGGTGTGCGCTCAGTGCAAGGCTCCTGGGTAGCTGCCCAGAGGGAAGTTACAACCCTTTCCCGTTCCACAGCGGCCTTGGTCACACCTGTCGGTTGACTTCCTGACCGATCTGTCTCCGTCACAGGGCAACACCACGATCCTGGTCGTTGTGGATCGGTTTTCTAAGTCCTGTCGTCTCCTCCCTTTGCCCGGTCTCCCTACGGCCCTACAGACTGCGGAGGCCCTGTTTACTCACGTCTTCCGGCACTACGGGGTGCCTGAGGACATTGTTTCTGATCGGGGTCCCCAGTTCACGTCCAGGGTGTGGAAGGCCTTCATGGAATGTTTGGGGGTCTCGGTCAGCCTTACCTCGGGTTTTCACCCCGAGAGTAATGGGCATGTGGAAAGACTGAACCAGGATGTGGGTACGTTTCTGCGGGACTGGCCAGGGGAGTGGGCGAAGTATATCCCATGGGCAGAGAGGCCCAGAACTCACTCCGCCACTCCTCTACGAACCTATCGCCCTTCCAGTGCGTGTTGGGCCATCAGCCGGTTCTGGTACCATGGCATCAGAGCCAGTCCGAGGCTCCTGTGGTGGATGATTGGGTGAGGCGCTCAAGGGAGACCTGGGAGGCCGCCCACGGGTACCTTAAACGGGCCGAAGGGCGGCAGAAGGCAAGTGCTGACCGCCACCGCAGCGAGGCGGGGGACCGGGTCTGGCTCTCGACCCGAAACCTGCTCTCGACCCGAAATAGGTTATAGCTCCCCCTTATTACCTACCGTATTAACCCCTCGTTTCATGTGTCTCTCCTCAGGCCGGTGATGAAGCTGAGGTGCTGGATGTTCCTCCGCCCCCCATGGACATCGAGGGGGCGCTGGCGTATGCAGTTCGGTCCATACTGGACTGGAGGTGTCGGGTGAGGGGCCTTCAGTACCTCTTGGATTGGGAGGGGTACAACTTCCTGGAATCCATTGTAGCTGCTGTTGGGGTCAGGGTAGTTAGATGGAATTGCTGCCACCACAGAGGCTGGGAGAACCCATTGTTGGCCTTGACCTAGATGTTCTCCCTTCAGCATCCACTCCAGGGTGATCTGATAAGAGACCAGTCTATTGTCTGGAGAGACAATAGGCCTAGGCCTATACAACATAAAATATAACAGGCCCAGGGATAATTGCATATTCATTTATCAGCCATATTGATGATGGCACAACACATTTACATTTAGGCAATTTAGCAGATGAGCAACTAACAGGAGCAGTTAGGATTTATACTTTTTACACTGTTCGGTAATATACATTATTTTATGTAGACCCAGATTACGGAGTGTGCGTCCCATACAGTGTATTTCTATGGCGCGCATCCACTTGTTCTAGACACTGTTCACCTAGCCATCATTGTCAAACAAATTTGAAAGGGCCGACAGTAGCCAGTTACATTATGGGGTATAGGCAGGACACTCGAAAACACAGCTGGAAGGATGTCATTAGGTAGGCTATTTATTTTAATCTTGGAGAGTAATATAAATAACCTGTGAGTAATATTAGCCAAAACACTTATGCTTCAGAGAGCTTCCCATTGGCCCGTCATGTGGCACTTAATTTCCAGTTGATCCTGGGCATTCTGAAGAAAGTCTCCACATATTACCTGGTCCCATTCTCGACAGCCGACCTCTGCCAATGTCTGTTGGTATAGGTAAGGCATCTCTCGCAACTGCACCACCACCCAGGTACCCCCCCCCCCCCCCCAAAAAAAAATACAATATTTATATAGGTAGTACTATTATATTAAAACAGGGATGCATCTGGTGAGGGTCCAAAAAGGTGACAATATTTTCAGAGAATAACAAGTACAGTGGCAAGAAAAAGTATGTGAACTCTTTGGAATTACCTGGATTTCTGCATAAATTGGTCAAACAATTTGATCTGATCTTCATCTAAGTAACGAGTTGATGTTCATCAGTCCACGGTAAGACAAATTGTCTATAAATGGAGAAGGTTCAGCACTGTTGCTACTCTCTCTAGGACTGGCCATCCTGCAAAAATAACTGCAAGAGCACAGCGCAGAATGCTCAATGAGGTTATATCCTAGTGTCAGTTAAAGACTTACAGAAATCTTTGGAACATGCTAACATCTCTGTTGACGACACGTAAAATACTAAACAAGAATGGTGTTCATGGGAGGACACTAAGGAAGCCACTGCTGTCCAAAAAAAACATTGCTGAAGTTTGCAAAAGAGCACCTGGATGTTCCACAGTGCTACTGGCAAAATATTCTGAGGACAGATTAAACTAAAGTTGAGTTGTTTGGAAGGAACACACAACACTATGTGTGGAGAAAAAAATGGCACAGCACACTAACATCAAAACCTCATCCCAACTGTAAAGTATGGTGGAGGGAGCATCTTGGTTTGGGTCTGCTTTGCTGGCTCAGGGCCTGGACAGCTTGCTATTGTCTACAGAAAAATGAATTCCCAAGTTTATCAAAACTTTTGCAGCGGAATATTAGGCTATCTGACCACCAATTGAAGGTCAACAGAAGTTGGGTGATGCAACAGTGACCCAAAAGACAGAAGTAATTCAATAACAGAATGGCTTCAACAGAAGAAAATATGCCCAGTCAGAGTCCTGACCTCAACCCGATTGAGATGCAGGTCTCAAGAGAGCGGTTCACACCAGACATCCTAAGAATATTGCTGAACTGAAACAGCTTTGTAAAAAGGAATGGTCCAAAATTCCTCCTGACCGTTGTGCAGGTCTGATCCGCAACTACAGAAAACGCTTGGTTGAGGTTATTGCTTCCAAAGGAGGGTCAACCAGTTATTAAATCCAAGGGATCACATACTTTTCCCACCCTGTACTGTGAATATTTACACAGTGTGTTCAATAAAGACATGAAAACGTATAATTGTTTGTGTGTTATTAGTTTAAGCAGACTGTGTTTTTCTATTGTTGTGACTTAGATGAAGATCAGATCAAATTGTATGACAAATTTAAGCAGAAATCCAGGTAATTCCAGGGTTCACATACTTTTTCTTGCCACTGTACATAATACATGTAATCTCAATACTCTGGAAACATGTTTGTGGCAGGCTGACATTGCTTAATTGATTACGTGGGTCAAGTTTTATCCGCAGAAGTGTAGTGTGCCATACATATCACAACGTGTTGCTGTTCTCACGAGCTGCATGATTTTCTGAAACCGGCCTATAGGCCTATTTGTTTGGCAAGAGAGCTGTGCATGCTGCATCTCGCTGTAGTAGGCTATGTTTTGGTTATTTGGATCTCCATTCACCTTTTGTTTACTGCGTTTGTTTACTGTGAATGTAACTAGCCTAAATATAGATTGTGTCATGCCTTTATCCATCTGATATTTTGTTTCCTAGGCCTACCACCTGGTACCGCTGTTTTGTTCTGTTTGCATTCACAATTTTGTCGGTATTCTAAGCCAAACTGCTATTCAGTATTATTGTTTGCATGCATGAATAACTAGACTACTACTTTCAGATTTAGTTTGCATTATTTTGTGAAGACAGCTGTGTGTACGGCTGCATTCACATAGGGTAATTCACCTATTACAAAGAGCCTATCTTGTAGCCTACTGTACATTCATGACCAAAAAGGCCTTGCTTTAGTGTTTAGGGCGCTGTCCATTCTGCTGATACAGCGCATAGGAGATAGGCTACAGATTTCACGTCAACCTGTCACTTCAAAAGCACTCAACGGACTCAACGGTCTCAAAGTCTCAGCATTTGAACTTTGTTCATTGTGGTATAGCGTGATATAAGTACCCCCCCAAATGTTGCCCCATCACCGATTTCAACTGCCCCCTTAGTCACTTTATCTTGGCGCCGGGTCTGGAGAGCAGCTGAGTAGACTAATGGCTGGTTAGGCCATTAGGGGATGTGGCTGGCTGCTCACAGCTGTCACACGTGATATTATTGGATGAATTACTCATCTTTAACTGTATTCTATTTGTAGGATACGTAGAGATGCATTCTATGTTCAGTCATTAATTTCAATAAGAGAAACAAACACCATTATTCATTGGCGGGTGGTAATGTTAGCTAGGCAGTTTAGATGCTAGCTAGCTGACGTTAATAAGTCACTCTGCACTCCCATGCAAATCTATTTTACAGTAAAAATAAAAATAAAAAAATAAACATTTTAAGAGAGCTTAAGTTTTAACATTGTATAGCAGGAGAAACAGGCGGAAGAGTTGAGAGACCATCTGAAATGCTGCTCAATGATACCATGTACTGAACCTCTCCTCCATCCCTCTCATGTCGTGTCCTCACCACCCAGGGAAGCGGGAGAGTCAATACCAGATCTGTGTCAAAGTAATTAGGCTAAACATATGCTGGCCAAGGAGAAGAGGGGACGAATAAGAAGCCCTACAGTCCAGTGGCACTTGGAAAGCATACAGAGGGAGAAGACGGAGAAAAGAGAGCCACTGGGAGTAATTATCTCAAATTATCTGTTCTGGTTATTTATAGCACAAGAAACAAATGGCAATTAATCTCTCAGTGAAATTGCTACATCCCTCCTGCCTTTTCCTGTATTATCCGCCAAGAAGGCCTTGAGGGATTTGAGAGTGGGGGTGGTGGTCTGTGATTCATTCAACTAACACGTACCCTTTCATCTCTGTACGGTCGTTCGCGCGTGTGTGTGTGTGTGTGTGTGTGTGTGTGTGTGTGTGTGTGTGTGTGTGTGTGGCTGGGGGGATGACAAAAGCAAAAGCTGTTTTTTTGCTGAGCGTGTGAGAGCCATTTAAGTGGTTAACCCAGTACAGCAATTAAAGAACACATAATAATCCATAACAAAAGCCTTGATTATCTAACTAAGTCCACTGTTTAATCATCCAAAATTGGATTATGTGGAGCTAATTATTCTTTGTCTGACCCTTTTGTCCGACTTCCTTTAGATTAAAACAAATCTGTTTGAATTCACATTCCAATGAATTTGAAATTAGAAGTTTTGGTAAATAAATACAAAGGTCAAACTTTAAACTTTGGAACACAAGCCCAAACTCAGGGGAGTGAATAGTATACATCACAGATGGTCCTTTAAGCAGGTTTTAGGATAGTAGGTTTTTCTCAATCCTCTTTAGAATCGTTGCTAAGTGGACCACTTGACTGGACCCAGACAATGACCGGTAGAGTTTGATTACTACCAGGGTAAACTCCCTTATCAACAATAATTTATCTGCTAAATTTGATTAATATAAGTCATTTATTAGCAAGTATTTAACATGGTGTTTGAACCCTGCCCACCTCTATTTGTACATTATTTTGAGTCTCTCCATATAGCTGAAGAGAGGGCATTGGAGGCAAACCTTCCCACTACACTACAGACCCACTGTGTAAACAGAGATCAGTATGAAAGGCTGCCTGGGGGCCAATGTATACCTGTGGGAGTTTGGGGCGTGCTTCATGGTTTATGCTTGAAAAAGAGCTATAATCTTCCTACTAATCTGTGGCTTGGTGAGGAATTCCCTCTGTATGGAGGTCATTTAGGAAAGATGGCTATATGCTGGATGTACTTGGTGATGCATGATCACTGAAATATAGTATAGAATATAGAATAACAAAGACATAGAACAGGCTACTTGTATAATTGCTCAAAAGCTAAATTAAATGGTAAATTATATGGTGGCTCATTTGTATTAATTGTGGTGAATGTCTACTTTAGCTTCTTATATGTAACCTCTGAACAAACATTAACACTACATCTAGAATTAGGTAATGATACCATTGCATGTTTATCTAGCAGCACCTCTTGTCACCCTTTTCCATTGTGAGCAACTATTGCCCCCTAGTGCTCAGGAATGGAGGTGGCTGTGGTCATTTCTATAAAAATCATCCCAGGTCTCATGTGTTAGTTTAATGGACCCATCTGTTTGTGACATACGACAGGCAATGGGTGCTAATCATAGAAGCAGGTCACAGGAGAGGACATGGCTAGAACCATTCCCATCCACCGGGTCTGTTCCCCAGGTATCTGTTTGCATGGAATCTAGTAATCAGCAAATGTAAATTATTTGTGAATTTATGGGGAAAGTGCCAACTCCTATGGCTGGACGCCGTTTGGGCTTGATGGATGTATCTGTCATCTGTCACCTTGTCATCTGGCCTTATCCGAATGGCCTGTGTTCCCTGGAACTTGCCTGCCAAGGAAGTCGTCTCAATCTGCTTCTCCTCCTCCATCTTGTAGTGGAGTAGACAAAGAACAGCAAGAAGATTGTTCCAATCAGTGCTGGTCACAAGTCGTGGAAACCGAAGGCAGCGGCATTCTGCTAAGCAGACTGGAGTGTCTGCGAGAGGTCCAGAGCAGATTGACATGAGGAACAGCTTTGCCGCCCTGGTGCCTGATCTACCTGCCCCTTCATCGCTGGTACGGCCTGTGTCTGTGATGACTCCAAATACGCTGACTCCAGCAGCGGCTTCATAGTCGAGTCTGACTCCTTTCCCTCTCTCTGGATCTGACAGGGCACTGCCTGCTGTGGGAGGTCTGGACCCATCGCCGGGAGCTGCGGGCATACGCTATCCTGCTTCTTGTGGGCCCGAGAAAGCTTCCACAAATTGTGTGAAGTAGGAATGGGCGGATCTTTCCATCTCCTTTTCCAGCAAATGTATTGGGTAGTTTAATGGTGAGAAATGTCTCAGTCTCTAGAGCAAAAACTTACAGGACATCAATATTTTAAATCTGCATAATCTAATTGAGTCTATCATAGTTAATGTTGGATTCAATGACATTATGAAGGGTAGCTCAGAAAAGCTGAATATGGATTTTAAAGAACTGATTGGGTCTTTGCTTGACACCAACGCCAACGCCCCATAATTTCTGGCCCTGTACCCTCCCTAAATCGTAGCACTGAACGTTTCAGCAGACTTTTAGACCTCCATAACTGGCTATGTGATTATTGCAGCTCTGTGGGTGTAACATCTATTGACAATTCTGATACAATTTGGAAACAAAGCTTGTTTTATAAGGAGAATGGGATCCACCCAAATCATTTGGGTTCCAGGATCCTTCCACAGCATTATTAGGCTGCGTTGAGACAATGACACAAGCCCAGCTCAGTTAATCCCTACCATTATGTTGCTGAGTTGTAATAATGCTTCAGCAAATGTACATTACTCAGGTGTGTTGGAAGACACAACTTAAGTAACCTAATTTATATCCCTCTAACTGTCCTAAATGCCTCTGCTAATCCTACAGCTATTGAACACAGCAACCATGTGCCTATGAACCAGAGATACTGTTTGCACTGAGGGGGTGTGCCCTAGTAGGATGTCCACTGTGTGCAGGTCACCATGCACTAACATAAATAAAATGAGCATGTCTACTGCTAAGCTTCCCAGTAAAGCAATGAAAACAATCAAGCATTGCAGAAAAGTGCTAAAAATAGCCCACATTAACATATGTAGCTTAAGAAACAAGGTCAATAAAATCAACAATTGCTAGTTAGAGATGACATTCATATTCTGACCATCTCTGAAACTCACTTAGATATTACCTTTGATGATATAGTGGTAGCAATACATGGTTAGAACATCAACAGAAAATACAGAAATGCCAATGTTGGAGGTGTTGCTGTTTGTATTTAGAACCACATTCCTGTAAAGCTTAGAGAGAATTGCATGTTAAACACTGTTGACGTAATATGGCTATAGGTTCATCTGCCATACTTAAAGCCCATTATTGTGGAAAGCTGCTATACACCATTGTGTTTGACCAGATACAATGCTATTTTACTGTAAACAAATTGACAACAGACTTTCAGCACGCTTATAGGTAAGGACATTCAACAAGCACAGCACTTACAGAAAAGACTGATGATTAAAAATATTGTGGGAGCTGATTTGTTAGACTTCAGTGTGGCTTTTGACATTATCAATCATAGTCTGCTGATGGAAAACATATGTGTTATGGCTTTACACCCCCTGCTATATTGTGGATAAAGAGTATCCTGTCTAACAGGACACAGAGGGTGTTCTTTAATGGAAGCCTCTCCAACATAATCCAAGTATAATCAGGAATTCCCCAAGGCCGCTGTCTAGGCCCCTTACTTTTTTCAATATTTTCTAATGACATGCCACTAGCTATGAGTAAAGCCAGTGTGTCTATGTATATGGATGACTCAACACCATACATGTCAGCAAGTGAAATCGTTGCAACACTTAAACAAAGAGCTGCAGTTAGTTTCAGAACGGGTGGCAAGGAATAAGTTAGTCCTAAATATTTCAAAAACGAAAAGCACTGTTTTCGTGATAAATCATTAACTAAACCCCTAAATCTTGTAATAAATAATGTGGAAATTGAGCAAATTGAGGGGAGTAAACTGCTTGGAGTAACCCAGGATTGTAAACTGTCAATGTAAAAACACAGTAGCTAAGATGGAGACAAGACTGTCCATAAAAAAAGCGCTTCTCTTTTTAACATCCCTATCAACAAGGCAGGTCCAACAGGCCCTAGTTTTGTCACACCTGGACTATTGTTCAGTCTTGTGGTCAGGTGCCACAAAGAGGGCCCTCGGAAAATGACAAAAGGCTCAGAACATGGCAGCACGGCTGGCCCTTAAGTGTACACAGAGCCAACATTATTTTTATTATTTAGCTAGACAAGTCAGCTAAGAACAAATTCTTATTCTACAATGGCCTACTCCGGCCAAACCCTCCCCTAACCTGGACGACGCTGGGCCAATTGTGCACCGTCCTATGGGAATCCCGATCACAGCCGGTTGTGATACAGCCAGGGATCAAACCAGGGATTGTAGTGACACCTCTAGCACTGAGATGCAGTGCCTTAGACCACTGCACCACTCAGGAGCCCTTTAATAACATGAATAATATGCATGTAAATCTCAAATGGTTCAAAGTGGAGGCAAGATTGACTTCATCACTACTTGTTTTTGTAAGAAGTGTTGACATGCTGAATGCACCGAGGTGTAGGTTTAAACTACTAACACGCAGCTCGGACACCCATGCATACCCCACAAGATATGCCACCAAAGGTCTATTCACAATCCCCAAGTCCAGAACAGACTATGGTAGGTGCCCAATATGACATAGAGCCATGGCTACATGGAACTCTATTCCACATCAGGTAACTGATGCAAGCAGTAGAATCAGATATAATAAAAATAAATACACCTTACGGAACAGTGGGGACTGTGAGGAAACCCACAGAAAGTGAAGAGACACTGTTTACTCAGTACTTTGTTGAAGCACCTTTGGCAGCGATTACAGCCGTGAGTGTTCTAGGGTATGATGCTACAAGCTTGGTATTCTTCTCTGCAGATCCTCTTAAGCTCTGTCAGGTTGGATGGGGAGCGTTGCTGCACAGCTACGAGCACTCTGGACCTCAGTCTGGAGCAAAGGTTCACATTCCAACAGGACAACGACCCTAAGGATACAGCCAAGACAACGCAGGAGTGGCTTCAGGACAAGTCTTGAATGTCCTTGAGTGGGCCAGCCAAAGTCTGGACTTTAACCTGATAAAACATCTCTGGAGAGACCTGAAAATACCTGTGCAGCAACGCTCCCCATCCAACCTGACAGAGCTTGAGGGGATCTGTAGAGAATAGTGCGAGAAACTCCCCAAATACAGGTGTGCCTAGCTTGTAGTGGTTAAAATTGTGCCGGAAGAAATGGCAGCAGTTTTACGGGTGCCCAACCAATTGTGCTATTATGTGGGGGGTTTTCGTGTTATTTGTAACTTATTTTGTACATAATGTTTCTGCAACCGTATCTTACGGCAAAGAAGAGCTTCTGGATATCAGGACAGCGATCATTCACCTCGGATTAGACAAAGATTTTTTCTTCAACGCACAGGACGCACAGGACATTCTCCGAACACCCGACAAGGCCAACATCCCAGTTATTGGCAAGAGGAAGAGATGCTGGTACAGAGGACACAGAGGGGGTGCCTCATAAGGATTCGCAGAAGGCGAGTGGAAAGCTGCCGTTACAGTCAATATTACTCACCAACATGCAATCATTGGACTATAAATTAGACAGGGTACAATCACGAATATCCTACCAACGGGACATCAAAAACTGGAATATCTTATGTTTCACAGAATCATGGCTGAATGATGACATGGATATTCAGCTAGCGGGATATACGCTGCATCGGCAAGATAGAACAGCACACTGTCATGTATTGTCATGTTGTGTCTTTCTGTCCTTTCCTTTCACCCTGTCTCCCTCTGCTGGTCGTATTAGGTTACCTTTTCTCCCCCGCTTTCCCCCAGCTGTTCCTTGTCTCCTCCTAACTACCTCGTCACCCCTTTTCCCACCTGTTCCCTTTTTCCCTCTGATTAGTCCTCTATATCTCTCTCTGTTTTTGTTCCTGTCCTTGTCGGATTCTTGTTTGTTGTGTTTCATGCCTGAGCCAGACTATCGTCATGTTTGCTGTAACCTTGTCCTGTCCTGTCGGAATCTGCCGGTCTATCTGAGCCTACCTATGTTTGGTTATTAAAGAAGCTCTGTTTAAGTTAGTTCGCTTTTGGGTCCTCATTCACTCACCGTGACAGAAGAATCCGACCAAGAATGGACCCAGCGACTTCGGATCCTCTCCACTCAGCCGTCGAGATCCAGGGAGCGATGCTAGGCAGACACGAGCAGGAATTGTCTGCTGCTCGACATGCCGTTGAGACGCTGGCCACCCAAGTCTCCAACCTCACAGAACAGGTTCACCATCTCCGCCTCGATCCACCGGCCACTTCCAGGGCTTTCGAATCTCCGGAGCCCAGAATCAATAACCCGCCGTGTTACTCTGGGGAGCCCACTGAATGCCGCTCGTTCCTCACCCAGTGTGATATTGTGTTTTCTCTCCAGCCCAACACTTACGCCAGGAGCACTGCTCGTGTCGCCTACGTCATATCTCTCCTTACTGGACGGGCTCGTGAGTGGGGCACAGCAATCTGGGAGGCAAGGGCTGAGTGTACTAACCAGTATCAGGACTTTAAGGAGGAGATGATACGGGTTTTTGATCGATCTGTTTTTGGGGAGGAGGCTTCCAGGGCCCTGTCTTCCCTATGTCAAGGCAATCGATCCATAACAGACTACTCTATTGAGTTTCGCACTCTTGCTGCCTCCAGTGGCTGGAACGAGCCGGCTTTGCTCGCTCGTCTTCTGGAGGGTCTCCGCGCAGAGGTAAAGGATGAGATTCTCTCCCGGGAGGTTCCTTCCAGCGTGGATTCCTTGATTGAACTCGCTATTCGCATTGAGCGACGGGTTGATCTTCGTCACCGAGCTCGTGGAAAGGAGCTTGCGCTCTCCGTTGCCCCCCTCTCCGCATCACTACCATCTTCCTCTGCCGGCTCGGGAGCTGAGCCTATGCAGCTGGGAGGTATCCGCATCTCGACTAAGGAGAGGGAACGGAGAATCACCAACCGCCTCTGTCTCTATTGCAGTTCTGCTGGTCATTTTGTCACTTCATGTCCAGTAAAAGCCAGAGCTCATCAGTAAGCGGAGGGCTACTGGTGAGCGCTACTACTCCTGTCTCTCCTTCAAGATCCTGCACTACCTTGTCGGTCCATCTACGCTGGACCGGTTCGTCAGCTTCCTGCAGTGCCTTAATAGACTCTGGGGCGGAGGGCTGTTTTATGGACGAGACCTGGGCTCGGGAACATGACATTCCTCTCAGACAGTTAAGGGAGTCCACGGCCTTGTTCGCCCTGGATGGTAGTCCTCTCCCCAGGATTCAGCGTGAGACGCTACCTTTAACCCTCACTGTTTCTGGTAATCATAGCGAAACCATTTCTTTTTTAATTTTTCGTTCACCTTTTACACCTGTTGTTTTGGGCCATCCCTGGCTAGTTTGTCATAATCCTTTCATTAATTGGTCTAGTAATTCTATCCTCTCCTGGAACGTCTCTTGTCATGTGAAATGTTTAATGTCTGCTATCCCTCCTGTTTCCTCTGTCTCTTCTTCACAGGAGGAGCCTGGTGATTTGACAGGGGTGCCGGAGAAATATCACGATCTGCGCACGGTGTTCAGTCGGTCCAGGGCCACCTCTCTTCCTCCACACCGGTCGTATGATTGTAGTATTGATCTCCTTCCGGGAACCACTCCCCCCCGGGGTAGACTATACTCTCTGTCGGCTCCCGAACGTAAGGCTCTCGAGGATTATTTGTCTGTAGCTCTTGACGCCGGTACCATAGTCCCCTCCTCCTCTCCCGCCGGAGCGGGGTTTTTTTTTGTCAAGAAGAAGGACGGGTCTCTGCGCCCCTGCATAGATTATCGAGGGCTGAATGACATAACAGTGAAGAATCGTTATCCGCTTCCTCTTATGTCTTCAGCCTTCGAGATCCTGCAGGGAGCCAGGTTTTTCACTAAGTTGGACCTTCGTAACGCTTACCATCTCGTGCGCATCAGGGAGGGGGACGAGTGGAAGACGGCGTTTAACACTCCGTTAGGGCACTTTGAATAACGCTCCAGCTGTCTTTCAGGCATTAGTCAATGATGTCCTGAGAGACATGCTGAACATCTTTGTTTTCGTTTACCTTGACGATATCCTGATTTTTTCACCGTCACTCCAGATTCATGTTCAGCACGTTCGACGTGTCCTCCAGCGCCTTTTAGAGAATTGTCTTTTTGTGAAGGCTGAGAAGTGCACTTTTCATGCCTCCTCCGTCACATTTCTCGGTTCTGTTATTTCCGCTGAAGGCATTAAGATGGATCCCGCTAAGGTCCAAGCTGTCATTGATTGGCCCGCCCCTAAGTCACGCATCGAGCTGCAGCGCTTTCTCGGCTTCGCGAACTTCTATCGTCGTTTCATCCGTAATTTCGGTCAGGTGGCAGCTCCTCTCACAGCCCTTACTTCTGTCAAGACGTGCTTTAAGTGGTCCGTTTCCGCCCAGGGAGCTTTTGATCTCCTCAAGAATCGTTTTACATCCGCTCCTATCCTTGTTACACCTGACGTCTCTAGACAGTTCGTTGTCGAGGTTGACGCGTCAGAGGTGGGCGTGGGAGCCATTCTTTCTCAGCGCTCCCTCTCTGATGACAAGGTCCACCCATGCGCGTATTTTTCTCATCGCCTGTCGCCGTCGGAACGTAACTATGATGTGGGAAACCGCGAACTGCTCGCCATCCGGTTAGCCCTAGGCGAATGGCGACAGTGGTTGGAGGGGGCGACCGTTCCTTTTGTCGTTTGGACTGACCATAGGAACCTTGAGTACATCCGTTCTGCCAAACGACTTAATGCGCGTCAGGCGCGTTGGGCGCTGTTTTTCGCTCGTTTCGAGTTCGTGATTTCTTATCGTCCGGGCTCTAAGAACACCAAGCCTGATGCTTTATCTCGTCTCTTCAGTTCTTCAGTAGCCTCCACTGACCCCGAGGGGATTCTCCCTGAGGGGCGTGTTGTCGGGTTGACTGTCTGGGGAATTGAGAGGCAGGTAAAGCAAGCGCTCACTCACACTCCGTCGCCGCGCGCTTGTCCTAGGAACCTTCTTTTCGTTCCCGTTCCTACTCGGCTGGCCGTTCTTCAGTGGGCTCACTCTGCCAAGTTAGCCGGCCACCCTGGCGTTCGGGGTACGCTTGCTTCCATTCGCCAGCGTTTTTGGTGGCCCACCCGGGAGCATGACACGCGTCGTTTCGTGGCTGCTTGTTCGGTCTGCGCGCAGACTAAGTCCGGTAACTCTCCTCCTGCCGGCCGTCTCAGGCCGCTTCCTATTCCCTCTCGACCGTGGTCTCACATCGCCTTAGATTTTGTCACCGGACTGCCTTCGTCAGCGGGGAAGACTGTTATTCTTACGGTTGTCGATAGGTTCTCTAAGGCGGCTCATTTCATTCCCCTTGCTAAGCTTCCTTCTGCTAAAGAGACGGCACAAATCATCATCGAGAATGTTTTCAGAATTCATGGCCTTCCGTCAGACGTCGTTTCGGACAGAGGTCCGCAATTCACGTCTCAATTTTGGAGGGAGTTTTGCCGTTTGATTGGGGCTTCCGTCAGTCTCTCTTCCGGCTTTCACCCCCAGTCTAACGGTCAAGCAGAACGGGCCAATCAGACTATTGGTCGCATCTTACGCAGTCTTTCTTTTCGCAACCCTGCGTCTTGGTCAGAACAGCTCCCCTGGGCAGAATACGCCCACAACTCGCTTCCTTCGTCTGTGACCGGGCTATCTCCTTTTCAGAGTAGCCTCGGGTACCAGCCTCCGCTGTTCTCATCTCAGTTCGCCGAGTCCAGCGTCCCCTCCGCTCAGGCTTTTGTCCAACGTTGCGAGCGCACCTGGAAGAGGGTCAGGTCTGCACTTTGCCGTTATAGGACGCAGACTGTGAGGGCTGCTAATAAGCGTAGAACTAAGAGTCCTAGATATTGTCGCGGTCAGAGAGTTTGGCTCTCCACTCAGAACCTTCCCCTTAAGACGGCTTCTCGCAAGTTGACCCCGCGGTTCATTGGTCCGTTCCGTATTTCTCGGGTCATTAATCCTGTCGCAGTTCGACTTCTTCTTCCGCGATACCTTCGTCGCGTCCACCCGGTCTTCCATGTCTCCTGTATCAAGCCCGTTCTTCGCGCCCCCGCTCGTCTTCCCCCCCCCCCCCCCCATCCTTGTCGAGGGCGCACCCAAAATCCGCAGGATTTTGGACATGCGTCCTCGGGGCCGTGGTCACCAGTACCTCGTAGATTGGGAGGGGTACGGTCCTGAGGAGAGGAGTTGGGTTCCCTCTCGGGACGTGCTGGACCGTGCGCTGATCGAGGATTTCCTCCGTTGCCGCCAGGTTTCCTCCTCGAGTGCGCCAGGAGGCGCTCGGTGAGTGGGGGGTACTGTCATGTATTGTCATGTTGTGTCTTTCTGTCCTTTCCTTTCACCCTGTCTCCCTCTGCTGGTCGTATTAGGTTACCTTTTCTCCCCCGCTTTCCCCCAGCTGTTCCTTGTCTCCTCCTAACTACCTCGTCACCCCTTTTCCCACCTGTTCCCTTTTTCCCTCTGATTAGTCCTCTATATCTCTCTCTGTTTTTGTTCCTGTCCTTGTCGGATTCTTGTTTGTTGTGTTTCATGCCTGAGCCAGACTATCGTCATGTTTGCTGTAACCTTGTCCTGTCCTGTCGGAATCTGCCGGTCTATCTGAGCCTACCTATGTTTGGTTATTAAAGAAGCTCTGTTTAAGTTAGTTCGCTTTTGGGTCCTCATTCACTCACCGTAACACACACTCCGGTAAGACAAGGGGGGGGCGGTCTGTGCATATTTGTAAACAACAGCTGGTGCATGAAATCTAAGGTTTTGCTCGCCTGAAGTAGAGTATCTTGTGATAAAATTCAGACCACACTATTTGCCTAGAGAGTTTTCAGCTATACTTTTCGTGGCTGGTTATTTACCATCACAGATGGATGCTGGCACGCACTCAGTCAGCTATATATGGAAAAAAGCAAACAGGAAACTGCTCACGCAGAGGCGGCACTCCTAGTGTCCGAAGACTTTAAAGCCGGGAAACTTAAATCAGTTCTACCTAATTTCTATCAACATGTCAAATGTGCAACCAGAGGAAAAACAATTCTAGATCACCTGTACTCCACACACAGAGATGCGTACAAAGCTCTCCCTCGCCCTCCATTTGGTAAATCCGACCACAATTCTATCCTCCTGATTCCAATCAAAAATTAAAGCAGGATGCACCAGTGACTCGTTCTATAAAAAAGAGGTCAGGTGAAGCAGATGCTAAACTACAGGACTGTTTTGCTATCACAGACTGAAATATGTTCCGGGATTCTTCCGATGGCATTGAGGAGTACACCACATCAGTCACTGGCTTTATCAATAAGTTCATCGAGGACGTCATCCCCAAAGTGACTGTACGTACATACCCCAACCAGAAGCCATGGATCACAGACAACATTCGCATTGAGCTAAAGGGTAGAGCTGCCGCTTTCAAGGTGTGGGACTCTAACCCGGAAGCTTATAAGAAATCCTGCTATGCCCTCCGATGAACCATCAAACAGGCAAAGCGTCAATACATGGCTAAGATTGAATCATACTACACCGGCTCCGACACTCGTCTTATGTGGCAGGGTTTGCAAACTATTACAGACTACAAAGGGAAGCACAGCCGCAAGCTGCCCAATGACACAAGCCTACCAGATGAGCTAAATCACTTCTATGCTCGCTTCGAGGCAAGCAACAATGAGGCATGCATGAGAGCATCAGCTGTTCCGGACAACTGTGTGATCACACTCTCCGTAGCCGACGTGAGTAAGACTTTTAAACAGGTCAACATTCACAAGGCTGCGGGGCCAGACGGAGTACCAGGACGTGTGTTCCGGGCATGTGCTGACCAACTGGCAGAATTATCATTGGGAATTTTCAATCCCAATGATAATAACTAACACTTATTTAAGCTTTGACCAATCCCCGAGGTTTGTAAGACCCTGGGTTTAATAATAATTAGGCAAAGACTCCGTTTATGCAAAAGGTCCGTAAAGTTTATTCACGAGAACGTTCCATGCCATTTTATAACTCACTCCCTCCCTACCTAATACACGCACATACACACAAACACACAGTAGGTGGGATGTATCTTTCCTCATAGTTCTCACCACTCGTTTATCACTTCCAAGGTGGCAGTTCCCTCCTTCCGGGATTAGAGGAAGTTCTAAGGTGAATGGGCGCGAGAGAGTTCTAGAGTTCTAACCAGGTCAGGTCATACACGGTTTAATTGTTCTCTGTATTTTCTTAGTCACACACACACACATTTTTACTTGTCTCGACCAAACCTTATTAGACTGAAGTTTATCATTCTAATTCATTATACATGTTACATAATCTAATAATTTCTAATAGTGACGTTTGTCTAATTATTCATTATATATGTTACATAATGTCACGCGGTGTGACTAGGGTGGGAATTCTAGTTTCTTTATTTCTATGTTGGTGTGGTTCCCAATCAGAGGCAGCTGTCTATCGTTGTCTCTGATTGGGGATCATATATAAGTTGTCCTTTTTCATTTGGGTTTTGTG
Source organism: Oncorhynchus mykiss (assembly GCF_013265735.2). NCBI lineage: Eukaryota > Metazoa > Chordata > Actinopteri > Salmoniformes > Salmonidae > Oncorhynchus > Oncorhynchus mykiss. The sequence goes on along the minus strand of NC_048589.1, from coordinate 21,148,405 downwards.
GGTAGTTGTTTTCTGTTTAGTGTCTGCACCTGACAGGACTGTTTCGGTTTTCCCTCTTTGTTATTTTGTTCGAGTGTTTTGAGTATTAAATTGATCATGAACACTTACCACGCTGCGTTTTGGTCCACTCCTTCATACGACGATCGCTACAGAACTACCCACCACCAAAGGAACAAGCAGCATTTAATTTGGGCCAGAAGGAGTAGGGATCCTGGACCCGGGAGAAGAGTGAGTGGAGGACTCATGGACATGGGAGGAGGTTATGGCAGGGGACAAGACCCGACCATAGAAACAGGCGGAATCAGCAAGGGAGGAACGGCGGCGATACCAGGAGTCACGGCAAGGAGGCAAGCACGAGAGGCAGCCCCAAAATATATTTTTTGGGGGGAGGCACACGGAGAGTGGCAGAGTCAGGGTTCAGACCTGAGCCAACTCCCCTTGCTTACCGTGGGGAGCGAGTGACCAGTCAAGCACCGTGCTATCCGGTTCTGAGCACCATGCCTTCAGTGAGCATCGACAGCCCGGTGCGCTCTTTGCAAGCTCCCCGCAGTGGCCGTGCTAGAGTGGGCATTCAGCCAGGACGGATTGTGCCGGCTCAGCGTTCCTGGCCTTGTTGCGTCTCTTTGGCCCAGGTTATCCTGCGCCAGCTCTAAGCATGGTGTCCCCAGTTCACCAGCAAAGCCCAGTGCGGCCTGTTCCAGCTCCCCACACTTGCCGGGCTACGGGGGGTATCCAGCCAGGATGAGTTATGCCAGCTCTACGCTCCAGACCTCCGGTGCGCCTCCACGGTCCAGTGTGTCCTGCGCTGGCTCTACGCACTATGCCTCCAGTGCGCCGTCATAGCCCAGTGCGTCCTGTGCCAGCTCTCCACACTCACCGAGCTAGAGTGGGTATCCAGCCAGGATGTGTTGTGGCAGCTCCACTCACTAGGCTGCCAGTACGTCTCCTCAGTCCGGTGAGACCTGTTCCGGCTCCACGTAGGAAGCCTCCAGTGATGATCCATGGCCCGAAGCCTCCAGTGATGATCCATGGCACAAAGCCTCCAGGGATGATCCATGGCACGGAGCCTGCAGTGATGGTCCCCAGCCCAGAGCCTGCAGCGACGGTCCGCAGTCCGGAGCCTGCAGCGACGGTCCCCAGTCCGAAGCCTGCAGCGACAGTCCGGAGCCTGCAGCGATGATCGGTGGTCTGGTTCCTCCAGCGATGATCTGCGGCCCGGTTCCTCCAGTGAAGGTCCATGCACCAGGGCCGCCTCCAAAATGATTGGGCGGATTGGGGTCTACGTCCCGCACCAGAGCCGCCGCCGTGAAGAGATGCCCACCCGGACCCTCCCCTTTAGAGTCAGGTTTTGCGGCCGGAGTCCGCACCTTTTGGGGGGGTACTGTCACGCCCTGGCCATAGAGAGGTTTTTATTCTCTATTTTGGTTAGGCCAGGGTATTTATTTTTTTAAATTATTTTTTTACCTTTATTTAACCAGGCAAGTCAGTTAAGAACAAATTCTTATTTTCAATGACGGCCTGGGAACAGTGGGTTAACTGCCTGTTCAGGGGCAGAACGACAGATTTGTACCTTGTCAGCTCGGGGGTTTGAACTCACAACCTTCCGGTTACTAGTCCAACGCTCTAACCACTAACCACTACCCTGCCGCCCCTAGGCATTCTAGTTTCTTTAATTCTATGTTGGTGTGGTTCCCAATCACAGGCAGCTGTCTATCGTTGTCTCTGATTGGGGATCATATATAAGTTGTCCTTTTTCATTTGGGTTTTGTGGGTAGTTGTTTTCTGTTTAGTGTCTGCACCTGACAGGACTGTTTCGGTTATCCCTCTTTGTTATTTTGTTTGAGTGTTTTGAGTATTAAATTGATCATGAACACTTACCACGCTGCGTTTTGGTCCACTCCTTCATATGACGATCTTTACATAATCTTATAATTACGTTTCAGGGTGGAATTGTGTAGTCATTACCTTAAACATATAAATTCCCCTGACCGAGTCTGTAATACCAACATGTTTCAAGCAGACCACCACAGTCCTTGTGCCCAAGAACACGAAGGCAACCTGCCTAAATGACTACAGACCCGCAGCACTCACATCCGTAGCCATGAAGTGCTTTGAAAGGCTGGTAATGGCTCACATCAACACCATTATCACAGAAACCCTAGACGCACTCCAATTTACATACTGCCCAAACAGATCCACAGATGATGCAATCTCTATTGCACTCAACACTGCCCTTTCCCACCAGGACAAAAGGAACACCTACGTGAGAATGCTATTCATTGACTACAGCTCAGCGTTCAACACCAGAGTACCCTCAAAGCTCATCACTAAGTTAAGGATCCTGGGACTAAACACCTCCCTCTGCAACTGGATCCTGGACTTCCTGACGGGCCGCCCCCAGATGGTGAGGGTAGGTAGCAACACATCTGCCATGCTGATCCTCTACATTGGAGCCCCTCGGGGTGCGTGCTCAGTCCCCTCCTGTACTCCCTGTTCACCCACGACTGCATGGCCAGGCATGACCCCAACACCATCACTAAGTTTGCATACAACACAACAGTGGCCTGATCACCGACAATGATGAGACAGCCTATAGGGAGGAGGTCAGAGACCTGACTGGGTGGTGCCAGAATAACAACCTATCCCTCAAAGTAACCAACACTAAGGAGATGATTGTGCAGTACTGGAAAAGGAGGACCGAGCACACCCCCATTCTCATCGACGGGGCTGTAGTGGAGCAGGTTGAGAGCTTCAAGTTCCTTGGTGTCCACATCACCAACAAACTAGAATGGTCCAAACACACCAAGACAGTCGTGTAGAGGGTACGACAAAGCCTATTCCCCCTCAGGAAACTAAAAGGATTTGGAATGGGTCCTCAGATCCTCAAAAGGTTCTACAGCTGCAACATCGAGAGCATGGTTGCATCACTGCCTGGTATGGCAATTGCCCGGCCTCCAAAGACCCCAGCCACCCCAGTCACAGACTGTTCTCTCTACTACCGCATGGCAAGTGACACTGGCGTGTCAAGTCTAGGACTAAAAGGCTTCTCAACAGTTTTTACCCCCAAGCCATAAGACTCCTGAACAGGTAATCAAATGGCTATAACCCGTCTTTTACGCTGCTGCTACTCTCTGTTTATCATATATGCATGGTCACTTTAACTATACATTCATGTACATACTACCTCAATTGGCCCGACCAACCAGTGCTCCCGCACATTGGCTAACTGGGCTATCTGCACTGTGTCCCGCCACCCTCCAACCCCTATTTTATTTACGCTACTGCTACTCTCTGTTTATCATATATGCATAGTCACTTTAACCATATCTACATGTACATACTACCTCAACCAGCCCGACTAACCAATGCCTGTATATAGCCTAGCTACTGTTATTTTTCACCGTCTTTTTTCCAATGTTGGTTAGAGCCCGTAAGTAAGCATTCGGCGCACGTGACAAATGAACTTTGATTTGATTTGTAGCATCATACCCTAGAAGACTTGAGGATGTAATCGCTGCCAAAGGTGCTTCAACAAAGTACTGAGTAAGGGGTCTGAATACTTTTGTAAATATGTCATCCGTTTATTTTTTTATAAAACAAAATACAAAAAAATTGTTTTGCTTTTTCATTATGGATTATTTTGTGTAGATTATGAGAGGAGAAAAAATATTTTAGAATAAGGCTCTAACGTAACAATATGTGGAAAAAGTAAAGGGATCTGAATACTTTCTGAATGTACTGTACATAATAGGAAGACTTTTTAGATGAGGTCTTCCAATATTAGTGCTCTACCCTCTAAACCAGGGGTGTCAAAGTCAAATGGACGGAGGGCCAAATAAAAAAATCAGCTACAAGACGAGGGCCGGACTGTTCGAATGTTCATTGAAACATTTTTAAATGACGCATATAGTCTAGTGAACCTAATTGAACCTACTGAAAACCTAACAAATATATTACAATATGATCAGATAAATAAAGCAATATTTTCTTATGGCTCTGTCAGTAATCTTTAATTTTCAACAGACACAAAAGACAAATTTCCTTTATATAAATATCCCCATAACATGAACATTAAATGAAAGAAACCGGTATTCAAGGCACCATCAGTAGACTATATTTTCTATTTTAGCAAAAGTGGGCTAAATTTACTTCAAAGAAAAAACAATAATAGCAATTTTCTATCATCCACTCAACTGAAATATTTTTAAAATATAATTGGATTGAAATACAAAAAAATAAAGTGCAAAAATCTATTAATCAAAAACAACACTTTGTTTAAGGAGAAGTAACATGCAGTGAAAACAAATATTAAATTTTAACTTTTAAACTTGAACTGAGTAAAAACTCTAAATATGTGATTGCACAGTAATGTTCACTTGTTTGAGGTTGAGGGTGATACTTGGTGGTGTCCCATCTTTTCCACAAGTTCATCAATGTTCGGGGTAAGGCTCTGAGCTGAAGAAATCCTCAGAATTGAGTGGAGGTGTTCAGCAGTAAGTCGACTTCTGTGTGATGTTTTGTTCAGGTTCATCAAAGAAAACAGTTGTTCACACAGGTATGTGCTGCCAAACATAGACAACGTTTGAGCAGCCTGGATGCGCAGCTGGGGCATTGTGCCGGGGAGGAAACGGGCGAACTCCGCAGCACCCACTGCCGCATATTTTGCCCTCAGTGCATCATTGCATTGGAGGTCAATCAACTCCATTTGGAGGTTTGGTGGTGAGCTTTCCACGTCAACAGCAAATGGGTTACCGAGCAGTTCCAACCTGCTTTTTTGTGCTTCAAAGTCAGCAAATCGGCGTCGAAAGTCAGCGGCAAGCATACCTATTTTATCAGCCAACTGTGTGCTCGGGAACGCACTGGTAGAGAGCTTCTCTTTCATGGTCTGGCAGCTGGGAAAGTGGCTCAAATTTTCTTTCCGCATCTGCGTCTCCCACAGAGTCAGTTTGGTTTTAAATGCCTTCACTGTACTGTACATATCAGAGATGACACGATCCCGACCCTGCAGCTGCAAGTTTATTGCATTCAGATGACTCGTAATGTCACACAGAAAAGCCATTTCACACAGAAACATTTCGTCTCGGAGTTGTGTTGTGTCTTTCCCTTTGCTGTCCAAGAACAGACAAATCTCCTCACGAAGCTCGAAACATCTTTGAAGCACCTTTCCCTGGCTTAGCCATCGCACCTCTGTGTGATAAGGCAAATCACCATGCTCCGTTTCTAACTCCGTCAGAAATGCCTTGAACTGGCGGTGATTCAAACCTTTGGCTCTGATAAAGTTAACTGTGCGCGTGATGATGCTCATTACATGCTCCATTTTCAAGGCTTTACCGCACAACGCTTCCTGGTGTATGATACAATGATAAGCTGTCAGCTCACCTGTCGCGTTTTCCTCTTGCATCTTTTCCCGTATCTTCGCCACCAGTCCGCTCCTGTGTCCACACATCGCAGGTGCTCCGTCGGTTGTCAAACCCACGAGTTTTTCCCAAGGCAGCTCCATCTCATTTACACATCTTGACACCTCTTCATACAAATCATGCCCCGTAGTTGTGCCATGCATAGGACGTAAAGCCAAAAACTCCTCTGTCACGCTTAGGTTGGAGTCCACTCCGCGGATGAAAATTGACAACTGGGCAATGTCAGAAATGTCGGTGCTCTCATCCACAGCCAAGGAATATGCAATAAAATCTTTTCCCTTTTTCACAAGCTGCTCTTTTAGATTGATGGACAACTGGTCTACTCTCTCGGCAATGGTGTTTCTGCTCAGACTCACATTTAAAAAGAGTTGCCTTTTTTCTGGGCAAACTTCGTCACAAACTTTAATCATGCAGTTTTTGATGAAATCCCCCTCCGTAAATGGCCGGGCTGATTTAGCGATCTCTTCTGCCAAAATAAAACTGGCCTTGACAGCAGCCTGGCCTTGTGATTTGGCTTTTTTGAACAGAGCCTGTCGAGATTTGAGGCCTCGTTTTAATTCCTCTGCCTTTTGTAGCCTTTGTTCCATGTCCATATTCTTGTTTTTGTCCGCGTGTTTCGTTTCATAATGTCGTCTCAGATTATACTCTTTCAGTACCGCCACACTTTCTCCACACAGAAGACACACAGGTTTTCCAGCTACCTTCGTGAACATATACTCCGACTCCCACCTTGTTTGAAACCCCCGGTTCTCAGTATCCACCTTCCGTTTTGCCATTTTTGATGGGTATCTGAAAGTTAATTTTACTGTGATGCTGACGACTGCTGTGCCAATAAATATTGAAATGAAGCAGCCTACTGCTCGGTGCGTCACCTTTGCATTGTGGGAAATGTAGTATTGGTGCGTGTAAAAGATCTGCGGGCTGCCGGCTTGCTGCGGGCCGGTTCTAATAATAAATCAAGATCATCCCAGGGGCCGTAAAAAACCTTCTTGCGGGCCGGATGTGGCCCGCGGGCCTTGACTCTGACATATGTGCTCTAAACGCAATCACATAATGTTGGGGTCCATCCTTTAAAACACTGCTTTATATCCGTCGTTTTCTCAACATATCTTACAAAATATGTATATTGTTCTGTTTGTTCCGATATCTTGTTCTCTGGTGTTGTGAACTCTTCGCCACTTAATCCACGCCCACCTAGACGTGTAGCACAACCCACCTGGCGAAATGCTACCGAAGATGGTGGATAAATTAAGATAAGTAACTCAGGCCGTTTACCATTGGGGAAAAATAGTCTGTTTCGGTCTATTTAAGGGGGTGGCTCTCCCATAGATACCAATGTGATATAGCAGCCGGGGCTGGTCTACTGCTGCGTTCATATCAACTGGGAACTCGGTCTTCTCCGAATTCAGTGCGTTCAATACAGCTGGAAACTCGGAAATAAACTAGTTCCAACTGGGGAAAATATTTTGAACAGGCATGAACAGGGAACTCCCGACTTTCCGACCTGAGTATCAATGGCAAGATGATTTGACCTAGGTTTTTTCCCCACGATCCCAGTTGTTGTGGAAGCACCATTAATGTTTGCTTTACAATTACAAATGCAGCTTAGTGTGTGTGTGAACTGTGTCTGGTATTACGCTCGTGCGCTGAATAAGTTAGCTGACTCGCGCCCATTCACCTGACGTGGCGGGAAAGTTTTAAACGAGCGCTTCCTTGAGGTTAACAAACTGTGCCGTGTCCTACATTTATTATAATTTCTCTAAATTTCTGTGCCGAATCACCATCAAAACTCTTTACATGCTTCGAAGTAGTACAGAGGAGTTGACACCTGGCAACACCACGGACTCCGGAAGAAGCTCGGTGCTGTCACCTTTGGATCATCGAGGCGGACAAAGTGGGCCTGTGTCACTCGGTCGTGGATCAACATCTGCAGGGCTGCTCACAAGAGGTAGGCCTACATAAATTATTTAACGTTAGCTATGTAAACAAGCATGCTAGATAGAAAAGCTAACGATTCTGATGAAATGGAAATCATGTTGGCAAAGTTAAGGACTGCCAAATTCTCTAAATAAGGCTTATACACATGTTCATATGTTTTATTATCTAGGCTACAAAGCACTTAGCCAGGCAGGCTTATTTAGATTGAGTTGTAGTCTACAAGTTGATGGCCTCTTTCTTTGACTCTGGTCAAGTGATTCACAGCTTCAGAGGGGGAAGGACAAGTTCATCTGTCCCACCATCCAGTGGCTCCTCATTCTGTGGGACCCCCAGACTCATGGGGGGGACCCCCAGACTTGGGAGGACCCCAGGCTTAGCTGGGGCTCTAGGCATACACCCTGCATGGACGCCACAGACTGAACCCTCTGGTAAAGCCATAAAGACACACGCAACTGAGTTGTTTTTCACTGGGCTGTCTCAGTTTGAGAGTTGAATTATTCCGCTCTCTCCATCCCTGCAGTGACCACTAGCTGCTCTTCTGTGACATCGACCACTGCTGCCTCTGTGATTGTGGCGGTGGTAGAAGGGCGTGGGTTGGCCAGGGGGGAGATTGGCATGGCCAGTATCAACCTGAAATGCCCAGAGCTGGTCCTCTATCAGTTTGCAGACACTGGGACCTATGCCAAGGTAGACCATAATAAACAAACAGGCTGAATTGGTTTACTGTCTTCAGTATCTCAGAACAGGGAGAGACAGGCAAATCCATCTCCATGCAGCCTAGCTAAGTGCATGGTTATCTCAGTGTACTAAATGAGCGTTAAACTTGTCGCTGATCCACTACCAGGTTATCACCAAGCTTCACATCCTGGTGCCACTCGAGATACTGATGCCAGACACTGCCAGTGAGAAAGGCAAAGGGACCAAGCTATACAGCCTAATCACAGAAAACTTTCAGGTGCTGAGTCATGGTGGTCTGTCTATACTGCTGAAGTGAGACTTTTGTCTTATGTGTTATTTGTTGCCTAACCTTCTTTATGTTTCAGTCAGTAGCTTTCACTGCAATCCAGAGAAAGTACTTCAATGAGAGAAAAGGGCTGGAATACATCCAGCAACTGTCTGCACCAGAGTACAGCACTGTTATTATGGAGGTGCAAGCTAAGTATGTCACTGGGCTCAGAGAGCACAACAATAATAGTTTGTCACTTCATAATAATCAATCAGGCAGAATAACCGTCCAGTAAACTGCAGTGTGCATCCCCAGATACTATTGCCTGGCAGCTGCGGCTGCTTTACTGAAATACTTTGAGTTCATTCAGAACTCCATTTATGCACCAAAGTCACTGAAAGTAAGCTTCAAAGGGAGTGAGCATACTGCCATGATCGACTCAGCGTCTGCCACTAACCTGGAGCTGGTTGTCAACAACAGGGACCACAGGTATGGTGGCGTGGCAGAAGGATGTGAAACTGTCTCACTTATCAGTATTTCAAACATGGTCAATACATCAAGAGAGTATGTGACGTCTAGTGTGTGTGTGTGCAGGAGTGAACATACCCTGTTAGGGGTTCTGAACTACACCAAAACCCCTGGTGGGGGAAGGCGGCTGCGCTCTAACATTCTAGAGCCCTTGCTGGATGTCGATACCATAAACATACGTCTAGACACCATTCAAGAGCTGTTACAGGATGAGGAGCTCTTCTTTGGCTTAAAGAATGGTTAGTAAACAGCTACTAACTGCATTACCTTATATTACAGTGATAGGTTTTCAATATTGATTGACAGTTCTGTACAGATTAGTGTGAACTTGTGTATTTCCTTTGCTCATTTCTACTGTGACTGCAGCCATTGGACATTTTCTGGATATAGACCAACTGCTCTCTGTTCTTGTCCAGATCCCCAAGCAGGAAACGGTACATATAGATTTTAAAAAAATGGTTTCCTGAAGATAAGAGTTGTCAGAGCCATAATGATGGAACAGTGAGAGGAATGTTAGAATCTGTCAATTTTCTTCTCAATGAAGGTTCAAGTTGCAGAGTCAAAGATTACACATGTGATTCAGCTGAAGCATACTCTGGAGTTGGTACCACCACTGAGGGTAAGTGCTCGGTGTCATTATAATATATTCAAAATCATTACTGTTGTTGTACCATGTGCCTTTTTATTACCAGTATTGTGTAAACAGATGGTGCTGAAGAACTGTAACACTGCTCTGCTGAAGGCTTACAGCAGCTCACTGGAAGACAACAGGTACATAATCACTAAAGGGATTGGGTTTTCCATTAACAAGCCTCTCGATAGAACACCTCTCAGGCACATTGCCTCCATTGATCCTGTTATGTTCTCAGGTTTGACATGATCTTGGAGCAGATCAAGTCAGTGATTAATGATGACACCAGCTACATGAAGGGGAGCCTCAACATGCGCACACAGAAGTGCTACGCTGTGCGCCCCAACATCAACGAGTTCCTGGACATTGCCCGGCGAGCCTACACTGAGATTGTGGATGACATTGCAGGTGTTCACTAGATGGTTATGATGTCTTAAAAGGATATGCAAATGTATAATCTCTTATCGGATTATCCCTAATTGATTTCAAACACTTTGATGTGTTATGTGTAGCCTACAGTCAATATTTCCTGGTGGGAATTACATAATGACCCATGTTGATGCACAGGGCTGGTTGACCAGGTGGGGGAGAAGTATGGCTTGCCGATACGCACCAGCTTCAGCACAGCTCGAGGCTTCTTCATCCAGATGAAACTGGAGGGGGTAGCTTTACCTGATGGGGAACTCCCAGCTGACTTCATCAAGGTAATAACTTATTTGATGAACACCTCTGTACCTGGCAATGCTGGACTGTGGCAATGGTGAATGGTATATACAGAGCTTTAAGTGAGAGAAACCCATTACAAAGTGTCATATAGCTTCATGTTCATGGTTTAAAATAGTTGTACCTGTCAGAATTGCTTTGGCTCTATATTATACTAAAACTTGTTCAGGAATTCTCCATAGTAATATATTTTCATATTCTTGCTGTGTTTTTATTCACACTTTCCTCAGGTGACGAAGCACAAGAACAACTACAGCTTCACCACAGCAGACCTGATGAAGATGAATGATCGCTGTGATGAGGCCCTGAGGGAAATATTTCACATGTCCTATGTGTGAGTAAAGAGCAGCTTCAGTCTCACAATTATCAGGCTACATTTTCAGTGTATAATGTGTACAGAAAAATATGTATTCTTTGCTTTGATCTGTCTGTCAAACCTACCCTTTATTTCTGTTATGATCACGTGTCATAAAATGTAATTGAGGGAAGTTGGATTGACTTACTATTGTTTACCCAGTAGATGGGGCTATTGCGTTTGGCATTGTAGATAATTTTGTCCTGTTTCCACCTATCTCTTTCCAGGGTGGTGTGTCAGCTGCTGAATACAGTTCATGAGCATATACACTGTCTTTACAAACTGTCCGATGCTGTGTCCATGCTAGACATGCTGCTGTCACTAGCCAATGCATGCACCATCTCAGACTATGGTAAATCAAGCAGGAAAGTTAAATGTAATCAATTATTAATTTCCTCCCTACATATCTGCAAAAAGTATGTGTTGCTCAAATTCAGTCAGATTCAAGCTATCCCTGGAGTGGTTTGACCTCGCTCTGAGTCTAGACAGTATCTGAAGAAACCCACCCACTCATCCATCTCTCATAGCAGCATGAGTAAATAGTGTGTCAGCAGCAGCACCCTCTGTTCTCCTCTATATGTGACGAAGAGGCTGCTGTGATCTGCTCTCTATTTAACATTGGTTGCCCTGCTAGCTTAAGTTGTCTGGGCAGCAGCTCCCATAACCATGTGGGTGGTGACCAATGGCCCACAGCTGTCTGAAACAGGATCTCTGGAGGGACACGTGCTGACTGTCGGCCTTCTCTGTCTCAGTCATCTCACTCTCAGATTACCCTGGTCAAGAAACCATTACTGTATTTGACCAGACCAATCTTTCTGCATGACACGACTACTGTAGATGTCTGTTTTGACTGCATGCTAGAAGTGTTTTGAATTTTCTCATAAAATGTGTGATAAAATAACAAACCCAACTGAATGTCATCCACAGTAATTCAACACTGAGTAAAACATTTATTTACTAACCATGTAATTATGAATTTGTATTGTGTTCTTCCTAAAGTTGTTTTCCTTCTCTGTGCCTGCAGTACGTCCTGAGTTCACAGACACACTGGCCATCAAGCAGGGTCGTCACCCCATTCTGGAGCGCATCGTTGGCCAGCAGCCCGTGTCCAACAACAGCTACATCTCTGAGGGCAGCAACTTTGTAATCATCACTGGGCCCAACATGAGCGGCAAGTCCACCTACCTCAAACAGGTGGCGCTGTGCCAGATCATGGCTCAGATAGGTGGGAAACTACAAAATTAATTTAAAATGGAATGTAGTTATATAATTAACTTAATTTTCCGTGTTGTAACCATTCAACAGGCTTACTCACAGGCTACTTATATAATGAATCTGATCTAGGCTCCTTTGTCCCTGCCGAGTATGCCTCCTTCCGCATTGCTGACCAGATTTTCACCAGAATCGGGGTGGATGACGACTTTGAGACCAACTCCTCAACCTTTATGGTGGAAATGAAGGAGGTACATTTCCCATAGATATTTGCCACTCAGTGGTTTTGTATGTATTTTCGAAATACCGCAAAGTAATTCTGATTCATTTCTTTGTACTCCCAAGGTCTCATATTTAATCCATAATGTGAGTGATAGGTCTCTCATTATCATAGACGAGCTTGGGCGTGGTACTAGTGCTGAGGAGGGTGTCGGCATCTGTCACTCTGTCTGCGAATTCCTCCTTAGCCTCAGGGTAGGTACGGTGTGGCCAACCAGCACAGTGCCTCTCTCCTGTCTGAAACAATATGTGATTAATTGTATTTTTGTGTATGAATCATGGAGGCCTTTCTTTTCTTTGACTTCCTGTTACTTGCACTGCTCAGTTCACAATCTATCATAAGATAAATGTGTGCTCAGCTGTTTACCTGCTGGTCCCAGGCGTTCACGCTGTTCGCCACACACTTCCTGGAACTATGTGAGCTGGAGACATTGTACCCCAATGTGGAAAACCAGCACATGGAGGTTCAGCACACCCGCACTGGTGATACGGGTACAGAGCGTGTCATCTATACCTTCCTGCTGAGCCGTGGAAGCTCTGAGGAAAGAAACTACGGTAAGGAAATACAATCAGACACTTAACATTGTCCAATCTCAATCATTCACCTTAATTGTAAAAGGTTTACTGTAATGTTCAACGTTCAGGTCTGAGGGCTGCGGCGATGACTGCACTGCCTTCAACCATAATCCAAGAAGCAAAGGCGATTAGCTCTAAAGTCAGCCAACAGCTCTTGGTATGCTTTTCCAGTAGGCCATGCTTTTGGTATGCTTTCCAGTATCATTATTTAGATCTAACTTACTATCCATCATCTTATTCTCTGTAGTCCCTGATGGTCCGTCAACCTGTCGTCTTCCTCCTACCCTAACTCAGGCCAAGCACCACAGTGATCCGGAAACGCAACGGCAGAGAGCAGTGTACCACCTGGCCACTCGGCTCCTGCAGACAGCCAGGAACTCCAGGCTGGACCCTGACAGCCTACGCATCTATCTGAAGGGCCTGAAGAGACACTATGAAGCAGAGCTGCAGGTCATAGGAGAGCCTGTGTCCATGGAGACAGAGGAAGAATGAGTCGGATGAGGAAAGGGATGTCAAAGGGTGGGGAGGTGAGGAGAGAGGAATTTTAAGGAAGCTTGTGGACTTATGAGTGATGCTGTTTGACTATATCTTCTATAATGATATTCAATGACGTTGTTATATATGTAGTATTTGTTTACTCAATGTTAATCAGTAATATTTAAATAAAACATTTGTATATTTTCCAAGTGTCTATTATTAACATGGAGCGGGGCAAGGGAGGGGCCCACATTTTAAACACCCACGTTGCTTCAAAACCCCTATCAGAGAAGAAGGCCCTGCCTTTTCTATATCCTCATCTCCAGTCGTCTCTTAGTTGAATTTTACGCTGTGTGCTGAGACATATCGACCCGCCCCCGCGAAACAAGATACACAGGCAGCGTTGAGTTGTGCTGCTCTGGGGAACTCCATTTAATTTCAACATTCAGGAAACTGCGGCACTAAAACACCTCAGGGTATGTACATTGCATTTTCTCATACATTATTATTATTTTTTAAACGAGCTAGTCATTCAAGGCTGTGCTTAGATGAAACAGTAATCTGGGCCTGGCACTAGCCCCAACGCACTGCCGGAAAATCGGGACGCAAGAGCGGGTCAGATTTCAGGACAGAGGGCTGGGTGACTATAGGCGAGGCCTTTTTGTTGGGATTGGCTTCTCAGGTGCTGTACTCCTGGGTTAATAGCAGTTTTGGGAACGTTATTTGTAAACTACAAATGATTTTGTTTCCAGCATTTCACCTGTTTTATAATATAAAAACTATGTCCGTGCGTATCGAGACGTCACTCACTGACCAGACAAGTTTTCCCGCAAGTGTCATGATTTGTAGCACGTTGACACAGATGGAACTGGCTAACGTAACGTTATTCACTTCATTTATTGCTGGCTAGCTAGCTTACCTTGGACCGCAAACTACCTAGCTAGCTGAACGCCCTGATCCAAAAAGATGGCGTACATCGTTTGTGGCTAAAGTAAGGTAGGCTTCATTGGAAAAGCCGGAGTGGTTAACTATTCATTATTAACGTTACCCACAAACATGTGCGCCCCTAGTCAAATAATGACAGTACGGCTTTGTAACTAACCAGTTGGTATCCAAAGCAAGGCCTTACCAAAGCCCTCCCGTCAGTATCGTGTCCACCATTGATGTACGTTGCTAGCAAGTTACACTGAACAAATATCTAAACGCAACATGCAAAGTTTTGGTTCTTTGTTTCATGAGTTGAAACAAAATAACCCAGAAATGTTCCAAATGCACAAAAAGCTTCTTTCTCTCAAATGTGCATCTTTGCCAAGATGTGATCCACCAGACAGGTGTGGCATATCAAGGTGATTTAAATGGCATGATCACTACAAATCTAATTGTATTTGTCACACACACATGGTTAGCAGATGTTAATGCGAGTGTAGCGAAATGCTTGTGCTTCTAGTTCCGACAATGCAGTAGTAACCAACGAGTAATCTAACCTAACAGTTCCACAACTGCTACCTTATACACACAAGTGTAATGGGATAAAGAATATGTACATAAAGATATGAATGAGTGATGGTACAGAACGGCATAGGCAAGATGCAGTAGATGGTATCGAGTACAGTATATACATATGAGATGAGTAATATAGGGTATGTAAACATAAAAGTGGCATAGTTTAAAGTGGCTAGTGATACATGTATTACATAAAGATGCACCTTGTGTTGGGGACAAAAGGCCACTCTAAAATATGCAGGCCACTCTAAAATATGCAGTTTTGTCACTCTACACAATGCCGAATGCCACACATCTCATGTTTTGAGGGTGTGGGCAACTGGCATTCTGACTGCAGGAATGTCCACCAGAGCTGTTGCCCGGGAACTTAATTTCTTTACCATAAGCTCTCCAACCAGCCTCATAAACACAGACCACATGTATGGCATCGTGTGGGCGAGCGGTTTGCTAATGTCAATGCTGTGAACCGAGTATCCCATGGTGGGGGTATGGGCAGACAAAAGCTACAGACAAACACAATTGCATTTTATCAATGGCAATTTGAATGCACAGCGATACCGTGAAGTGATTCTGAGGCCCATTCATGCCATTCATCGCTGCCACCACCTCATGTTTCAGCATGATAATGCACGGCCCCACGTCGCATGGAAGCTGAAAATGTCCCAGTTCTTCCATGACCTGCATATTCACCAGACATGTCACCCATTGAGCATGTTTGGGATGCTCTGGATCAATGTGTGAGACAGTATGTTCCTGCCAAAATCCAGCAACTTTGCACAGCTATTGAAGAGGAGTGGGACAACACTCCACAGGTCACAATCAACCACCTGATCAACTCTATGCGAATATGCCGTGCTGCATGAGGCAAATGGTGGTCACACCAGATACTAACTGGTTTAATCATCCATGCTCCTACCTTTTTTGCATATCTGTATTCCCAGTCAAATGAAATCCATAGATTGGGGCCTAATTCATTTATTTGTGTTGACTTATTTCCTTATGAACTGTTTTTCAGTAAAATATTTAATTGTTGCATTTGTTTTTGTTCAGTATAGATAATACATTCACATTATTGTTAGTAATATAATAGCAGAACAATATCTAACCACAAGTGCTGCTTGCAAACTTACGTGCAAGGACATGGAAGGCATGCTAGCAGAGACTGAACATTTCATCACCTTGAAACAGAACTGATTAACCTAGGGGCTAGGCCTTATGCAATACTAGCTAGGGGAGTTTTGCTTAGAACAAAGCCTGTTCTCATATTAAGCATGGCCCAAAACACCCATTGTAGGCAGTTTTGTGGGTAAAGGAAATTACTACTTTACCTGTAGAATAGTTTCATTAGCCAGCTGGTTACATTCACATCATTACACTGTTTTAATGGATGGAGGGGTGACTGTTTTGAATTGTCCCAGTCATCTGCGCCTAAATGGTTATTAGGCTTATCATGTGATCTCTAATTGTCTAATACAATGATTGTTGTGAGCCTCATATCAGTGTGCATTTCTCTCCCACCATCTGTAGCTGTTGTGAAGAATGAGTGATCCTTGAGGTTTGTGTTTAACTTGCTAGGCTACTCCAGTATTTTGAAGATGATCTCTGCTTGTCATGTCTAACATTTTAACTGGATAAAGTCCCCCAAGTGCTCTTATTCATTACCCAGCGACTTGTGTTGACAGGGGCCATCTACAAAATCTGTATTGCATGACATTTGGTAAATGCTGTCTTTATGTTGCAGCCATATGAGGTATTTTTGCAGTAGGCGATATACGTCCAGACCCCTGGTCCTTTTCCTTACTTTAGGGCTGTAATTATTAGTCCAAAGAAGTTTTGCAACTAAAACAAGCGTTTCTATTGGACAAATTTAGTTAGGTTCTTCCCTGTTTGCCACCATTTTAAGGAACAGATTCGGCGTAATTAATATACCCCAGTAGTGATTGTTCAGTTAGGACTGTGTGTGTGAATGGCAGCCTTCTCTTGTGAGTCTTATTCCAGATATGGCTTGAAGGGGTGGTGGTTCTATTTGTTGGCACCCACAGGGCTGACTGCTGAGAAACCTTATCAGCCTCTGGCTTCAGAGAGGCGCTGCAGTAAGCCTCATGGCGTAACCTGGATACTGAGGGATGTAATGGCTGGTTCTTATCAATGTCTTCCTCGCAGTATCTCTGTATGTTGGGTTTATTTGCAATACTTAAATTGTGCATGTTTTGGCCTGTTCAAGAATATATCCTACTGAAACATTAGCAGACTAAAAACAAGTTTACTGCTGTTATTTCTGAACACGGTATTACTGACACATATTACAGCTACAGGTCAGGTGTAGTGTGCCCTTAAAGGCTGGTTTGTCATGTTCTGTTTTCTCTCCTTGAGGACTGATAGTTTATAAAGGGTTCCTGACACAGAGGCTGCCATGTCTGTCCATGCTAAAACAGGAGCTCCAGCTAGCCAGTGGCTGGATTCCGGAGAGCCAATGGCCCGAGAGGGCTTTGTCTTCCAGGCTCATTTCCATGCTGGGACATGGCTCCTGTTGTACTGGGAAACTTTTTCACCCTCCAGTCTAAAGCATAGCTAGGGCTGAAAGCAAGCAGGCAAGCATGATGCGATTTACCCCACCCATCCTGTCCACACTGCCTTAGTGTTCTTTACTGCTTAAGAGGTGTTTACTTTCACAGCTCCAGTTGTCCCGCCTAGGGTGTTTCCTGGTGAAGTAAATGTTACGTTGGCTGCTCCGGTTTGGCCCTGAAAGGGTTTGTGGCCCAGCCCCTTGCTAATCAGTGTTGGCTTTTGCACCTATATATATTAAGGTTTCTTTGTGTGTCTGTGTGACCTTGTATTGAAAATGTGAATTCTTCCATTGAGTACATTGGGCAATCATGCCCTTTTACTCCCATCTCTTGTTATTGAGCAACTTTGGTTCATATTGTTAGCCTTGAAAGCCTCTAGTTGCTTTTACTGCTGGTATGATGTCCAATATGGATTAAGTACTTTCAAATGAGGTATCCAATAAGCTCATTTTACTCAACAGATAAGCAAATCTTATTCAACAAAGAGATGTGGCAAAAAACCTTGTGCCAATATTTGCTCTTCTGATCAATTAGAAACTGGCACATTAACTTCATGGAATTTAGACTGAACATTTTCCAAAAACACATTTACTTGGAACAATGCTGATGTGGAGTTTGGTAACAGAATGATAAAATCTGACTGTTTGACTGTTTGTGACCAAGTAAATATCTACTCCAAATTAAGATTCAAAGATGTCTGCAGAAAGAATGGGGTGTCGGCTGTGACTTGACACCTTGGGGTAGAAAATAAAACTATTTTGGTTATTCAACTACAGTAAGTTGAGTGGATCAACACCCTGTAACAGAATGACAATGGGTCCCTTATCTGTACTACACAGAAATGCGTAATTATGGATATGAATGTCGTTCTCTTTATGATGATGTGTCCTGAATAGGTACAATATGCAATATCCTCCTTTGCATATTTGGGTATTATTTGACACCCAGACTATTTTTACAAAAACACAATTTATTCAATCATATATGCCTGTTTGGACAGCTCAATAGAGTACAGTGCAGTAGAGTATAGTCAAGACAGTATATTACACTGTACATTACTTTAGTGTGCTCTACTGCAATGGTTCTCAACCTTTTTCAGTTACTGTTACCACCAACTGAATTGTTCTCTGCCCAGAAAGCCCACTCGTGTACATTTTACCAGTAAGCTTATGGTCTCAAGTCTTCTAAGGTACCCCTTGTGGATAGGCCAAGTTCCCCCAGGTGTCCTAGAACCACTGCTCTTCTGGACACTACTGTGCTGTCCGAACTTGTGAAACATGAACTATTATTGGTTCAGACCAAAAATCTACATCTGTGGACATTAAAATAAAGGCCAGGGCGGACTTAACAAATTTCAACTACTTTTCAACATCCATGAATGTCCGGTGTTCAGTGGCTGAGGATGCTGGTTGAAAGAAAGAGAATTTCAGGGCCTCCCGGGTGGCGCAGTGGTTAAGGGTGCTGTACTGCAGCGCCAGCTGTGCCACCAGAGACCCTTTGTTCGCGCCCAGGCTCTGGCGCGACCGGGAGGTCCGTGGGGTGACGCACAATTGGCCTAGCGTCGTCCGGGTTAGGGAGGGCTTGGCCGGCAGGGATATTCTTGTCTCATCGCGTACCAGCGACTCCTGTGGCGGGCCGGGCGCAGTGCACGCTAACCAAGGTTGCCAGGTGCACGGTGTTTCCTCCGACACATTGGTGCGGCTGTCTTCCGGGTTGGATGCACGCTGTGTTAAGAAGCAGTGGGCTTGGTTGTTAAAATAATGTCTGAGTATAACAGAACTAAAACCAGAGGACAATCCATCCAGATTTAGTTTTATTTCAGCTCACCCATGATTACTATGGCTGTCAATGGGAGCATAAAAGGAAGACCTCCCAGATTGCAGTTCCTAGGGCTTCCACTTCCACAGTTTTTAGAGTTTCAGGCTCGTTTTTTGAAAAATGAGCTAGAATTTGTAGTTTTAGTAAGTGGCTCCCATTTTGGCTGTAGTGTTTATTGCGTGTTCCGGTGAGTGCGCGTACTTCGGTTATTTATCTCCGGTAATGGTCTCCGGTATTCTCCGTCTTAAATTTGATCGTTTATTTACATATTAGGGTACCTGAGGATTGATTAGGAACGTTGTTTGATATGTTTGGAAGAAGTTTATTGGTAACTTAGGTATTAATTTTTATGCATTTTGAACGAGGGTTGGAAGTCTAGCGCGCCAATGAAACTGATTTCTTGGGGATATAAAGGACTTTATCAAACAAAAGGACCATTTGTTATGTAGCTGGGACCCTTGTGATTGCAACCAGATGATCTTCAAAGGTAAGTGATTTATTTTATCGCTATTTCTGTCTTTCGCGACGCCTTTCTGTCATTTGAATTTCGCGCTCTGCAATTTCACCGGATGTTGTCGAGGTGAGACACTAGCGTCCCAATGATCCGTAAGAAGTTAAGGCATCATCATGCTTAATTCACTAGCCACATTTGGGAACTGTTATTTAAAATATATATAATATACAGTGCCTTGCGAAAGTATTCGGCCCCCTTGAACTTTGCGACCTTTTGCCACATTTCAGGCTTCAAACATAAAGATATAAAACTGTCATTTTTTTGTGAAGAATCAACAACAAGTGGGACACAATCATGAAGTGGAATGACATTTATTGGATATTTCAAACTTTTTTTAACAAATCAAAAACGGAAAAATTGGGCGTGCAAAATTATTCAGCCCCCTTAAGTTAATACTTTGTAGCGCCACCTTTTGCTGCGATTACAGCTGTAAGTCGCTTGGGGTATGTCTCTATCAGTTTTGCACATCGAGAGACTGAAATGTTTTCCCATTCCTCCTTGCAAAACAGCTCGAGCTCAGTGAGGTTGGATGGAGAGCATTTGTGAACAGCAGTTTTCAGTTCTTTCCACAGATTCTCGATTGGATTCAGGTCTGGACTTTGACTTGGCCATTCTAACACCTGGATATGTTTATTTTTGAACCATTCCATTGTAGATTTTGCTTTATGTTTTGGATCATTGTCTGGTTGGAAGACAAATCTCCGTCCCAGTCTCAGGTCTTTTGCAGACTCCATCAGGTTTTCTTCCAGAATGGTCCTGTATTTGGCTCCATCCACCTTCCCATCAATTTTAACCATCTTCCCTGTCCCTGCTGAAGAAAAGCAGGCCCAAACCATGATGCTGCCACCACCATGTTTGACAGTGGGGATGGTGTGTTCAGCTGTGTTGCTTTTACGCCAAACATAACGTTTTGCATTGTTGCCAAAAAGTTCAATTTTGGTTTCATCTGACCAGAGCACCTTCTTCCACATGTTTGGTGTGTCTCCCAGGTGGCTTGTGGCAAACTTTAAACAACACTTTTTATGGATATCTTTAAGAAATGGCTTTCTTCTTGCCACTCTTCCATAAAGGCCAGATTTGTGCAATATATGACTGATTGTTGTCCTATGGACAGAGTCTCCCACCTCAGCTGTAGATCTCTGCAGTTCATCCAGAGTGATCATGGGCCTCTTGGCTGCATCTCTGATCAGTCTTCTCCTTGTATGAGCTGAAAGTTTAGAGGGATGGCCAGGTCTTGGTAGATTTGCAGTGGTCTGATACTCCTTCCATTTCAATATTATCGCTTGCACAGTGCTCCTTGGGATGTTTAAAGCTTGGGAAATCTTTTTGTATCCAAATCCGGCTTTAAACTTCTTCACAACAGTATCTCGGACCTGCCTGGTGTGTTCCTTGTTCTTCATGATGCTCTCTGCGCTTTTAACGGACCTCTGATACTATCACAGTGCAGGTGTATTTATACGGAGACTTGATTACACACAGGTGGATTGTATTTATCATCATTAGTCATTTAGGTCAACATTGGATCATTCAGAGATCCTCACTGAACTTCTGGAGAGAGTTTGCTGCACTGAAAGTAAAGGGGCTGAATAATTTTGCACGCCCAATTTTTCAGTTTTTGATTTGTTAAAGTTTGAAATATCCAATAAATGTCGTTCCACTTCATGATTGTGTCCCACTTGTTGTTGATTCTTCACAAAAAAAATACAGTTTTATATCTTTATGTTTGAAGCCTGAAATGTGGCAAAAGGTCGCAAAGTTCATGGGGGCCAAATACTTTCGCAAGGCACTGTGTATATATATATATATATATATATATATATATATATATATATATATATATATATATATATATATATATATATATATATATATATATATATATATATATATATATACATACACACACACACTACTGTTCAAAGTTTGGGGTCACATAGAAATGACCTTGTTTTTGAAAGAAATGTGATTTTAAAATAAATAAATGCATCAAATTGATCAGAAATGCAGTGCAGACATTGTTAATGTTGTAAAGGACTATTGCAGTTGGAAACAGCAGTTTTTTAATTGAATATCTACATAGGTGTGCAGAGGCCAATTATCAGCAACCATCACTGCTATGTTCCAATGGAATGTTGTTAGCTAATCCAAGTTTATCATCTTAAAAGGCTAACTGATCATTAGAAAAGCCTTTTGAAATTTATGTAAGCACAGCTGAAAACTGTTCTGATTAAAGAAGCAAAAAATCTGACCTTCTTTAGACTAGTTGAGTATTTGGAGCGTCAGCATTTGTGGGTTCGATTACAGGCTCAAAATGGCCTGTAACAAAACTTACTTTTGAAACTCATCAGTCTATTCTTGTTCTGAGAAATGAAGGCTATTCCATGTGAGAAATTGCCAATAAACTGAAGATCTCGTACAACGCTGTGTACTACTCCCTTCACAGAACAGGGCAAACTGTCTCTAACCAGAATAGAAAGAGTGGGAGGCCCCGGTGCTCAACTGAGCAAGAGGACAAGTGCATTAGGGTGTCTAGTTTGAGAAACCGATGCCTCACAAGTCCTCAAACTGCCGTCTTCATTTAAATAGTAACCGCAAAACACCAGTCTCAACTAGAGGGTCGACTGATTATGATTTTTCAACGCCGATACCGATTATTGGAGGACAAAAAAAGCAGATACCGATTTTAATCTGACATTTTTTTTAAAATGTATTTGTAATAATGACAATTACAACAATACTGAATGAACACTTATTTAAACTTAATATAATACATCAATAAAATCAATTTAGCCTCAAATAAATAATGAAACATGTTCAATTTGGTTTAAATAATGTAAAAACAGTGGTGGAGAAGAAAGTAAAAGTTCAATATGTGCCATGTAATAAAGCTTAAGTTAGAACATGAGAACATATGAAAGCTGGTGGTTCCTTTTAACATGAGTCTTCAATATACCCAGGTAAGAAGTTTTAGGTTGTAGTTATTATAGGACTATTTCTCTCTCTACCATTTGTATTTCATATACCTTTTGACTATTGGATGTTCTTATAGGCACTTTAGTATTGCCAGTGTAATGGTATAGCTTCTGTACCTCTGCTCACTCAAACCAGGAACACAACGACAACAGCCACCCTCGAAGCAGCGTTACCCATGCAGAGCAAGGGGAACAACTACTCCAAGTCTCAGAGCGAGTGACGTTTGAAACGCTATTAGCGCGCACCCCGCTAACTAGCTAGCCATTTCACATCACACCGTTACACTAATCTCGGGAGTTCTTGCATTACAACCTGTAATTTTAAATAGATTTCTATTTGGATTTCATGTAATGAACATGCACAAAATAGTCCAAATTGGTGAAGTGAAATGAAAAAAATTACTTGTTTAAAAAAAATGGATAAGTGGCATATGTATTCACCCCCGTTGCTATGAAGCCCCTAAATAAGATCTGGTGCAACCAATTACCTTCAGAAGTCATATAATTAGTTAAATTCCACCGGTGTGCAATCTAACTTCTTGACACACCCATCCCATTAGCGGGATCATTTTCATCAACACCCACTGAATTACAGCGCGCCAAATTCAAATGACATTACTAAACATATTTAATTTTCATGAAATCACAAGTGCGATATAGCAAAACACAGTTTAGCTTGTTGTTAATCCACCTGGCGTGTCATATTTCAATACAGCTTTTCGGCAAAAGCATAACAAGCGTTTATGTAAGAACATCTCTCTCAGTAGACAAAATATTACAAACACCTAGCAGCCAAGTAGATTGGTCACGAAAGTCAGAAAAGCAATAGATTAAATTGCTTACCTTTGATCTTCGGATGTTTGCACTCACGAGACTCCCAGTTACACAAATGTTACTTTTGTTCCATAAAGATTATTTTTCTATCCAAAATACCTCCATTTGTTTGGCGCGTTATGTTCAGAAATCCACAGGCTCGAGCGGTCACATCGCAAACGGAAATTCCAAATAGTATCCGTAATGTCCACAAAAACATGTCAAACGTTTTTTATAATCAATCCTCAGGTTGTTTTTAAAATATATAATTGATAATATATCAACCGGGACTGTCGCTTTCTCAATGGGAGAGAATGGCTGCCCCGCTCTGTTGCGGAAGCAAAACTCTGCGAACACCCAGCTATCCACTGACACAATTATCTTTCTCACTCATTTTTCAAAATAAAAGCCTGAAACTATGTTGAACACCTTGAGGAAGCCATAGGAAAAGGAATCTGGTTGACATCCCTTTTTAAATGGAGGCAAGGCATCCAATGGAACAAAGAGCTTTCATGAACAACAGCACTTCCTGGTTTGATTTTCCTCAGGTTTTCGCCTGCAATATCAGTTCTGTTATACTCACAGACAATATTTTGACAGTTTTGGAAACTTTAGACTGTATATGCATATTCTAGTTTCTGGGCCTGAGAAATAGGCCGTTTCAAATGGGCGCGTTTTTTTTTTGCCAAAAATGTGTCACATGATCTGTCACATGATCTCAGTTTATATATACACCTGTTCTGAAAGGCCCCAGAGTCTGCAACACCACTAAGCAAGGGGTACTACCAAGCAAATTAACAATACTGACACAAAGTAGCCTGTGAATACCTGGCAGTATGATATTATGATTATTTCCATCAATCCAGTGGGTATTTGTTTTGCAAACTCTGCCATCACGTGTGCTACAAAACAGCCTCTTGCTAGGTGCCAAAATATTATATCACAATATAAAAAATGAATAAATGACGGTATAATGGTATTTGATTGTATTTTGTCTTTGAAAAATACAATGTCAAAATATGCTTTCTGGGTAGTTCATGACCCTAGTGTGCCAGTTCTTGCTGTGAGATGTTACCCAACTCTTCCAAGGCACCTGCAAGTTCCCAGACATTTCTGGGGGGGAATGGCCCTAGCCCTCACCCTCCGATCCAACACGTCCCAGACATGCTCAATGGGATTGAGATCCGGGCTCTTCACTGGCCATGTCAGAACACTGACATTTCTGTCTTGCAGGAAATCACGCACAGAATGAGCAGTATGGCTGGTGGCATTGTCATGCTGGAGGGTCCTGTCAGGATGAGCCTGCAGGAAGGGTACCACATGAGGGAGGAGGATGTCTTCCCTGTAACGCACAGCGTTGAGATTGCCTGCAATGACAACAAGCTCAGTCCGAGGATGCAGTGACACACCGCCCCAGACCATGATGGACCCTCCACCTCCAAATCAATCCTGCTCCAGAGTACAGGCCTCGGTATAACGCTCATTCCTTCAACGATAAACGTGAATCCGACCATCACCCCTGGTGAGACAAACCGGCGACTCGTCAGTGAAGAGCACTGTCTGGTCCAGCAACGGTGGGTTTGGACCCATAGGCGACATTATTGCTGGTGATGTCTGGTGAGGACCTGCCTTACAACAGGCCTACAAGCCCTCAGTCCAGCCTCTCTCAGCCTATTACGGACAGTCTGAGCACTGATGGAGGGATTGTGCGTTCCTGGTGTAACTCGGGCAGCTGTTGCCATCCTGTACCTGTCCTGCAGGTGTGATGTTCGGATGTACCGATCCTGTGCAGGTTTTGTTACACGTGGTCTGCCACTGCGAGGACGATCAGCTGTCCGTCCTGTCTCCCTGTAGCGTCGTCTTAGGTGCCTCGCTGTACGGACATTGCAATTTATTGCCCTGGGCACATCTGCAGTCCTCATGCCTCCTTGCAGTATGCCTAAGGCATGTTCACGCAGATGAGCAGGGACCCTGGGCATCTTTCTTTTGGTGTTTTTCAGTCAGTAGAAAGGCCTCTTTAGTGTCTTAAGTTTTCATAACTGTGACCTTAATTGCCTACCGTCTGTAAGCTGTTAGTGTCTTAATGACCATTCCTCAGGTGCATTTTCATTAATTGTTTATGGTTCATTGAACCAAGCATGGGAAACCAGTGTTTAAACCCTTTATAATGAAGATCTGTGAAGTTATTTTGATTTTTACGAATAATCTTTGAAAGACAGGGTCCTGAAAGGGGACTTTTCTTTTTTTGCCGAGTTGACATTTAAAAGTGATTTTCCATTTATACTGTTCAATCCAACTCCAAGCAATTATTTTCTGCATTTCCTGCACTTTTATTATAATTTCCACACTGTGCCACATCGAATGCTTAAAGGGATACCATGGGATTTTTGTCAATGAGGCCCTTTATCTACTTCCCTAGAGTAAGATGAACTTGTAGATACCATTTGTATGGCTCTGTGTCCAGCAGGAAGGAAGTTGGAGGTAGTTTTGTGAGCCAATGTTAACTAGCGTTAGTGCAATGACTGCTAGCAGATACCCATAGACTTGGTATCCACAAGTTCATCTGAGTCTGGGGAAGTAGATAAAGGGCCTCATTGCCATAATCCCAAAGCATCCCTTTAAGACTAGGGATGGGCATCAGTAATCGAGTACTTGAACAGACGTTTATGCGCGATCTTTAACCAGCGATTTTATTATTTTTTCAAATACTGTAAAACTATTTGGTAGCATGTGCTTCGTGGCTGCCCAAATGGTCAAGTGAAATTGTCTTAAACAGCTTGCTTGGACTCTAGTGTTCCATTTGTACATGTGGGGCAAAACAAACAAGAAGCCAAGCATTTATTATTATTTTTTACCTCAATTCCCTTCCTCCTCCGTGTCTCATTCGCGTTCCGACTGCTCCCTACACGTGCTGAGTGCACACACACGCTCCCGTTAGGCCTACATAAATAAATCTAACTTTTTTTTATCCCTTTTTATTTTTACCAGGTAAGTTGACTGAGAACACATTCTCATTTACAGCAACGACCTGGGGAATAGTTACAGAAGGGATGAATGAGCCAATTGTAAGCTGGGGATGATTAGGTGACTGTGATGGTATGAGTGCCAGATTGGGAATTTAACCCCGGTGTCCTGGCTAACATCCCTACTCTTACGATAAGTGCCATGGGATCTTTAGTGACCACAGAGAGTCAGGACACCCATTTAACGTCTCACCTGAAAGACGACACCCTACACAAGGCAATGTCCTGGGGCATTGGGATATATATTTTTAGACCAGAGGAAAGAGTGCCTCCTACTGGCCCTCCCTCACCACTTCCAGCAGCATCTTGTCTGTCATCCAGGGACTGACCGAGACCAACCCTGCTTAGCTTCAGATGCAAGCCAGCGGTGGGATGCAGGGTGGTTTGGTGCTGGCATAACTGATGGGATACACAAGCTACATTCCTTGCAAAATGGTACGTTTTTATCACAAATTGGTTGATTTTGAAGTAGGAACATGTGTTCCAACAACGAGCTGCAGTTTTGGAATAAGTGTGTCCTGTCTATTTTCCTCTTGGGCTACTTTGCAAACTACTTGTATTTTTTTGTTTAATTGGTTAGCCTATGCTATAACCCCCCTAAACATATAGGTTCCACACTGAAAATAGGTGAAAACATTAGTTTGATAAAGACTGAGCATATTTAAGTGTAGCCTACTTACTTACTACTTACCAAACGGATGTCGGTGGCCGTAATTCATCCCCATGCAGTGTTCAATGTGGAATTGTTAGAAGCCTCTAAAAATAAGGTAGAATAAACTAAATCTAAAGCCTGTATATCGAAAAGAGAGCTTT
Organism: Oncorhynchus mykiss; assembly: GCF_013265735.2. Taxonomy (NCBI): domain Eukaryota; kingdom Metazoa; phylum Chordata; class Actinopteri; order Salmoniformes; family Salmonidae; genus Oncorhynchus; species Oncorhynchus mykiss. Next base: position 21,121,300 of record NC_048589.1, on the reverse strand, counting down.
TTGTTGGTAACCCTGTGAAAAAATGATTTCAACTTGCCAATTTGAGCCCGGTTTGAATGATCACTTTTTAAGAATAACTGTTCCAGACAACTTTCTATTTTATTCTCTTTTTATATTACATGTTTTTTTTTTACTATAAAATAGATGTCTTGACTGTGATAAGGGCTCTGGAAATAACAGCAGCTTTTCTTCTAAATTAACAAAGCAATGCTATGCCATTGAGGGTACTGCATTTTTGAAGATTGTATTCCGTAATATCATTTGACATTAAGATGAATTTATTGAAACCTAAATGCCACTTGCCGCCTTTTTTTTACTGAGAGTGTGTGATATATAATCTCACATTTTGTTACGTTACAGCCTTAATCTAAAATGGATTAAATAAAAATACTCTCAATACCCCATAATGACAAAGCAAAAACAGGTTTTTAGAAGTTTGAAAATGTATTAAAAATATAAAACAGATACCTTATTTGCATAAGTATTCAGACCCTTTGCTATGAGACTCGAAATTGAACTCAGGTGCATCCCGTTTCCATTGAGCATCATTGATGTTTCTGCAACTTGACACCTGCGGTAAATTCAATTGATTAGACATGCTTTGGAAACGCACACACCTGTTTATATAATGTCCCACAGTTGACAGTGCATGTCGGAGCAAAAATTAAGCCGTGAGGTCGAAGGAATTGTCCATAGAGCTCCGAGACAGGATTGTGTCGAGGCACAGATCTGGGGAAGCGTACCAAAACATTTCTGCAGCATTGATGGTCCCCAAGAACATAGTGTCTTGGTGTTTCCAAGACACTTCCTAGAGCTGGCTGCCTGGCCAAACTGAGCAATCGGGGGAGAAGGGCCTTGGTCAGGGAGGTGACCAAGAACCAAATGGTCACTCTTGACTGACAGAGCTCCTCTGTGGAGTTGGGAGAATCTTCTAGAAGGACAACCATCTCTGCAGCTCTTCAACAATAAAACCTTTTATACTAGGGTGGCCAGATGAAAGCCACTACTCAGTAAAGGGCACATGGCAACCCGCTTGGAGTTTGCCAAAAGGCACCTAAAAGACTCGGACCACAGCACCATACTGTGGGGATGTTTTTCAATGGCAGGGACTTGGAGACTAGTCAGGATCAAGGCAAAGTATAGAGATCCTTGATGAAATGCCTGGAGCACTCAGGACCTCAGACTGGGGTGGAGGTTCACCTTCCAACAGGACAACGACCCTAAGCACACAGCAAAGACAACGCAGGAGTGCCTATCGAGACAAGTCTCTGAATGTCCTTGAGTGGCCCAGCCAGAGTGCGGACTTGAACCCGATCAAACATCTCTGGAGAGACCTGAAAATAGCTGTGCAGGGAGGTGTCATTCAACCTGACCGAGTTTTAGCGGATCTGCAGGGAAGAATGGGAGAAACTCCCCAAATACAGGTGTGCCAAGCTTGTAGCATCATACCCACGACTCAAGGCTGTAATCGCTGCCAAAGGTGCTTCAACAAAGTACTGGGTAAAGGGTCTGAATACATCTAAATGTAATATTTAAGTTTTTAAATAGCCCTGGCAGACCCCCCAGGGCACTTGGCTGGCTACTTTTTCTATTTGGCTGGCTAGTGTGTGTGTGTGTGTGTGTGTGTGTGTGTGTGTGTGTAAAGAAGGTAGGCTGTGGGCCGGGACAGTGTAGTCTAATAGGATCATATCACAGAGACGAGTGAGGGAGGACGCACACTATCACCCCTCGTACACTCACTCTCTCTCACTCACACACATACATTCTCACTGCACAGGGCTGGTTCTCTCATTCAGCAGACAACCTCTAGAAAAAGTAATTGAGTTATATTTATTACAAATCAATTCATGCGGTGTGGGAAAAGGCATTAGGTTTTCTGCTGTAGTATATCAAACCCATAAAGTATTGAGGACGTGTCACCATCAGGGAGGCACTGGGAGCGAGGTGGAATGCCTTCTGGCATTCATATCAGGCTGTCTGGAAGTATCCAAAGCTGTTTTAAATAATAATTTGGGGGCGTGACTATATATGTCCTGTTATACACGTGTGTGTGTGTGTGTGTGTTTGCCTATCCCAACTCCCATTGACACACCCGCAGGGAGTGGGGTCACCATTGTACAGCGCCCTCGGAACTAGGTTAAGTGCCTTGCTCAAGGGCAGGGTAACAGATTTTTCACCTCGTCGGGTCCAGTATTCAAACCAGCGACCTTTCGGTTACTGGCCCCAGTGCTCTAACCTAGAGACTACCATCCGCCCCATTTCACGTTAGCCCATTTCCCTTTCACTGGGATGGGGCTGTGCCAGTGTCTGGCTGGCCTTGAAGTTTGGAATTAAAGCAACTTTTAAAAATCTAAAATATGTGTCAACAAAGCGATATAGGACATTTGGGCATGAACTGATCAGCTATTTTGATATTCAATATTTGCAGCTATGCACCATTTGTATTTATTTTATTTCTTGGCTATGTTGAAAGTTGGTTATGTGCATATGACGTGCATGATACCAAAGACTTATTCTTGCTCTCTCTTCAGAATGGCGCTGGACATCTATGACTCTCAGTACCTGGTGATCCTGGCCCCCTCCCTGGTCATCGCCCTCATCTTCCTCTTCTTCTGGCTCTTCATGAAGGAGACCTCCTATGACGAGGTGCTGGCCAGGCAGAAACGAGACCTCAAGCTGCCACCCTCCAAACCAGAAACCCGCAAGAAGAACGATAAGAAAAAGAGCAAGAAGAAAGAGAGCAGTAGTAGAGGGGAAGGAGGAGAGTCTGAGGAAGACCTGCGTGACTTTGACGTGGCTGATGCTGTGAGCAGTTCCACTGCGGAGGAGGAGGAGGAGGAGCCTGTCCCTGTGGCTCCACCCACCCCTGTTTCTGCCCCTGTGGCATCGCCAGCCGAGGCCCCTGCAGGGGTGAGGGAGAGGAAGAAGGAGAAGAAAGCCGCAAAGGCAGCTGCAGCTGCTCCTCCTGCTGAGATGCCTTCGGTGAATGGCTCCAAGCAAGCTGGTCACAAAGCAGAGCCCCCTGCCCCAGTGGCTAAACCCAGTCCCCCCATACCCCAGCCTGACCCTCAGCCCCCAGCCCAGGCTCAGACCCCCCCCCAGTCCTCTGGCAAGAAGAAGAAGAAGCAGAAGACAGAGGCTGGTGAGTAGAAGGCCAGGGTGACTTTCATAGGATAAGAGGATGTGGTTCACTATGCGCTTGCCTGTGTCTGCAGACGGGGCTAGCGCCTTCCCCGAGGCCACTTGTTAGTGTCCTCCTGAATCAAATCAGATTATTTAAAGCCCAGTATGAGTAGTGAGCAGGACCTTCTACACAAATGGATCACAAGGCCATCATAATGGCATCCTCTTTTCCTCCATCTCTAAAGCCTAATTGTCCTCGTGTTGGTTCCTGTCTAGTGGAAGAAGAGATTAAGGTGGATAAAGCTCCAGCTCCAGTCAAAAAGGAGGTTCCTGTGCCGGTGGAAACCAAAGCCCAGGATGGAGCGGCCCCCACAGCCACCTCAACCAGTAGCAAGAAGAAGAACTCTGCCAAGAAGCAGAAGACTGAGCATGGTAAGGAGGATGTAGACCTACTGATACTGCAGGTTAATCAAAGTCAGAGCAGGTTCAGACATTGTTCGAAGCTACTAGCAGAAAGCAAAAAAATCGTACTCTGCCTTTTTAAAAATATTTATATTTATGAAATCCTTGGGCCCACTCTCAATTTGTGTGCCTTGTCTGGCCCCAAATATGACAATGTGTTTCGGTATCCCTCAGCCCAAGTGGATGATATCCAGCCTGACTCTGCAGGTCCTGCTAACCACCATGGTGATGCGCCCTCCAAGGGAAGTGTCAAGAAACAGAAGAATGAGATGGATAAAGGTGAGAAACCTACACTCCAATAGATAGCTACTATATCATGTTTAAACCTGACATATGAACAATTACATTTGATAAATCTATTTAAACTGCATCATTCTATTCCACTCCGCTGCCATGCAACACTTGTATAACACATCATAGTTCATCCTATGCCTTTATGTGTGTGTATTTGTAGAGAACTCTGAGGTGAAGCTGAAGGAGCTGCTTTTGGGCCTGGGAAGTCTGGCCCTGTCACAGGCAGAGGCTGTCAGTGTGGTCACTGTGCTTAAAGAGAAGAACCCATCTGCCCTGGACGCTTGGCAGAAGTCTGCAGCTAAGGCTGACCCCTCATCCCTGGAGAGAGAGAGGCTCCTCACCACTCTGCAGGAGGAGGCCTCCATCGCCAAGGACAAGGTCCAGCAGCTCAGCAAGGTGCACCTATACATACTCATAAGATGACCTTAACCCGACCATACCGGTACCAAAATATATATCCATAGACTACATCACTGGTTTATTACCTGTGGAATCTAGCAGTGGCTTGGTGGCATTTCATTCCAGTACTGATCCGCTGCCATTTCTGCCCTGTCCGCTGTTAGGAGCTGCAGCAGGAGAAGCAGAAGACTGTGAGGGCGGAGGCTGTTCTGAGGGACCAGCGTGGGGCGCTGGAGAAGGAGCTGAATGTCATGCAGGCTAAATCCCAGGGAGAGCTCCAGGGCATACAGATGAAGGTGACCACCATTCACCACTCTGATACCTTTACTTAAACAGGCCAAACCTCAACTACCGTCACTTTTTACTGTCATGCTTTATACTCCAACATCAGTCCTGAGGCAGTATAGACGAGTGTTTCTGTATGATACTGTATGTGTGGTCGTACTGACTCCCAATGTTGTGTAGTTCCAGAAGCTGAGGGAGCAGCTGGAGGGTCAGATCGCCAGGCTGCAGCAGGAGAACGGCATCCTGAGAGATGCAGTCAGCTCTGCCACCAACCAGATGGAGAGCAAGTGAGTGCCACCTCCCAGCCAGCTGTTTCTAGATTATAAAGATGTTAAGTTCTTTGATAGGTATTGTATTGCACTGTAAGAATACTAGTTGCCTTTGAGGCACGGCATGGATGAGTGTGTGGGTTATAATAGTGGTTGTGGTGTGCATGGCAGGCAGTCGTCGGAGCTGAACCAGCTGCGCTCTGAGTACTCTGGTCTGATGAAAGAGCTGACGGAGAACAACAACAAGCTGCAGCAGGAGGAGCACCAGAGGAAGTCGCTGGAGGTCAACTATAAGCAGAATGTGTCTCAGCTGGAGGTATGTGGTTTGTCAGGGGAGGGGCAAATGACTCACACGGGCATCTAATTTAATTATTTATTCAGCCCATAGTTCACTCGGCTGCCTCAGAGATTGAACACAAAGGAATCTCTCCTTCGTGGTCAGACCTGGACTGGACTGTTTCGGGTTTCTCACTGTAACCATGGGAGGGCCTGTGTCCGCCCTTCCTAAGGGGGGGGGGGGGGGGGGGTTCTGGGTGGTGTGTAATAGAACAGGGAAGTGGAGGATTGTGTTAGCTCAGGAAGTGGGTCTGTTTGAGGCTTTGTGCTCAGTATGAACACTGCTTCCCTGCAACAGACACCCAGGTCGGCCTTTCCTGTGTTCATAACCACAGTACAGTGAGATGGATTCTGAGAGGTTGTCAGTGTATGTGCACTGTTAAAGTGCCAAGTGTTGTCCTGTGATCACCAGGCTCAACTGCAGGAAGCTAAGCGCCGCTGGGACGAGCTCCAGAACTACCTCCACAATGTCAACGCAGAGAGGGAGAAACTTCATGCTGCTAAAGAAGGTGCTCAAGAGATTCTATAAACAGACCTCTGAAAGGCAAACGAATGCACGACTCATTGCCAATATGTAACAAATGTTACATGTGACGAAGGTGATATGACTGGGTCTGGTGTCTCCTCTCTCAGAGCTGCAGAGCCAGCTGCTGGCGGTGGAGACCGAAATGAGCAACAAGAACAAGGAGATCCAGACGCTGCACAGCAGCCTGACCGACACCATAGTGTCCAAGGACCAGGTGGAGCAGAAGGTGATGCAGCTGCTGGAGGTGTCCCAGCACAGCCTGGCTGACAACTCAGCGCAGGTCCAGGTAGGGGAACACAGCCCTAATTGTTGTAATGACTGTAATGTGTAATGTGATGTGTATAACAATAACACATTCCCTAGTGTTTACATTCACCAGTGGTTGACAGTTAAACTTGGAAGTTGTAGTTATTGTGCCAGGTATAAACAGGACTTCACATTCAGCCCATTCGGAAACGAGGGAGAGAAGTAGTTAAAGGGGAACAGTTTTAGTTGAGAGACTGAGATGGGCCAAATATTTGAAGTATTTTAGTATTTATATTTTTCATATTCTGGTATGCACTCAACATAACATCCTTTTAACCCTGACAGGATCTCCTGAGGGAAAACAGTGGCCTTCAGACCCAGATTGAGACTCTGCAGAACCAGTTGAGCTCACAGGTATGTTTCACCCTTTAGTTCGTCAACAAGAGTTCATATGTACAGTACCAGTCAAAGTTTGGACACACCTACTCATTCAAGGGTTTTTCTTTATTTTTACTATTTTCTACATTGTAGAATAATGGTGATGACATCAACACTATGAAATAACACAAATGGAATCATGTAGTAACTAAAAAAGTGCTAAACAAATCAAAATATATTTGAGATTCTTCAAAGTAGCCACCCTTTGCCTTGATGACAGCTTTGCACACTCTTGGCATTCTCTCAACCAGCTTCATGAGGAATGCATTTCCAACAGTCTAGAAGGAGTTCCCACATATGCTGAGCACTTGTTGGCTGCTTTTCCTTCACTCTCCAGTCCAACTCATCCCAAACCATCTCATTTGGGTTGAGGTTGGGTGATTGTGGAGGCCAGGTCATCTGATGCAGAACTCCATCACTCTCCTTCTTGGTCAAATAGCCCTTACACAGCCTGAAGGTGTGTTTTGGGTAATTGTCCTGTTGAAAAACAAATTATAGTCCCACTAAACTCAAACCAGATGGGATGGCATATCACTGCAGAATACTGTGGTAGCCATGCAGGGTAAGTGTGCCTTGAATTCTAAATAAATCCCCAACAGTGTCACCAGCAAAGCACCCTACATCACACCTCCTCCATACTTCTCGGTGGGAACCACACAGATCACCCGTTCGTTCACCTACTCTGCGTCTCACAAAGACACGGCAGTTGTAACCAAAAATCTCACATTTGGACATTGATTGTGTTTCGTGGCCCAAGCAAGTCTCTTTTTCTTATTGGTGTCCTTTTAGTAGTGGTTTCTTTGCAGCAATTTGACCATGGAAGCCTGATTCACTCAACATCAACTGTTCAGAGGAGACGGTCTGTTACTTGAACTCTCTGAAGCATTTGTTTGGGCTGCAATCTGAGGTGCAGTTAACTCTGAACTTATCCTCTGCAGCAGCGGTAACTGGGTCTTCCTTTCTTGTGGCGGTCCTCATGAGAGCCAGTTTCCTCATAGCGCTTGATGGTTTTTGCGACTGGACTTGAAGAAACGTTCAAAATTCTTAATTTTCCAGATTGACTGATCTTCATGTCTTAAAGTAATGATGGACTGTTGTTTCTCTTTGCTTATTTGAGCTGTTCTTGCCATAATATGGACTTGGTCTTTTACCAAATAGGGCTATCTTCTGTATACCACCCCTACCTTGTCACAACACATTTGATTGGCTCAAACGCATTAAGAAGGAAAGTAATTCCACTATTTAAGGCACACCTGTTAATTTAAATACATTCCAGGTGACTACCTCATGTAGCTGGTTGAGAGAATGCCAAGAGTGTGCAAGGCTGTCATCAAGGGTGGCTAATTTGAAGAATCCCAAATATAAAATATGTTTGGATTTATTTAACTTTTTTGGTTACTACATGATTCCATATGTGTTATTTCATCATTTGATGTCTTTACTATTATTCTACAATGTAGAAAATAGTAAAAGATCAAGAAAAAAACCTTGAATGAGTAGGTGTGTCCAACCCTTTTTGACTGGTACTGTATATGTGAGTGTGTTGTGACCACTGTCTTCCCTCCTCTTTCAGGCCACTACTGTATCCCACTTTGAGGAGCTACAGAAGCTGTAAGTGTTTCCCCAGCCCACTTGCACATCTGTCCTTGAATGTCTGTTCCTTATAATGTCCTCTCTGACTCTTGTCCCTGTCATATGGGTTGTGTTGCTGACTCTTGCCCTGTGTGGTTGTGTCCAGGCTGGCTGAGAAGGAGCTGCAGAGGAAGAGTCTGGAGGACTCCCTGAATGGTGAGAGGAGCAGTGGTGCCAGCAGGGAAACTAACATGCAGGTACCTACAGTAATACTGTCTAAACCCCCATTATTACACCAGCTCTGTAAAATACGGTCTGTTAACCGGATGGAATGTGTTGAGCTGTAGGAATGCTGCTCACAGTACATTGGATTGATTTGTGGGCTTACTATACATGGAAGTTATTTCTTTGTGAAGCATAGTAGCTAGTACAGTTATAAAACAGAACTATGATAAGCCCTCTGGGCTGCCTTTGTTCATTAAAACAAAGTAAATTAGCTGAAAATTGTCATTAGGATAAAGATATTATCAAACTACTGTAGACCTACATGCACACTGTCAAATGAATGAAATGAAATGAGTGATATCTCCTTTGTGTGAGATGAATGTTGTTGAATCTGGGCTTCCTGCCCTCACCCTCCTCTCTCCTCCACAGGCCATGCACAATGAGAACATGTCACTGAAGGTAGAGCTCCAGAATCTGCAGGCTCAGATTTCTGAACAGGTCAGAAGTAAAACACGCCTGTTTTCTTAGATGGAACTCCTGCTGTGATCTACCAGTTCCTCAGTATGCATAACTCTGACACACCCTCTCTCCCCATCTAGACTGCTTCTCAGCTGACCTTGGATCAGTTCCAGAGGAGGTATGTGAGAACAGAGAGCATTAAGACCACACCAGAAAACAATGCTCTACTTCACATTGACCGTGTCTCACTATGTCTTTGTGTTGTTGACCCCCCCCCCCCCCACACACACACACAGTTTCCAAGAGCGGGAGGAGAACATCAAGACTGTGGAGGACCTGCTGAAGATGGGGCTGATTGAGGTGGCCAATAAGGAGGAGGAATTGAAGGTGAGCAGGGTTCATGAATGAGCTTGATCATTCCCACCAGATAAACACAGTTTTGATCGTGCATTTTGTAAATAAAAATGAAGTGTTTGAAATCAAATTGCTTTCTCTGTCAGACTGTAAGAGAAGAGAAGGAGGTTCTGAAACAAGAGATGGAGGTTTTAAAGCTTCAGACTACTGAACAGGTATGTTATGCACACTTTTTCCCCCCCACACGGCTCTACTGTCTCTTTTTATTTTGATAGTCTCAACTCCGTTCCCTCATGAATTCTCCCTCTTGTCTTTTCCTACTCTCAGACATTGTCCGATTCGATAGTGGATGCACTACAGAGCAAGTAAGTCAATGAAAATACCACTTTTTCCTTAGCAACTGCTATGAAACAGCTTGCCATATTCATGGTCAATTTGTTCTGTGTTCGCTAAGTTTTGTTGTTCTGTGTTTCAAGGATCCAAGAGAAAGATGAGCAGATTAAGTCAATGGAGGAGAGCCTACAGGCAGCACAGGAGAGTGACTCCAGCAATGGGATGACCATTGAGGTGTGTGTTCATAGTCTCTCTCTCAAAATTCAAGTTAAGTGCTTTATTGGCATGTGTTTAGACTTTTCCCAATGTTACTGTTTTGGTTCTAGACTGTGCTGTGTCTCCCTGCTGGGTGTTTGGTGTGACCCTGTGTTTGTTGTCCCTGCAGTCTCTGGAGCAGCAGGTGGTGGGGCTGGAGCAGCTGAGACAGAAGGAGGCGGAGGACACCACCAGTGCCAGAAACCAGCTCCTAGAACTACAGACACAGTAAGCCTACTGTACTATCCTTAAGCCTACTGTTCTACTCTTTCCTACTCGATTACTGCATTATACCCTGAGAAATTAGACAGACACACACTCTGTTGCAGGCTTGCTGCTAAGGACCAGGAGATCCAGACCCTACAGAGTGAGTTGGAGGCGAGGGCCAAGGAGGTGAGCGACAAGGTGCAGGAGCTACAGCAGCAACAGGTGAGGGAAGAGGTGGAAACAGTTCATTGGTCATCTGTATTGGCTGAATGGGAGAGGGTGAAAAATAATAAGATGTCATTTACTTTTTTTCTTGTTCTAGATGACCCACACTGAAGCCCCAAGCCCGGAACTGCTGACAGCGTGAGTAACAGCAATACTTCACAGAATTCCCTTCAGTATACAGTAGGTGTCCCTTGGCATGGGGCTATCCAGCAGCGTTATGCTTGGTAATGTATGTGTGGTGGTGTTCTGTCCTCCAGGTTGGCAGAGAAGGAGAAGCAGGTGTCTGATCTCCAGGGAGAGCTGGCAAAGCTGAGGGAGTCCCTGGAGCTTCACAGGAGCAAGAACAACGTAGGTGTCCCGTCCTGTGCTGCAGACTGCTGCTTCCCCAGCCCACACCCACACTACCTACCTCTCCAGTCTAGACCTGACATACATCTGCAGACCTCATCCTGTATATACTCTGCTAAACCAGGGGTTCTCAAACCCTTCCTCGGGAACCCCCCCCCCAGCCGTTCTATTTATTTAAACTATTCTGGAGCTAACACACCTGATTCAACTTGTCATCTAATTATCAAGACATTGACTAGGTGAATCGGATGAGTTAGAAAAGGGCTACAACAAAATTGTGACATGTCTGGGGGGTCCCTGAGAGGTTTGAGAACCACTGCCCTAAACCACACCCCTCAGTGATGTCACTCTACCTATTCATCTGCAGTCCTGTGCACCTCTGCTTCAAATGAATAATCTCACTCTACTCATTTTCCCAAGTGGATAAATTGCATTTTGTCGCAGACTATGAATGAAATTAATTAAGCTACTTGAAATTATTCAAGTCAGTAATTTCTCTACCGTTTACATTTTAGTCCTGTTAATTTGAAATTCCATGCTTATGTTGGCTAAGGCTTTCTACAATCAAACAGCATAGTTAAGGGATGTCAGTCTACTCTGCTCTGTTCATGGCCATGTTTACAAGGAGTCCCTATTTCTGTGTCCACAGTATAACAACAGCCTTGTTTTACAGAGACTGAGAGCTACCTTGTTGGCTAGCTCTGTATAACGTGATTTGGCTTTTCCTATCTAGGTACATTTGACTTTTTTGGCAGTGAGCTGCAGCTCTCCAGATTCTTTCAGTGTCTATCCCAAAGACCTCTACTGAGTGACTAACTGTTTGTTTTTGCCTATACAATTTAGTGGACGATTCTTTCAAAGACTCAATCGTTAGATGGGCAGCTCATGTTAAGCTGCGCTTGACCCTTAGACTGGTTTACAGGTAAAGTGCAGTGAGGATTTTCTTTTAAACCTACACTCAGAAACAGGAAAGGACAGCTGTACAGAAAAGGAGAGTAGAAAATAGTATTAGCTAATGGTTCTCTGTTCGTCCGTATATGAATTGTTTGTGTTGGTCACTGCATACTTTTTCCTGAGGCTGAACTGAAAGTCGTATCTCTTTTGAAACTGACTAGGAGCTTCGGGTGAAAAACTGGAGCGCTATGGAGGCTCTGGCAGCCACCGAGTCCATGCTTCAGGGGAAACTTGGCAAAGCCCTCAAGGTTCGGACGCTGCTTCCAGTCTGCTTCACTCTAGATTGAAAACTTGATTCATCCCCAAACAGCTATTGCCATAATCGACCAGTGAGATTACTCCATGATTCATACATATGCTGCTGCACACTGATTTCTCCCCTCTTTCTGCACTCTGGCCCTGAATAATTGTCTCCATTAGCTATACCTCTCTCAGGAATATCAGGAAGACTAATGAACTTTATGCACTTTACCACTGCTGTTCTTGAGTTCTGCTTGCTATTCTGCGCTAGAATCTGCTTTACTTATACAGTTGTATAACTACATAAATTCCAGTGCAAAGTAAAACTGTGAATTGAAAATGAGTGTGCAGTGACTGACTCCAGATTTCATGTAGCGGGATGGTCATATTGAGTTGTGATCCATGATCTTCGTGATGCTCCTCTCACTTCCTGCCATGTGCTTCTCTCATTTCCTTTCCCCAATTCTGCATGTGTTCCATTATGCTTTGTGATGTGTATACACTGACATCAATACAGCCATCAGCCGCTAGTGAAATTCTATTCCAAGAAATTTGATCCTGCAGAATTGCCGTTTAGAAAATGATGTCCAGATTATGTGCAAAGTGTCAACATCGTTATTTTGTGTAAAATCATTTTTGAAAACATGCTAAAATAACAGTGATACCATTGATCAACATACATAAATCTTTCAGTTTGTGTACGCCACCACCTTACTGCATTGACCTATATACTGAACAAAAATATAAACGCAGCATGCCACAATTTTAAATCGGCAGTGGTGGAAAAAGTACCCAATTGTCATACTTGAGTTAAAGTAAAGATACCTTCATAGAAAATGGCTCAAGTGAAAGTCACCCAGTAAATACTACTTGAGTAAAATATACTTAAGTATGAATAATTTCAAGTTCCTTAAATTAAGCAAACCAGTAGGCACAATTTTATTTTTGTATTTTATTTACGGATAGCCACGGGTACACTCCAACACATTTACAAACAAAGCATGTGTGTTTAGTGACTCCGCCAGATCAGAGACAGTGGGGATGACCAGGGACGTTCTCTTGATAAGTGTGTGAATTGGACCAGGGAAAATGTATGGTGTAAAAATTGCATCCTTTTATTTAGGAATGTAGTAAAGTAAAAGTTGTCAAATATGAAGTACAGATCCACAAAAAATTACTTTAGTACTTTAAAGTATTTTTACTTAAGTACTTTACACCAATTGAAATAAATAAATGAGGCTCTAATCTATGGATTTCATATGAGAATGGAAATACAGATTGGTCACATGCTGTATCTTACATTTTTTTTTTTTTTTAAAGTAGGTGTGTGGATCAGAACCAGTCAGTATCTGGTGTGACCACCATTTGCCTCATGCAGTGCGACACATCTCCTTTGCATAGAGTTGATCAGGCTGTTGTTGATTGTGGCCTGTGGAATGTTGTCCTACTGGGTCGAAATTGCTGGATATTGGCGGGAACTGGAACACTGTCTTACAGGTCGATCCAGAGCATCCCAAACCTGCTCAATGGGTGACATGTCTGAGTATGCAGGCCATGGAAAAAGTGTGTGGCCGTGCGTTGTCATGCTGAAGAAACATGAGGTGATGGCGGCGGATGAGTGGCACGACAATGGACCTCAGGAACTCGTCACGGCATCTCTGCATTCAAATTCCCATTGATACAATGCAATTCTGTTCGTTGTCCGTCGCTTATGCCTGCCCATAACCCCACCGCCACCATGGGGCACTCTGATTCCAACTGACATCTGCAAACTGCTCACCCACACAATGCTATACACGTGCACTGCGGTTGTGAAGCCGGTTGGACATTCTCTCCAATGACATTGGAGATGGCCTACGGTAGAGAAATTAACATTAAATTCTCTGGCAACAGCTCTGGTGGACATTCTTGCAGTCAGCATGCCAATTGCACGCTCCCTCAACTTTTGGCATCTGTGACGTTGTATTGTGTGACAACTGCAGCAATTTTTCAGCTCTGCGAGAAATACGCTATTTTGTGTTTTATATTTTACTTTAGTGTAGAAACCAGACTGTAATATTGACACAAGTTCCTCTGCTGTAGCTGCTGTTAATATCCACCCAGCTGTTTCCTTGGGGTTTTTCTAGTCCTCTTCATCAGTGAGAATATGATCTGCCATTACCCTTTGCTTAGCCGTATGTATTTAGGGACCCACTAATAAACCATAGACTAACAGATTGCTCTCCTACTATAAACAGTTGTGGGGGTTCGGTATATTTTTGCCACAGTTCTAACCCCTAATGACTCGCTCCTCATGTCCATAAAGCAGACCGGGTACATGGTGAACTGATTTTCCCAGCAGCTGCTCTCGGCCATCTTGGTACAGTAAAAATGGCCTTCATTTTAAGCTGAGTGTAGGAGTTCCTGGACACCTGTTGTGTGCTCTCAGGAAAATGCATGCTCATACACAATCCAAAGCATATGTCCCAGCGTAGATCCCTTTCCCCTTACAACACAAGGTGTTAATGAGAGTAGAGGTGGCCAGGACACCTCTCTCCTCCTGAGAGTTTCAAGCCCTGTGCAGCTAGTGGGATTAATGGTACCAACGTAGTGGGTTTTGTTTGGTGGTTCTTCATCACAGAGCACCACACGTGCTTCCATGGGAAGAATGTTAGCTCCTCCGGGGCATTACTGCAACTGAATGAACAAGAGTGAGTAACATGTTCCTCCTTGAAAGGAGACCAATGTGAACTTTGAACCTGTGGAGAGCAGAGCGGGGTCTAAACTTAATGAACTCGTCTCGTGGTGGTGCGTGGCTGCTGAACGCTGGGGTGGATGAATACTTGCTTGAAGCACACTCAATAAATGAGCCGTTGAAAATGTTAGCTGTTTGTTGCACTGGAGTGTCGTGGAGAGGGAGTTGTGTTTGTCACAGGCCATGCTCCTGTATGCACTCTGAGATGGGAGAGGTGAAACCAAGCGAGCAGAGAGGTAGCGATTTGAGGTGTTGGATGTTTTCCTGCACTGTGTGTGTGTGTGTGTGAGCCCTGAGTGTAGTCCATGTTGAACATCCACGTTTCTCTTCCTTCTCGCTCTCCTCTACCTCTTCAGGAGCACCAGACAGCCCTGGAGACAGCTCAGGTAGAGTGTCGAGAGGTTTTGCACAGACTGCTACCCAACGTGCCTCTGCCTGCTGAACATGTAAGGTCTCACAATACAGTATATAATGTGCCATTTAGCAAACACTTTTACCCAAAGCGACTCAGTCATGCATGCATATGTTTTACATATGGGTGTCCCGGGAATTGAACCCACTATACTAGCGTTGCAAGAGCCATCCTCTACCAACTGCCATACAGAGAACCACATGATGTGATATTAAATTCTAAGTTAATCTGTTCCACATGGTCTATTGTTGTGTATCTCTCAGAACCACCAGGAGTGGCTGCAGAGGTTTGAGACTGCAGTGAAAGAGGCCCCAGCAGCAGAGGTGACCCTAGCAGCAGAGCCCAGACCTTCAGCTCCAGGGGGCTCAGAGGACACCAAGGTTTCCTTTTACAAAGACTTTTATGTTTTAAAATGTCTGAGAACTGGGGTGGAAAGAAGTGAAACCAGGGCTGTTCCTTTCACCAGATATTGGCTGATAAGCTGAAGGAATCAGAAGAGGCCCAGAAGGTTCTACAGAAAGATTGTGAGACATACAAGAAAGTGTTGGCTGAGACGGTAAGGCG
This sequence comes from Oncorhynchus mykiss, assembly GCF_013265735.2. Lineage (NCBI taxonomy): Eukaryota > Metazoa > Chordata > Actinopteri > Salmoniformes > Salmonidae > Oncorhynchus > Oncorhynchus mykiss. Next base: position 21,106,040 of record NC_048589.1, on the reverse strand, counting down.
ACGCTCTCTATCAGTGTCCTGTAGATGACGTTAAAAAGGTGTTGTGAGGAGGCTGTGAAACTAACCTGTAATAACCTCTACTGTCCACAGGAGGGCATCCTGCAGCGCCTCCAGAGCAGTGTAGAGCAGGAAGAGTCTCGCTGGAAGGTGAAGCTGAATCTGTCACAGACAGAGCTGAAAGAGGTGAACACTGAAGAACATTAAATTAACCTCAAATTGTTTATATTGCACTTTTAACAATATCATTGGTATGTGTGGTGCAGTGGAGACTGGTGGGAGGAGCTATAGGAGGATGGGCTCATTGTAAGGCTGGAATGGAATAAATGGGACAGCATCAAACACATGAAAACCACGTTTGACTCCGTTCCTTCATTTCCGCCATTACAATCACCTCCTATAGGTCCTTCCACCAGCATCCACTGGTGTGGTGCTTATAGTCACTCTCCTGCCCTTTCTTTTCTAGATGAGTGTGAAAGTGGCAGCACTGGAGCAGGAGGTGGACAGGATGAGTGACCTCGGGGAGCTGGACAACGTCAGTCCTTCAGTTTAATACTTTACATACCGCTCAGCAATTGTATTATTTAGTCACTTTACATCAGTTGACACATTCAATTTAATAGATTTTCATACATAGCTAAAAATGCAATATTTTGTTCGTCCATAGTTGAGAAGGGACAAGCAGTACCTTGAGTCTGAGCTGGAGAGAGCAGAGCACGAGAGCGCCACCTATGTGACGGAGGTCAGCGAGGTGAGCTGACTCAACTTCCTGTCATCTACCTGTCATACTCGGTCATTTCATAGTGGTTATCCATCTATGTAGTCATAGGGGTGGCAGGTAGCCTAGCGGTTAAGAGCGTTGGACCAGTAACCAAAAGGTTGTTGGTTCGAATCCCCGAGGTGACTAGGTGAAAAGTCTGTCTGTGCCCTTAAGCAAGGTACTAAACCGTAATTACTCTGGATAAGAGGCTCTGATAAAAATGCAAATGTAGTCATTCCCCTCTGCATTGTCTCTGGGTGTTACTGTACTTGCTATATGTTTATGGAGCTTGTCTCTTTGTTTACTGTTTGTGGTATCCACCATTGTGTTTGTACATGCAACAGTTGGACATTACATTACACAACACATTTTTCATTGTAGAATGCTCTGTTTTTAGAGGGTTTACGAACTTCACACAGTAACTTAAAGCACTTTATGTTTTTCTAGTTGTTTCCTGTAAAATCATTGGAGTCCCTTTGCAGGCACACGGAACAGAAACATTCCAGCTGCATTCATTCAAATCATCACACGTTTCTCCGGAGAGTGAGAGTATTTTATGTAGGTCGCTGTAGATCATTGGTCAGATCGAGAACCATCGAACTCTCCTAAACAGCTTTAGATGCTATTACACTCACACCCTAATTCACTACTAGGACACACCCTAGAAGCCAATCACCCAAGCCGTTCCCTTGCTTCAGCTGTGTAGCGTTGTTTCCCCGGGTCCCACAGCCGCTCGTTGAAAACATCTCACACTTCATTTCAGTTTAAAGATCTGTTGACTGAACTGCAGAGCTAACTTGATGGCTCTTATACAGAAACAGTCAGGCAGAATGAGGAGTTGAATTTGGTAAGCCTTGCTCACCCATATAGGTAGAGCTCCCGTAACCTGTCCCTCTTCCTTACTTCACCAGCACCACCACCCAATGTTATCTCTGGGGTCATCACCTGCCTTTGGAATACATGGTTCTCAATGTCCTTTGGGAGTCATGATTCTCAATGTCCTTTGGGAGTCATTCCAGCTATCTATCTACAACCTCTGGATACACTAGTGATATAAGTTTAAATGCAACAGGCTAAACTGTTTTTATATGCATGTGTAAGGTGGGTTTTCTTTGCTTTTTGGAGGAAGTTATATTCTTAGTGTAACGATAGACTGAGCTATTAGTATCATTGGTTATAGATGGACATTCCTTACTCGTGATAGGACAGACTTAAAACACTACTGTTTCCATCCTGCACACTATCCACTATCCCCCTCAAACTCAACTCTGGACCTTGAAGCCAGTTCCACTGTTTTTTCCCCCTTGTTCTCCTATTGTCAGGGACTGATTTTAGCTAGGTGCAATTATCAGGTAGAACAGAAAACCAGCAGGCTTCCAGACCTCATAGAGTAAGTGTTGAAAGCCCTGCACTATCCCATCACTACCACTAAAAGGCTTACGGTGGCTTTCTGCTACTCCTGTACAGGCCAATGAGCTTCTCCATGTCGGCCATCTTTGGGGATACATTCTATGTCTTCAACTGCACGCACACTTTCATCATATTATCATTCATTTGCCTCCACACACAGTTGAAACATTTTCAACGTCTCCCTGTCTTGACGTCTCTCTTGTCACCCTTCTGTCTGTGAATGCCTTCAAGGATACCTGAACATTTTGATTTTTTCATTTGACAATGCATAAAAAAAAAAAAATGTTTGTCAGTGTCTAGCTAATTATTATTAGTTTAGTAGATATAGCTACATGTCTACCTCAACTGCTCTAAAAGCCAAGTGAAAACAGTTTTGGTGTATGCAGATGTTTGCATTTTATTGGTAGAAATATACAAATATATCACCTCATGTATATGCAAATTCCCCCCTCCAAACAGTTCGAGATCAGATTTCACCAGGAGTGGAATGGTCATTGTCATGTGTTAAGTGTCTCATCTCTCTGTTGGTGTTTGGTTGCAGCTGAAGACCCAGCTGACTGAGACTCTGTCTAAACTGGAGACTGAGGAGCATGAGAGGCAGAAGGTGGCTGGGGATCTCTATAAGGTAAGACAGCCCCTCAGGATTGGACTACCATAAGTTTATGTTTGGATATACATTGTTGTTAGATAAATAGTTTGTTACCAGTCCCAAGTCTAGAATGAAACACTCTAGGAGCTAAATCCACTCTGAACATTTGAATACGTGGATGTGTTGAACACGCTTATATTACCTGAAATGTAAGCTTAAATGTTTCTTGTAATTTCCCCCATCCTGCTCCACCTCAGGCCCAGCAGTCTCTGGATCTGATCCAGGAGGAGTTCTGCAAAGAGACCGGCCAGGGTGACCTGATAGAGAACAGCAACCTCTCATCACACGTAAGACTTACTGGAGGGGAAGGGGAACTTTGTCTGTGGCTGGGTCGATTTTTTATTTTTATTTTAAATATTAGTTTTGAAGTCAGTCACGCATATGATCTAGGTAGTGTACATTTGTGGTAAAAACACAGGTAGCTATGAGTATTTGTAGTATTGTATGTTAAATGTAACCAGTCTTTACCTAGGGGTAGTTTTATTGACCAGTAGGTGTAGTTATATTGAAAGTGACCAGAGGGGATTAACTACACCGTCCCTCAGGAGGATATTGACAGGAAGGAGAAGAAGACTGCAGACCTAAACCAAACTGTGAGGGAACTGCAGCAGCTGCTACTGGCTGTCAACCGGCAACTCACCAAGGGACAAGAGGCGGTAGGACATTGGATAACTCGGCAATCAAAAGAAGGAGTCAATTTACAATAAATGGAGGGTATAACTGGCATGTAAGTCTTCGTTGTAACTCTAAAGAGATATTGAACTGTGCTTTCTTGCAGGAATCAGACTCGCCTGAAGTATAGGGAGGGGAGGATGGACCCTCTCTAGAGACAACCTCTCCACCTCTACCTCTCTTATCATGCCCTCATCCTCTCCTGCTATACTCCTCGCTTTCCCTTTCACCTGTACTGTAGGCAGCCTCTTGCTGACCCCATGCCCAGTGCTGACCTATAACCTCTGACCCCCACCTGCTCCTCCTCAGCAGGGTCAGGGAGAGACCTGGCTGGGCCCCAGAGCAGAGGGGCTCCCTTAAACTACAAACACGCCGAACACCAAACCAGACCTTACTACTGCAAAAGCCCACCACATTCCTCATGATCCCAACAGCACAGCCAGAACTAAAAGCATCCTACACATTCAGACTGTGTGGCATCCCCCCCCCCCTGTTTAGTACCCCCTTTTTTTCAATGGAACGCTTTGAATACATCGTATTTCTCTGTTAGTTTTCTTTGTCAAGAAGGCGAATAAGTGGATTCCTAAATTAACTTTGGGTTCTTTGTCCTTTTAAGTTAAAAAAGGAAAAATGTATTGTTTAAAAAAGTAACTGTTGGGACCTGCTGACTGTACACTACAATTGTTGATCTCTTTGACTCCTGTCCTGACAACTCAAACACGTACATGTGCTGATTCATGAATATATAACTACTGTACATGCATACTTTGGCTGAGTATTGGGAGGGGAAGGGGAGGGTCCCAGCATGTCAGATGGGGCACTAAGTAACTGTAACCATGGAGATCCGTAGAGGAAGTCTGTAAGTGCAGAGCCAGTAGGAGGGAGGCTGTGGCTTTGCCTCGCTGTGGGAGCAGAACGACAGGTCTACCGAGCTGAGGTTTTTAATCCTTCTGTAACTATTAGAGGAATCCCATATTATCTGTAATCAACGCTCGCTATATTGTTGGTAATTTCATTAACACTGAATATTTCAGGGGGGGGGGGGGGTTTGTAACAGGTGATCGTTAGTAAAAAGGATGCTTGAAAAATCTGCTTAGTGTCCTGTCTTCAGTTCTGCTCATCTTGACTGCACTTTCTTTGCCATACCACTGAGGGGCACCAATCTTCCAGACCTTACCTCCGCTTTTAAGAGCAAAGATGGGGCCTAGTTCATTGCAATTTTGTCCATTCTACACTTACAAAATCAACCCCTCAACACATCTAGAAACCACCTTGAAATGTTGTGCCTACCTGAGGGTTGAGGGAAGCTTTTTTCCTTGCTTTCATCTATCGGATACTTTCAGACCTATGAAATGTAATTTAGACCCGAACTAAACAAAGGGAAGGCCATTAACTCTGCTCAGTTTTTACGCTGATGACCAACGTTCCAAAGTCCATGACTAATAAATATAATAATGTAAGGCTGTCCTCCCCTTTCAAGACAATCATGTTGCTGTCATGTGGTGGGTGTAATTTTAGGACACAGGAGGGCATTCGTGTGATTATGGTGTGTTAGCATGACACCTCAATTATGAAACTTTGTGTGACCCAGGTTGCCAACAGGATGGCAACGAAACGTTACTCAACAGGTTAATTCCGCATTCTTGCAAAACATTGTTTCATCATGCTATAGTTTAGTGGAAGTATGGCTGTGAGCTGAAATGGTATAAATAGCTGGGGTTTAGCTAGAATAATGACTGTGGCTGTGGTAACGAAATAATAGATCGCCAAGAAGGACAACTGCCCCCTACTGTTATCTGGAAACTTTACAACTGGAAATATGATCAGGTTTGTCACTGGCAGCTGTACAAGCAGTGGATCAGTGAATTACATATCCTGCTTTTACCTTCCATTCCGGTGGAGTTCAACATGTTAGGGAGGACATCGCATCTCTGGCGTATACTTCTGACCACATTCAGATGATTCAGAGGGGTTGAGTTAAATGCCGAAGACACATCTCGGTTGAATGACTAGGTATCCCTTTCCCATATACTGTAGTTCATTTAAGAATTAGCCTTGAGTGTTTGTTTCCGACTTTACCTTAGCTAAGACGGAGAGGAAACACCAGTTCTAAAATGGCATGATCATAGAATTGACATTGTGTGTGTGTGAGTCAATGTAGTACACTCATTGCTCTGCGCTTGTCACCTGTAAACCTGCATGTGGTCCTTCAGGACTGAAGAATAACAACAGGACTTTTGTTCAGCACAGTGGTCAGGGGAGAAAGTAGCACAGGATCAGCACATTCCAAAAATTCTCCCACTGTCATGCTGCAGTCAGCTGATTATGGGCCTTAGCCATCATGGAGACCTAGCTATCGACAGAACAGGTGCCACACCATAACCTCAGCATAACCCTCTCTACCCTGATATGATACAGGACCTTACATCAGTGCCTCTGTCAAACACCTTAATAAACAGTTGTTTCACTTTCCTATGATGCAGATCTCCAGGAATCCAGTCTCTAGATTTCTCACACTCATGCATTGCCTGTGAAGTATATCTCACTCTGTTTAAATAATGACTAGTCTGTTCTTGGAAGTCTTATGCCCACTGTGCAGCCGTATTCATCGACCTGGCCAAGGCTTTTGACTCTGTCAATCACCACATTCTTATCGGCAGACTCAACAGCCTTGGTTTCTCAAATGATTCCCTCGCCTGGTTCACCAACTGCTTCTCTGATAGAGTTCAGTGTATCAAATCGGAGGGCCTGTTGTCCGGACCTCTGGCAGTCTCTATGGGGGTACCACAGGGTTCAATTCTCAGGCTGACTATTTTCTCTGTATATATCAATGATGTCGCTCTTGCTGCAGGTGATTCCCTGATCCACCTCTACGCAGACACCATTCTGTATACATCTGGCCCTTCTTCGGACACTGTGTTAACTAACCTCCAGACGGGCTTCAATGCCATACAACTCTCCTTCCGTGGCCTCCAACTGCTCTTGAATGCAAGTAAAACTAAATGCATGCTCTTCAACCGATCGCTGCCCGCACCTGCCCGCCCGGCCAGCATCGCTTCTCTGGACGGTTCTCATTTAGAATATGTGGACAACTACAAATACCTAGGTGTCTGGTTAGACTGTAAACTCTCCTTCCAGACTCACATTAAGCATCTCCAATCCAAAATTAAATCTAGAATTGGCTTCATATTTCGCAACAAAGCATCCTTCACTCATGCTGCCAAACATACCCTCGTAAAACTGACCATCCTACCGATCCTCGACTTCGGCGATGTCATCTATAAAATAGCCTCCAACACTCTACTCAACAAATTGGATGCAGTCTACCACAGTGACATCCGTTTTGTCACCTGACGCGCTCGTTGGCTGGCCCTCGCTTCATACTCGTCGCCAAACCCACTGGCTCCAGGTCATCTACAAATCTCCAGACCTTATCTCAGCTCACTGGTCACCATAGCAGCACCCACCCATAGCACGCGCTCCAGCAGGTATATTTCACTGGTCACCCCCAAAGCCAATTATTCCTTTGGCTGCCTTTCCTTCCAGTTCTCTGCTGCTAATGACTGGAACGAACTGCAAAAATCACTGAAGCTGGAGACTCACATCTCCCTCACTAGCTTTATGCACCAGCTGTCAGAGCAGCTCACAGATCACTGCACCTGTACATAACCCATCTGTAAATAGCCCATCCAACTACCTCATCATACCTTATTTATTTATCTTGCTCCTTTACACCCCAGTATCTCTACTTGCACATTTATTTATATATAATATATAGATTCTGCACATCTACCATTCCAGTGTTTAATTGCTATATTGTAATTACTTCGCCACCATGGCCTATTTACTGCCTTATCTCCCTTATCGTACCTCATTTGCACACACAGTATATAGACTTTTTCTACTGTATTATTGACTGTATGTTTGTTTATTTCATGTGTAACTCTGTGTTGTTGTATGTGTCGAACTACTTTGCTTTATCTTGGCAAGGTTGCAGTTGCAAATGAGAACTTGTTCTCAACTAGACTACCTGGTGAAATAAATAAAATAAAAATGTATGAGAGGAGAAGTAGTTTAAATGAGTTCCATGTGAAGTTTAAGGAACTGTCACTGAAATAGTACTCTACAATCACATCCCATTCCCACAAGCTCTTAACACACGTACACACTCTTTCACAGTCTAAGACGTCCAGGGAACTTGACCACTCCTGATGTAGAGGAGGCTGCAGGGGGAGGGCATGGAGGAACTAGGAAGGAAAATAGGAGCTTTGTCTTCAATACGTCATCATGGCTCATACAGTTAGTCACTATTGTGCAATTTGTTGCATTGAGTCTCTGTTCCATGCCTATTACCAAGAAACATCTGACTTTGTACTCACGCACACACACTCAAGCCAGACCCACCTCCACAGAGCAGCTCTCTCTGCATCTGCTCCCCATCAGTGTGGTATGTGCTAGAGAGCTTTTGATCTCCCTGCTTTGTGTGTGTGTATGTTTGGTGGTGGGGGGGTTATTGAAAGGGAGTCTCATGGTGCTCTTTTAAACAGACAATACCCTCTCTATGAAATGGGGGGACAAAGACTGTCTCACACAAAAGGGCTGTAAATAGTTATTATACCCCAGACTGTTAAGACTAGCCTGAGAGGAAGAACGTTGGGGTATATAGCACAAGCAGCTAGACAGACTAGAGTTTTATCTGTAGTAACAGTAGTATTAATGGAATGATATGGAGAACCATGAACGTAACCAACAAATGCCATGGTTTAAAGTGGGTTGCTGTATTACTTACAGATGGATAGACAGGATTAGTACATCAAAAATAACATCAAGTTGTCAGAACTCTTTTTGGTGATGCATTACACCGCCGTGGTTTCCCCTCACTACCTTTTTGTTTTTGTGTTAACTGTTATTGCACTTTTAAACTGAACACCACCTCAAACAGGTTGTAATAGCAGAGTGGAGCACACCACTGAAGGGGGGCTCAATGCACTATTTACAATGGAGAGTTAGGAGGAATGGGGCACTTAGCCAAGCAGAGCCTTGTGAAAACAACCGAGACAGCCATGTATTGATGAGGGTGGTAGACAGAAGTGTAGAAGTGGCACATTCATCAGAAAGGTGTGACAACGACTGGACATATAGGATAGGGGAACCGGAGGGACTTCCTAGTTGGAAATGTGAGATTAATTTAACATTGGTTTGGCTGCTGCCACTTTTAGCTCAGTAAGACTGACAATGAATGGCATTTCACCATTGGGTAACAGCGAATCACATTGAAGTGAGGCTAGATGCTTGCTGGAAGGTGCAAGTCAGAGATATTCACTCCTGGAGGTAACAGGGTACTTTGCCCCAGCTCCCCCCATTATAAATAGCCAACCAATTGCAGCCTTGGACTGGGTGTCTAATGTATATTTTAGTGAGCATGCAGTTTCTGTGTTATTCACTTGAGGCAGAACTGCTGACTTTGTCTTTGACCAGAGAGAGAATGGTCTGATTTGGCCCGTCAGCACTGTGGCCCCCCATAGTTTGTCACAGCAGACAACAGTATTTACATTTTCATCACTCGCAACACAAAACCGAGAGGATATAATTTGGGTCTGCTCAGTTTCACACTGCATTAAAAATAAGTTGTCATAATATGTTTAGAAAGCCAGTTAGAGGGTTTGCGCTCAGGCTAGAATGAAAAGCGGATGGTGCGTGAGAGAGTGAGAAAAGTACTAGCACTCAAAACCATGAAAAGGAATAACCTAAGGAGGCTTAATTTAATCCATGCTCAAAATAATACAAAAAGTGAAAGCGCAAGGTGCTAATAAAAAAAAAGGAACAGAGCATTTGTTTCAGCCTTACATGCACGCATGTTGATTTTGTCCAACCACACCAGACACGATCAGGACACGCGTGTTGAAATATCAAAATGAACTCTGAACCAACTATATTAATTTGGGGACAGGTCGAAAAGCATTAAACATTCATGGCAATTTAGCCAGCTAGCTTGCTGTTGCTAGCTAATTTGTCCTGGGATATAAACATTGAGTTGTTACTTTACCTATTCTGACAATTAATCCACAGATAAAAGGGTAAACCGAGTTAGTTTCTAGTGATCTCTCCTCCTTCAGGCTTCTTCTTCTTCTTTGGACTTTATATGGTGGTTGGCAACCAACTTTAAGGTGCATTACCACCACCAACTGGACTGGAGTGTGGACCTCAGTTCATCTTTCAATCACCCACGTGGGTATATGTTCCAAAAAAACAACGAGGAGATGGCACGTGGGTATATGCTCCAAAAGAACAATGAGGAGATGGGAGAGGTGGGACTTGCAGTTCTTCAAGCATCACAAATAGAACTAAGTTCTATTTTAGCGGCTGGCTACACAGACGTTTGTTGACGCGAGCGAGCAGTGTGGGTGCAATGATTGACATGTATGTGTACATTTATTTTGCAACACCCAAGTGCGCCACGCGAGCGGTGTGGTCAGCATGTTACATCTCTTTCCAATGATATGTGTTCAGAATGTTATGCCTTCATCAGTGCTGTACAAACAACAAACAAATTAAGAAGACTGTGTGCGTAACAGGCCCAACAGGTGCAAGCAGATAGTGGATTACAGACTGGCGAATAGGGAATCAATTAACAAGGAACATGTAGAAGTGCATAAAAAATAGACAATTCATATGTCACATATAATTGAGGAGACACCATATAAGGGGACACTGAAGCTGGGGATGTTTGGCTCAGGGCTCTGCTCCCTACTACCTACCTACATTGTACTGTTGTATGAAATGTAATATCTTTATTTTTCTATCTTTTGTATAGTTAAAACAAAAAATAATAATGAGTACTTGTCTACTTGTTCATTGTGTAAGGTTGTTAGTTTACAGCTGTTTGTATTTTTTTATAGTGTAATGCAACTGCATTGAGAACTATCAGTGGGGTGGATGGGTAATAGTAATATTAATTTGCACCAGGACACTTCTGGAGGGATTCTGGCAAAACACCGGCAGTGTCGGCTTAGTTCTGGCTTACTCTGGGCAGTCATTCAATATGATGTCAGTCCGAGCCCGGCATCCGGATTCGGGCCGATTAAATCAGTCCCGGCGCGCCGGAATAGGGTCGCGTCGTCATTGCTAGCTGGGTCCCCTTACAGACACATCCAGGCACGCCTGCGAGCCTAAAAGAATCATACTGCACCCTGAAAGCTATATTAACATAGGAATCCACCTGGACCCCCTGCCTAGAATTGGACAGGTTTCATCTGTCGGTGAGTTTCGAACGTTCTGTTCTTTCAAAATGATGTGGAAAGTGGAAGCTATGATCCCTTTATGAATTTCCAGATTGTACTCTTTGTTTACATAATAGAAGGTGCCGCCTCATATCTAGCCATGCCCATCATGCGATGTAGACAAACAAGGGAAATCTGTTGTCATTTGTAGAATTTCGTTGACAAAAAAAATATGATTGAAATCAAATGATGAACAAAACGATATCAAATCAAGATATCAGTATACATCGATAGTGTTTGATCAATACATGTTTTTTTTTAAAGTGTGGAATGTGTCTAAAGAACCCCACCCCTATATAAAGTAAAGGACAACTGAATGGTATGGTCCACCCTCTGCTCCTGGTTGTTTTTGGATCTGCTTTTAAAGCGGATTGAACCACCGAGTTGCGTTAACCACGACTCCCTTACAAAACAACGTTTTTATTCCATTAATTTAAAAGGGAAAACTGCTCTATATAGTCGTAAAAACGTATGCAACGAGATATACAGTGAAATGGCAGTTGCGTACACTCTTTGTAGGGAATCCCTTGTGTTCTTTTCCCTCTGAATTTGAGAGAGTGCATTGAGACCGAGAGGTGCCTGCTGTCCATTGAAGCAAGAAGCCTCATGTTTTCACCAAGCCAGGAGGAGCAGTGCGCCCCTACAAAAGACCCCATAAAATACGGGGAGTTGGTAGTATTAGGGTAAGTTGAAGAAAAGCTTACGTTTAGTAAGTTACAAAAGTGTTGGTATTTTAGAAAGTCAACAAGTTAGCTAACAATTTGTAGGCTAGTTGGAGAAGTCGAGGCTATGTTTGACTGATTTAACTTTTTTTTCCAGCACTGAAAACACAGACCGGAGTTGGCTATCTTCGCCGTGAATAAAATTAACGCTTTAGTTACTTCGATTGAGATGGTATAGGAGACGTTTGTTTACATAGGTACACTGCTATCGTTAGAGGCCACAGAGAACTTGACTCGCCCATGTTATCAGAAATGTGTAACGGTATAGTAGCGATCTGTTTTCATTTACTTTTTTGGAAACGGTATAAACGTTCTATTTATTTACAACGTAACCCACAATGCATTTGTAGATTGTGGTGGAAGGAGGATTTGAGATAATAGTACATGAGTAAATCACAGAATTCCGAACCTTGCAACAGTGTTCTTTTAGCGCCTGTGTTGTATATTTTTGTTCCAATAAAAGTTGCTCACAAGTAATGACTGGATTCAGGGCGGATGAGGAATTCGGAAGTGGCGATTTCCCCCATCCCCCAATCCTCACTTTTTTCCTAACATGTTGCTTTGCTTACGTGATAAAGTCATCTCTCATAGCATCAGAGTATGCTAGTGTTTCCACGCGACTTTAATGAAGGCTCAGGCTTAGGCTAATGTAGGCCTGCTTCTACGTCCCCAATTTTAACCCGCTTTTTATTTTTTATTATTGGTAACATTTTTCATGTAAACTGATGAAGCGACAATATAGTCTTTGCAATGTTTTAGTGCTCACAACCATTTTTTGAACTGACAGGAGCACTACCCACAGAAAAAAAAGTAATCAACTATGTTCTCAATCAATACAAATGCCATTTAGGGAATTTAAGACTCCTTGATTAATCTCTTACTGACATGTTTTCGGAACATCCAAAACACAAGTGGACATGTTTGTTCTGTTTATACATTAAATGCTATACAGTAAGTAGTTTTACCATTCATAGATGCTAAAACTTCCTTTAGCACCTATTGATGATCGCAGGGATGCCACTTTGGGTGTAGAAGTGGGTGGGGGGGCATAAAGTGGCGTGGGTCTGGGGGTCCTCCCCCAGAATGGTTGTGTGCATCCAAAGTTGGTTTCCTGCATTTTACACAATCCAATATGTCGTCTCTATTTAGAACAAAAAGTCAGCAAAAATGCCCACAGTCATTAAGCTAGCTAAGATATAATTATTACATATGTTTGTGATTAACAAGACGGAGCTAAATCAAAGGTAAGTCAATAATAAATACCTTTAACCAATTGCCTAACAAATGAACCTTATATTTTTGTTTGACATGTTTTGTGTCATTGGGAAAAGCCTCTATCAACCCTTGATACAGTTTGGAAATCAACTTTGGAGGTTTGTTGTTTTAAAATAGCAACTGGCTTGTCCAGTGTCTGCTGCACAGAGAGAACAAAGTGTTGTATCTGAATAAAACACCTCACCTCAATCAGACTGGTGTTCCCTGGCTGCCTGACCCTGCTGAGATCCCTGTCACCATCTGATCCTCTTAAAATGAGGCATGACAAAGAATTCCCTTGGTGTACATTTATACATTGATTCTATTATTGGACAATATAATGGTTCCATAATTGAAATTACCATTATTCCCAGATCCCAGACTGTGGATTTAAGCTGCTGTCCTGTTGCTACTGTAGGTCTACCCATCACTTCAAAATAGAATTGTTAATATACAGTGCATTCGGAAAGTATTTAGACCCCTTGACCTTTTCCACATTTTGTTACGTTACAGCCTTATTCTAAAATTGATTAAATACATGTTTTCACTCAATCTACACACAATAGCCCGTAATGACAAAGCAAAAAATGTTTTTAAAAGTTTTTGCACATGTAATAAAAATAACAAATGGCTTCTTTATTTAAGTATTCAGACCCTTTGCTATGAGACTCGAAATTGAGCTACACACAATATCCCATAATGACAACGCAAAAACAGGTTTTTACAAAAACATATATTTTTTTACATTTATTACAAATAAAAAACATACCTTATTTACATAAGTATTCAGACCCTTGCTATGACACACGAAACTGAGCCCAGGTGCATCCTGTTTCCATTGATCATCCTTGAGATATTTCTCCAACTTGATTGGAGTCCACCTGTGGTAAATTGTGGTAAATTAAATTGATTGGACATTATTTGGAAATGCACACACTTGCATGTCAGAGCAAAAACCAAGCCGTGAGGTCGAAGGAATTGTCCGTAGAGCTCCAAGACAGGATTGTGTCAAAGCACAGATCTTGGGAAGGGTACCAAAAAAATTCTGCAGCGTTGAAAGTCCCCAAGAACACCGTGGCCTTCATTCTTAAATGGAAGAAGTTTGGAACCACCAAGGCTCTTCCTAGAGCTGTCTGCCTGGCCAAACTGAGCAATTGGGGGAGAAGGGCCTTGGTCAGAGAGGTCACCAAGAACCCGATTGTCACTCTGACAGAGCTCTAGAGTTTCTCTGTGGAGATGGAACCTTCCAGAAGGACAATCTCTGCAGCACTCCTCCAATCAGGCCTTTATGGTACAGTGACCAGACGGAAGGCTCTCCTCAGTAAAAGGCACATGACAGCCTGCTTGGAGTTTGCCAAAAGGCACCTAAAAGACTCTCTTAGACCATGAAATATAAGATTCTTTGGTCTGATAAAACCAGTGGTGGAAAAAGTACTCAATTGTCATACTTGAGTAAAAGTAAAGATACATTTTTAATAGAAAACTACTCAAAAGTCACCCAGTAAAATTCAACTTGAGTAAAAGTATTTGGTTTAAAATATACTTACAGTGAGGGAAAAAAGTTTTGGATCCCCTGCTGATTTTGTATGTTTGCCCACTGACAAAGAAATTATCAGTCTATAATTTTAATGGTAGGTTTATTTGAACAGTGAGAGAATAACAACAAAAATCCAGAAAAATGCATGTCAAAAATGTTATATATTGATTTGCATTTTAATGAGGGAAATAAGAATTTGACCCCCTCAATCAGAAAGATTTCTGGCTCCCAGGTGTCTTTTATACAGGTAACGAGCTGAGATTAGGAGCACACTCTTAAAGGGAGTGCTCCTAATCTCAGTTTGTTACCTGTATAAAAGACACCTGTCCACAGAATCAATCAATCAGATTCTAAACTCTCCACCATGGCCAACACCAAAGAGCTCTCCAAGGATGTCAGGGACAAGATTGTAGACCTACACAAGGCTGGAATGGGCTACAAGACCATCGCCAAGCAGCTTGGTGAGAAGGTGACAACAGTTGGTGCAATTATTCGCAAATGGAATAAACACAAAAGAACTGTCAATCTCCCTCGGCCTGGGGCTCCATGCAAAATCTCACCTCGTGGAGTTGCAATGATCATGAGAACGGTGAGGAATCAGCCCAGAACTACACGGGAGGATCTTGTCAATGATCTCAAGGCAGCTGGGACCATGGTCACCAAGTAAACAATTGGAAACACACTACGCCATGAAGGACTGAAATCCTGCAGCGCCCACAAGGTCCCCTTGCTCAAGAAAGCACATATACATGCCCGTCTGAAGTTTGCCAATGAACATCTGAATGATTCAGAGGACAACTGGTGAAAGTGTTGTGGTCAGATGAGAGACAAATAGAGCTCTTTGGCATCAACTCAACTCGCTGTGTTTGGAGGAGGAGGAATGGTGCCTATGACCCCAAGAACACCATCCCCACCGTCAAACATGGAGGTGGAAACATTATGCTTTGGGGGTGTTTTTCTGCTAAGGGGACAGGAGAACTTCACCGCATCAAAGGGACGGTGGACGGGGCCATGTACCGTCAAATATTGGGTGAGAACCTCCTTCCCTCAGCCAGGGCAATGAAAATGGGTCGTAGATGGGTATTCCAGCATGACAATGACCCAAAACACACGGCCATGGCAACAAAGGAGTGGCTCAAGAAGAAGCACATTAAGGTCCTGGAGTGGCCTAGCCAGTCTCCAGACCTTAATCCCATAGAAAATCTGTGGAGGGAGCTGAAGGTTCGAGTTGCCAAACGTCTGCCTCGAAACCTTAATGACTTGGAGAAGATCTGCAAAGAGGAGTGGGACAAAACCTATCCTGAGATGTGTGCAAACCTGGTGGCCAACTACAAGAAACGTCTGACCTCTGTGATTGCCAACAAGGGTTTTGCCACCAAGTACAAAGTCATGTTTTGCAGAGGGGTCAAATACTTATTTCCCTCATTAAAATGCAAATCAATTTATAACATTTTTGACATGCGCTTTTCTGGATTTTGGTTGTTGTTCTCTCACTCACTGTTCAAATAAGCCTACCATTAAAATTATAGACAGATCATTTCTTTGTTAGTGGGCAAATGTACAAAATCAGCAGGGGATCAAATACTTTTTTCCCTCACTGTAAGTATGAAAAGTACATGTAATTACCAAAATTCCTTAAATGAAGCTAACCAGACGGCACCATTTAAAAAATATGTATTTATTTATTTACGGATAACAAGAGGCACATTAAAACATTCCAACATAATTTACAAAGGAAGCATGTGCGTTTTGTGAGTCCACCAGATCTGAGGCAGTAGGGATGACCAGGGATGTTCTGTTTATAAGTGCATGAATTGGACCACTTTCCTGTCCTACTTAGCCTTCAAAATATAACAAATACTTTTGGGTGTCAAGGAAAATGTATGGAGTAAAAAGTACATTATTTTCTTTAGGAATGTAGGAAAGTAAAAGTAGGCAAAAATATAAATGGTAAAGTACAGATACCCCCAAAAACTACTTAAGTAGTACTTTAAAGTATTTTTACTTAAATACTTTACACCACTGGATAAAACCAATATTAAACTCTTTGACCTGAATCCCTACGGTGAAGCATGGTGGTGGCAGCATCATGTTGTGGGAATGTTTTTCAGTGGCAGGGACTGGGAGACTAGTCAGGATTGAGGGAAAGATGAACGGTACAAAGTAGAGCATACAAGACCTGTTTTTTTAATAGCCATTCTCACACGGGTTTGTCTTAAACTGGTGGTGGCATAGATGCTTTGCCTGGCAGCGGGCCGGCTGGGTGAGTGGGTCTTAGGGAATGAAAATAGGGATGGATCAGGATACAGCCTCTGCCTCTCCTCAGTCCCCTCTCTGTCTATTCATTGTGCCTGTGGGACTGAAGCTATTGACTGCATTGTGTGAGTCTCCTAGGAACGGCTCTGTGAGGGAAGCTTGTATTCGACTGGGACTTCTCCGGGTAGGTGGAGCACAGACCTCCAAACCACCAATACGGGAGGGCGGTGACTAACTGTAGATGATGTCTGCTGTTGAGGATGAACCAGAAATGTTGTTGTACATTGTAACAGTTTGGACTGGTTGTGACCTAAAGCCCCCCCCAACTCTGTCACATGGCCACAGTGACTAGGGGACTCTTTCCTGTGAATGTCAAGGCTGGTGGACTGGGATGCTCAGTCTCTAGTCTAATCCCTGCTATTATCCAAAGGCAAAATCCACTATCTGTCTGGCCCAGGTCAAAAGGGAAAAGGATTACAATAGCTACAGCACAGATGCTGTCCCAGCTAATGCAATGATGAAGATGGCTCCAGGTGACATTGCACACTTCACTTCCTGTCCTTAAAGATTGATAATGGGCTTGTATTTATGTACAGTCTTCCCATCTGACCCCAAACGGCTTAACTGGAGTGGGGGAGAGATGTTATGGCCCAGTAGCATCAAGCTAGCGAGAGATCAACTTTTATGTCACATGCTTAGTCTACACCTGTTTACGAACAGTGAAATGCCTATCCCAACAATGTTGAGAAATAGAAGACAACCCAAGGAATACATACACAATAGGTAACGATAACTTGGCTGTATTCATAGGGTACCGAGTCGATGTGGGGTATGAAGTAATTGAGATAGATACATATGTACATATGGGTAAAATGACTGGGCAACAGTAGCAGCAGCGTATGTGATGAGTCCAAGAATAATTCATGCAAAGGCTGGTCAATGCACATACAGTGAACTCCAAAATTATTGGGACAGTGACAATTTGTACTCCAGCACTTTGGATTTGAAATTCAGCTTTCATTTTAGGGTATTTTTTTTAATCCATTTCAGGTGAAACATTTAGAAATTATAGCACTTGTTGTACATAGTCCAAAAGTAAGACATGCTAACCTCTCACCAATACAATAACAGGGGAGATTAGCATTTTGGGGGTATGATATTTGTGCGTCTAACTTTCTGACTCATCATTATTCACTATTCATTCATGATTATCCCTAATCATGGTAGCACCTAGGCTTTGGTGGTATACCGTATATCAGGGTATTTGAAAATAGCGTCAATACATTTAGAAACTATACATTTTTATATTATTAGCTACTTTTTAAGTAAATACCTGCAGTCAATTTGTATAATATGTTAGGAGTTGAAGATTTCGTTCTTCATTTCACCTGTCATATTATGAAGCTTACTCTAGTTCCCCAGAACCAGTCATTTGTTTGTTTGTAGATAGCACAACTGGAGAAAGTGGGAGTAGGTGAGTCCAGTTGTGTATTGACAGGGGTCACATTTTGTATCGATAGTGATCAGGGTGTGTATCGATAGTGATCAGCAACTATAGTTTTCTTTCACAGATGTGCAATGCTATTTGGCTGGCAGCCACACATGTAGGCTAAGTGAACTTACACTTACATACATTTAAAAAACTATGCATGGCCATCTTATTTCTGTTTATCATAGAACGAATGCATTTCTTAAAGTTAATCTTGCATTTTACTGGAGAACATTTGTATTTTTTATTTGACCTTTTCTTAACTGACTTGCCTAGTTAAATACAAATTCTTATTTTCAATGATGGCCTAGGAACAGTGGGTTGGAACTGCCTTGTTCAGGGGCAGAACGACAGATTTGTACCTTGTCAGCTCGGGGATTCGAACTTGCAACTTTTCGGTTACTAGTCCAACGCTCTAACCACTAGGCTATGCTGGCGTATGTAGTCTGGCTACACATCAGTCAGAGCGCTGTCTGCTGATAGAATACCTGTTCCTGTATTCTCATCCAAGTGGAGAAGTGCAACTGAACCACAAATTGAGTCTGACGCCAAGCAGAAATTACAAAACGCAGCAAGATCTTTCTTATGTGTTGTATATTATTTCCTGTGTGAAAAACACTAATTCTGCTTTAACGTGACCCCAAAGTTTAACTTATTAATTCAGCCACATACTTAGATTAGGTGACAGGGCATCGTATTGTGTTGGCTTTCTGTCGTGTTTGAGAAGTCAAAGCTCTTTGAATGAGTTATCTGTACAGCTGCCACTGCTATCTTTTGATTTCCTTGTTTTTTTTCCCCCTCTCTGTTCTCGGCCCGTCTGCTCCTCCCCATCTTCTTACTTATTTTCCACCATAATTTGCAAATAAATTCCTTAAAAATCCTACAATGTGATTTTGGGTTTTTTCTCTCTCATTTTCTCTGTCATAGTTGAAGTGTACCTATGATGAAAATCACAGGCCTCATCTTTTTAAGTGGGAGAACTTGCACAATTGTTGGCTGACTAAATACTTTTTTGCCCCACTGTATATGTATAACTTTATGAGCTGGACTGCATGTCTTTGCTATTAAAAAAAGTTTTTTATTTACCTAGCAGCCTCATGAACATTTGCTATTACTTGTGCAACTTTTGTTAGCATTCTGCTAATAGATGCCCAATGGGCTTTTATGCATTTTGTTGGCGCCCCCTTGTGTACTAAACCGGTAATAACGTAAAACCTGGAATAAGAGGACAGGACGATATGAACATCTGGATACTGCCCAAACCCTACTAGCGTCTACATAATGTAGAAGTTTTTAGGAACATTCTTATTTAAAATAAAAGTGACTCCAAATGACACTACAATATTTAACATTTATTTTTGTGTACAAAATAATCTGAAACTGCAACATGTATGGATGCAAATAACCTCAAAGTAAAGCTGACACTCTGCACTTGAACATCATAGTCCGTTATTTACTTTCAAATCTAAAGTGTTGGAGAACAGAGCCAAAACAACAAAAATGTGTCACTGTCCCAATACATTTTGGATCTCACTGTAGTCTGGGTAGCTACTTAACATTATAGCCATCTTATTGCTTGGGGGTAGAAGCTGTTCAGTGTCCTGTTGGTTCCAGACATGGTGCACCGGTCCTGCTTGCCGTGCGGTAGTAGAGAACCGTCTATGATTTGGGTGGCTGGAATCTTTGGAGTTTTTAGGGCCTTTCTCTGACATCGCCTGGTACAAAGGCAATGGTAAAAACTGGTACCAAGGACAATAACTGCTTTAGAGACAGGTGGCTGCCGAAGGCAAACAGAAGAGTGCAATTGATCCTGCCTGATTGTGGGCTGATCACTGCGGTTGTGACTTGTTTCATATTGATCGTACTCGTGTGCAGTCAGTCAGTGATGGCAGAGATAACATATTCCCCTGTGAGAGGGTTGTGTAGAGCAGACCAGCTCTAACCTGTTCTGACTGAGGCCATGTGGTTGCCTGGCTGTGGGGACAGGTGGCCTGGGCAGGACAGAGGAGTATGGGGGGGTGGTAGTCGCTTGCTGCTGTTGCATCAGTGTTGTATTAAGGGGGCTTTGGGGATTACAGTGTAGTGGTTTGTTGTTTAGCCCATTCACTAATTAAAATAAAGGTGGTTGACTTATTTACTTAGTGAACATAATTCATTCTGAAATACTGTGATCTCAGTCTACGTGTCAGTCTGAACTCTCTTATTTGGAAGATCATTGTGGGTGGGTGATAGGCCTGTGTTGGATGGGAGGAGAGCATGGTGTTTCCCAGCTGTAGGGGCCAGCTGGTGGAAGTAATTGTTTTGGAAGGGGCGTCTCCATTCACCAGGCAGACCAGGCTTGTAGTAACAGCAGACTGAGAGAGACTGGGCATCACAAGGGTGCACCAAGATGGAATTGTGAACCACACAATTGTTATGATGAAGCCATTTTTGTCCTGTGTTTTTAAGAGTCAGCCATTTCAGGTTCCAAGTTATTGTGACTAATACGGTAGAGCTATTACGCTGTTGAACCTTCATGTGAGTCAGAGAGCCTCACCAGTCTGGACAGTCCTGTAAAGGGCAGCAGGAGACCTGACGCACATTCAAAGCTCTGCTACAGGCTAGTGTAAATCAACAGCTCGAGCTACATCGTGGCTAGCTTAGACAGTGAAAGCATTTAAAGTGCGTTATGTAATAATCCAAGGTGATGCTTATATCACAAATAAAATGAATGTGATTTCTGGTGGTGGATTAATGAAAGTGGATACAAATGGCCCTTCTCTAAAACCCCAACAACACATTTTATTATTCATCGCACATTCCACATTTCCAGACATGCGTGTTCTGTAACATTTTCTCTTAAGACCTTTTCTCTCCTGGAAGCAAATGTTTACCCACCCTTTGTGGACAATTAATTCCCCTTGTCTCAAATGTTGAAAACTCACATCTTTCTCCTCTTCTTTCTGACAGGTACAATGGCTCCCTCCCGAACGGAGACCGGGGCAGAAGGAAAAGCCGCTTTGCCCTGTACAAGAGAAGCAAAGCCAACGGTGTTAAACCCAGCACCGTCCATATCCTCAACACACCACAGGCCAGCAAGGTAAACCAGGAACCTAGCCTACTCATGTAGGCTATTCATGAATGAACTAAGTGATTGGTTGGATTAATACTTGATT
The DNA here is from genome assembly GCF_013265735.2 of Oncorhynchus mykiss. Lineage (NCBI taxonomy): Eukaryota > Metazoa > Chordata > Actinopteri > Salmoniformes > Salmonidae > Oncorhynchus > Oncorhynchus mykiss. The sequence goes on along the minus strand of NC_048589.1, from coordinate 21,084,859 downwards.
AGTTCTCATGAATATGTTATGACCCCACTTATCAAGTTGATAGTCTTTTAAAAAAAAAAAAAAGTTTTTTTATTTTTACACACAAATAAGATTTTTCATGTGTCTACGTTGGAATCCCAGTCAAGAAAATATTGCTGCTCTATTGATAGATCTGTAACATTTACTACACAAAAGCTGCAGACAGTAAACTGCCCAATTCTGTATATGTCTGCCCTCTTGCAATTGGTCTCCTAGATAAATCAAGCACACATTTCGGAGCACTTCTCCTTTTTGAAGTTTGCGTCTTCTGGCTTCAGGCCCGAGTCTGGGTTGGTCTCCCACCCTGTAGCCTGACTGTGAAGTCTGCTGGCTGGTTGCTCTTACTGGGAGAAGGTGATGCGTTAGCTGATAAAGGCTGTGTAATCTCTGACGGTCTGTTTACTTTACTGTACTGTGCTCTTGTCTGTGCTGTTTCATGAGGGCTGACCCCATTTAGTCGATTGTTTGGTCGATAGGCTGTTGGTCGACCAAGATTTCTTTAGTCGAGCAGTTGCAAAAAAAGAACGGTGTACCAGACACCTGTCTGATTCGTTTCTGTCTGAGTGGACTAATCCATTGTGGAGGCCATGGGGAGGGCACAGTCCATCACTCTTAAGACATGTCCTACTGTATTTGTATATGGTTAAGGACAATGGTGCAACACTAAAAATAATATTATTTTATAACAAATGTGCTTTCTAACGTTTGATAGCGGTCGCTGTCTGCGGTTCTGAAACATCAGTGCGGTGTTGAATTAGTGCCTTTTACCTGACCATGTTGCAATGTGGATAATAGCAAAGTTAACCGGCATATTGATGTTGAGAACAATGCGGCAGAGGCAGCAGTGGAGTAAGAAAACGAGAAAACAGCCCTTGCCTTAATTGTCTAGGAAAATTGAGGAGAGGAAACCCCAACTTAATTTGGTCTATAATAAATAGTCTTAACTGTTAAATGTGCCTGGCTTTTTAAATTTTATATATATATATATATATATATATATATATATATATATATATATATATATATATATATATATATATATATATATATATATATATATATATATATATATATATATATATATATATATATATATACATACACACATATATATATATATATATATATATATATATATATATATATATATATATATATATACATACACACACACACACACACACACACATACATACATACATACATACATACATACATACATACATACATACATACATACATACATACATACATACATACATACATACATACATACATACAGAGTATGTGCACACACCTTCAAATTAGTAGAGTTGCTATTTCAGCAACACTTGTTGCTGAAATTTTTGTATTAAATGGAGCACACAGCCATGCAATCTCATAGACAAACATTGGCAGTAAAAGGACCTTACAGAAGAGCTCAGTGACTTTCAATGTGGCACTGTCATAGCATGTCACCTTTCCAACAAGTCAGTTTGTCAAATTTCTGCCCCGCTAGAGATGCCCTTGTCAACTGTAAACATCTAGGGGCAACAACGGCTCAACCGCGAAGTGGTAGGCCACACAAACTCACAGAACGGGACCACTGAAGCAAATTGTCTGTCCTCGGTTGCAACTCTCGCTACCGAGTTCCAAACTGCCTCTGAAAGCAACATCAAAACAAGAACTGTTCGTCGGGAGCTTCATGAAATGGGTTTTCATGCCCCAATGCATAATGCATGCCCCAATGCATAAGGCCAACTGTGAAGTTTGGTGGAGGAATAATGGTCTGAGACTGTTTTTCATGGTTCAAGCTAGGCCCCTTAGCTCCAGTGAAGGGAAATCTTAAAGCTACAGCATACAATGGCATTCCAGATGATTCTGTGCTTCCAACGTTGTGGCAACAGTTTGGGGATTGCCCTAGCCTGTTTCGGCAGGACAATGTCCCTGTGTACAAAGCATGGTCCATGACCTCAACCCCATCGAACACCTTTGGGATGAATTGGAACGCCGACTGCGAGCCAGGCCTAATCGCCCAACATCTGTGCCCAAACTCACTAATGCTCTTGTGGCTGAGTGGAAGCAAGTCCCCACAACAATGTTTCAACATCTAGTGGAAAACCTTCCCAGGAGAGTGGAGGCTGTTATAGCAGTAAAGGGGGGAATGAATATGGAGTTGATCCTCATGATTTTGGAATAAGATGTTTGATGAGCAAGTGTCCACATACTTTTGGTCATGTAGTGTATCTACAGAAATAAGACAGATCTTGCTAGTATTGGCAGTTTGAATGTTTGTTTAATAGTCTACTGATTCAGTGAGCATCAAGCCTCACAAAATTGATAACACTTTTTTTTTTATTAAACCAGGCTCTCTGGTGTTATTTATTTGGTGTTTACACTTTCAAATTGTCTAATTCTATTAACAATAATAACCCTCCTTGTTGTTATCATTACTATTATGATCATTATAAGAAGCAATATCATTAGTAGGCTTAGTATAGCAGCCTAGTATAACCACCGCAGGCCTTAGAGCACGTGCTGTTTATTCTTAGTCCCGTAATTTACGTAGGCCTATATTTCAATACTTATTTTTAAATAAAATAAGTAAAACCAAATGCTTGCTTTTCAAATGTCGCTGCCCGCACCCGCCTGCTCGACTAGCATCACTACTCTGGACTGTTCTGGAATATGTGGACAACTACAAATACATAGGTGTCTGGCTAGACTGTAAACTCTCCTTCCAGACTCATATTAAACATCTCCAATCCAAAATCAAATCTAGAATTGACTTTCTATTTCGCAACAAAGCCTCCTTCACTCATCTACACAATAGCTTCCAATACTCTACTCAGCAAATTGGATGCAGTCTTTCAGTGCCATCTGTTTTTTTACCAAAGCCCCTTATACCACCCACCACTGCGACCTGTATGCTCTAGTCGGCTGGCCCTCGCTACATATTTGTCGCCAGACCCACTGGCTCCAGGTCATCTATAAGTCTATGCTAGGTAAAGCCCTGCCTTATCTCAGCTCACTGGTCACGATAACAACACCCACTCGTAGCAATCGCTCCAGCAGGTATATCACACTGGTCATCCCCAAAGCTAACACCTCCTTTGGCCGCCTTTCCTTCCAGTTCTCTGCTGCCAGTGACTGGAATGAATTGCAAAAATCGCTGAAGCTGGAGACTTACATTTCCCTCACTAACTTTAAACATCAGCTAACTGATCGCTGCAGCTGTACATAGTTAATCTGTAAATAGCCCACCCAATCTACCTACCTCGTCCCCACATTGTTTTTATTTACTTGTCTGCTCTTTTGCACACCAGTATCTCTACTTGCACATCATCATCTGCTCATTTATCACTCCAGTGTTAATCTGCTAAATTGTAATTACTTCGCTACAATGGCCTATTTATTGCCTTACCACCTCATGCCATTTGCACACACTGTATATAGACTTTCTTTTTTTCTATTGTGTTATTGACTGTGCGCTTGTTTATCCCATGTGTAACTCTGTTTGTGTCGCACTGCTTTGCTTTATCTTGGCCAGATCACAGTTGTAAATGAGAACTTGTTCTCAACTAGCCTACTTGGTTAAATAAAGAATGCATGAGTCTGTTTTTAGTCTTTGCTGTAATAGTCTTAAACAACAGACTTTCTGGTACGCTTTTAATTTAGTTCGTGTTTACATTGTTCCAAATGGTCAGAAAAAATGATATTGTAATCTATAATATGCATGCAGTGCTTGTTTCTTGCCTTCTTTGTCTTGATCTCCAGTATTTTCCACAACTAGACAAATTTATTCCACAGAGCAACCAGTGAACGTTCTCCCATTTCGAGTTTATTTGTAACGTCCTCTTCATGTGTTTGGCGTTTGTTATAACCTATTTATTGATATGCTGTAAGTCAGACCTTATTGGTCATGTGCATGTGATGCATACTTGTCACGTGAAGAGAGCAAGGGTTGAGGGAATATAATGTTTTTCCTAAGCAAATGAGGGATTTCAGTAACAACTTTTCAGTCAAATGGCTGTAATTATGTTGCAGCTTCAGCAACAGCGTGACAAACACTTGATGTTCTGTGGTGGTCGCTGCAGCAGGGAGGAGAGACTGATAACGGGTGCTAGTCACAGTCATTTTTATTTTTTTACTCAGCGCAGCAAGTCTGGGCCTGGCATAATCAAATTAATTGCGGTCGGGCTCCCTCTAGTCATTTGTGTGTCATTATTTCATCAAGCATAGCGCTTAAAGAATCAGACGAGCTCAGTGCATATAGTTGATTTTATTAAAACACACAGGATGTGTCTCTGGAAAAATGCATGTTTTAAAATTTCGACCAGATTCTCATTTGACAAAGTTTTGAGTCGGAGACAGCCCTACATGACACACCACATTAGAACAAGTTAGGTTTATGTAGGAAGTCATGTACTGTCTGTTTTAAATTGATGGGGCTTTATTACCCCCCCAGCACCTTTACCCCCCCCCCCCCTTCCCCTCTGCTATCACCCTGGTATCAGGGCCTGTATTAAGCTTGGTTTAGCGAGTGAAGTGAGGAGGAAGTTGTTGCAGTTGGCTGACCTTCCGCTCACAGCTGTAAACAGAGATGAAATGGCTGTTCTTTCTGGCAGGCAAGAAAGGGAACCTTGTTTTGAAATTCTCCTTTTTGTGGCCCTCCGTAGCCTACCACTGGTGTCAGTGAATGAGTTCAACATACCTATCGTCCTTGAGCCAGCACAGAGTTCTATTTGAGAGGGCAACTATTATGGATATCCGTGTGTGTCCCCCGATGCCTCCTCTCACTCAGCAGGAATGTGTTTTTCACTCAAGACACACACGCCATGTGAACATAATGAGAAAGCTGACTGACTGAGTGGGGCTATGCACACTCTAGTAGATAATGAGGATCTCTGCCATTGCCAGACTCCTATTCAAATCCTGCCCTGCTCTCTAATCTGCCCACTTGATCTCAATTAGAGGGGTCTGTCCGTGTGTGTGTGTGTGTGTGTGTGTTCCTTTGGGTGTTCCCTAACATACGGTTTAGGCTACTTCGTTCTCCAGATCTCATTTGGTTGCGTGGGACTTTAGCACTGGATATGCGGAAATCCAAAAGGAGAACAAAATGTTCTGTTGAAAATGTTAACTCTATCATGGTTTCTTACTCCTGCAGACCCCCGTAGCGTGGCTCGTATGTAGACCGTGCCTAGCGTAGTGGGAGGGTTGTGACTGAGTATAAACTGTATCTGAGCCCAGACAGACACCGGTGGATGGATGTTAGCAGTGTGCTTTGTGTTAAGACAAGCCCCTGTGTGTCTCGCTACAGGATCTTTTTTTTTTTTTTTTTTACTTTAAAAAAATTATAAAAAATTCTGCAGCTGCACAATACAGCAATCGTGAGTGACCCACTTTTATCTCCCTTGCTCACGTGATGGAGCTGTTAGGGGAAATGGAATTTAGATTCCGATTTAGAGTGGATGGGCTGGGTGGCGGCAGGGCTGGGTTGCTTGAAATGAATCCCCCTTCATGAAGCTCAGCTGATAGCCTGGCCTTTGTTGACTGAGCCTAGAGGCCTGTTCATGGTCACTGTAATGGAAGTGTTAAATCACAGGAACACTGATCCCTACTGTTCCGTTCTGAGTATTACTGTCCCGACTCCTATTTGTTTTTGTCTTCTACCCCCTGTTAAGACTAATCAAATGGTTACCTAACCAAATGGCTAATCAAATGGCTACCTGGACTATTTGCATTGACCCTCCCCCCTTTGTTTTTACGCTGCTGCTACTCGCTGTTTATTATCTATGCATAGTCACTTTACCCCTACCTACATGTGCATATTACTTCGACTAACCTGTACCCCCGCACATTGACTTGCTACTGTTACCCCCTGTATATAGCCTTGTTATTTTGTTGCTCTTTTATTTTTTACTTTAGTTAATTTCGTAAATATTTTTCTTAACTGCATTGTTGGTTAAGGGCTTCTAAGTAAGCATTTCATGATAAGGTTTACTTACACCTGTTGTATTTGGCGCATGTGACAAAACATTTGATTTGATCACCTTTTATAGCACTGAAGAAGCCCTTTGTTTCAATAGGTTTGTATGATTTCATTAGTAAGGAGCTCATACATTATTGTCATTTGCAAATTACTTAATATCCTATTAAGAGTTTCAATGTACGATAACTGTCGCTATCAGTCCATTATATGCATGTGTAGAATGCATCTTTTGATCTTCTGCTGTTGTTTCAGGCGGTGAACTGCAAAGGGCAGCACAGTATTTCCTACACTCTGTCCAGGAACCAGACAGTAGTGGTGGAATACTGCCATGACAAAGACACAGACATGTTTCAGGTAAGTCCACCCGTTTCAATATTCCAGATCCATTGGTCTAAATTTATCAGATGATGTACACTTCATTGTCCATTTTACTGAAAACCCTCAAACCACAAGTTTATAAGGCAATCTGCTTAGTAATATACATTTCGTGTTAATGCATTTTTAACCAAACTCTGGTCTGTTTTATTTAAATCTTTAATGAAGTCTCTGTCTTCCTCATGGAATTGTTTGCTACGAAGCTGGGCAGTGTTTCTATAGCACTGTGGTCTCTCAGTGACCGCCTGTCCCACTTTCTCTTCTCCCCACTCTCCTTCCCTCAAGTGAACACATGTTCTGTTCTGCACGCTGTTCTCCCCCTAGCGTTAATCTACAGCACAGAGACCGCTCCACTCCCACCAGGGAGACGTTCTACTGCTGCAGACGCGCTTTACATTCTAACCTTTATTGTGTCTGCAAATGGCAGTAAGTTTAAAAAAAAAAGCCATACCCAGCAGAGAGCTGTTTAAAATCCACTCAGGGACAAACGTTGGCCTACTAAAACAACGTTTGACACTTCAGACAGTTTGATCTTCAACTCTACAAACTGAACATCGTATTAGTAAATCGCGATACCAAAATGATGAACATGGAAAGAAATTCGGGATAATGTTAGCACACCAGCTGTGTCAGAGAACCGCGAATCAAACCATACCGGAGATAATTGACAAACTGGGTAAGAGATGTATCGAACATTTAGAGATTAGTTCATGCTTTCTTAACTTTCACTCACAATTATACATTTTGGAATTCGCTGGTAACGCTACCTTATTCAAGACTTTCTTTTAGAACTTAGATATTACCACAGTTGAACTTGAGATACTGTAGCTGCTGAATTGGAAGAACATTTCTCTGTAGAAGAGATTATGTTGGCAATTAAATCTATGCAGTGTGATAAATCCTCTGGGCCCGGTGGATTTCTTAACAAATTTTCTCAGGTCAACTTTTTCCTCTCTTGCGTTCCATATTTGAAGATTCATTCTCCTCATATTTTTTACCCGGCAGGTAGCCTAGTGGTTAGAGCGTTGGGCCAGTAACTGAAAGGTTGCAAGGTCGAATCCCCGAGCTGACAAGGCAAATAAAAATCTGCTGATCTGCTCCTGAACAAGGCAGTTCCTAGGCAATCATTGCAAATAAGAATTTGTTCTTAACTGACTTGCCTAGTTACATAATAATTAAAAAGCAATGAGACAGGCATGTATTTCAATTTTCTATTATAAAAAATATATTGTATGTTTCCTATAGGCCAATTTCTTTATTAAAATGCGACGTTATAGATGCTTGCCCACCGTTTTGAATCAGTCCTTCCCTCCATTATCTCTACAGATCAAACTCGGGGTGGCAGGTAGCCTAGTGGTTAGAGTGTTGGACTAGTAACCAAAAGGTTGCAAGATCGAATCCCTGAGCTGACAAGGTAAAAATCTGTCGTTCTGCACCTGAGCAAGGCAGTTAACTCACTTTTTTCCTAGGCAGACATTGAAAATAAGAATTTGTTCTTAACTGACTTGCCTAGTTAAATAAAGGTGAAATAAAAACTGGCTTAATTTTAAAATCCTCTTTTTTTTTTCAACATTGAACGTCTATAATATACTTTATAATCCCGATTCATCTGACGCTCCAGAGATATTTGATTAGGTGGAATGGGTTTATCTTTTTTATACTCTCAAACAATTTGGATTTGATCCAAATGTTTTATCCTGGATCAAAGTCCTTTACTCCTATGGCTGCAGTACGCACAAATAATAACCTTTCATCCTATCTTCAACGTGGGACAAGACCGGGTTCGTCAGCTGTTTGCCATCGCAAACAAGCCTTTAGCCATAGCAATACGTTATAACACCACTATCAAAAGTTTTCCAAGAGGGGGCTTAGAGAATAAACTCTCACTCTGTGGATGACATGCTATTTTATATATATAGATATAATAGCATGTCATCCGCATAGAGTGAGACTTTATTCTCTAAGCCCTCTCTTAGAAAACCTTTGATAAATAGGATAAGTTATAACGCCACTATCTGATAATTTTGCAGGTCTCTTAATTTTTTCCTGGAAAAAATTGAGACCTGCAAAATTATCAGTTTCTCTGGTTTTACTATTTTATAGGTACGTGTTTATTCTATAAACTACTGACATTTCTCCCAAATTCCAAATATAAATATAGTCATTTAGAGCATTTAAAATGCAAATGAATTACTTAAAAATCATACAATGTGATTTTCTGGATTTTTGTTTTAGATTCCGTCTCTCACAGTTGAAGTGTACCTATGATAAAAATTACACTCTGCATGCTTTGTAAGTAGGAAAACCTGCAAAATTGGCAGTGAATCAAATACTTGTTCTCCCCACTGTATCTGTTTGGGCTTCTTGCAGTCAATTTGCAGTTATGCTCTGCATCCCCGACCATCCGCTCCAGAAAAAATTGGCCCGTGGCTGAATCTAGTTGATGATCTCTATACGTTATTAAACTTGTATACTCTGGAATCCCTGGACTCTCTTAATAACCAAAGGGACGAGGATTTACGTGAACAACTTTCATATGAGTGTGCTTCAAAGAATCCATTCTTCACCTATATGTCTAAGACATGCTGTAATTCAATTTAAAATAGTTAAATGTCTGCATTGGTCAAAGGATATCCTAGATTAGACCAGAAATACATCCCACTTGTGACCGACGTAAGCAGGCTTCTGCTACTTTATTGCCGTGTTTTGGAAATGCCCAAAATCGACAGATTTCTGGATAACAATATGAGACATTTTCTAAGATACTGGAGAGACCTATAGTGCATTCTGCAGCATTGATGGTCCTGAATAACACAGTGGCCTCCATCATTCTTAAATGTAATAAGTTTAGAACCACCAATACTCTTCCTAGAGCTGGCGGCTCAGCCCAACAAGACTCGAGGCTGTAATCGCTGCCAAAGGTGCTTCAACAAAGTGCTGAGTAAAGGGTCTGAATACTTATGTAAATGTGATATTTCAATTAGCAACATTTTCTCAAAGTTGTTTTGCTTCATCATTATGTGGTATTGTGTGTAGATTGATGAAAAGGTCATTATTTGAAGTGGCACCATAGTAGGCCCCCTCTGAACAGTTCTATGGACAACATGCTGGTAATTTACTACTCTTCTAGGTAGACGTCTTATGCTATTTAAGTGGAAGGATCGGTTTCCTCGTACTTTTAACGATTGGATAAAGGAAGGCAAGCAACATCTCAAGCTATAGAAAATGCGCTGCTCCGTTAGGGGATCTGCAATTACATTTTATAATATCTGGCTACCTTACATATCCTTTGAAGAAGACATGGACCAGCTAATTTCACAACTCCATAAACCAACCCTAATTTAAAATTTGTATCACTATTTTTACTCTACTTACTCACTAAAAAAATATTACTGAAATTCTTTATCATGCCTGCTTTAAGTCTGGTTTTAGGGTGGGGCTTTGTTGGAGCATGTGGGGGGGTTGGTTTGGGTTTGATCTGGGAGGAGATCCGTGTGTGTTTTTCCCTCTACTTGTTCTGTCTGTATAATCATAATTAAAAATGCCACAAAAAAAGAAAATAAATTTTAAACAAGGACAAACGTTGAAACAAAATGAAAGACGTATCTTATTGTATTACAATGCATACACATTCTATTGGTTTGTGACCTTGTTTGATTAAACATAGCATCCTTAGCTAGCTGATGGAGGACTACATGTTGAGAAATTCACTGTTCATCCTGGCTATGGAGCATTCATTGACATCCTCTCATTCATTATTATTATTTTATTTCTTTTATTGTGCGATCTCTGGTGCTGGCAGCATCTGAGCCTACTGTTTTTACTATTTATTAAGGAAATAGAACGCAGGCACTGCCCTAAAAACAAACACTTTCTAAACCACCTTTTACAAATGGATGTTCAGACCCAAATGGTGCAGGTGTCTGTTGTAACCTGGGCTGACTATATTGTCCTGCAGATTGGCCGCTCCACAGAGAGTCCCATAGACTTTGTGGTGACGGACACTGTGTCTGGGGGTCAGGAGGGAGAGGAGACGCCCATCACCCAGAGCACCATCTCGCGCTTCGCCTGTCGTGTTGTCTGTGAGAGGGTCCTGCCCTACACCGCCCGCATCTATGCTGCTGGCTTTGACTCCTCCAAGAACATCTTCCTGGGGGTAAGACTGGGCTCACGGGGGGCTGTCCCAGGGTTAGGAATGTCCCCTGGGTTGATTGGTATTCAGATTTTCTTTATTAGCATTTTATGACAATAATGCACAATGGAACACTTCTAGCATGTTTTTACTTTCTCTTGTTTTCCTCCTAAGAATCTAAGCCTGGTTCGCAAGTGCTTGTCTAGCGTTCCAGACAGAATAAACTAGATTAGCACACAATTTATACTAGCACCAGTGTTATGTAAGCCCACTACTGTTTGACTTTCCCCTTGTCTTATCCTCAGGAAAAAGCCGCCAAGTGGAAGAACCCGGATGGTCACATGGACGGGCTGACAACCAATGGAGTGCTGGTGATGCACCCCAGGGGTGGGTTCACAGAGGAGTCCAAGCCGGGTGTATGGAGGGAGATCTCTGTGTGTGGGGATGTTTACACCCTGAGAGAGACCCGTTCTGCTCAGACCCGCGGCAAACTGGTCAGTAACACGGATGATGCTCCACCATTACCCTAATTTGAAATCTGTTATCAGTCATTTAGGTCAAATAAAGAACCATTAAAAAAATATCAGAGCATTCAACATCATACTCTTAAAAACGTAGTTTCCATAGACTTAGTGCTCTAACCCAGCTGTCAGTGTTGAGCCCAGTGTAACCTAATGGAGCTGTGTGTGCTGCGTTGCCCCCTGCAGGTGGAGTGTGAGAGCAACGTGCTGCAGGACGGTTCCCTGGTAGACCTATGTGGCGCCACCCTGCTGTGGCGCACAGCTGATGGCCTCTTCCACACACCCACCCAGAAGCACCTGGAGGCCCTGCGGCAGGAGATCAACGCAGCGCGCCCTCAGTGCCCTGTGGGCCTCAACACCCTGGCTTTCCCCAGCATGCAGCGTAGCCGCGCCCTCTCCTCCCTGGAGGACAAGCAGCCCTGGGTCTACCTGGCCTGTGGCCACGTGCACGGCTACCACAACTGGGGCCACCGCTCGGAACAGGAGCCCACCGCCCAGCGGGAGTGCCCCATGTGCCGGACCGTGGGCCCCTACGTGCCGCTGTGGCTGGGCTGTGAGCCCGCCTTCTACGTGGATGTGGGCGCCCCCACACACGCCTTTGTGCCGTGCGGACACGTGTGCTCAGAGAAGTCGGCAAAGTACTGGGCGGAGATCCCTCTGCCCCATGGCACCCACGCCTTCCACGCCGCCTGCCCATTCTGTGCCACCCAGCTCTGCCTCACCCAGGGCTGTGCCAAGCTCATCTTCCAGGGCCCCATTGACTGAGCTGCAAGGCCCTGGGGTGGGGCCAACATGCTGTGAAACTCTTCAGACTATTTAGTGCTTTGTTTTTTATCACCGATTGTAAAGGGGAGGAACGCTTCACAAGGTTGATGGTGTACTACAACAGTGCGTTCCACGTTTCTGTGGAGATAGGCCTGAAGGCAGTGGTCCATTACACAGTGTTTGGTTTGGGCTTCTGGTCCTCTCGATGGCCGCTGGCGTAGTGTACACACAGCGATGTGGACCTAAGGCACAACCACAGAAACCATCCTACTCTTTAGCTGCCAGCCATCAGCTTTCAACTCAACTGAGCTAACTCTGTGGACTGTGCAAGCTAAAATGGCTGCTCATTTCAAGTAGAAGGGCTACAAAACGTGTTTATCGATCATAAACTCCAAACGGATTACAGAGAGTAGGTTTAGTTAGGGTATGTGGGAGTTGGGTGGGGTTCATGGTGGGCCTGAGGTGCATGATTTTCACAGAGCCAGACAGCTGGACTGTTGGCTGGGAGGAGGACCGAGCGAGCCAGCAAGGTTCATGGGTAACTAGTTAAGTGCTCCCCATTGGCTCCTCAGCTCTTATCTGGTTTTTAATGGTATCCAGAACATTTAGCCTTTCCAGAGGTGAGCTGAACTCTGTTCTGTTCAGAGAACAGGTCCTTAAAAGAAAACAAGTGTTTTTCTCTCCTCTTGTACAGAGATATATTCCAGTGCCTGGGGCTCCCAGTAAAACCCTGGGAATATTTTTACTAAATGAAAAAAGCTATTTTGTTGAGGGAGTCGAGAGTTTTACATAAAGTATAAATAAATTTAACCCACAGAATATTTTCCATCTTTTTTATTCTTTGTTAAGAAGTATTTTACTACACTGAGGTGTACAGTTTTTTTTTTTTAAATGAAAATGTTAATATATTTTTCTCTTGTGTAACTATTATGTGCATGTAGGTTGGATCCACATGGGTGTGCTTGAATGTGCCAACACCGGCTCATACGGAGACATTAGTCCCTTGACGTAACCACCAAAAGGCAACAACAGGCCACTGGCATCAACCTTGTGGGTCATGACAAAGAATCTATTAAAATACCTATTTTCCTCACCATTGGCACGTTAGCCTAAATTATGCAATTGCTTCGCTGAATGGCTAGGTCTGTTCCTTCTTAATATACTGTAAAACGCGGGTGTCTCGTGATATCAGTAAGGCCTTTGTCAACTCTTGTGAAATAGATTAACTTTTGGAAGTGTAACTCACTCACACATCAACACACACCTGTGAGCTTTCTTTGGTCTTGTCCCATACTCAGTGTGCACTGTTGAATGTGTAGCTTTATCTCATGCTGGGTTTTATCCAATGATTTGTATGCTCCCAAACCTGGGCACAGTCACTGCAGCATTGATGGATTATACCAAATATAAAATAAGTGTTTTCTCTCTGATGCAACAACTGCTTCCTGCAACGCAAAGTGTTACTGTACGCAAATTAAAAACCTAACTGCTATTGTAGAATACAAATCTAGTTCAGGATGACTGTCAAAGCTATTTGTTTGTACTCATTATCACAAGGATAATAAGGATATTATCATGTACCAACGCCAAATTTATCAAATCCAATTGTGGAGATGGATCAAGTGGGCCAAATGCATATGAATGGATAAGAAATTATGTTGTAGTTGGGCTGTGCGGTGGAAATGAGTTGAAACTAAAGAATTTGAATCTCATCAAATGCACTCTTTGTCGATGCTTGCTAGTTTGACTACCCATGTATGTAGAGTGTAGCTCAACATAGTACCGTTCAAAAGTCTGGACACCTACTCATTCAAAGACATCAAAAAATATTTAAATAACACTTATGGAATCCTGTAGAAACCAAAAAAGTATTAAAGAAATCTAAATATATTTTAGATTCTTCAAAGTAGCCACACTTTGCCTTGATGACAGCTTTGCACACTTTTGGCATTCTTTCAACCAGCTTAACCTGGAATGCTTTTCCAACAGGCTTGAAGGAGTTCCCACATATTCTGAGCACTTGTTGGCTGCTTTTCCTTCACTCTGCGGTCCAACTCATCCCAAACCATCTCAATTGGGTTGAGGTCGGGGAATTGTGTAGGTCATCTGATGCAGCACGCCATCACTCTCCTTCTTGATCAAATAATAGACCCACTAAGCGCAAACCAGATGGGATGGCGTATCGCTGCAGAATGCTGTGGTAGCCATGTTGGTTAAGTGTGCCTTGAATTCAAAATAAATCAGACAGTGTCACCAGCTAAGCACCATCACACCTCCTCCATGCTTCATGGTGGGAACCACACATGCGGAGATCATCTGTTCACCTACTCTGCGTCTCACAAAGACACGGAGGTTAGAGCCAAAAATCTCATATTTGAACTCGTCAGACCAAAGGACAGATTTCCACCGGTCTAATGTCCATTGCTCGTATTTCTTGGCCCAAGCAAGTCTCTTCTTATTGGTGTCCTTTAGTAGTGGTTACTTTGCAGCAATTTGACCATGAATGTCTGATTCACGCAGTCTCCTCAACAGTTGATATTGAGATGTGTCTGTTACTTGAACTCTGTGAAGCATTTATTTGGGCTGCAATCTGAGGCTGGTAACTCTAATGGACTTGTCCTCTGCAGCAGAGGTACCTCTGGATCTTTCTTTCCTGTGGCGTTTCTCATGAGAGCCAGTTTCATCATAGCGCTTGATGGTTTTTGCGACTGTCCTTGAAGGAAACGTTCAAGGCTCTTAATTTTCTGCATTGACTGACTTTCATGTCTTAAAGTAATGATGGACTGTTGTTTCTCTTTTGCTTATTTGAGCTGTTCTCGCCATAATATGGGGCGGCAGGGTAACCTTGTGGTTGGACTAGTAACCGGAAGGTTGCAAGTTCAAATCCCCGAGCTGACAAGGTACAAATCTGTCGTTCTGCCCCTGAACAGGCAGTTAACCCACTGTTTCTAGGCCGTCATTGAAAATAAGAATTTGTTCTTAATTGACTTGCCTAGTTAAATAAAGGTTAAAACAAGATATACAAAAATAAAAAATATGGACTTGGTCAACTGATTGGCTCAAACTCATTAAGAAGTTAAATAGTGGAATTACTTTCCAAGGCACACATGTTAATTGAAATGCATTCCAGGTAACTACCTCATGAAGCTGGTTGAGAGAATGCCAAGAGTTTGCAAAGCTGTCATCAAGACAAAGGGTGGCTGCTTTGAAGAATCTCAAATAAAAAATAACACTTTTGGTTACATGATTCCATGTGTTCTTTCATAGTTTTGATTTCTTTACTATTCTACCATATAGAAAATACAGTGCCTTGCGAAAGTATTCGGCCCCCTTGAACTTTGCGACCTTTTGCCACATTTCAGGCTTCAAACATAAAGATATAAAACTGTTTTTTTGTGTGAAGAATCAACAACAAGTGGGACACAATCATGAAGTGGAACGACATTTATTGGATATTTCAAACTTTTTTAACAAATCAAAAACTGAAATATTGGGCGTGCAAAATTATTCAGCACCCTTAAGTTAATACTTTGTAGCGCCACCTTTTGCTGCGATTACAGCTGTAAGTCGCTTGGGGTATGTCTCTGATCAGTTTTGCACATCGAGAGACTGACATTTTTTCCCATTCCTCCTTGCAAAACAGCTCGAGCTCAGTGAGGTTGGATGGAGAGCATTTGTGAACAGCAGTTTTCAGTTCTTTCCACAGATTCTTGATTGGATTCAGGTCTGGACTTTGACTTGGCCATTCTAACACCTGGATATGTTTATTTTTGAACCATTCCATTGTAGATTTTGCTTTATGTTTTGGATCATTGTCTTGTTGGAAGACAAATCTCCGTCCCAGTCTCAGGTCCTGTATTTGGCTCCATCCATCTTCCCATCAATTTTAACCATCTTCCCTGTCCCTGCTGAAGAAAAGCAGGCCCAAACCATGATGCTGCCACCACCATGTTTGACAATGGGGATGGTGTGTTCAGCTGTGTTGCTTTTACGCCAAACATAACGTTTTGCATTGTTGCAAAAAAGTTCAATTTTGGTTTCATCTGACCAGAGCACCTTCTTCCACATGTTTGGTGTGTCTCCCAGGTGGCTTGTGGCAAACTTTAAACGACACTTTTTATGGATATCTTTAAGAAATGGCTTTCTTCTTGCCACTATTCCATAAAGGCCAGATTTGTGCAATATACGACTGATTGTTGTCCTATGGACAGTCTCCCACCTCAGCTGTAGATCTCTGCAGTTCATCCAGAGTGATCATGGGCCTCTTGGCAGCATCTCTGATCAGTCTTCTCCTTGTATGAGCTGAAAGTTTAGAGGGACGGCCAGGTCTTGGTAGATTTGCAGTGGTCTGATACTCCTTCCATTTCAATATTATCGCTTGCACAGTGCTCCTTGGGATGTTTAAAGCTTGGGAAATATTTTTGTATCCAAATCCTGCTTTAAACTTCTTCACAACAGTATCTCGGACCTGCCTGGTGTGTTCCTTGTTCTTCATGATGCTATTCTTTTCAGCTACACTGAGAAGCCAAATAATATAGTGACATGTCACGTGTGTCTCTACAATGCACATGGGCTCAGATACAGTACAGAAGTGGTGTGTCCTCTCCTTTGGTGGACTGCAGCGGTTCCCCCTCCAGAGGGTAAAGACATGACCTTGGTAGTATGAAGCTAACAGTAGGACAGATGTGGTGACATAACAGGTGCTGAGTAGCAGTGTAAAGGAAGGGTATCTTACACTAGTATTCCCCCCACGGTGCCCAGTTAGTGCTGACAGTACGCAGATAAAGACCCTGCTCTGGAACAGCTGTAATGTAGCACAAACATTCCTCCCTGAATACTTGGGAGGCATAGCTGTGGGAAGTAAGGGTGCTGAGGGTGCTGTAGCACCCCCTGAAAAATCAGAATGCAACAAAAAACTAACAAAATGTCTCACTAAAGTAGTGCACTGGGCCTTTACCAGTCCTGTGATAGTGGACCGATGTAGCACCCCATCCCCAAACATCTTCCTGCTGCAATGGTGGAGGGGTCCTGTTGTTCACTCTACGACCTGTTCAGTGCATTTTGTCTCTGAACTCTGTAACCAGGTCATAGCCTGCACTGATGCTCCCAAAGCCTACTTTCAAAAATAAAACATTTGTTTAAAACAATGTTGCTTGTCTTTGTTTGGTTTCAGTTCTGTGTAGGATCTCACTACACTCTAGTCTTTCTGTTCTCCAGGGGAGAGCTCAGCCCCCTTCTAGTCTGGCTGACACCAAACTCAAAAACTTCCTTTGCTGTGTACCACATGAGTTGCATCAGCCAAACTAGACGCAAGCAGTCCCCAACTACCACAAATTATGCAGTCGCGATTCCCACATTTGGGAAATTCGCAGGGGGGCCTGCATTGTAGGAAGGCAATGGCCGAGCCTCATTGGATCTCCCCTGCCAGGTAAGTATACATTAGTATTCCTACAACAGTATGAGCCAACTGATAATCATGTGTAAAGGTTATTAGATGCCCATTGCCTATATCTATGATCAAAATCACTTCAATTGTAAAAGGTAAGGCTCACATTTAGGCTACTAAAGCCTTTTTGAAAGATAATACTCAGGAACACATGTAAGTTAAGACAGGCTTTGCAGAACGGTGACCATGTTAAAACACTGTGGGAAGAAGATTCCAGTCCTGGTTGACAGCAGTCCCAAGCAGGCTGGGATTCTCTGGCTCCCCCACAGGATAACAGGCATTACTGCATCTCACGGAGGCTTTCTTCATAGTTGCTGACATGTTGCATCATTCCCAATCTTCATACAAGCATATGTAAATAAAGTTGGCTCTATAAAATTTACAATTTTAGATAAGATGGAGAAAAGATTGCAGCTTTCTTTGTACATGTCATATCTCATCAGCGACAGCCCACTCTTTATTTTACCATACAGAACACATCAGCAACATTTCTTGATACTATCGTTGTTTCAAAATGGTTATAGCAAGTTAGTGTAGGCCTGAATAATAGGAACATTTCCTGACCCTTTGTTTCCTGTTTGTGCAGGTCACCTTACCAACCACTAGAGGACACTGTTCCCTCAACTATGGACATGGCGCTACCCAGTGTCATGTAAGGAGCGAATTATGTCCAAGGGAACTATTGGACCCACAACTCATTGCAGCAGTGGATGACACAGATAGAAGAGAATAAATACATTACAACAAATGATGAATAATATTTATGACAGACGGCACATCAAGATTGTATATAGATGTCATGCTTTTTCCTAAATTGACAATATTAAAATGTGAAAAGTACAGAGTCACATGGGCGGGGAAGATAATGTATAATTCCTTGGCATTCCTCATGTTGCAATTTATAGAAGCTAGCTATACCAGTGCAAATCATGGATCCAAGTCATGTCATTGAGTTTTCTTGACATTGTAGAATAATTGTATTCATGTAGAAACATTGTACAATGACGGTGACATTTTCCCTCAAACACATTTAACTTGCTCCCCTCTAAACTAAGGGCGCATGAAAGGATTTAAATACATAACATGTCATTTAGTCAGTTTGAGGAGGAGGATAGAGCAGTGGGATGCCATGCCTCCTAATTAACATTACTCCTGTGGATGTGAGGGGGTTCGTGTGTTTGCACCCTCGCCTGTTTTTCTGAATGACAGAGGAGACACTGAAGGTGACAGAATGCTAATTTGGGAGATCACTGGTTGGCTTTCCTGCTTTAAGCGGGGCAGGGTTATGCAAATGAACGAGACTTAAACAGTGACAGTTTCTAAATGTGAATGAGCTGTTTTATATAGACTTTATTACACATTTGCTATTGGTAAAATTTTATCAGCCCTTGACATAGGAAAGAAAATATGTCGAAAACGAGCAGTGAATTAGAACTGCCCTTAATTCATATAGTCCATTTTAACAATAACTTCATGAATTCAAGTGCATATTAACATTATAGATTAAAGCAGCACATTGAAGGGATCAGGCATGACTAAAGCATGAAATTAGCTTCCAGTTTTTTTGCCATTTGCCAAGGAAGTATTCCTTTTTTGTGTACACTAAATGTCTCTACCATGTATCCACCTAAACAGTATTGCTTTAGTCTTAAGCTAGTAACACAGCAGAAGTTTGGGTGGGAGTGATGATACAATGTTGAAGCATTAACTATCAAGATGGACATAACCCATTAGTAGACTGACAGCCGCTTTGGTCTCTGGAAGTGTGGAGCTTAGTGCCTCTGTGCTGTAGAGGCTTCGCAGTTTGTGTGGTGTTGCTGAGCGGTACGTCAAGAGTACACCACAAACAGAAAGGTAGACCAATACAATGTGTGTGATTATTTCAGCCCACTGACAGACTCAGTCAGGATGCCTGTCTTCACAAGAGGCCCGTACCTGCAGGATCAAAGACGGAGGCAGGATATGTCACATCCTATCAGCCAGAGATTCAGGCACCCACAAAAGGAGAGATGCAGGCACCCAAGGAAGCAGATTGAAACCAGAACAGACAACCGAGTCTGTGTCCTCTCCCTTCTGATAACCTTGACTACATCACTCCTCCCTTTCATGTTGTACTAAAGCATCTTTTGAAGTGATCAGGTGAACAGTGTTTGATGAGTAGGGATACATGTGTGTTTTAACAGCTGTTAGACAGGTGCTTAGATGGGAAGCTGGCAGTGGGTGAGGATGGTGGGGCAGTTTTAAGAGGAGATCAGAAGATGTCAACCTCTGAATGGTGGATAAATTATATTGGGAAGACAGCCTGGTCTTATGGACTAAACGTAACATTAGTAAATGTAATTCCGAGACACTCAAATTTGCAGGATATGTTACGTTTGGTATGGTTACATTAGACAGAAGGTTACTAAAGGCAAAAATGAAAGTAGGGTGGGATGTCGGGGTGGAGGTGTTGGCGTATAACGTGAACGTGGAACGTCTAGCATAACCAAAGGTTGCTGGTTCAAATCTCATCACGGACAACTTTGCAACTACTTACTACTTTTTAGCTACCTTGCTACTACTTAGCATGTTAGCTAAACGTATGCCTAAACTTAACCTCTAGCCTAGCTAATGTTAGCCACTTAGCTAACGTTGGTGTTAGCTACCTAGCAACCTAGCTAACGTTAGACACAACCAATTGGAATCCATAACAGACGGTACAATTCAAAGGTTTGGACACATACATTGTAGAATAATAGTGAAGACATCAAAACTATGAAATTACACATATGGATTCATGTAGTAACCAAAAAAGTGTTAAACAAATCAAAATATATTTTATATTTGAGATTCTTCAAAGTAGCCACCCTTTGCCTTGATGACAGCTTGTACACTCTTGGCATTATGTCAACCAGCTTCATGAATGCGTTTCAATTAACAGGTGTGCCTGGTTGAAAGTTAATTTGTGGAATTACTTTCCTTCTTAATGTGTTTGACTCAATCAGTTGTTGTGAGGGGTTAGGGTTAGGGGTTAGGGGTGTTATACAGAAGATAGCCCTATTTGGTAAATACCAAGTCTATATTATGGCAAGAATAGCTCAAATAAGCAAAGAGAAACAACAGTCCAACAACTTAAGACATGAAGGTCAGTCAATCTGGAAAATGTCAAGAACTTTGAAAGTTTCTTCAAGTGCCGGCGCAAAAACTATCAAGCACTATGATGAAACTGGCTCTCATGAGGACCGCCACAGGAAAGGAAGACCCAGAGTTACCTCTGCTGCAGAGGATAAGTTCATTAGAGTGAACTGCACCTCAGAGCGCAGCCCAAATAAATGTTTCACATAGTTCAAGTAACAGACACATCTCAACATCAACTGTTCAGAGGAGACTACGTGAATCAGGCCTTCATGGTCGAATTGCTGCAAAAAAACCACTACTAAAGGACACCAATAATAAGAAGAGACTTGCTTGGGCCAAGAAATATGAGCAATGGACATTAGACCGGTGGAAATCTGTCCTTTGGTCTGATGAGTCCAAATTGAATGAGTAGGTTTGTCCAAACTTTTGACTGGTACTGTATATGTTTTGCAAATGTTGTACAAATTGCAAGTCGTAACATACTATTCAAACTGTAATTTGTAACGTATAATAAATGGATGATGGACAGTCACAAATTAATACACACCATATCAAACTTAAATTATCACACTAATTGGGAGTGTCCTGGATTTACATTTACTATGTTACATCTACCCCTGAGTCCAGGTTGGGGAAGAGAGTGTCCTGGATTTACATTTACTATGTTACATCTACCCCTGAGTCCAGGTTGGGGAAGAGAGTGTCCTGGATTTACATTTACTATGTTACATCTACCCCTGAGTCCAGGTTGGGGAAGAGAGTGTCCTGGATTTACATTTACTATGTTACATCTACCCCTGAGTCCAGGTTGGGGAAGAGAGTGGGGATATCATGAATTATCATTTGCAGTCCATTACAAAACCACAAAAATTAAATCATTATACATCTTACAGAAAGTGTGAGTCTAAATAAAATGTCTGTTGATGCCACATAGGCCTACATATTTAGATAAGTAAAACATATAAAAGAATAAGATGATAATGGTGGATAATAATCAAATAGTAGGAGAGAGTGTTATAAATGCTAGGCCTTAGTCTACTTGAAAACGGTTTAGATTAGATGGCCATGGGGTATGTATGGTGAGCAGCAGAGTATAATGCAATGTCGCCATGCAGCTATGTTGTCTTGTAAACCTTATTATCCTTGCTGGAGACGCCATCTCACTTGCTGTGTCTGAATGGTGTAACCACCCTCATGTCTCTTTGTCTCCTGATCTATTTTCTGTCCAAGACCCGGTGAACTGGCATGCGAAATGCCACAGGTGGCTAGAGGCTGCACGCCAAGCTATCAATAGGACACCTTAGCCAGCGAGTTGGAGGCTGTGATATTTACCTCTCCCAGCATGCTGCCGAGGCAAATGATATGCAGATCATCGTCTGTAAATAAGAGATAGGGTTCTCCCCCCTCGCTTAAAAAAAATGAAGTAACAACACACGCACACCAACTCACGCACAAACACAACAAGACGAACGTTTGTTTCCCTGCTTTTTAATTGAGTAAATTTGGCAGTCGTTTTAATCTCCTGGCAAATTGAACCGGTAGGGGATCGTGGCAAGCGTTGGATGAATGCTATTAATTCTTCGCTATATCCGTGTTGCGCAATTAGTCACTGTTTGCTGCGGAAAACGTCTCATTAATTATCAACACCCGGTATTCAACCAAAGTTATATTTACCTCGAAATACGCACCAGTCAGCAGCCAGTCAGCCCAGCAGCCGTCCACGCTTCCCGGGGCCCCTTGGTTGAGCACCTCTGCAAATAAGAGAGGGGTAGAAAAGGTATTTGAATTTTTTTTTTTAAATTCCTGAACTCCCAACCTCTATTTTCCTTGATATATGTAACAGTAGGATCCCAGCGTCTCAAAAAAATATGCATAGCCTACTCTAGGTCTAGTTTGAATATTACATATGACATTATTGCTCTAGGATTGTAGTGGTTTTTAATAAACTATATGTTTTTAATACACTATATGTGACCCGTTACTGGGTGATTTTTACTTCTGTCATTTTCTATTAAGGTATCTTTATTCAAGTATGAGAATTTAGTACTTTTTCCAACACTGGATGTGGATGGGGGTTACAGCATTTCTTTCACATAGTGGTCATCAATTTAGACAAGTGTGTCTGGGTAAGAGTCATCAAATATTTTTATCTGGACACTTTCTGTTTACCTGGAATTTTTCCTTATTGTAGACTACTGCCTCTTTTAGTCTTAATCGATACTACATTACTCAGTGTTTAGCACATGACCTCACATGTGAATCCTTAAAGAGATGGGTGGGGCTGGCTTAAGAGGGTGTGAACAATGCCGAATGGGTGTAGACAAATGAGAGCTCTCCAGTGGCTACCAAAACATTCAAAGGCCCTTTTCTCAAAATTAAGTTTACAAGTTGATCAACTTTCAAAGCAGAATTACTTTCCCATTTTTCCTCAAATGCAGTGCATGATATACCATTTTGTAGCTCTGAGTCTCAACCTTCTACCAATTAAAAAAAAAAAAAAGATTTCAAATTGTCCTACATAAGACTGAATCCAGGTGGGGAGTCACATATAAAAAAGTATGTGGACACCCCTTGATATTAGTGGATTCGGCTATTTCAGCCACACCCATGCTGACAGGCATATAAATCGAGCACACAGCCATGCAATCTCCATAGACACACATTGGCAGTAGAATGGGGCTTACTGAAGAGTTCAGTGACTTTCAACGTGGCACTGTCAATAGGATGCCACCTTTCCAACAACTCCATTCATCAAATGTCTGCCCTGCTAGAGCTGCGCTGGTCAACTGTAAGTGCTGGTATTGTGAAGTGGAAACGTCTAAGAGCAACAACGGCTCAGCCACTAAGTGGTAGGCCACACAAGCACAAAGAACGAGACTGCTGAGTGCTGAAGCGTGTAGCGCGTAAAAATCATCTGTCCTCTGTTGCAACACATAGTCTGGGGCTGTTTTTCATGGTTCGGGCTAGGCCCCTTAGTTCCAGTGAAGAGACATCTTAACACTAGAGCATACAATGTTGGAAGCACAGACTCATATAGAATGTCTATATGATTCTGTGCTTCCAACTTTGTGGCAATAGTTTGGGTAAGGCCCTTTCCTGTTTCAGCATGACAATGCCCGTGTGCACAAAGCAAGATCCATACAGAAATGGTTTGTTGAGATCAATGTGTAAGAACTTGTCTGTCGTGCACAGAGCCCTGACCTCAACCCCATCGAAGACATTTGGGATGAATTGGAACACCGACTGCGAGCCAGGTCTAATCGGCCAACATCCGTGCCCAACCTCACTAATGCTCTTGTGGCTGAATGGAAGCAAGTCCCCACAGCAATGCTCCAACATCTAGTGGAAAGCCTTCCCGGAAGAGTGGAGGCTATTATAGCAAAGGGTGGACCAATTCTGTATTAATGACCATGATTTTGGAATGAGATGTTTTGGTCATGTAGTGTAGGGCTCCCGAGTGGCACAGCTGTCTAAGGCACTGCATCTCAGTGCTAGAGGTGTCACTACAGACACCCTGGTTTGATTCCAGGCTGTATCACAACCGGCCGTGATTGGGAGTCCCATAGGGCGGAGCACAATTGGCTCAGTGTCGTCCGGGTTTGGCCTGTGTTGTAAATAATAATTTGTTCTCAACTGACTTGCCTCGTTAAATAAATAACATTTGTCATAAAAATTGTCTCCACTCTCCCCTATACAGCATATGCCTATTGGAAGGCAAAACAGACCCAACCTCATTTAAAAAGACCTTGACTATGACTGTAACAGCAGTTTGAAGAAGTGGACCAAAGTCAAATCAAATCAAATTTATTTGTCACATACACATGGTTAGCAGATGTTAATGCGAGTGTAGCGAAATGCTTGTGCTTCTAGTTCCGACAATGCAGTAATAACCAACGAGTAATCTAACCGAACAATTCCAAAACTACTACCTTATACACAAGTGTAAAGGGATAAAGAATATGTACATAAAGATATGAATGAATGATGGTACAGAACGGCATAGGCAAGATGCAGTAGATTGTATCGAGTACAGTATATACATATGAGATGAGTAATGTAGGGTATGTAAACATTATATTAAGTAGTATTGTATAAAGGGACTAGTGATATTTTACATCAATTCCCATTATTAAAGTGGCTGGAGTTGAGTCAGTGTGTTGGCAGCAGCCACTCAATGTTAGTGGTGGCTGTGTAACAGTCTGATGGCCTTGAGATAGAAGCTTTTTCAGTCTCTCGGTCCCTGCTTTGATGCACCTGTACTGACCTCGCCTTCTGGATGATAGCGGGGTGAACAGGCAGTGGCTCGGGTGGTTGTTGTCCTTGATGATCTTTATGGCCTTCCTGTGACATCGGGTGGTGTAGGTGTCCTGGAGGGCAGGTAGTTTGCCCCCGGTGATTCGTTGTGCAGACCTCACTACCCTCTGGAGAGCCTTACGGTTGTGGGCGGAGCAGTGGCCGTACCAGGCTGTGATACAGCCCGACAGGATGCTCTCGATTGTACATCTGTAGAAGTTTGTGAATGCTTTTGGTGACAAGCCGAATTTCTTCAGCCTCCAGAGGTTGAAGAGGCGCTGCTGCGCCTTCTTCACGATGCTGTCTGTGTGGGTGGACCAATTCAGTTTGTCTGTGATGTGTACGCCGAGGAACTTAAAACTTACTACCCTCTCCACTACTGTCCCATCGATGTGGATAGGGGGGTGCTCCCTCAGCTGTTTCCTGAAGTCCACAATCATCTCCTTTGTTTTGTTGACGTTGAGTGTGAGGTTATTTTCCTGACACCACACTCCAAGGGCCCTCACCTCCTCCCTGTAGGCCGTCTCGTCGCTGTTGGTAATCAAGCCTACCACTGTAGTGTCGTCCGCAAACTTGATGATTGAGTTGGAGGCGTGCGTGGCCACGCAGTCGTGAGCGAACAGGGAGTACAGGAGAGGGCTCAGAACGCACCCTTGTGGGTCCCCAGTGTTGAGGATCAGCGGGGTGGAGATGTTGTTACCTACCCTCACCACCTGGGGGTGGCCCGTCAGGAAGTCCAGTACCCAGTTGCACAGGGCGGGGTCGAGACCCAGGGTCTCGAGCTTGATGACAAGTTTGGAGGGTACTATGGTGTTAAATGCTGAGCTGTAGTCGATGAACAGCATTCTCACGTAGGTATTCCTCTTGTCCAGATGGGTTAGGGCAGTGTGCAGTGTGGTAAGTGTTCATGATTTATTAATAGAACACTGAATAACAAAGAGAACAAACAAAACCAAAAAAGTTCTGTCTGGTGCAGACACAAAAACAGAAAACTACCCACAAAACACAGGTGGGAAAAGGCTACCTAAGTATGGTTCTCAATCAGAGACAACGATAGACAGCTGCCTCAGATTGAGAACCACACCCGGCAAAACACACAGAAATAGAAAACACAAAACATAGAATGCCCACCCCAACTCACGCCCTGACCAAACCAAAATAGACATAAAAAGGATCTCTAAGGTCAGGGCATAACATTACACCCCCCCCTCCCCCCAAAACCTAAACCTATAGGGAAGGGTCTGGGTGTGCATCTATCCGCGGTGTCGGCTCTGGTGCGGGACGTGGACCCCGCTCCACCTTAGGCTTGGCCCACTTAGGTGGCGCCTCTGGAGCGGGGACCCTCGCCGCCAACCCCTGACTGGGGACCCTCGCAGCGGGCCCCAGACAGGAGGGAGACTCTGGCAGCTCCGGACAGGAGGGAGACTCTGGCAGCTCCAGACAGGCACAGGACTCACCAGGCTGGGGAGACATACAGGCGGCCTCCTCCTTGGCCGAGACACCGGACACACTGGGCCGTGGAGGCGCACTGGCGGTCTCAAGCGCAGAGCCGGCCCCACCCGTTCTGGCTAGATGCCAGCTTCCACCCGGCAAATGCGGGACGCTGGCACCGAGAACACCGGCCTGTGAATGCTCGGCCGAGACAGTGCGCATCACCCCATAGCACAGGGTCTGACCAGTCACATGTTCGCCCTGGTAAGCACAGGGAGTGGGCTCAGGTCTCCAACCTGACTCCGCCACACTCCCCGTGTGCCCCCTCCCAAAAAAACATTTTTGGGGCTACCTCTCTGGCTTCCTTGTCAGCCGTGTTCCCTCATACCGCTGGTTCCTTTCTCCTGGCTGCCTCCACCTGTTCCCATGGGAGGCGATCCCTTCCAGCCAGGATCTCCTCCCATGTGTAGGATCTCTTGCCGTCCAGAATGTCCTCCCATGTCCAGTTCTCTCTTCCACGCTGCTTGGTCCTTTGGTTGTGGGTAGTTCTGTAACGGCTGTTTGAAGAAGTGGACCAAAGCGCAGCGTGGTAATTGTTCATGATTTATTAATAGAACTGAACACCGAATAACAAAGAGAACGAACAAAAAACGAAACAGTTCTGTCTGGTGCAGACACAAAAACAGAAAACAACTACCCACAAAACACAGGTGGGAAAAGGCTACCTAAGTATGGTGCTCAATCAGAGACAACGATAGACAGTTGCTACTGATTTGAGAACCACACCCGGCCAAACACACAGAAATAGAAAACATAGAACACAAAACATAGAATGCCCACCCCAACTCACGCCCTGACCAAACCAAAATAGACATAAACATAAAAAGGATCTCTAAGGTCAGGGCGTGACAATTACCTTTTCGCTGTTATTTTGCATAGGCCTACTCTGAATGTGCATTTTTGTCATCAACTCAATTTGTTTGGGGGCAGATGGCCTTTATTCTTCTGATTTCACCCCCCCACACCCCCCACCCCCACCCTTCTTTCTTTTCTCTGTCACTCCCACCTTCTTCAATTTCCTATTTTGTGGCAGCTGTGGCACATAGTCTACTCATCCCAACAAGGGGACAAATTACTTTAATTACATAGCAATTGCAGAGTTGTGTGTTAATTAAATCTTTATCAGTTTAAGTAAGTGGATTGCTCCCACATGGAAGTCATGCTGTGACGTTCAGTCTCTCTCTCCCTCCTGTTATTTCTAAATTCTCCACACCACAGTCCTAGACTATCTTATTTCCTTTATTCTCATACTCTCAGCCCTGTTCTCTCTCTCTCTCTCTCTCCTCACCCTTCTCTCCCTCTCCCTGTCTAAATGCATTGTGTAGTAGGATTAGTGCCATTTTGGAGGGGTAGTTTGGACCAACTCTGTCAGTAGCCAGCTGCTTTTCTGAAATGCCACAACAAACATGATAGAAACCAAAGTAAGGGAGTGGCCTTCACTGCAAACTGAGATACAAGATTTATCTTCAGGTTCCTGTTGTTTTGCAAAATTGAATCCTCACATTTTAATTGGTCTCCATTAAGTGTACTGCTTTGGGCGATTGGAACAAGGGCTCACTTTGTTGTCCTCTGTTCTCCCAACCCCATTGTGTTCCATTGTGCAAAATGATGATTATCATTTGTCTTATCCTTTCCATCTTGCGGTCTAGTTTAGAAACATTTTGTAAACCACATGGTGCAAAGGTAAAACAGCTAGCTTTAGTTTACAACATCCTTGTCATTCAGTTGATACACAAGGATGTTGGAACCCGTGTGTATTTGTGACCCCTGTCAACAGACTTAGATTGAGAGTGGTACCTAATTTGCCTTTTGGAATCACAACAGGATCTGTGAGAATACTTACATCTGAAATGGCTTTGCCACCTGCAGTGTTTAGACCACCTACCAGAACGCACAAAGACCACCTACCAGAACGCACAAAGAAAGACTCAGTATACAGTAGACCTGGGCCTAACTATCACCTCTGGACATAGAAGATGAGTTTCTCTGGTGTAGCGATACATCCCTGTGCAGCTTTTGTATGAGGCCGACTTTCTGCTTGTTTGCATTTGATCTCCATGGATAAACACCGTGTCTGAATCCTGGCAGTATATGAATCTCTGGATCTCTATGGATATACACCGTGTCTGAATCCTGGCAGTATATGAATCTCTGGATCTATATGGATAAACACCGTGTCTGAATCCTGGCAGTATATGAATCTCTGGATCTCTATGGATATACACCGTGTCTGAATCCTGGCAGTATATGAATCTCTGGATCTCTATGGATATACACTGTGTCTGAATCCTGGCAGCATATGGATCTCTATGGATATACACTGTGTCTGAATCCTGGCAGTATATGAATCTCTGGACCTCTATGGATATACACCGTGTCTGAATCCTGGCAGTATATGAATCTCTGGATCTCTATGGATATACACCGTGCCTGAATCCTGGCAGTATATGAATCTCTGGATCTATATGGATAAACACCGTGTCTGAATCCTGGCAGTATATGAATCTCTGGATCTCTATGGATATACACCGTGTCTGAATCCTGGCAGTATATGAATCTCTGGATCTCTATGGATATACACTGTGTCTGAATCCTGGCAGCATATGGATCTCTATGGATATACACTGTGTCTGAATCCTGGCAGCATATGGATCTATATGGATATACACTGTGTCTGAATCCTGGCAGTATATGAATCTCTGGATCTCTATGGATATACACTGTGACTGAATCCTGGTAGCATATGGATCTCTATGGATATACACTGTGTCTGAATCCTGGCAGTATATGAATCTCTGGATCTCTATGGATATACACTGTGACTGAATCCTGGTAGCATATGGATCTCTATGGATATACACTGTGTCTGAATCCTGGCAGTATATGAATCTCTGGATCTCTATGGATATACACTGTGTCTGAATCCTGGCAGCATATGGATCTCTATGGATATACACTGTGTCTGAATCCTGGCAGTATATGAATCTCTGGATCTATATGGATATACACTGTGTCTGAATCCTGGCAGTAAATGAATCTCTGGATCTCTATGGATATACACCGTGTCTGAATCCTGGCAGTATATGAATCTCTGGATCTATATGGATATACACTGTGTCTGAATCCTGGCAGTATATGAATCTCTGGATCTCTATGGATATACACCGTGTCTGAATCCTGGCAGTATATGAATCTCTGGATCTCTATGGATATACACTGTGTCTGAATCCTGGCAGTATATGAATCTCTGGATCTATATGGATATACACCGTGTCTGAATCCTGGCAGTATATGAATCTCTGGATCTCTATGGATATACACCGTGTCTGAATCCTGGCAGTATATGAATCTCTGGATCTCTATGGATATACACTGTGTCTGAATCCTGGCAGTATATGAATCTCTGGATCTATATGGATATACACTGTGTCTGAATCCTGGCAGTAAATGAATCTCTGGATCTCTATGGATATACACCGTGTCTGAATCCTGGCAGTATATGAATCTCTGGATCTATATGGATATACACTGTGTCTGAATCCTGGCAGTATATGAATCTCTGGATCTCTATGGATATACACCGTGTCTGAATCCTGGCAGTATATGAATCTCTGGATCTCTATGGATATACACTGTGACTGAATCCTGGCAGTATATGAATCTCTGGATCTCTATGGATATACACCGTGTCTGAATCCTGGCAGTATATGAATCTCTGGATCTCTATGGATATACACTGTGTCTGTATCCTGGCAGCATATGGATCTCTATGGATATACACTGTGTCTGAATCCTGGCAGTATATGAATCTCTGGATCTCTATGGATATACACCGTGTCTGAATCCTGGCAGTATATGAATCTCTGGACCTCTATGGATATACACCGTGTCTGAATCCTGGCAGTATATGAATCTCTGGATCTCTATGGATATACACCGTGCCTGAATCCTGGCAGTATATGAATCTCTGGATCTATATGGATAAACACCGTGTCTGAATCCTGGCAGTATATGAATCTCTGGATCTCTATGGATATACACCGTGTCTGAATCCTGGCAGTATATGAATCTCTGGATCTCTATGGATATACACTGTGTCTGAATCCTGGCAGCATATGGATCTCTATGGATATACACTGTGTCTGAATCCTGGCAGCATATGGATCTATATGGATATACACTGTGTCTGAATCCTGGCAGTATATGAATCTCTGGATCTCTATGGATATACACTGTGACTGAATCCTGGTAGCATATGGATCTCTATGGATATACACTGTGTCTGAATCCTGGCAGTATATGAATCTCTGGATCTATATGGATATACACTGTGTCTGAATCCTGGCAGTAAATGAATCTCTGGATCTCTATGGATATACACCGTGTCTGAATCCTGGCAGTATATGAATCTCTGGATCTATATGGATATACACTGTGTCTGAATCCTGGCAGTATATGAATCTCTGGATCTCTATGGATATACACCGTGTCTGAATCCTGGCAGTATATGAATCTCTGGATCTCTATGGATATACACTGTGTCTGAATCCTGGCAGTATATGAATCTCTGGATCTATATGGATATACACCGTGTCTGAATCCTGGCAGTATATGAATCTCTGGATCTCTATGGATATACACCGTGTCTGAATCCTGGCAGTATATGAATCTCTGGATCTCTATGGATATACACTGTGACTGAATCCTGGCAGTATATGAATCTCTGGATCTCTATGGATATACACCGTGTCTGAATCCTGGCAGTATATGAATCTCTGGATCTCTATGGATATACACTGTGTCTGAATCCTGGCAGCATATGGATCTCTATGGATATACACTGTGTCTGAATCCTGGCAGTATATGAATCTCTGGATCTCTATGGATATACACCGTGTCTGAATCCTGGCAGTATATGAATCTCTGGACCTCTATGGATATACACCGTGTCTGAATCCTGGCAGTATATGAATCTCTGGATCTCTATGGATATACACCGTGCCTGAATCCTGGCAGTATATGAATCTCTGGATCTATATGGATAAACACCGTGTCTGAATCCTGGCAGTATATGAATCTCTGGATCTCTATGGATATACACCGTGTCTGAATCCTGGCAGTATATGAATCTCTGGATCTCTATGGATATACACTGTGTCTGAATCCTGGCAGCATATGGATCTCTATGGATATACACTGTGTCTGAATCCTGGCAGCATATGGATCTATATGGATATACACTGTGTCTGAATCCTGGCAGTATATGAATCTCTGGATCTCTATGGATATACACTGTGACTGAATCCTGGTAGCATATGGATCTCTATGGATATACACTGTGTCTGAATCCTGGCAGTAAATGAATCTCTGGATCTCTATGGATATACACTGTGTCTGAATCCTGGCAGCATATGGATCTCTATGGATATACACTGTGTCTGAATCCTGGCAGTATATGAATCTCTGGATCTATATGGATATACACTGTGTCTGAATCCTGGCAGTAAATGAATCTCTGGATCTCTATGGATATACACTGTGTCTGAATCCTGGCAGTATATGAATCTCTGGATCTCTATGGATATACACCGTGTCTGAATCCTGGCAGTATATGAATCTCTGGATCTCTATGGATATACACTGTGACTGAATCCTGGCAGTATATGAATCTCTGGATCTCTATGGATATACACCGTGTCTGAATCCTGGCAGTATATGAATCTCTGGATCTATATGGATATACACTGTGTCTGAATCCTGGTAGCATATGAATCTCTGGATCTCTATGGATATACACTATGTCTGAATCCTGGCAGTAGGCGAGTACTTGTAGACAGTATCACTTAGTCTGTGTGTGCAACTGTTTGGTGGGAGGATGAACAATTTTATTAGGACTGTGAAGCATATTTCACAGAGGCTTTAGTGGATTACACAGGGTTTGCAGGATGCTTAAGGTAAGATTAAAACAGATATATAGTAAATCACAGTAAGAGGAGGGAAGTCTGATCAAATAGATCTCTTTGAGTAGCCATTTGTCTGCATTGGTGTGTAGTATATAAGCTCTGTATGGGTATTTGACATTAAA
Organism: Oncorhynchus mykiss; assembly: GCF_013265735.2. Classification (NCBI taxonomy): domain Eukaryota; kingdom Metazoa; phylum Chordata; class Actinopteri; order Salmoniformes; family Salmonidae; genus Oncorhynchus; species Oncorhynchus mykiss. Next base: position 21,052,645 of record NC_048589.1, on the reverse strand, counting down.
ATAACATGGTCCATTAAAATAACATAAAATTGATCATAAATGCAGTGTAGTGTCCCGATCATCTGAATGAATGGACCAAGGCGCAGTGTACTCCACATGTTTAATAAATATAAAACTCACCAAAAACAATACAGAAGAAAACGAAATGTGACGTTCTGGGCTGCTCACAGGCAGCTACACAAAAACAAGATCACACAAAAAAACAGTGGGAAAAGGCTGCCAAATATGATCCCCAATCAGAGACAACGATAGAGAGCTGCCTCTGATTGGGAACCATACCAGGCCAACATATAAATTGAAAAAACTAGACTACCCACACTAGTCACACCCTGACCTAACCAAAATAGAGAATTAAAAAGGATCTCTAAGGTCAGGGCGTGACATGTAGACATTGTAAATGTTGTAAATGACTATTGTAGCTGGAAACGGCATATATTTTATGGAATATCTACATAGGCGTACAGAGGCCCATTATCAGCAACCATCACTCCTGTGTTCCAATGGCACGTTGTGTTTAGCTAATCCAAGTTTATCATTTTAAAGGCTAATTTGATCATTAGAAAACCCTTTGCAATTATGTTAGCACAGCTGAAAACTGTGCCTTCTTTAGACTAGTTTAGTATCTGGAGCATCAGCATTGGTGGGTTCGATTATAGGCTCAAAATGGCCGGAAACAAAGAACTCTCTTTTGAAACTTGTCAGTCTATTCTTGTTCTGGGAAATGAAGGCTATTCCATGCGAGAAATTTCCAAGAAACTGAAGATCTCGTACAATGCTGTGTACTACTCCCTTCACAGAACAGCAGAAACGGTCCCTAACCAGAATAGAAAGAGGAGTGGGAGGCCCCGTTGCACAACTGAGCAAGAGGACAAGTACATTAGAGTGTCTAACTTGAGAAACAGACTCCTCAAGTCCTCAACTGGCAGCTTCATTAAATAGTACCTGCAAAACACCAGTCTCAATGTCAACAGTGAAGAGGCGACTCCGGGATGCTGGCTTTATAGGAAGAGTTGCAAAGAAAAAGCCATATCTCAGACTGGCCAATAAAAAGAAAAAACTAAGATGGGCAAAAGAACACAGACACTGGACAGAGGAACTCTGCCTAGAAGGCCAGCATCCTGGAGTCGCCTCTTCGGTGTTGACGTTGAGACTGATGTTTTGCGGGTACTATTTAATGAAGCTGCCTTTTGAGGACTTGTGAGGCGTCTGTTTCTCAAACAAGACACTCTGATATACTTTTCTTTCAAAAACAAGGACATTTCTAAGTGACCCCAAACTTTTGAACAGTAGTGTACATTGTGGATATTAATGATGGGCTGCACTCTGACAAGGGCGGGGAGAGCACCAGTGTCATCAGATTGTCCTGAATGCTTACCTTTGCATAGAAAATATTCCTCCAAGAATTGGAAAAACAACATGACCAAGTACTCATGCAATACTATCGAGTGCTCTTTCCCATTTTCAACATATGGGTCTTTGTCACATAGAGGTCATTGATTATTCCTTCCTAGTGAGACTTTAGCGCAGCTTACAATGTGCCCAATGAACATACTGTACAGGAGAACAGTGCTATAACAAGTTAGACAAAAAAAAACAGAATTATAGTTCAGATGCCAGGCACTAACCCACAAGCGCTAGCCTACTCTATCTAGGAACCGTAACCACCACTACCATTTAAAGTGGATGCCCTTACCCTATCACTGCACTTGACAAATTCCCCTTGCTAACACATGAACTCTCTCTACACCCACATACAACAATAATGAATGTAATACCACAGCCATTACAGAGTAGCAATATTTTGCTAATATGGAACCAGGGCATCTTTGGACAAGCTGTCAATAAAAATGTATTGTATTTTCAGCAAGTGTTGGGGATGCTGGGGATGAGTTCTCTATGTCACTAATGTGGCCTGCCACATACTGTACAGACATGCCTCTGTACTTTGTACACACAGTCGAATTTGTAGCTACACTAACAGCCTAGCATGGTCTGTATACAAAATATCATAAATGCAACATGAGACAAATAGAGGTGAATAGTTGTGGTGTGGTGGGCAAATTTGGATTTCCTAGCCAAGAGAGACATTTCAAATAACGAATGAAACATGTTTCAAGCTAGAAATTGGGAAAATACAGAGTAGCAGCAGTTCTGTATTGTCCAACGATCCCCTTGGAGAATTCCTCTGTTGACAACCCTGTTGTTTGGAAGATCACTGGAATCTGTGTGTATTTTAATTACACCACCATTCATCTGTGCATCTATACAGTCTGCCGTAAATCCCCCTTTTCTATGTGCTGGGATTTGTGAGGGTAATGAAACGGGGAGTTTAGAAGGAATGCTTCCTGGTGTGCCTGAACGAAGCCCCCCCCCCACCCTCTCTCATATCCCTCTGCCAGCGCTGCAGCCCAGCGGATAACCAAGCGTGGATTAAGAGTGACATCACATTGAAGAGATAGCTGAGCTGAGAGTGAAGAAGTGTGTGTGTGTGTGTGTGTGTGTGTGTGTGTGTGTGTGTGTGTGTGTGTGTGTGTGTGTGTGTGTGTGTGTGTGTGTGTGTGTGTGTGTGTGTGTGTGTGTGTGTGTGTGTGTGTGTGTGTGTGTGTGTGTGTAAGACTGATTAGACAGAACCATCTCTGAGTTCTTTAGGTGCTGACACCACTCCACCTCGCCAAGGGCTCAATTTACTGAGGGATCAGACTCATTTATGATAGTCATGGGATTATTAGCAGTTCAATAGGGCAATTTATTTATTAGGGTAACCCTTCAGCTTTGGAAGGCGGACACTTGTGAGACATTTAAGGATGCATGGACACCTAATTTCAGAATCATTGAAAGGTACAGTATATTATTGCGCAGTAGCCCACATTTGAACCTATACATAGATGTAGCTGGACATATAGAACAAGGGATCTAGCTATAAAATATTGGGAAAGTACAGTATGTAATTTACTCCCTAGAATTATGTGGCTACACTTCCCTCACAACCATGTTTTAATGCCATTAAATACTTGACTATTTTAGTCAATTTTATGAACAGATTTGTAGAACTGTTCAAATGAATCTGCACCATCTACATTCTACACAAATGAACATATGATTTGATCTGAGAAGATGCTGACCAATTATCATCGGCTGTATGTTACACTGTGCATATATTAGTGGAGATGCTAATCTCTTCTCTCTCCGCCTTTTTCAGCTTGATTGACTGTATCAACAACCCCGTTAGGGAAACCAAGACAAATAAAGCTTAGTTCAGTCATTCTTTAAACACCTCACCAGGTTTAAAGGGGGCTCGGATGACCGTGGCGTATAGCTTCTTTCAAAAGGCTCTAAATCCGATAAGGCGGTCGGCTATGTTTGACTTTAGGTTTACCTGGTTTGTCAACATTCTTAAGCTGGCCCGGTGTATGGGCTCCCTTGTAATGCATTGTGCTTCCTCCTCTGACTTGCACAGAGTAGTCCATCATTGATTACAAGCTCAAAATCAGGTTAGAAGATACAAAAAAAGACAGGGAGTAATGGTCCCCATTCTCAGCATGTTGAGCAAACTACAGGACAACCTCGTCTTGCTCTACCCTTTCTAACTCAATTTCCCTAAACACCTCTGTTATAAACATCTTCCATCTTCACATTTTATGGATCCTTATGATTATCACAAGGAAAATGACTTTGACCACACAGAAGGAACATACCTAAATGTAGGTTAAAATAACTTCTTACCTTCAGTCATACATGGCAACCAAAGTAGCTTTATCCAAATACGATAGCCACTAATCACTCTGCAGGGACTGATAAGGGTGGTGGTGGGTGATTGGTGTCTGTATTTTTAGTAAAGAGTATCTATGCTATAAATGGATGTGGTTTGGTGGATATGGTTTGTTTGTTTCACATAAAGACAATAAATAAATGTTTTGCTCTAGGCTACTTTTGGTTTGTTTCCTATGATCAATAAAATGTTGATTCCACATGAGGCTTGCCTGGACTCGATCATCAACAGGTGACAACGACCAACTGACTGACTGTATGTGGTTCCCTTAACGGTGGCAAATTACGATCATCAACAGCTGATTGTGCGTAACGACAGAGACAAAGACGCGATAGAAATCTGCTTCGACGTTTGATGAAGCGCTAACAGACTGACATGCCTGTCTAATTAGCCAGTTTATCCTATTGATGCTTTTAAAGGTTGGGCCTTTACACATGTAGATCAGCAACGGCAACAGCCAAAAACAACACCCCTGCACTCGAGGCTAGTGGTCAGTCAATGAAACTTCTCTTTTGCCCAAATATACGGTTGAATTCGGATGTTTACATACACCTTAGCCAAATACATTTAAACTCAGTTTCTCACAATTTCTAAAATGTAATCCTCGTAAAAAATTCCCTGTCTTAGGTCAGTTAGGATCACCACTTTATTTTAAGAATGTGAAATGTCAGAATAATAGTAGAGAGAATGATTTATTTATTTCAGCTTTTATTTCTTTCATCACATTCCCAGTGGGTCAGAAGTTTACCTACACTCAATTAGTACATACTTTTCCTCCCTCATGATGTAATTTATTTAATGAAGTCCCTCCTGCAGCAAAGCACCCCCACAACATGATGCTGCCATCCCGTGCTTCACGGTTGGGATGGTGTTCTTCAGCTTGCAAGCATCCCCCTTTCCCTCCAAACATAACAATGGTCATTATGGCCAAACAGTTTTATTTTTGTTTCATCAGATCAGAGGACATTTCTCCAAAAAGTACAATCTTTGTCCCCATGTGCAGCTGCAAACCGTAGTCTAGCTTTTTTTTATGGCGGTTTTGGAGCAGTGGCTTCTTCCTTGCTGAGCAGCCTTTCAGGTTATGTCGGTACAGGACTCGTTTTTACTGTGGATATAGATACTTTTGTAACTGTTTCCTCCAGCATCTTCACAAGGTCCTTTGCTGTTGTTCTGGGATTGATTTTCACTTTTCGCACCAAAGTACGTTCATCTCTAGGAGACAGAACGCGTCTCCTCCCTGAGCGGTATGATGGCTGCATGGTTCCATGGTGTTTATACTTGCATACTATTATTTGTACAGATGAACGTGGTACCTTCAGGCATTTTGAAATTGCTCACAAGGATGAACCAGACTTGTGGAAGTCTTGGCTGATTTCTTTTGATTTTCCCATGATGTCAAGCAAAGAGGCACTGAGTTTGAAGGTAGGCCTTGAAATACATCCACAGGTACACCTCCAATTGACTCAAATGATGTCAATTAGCCTATCAGAAGCTTCTAAAGCCATGACATCATTTTCTGGAATTTTTCAAGCTGTTTACAGGCACAGTCAACTTAGTGCATGTAAACTTCTGACCCACTGGAATTGTGATACAGTGAAATAATCTGTTTGGAAACAATTGTTGGAAAAATGACTTGCGTCATGCACAAAGTAGATGTCCTAACCGACTTGCCAAAACTATATATTGTTAAGAAATGTGTGGAGTGGTTGTAAAACAAGTTTTATTGACTTCAGCCTAAGTGTATGTAAACTTCAGACTTCCAACTGTAAATATAATTTGTTACCTCAGGTAAATGGGGCAATGGGCTCCCATCTGTGTGACTCAGTTCGGTGATTCAATAGGCGATAGGCCTCATTGATGTATCAGGTAGGCCTATCCCAGAGATGGGAAACTTTGATGGTGGTGGGGGTCACAAAAAATCTGAACTCCTCATGAGGGGCAGCAGTTATGAGCAGATCTGCACACACAAATCCATACCCACACCTAGCCTTTTGGGGGCCCTAACTGAAATTATGTTGCTTACCTTGTGAGCAAAACATTCTAACGGCCACCCTCTTGACAGCAGAGATTTGTTGTTTTAAGGTTAATTTCCTGCAATTTTGCCTTGGGGCGTAGAGGAAATGTTGCAGTTTTAAAGCAGGTTTGATGCAATTCTACACATTTTGCCAAGGGCGGACTGAAGATTTGGGGATTTTATAGCTTATTTCATGCAATTCTACTAATTTAGCCATAGTGTGGGGAGAAATATTTGACGTTTTGAATATGTTATCTGAATGATAGTGACTAACGAAATCAGTGTTGGCCACCCGGCAGTGATGTAAAGTACTTAAGTAGTACTTTAAATAATTTTTACTTACAGTGCATTCGGAAAGATTTCAGACCCCTTGACTTTTTCCACATTTTGTTACCTTACAGCCTTATTTTAAAATGGATGAAATCGTTTTTTTCCCCTCATCAATCTACACACTGTACTCCATAATGACAAAGAAAAAAATGGTTTTTAGACATTTTTGCAAATGTATTAAAAATGTATCAGGTATTTCAGTTTTTTATTTTTAATACATTTGCAAAACATTTCTAAAACCCTGGTTTTGCTTTGTCATTATGGGGTAGTTTAAAAATATATATATGTATATGTGCATTTTAGAATAAGGCTGTAACGTAACAAAATTTGGAAAAAGTCAAGGGGTCTGAATTCTTTCCGAATGCACTGTAAATAATGTTTTGGAGGTATCTATCTGTACGTTACTTTATTATTTATTATTTTTGACAACTTTTACTTAACTATATAACTGAAGAAAATAATATAGTTTTTACTCCGTCCATTTTCCCTGACACCCAAAAGGACTCATTACATTTTGAATGCTAAACAGGAAAGAAAATGGTCCAATTCATGTACGCACTTATCAAGAGAACATCCCTGGGCCTCTATGTCACATCCAAGAGGAAATAGAGTGCTTGTGTTAGCAGAGACTGCTACAACACTGCAATGTTCGTGTGTGCTCGCCAAATGTTTACATTTTAGCCGGATTGCCGAGTTGCAGCAGTCTCTGGAAACACGTTAGTGATCACGCAAGCACTCTTATCTCCTCTTGGATGTGACATAGGCTAACCCTGACCCACTTTTTATCCCAAAATCTCTATCCGTCAAACTGCAGTGCTACTCCAATTTCCTCTGGTTGTCCCAATGTCCATTGGAGAATGCTGCTGATAGGGCAGACCAGGAAGGGAAATCAGCAGTGTGACTATTATGAGGAATAACCTGTTGTGGACCATGCAAGTACTTTTTGGAAGCTAGCTGTTTATGTTTTTCTTACAGTAAGACATTTGATCAAAAATACTTAATAAGCACGCGTAGGTCTGGGGTACAGGTATGTCAATGAATAGGCTAGCTAGCTCACATAGTTGGCTGGGCAACGTTAGCTAGGCTGCGTTTTAAAGATTAAAATAGCTACTTTGGCAACAAAAAATATATATTTGTAAATAGAGTTCTGGGTGTTAGCATTGACCTAAAGCTAGCTAGCGATCTACTAATTGTTTCAGTGATAGCCAGCTAGCTTAGCTTTCCGGTTAATTGTGCAAGCTAGTTAACAATTCGTGTTTGTTTTCGCTATCTGACTAGCCATGGTGGTGGAGCGGAGAACCTGGCGCCTGTGTCGCGGCTCTTTACTTTACCTGCCCTGCAAGCAAAAGGCTGTCCCCGGAGGAGACTCAGGTTAAGCTTATGCAGCCATGGTTTATCAAATCAAATTTTATTGGTCACATACACATGGTTAGCAGATGTTATTACGAGTTTAGCGAAATGCTTATGCTTCTATATCTGACAGTGCAGCAGTATCTAACAATTCCACAACAAACCTAATGTCTAACAAATTCCCCAACAAAACTAAATACACACAATCTAGTAAAGGAAAACCTAATATCTAATAAATTCCTCAACAGAACCTAATACACACAATCTAGTAAAGGAATGGGATGAGAATATATAAGTATAAAATATATGGATGAGCAGTGACCGATAGCAATAGATAGTGATGGATACAGTATATACATATGAGATGAGTAATTCGAGATATGTAAACGTTCTTAAAGTGGCATTATTAAAGTGACTAGTGTTCCATTTATTAAAGTGGCCAATGATATCAAGTCTGTAGGTAGGCAGTTGCCTCTCTGTGCTAGTGGTGGCTGTTTAACAATCTGATGGCCTTGAGATAGAAGCTGCTTTTTAAATTTCTCTGTCCCAGCGCCGATGCACATGCACTGACCTCGCCCTCTGGATGGAAGTGGGGTGAACAGGTAGTGGCTCGGGTGGTTATTGTCCTTCTTGATGATCCGTTTTGCCTTC